>NC_133619.1:109444182-110867932 GCF_048593235.1 Sminthopsis crassicaudata
CATTTATCATTATTTGTTCCTGTCATCTTAGCCAATCTGACAGGTGTGTAGTAATATCTCAGAGTTGTCTTAATTTGCATTTCTCTGATCAATAGTGATTTGGAACACTTTCATATGAGTGGAAATATTTTCAATTTCATTGTCTGAAAATTGTCTGTTCATATGCTTTGACCATTTATCAATTGGAGAAGGGCTTGATTTCTTATAAATTAGAGTCAATTCTCTGTATATTTTGGAGATGAGGCCTTTATCCGAATCTTTGATTGTAAAAATGTTTTCCCAATCTGTTACTTCCCTTCTAATCTTGTTTGCATTAGTTTTGTTTGTACACAAGCTTTTTAATTTGTTGTAATCAAAAATTTCTATTTTGTGATCAATAATGATCTCTAGTTCTCCTTTGGTCACAAATTCCTTCCTCTTCCACAAGTCTGAGAGGTAAACTATCCTATGTTCCTCTAATTTATTTATGATCTTGTTCTTTATGCCTAAATCTTGGACCCATTTTGATCTTATGTTAGTATGTGGTGTGAAATATGGGTCCATGCCTAGTTTCTGCCATACCAATTTCCAGTTTTACCAACAGTTTTTGTCAAATAATGAATTCTTATCCCAAAAGTTGGGATCTTTGGGTTTGTCAAACACTGGATTGCTATTTTTATTCACTGTCTTGCCCTGTGAACCTAATTCAAAGAGAGAATATCCGACATATTTACTTTTATAGAGAAGCTTCTGTTACCCTATAGAAAGAGGAGGGGAAAGGTGCAAGGAAAGGGGAGGCTAATAGAAGGTAGAACAGAAGTACAAGGGGAAAGGAATAAGAAAAGCATAGGGGATGTAAAAGAGGAGGGCTGTTTGAGGTAGGGATAGCCAGAAGCAAAATACTGCAGAAGAGGGAAAGTGGAAAAGGAAAGAGACAATTATAACTAGGAAAAAACAAGATGACAGGAAATAAAGAGTTAGTAACTTTAACTGTGAATGTGGATGGGATTCAGTCTCACATAAAGCAAATAGCAGACTGGATAAAACCCAGAATCCTACAATTTGTTGTTTACAAGAAAACATATTTAAAATAGAGTGGTATATTCAGAGTAGAGGTAAAAGGCTGGAGCAGAATCTATTAAGCTTTAGCTGAAGTAAAAAAGCAGAAGAAGGAATCTTGATTTCAGATCAAACAAAAACAAAAATAGATCTAATTAAAATATATAAGGGAGGAAACTATATCCTACTTAAAGGTAACATAAATAATAAAGTGATATTAACACTAAACATGTATACACCAAGTGGTACACTGTTCAGAGTTTTAGAAAAGTTAAGAGAGCTGCAAGAAAATTAGATGTTAAAACTATACCAGTGGGGGATCTCAAACTTGCTCTCTCAGAACTAGATAAATAGAACCATAAAATAAATAAGAAAGAAGTTAATGAGGTAAATAGAATTATGGAAAAATTAGATAAGAAAGATCTTTGAGGAAATTGTTTGGAGACATAAAGTAATATATTTTTCTCATCAGTACATGGAACCTATACAAAATTTGACCATGTATTAGGGCATAAAAGTCACAAAATGAAATGCAGAAAGGAAGAAATAGTAAATGCATTGTTTTTTCCAGATCATGATGCAATAAAAATAACATGCACCAAAAGGCCAGGGGAAAATAGACCAAAAATTAATTGGAAACTAAGTAATCTAATCCTAATGAATGAGAGGGTGAAACAATAAATCATGGACAAAATCAATAATTTCATTGAAGAGAATGCCAATAATGATACAACATACCAAAATTTATTGGATATTGCCAAAGCGATTATTACAGGAAATTTTATATTTTTACATGCTTACTTGCACAAAATAAAGAAAAAGAATGTCAATGAAATGGGCTTGCAACTAAAAAAATTAGGGAAAAAAAGTAAAATCCCTCAGTTAAATACCAAATTTGAAATGCTGAAAACAAGAAGGGAAATTAATAAAACTAAAAATTAAAAAAAAAAAAAACTATTGAATTAATAAATAAAACTAAGAGTTGCTTTTATAAAAAAAAAAAAAAAAGCCAAGAAAATAGATAAAACTTTGGTTAATTTGATTACAAAAAAGAAAGAAGTAAATCAAGTTGTTGATATCAAAAAAATGAAAATGTAAACTTTCCACCAAAGGAAGCAGAAATTAGAGCAATAATTAGGAGTTATTTTACCAACTATATGTTAATACATCTGATAACATAAGTGATATGGAGGAACACTTAGAAAAATAGTTTGCCCAGATGAACAGAAGAGGAAAATTATTATTTAATTAGTTCCATTTTAGAAAAAAAGAAATTGAAGTTATTAATCAGCTGCCTAAGAAAAAATCTCCAATGCCAGACTGATTTACATGTGATTTCTTCCAAAGATTTAAAGATTCATTCCAATACTAAGCAAGCTATTGATAAAAATAGTAATAGAATGAGTCTTATCAAATTACTTTGATAATCCAGATACTAAAGCCAGGTAGACTGAAAATAGAGAAAGAAAATTATAGAACAATTTCCCCAATGAATATTGAAGCAAAAATCTCTGATAAAATATCATTTTTTAAAATCCTTTTATTTATTTATTTATTTATTTTCTGAGGCTGGGGTTAAGTGACTTGCCCAGGGTCACACAGCTAGGAAGTGTTAAGTGCCTAGACCACATTTGAACTCGGGTCCTCCTGAATTCAGTGCTAGTTCTCTATTCACTGTTACACCTACCTGTCCCAATAAAATATTAACAAAGAGATTACAGAAAGTCCTCCCCAGGATAATACAACATGACCAAATAAGAATCATACCAAGGAATATAGGGCTGATTCAATATTAGGAAAATTATTAGCATAATTGACTATATCAATAATAAAACTAACAAAAAAACATTTGATGATCTCAACAGATGCAGAAAAAAGGATTTGAAAAAAATCCAACACCAATTTCTTTAAAAATCACTAGAGAATATTAGGAAGAAATGGAGGTTTTCTGAAAATGATCAGTGGCATCTATTGAAAACAATCAACAAGTATCATATTTTTTCTCTTTTTTTATAATTATCATTTTTTATTGACAGTATATATGCATGGGTAATTTTTTACTATATTATCCCTTGCACTCACTTCTGTTCTGATTTTTCCTTTCCCTCCTTCCAGCTTCTCTCCTAGATGGCAGTGTGCACAACTGAACAGTTTTCTTGTTGCACAGGAAGAATTGGATTCAGAAGGTAAAAATAACCTGGGAAGAAAAACAAAAATGAAACAGTTTACAACCATTTCCCAGTGTTCCTTCTTGGGGTGTAGCTGATTCTGGCCATCATTGATCAATTGGAACTGAATTATACATTCTCTTTGTCGAAGATATCGACTTCCATCAGAATACATCTATGCATCTTCATACAGTTTTGTTGTTTAATTGTATAATGATCTCCTAGTTCTGCTCATTTCACTCAGCATTAGTTCATGTAAGTTTCTCCAAGCCTCTCCATATTCATCTATATTCATCCTGCTGGTCATTTCCTTTTTTTTTTTTTTTTTTTTTTTTTTTTTTTTTTTTTTTTTAATAGCTTTTTATTTACAACTATTTACATGTGCAATTTTACAGCATTGACAATTGCCAAGCCTTTTGTTCCCATTTTCCCTCTCCTTCCCCCCACTCCCTCCCCCAGATGTCAGGTTGACCAATACATGTTGCATATATTAAAGTAGAAATTAAATACAACATATGTATATATGTCCAAACAGTTGTTTGCTGTACAAAAAGAGTCGGACTTTGAAATAGTATACAATTAGCCTGTGAAGGAAATCAAAAATGTAGGCAGAAAAAAATAGTGAGATCAAGAATTTTATATAGTAGTCATATCCCAGAGTTTTTTCGCTGGTTCAGTTCATTACTGCTCTATTGGAACTGATTTGGTTTATCTCATTGTTGAAGTTGGCTACGTCCATCAGAATTGATCATCATAAAGTATTGTTGCTGAAGTACTATAATTATCTCCTGTTCCTGCTCATTTCACTCAGCATCAGTTCATGTAATTCTCTCTAGGCCTTTCTGAAATCATCCTGTTGGTAATTTCTTACAGAACAATAATATTCCATAATATTCATATATCACAATTTATTCAGTCATTCTCCAATTGATGGACATCCACATAGTTTTCAGTTTCTGGCCACTATAAAGAGGGCTGCCACAAACATTCTTGTACATACAGGTCTCTTTCCATTCTTTAAGATATCTTTTGGATATAAGCCCAGTAGTAACACTGCTGGATCAAAGGGTAAGCAGAGTTTGATAACTTTTTTGAGCCTAGTTCCAAATTGCTCTCCAGAATGGCTGGATGTATTCACAATTCCACCCACAATGTATCAGTATCCCTGTTTTCCCATATCCCCTCCAACATTCTGCATTATCTTTCCCTGCCATTCTAGCCAATCTGACCAAATTAATCTGACCTAATTTAAAAACCTACATTTTCCATTATCTTTTCCTATTGTTTTAACCAATCTGAAAAATCTGAAAGGTGTGAGGTGATAACTCAGAGATGTTTTAATCTGTATTTCTCTAATCAATACTGATTTAAAGAATTTTTTCATATATCTATAAAAGACTTTAATTTCATCATCTGAAACCTGTCTGTCCACATCCTTTGACCATTTATCAATTGGGGAATGACTTGTATTCTTATAAATTTGTCACAGTTTTATATATTTTAGAAATGAGATCCTTATCAGAAAACTAGTTGTAAAGAATGATTTTCCCCAGCTTTGTAATTCCACTTTAATCTTATCTCTGGTGGTTTTGTTTCTGTGAAAACTCTTTAACTTAATGTAATCAAAGTGGTACATTTTGACTATGAAAATGTTCTCTAGTTCTTTGTTCATAAATTCCTCCATTCTCCAAAGATCTGATAGGTAAATTATCCATTGTTTTTCTAATTTGTTTAAAAGTATCATCAATTATGATGAAATCATGTACCCATTTTGATCTTACTCTGTCCTGAAGTGTGAGATGTAGTTCTATACCAAGTTTCTGAGATAATGTTTGCCAGCTTTTCTGGCAATTTTTGTCAAATAATAAGTTCTTATTCTAGAAGGCGGAGTTTGGGGGCTTATAAAATACTAGATTATTATATTTTTAGTTTTGGTACTACTAAAGCACCATCCTTTGTATTTGTTTTTAACTAATTCCCTTGATATTATTGAATTTTTATTCTTCCAGATGTATTTTGATATTATTTTTCCTAGTTCTATTAATTTTTTTTTTTGACAATTTGATTGGTATGGTACTGAATGAGTAAGACAAATTTAGGTAGAATTGTCATTTTTATTATATTAGTTTAGTCTAGCCATGAGCAATTGATATTGTTTATTTCTGAATATATTTCTGTGAGAAGTGTCTTGTAATTGGGTTAATATAATTGTTGGGTTTGTCTTGGCAGGTAGATTCCCAAGTACTTTATTTTGTTTTCAATAATTTTAAATGAAATTTCTCTATCTATTGGTGATGGGCTTTGTCAGTAATATATAGAAATGTTAATGATTTGTGTGGCTTTATTTTATTATTTATATATTTTATATCCTGAAGCTTTGTTAAAGCTTCCAGTAAGTTTTTGGATGTTTTTCTAGGATTCTCAAAGTATATCCTTGTATCATCTGCAAAGAGCAATATATTTATTTTCTCATTGCCTACTCTAATTCCTTTAATTGCTTTTTTCTTTTCTTTTTGATAAAGGCAACATTTCTAATACAATGCTGAATGATAGTGATGCTAATGGCCATCCTTGTTTCATCACAGATCTTACAGGCAAAACAAAACAAAACAAAACAAAAAAGGCAAACAAAAACAACAACAAAACCCTTGCTGCTAGTTTAGATAGATACTGTTTATTATTTTAAAGAATGCTTCTTTTATCTCTATGCTCTCTAGTGTTTTTAATAGGAATGGATGCTGAATTTTGTCAAAAGATTTTTCTGCATATATTGAAATGATCATATGATTTTTATTGGTTTTGTCATTATTAACACAATCAATTATAGTTGTAGTTTTCTTGATATTGAACCAGCCTTGCATCCAGATATAAATCTCACTTGGTGCATACATATTATCTTGCTGATACATTGCTGCAATCCTTTTGATAATATTTTATTTAAAATTATTGAGTCAATATTCATTAGGGAAATTGCTCAGTAATTTTCTTTGTTTTGACTTTTCCTGTTTTAGGTCTCAGTACCATATTTGTAACATAGAAGAAATTTGGCAGTATCCTTCTTTACCTATTTTTCCAAATAATTTACTAAGTATTAGAATAATATTTGGTAGAAATCACTTGTGAATCCATCTGACCCTTGAGATTTTTTCTTAAGGAGTTCTTTACTATCTTTTTAATACCTTTTTCTAAAATGGGAGTATTTAAGTAATTTATTTATTCTATTGACCTGGGCAATTTATGCTTTTTAAAACATTTATCATTTCCATTTAGATTGTCAGACTTTCTGTCTTACAATTGGGCAAAATAGCTTCTAATAATTGCTTTAATTTCTTTTTCATTGGTGATAAGTTCACCTTTTTCTTTTTCAATACTGGGGATTGGGTTGTTTTCCATTACTTTTTCTGTTCGAATTAAGCAAAATTTTATCTACTTTGTAGGTTTCTTCATGAAACCATCTCTTATTTTCTTTTTATTTATTAGTTCAAGAGTTTTCATAGTTTCAACTTTATTAATTTCTTTTTAGTCTCAAAATAAATTTGGTATTTAATTGGGGGTTTTGAATTTGTTATTTTTCTCACATTTTTAGTTGCATGCCAAAATTCTTGACCTCTCTTTCTTTCTTTATTATATTCATGCAGCTATTTAGAGATATAAAATTTCTTCAAGGAACTGTTTATTCTTCATTCTAAAGGCTTTTGTATGTTGTCTCTTATTGTTATTCTCTTGTAGGAAATTATGGATTATTTCTCTGGTTTGTTGTTTAACACACTCATTCTTTAGAATTAGATTATTTAATTTCCATTTGGCTTTTATCTTTCCCAGACCCTTTATTGAATGTAATTTTATTGCAATATGAATGGCAACATTATTTCTTTTGCTGCATTTGTTTGCATGGTTTTTATGCCTTAATACATGATCAATTTTTGTGTAGGTACCATGCACTGTTGAGAAAAATGTATATTCCTTTCTGTTACTGATTAATTTTCTCCAGAGGTCTATTATGTCTAAGTATTCTAGGATTTTATTAACCTCCTTAGTTTTTTTCTTGTTTATTTTATGATTACACATGTCTGATTCTGGGGGTTAAGGTCCCCCACTATTACAGTTTTGCTGAATATTTCTTCATGTAACTGACTGAAAATACTTTCTGGATTTTTGACTGCTCTACCACACATCTAATTTGTCAAAACATATTTTCCTTCCTATCTCTTTTGATAAGATCTATTTTTACTTTTGCTTTATCTGAGATCAGATATACCTTTTTTTAAAATTTCATCTGAAGCCTAATAAATTCTGTTCCAGCCTTTTACCTTTACTCTGTGTGTGTCTCTCTCTGTGTCAAATATGTTTCTTATAAACAATATATTGTAGGACTCTGATTTTTAAATCCACTGTGTTAACTGTTTCTGTTTTATGGGAGAGTTCATCCCATTCACAGTCACAGTATGATTACCAGCTCTGTATTCCTTTTTATTCTGGTTTCTCCCCAATATATATATTTGTTCTCTCTTTTTGCCCTGACCTTTGTAAGATGGTTTTTTTTTATTCGCCCCACCCATTACATTGTTTCTTATCACTCTTCTTCCTTCTCTTAGTAATGTTTTTTCAACCCACTCCACTCACTAAGTTATCTTTTATTACCCCTTCCTCCTCTTACATTCTCCTTGTGCCATCCCTTCTGTTCTGTCCCTCCCTTTTTTTCCCTCTCTCCTTCTTTATAGGATTAGATAAATTTTTATTCCCAACTAAATGATTAAATTTTTCCCTCTTCAGTCAAAACTGATTAGATTAAGCTTTAGGCAATACTCATGCCCCTCCCATTTAACCCTCAATTATAATAGGACTTTTCTGTAAAGGGCTAGAACTGAGCAGATGTATTTAACCTAGATGCAAGGTAACCTAGCACTTAGGGCTAATTACCAATTGGACAATTCTATATTAACATGTTTGGAGGGTGGGTGTGGTCAGAGAAGAGAGGAGAGATCAGAGGGTTAGTCAGAAGGAGGAGGATCATTCTTGGGCGGTGGAGAGAGAGGAATGAGGTGTGGAGATTCCTAGATCTAATCCTCTAAAGTGACCCCAAAAGATGCATTTTTCTGCCTTTTCATTTGATATAATTTGTCCCACTATACTTTCTCTTGACTCTTTTTTTCCAGTACAGATCTTTTTCCACTCCTTAATGTCTTTTTCTTTAATGTCATCAAACCAAAGTCCATTCACAACCACACCCTCAATCAATGGAGATGCCCTCCTCTGTCTGCCTCAGAGATAGATTCAATTTTCTGTTTACTGTTTTTTTTTTTGTTTGTTTGTTTGTTTGTTAGTTTGTTTTAGAAATGAATGAAAGTCTCTTATTTCATTGATACTCTTCTCCTTTGAAAGATGATATTGAGTCTAACTGTGTAGTTAAATCTTGGTTGTAACCTAAGTTCTTTGCCTTATGGAATATGGTATTTCAGGCCATTTGATCTTTCATTGTAGAAGCTGTGAGATCCTGAGTAATCCTGACTATTGCTGCTTGATTTGATTTGTTTTTGTTAAAAAGCTTGGAATATTTTCCCTTGATATTGTATCACAGCAATGTTTCTTGGGGTTTTCCTTATGGGATCTCTTTCTGAACACCCCTCAATTGAGACTGACCTTTCTCCAAATTTTTCCAGTTTATCTTGAGCTGGAGAGTGGCTTCTTTCATCAGACTCTGTTCAGAAGATTGGTTTCATGTCGATTTTGAGTGAAACTGGGAGAGCTTGAGCAGTTTTCTGACTTTACTATCTTGGCTCCACTATCAGAACAAAATCAGTTCTTGAAAAGTTTTCTAAATTTATAAAGAAATAAAAGAGTGAGATAATAGGATAAGTAGTGTGTGTGTGTGTGTGTGTGTGTGTGTGTGTGTGTGTGTGTGTGTGTGTACGTGTGTGTGTAGGTGCTGTTTAGATGAACAGGAATGTGATAAAGAGTGAACAACATATATAAATTGAAGTTTTTAAATGTCTTCTAAATTCAAGTAGAAGCAAGAGGGAAAGGAGAAAGGGTAGAGAGGATTAGGGAGGGTTCTTTGGAAGAAGAGTAGATTAAGTAATAACAGGGCAAGGAAGCAGATAGATATAAAACAAAGGATTAAGGAAGTTTAGGAAATAAAAAAATGGAAAAAATTATAAAAATCAGGATAAACATTTATTAGATAAAAATATCAGGGTTAATCATGACCTCAGAAAAACTTAAAGCTAAATAGATTCAATCTAAAGACAAAATTAAGGTAACTACACTGTATATCATCCATATTAATCAATATTGTTTTTAGACTAAAAGTAGAAAACATAAGATTGACATATTGCTGTGGGTGTAGGCAATGATAAGTTAGTGGATTTAGAAAAACATGAGACTTGGATTTATGAAGAAAGATGTTACCTACTTTCAGCGAAACAGAAGAAAAAGAAGCATAAGATGGTCTTATATAAGGTATATGGATGAATATATGTAAGATTATAGATATCTATTTTTATATATGCTTATATGTATATCTATATGTATGTGTGTATATATACATACATATACATATATTTATGTTTCTATACATTTAATTGTAGCTTTTTTACAGGAGGAGGAAGGAAGGAGAAAAAAGAATAAAACAAAAAATGCACAGCTAAGAACAAGAAGAAAACCTAACAGAAACAAAGAATAGATTGAAGCTCTGAATAAAATGTGTGGTATTTATTATATAGGCTTTCTTGAAATTGATATTAAATGTTTTTATTTGGAATCCACTGTTGTTTCTGCTGTGTGACAATGTATTTTTCTTTTTTCTACTTAACAGATTTTATGTTCTATTAGCCTGTTTGTGCAACAGTCTCTGATTGCAATAATTTGCACAAAATTGACTTTTTAAAGATTTGTTATGGGAAAAAAGATTACAGAAATTCAAAAATAATACATAATTACTTAGTTAGTATTTACCAATGAAGGAAATCTATCTAGTCTGAGGATTTCTTAAGTTCTTTTATATATAAAGGTCCTGTAAACTCATTTTCAAAATTCTGATACTGTCTTTGTTGGATATAACATGCCACTATATCTATTCTGTATTTCCCTTTGGGATCCAAAATAAAAATTAAATCTTCTGAATATTCTTAAATAAAATTTGCTACTTTTTCACTTTGATCTTTTGAGAAATTTCTGCGACTCACTCTTAAAATTTAAGATTCTAATTGTCTTTTTGTCTCTATATTTCATTTTCTATCTGGATGGTTTTGTCTGGCCTCTCCTTCCCTCTATCCACATCTAACCCCCACCCACAAACAGAAAGCTTCTGGTATAGCATGAAGGTTTTTTTTGTTTTGTTTTGTTTTTTTAATCCAGTGTTGATACTTTATAGTGTCTTAATTCTTTATCTAAAAATCTTCTTCCATCATAATATAAATAGATATTACACAAAGGAAATTAGAATAATTTTTACTATTTAAAATAAGAATAATTAAAATGGGCATCTAAATATCTCTTCTGATGTAAACAATGCAAATCATTTTTCATAAAATCCTTAACTATTTGCAAGTCAAAAAATCACAATCCTCACATATATGAAAAAGCCTCTCAAATAATATGATAAAAAATGTTTCAACTTAAAACATATATAAACATACATATGTATCAGACTTCATAAATTGACCACATTTATATGCTAACATTTTTCTATTATACAGCTATAACCTATATAATGATATATCATGAAATATAGTCCATGTTAATGAAGAATAGCAAAACTGACTTAAAAATGACTTCTAATCTTGATATTTATCACTCTTTGGATGTGACATGATATTGACTTTAGGCAATATATTTGGACTTCTCCGAGACTTGATGTTTCCTAACCTTCTCTGAGATTTTTTTTTCTGACCCTTTAAGCAGTTTCTCTTCAGCCCCATCCAATATTTCCACAGCTTCCTGGCTGTACTTCAACACGTTTGGATGTCTTCCCAGATGATTCATAAAAAAATATGTTAGAGCAAGAACCTTAGGGTCACAATCTGAGAACAGGGAATTATGAAGGGCAAAATAAGGCCATCCAGTGCAGAAGTCATCCAAGAAGTAACAGAGGGGCCTATGTCGAAGGAAAATGTCATTGTAGAGAGCAAAATAAGTGCATATGAGAATTTTAGAGAGAAAAATAACTCTTTCAAAGACATGAAAATAGCTCTCAGTGGGGATGTTTTTTCTAGTGGAGTTTTTATTTTAATAGTAACTTTGGGGTTGCTCAGTTCTTATGAGATTCTTTCCAATACTTGTATACAATGAGAAATTGATATATCCAAAGGAAACTAAATGTCTTCATAATTTTCCTCAGAGGTTCATGTAGTAGTGAGAGGAAGCCCCCAGGAGATCAAAAGAAAGAACACAATCCTGGACTCAAGCTTTACACTAAGACTATACATCTCCTGGTAGATTTTTATCTGAAGCAGTTTTGTAAAGAAATATTTTTTAAACTAAAGTCCTTGTAGGGAATAGTTTGGCTCTTATAATAAGTCTCTTACAAACTAAAATGGCATCTCACTTCAGTGAGTCAATAAATATAAATATGCCATATATCTGCATTTTATTTATCCATAGGGGCCATGGCAGCATTTTCTGAATTGGATACTATGGTTTTTATCTCTCTGCACTGCAAGCACCACAAACAGTATTATACACAGTTTGGATATCAAAGAAAGATTTACGTTTAAAGAAAGAAGTATCCAAACTGGAAGAAAATATAATTACATTATTTCCAATTCTCAATTTTAGAAAGGACCTTATTGGTCATCAAGTAGAATGCTACATTAAAGGGATTATACATTATAATGTATAATGTATAGATTGTTCAATGCCCCCATGTTAGAAATGAAGACACTGAGGCTGACAGAGATTAATCAACTTCATTAAGTTCACACAGGTAGTAAATAACAGCTTTATATCTCAAGTCAAAATCCAGAAGTGTTTTCCAATGTACTGTGCAGCTACTTAAATGATTAAATGATTATTTAAGCCTCAAAATGTATCTAATATTTTTCTCCCTCCCTTAATTTCTATTATTGTATCACCATTTTGGTCTACAATTACTCTTTCTGATACAAGTTTTTTTGTTTTAAGACTTCCAAAGATTTCTTCATCAAAACATGTCGGAGGAATTTATTCCACTGTTAGATATCTCTAATTATTAAGATTATATAAATTTACTTCTTTTCAACTTTGAGTCATTGTTTCTTGTTCTGCTGTGTGCTGCTAGTTATCAAGTCTAATTAATTCTTCAAATGAGTCTTCAACTATTTAGACAGCCATAAGGCCATCCAGACTCAAATAAAAATAATCATAAACTCACCCGATTAAAGGTTCAACTTTTTATCTTTAAAATGAGTGGATTGAACTTGGATCTCCATTATTCTTCTCATTCTAATTCTATTTTTTAAAATGCTTTGCTTATGTAAATAGCGAGGGATAAATACATGTCTTTTATATATGTATATGTTTGTGTATGTGAATGTGTGTGTGAAATTCTGGGTCTTTGGGGTCAAAATAGCTTTTCTGTTTTGTTATAGACTAGAACAAGGACTTTCTTGCTGTCTCACTTAAGAAGTGGGATTATTATTAGAGCTTTGATTATCCATACTGCTATTTCCTATCTAAATTATTATATTTTATTCTTTGCAGTTTCTTGTTCTGTGGCTAGAATTGAGCCTGATACATAGTAGGCATTTAATAAATATTTGTAGAGTCATTGATTTCAGTCCTGTGCCTTGGTTTTCCCAGCTGAATAAGAGGTGTTTTATTACATGAAGCATTTATTCAGATGTTAAAAAGTAAGAGAATTAGGGGGTAAAGCCAAAATGGTCAAGTAGAGGAAGGACTTAGTTGATCTCTCCTATCATTCCCCTTCAAAAAAAACTTTAAAAATTATGTCTCAAATAGAAATATGACATGGCAAAGACAACAAAAGTTTGGGGTGAATGATTTTTCCAGTAGAAGGCAAATCAGGAAGTTGAAAGGACAGATTTGAGACATATGAGTAGAAGTTGGCATAGAGCCTCCGCATGTGTAACACCAGGAATGGGACTAGATAATGGCAATAAATGTAGTAGCAGCTTCTGGAGGTCTCAAATCAAAGATGATAAGTATACAAGGCAACTTGTCAGAAAGAGAGTAGAAAGATTACTTTTGCTACCACTGGATTAAAAATGGAAGCTGTTTGGGAACTATATACCTTTTGAGGGTCAGTTCAGAGGAGGGAGGAGAACTTTTTGTTAAAAGAAAAAAGGGGTCCTGGGGAACAGTATCACTTCTGATTCCAAGGGAGCAGGTATAATGAAGAGTAATAGAGATTTGAAAACATAAGACATTAAAAGCATTTCCTAAGATATAATCAGGAGAGGGCGGAGCCAAGATGGTGGGGAAGATACACGCGACTCTGTGAGCGCCCTTCTTCCCTCACTACCAATAAGTTAAATCAGCCTCAAAAATAACACTGGACTGATAGAAACCACAAGGACTGGAAGCACTACTTACCAGCTGAAGAGAATCTGGAGTTTCAACAGAAAAGGTCAGTTCTCAGGGGAGGAAGAAGAAAGGCAAGCACAGACGGTTGGGTGCTGGCACGCTGCGCCAATTGCGCTGGGGAGGGCTCTGGGATCAGAGAAGCCACTGAGATAGAAGAATCTGGCACAGGCTGTTAGCTCTTCTCTGCTTATAAAACAGCAGTTCAGAAGAGAAATCAAGCCACTTTAAAACTTAAAACCAGATACTGGATCTTCCCCAATCCTGAGGGTGACTCAGCAGATCTCAGCACTGTGGGTGTGGCTGACTTAGGCTGTCCTAGCTTTCAACTGGGGATAGTTAAGAGATTGAAAAGCAGGCAGACACAAGCAAGGTAACACATAGTGCCTTGCTTGGCTGGAGGCTGTGGAACTCAGCCCCGCAAGTCCCAGAGAAGCGGAACCTTTGAACTAGGGACCACGGTTTCAGGGCAGACACTTCCAGTTTGAGCGCAGGGGCTTTTCACTTCATCTGCTGATGACATACACACCCCACTGGGACGCATAGGCTGGGCTTTGTGTCGCCTTTACTATTCGGTCTTAAACCTCAGGAAAGCCACAAGGACAAATAGTGCTGCCCTCAAAGCACTGCAGTGCTAATCACCTCTGAGGTACTTCCAGGGAGGGGGTGGGGAACTCTCTCCCAGAGTTCTCTCTTAGCTCAGGCGCAGGACCCACTGCATCCATCCAGGCTGGGAGGAATCTGGTAAATAAATAAATAAATAATTTCCTACCCCAGGGACAGACCCCAAAAGATTTTCTAAATATGAGTAAAAAGCAAAGAAGAATCATCGATTCCTTCTACACAGAGAAAGAGCGGGTATCCAACCACAAGGAAGTTAACAGCAGAGAGTCAGCAGATAACAGCCTAAAGGGGAACGATACCTGCCCCCCATCACATACCTCTCTCCTAGAAAAGACTATTAAAAAATTAAGAGAGTTTGAAGAAAAATGGGGAAAGGAAAGCGAAGCTATGAAATTGGAGTTAGAAAAAATAAAGAATTCACAGGAGATTCAGGTAAACAAAATTTGTGAATTAGAAAAGGTTAAAAAATCATAGGAAAGTAGGATTTCTGAATTGGAAAAAGAAAATAATTCTCTAAAAAAAAATTAGGGAAATGGAAAAAAAATTGAATAGAACAAAATAATTCATTTAAAAATGAAATTGGGCATTTACAAAAAGAACTAAAAACTGTGAATGAAGAAAATAACTCCTTCAAATTCAGGATGGAACAAATAGAAATGAATGATTCATTGAGAACCCAAGAATCAGCCAAACAAAACAAAAAAAATTAAAAGCTGGAGAATAATGTCAAATACTTACTGGGAAAATCTATAGACCTGGAAAATAGATCTAGGAGAGATAATCTGCTGATGATTGGACTTCCCAAAAACTATGACCAAAAATAGAGCCTAGATTCTATTTTTCAGGAAATCATCAAAGAGAACTGTCCAGAGATAATAGAAACAGAAGGGAAAGTAGATGTCGAAAGAATTCATTGAACTCCTTCTGAAATAGAACCTAAAAAAAGAACATCACGTAATATTGTGGCTAAGCTGCAGAATTACCAAACAAAGGAGAAAATCTTACAAGCAGCTAGAAAAAAACAATTTAAATACCAAGGTGCCACAATAAGGGTCACACAAGATCTGGCTGCATCCACATTAAAAGATAGAAGGGCCTGGAACCTGATATTCTGAAATGCAAAAGATCAAGGATTGCAACCAAGAATAAACTACCCAGCTAAGTTTAGCATCTTTTTCCATGGAAGAAGATGGTCATTCAATGAAATAGAGGAATTCCATATGTTTCTAAGAAAAAAAACCAGACTTAAACAAAAAATTTGATCTACATCCACAAGACTGAAGAGAAAAAGAAAAAGGTACACAGAACCCTTGAGAACTGTAACTCTGTTGTGGGTATATAAAAAGTACTCAAGGGTAATTTGATTTTACTGATATAAAAGAAAAAAAAAAGGAGCGGGTGTAGTAAAGGGAAGGGGGGAGTATCAGAAAAAGGGGAGGGAGTGATAAAAAGAGGGAAACTACATCCTAGGAAGAGGCATAGAAAATACACCATATCTGAGAGAATTTAGAGAGGGGGAGAATCATTGTGTAAATCTTACTCTCATCAGAAGAGGCTCAAAGAGTAAATAATTGTCATATTTGTTTTTCAGAGAATTCTCTCTCACCTCATTAAAAGGGGGGAGAGGAAAAGGGAAAAGGAAAAGGAGAATAAGGGAAGGGACTTTAAGGGAGGGGGGAGGGATACTAAAAAAAAGGGAGGGCTGTGTGTCACAAGGGGGCTCTATAAATTAAATATTGGGGAAGGGGTTCAGGGGGGTTAAGGGAAAAAGCATAATCTGGGGATAATATGATGGCAGAAAATACAGAATTAATAATTTTAACTGTAAATGTGAATGTGATGAACGCTCCCATCAACGGAGATGGATAGCAGATTGGAACAAAAATCAGAACCCTACAATATGTTGTTTACAAAAAACACACTTAAAGCAGGGAGACACAAATAGAGTAAAGGTAAAAGGTTGGAGCAGAATCTATTATGCTTCAGGTAAAGCCAAAAAAGCAGGGATAGTTATCCTTATCTCAGATCAAGCATAAGCAGAAGTTGATCTAATTAAAAGAGATAAGGAAGGAAACTATATCCTGCTGAAAGGTAGCATAAATAATGAAGCCATATCGATACTAAACATATATGCACCAAGTGGTATAGCATCTAACTTTCTAAAGGAAAAGTTAAGAGAGTTGCAAGAAGAAATAGACAGTAAAAACTATAAGAGTGGGAGATCTCAACCTTGAACTCTCAGATTTAGACAAATCAAACCACAAAACAAACAAGAAAGAAATTTAAAAAGTAAATAGAACATTAGAAAAACTAGGTATGATAGACCTTTGGAGAAAACTGAATGGCAATAGAAAGGAATATACTTTCTTCTCAGCAGTTCATGGATCCTATACAAAAATTGACCATATATTAGGACATAAAGATCTCAAAATTAAATGTAGGAAGGCAGAAATAATAAATGCCTTCTTCTCAGACCACAATGCAATAAAAGCTACATTCAGTAAGAAGTTAGGGGTAAATAGACCAAAAAAGTAATTGGAAACTGAATAATCTCATCTTAAAGAATGACTGGGTGAAAAAGCAAATTATAGAAACAATTAACAATTTCACCCAAGATAATGACAATGATGAGACATCATATCAAAATCTTTGGGATGCAGCTAAAGCAGTAATAAGGGGAAATTTTATATCTTTAGAGGCTTATTTGAAGAAAATTGAGAAAGAGAAGATTAACGAATTGGGCTTGCAACTTAAAAGGCTAGAAAAAGACCAAATTAAAAACCCCCAACCAAATATTAAACTTGAAATACAAAAATTAAAAGGAGAAATCAATAATATTGAAAGTAAAAAAACTATTGAATTAATAAATAAAACCAAGAGTTGGTTTTATGAAAAAGCCAATAAAATAGATAAACCTTTGGTAAATCTGATCAGAAAAAGGATAGAGGAAAGTCAAATTGTTAGTCTTACAAATGAAAAGGGGGATCTTTCCACCAATGAAGAGGAAATTAGAGAAATAATAAGGAGTTACTTTGCCCAACTTTATGCCAATAAATTTGATAACTTAAGTGAAATGGATGACTTCCTCCAAAAATATAGGCTTCCTAGATTAACAGAGGAGGAAATAAATTGCTTAAATAGTCCCATTTCAGAAAAAGAAATAGAACAAGCTATTAATCAACTCCCCAGGAAAAAATCCCCAGGACAAGATGGACTCACATGTGAATTCTACCAAACATTTAAAGAACAATTAGCCCCAATGCTATATAAATTATTTGAAAAAATAGGGGACGAAGGAGTCCTACCAAACTCCTTTTATGACACAGACATGGTACTGATACCTAAACCAGATTGATCGAAAACTGAGAAAGAAAATATAGACCAATTTCCTTAATGAATATTGATGCTAAAATCTTAAATAAGGTATTCGCAAAAAGACTTCAGAAAATCATCCCCAGGATAATACACTATGATCAAGTAGGGTTTATTCCAGGAATGCAGGGCTGGTTTAATATTAGGAAAACTATTAGTATAATTGACCATATTAATAATAAAATTAATAAAAATCATATGATCATCTCAATAGATGCAGAAAAAGCATTTGACAAAATCCAACATCCATTCCTACTAAAAACTCTTGAGAGTATAGGAATAAATGGATTATTCCTTAGAATAATCAGGAGCATATATTTAAGACCTTCAGTAAGCATAATATGCAATAGAAATAAACTGCAACCTTTCCCAGTAAGATCAGGAGTGAAACAAGGTTGCCCACTATCACCATTACTATTCAATATAGTACTATAAACGCTAGCCTCAGCAATAAGAGCCGAGAAAGAGATTCAAGGAATTAGAGTAGGAAATGAGGAAATCAAACTATCACTCTTTGCAGATGACATGATGGTATACTTAGAGAACCCCAAAGACTCTGCTAAAAAGCTATTAGAAATAATTCAGAATTTTAGTAAAGTGGCAGGATACAAAATAAATCCACATAAATCCTCAGCATTCTTATATATCACTAACAAAATGCAACAGCAAGAGATACAAAAAGAAATTCCATTCCAAACAAATGTTGAGAGTATAAAGTATTTGGGAATCCATCTACCAAAGAAAAGTCAGGAATTATATGAGAAAAATTACAAAACACTTGCCACAAAAATAAAGTCAGATTTAAATAATTGGAAAGACATTCAGTGCTTTTGGATAGGCCGAGTGAATATAATAAAGATGACAATACTCCCCAAACTAATCTATTTATTTAGTGCTATACCAATCAGACTCCCAAGAAACTATTTCAATGACCTAGAAAAAATAACAACAAAATTCATATGGAAGAATAAAAGGTCGAGAATTGCAAGGGAACTAATGAAAAAAAAACTCAGAGGAAGGTGGTCTAAGTGTACCTGATCTAAAGCTATATTATATAGCAGCAGTCACCAAAACCATTTGGTACTGTCTAAGAAATAGAACGGTAGATCAGTGGAACAGATTAGATACAAAGGACAAAAAAGGGTACACCTATAGCAATCTAATCTTTGACAAACCCAAAGATACCAACATTAGGGACAAAAATTCATTATTCGGAAGAAACTGTTGGGAAAACTGGAAATTAGTATGGCAGAAATTAGATATGCATACACACTTAACACCATATGCCAAGATAAGATCAAAATGGGTCCATGATTTAGGCATAAAGAATGAGATCATAAATAGATTAGAGGAACAGAGAACAGTCTACCTCTCAGACCTGTGGAGGAGGAAGGAATTTATGACCAGAGGAGAATTAGAGATCATTATTGATCACAAAATAGAAGATTTTGATTACATCAAACTAAAACGTTTCTCTACAAACAATACTAATGCAAACAAGATTAGAAGGGAAGTAACAAATTGAGAAAATATTTTTAAAAGTAAAGGTTCTGCAATGGTCTCATTTCCAAAATATATAGAGAACTGACCCTGATTTATAGGAAACCAAACCATTCTCCAATTGATAAATGGACAAGGGATATGAACAGACAATTCTCAGATGATGAAATTGAAACTATTTCCACTCATATGAAACAGTGTTCCAAATCACTACTGATCAGAGAAATGCAAATTAAGACAACTCTGAGATACCTCTACACACCTGTCAGATTGGCTAAAATGACAGGAACAAATAATGATGAATGCTGGAGGGGATGTGGGAAAACTGGGACACTGATACATTGTTGGTGAAGTTGTGAAAGAATCCAGCCATTCTGGAGAGCAATTTGGAACTATGCCCAAAAAGTTGTCAAACTGTGCATACCCTTTGACCTAGCAGTACTACTACTGGGCCTATATCCCAAAGAAATACTAAAGAGTGGAAAGGGACCTGTATGTGCCAAATGTTTGTGGCAGCTCTCTTTGTTGTAGCTAGAAACTGGAAGTTGAATGGATGTCCATCAATTGGAGAATGGTTGGGTAAATTTTGGTATATGAAGGTTATGGAATATTATTGCTCTGTAAGAAATGACCAGCAGGAGGAATACAGAATGGCTTGGCGACACTTAAATCAACTGTTGCTGAGTGAAATGAGCAGAATCAGAAGATCACTATACACTTCAACAACAATACTGTATGAGGATGTATTCTGATGGAAGTGGAAATCTTCAACATAAAGAAGATCCAACTCACTTCCAGTTGATCAATGATGGACAGAAATAACTATACCCAGAGAAGGAACACTGGGAAGCGAATGTAAATTGTTAGCACTACTGTCTATCTACCCAGGTTACTTATACCTTTGGAAGCTAATAATTAATGTGCAACAAGAAAATGGTATGTACACACATATATTGTATCTAGGTTATATTGTAACACATGTAAAATGTTTGGGATTACCTGTCATCAGGGGGAGGGAGTGGAGGGAGGGAGGGGATAATTTGGAAAAATGAATTAAAAAAAAAAAAAGAAACACATTTTTAAAGACACTCACATGTACAGAGTTAAAATAAAGGGAAGAGCATAATCTATAATGTTTCTGTTGCACTAATAAGACAGGAGAGGGAGCAAAATGATGTCAAATGAAGAGGAAAAATTGAACTGATTCAAAAAGGTAATTAGGGACAGTTAATCATTCTGAAATGTACTATAGACAATGAAGATATATAGATAGATAGATAGATAGATAGATAGATAGATAGATAGATATAGATATATATCTATATCTATTATTTATCTATCTATCTATCTATCTATATATATATATATATAAACATATACAAACATATGTGAGTATATAGTCAAATGCATTTGTGTATATAAACTCATGAACTCAGGAAGCAGCTCAATTTTTCCCAGTTTCCCTCTAAAACCAAGTCTCTGAACAAAATCTCACTAAATGAAACCACTATCTAGCTCAGGTTAAATTGGAAGAACTTCATGAAAGGTCAGTCTCTCTGTGGTGAAAGATGTCTTCAGCTCAGGTCATACAGTGTCCCAGAAAGCCATTGAGATTGTCTTAATTCAACAGATCAGCAACTGAGATCCTCACTCCTGACTCTGTAACAGGAACCAGTGGGGCAGCCTCCAGTTTCATCACAGAAGATAAAATGCCAACCCAGAAAACAAAGCTGTTTCCTGAAGAGAGGATGTAGGGCTTCCCCAACTGTAAGGAAGACATCAAAAGCAAGGGGCAGCTCTGCTCAGAGCTAAGGTTCAGATCTGCACAAGAAGCTTGAGACAGTAGCCCCTGTACCACAGGAGGAGAGCTAAAAAAAAAAAAAAAAAAAAAAAAAAAAAAAAAAAAAAGGCACAAAAATGTGGGGGGAAATGAGCAAAAGACTTAAAAAAAAAAAAAAAAGAAATCTTAACTATACAAATCTATTATGGTGACAGGAAAGAACAAAACACCAATTCAGATAACAATAAAAAGCCCACAGGGGAAATCTCAAAGAGGGATAGGAATTGGTCTCAATCTCAAATAGGTTTCTTGGAGGCACTTAGAAAAGATTTTAAAAGGTAAATAAGAGAGTTAGAAGAAAACTTGGGAAAAGAAATGAAGCTATGCAAGACAGAGTCAATAGCTTTGAAAAGGCAAACAACTCCTTAAAATTATAATTGTTCAAATGAAAAAAAATTCATTGAGGAAAATATCTTTAAATGTAGAAATAATGAAATAGAAAAGGAGATACAAAAGATAACTGGAAAAAAAATCACACATTAAAAATTATAACCAGGCAAATTGTAGGTAATAACACTTTGGGATATCTAAAATCAGTCAAACTACAGAAAAATAATGAAAAAGGGAAGAAACATGTAAAATGGGTTATTGGAAAAACAGATGACCTGGAAAATAGATCCAGAAGAGACAATTTAAAAAGTATTGGTGTACCTGAAGGCCATAATTAAAAAGAAGAAGAAGAAGAAGAAGAAGAAGAAGAAGAAGAAGAAGAAGAAGAAGAAGAAGAAGAAGAAGAAGAAGAAGAAGAAGAAGAAGAAGAAGAAGAAGAAGAAGAAGAAGAAGAAGAAGAAGAAGAAGAAGAAGAAGAAGAAGAAGAAGAAGAAGAAGGAGGAGGAGGAGGAGGAGGAGGAGGAGGAGGAGGAGGAGGAGGAGGAGGAGGAGGAGGAGGAGGAGGAGGAGGAGGAGGAGGAGGAGGAGGAGGAGGAGGAGGAGGAGGAGGAGGAGGAGGAGGAGGAGGAGGAGGAGGAGGAGGAGGAGGAGGAGGAGGAGGAGGAGGAGGAGGAGGAGCCTGGATAGCAGTCTTCAAGAGATCACCAGGGAATACTGCCCTGATATACTGGAAGCAGAGGGTGAAATAGTAATTGAAAGAAAAAGAATCATCAATCACTTCCAGAAAAAAATAAAAAAATCCCACTAGAAAACCCTGAGGAACATTATTGGAAAACTCCATAACTATAACCTTCCAGACAAAATACTGCAAGCTGCCAACAAAAACAATTCACGTATAGAGGAGCAACAGTAAAGATTACCCAGGGTATGGCTGTTATTAAATAAAGGATCAGAAAGCCTTGAGGACCTGAGATTACAACCAAGAATCAAATACCCAGTGAGACTGATTAATGGTCATTTTTCATGGGAGCATATGGATCTTCAATGTAGTAAGAGACTTTCAACCATTGCCAAAAAAATAATTCAGAAATGGACAGAAAATTTTATCTTCAAATACAGGATTCAAGAGAAGCAGAGAAAGGTAAGCAGAGAAATACACACACACACACACACACACACACACACACACATGTGTGTATATTATATATGTATATATATATATACATATATAATTATGTCATATAATTATATACATAATATATGTATATATATGTATAATTTAAAGGTTAAACATCTACATCTCTAGATACAAATATATATATATATATATATATATATATATATATATGTAATTCTTGAGAACTGCATCTGCTATTTAAGGGAGGTAAATGGGACATAGATTGATAAATAGATAGTGGATGTGAATATGAATGGCTTCTGATGTCATGTTACCAAAGAAAAAGACGTTAAGGTATAATAAAAGGATTGTGCTATGAGAAGAGGAAAGATGAGATAAAATTGCACAAATTAGATCACTTAAAGAGGCACAAAAGGCCTATTATAATAGAAGGCAAAAAGGGAGTTTTGGGTAAAAGTGGGAAAAACATATTCACTCAGTTGTATAGAGAAATTTATTTTAATAAGGATGAAAGAGGAAAAAAAAGAAAAGAGAGGGGCTAGATAAAAGGAAGGGCAGAAATACTTGGAAAAAGAGGCAAGAGAAGAAAGCAGGGGTTATAGAAGGAAAGGCAGTTTGAGGGTGGGTTGAGTTAGGAACAAAATTGTACTAAGGAGGGAGACGATAGAAAGAGAGAACAAAAGATTATACAGGGGAGAAAATAGGATGGAGGGAAATACGGGGCAGGTAATAAGAATTATGAATGGGAATGGGATGAACTCTCCAATAAAATGAAAGCAAATACCAGAATGGATTAAAAAAAAAAAAAAACAGAATCCTACAGAAACATGTTTCAAACAGACAAATCCATACAGAATGAGGGTAAACAGCTGGAGCAGAATATATTGTGCTTCAGCTGAAGTAAATAAAACCAACACCACCACCAAGAGGGGTAGAAATTCTGATCTAATATAAAGCAAAAGCAGATCTAATTAAAAGAAATAAAGAAGGAAATTACAGTTTGTCAAAAGGTACTATAGACAATGAAGTAGTATTGATACTGAATGTACATGTATCAAGTGGTAGAGCATCCCAATTCTTAGAAGCTAAGCCAGTAATGGGAAGAAATAGCAAAACTATACTAATGGAGGACTGCAACCTGGCACTTTCAGAATTAGATAAATCTAACTACAAAATAAGCAAGAAAAAAATAAGGGAGGTTAATAAAATTTTAGAAAACGTAGATAGGATAAATCTCTAGAGAAAAATGAATAGGGACAAAAAGTAATATACTTTTTTTTCTCAGCAGTACCTAGCACCTACACAAAATTTTACTATGTATTAGAGAATAAAAACCTTACAATTAAATGCAGAAAGGCAAAAATTCTAACTATTTCCTTTTCAGATTATGATACAATAAAAATTACATTCAATAATGGGCCATGGAAAGATAGACTAAAAACAAATAGGAAATTAAACAACCTAATTCTAAAGAATGAGTAAATCAAAGACTAAATCATGGAAACAAATAATAATTTTGTTTAAGATAATGACAATAATGGCACATTCCAAAATTTGTGTAATTCAACAAAAACAATATTTCAGAAAAAATTTAAATTTTAAAATATATAAATCAATAAAGATGAGAAAGCAAATTAGTGAATGAGGCATGAAATTTAAAAAGGAGAAAAATAAATTTTAAATTTCCAATTAATTACTGCAAATGAAGTTTTGAAAATTCAATAAATATTTTAAAAAGTCAAAATAAATTTAATAAATAGAACTAGAAGCTGGTTTTATTTTTTTAAAAAATGAGAAAATAGATAAATCATTGGTTAATTTAACTTTAACAAAGGAATGAAAAAATTACAAGAATCAAAAATGAAATAGTCCATGAACCACCAAATGAAGATGGAATTCGTTCAATTATTTGGAATGGTTTAAATCAGTTATATGCCTTGGATGTTGGATATTTTAGTGAAATCGGGGGCTGAGCCAAGATGGCGAAGAAGATACATGCGATTTTGTGAGCTCCCTACTTCCCTCAATAGCAATTAGTTAAATCAGCCTCAAAAATAACGCTGGACTGATAGAAGCCACAAGGAATGGAAGCACGACTTAACAGCTGAAGAGAATCTGGAGTTTCAACAGAAAAGGTCGGTTCCCAGGGGAGGAAGAAAAAAGGCCAGGACAGACAGGGTGAGGTGCAAGCACACTGCACCAATAGGGCTGGGGATAACTCTGGGATCAGAGAAGCCACTGAGATAGAAGAATCTGGCACAGGCTGTTAGCTCTTCTCTGCTTATAAAACAGCAGTTCAGAAGAGAAATAAAGCCACTTTAAAATATAAAGCCAGATACTAGAACCACCCCAATCTGGAAGTGACCTAACAGATCTCAGCAGGGCTGTTAAAACCACCTTCTGCTGCCCGGGGCTTCACCTTGGGGAAGTTAAGACCTTGAAAAGTAGGACACAGCCCAAGGCAACATATAATTCACATAGTGACTGGCTTGGCTAGAGGCTGTGGAACTCAGCCACAGAAGTCCCAGAGAAGCAGAATCTTTGAAATAGTGACGACGGTTTCTGTGCAGACACTTCCAGTTTGAGTGCAGGGGCTTTTCACATCAGCTGCTGATATCCACGCCCTACAGGACACATTGGCTGGGCTTTGCGTTGCCTTTATTTTTAAGGCTTAAACCTCAGGGAAGTCTCTAGGACACATAGTGGGGTCCTTCACTGGGCAACCCTCACAGCACACAGCCATACTAATCACCCCTGAGGCACTTCCAGGGAGGGGGAGAGGAACTCTCTCCCAGAGCTCTCTCTTAGCTCAGGCGCAGGAGCCACTGCATCCATCTGGTCTGGGAGGAAGCTGGTAAAGAAATAAATAAATAATTTCTTACCCCAAGAACTGACCCCAAAAGATTTTTTAAATATGAGTAAAAAGCTAAAGAGAACCATTGATTCCTTCTACACAGAGAAATAGCAGGTATCCAATCCAGAGGAAGTTAATAGCAGAGAGTCAGCAGATAACAGCCTAAAGGGGAACGATACCGACCCCCTTTCACATAACTCTCTCCTAGAAGAGACTATTAAAAAGTTAAGAGAGTTTGAAGAAAAATGGGGAAAGGAAAGAGAAGCTATGATAGAGAATAACAACTTTCTGAAATTTGAGTTGGAAAAAATAAGGAATTCACAGGAGATGCAGGGAAACAAAATTTGTGAATTAGAAAAAGGTTAAAAAATCACAGGAAAGTAGGATTTCTGAATTGGAAAAGATAAAAAATTCTCAAGAAAGTAGGATTTCTGAATTGGAAAAAGAAAATAATTCTCTAAAAAAATTAGAGAAATGGAAAAAAAATTCAATAGAACAAAATAATTCATTTAAAAACTCAATTGGGCATATACAAAAAGAACTAAAAAATGTGAATGAAGAAAATAACTCATTAAAAATCAGGATGGAACAAATAGAAATGAATGATTCATTGAGAACCCAAGAATCAATCAAACAAAACAAAACAAACAAAAAAAAAAAAATGAAAAGTGGATAATAACATCAAATACTTATTGGGAAAATCTATAGACCTGGAAAATAGATCTAGGAGAAATAATCTGAGGATCACTGGACTTCCTGAAAAGTATGAGCAAAAAAAAAGCCTAGATTCTATTTTACAGGAAATCATCAAAGAGAACTGTCCAGAGATAATAGAAACAGAAGGTTAAATAGGCGTGGAAAGAATTCATCGAACAAGACATTAAAAAAAGAACTCCACAGAATATTGTGGCTAAGCTGCAGAACTACCACACAAAGGAAAGAATATTGCAAGCAGCTAGAAAAAAGCAATTCAAATATCAAGGGGCCACAATAAAGGTCAATCAAGATCTGGCTGCCTCCACATTAAAAGATAGAAGGGCCTGGAACCTGATATTCTGAAAGGCAAAAGATCAAGGACTGCAACCAAGAATAAACTACCCAGCTATATTTATCATTTTCTTCCATGGAAGAAGATGATAATTCAATGAAACAGAGGAATTCCATTTGTTTTTAAGAAAAAAAAAACACAGACTTAAACAAAAAATTTGATCTACCTCCATGAGACTGAAGAGAAACATAAAAAGGTAAAAAGAACTCTTGAGAAATGTATCTCTGTTGTGGATATATAGAAAGTCCACATGGATAATTTGATTTTATTGATATAAAAAAAGGGGAGGGAGTAGTTACGGGAAGGGGGTAGTATCAGAAAAAGGGGAAGGAGTGATAAAACGAGGGAAACTACATCCCAGGAAGAGGCATAGAAAATATACCATATCTGAGGGAATTTAGAGAGGGGGAGAAACATTGTGTGAATCTTACTCTCATCAGAGTAGGCTCAAAGAGCAGAAGTTGATCTAATTAAAAGAGATAAGTAAGGAAACTATATCCTGCTGAAAGGTAGCATAAAAAATGAATCCATATTGATACTAAACATATATGCACCAAGTGGTATAGCATCTAACTTTCTAAAGGAAAAGTTAAGAGAATTGCAAGAAGAAATAGACAGTAAAACACTAATAGTGGGAGATTTCAACCTTGCACTCTCAGATTTAGACAAATCAAACCACAAAACAAATAAGAAAGAACTTTCAAAAGTAAATAGAAGATTATAAAGGTAGGATAGACCTTTGGAGAAAACTGAATGACAATAGAAAGGAATATACTTTCTTCTCAGCAGTTCATGGATCCTATACAAAAATAGACCATATATTAGGACATAAAGATCTCAAAATTAAATGTAGGAAGGCAGAAATAATAAATGCCTTCTTCTCAGATCACAATGCAATAAAATACATTCAGTAAGAAGTTAGGGGTAAATAGACCAAAAAGTAATTGGAAACTGAATAACCTCATCTTAAAGAATGACTGGATAAAACAGGAAATTATAGAAACAATTAATAATTTCACCCAAGATGATGACAATGATGAGACATCATACCAAAATCTGTGGGATGCAGCTAAAGCAGTAATAAAGGGAAATTTTATACCTTTAGGGGCTTATTTGAACAAAATAGAGAAAGAGAAGATTAACGAATTGGGCCTGCAACTTAAAATGCTAGAAAAAGACCAAATTAAAAACCCCCAACCAAAAAGTCAAACTTGAAATACAAAAATTAAAAGGAGAAATCAATAATATTGACAGTAAAAAAAAAAAAAAAAAAAAACTATTGAATTATTAAATAAAACCAAGAGTTGGTTTCATGAAAAAGCCAATAAAATAGATAAACCTTTGGTAAATCTGATCAGAAAAAGGATAGAGGAAAGTCAAATTGTTAGTCTTACAAATGAAAAGGGGGATCTTTCCAACAATGAAGAGGAAATTAGAGAAATAATAAGGAGTTATTTTGCTCAACTTTATGAAAATAAATTTGAAAACTTAAGTGAAATTGATGACTTTCTCCAAAAATATAGGCTTCGTAGATTAAATGAGGAGGAGATAAATTGCTTAAATAGTCCCATTTCAGAAAAAGAAATAGAACAAGCTATTAATCAACTACCCAGGAAAAAATCCTCAGGAACAGATGAATTTACATTTGGATTCTACCAAACATTTAAAGAACAATTAGCCTCAATGTTATATAAACTATTTTTAAAAATAGGGGATGAAGTAGTCCTAACCAAACTCCTTTTATGACAAAGACATGGTACTGATACCTAAACCAGGTAGATCAAAAACTGAGAAAGAAAATTATAGACCAATTTCCTTAATGAATATTGATGCTAAAATCTTAAATAAGATATTAGCAAAAAGACTTCAGAAAATTATCCCCAGGATAATACACTTTGATCAAGTAGGATTTATACCAGGAATGCAGGGCTGGTTTAATATTAGGAAAACTATTAGTATAATTGACCATATTAATAATCAAATTAATAAAAAATCATATGATCATCTCAATAGATGCAGAAAAAGCATTTGATAAAATCTAACATTTATTCCTACTAAAAAGTCTTGAGAGTATAGGAATAAATGGACTATTCTTTAGAATAATCAGGAGCATATATTTACAATGGTCAGTAAGCATAATAGGCAACAGAAATAAACTGGAACTTTTCCCAGTAAGATCAGGAGTGAAACAAGTTTGCCCACTATCACCATTACTATTCAATATAGTACTAGAAACGCTAGCCTCGGCAATAAGAGCCGAGAAAGAGATTCAAGGAATTAGAGTAGGAAATGAGGAAATTAAACTATCATTCTTTGCAAATGACATGATGATATACTTAGATAACCCCAAAGACTCTGCTAAAAAGCTATTAGAAATAATTCATAATTTTAGCAAAGTTGCAAGATACAAAATAAATCCACATAAATCCTCAGCATGTTTACATATCACCAACAAAATGTAACAGCAAGAGATGCAAAGAGAAATTCCATTCCAAACAAATGTTGAGAGTATAAACTATTTGGGAATCCATCTACCAAAGAATAGTCAGGAATTATATGAGAAAAATTACAAAACACTTGCCACAAAAATAAAGTCAGATTTAAATAATTGGAAAGACATTCAGTGTTCTTGAATAGGCAGAGCGAATATAATAAAGATGACAATATTCCCCAAACTATTTATTTAGTGCTATACTAATCAGACTCCCAAGAAACTATTTCAATGACCTAGAAAAAATAACAACAAAATTCATATGGAAGAATAAAAGGTTGAGAATTGTAAGGGAACTAATGAAAAAAAAGTCAGAAGAAGGTGGTCTAAGTGTACCTGATCTAAAGCTATATTATATAGCAGCAGTCACCAAAACCATTTGGTATTGGCTAAGAAATAGACCAGTCAATCAGTGGAACATATTAGATACAAAGAACAAAAAAGGACAATCTAGTCCTAGACAAACCCAAAGATACCAACATTAGTGATAAATATTCATTATTTGGAAAAAAACTGTTGGGAAAACTGGAAATTAGTATGGCATCATATACCAAGATAAGATCAAAATGGGTCCATGATTTAGTCATAAAGAATGAGATCATAAATAGATTAGAGGAACAGAGAATAGTCTACCTCTCAGACTTGTGGAGCAGGAAGGAATTTATGACCAGAGGAGAACTAGAGATCATTATTGATCACAAAATAGAAGATTTTGATTACATCAAACTAAAAAGTTTCTATACAAACAATACTAATGCAAACAAGATTAGAAGGGAAATAATAAATTCTTTTTTTATAGTTAAAAAAATATTTTTTAAAGTTAAAGGTTCTGATAAAGGTCTCATTTCCAAAATATATAGAGAACAGAACCTAATTTATAGGAAACCAAACCATTCTCCAATTGAAAAATGGACAATTTAAAATAAACAGACAATTCTCAGATGATGAAATTGAAACTATTTCCACTCATATGAAAGAGTGTTCCAAATCACTACTGATCAGAGAAATGGAAATTAAGACAACTCTGAGAAACCATTACACACCTGTCAGATTGGCTAAGATGACAGGAACAAATAATGATGAATGCTGGAGGGGATGTGGGAATACTGGGACACTAATACATTGTTGTTGGAGCTGTGAAAGAATCCAACCATTCTGGAGAGCAATTTGGAACTATGCTCAAAAAGTTATCAAACTGTGCATACCTTTTGATCCAGCATTGCTGCTATTGGCCTTATATCCCCAAAACTCCCCATGTTACCACTTTTTGTAAATGATATGAAGTCATACTTATTGAATTCTAATGTATCAACTAAAAATCAATTGAAATAATTAACAATTTCAATAATGCATAGGATATAAAATAAGCCCTCTCATATAATCCACCATATCTACATACTGTGAGCAAAAAAAGAAGAGAAAAAGAGGAATTCCATTTAAAATAGAATCCATTTAATATCAGATGATATAACTTATTTGTGATCTATCAGCCAAGGAAAACCCAAGGACTATATGAACACAATTACAAAACAGTATTTTTGCATAAAGAATGACATCTAAGCAATGAAAGTATTATTAATTGCTCATAGCTGGACCAAACCAAAATAATAAAAATTATAATTCTATTTATGTTAATTTACTTATTCAGTACCATTCTAATCAAGCTATGAAATGATAATTTTATATATAGAAAAGTAATTTAAAAATTCATGTGAAAGATAAATTAGAAGATAAATAAAAAATAGTAGTAGGCTACCTACCTAGAAGGTAGCCTACTCATATCAAATTTCAAATTATGTGATGAATTATTAATCATTCCAGACCCATGACCAAAACATGGTATCCACCTGCAGAGAAAGAACTAATATAAAACATTGAGTATAGATTAAAATAGAGTTTTTAAAAACCTTCTTTTGCAATATGGTTAACTTTGAAATTTGATGTAAATGGCCTCACATATATAATTGATAGCATAACACTTGCCTTCTTAATGGGTGAGAGAAGGATGGACAGAAGGGGGAAATTTTTGAATTTTGCTTTAAAAAAAAAGAATGATTTTCATCACAAAACTGAGAAATTTTAATGAAACAAAATATATTAAAATAAAATAAAATATAAATAATAGTATTTGTGTTCTATTATCCATTTCATAATTATTTTTGAGGTCAAATAGGAGTATTTGTGAAATCATTTTGTAAACTTAAGGAACCATATAATTTTTGTTACATGTATTTATCACATATCAAGGTTTCCTTTTTCTTTTTAAATGCCTTCTTTTTCTGTATCTTCATATACATTTAGATATATACACATCTGTATATACACAAAAAAATCACTCAATAAATAAATAGCCAACTCAGAAATTCATTTCCTTGTCACTCAGTATGCATATATTAATGATAATAATGATTAATAATAATAATAATAAGCATTTGTATACCATTTAGGGTGTGCACAAATTTTATACATAAAATTTTATTTTATTCTCACAATCAGCCTGGGAAGTTGGTCCTATCACCATTTATTTTACACATGAAGATAATGAAGTGGACAGAGTTTAAATGCCTTGTCTAGCTAATAAGTGTCTGAGGTTCAACCTAAACTTCAATATTGACCCCAGGTCCAGTGACCTCTGAGTCGTAATCTGGACAATTACTCCGAATATGTCTGTGATATAAAGGAGATAGGAAACAAAAAGGGAAGATGAAACTTTCACAAAAGTTTTAATTTTCCAACTTGGCTAGCCCTCATGTTTCCTTATATTCTTTGTTTTTGTATGCTGGTAGAAAGCTATTTGAAAAGAGTAGTTATAAAACCTTTTAGATCTGAACTTTTGCCTTCTGCTTTTTGACTATTCTATTTGTGAGAGAAAAAAAAAAATTAAAAAAATGTTTCTTTTCTGGTGAAATCAAATCCAGTTTTCATATGATTTTCCCTATACTTCCATGAAATCTTTGTTCCCTGATACTATTCCCTATCTTTATTTTTGCCCCTATCTCATGAAACAGATCTGAACAGAGAAGACAGAAGTTCAGAGAAAAAGACAGATACCTGAGAACAAGTAGTTGCATTCTTTAAATATTCATTTTTACATAGTATTTTTACATAACATTTTTACATTGGCCCCTGTTGTTATGTTAACTTTTTTTTTTTCATAATGTAAATTCTTCCTTTGCAATTTGTCATATACATTATTATAATTCTTCTGACACTGCCACAACTCTGCAATAGACTCTCATTACCTCAAGAACCTTATGTACTACTGCTACATATACTCTACTATTTAGTCTCCATACCTCAAGTTTTTCCCTTCTCTAGCCCATCCTTCATTGTTACTAATTACATTTTTCTAAAACTCATGACTGATCATTTCACACTTGTTCAATACATTCCATATATAATAGATAATATATATATATATATATATATATGCTACATTGACCTTCTTGCTCTCTTTCATAAACAATATTTCATTTTTCTATGTTGTGCTTTTTTTTTACTGACTATCCTCAGTACCTGAAATTCACTCCATCTTCATTTCTGTCTTTTGGTCTCCATGGTTTCTTCAAATATATAAATTCCCATCTTCTCCAGCAAGACTTTGACAGTTTTCCTTAATTTTAGTGCCAATAAATTTGATAACTTAAGTGAAATGGATGACTTCCTCCAAAAATATAGGCTCCCTAGATTAACAGAGGAGGAGATAAATTGCTTAAATAGTCCCATTTCAGAAAAAGAAATAGAACAAGCTATTAATCAACTCCCCACGAAAAAATCCCCAGGGCCAGATGGATTCACATGTGAATTCTACCAAACATTTAAAGAGCAATTAGCCCCAATGTTATATAAATTATTTGAAAAAATAGGGGATGAAGGAGTCCTACCAAACTCCTTTTATGACACAGACATGGTACTGATACCAGAGGAGAACTAGAGATCATTATTGATCACAAAATAGAAGATTTTGATTACATCAAACTAAAAAGTTTCTGTACAAATAATACTAATGCAAACAAGATTAGAAGGGAAATAACAAATTGGGAAAATATTTTTAAAAATAAAGGTTCTGACAAAGGTCTCATTTCCAAAATATATAGAGAACTGACCCTAATTTATAAGAAACCGAACCATTCTCCAATTGATAAATGGTCAAAGGATATGAACAGACAATTCTCAGAGGAAGAAATTGAAACTATATCCACTCACATGAAAGAGTGTTCCAAATCACTACTGATCAGAGAAATGCAAATTAAGGCAACTCTGAGATACCACTACACACCTGTCAGATTGGCTAAGATGACAGGAACAAATAATGATGAATGTTGGAGGGGATGTGGGGAAACTGGGACACTAATACATTGCTGCACTTCCTGCACTTACTCTTTAGTTTAATTGCTGGTGGAGTTGCGAAAGAATCCAGCCATTCTGGAGAGCAATCTGGAATTATGCCCAAAAAGTTATCAAACTGTGCATACCCTTTGACCCAGCAGCGCTACTACTGGGATTATATCCCAAAGAAATACTAAAGAGCGGAAAGAGACATATATGTGCCAAAATGTTTGTGGCAGCTCTTTTTGTTGTAGCTAGAAACTGGAAGATGATGTAGCTAGAAACTGGAAGTCCATCAGTTGGAGAATGGTTGGGTAAATTATGGTATATGAAGGATATGGAATATTATTGCTCTGTAAGAAATGACCAGCAGGAGGAATACAGAGAGGCCTGGAGAGACTTAAATCAACTGATGCTGAGTGAAATGAGCAGAACCAGAAGATCACTGTATACTTCAACAACAATACTGTATGAGGATGTATTCTGATAGAAGTGGAAATCTTCAACATAAAGAAGATCCAATTCACTTCCAGTTGATCAATGATGGACAGAGGTAGCTACGCCCAGAGAAGAAACACTGGGAAGTGAATGTAAATTGTTAGCACTAATATCTGTCTGCCCAGGTTGCATGTACCTTCGGATTCTAATGTTTATTGTGCAACAAGAAAATGATATTCACACACATGTATTGCACCTAGACTATATTGTAGCACATGTAAAATGTATGGGATTGCCTGTCATCTGGGGGGAGGGAATAGAGGGAGGGGGGGATAATTTGGAAAAATGAATACAAGGGATAATATTATAAAATATATATATATATAATAAAAAATTAAAAAAAAAGAAAAAAAATACATTTTCTTAATATACCCTGCCATTCCATTAAATGTTTTTCCTTTCTCCTGCCTTCCTATCCTCTCTCTTTCTCACCCCATCTTCCTTCCTTCCTTCCTTCCTTCCTTCCTTCCTTCCTTCCTTCCTTCCTTCCTTCCTTCCTTCCTTCCTTTCTTCCTTCATTATTTCCTTCTTTCTTTTCTCCATTTTGTCTTTTCTTCCTTCCTGCACTTACTCTTTAGTTTAATTATATGGTTACTTAGGTTTACAAAATGATTTCAGAAATGCTCCCATCTGAGCTTCAAAATAAATTGTCATGTGGATAGTAAAATACAAATCATTATTTATAATATTTTATTTACAATGCATTTTATTTCATTTAATATTTCCCAATTGCATAACCCAATATACAGTAGTTTTTCACTTTCTTTCTCTCTCTTTTTTCCTCTCTTCTTTTCCTTCTCTTCTCCCCTTTTATCTTCTTTCCCTCCTTCACTGTCTCCCTCTCCCCTTCCTTCCTTCGTTCCTTCCTTTATTCCTTTCTATTTCCCTATTTTCCTTCATTTCTCCTTTCATTCATTCCTTTCTTATTTCCTTCTTCAAAAAAAATGAAGTAAACAAAACTAACAGACACTATAATCACATCTGTCAGTGTACGCAACACTCCTCATCAATAGTCTTCTCAGTAGACAGATCAGAGCAGATAGCAAAGTACATTTTCTTATTCCTTTAGCAGAGACAACACTGGTTATACTTTAAAACAGTCTTCAGTCTTTAAAATGACCCTTTCATTTGTACTGTAGTCATTGTGTATATTGTTTTCCTCCTTCTGCTCAATTGATTATGCATTAATTCCTACAAATCTTCCTATCTCTCATATTTCCTTGAAGTCGTTGCTTAGTGCAAATAAAATCAAATTACATGATATTATTCATCCAAATATTTTCCAGTTATTTGCTACCATGAAAATTCCGACATTCCTATAACTGTTGCAGATGCTGTTACAAAAATAAAAATATTTGAGTTACCCAGTCACCGTTATTTTATGAAAAGAGAATCTATTGACTCCAAATCTAACTTTCATTCAAGCACTCTGAACATTTTTTTAAATACTGTTATTTTGGGGCAGCTAGGTGGATAAAGCACCAGCCCTGAATTCAGGAGGACCCCAGTTCAAATGTGGTCTCAGACACTTAACACTTCCTAGCTGTGTGACCCTGGGCAAGTCACTTAACCTCAGCCTCGGGGGAGGGGGGGAATACTGTCATTTTTCTAGTTAAACATATATGTAAACTTTTTAATAACAAAATTTTGAAATATTGGGAAAGAAAAATCAGAACAAAAGGGAAAAATGCAAAGATAGAAAAAAAAAAAAAAAAACAGAAAAAAGAAATGAACATAGCCTGTGTTGATTTACATTCAATCGCAGTTCCCTTTCTGGTTGCAGAGGGCATTTTCTATGAAAAGTTTTTTGGAATTGTTTTGGATCACTGAAACACTAATTATAACCAAATATTTCACAGATGATCATCACAGATTTTTGCTGCTACTGTGTACAATGTTTTTCTGGTTTTGCTTGTTTCACTCAGCATCACTTCATGTAACTCTTTCCAGGTCTATCCAAAATCATATTGTTCATTATTTTTATAGAACAATAGTAATCCATTACCTTCAAATACCACAATTTATTCACCCATTCTCCAGTTGATGGGTATCTACTCATTTTCCATTTTTGCACATGTGGATCCTTTTCCTTCCTTTCTGATTTCTTTGGAATATAGACTCAGTAATTGTACTGCTGGGTCAAAGGATATGCAGTTTTATATCTCTTTGGGCATAGTTAGAGATTGCTCTCTAGAATGGTTGGATCATTTCATAACTCCACCAATAAGGCATTAGTGTCAGTTTTCCCATATCCCCTACAACATTTATCATTATATTTTCCTCTCATCTTACCCAGTCTGAGAGGTGTGAGGTGAGAGTTGTTTTAATTTGATTTCTTTTCATCAATAGTGATTTAGACCATTTTTTTCATATGACTATAAATGATTTTAATTTCATTATCTGAAAATTGTGCATATCATTTAACCATTTATCAATTGGGGAATGACTTGTATTCTCATAAATTTGAAACATTTCTTTATACATTTTAGAAATTAAATCTTTATAAGAAACACTTACTGTAAAATTTCCCTTAGCTTTGTACTTCCATTTTAAAATTATTTGTGTTAGTTTTACTGTACATAATTTAATGTGAAACTCAATGACCTATTATTTATAATTTACATTTTTAACTTTTTGGGCTATCATTTCATTGGTAAGCAAAATCTTCAGTTAAGTAAATTTGTCTACCTATACAGATTAATATCTTTACAAGATATAATCTCAAAGAGGTCTTAGAAATAATGAGAGTTTAAGTAACTTGCTCAGTCATACAACTGTTATGTCAGAGGCAAGATTTGTATCCAAGCATTTTCATGACCAAACAAATTGTCACTCCACAGTGCTCTACGCCCTCTAGCAAATTAAAATTCCAGAAATAAAGCCTGGTCTGCATCTTAAAAGAATTTAAAAAATTTCAAATGGTGATAAAAAGGAGAAATTCACTGAAGGGTATATGATATACTAAAACTAATTTCTGCCCTTTGAAAACTTTGTTTAAGCAGTCCAGCCCTCATAGGCATTCATTTGTATTTTGTTCACTAATCGAATGGAAACATCTACCATTCTTTTTATCATCTTTCCTTTTTTTTTGACCTTAGAACCAAATCTTTCAATAAAGAAGACATACTTCTTATTGTCTGCTTTTAAGATAATCCTTTAGCAAGCTTCTGTTATTTCTCTAAGTTACTCTTATCTCACATGGAAATAGATCATCAAAGTCTTAATTGGTAACCATTCAGTAGACCAGAATGCATTAATATATGCAAATTTTAGAGATTTTGACCCATTTCCTCTAGATACATCCTCATTCTCTTAGCAAAATATAGCTTACCTTAATTAGAATTTATCAATAAATGACACATATGTGGGCATGCCCATCCCTTTATTTTTTTTAAACTATATTGTCCTTTTCTTTATTTGAAAATATGAAAATAATGCTTCCTTTTAAAAGTACAATTCACATAAAACATTATTGTAACTGATAAATCATGTATGGAAAAATATAGAAGATATTATCCCATATCAATCAGCATTCTCTTATACAATTAGAAATACTACACATTCGTCAGTTTCAGCACACTATCCATGACATTTTCGTTTTTAAAGTTCATACATAATGTAAATGAATAATTCATTTTTTCATGATAGACACTCTGTACACTGGTGTCATATTACTGACAATGAGGCTGTCAGAAACGTGAGAAGGAGGAAAACACTAAATAAGGATGTTTTTTCTGCAACCAAATGATGTAGCAAACATTACCCCTCCCCCCAAAAAAAATCTCACTGGATTTAAACATTGAAATACTCAAGATGATTTGATGACTTCTCTCCATGGATAAATTGAAGGTGAGGGATTTTAACTCTGCTACTCTTCTTCTCTCCTCTTTCTTTCTATCCCACAATAAGTTCAATAATGGATTTTAAAATATTTTTCTCAAGGGAAAATTAAATACTCACTATTTGTATATGAGAAGCAATGTGAAAGAGGAAAAATATTGACATTGCAAGGCAGAAAAACTTGTTTTTGGCTTATTTTCTGGCTCCATGACTTATTAATTGAATGGCTTTAATTAAGTTACCTCTAATTTCTCAGATTCAGTATCCACATCTTGAAAATTGTTATTAATACTTTTACAACAGAAAAGAGCTAGTTTCCATTAGTCACAAACTGTGGAGTCAGTTAACATCTCTCTGCCTCAGTCTCCTCATCTCTAAGACGAAGTGTTTGATTTCATAATATTTGAAATCCTTTTACAGCTCTGAGATTCTATGAATGAAATTATATTACCCAAGTATGAGATTTTAAGAAAATTTCACTTTAGGTCAAGGAAGAAAGGAAAACTTGTTTAACTTCTGTAGAATTTTGAGAGTCTTTGACTTTTTTTGTATAAAAGTAGCTAATAACTGTAAAAATGATTATATTATGCATGTCTCATTCTATAATTGTTAAAATCATTAAAAATATATCATTTGAAACATGGTGCCATTAAGATTTGAGTACAGTATTATTTCTTCTTTCTTTCTTTTGTTGTTGTTGTTGTTGTTGTTGTTGTTTTAAGTATTAATCTCTTTATCTCACCTGGGCTGGAAGTGCATGTTTTTCTCAGAGACTCCATCCCTCTGTTTATTGGCTGGGGATATTTCTCTGCTCTTTTTTCCAACCCAGGCATGTTTGCCTTTCCTTTGGCAAAGTGAATGGGAGGTGATTTTAAGTAAGAAAATATGAGAATGCTCTCATACCTTTGGTAGCTCTGAGTTACACTGAGTAAAGAAAAGAAGAATAACAACCTTAAATATGAGAACAGATATTATATACAGGTTTTTTTTTTTCTTGCTCCCATATTGCTTCAAATAACCACAAGCCCAAAAGGTACTGTCCATAGGACTCCCCAAGAAGCCAATTCTGCACTGTTTGTTTTGGAGACTCTTCAACCTTCCACCATAGCATTTTCTTTAATTATTTCAGAGTACACTTATTTTAAAAAATTTAGGGAACAAACAAGGAAAGTGGATCACTTGCTTCTACTTGGATACCAAAACTAATAATAATCTAATGAAATATGGAAGAATGATATTTAAAAGCAAAAACATCATTTACAATATGGAAAGTGAAATGGAATGTTGACTTAATTTTTTTTATGATAATTTAAAAATCTTCTAAACGGCCAAATTGTTATCTCAAGTATGGAAAGCCAATGTTAAGTGAAAAGAATTAGGCAGGTAATAGAAGTTAATAAATAATAATAGCTGCTATTTATATGAAGCTATATGTCTCAAAAAGCATGTTAGATGCATTATTTCATCAGAGTTTCATGACTCTATAAGATGGACACTACAATCTTTAATCTTGTAGCTTTGTGATCCTAGACAATTCACTTAAATTTTATGAGGTTCAGATTCCTCATCATTAAACTGAACACAAAAAGCATGTTAACCAAATTAATATGTATATGAATATGTCTTCATATGCATATATGTGTATGCACAAATTTACACATACAAAGATATATTCACACATATGCAAGTATATATAAACATAGCTATATAATTATATTTATACATCTTATTTATTTAAATATCCCACAAGTATATTTCTATATAATAAATATTATAATTATATATACATACATAACCTATTTATATATGAAAACAAAAATGTGTACATATAAGTCACTATAATTATAATTTTTTCATCACTCATCACTTTCATCACAGTAAATAAGGGTTCAGTGATTTGCTCAGTATACACAGATTGCATAAGAGTCCAATGATTTGCTCAGTATTGCACAGATTGCAGAATTTACAATCTCCTGATTTTGCAATTTAAATCTCCTGATTTAAAATTTGGGCTGCAAACTAGGAGGTAGGTAAATTTTTAGATTATAACTTCAACTGTCTTATATGTAGCTGATATAGTTCTAGATACAAAATTTGGAAATCTGGATTTCAGTTATATTGTTGTAGAACTGTTATGTGACCTTGGATGATCACATAGAATTTCTATAACTCATATTTTTGTTTGCTTTTAAATAGGTCTAATAATATGTAATTTGGCCAAGTATGATGTCACACCAGCTACAGAGATGACTAAGTGTTATATTTTTTGAAATCAGAAGTTCTGTGCTTAAGCAAGGCCAAGATTATCCAGTGTTTACATTGTCTAAGATGAATTAATTAATTAAGATAACTCTGGTGAACCTTTAAGAGGTTCTATGTCCTTCCAGCAGTGGAATTGGAGAAGAGTAGATAGATTATTAATTGCTTTTCCAAGGATATTTGAATATGGTTCAGATTTTTCTGCTTAGCATAATATAACAGTGCTCTAATTTTCTAGCCTTGGTGACTTCTTCAAGTGTGAAAATTCTAGCCAATCTGAGCTATTTATCTCATTCCTTGTCTTTGATCATGCTAGTTTTTATTACTGTAATGATCATCCTCTGTCCCACTAAATTCTCTTTCTTCCTGTTGAATTTCTACCCTCCCCTTAAAATCCATCTTAAAATCCATTCCACTAAACTTTTTTTTTTCTCATTTCCATTATTAGTTCTTGAATGTTCCATAAAACTTGTTTTATATTTCATTTTCATAGATGAAACCTGGCCCAGTGGAATACATATTCACTGTTGTTGGATTCATAGGACCTGGGATCAAATCATTCCTGGGATGCTTATTATATGAGAAACCTTGACCAAATGAAATATTTTCCTGAATTTCAATTTCCTTTACTTTAAAAATAAAAGGGTTGGAGATTAAGATAGTTTAGGTCCCTTACAGTTCCAGATCAAGAACTCTATATATTATTGATTTGCGTGTAAATTCCACAAACCTCTGTAACACTCGAGGGTGAGAATAATATTTTATATAATTGTATATATCCTACAATATCTAGGATACTTCTCTATCTATATTAATGTATTTGTTGGTAATAATTATACCGATTGGATGACTAGGTGATGCAGTAGTTAGAATACTTGGTCTGGAGTCAAGAAGATGTGAGTTCACATCAAAGTTCAGAATCGTGCCCCTGGGCAAGTCACTTAACCATATTTGCTTCAGTTTTCTCATTTGTAAAATGAACTAAAGAAGGAAATGGTAAACCACTCTAAGATCTTTGCCAAAAAAGGAAAGAAAAAAACAAAAACCAAACCAAACCAAATGAAGTCACAAATAGATTAGATTAATGTGCATAAATTGGACTTTTCTCTCTCACTTTCATACATGCATATATTTACAGGTAGACCCTCACAGACATAGTTTGCTTATATTTCCCTTAAGTGTGTTATTTTAACCATGTGTTTTAAGTACTGTTCCTTTTTTTTTTTTTGTTTTTGTTTTTTTTTTTGTTTTTTGTTTTTTTTAATTTTTTATTTTATTTTATAATTATAACATTTTTTGATAGTACATATGCATGGGTAATTTTTTACAACATTATCCCTTGCACTTACTTCTATTCAGATTTTTTCCCTTCCTCCCCCAACCCCCTCCCCCAGATGGCAAGCAGTCTTATATATGTTAAATATATTACAGTATAATTTAGATACAATATATGTGTGTAGAACCGAATTTTTTGTTGCACAGGAAGAATTGGATTCAGAAGGTAAAAATAACAGTTTACATTCATTTCCCAGTGTGCCTTTTCTGGATGTAGCTGGTTCTGTCCATCATTAATCAATTGGAATTGGATTAGCTCTTCTCTATGTTGAAGAAATCCACTTCCATCAGCATACATCCTCGTACAGTATCATTGTTGAAGTGTATAATGATCTTCTGGTTCTGCTCGTTTCACTCAGCATTAAGTACTGTTCCTTAAAGGCATCAGAGATTCAAAATGTGGTGCAACACAAAGACTAAAAATGTTTTTTCATGAATAAGGTCACTAGTCTAACCTGCCCTGTGCTCTATTTTTTTTTTTTTTTTTTTTTTTTGGCCACTGATAAATCTTTCTGTTGCTTTAGTATAAAATGAATTTCCACTCATGGAATACTCCCAGAAAGCATTGTGTCAATTGTCCAAAGTAATCTGGGAGGTAAGGGAAGGGAAAATGTCTCCTTGTGCTCTTGAAGGCAATCAATTTGCACCCTGGAGCATGGAGTTGGATTCCATTTGTGTCACTGCCTTATCCAACAGAGCTACAAGTGTTTCACAAATTGTACAGCCTTTTAAAAAATCTGTACAACATCTAGTTGTTGGTCCTAATGACCGCTTCCATTAGAGCAGAATATTATTTAAGCACCCATGTTATAAAAGTTCTTAATTTGTGTGTAATTCAAACTTACATTTTCGTAAGATACTTTAAAATGATCATATTGCATTTCATAGAAAGTTGCTTTCAATTAAGGGACAGGGAACAAGGAACATTTACTTATGCTATTCACTGTATTGAAAAAGTCAAGAATGTCTCATTTATACTTTATTTTCAAAGTTTGTTTTATTGACAAAGCTTGAAAAATGTAATTCAATAGAAATTGACATGTCACTACATACAATTTGCCTTTAAATGTTTTTTTTTTTTCCTTCTCTTTTGCAGAATTTTTGCTAGTGGCAGTAGAAGTTCCACTGATCCCTATCTTGAATTTTTTATATATAGTGGGCAATGGCTTAGTTCACAGATAACTTCTGCTCTCTTCAAATGTATTAAGACAGACTCCTTGAGGAAAGTGAGAGGAAATCACTTTTAAAGGAAGAATACTGAGCTTCCAATCTGGACAGCTACTTTAAAATTGTGCTCCCTACTCTTTTTAGCTGTGTTACATCACTAATGTAGTTTACATCTTTTAGTCACCATTTACCTATCTGTAAAATGAACATTTTAATACTTCTATTGAATATTATCTAGCTGAAACTTGATATTTTCTTCAATAATAATTGTAGTTAACAAACATTCTAAGAAAGTGTGCTTGGTATTTGACATAATGACAAAAAGTTCCATGTCTTAGAAACAATTAAGTTGCCTAATCTAGGAAATAATTCTGAGTTATACTTTGTTTTTTGTTTAGAGGAGTTTTAGTGGCAGCTTCTATTTAACCTTCAGTTTTCTCTTAGGAGGGTCAATGTATCTTCTTTCTAAGGGGAAAAGTCCTGTTTTTGCCGCTGAGCTCAGTTGAGTGGTCTGGAAGCCACCTCTATTGCTTGGTACTGATACTGGGTCTGAGTCTGGGGCTGCACTGGTGCTGCTTGTGCTGGAATTGTGCAGTGGAATCCCACCTTAGTTCCACAAACCTTTTCTGCTCACCTTACAGCTCCTCTTTGTTGTCCCTGGGATGTGAGATCTGGAAGCCGACAGCACTGCCACTGATTCAGAGGTTGATATGGATCCGGGACTGTGGTTCAGGGCTACACAGGTACTGCGTGGGAACTCCCACTGTGTTGTCACAGAACTTTCTTGCTGGTCTAAATTCTTTTCATCTGGAAAATATTCTAGTCCCTCTTTGGGGTGTTCTGACACTAAAATAGGTTTAGAGTCATAACTTAAAGGAATTTGGAGTGGTTTGGGGGAGTGGTTAGGCAAGTGCTGAACTTTATTCCACCATCCATGTTTCTTTTCATATAATATGTAATCTACCTGTGATGACAGTTTCCCTGCATCTAAAATGTAGATGTAGATATTGATATATACACCAACATGCAAACACAAACACACACAGAATAATTAATTTATTAACCAGGTACTATGCTAAGCAGTTTGCAGATGTTGTCTCATATGAGCTTTGACAGCTAATAAGTGTCTGAAATTTTCCTGATTCCAAGATCAGGCATCAGGATTTAATTTTTTAAATAAATTAATAAATTTTTGAATAAATTTTTGAGCTATCTTCTAAAAAGAATCTTTGACCTAAATATAACTAGGATGGTGGTTCTCTCCCCTTTCCTTGCCCAAAAGTAAAATATTTATTTTTCATTGATAGAAAGAAAGATAGTATACAGCAACCGTTGCTCTTACCACTGCAGTATTACTAAATAAATAAGACATGCACTTTAGAGATAATTTTCACATTCCCTACTCCATATGGATTTCAGAACTCCCTGTTCTCTCTCCTGAAGTTCATTACAAACTGATTCCAAGATAGTGCATTTTCATACAATCTGGCACAGTGGAGAGTGGGATGAAGTAAATCCCTAGGCATGTTAGATGATATGGAAATTCAAAGTACTTGGATCTGGACCCAATAGACACTTAGCTAAATTCTAATTCTCTTCATGAAGGAATTGTGTGTAAGAAGAGAAAGTGTATGGGTAAGTGAATGATAAAAGCAGTTAGCATTTACATAGTACTTTCAAATTTGTGAAATATTTTTCATGTACTACTTGACCCTAATACAATTCTTGTTGGACAACTATCCATATCATAGATGAACAACTGAAATATAGAGAGGTCAAATGACTTATCTATCAGTACAGAGTTATGAAGACTATTAAACAGGATTTAACTAAATTTGTTGAATAAATCCAGCAAGTGTAGTTCTACTGGGCCAACAAATTATGTCCAAGTAAAAGTAAGACTTAATCTTAAGCAAATGGGGGTCCATAATTGGATGTTATAGTCCAACATAAATAATTAATGAATCAATTAAAGAGAGCATATCCCATTTTATTAAATAAATTACTTTTCTGAAAGATGAGGAAAAGAGAGGTGACATTGTCCGTTGTCCTGATCCGATAGCATCTGGAAACTATTTTTCCGTCAAGTTGACTCCACATTTTGAGAAGAGCAATAATAATGTAGAGCACATGGAGAGGAGGGCAAGCATGTATTTAAAGAATCTTGAATAGTTAGAAAGAAATGAAGATGTTAAGTTTAAAATAAGGAAGATTTATGGAGGCTAAAATGGCTGTGTAAATATTTCAAGGATTGTCATGTGAAACATGAATTGAATTTGTTCTGCTTTATTTGAGAGGGAACAACCATATATATCCAATGAACGATGTAAAGAGGCATATTTATGCTTGACACAAAGGGGAAACTTCCTAACATGTTTGAGTTGTCCAAGATGTGTTGCTTAGGGGAGGTAATATGTCTCTCCTCAATTGAGATTTTTAAGTAAAGATTAGATGTTTTCCTGTCAGGTCCTTTGCAGAAGGAATATTTTTTTTTTAAAGAACAAGTTGAACTATATGTCCTTTGAAAACCTTTCCTATTCTGGAATTTGTGAAACTTCCATGAAATTAAGGTGGTCTTCTCAAAGGAGATATAGGGGAGATTCTATATCCCTCATCGCATTTCTATTGCTTTCAGAAAAAAAAAAAAAAAAAAAAAAGTAATGTCTCATATTTCTCTAATGAACATTCTTCATTTTTTGTGCTACAAGCCCTAGGTAACAACAATTACTTAAAATTTAATAAATTTCATTTTCTGTCCCTCCTCCATATGGAACAAAGAAGAAAAAAGAAGAAAGGGTACATGAGATATCTTATTACCTATTACTTTATTAAATTGACCGTGGCTTATATCATATAAGGGTAATGACAAAAGTATTTTTAGTATATCTCACTAACTTAATTATGCTCCTGGGAAAAATGGACTATTTTGAAATTAAGTTCATTGAATATTCATGGCTTATTTTCTCTTTAGCAAGAAGTTTAGTGGCAGATAGTAATTTGATGATTCCATTTTATAAAATAAAACTGAAAACAAAGGACATGAGAGAAAGAACAAAGTATAGGATGAACTACTTCTTCAAAAGAAAATGAAGATGTCATTTGATTTTTGAGTCCAATTAAATATTGTGGTGTATCCAGTCTTTTTTTTTTTTTTTTAACAGTTTTTATCTACCAATCACAGTTATTTCTGACTATTTACAGTAATCATAGAATTTGTTTTTTCTCTCCTTGATCTCTAAGTTCACCTCTGTTATTTTCTTCATTTTTCTCCCACCATATTTATGACTACATATATTATCTCCTGTTTTCAAATCCTTTCTCAATGACCAGTCATGACTAATTCCCTGATAAATCTCAGCTCAAGATATTCCATACTATCTACCTTCTGTGTTTCTATGAAAGAGTACCTAAAGAAAATCCACCATGCTAACTGAGTTCACTAAATAATATTTTAAATGATTCAATAGGTCTCTCTCTGCTGCAAAGAAAGTTTTTTATATTTTTATAGCTGATTATTATTCATTTCATATTTACTTTTATAGACCTCTTTTTTCTGTAACCCTCCTATACCAGTTCCTTTTTATTTTTTATAATAATAGTTTTTATTTTTCAAATTATATGCAAAAACAGCTTACAACTGTCACAAGGTTACAAAACCTTGTGTTTCAAATTTTTCTTCCATCTTCCACACCTTCCCTTCCCTTAGACAACAAAGAATCTTGTATAGGTTAAACAAGTTCTTCTAAACATATTTCCACATTTATCATACTGCACATTTTTTTTTGTTTCTCCCTCATTCAATAGTTTTTGCCAATTGCATATAAAGATAGTTTTCAACATATACTTTTATAGTTTTTCATTTTATATGTGTAATCTTGTTAAATATATTTGTACATTAGTGATGTGAAAAAGTTATCAAAGTAAAATGGAAAAATAAGGAAAAAATAAAGAAAATTTAAAAAAAATGTTTTGATCTGCATTCAGGATTCTGGATATAGGTACCATCTTCCATCATGAGGCCTTTGGAATTATCTCAGATTGTTGTACTGTTGAGAAGAGCTAACTCTGTCAATGATGATCTGTGCATAATGTTCTTCTAGTTATGTTCAATTCAGCATCAATTCATGTAAGTCTTTTCACGTTTTTCTAAGATCTGACCACTTATTTTTCTTATAATAGTAAACCACAATTTGTTCCATTATTCCCCAGTTGATAGGCATTCCTTACATTTTCTGTACTTAACCACAACAAAAAGAAGAGCTGCTATGAATACTTTTATAACTGAGTTCCTTTTCCATTTTTAATAATTTATTTGGGATATAGATCTTGTTTTAGTATTTCTAGATCAAGATGTATACATAATTTGGTTCCCCTTTGGGTATAATTTCAAATTGTTCTCCAGAAAGGTAGAATCAATTCACAACATACTAGCAATGTATTACTGTCCCAATTTTCCAAGATCTTCTCCAACATTTATTATTTTATTTTTATGTAAAATTAATCAGTCTGATAGGTATCAGCTGGTACCTAAGAGTTAAAACAGTTTTCTTACTATTCCTTAAGTCAGATCAATTTGCTTTGGATTCATTTTTCCATTCCTTCCCCAGATATTCTTGACCTTTTGTAATTCCAGATGAATTTTGTTATTATTTTTATCTGTATAAAATATTTTTGCAGTTTGATCATTATCACACTAAATAAGTACATTGATTTTGGCAGAATTGTCATTTTTTATGTTAGCTTAGCCTATCCATGAGCAATTTTTTTTTTTTTTTTTTTTTTTTTTTTGTTGTTGTTGTTGTTGTTTTTCAGGTATTTAGATCTGGCCTTATTTAGGTTAAAATATGTTTTGTAATTTTGTTTATATAGCTCTTAGATTTTTCTTGGCAGGGAACATCCCAATATTTTATAGTTTTCAATTATTTTTATGTTAAACATGGAAGAAATATGTTAAATCCAATACAAGCATACATATTTATACAATTATCTTGCTGCACAAGAAAAATTAAATCAAACCAGAAAAAATGTGTAAGAAAATAAAGTGAAAGCAAACAACAACAAACTTAGTGAAAATGCTATGTTGTGAACCCCACTCAGTTCTTATAGTCTTCTTTCTTTGTATAGATGGCTCTCGTCATCACAAGACCATTACAACTGGCCTGAATCATCTCATTGTTGAAGAGAGCCAGGCCCATCAGTTCCGGGCTTCTCTGAAATCATTCTGCTAATCATTTCTCATAGAACAACAATATTCCACAATATTCATATACCATAACTTATTATTATCTTAAATAGAAAAAATTCATAGAACAAAACAACTCATTTATAAATTCCATTGGCCAAATACAAAAAGAATTAAAAAATGTAGATGAAGAAAATAGTTCACTAAAAATCAGAACTGAACAAATGGAAATGAATGACTCAATGAGACGTCAAGAATCAGTAAGCAAAACCAAAAAAAAAAAAAAAAGGAAAAATAGAAGATTATATAAAATACCTCCTTGGGAAAATAGCTGACCTGGAAACTAGATCCTAGTGATTACTGGACTTCTTGAAAACAATGATGAAAAAAAGACCCTAGATGTTATCTTTCCAGACATCATCAAAGAAAACTGCCCTGGTGTCCGAGAATCAGAAGGCAAAACTTCCATTGAAAGACAATGACATCCTGAAAGAAACCCCAAAATGAAAACTCTAAGAAATATTATTACAAAATTTCAGAACTATCCAACCAAGGGGAAAATATTACAAGCTGCTAGAAACAAACAATTCAAGAACTGAGGAGACATAATAAAGTTTACTCAGGAACTAGAAACATCCACTTTAAAGGATTGAAGGGCCTGGAATCCAATATTCCAAAAGGCAAAGGAACTTGGAATGCAACTAAGAATAAACTACTCCATTAAAATGATCATTTTCTTTCAGGGAAGAAAAAGGACATTCAATGAAACAAGTGAATTTCATTTATTTCTAATGAATACACCAGAGTTGGACAAAAAATTTGACCTCCAATATAGAACTCAAAAGAAACATAAAAAGGTAAAAAGAAAAAAACAAAACAAAAAAAAAAAAAAAAAAAAACTCTTTGTTAGCTATATCTCTGCAATATGTATACATGGAGATTACAGATACAATTTGATTTTACTTATACAATATAAAAAAGAAACTAGAGGTGGAAAGAGAATTATGCTAGAAAAAGAGGAAAGAAGAGATAAAATGAGGAAAATTACATTTCATGAAGAGGTTAAAAAAACTATTACGATTGAGGGAAAGAAGGAAAGGAGCTGAGCATGTGTGACTCTCATTCTCATCAGATTTGACTTAAAGTGAGAATAATAGATATAGTTTCATAGAGAAACTAGTCTCACTTTATAGGAAGTGGGAGGGGAAAAGGAAAAGAAAAGGAAGAGGCTAATAGAAAGGAAAACAAAAATAGTAGGAAAAAAGTATAAGAAAGAGGGAGGACCTATAAAGGGGAAGCGTTGCTTGAGGCAAGTGGTGGTCAGAAGCAAAATTCTGAGGAGGAGGGAAAAGGGAAAAGGAAAGAGAAAAACATAATTTGGGGTAAATAAAATGGTGGGAAATATAGAATTAGTCATTTTAACTGAAAATGCAAATGGGGTAAACTCTGCCATAAAACAGAAGTGAATAGCAGAATGGATTAAAAACCAGAATCCCACAATATATTGTTTATAAGAAACACATTGAAAGCAGAATGATACATATATTCTATCTAGTATGATCCAGGTGAAGTAAAAAAAAAAAAAAAAAGCAGGGGTAGACATCCTGATTTCAGATCAAGCAAAAACAAAAATTGATCTAATTAAAAGAGATAAGGAAAGAAACTATATCTTGCTAAAGGCTACCATAAATAATAAAGCAATGTCAATATCAAACATATATGCATCAAGTACTATAACATCTATATTCCTAAAAGAGAAATTAAGAGAGTTGCAAGAAGAAATAGACAGCAAAACTATAACAGTGGGAGATCTCAACCTTGTTCTCTCAGAACTAGATAAATTAAATCACAAAATAAATAAGAAAGAAGTTAAAGAGGTAAATTAATACAAAAAAAAAAAAAAAACAAACTAGATGTGATAGATTGTTGGAGAAAATTGAATGGAGACAGAAAGGAATACACTTTCTTCTCGGCAGTTTATGAAACCTGTAGAAAAATTGACCATATATTAGGTTATAAAGATGTGAAAATTAAATGTAGGAAAAAGGAAATAATAAATTAACTTTTTCTGATCCCAATGCAAATCATTGATACAATCAGCAATTTCATCAAAGAGATCGACAATAATGAGAAAACCTACCAAAATTTGTGGGATGCAGCCAATGTGGGTAATAAGTTGAAATTTTAGATCTCTAGATTCTTACTTGCATAATACAGAGAAAGAAAAGATCAATGAATTGGGCTTGCAACAACAAACAAACAAACAAACAAAAAAAAACAGAAAAAAAAAAACAAAAAACAAACAAACAAACAAACAAAAAACCTAGAAAAGGAGTGAAATAAACCCCCAATTTAATATAAAACTTGAAATTCTAAAAAATAAAAAGAGAAGTTAATAAAATTGAAAGAAAAAAGCTATTTAATTCATAAATAAAACTAAGAGTTAATTTTATGAAAAAAGCAACAAAATAGATAAAACTTTAGTTAATTTGATTAGAAAAAGGAAAGAGGAAAATCAAATTGTTAGTCTTAAAAATGAAAAGGGAAAAAATTCCACCAATGAAGAGGATATTAGAGCAATAATTAAGAGTTATTTTTCCCAACTTTGTTAATAAATGTGTTTACCTAAATGAAATGGAGGAATACCTGCAACAATATAGATTGTCCAGATTAACAGAAGAAGAAATAAATTATTTAAATAGTCCCATTTTAGAAAAAAAAAATTATTTATATATATATATATATATATATATATATATATACATATAGATAGATAGATAGATAGATAGATAGATAGATAGAACAAGCTATTAATCAACCCTTAAGAAAAACTCTCCAGGACCAGATGGATTTACATGTGAATTCTGCCAAACATTTAAAGAAAAATTAACTCCAATGCTATACAAACTATTTGAAGAAATAGGAAAAGAAGGACTTGTATCAAATTCCTTTTATAACACAGACATGGTACTGAAATACAAATCAGATAGGATGAGAACAGAGAAAGAAAATTATAGGCCAATTTTCCTAACAGATATTGGTGCAAAAATCTTAAATAAAATATTAGCAAAGAGATTACAAAAAGTCAATCCCAGAATAATACACTATGACCAATTTCCTTTTATGACACAGATATGGTACTGATATCTAAACCAGGTAGGCTGAAAACTGAGAAAGAAAATTATAGACCAATTTCCCTAATGAATATTGATACTAAAATCTTAAATAAACTATTAGCAAAAAGACTTCAGAAAATCATCCCAGGATAATACACTATGACCAAGTGGGATTTATACCAGGAATGCAGAACTAGTTCAATATTAGGAAAACTATTAGCATAATTGACTATATCAACGGCCAACTAACAAAAAATATGATATCTCAAAAGATGCATACAAAAACATTTGACAAAATCCAATACCCATTCCTATTAAAAAAAAATTAGAGAGTATAAGAATAAATGAATTTTTCCTTAAAATGATCAGTAGCATCTATTTAAAACCATCAGCAAGCATCATATGTACTGGGAATAAACTAGAACAATTCTTAACAAAATCAGGGGAAACAAAGTTGCTCACTGTCTTCAAATATTTTAAATGAAATGCAATTTCTCTTTTTAATCTCTTGTTGCTTTGCTTTGTGTGTAATATAGAAAAATGCTGATGACTTATATGGGTGTATATACACATATACATATATTAGCTAATTTTACAATAACTTTATAAGATAGATTTTAATACCCTCCATTTTACTCATGAAGAAAATGAAATCTAATAAGATTAAATGACTTGCACAGGATCATAGTAAGTATTTAAGGTAAAAACTTTCTTATATTCTTGTATATGCTACAACTTTCTGAAAATTGTTAATTATTTTAAGTAGGTTTTTGTTTTGTTTTTGCTGATGCTCTAGGATTTTCTAAGTATACCCTCATTATCTGCAAGGGATGATAATTTTGTTTCCTCCTTGCTTATTCTAAGTCCTTCAAATTCTTTACCTCCTCTTATTGTTAAAGTAACATTAAATAATAATGGTGATAATGGGCATCCTTACTTCTACCCTGATCTTTTTGGGAAGGCTTCTAGTTTATCCCAATTAGAGATAATGCCTGCTGAGTGTTTTATATAGATCCTGTTGAGCATTTTGAGAAAAACTCCATTTATTCCTATATCTTTTATGTTTTTAATAAAATCAAATCAAAAGTTTTTTCTTCATTTATTGAGATAACCATATGACTTCTGTTTATTTAGTGACTGATTTGGATAATTATGCTAATAGTTTCTTTAATATTAAACTAACTGTAGTCCTGGTTTAAATTCCATCTGATCATAATTTATGATCCAGGTGAAAAATTGTTGTAATATGTTGATTAATATTTTATCTAAAATTTTTGCATCAATATTTAATAGAAAAATTGACATATGATTTTCTTTCAATATTTTGACTACTGGTTTAAGTTTCAGCACAATTTTTGCATAATAAATTAGCTTAGTAGTAGTCTACCTTTCCAAATCATTGATGCATTATTGGAATTTATTGTTTTTAATATGATAGCTAGGATACACCTGTAAATCATCAGAAATGTACATATTTTCTTTAGGAGTTCATTGATGGCTTGTTCAATTTATTTTTCTAAAATGGGGTCAGTTAAGTATTTGATTTCCTCATCTGTTAGTCTAGACTGTATATATATGTATGTGTATATATATATATATACATATATATGTATATATATATATATAAAACATATATTTATATAATATATGGTGTATATGTACATAGTAAATATTAATCTACTTCAATTAGATTTTCAGATGTATTTGTATTCAGTCAAATAAAATAGTTCTTAATTATTGTTTTAATTTCCTTTTTTATTGCTGGTGAATTTTTCTTTTTTTATACTGTTAATGTTTTTTCCCCCCTTAATGGTTTTTTAATGGTTTTAACGGTTAAATGGTTTTTTAAAATAAAAAAGCAAAAGTTAATATATTTCCCTGGTACAGGGAATGCTATCCCAAATTTCTAATGAAGCTGTGAGTTTTGGCTTTGAGCATAGAAGCAACTCAACTTGTATTTGGTATCTTGCTCATAGCCCACAAAAGCTCCACATTCTCACTTCAGGTATGATTTCATAAGGTGGCAAAATACCTTCTGATCTGGGACTGGATGCTGCCTCACTGGTCTGCTCTACTACTTATCCAGGACACATCATCTCACTTGCTGATCTGCTGTGATTATGACCCTCTCACTGGTTTTCCCTAACAACATCTGAACTGGGCTGAATACCCCTTTCACTCCAGTGAGACTGATCTTTCTTGAAGTCTTTCCAATTTATCAAGCTAGAGACGCTGTTCAGAAGCTTGGTTTTATATAGTTTTGGAGGGAAACTGGGAAAGTTCAAACAATTTCCTGGCTTTCCTCTGTGATCTTGGCTTGGCCCCACAACTCTCTTATTTGACTTTTACAATTATTTTTGAGCTTTCCAAGAATGTTGATTTTTGTTGTTGTTGTTTGAGACTAATTTATATCTGCCTTTGAGGGTTTTTTTTTTTTTTTTTTTTTTTAAATGTAACCATGTTTTTCTTTTCTGAGTTGTTGTTTTTATCTTAATTGACACCACAGTAGCTCTCTGTGATCAAGATTTCTTTATACTGAATTTTTTTTTTTCTTTTTCATGGCTTTTAAAGTTAGGCTCTGTTTCTGTAGAACTTGAAGTGCTGTATCAAGGTTTTTGCTTGATATGGACTTGGTCAGTGGCCTTGAGTACTGAAGCTTCTGCTGCAGTTGGCTTGCTCACTGCACTGAGATACCCAGGCTTAGTCAGAACTGTAGTTCTCTGGTTTCTGGGTCTGGCAATTTGCCTTCTGCAATGGGGCTTGAGGATCTACCACCTGGGTCCCTATGTGATCAGCCTATTGAGTAAGAAAAGCAAAGACTTGCTCACTTATCTGTGCTGTGACTAATAGCCTCTTGCTGGCTTGACTACTGTTAGGTCTGTGCTGTACTACTCTTCTACCCAAGTGAAACAGACCTTTCTGAAAATCCTCGTAAATTATTTTAAGCTAGAAAATCCTTCTATTTGTAGGTTCTATAGCTTCATAATCTGTTTAGTGACTTGATTTAATGTTTTTCCAAAGGGAAACTGAAAAGAGGTCAGACACTTCCAGACTTTCTTTTGCTATTTATCACAGTCCTTTGCTTCCCTCTCAACAGAAAACTTTCCCTCCTACTATATATATATATATATATATATATATATATATATATATATATATATATATATATATATATATGTATGTATATTCAGAGTCTATTTTTCTTCTGGTGTATGCCATGAATAAACCTATTTGCTACTCTCCTCTCTTCTTTGTTTCATACTTTGATAGAAAAAAATGTGTTTTTTCATTCTCTAAGACAAGCTAATCTCCTTATATTTTTTTTGTCCTATTACTTCAGGTCTCCTTTAAACTGTATCACTTGTAGCAAATCATCTCTGTCTTCTTATTTTCTTTAACAACTGAGAATTATTTTTAAAAATATTGCATTATAAACAAAATATAAGAATAAGGCATTCTTTCCAACACAAGTGAATGTAGAAGGTGGGAAAGAAAAATCTATGATATAGGAGGCTAATCAAGAGCATGAAGGGATGATCTCTCTCCAAAGGTGAGACAAGGTGGCAGTTACAGAAACAAAAAGCCAGAGACAATAAGGGGAACTGGAAGTTGGTAAGAAAGAAATTAGAGGGAAACCCTGTGTTAGCTGGAAACAAAATTACAACATATTTGTCAGCTCCACTCACCATCCCTACTTCAAAGACAGAGTTCCAGAGCAGAGGAGATTTTTCTTATTTTCCCAGATCTTTTTTTTTTTTTTTTTTTTGGTAAAATTGTGATTTCTGATCTCAAAAGCTAGGATCACTTACTGAATTACTATGGTAACTGACTACTGTATTATGCATTTAATCTTTTCCATTGATCCACCACACTATTTCTCAGTCAGTCCCAATGTATTTTGAAGATTACCATTTTGTAATATAGTTTGAAATCCACTGCTTCTAGCCCACCTTCCTCCATACTTTTTTTCAGTGATTGCTTCATTATTCTTGACCTTTTGTACTTTCAGATGAAATTTGTTATTTTTTACATAAATTGTTGTTTTAATTTTCAAACCATAGGCATAATTTTCAACATTCATTCTTGCATAACTTGGGTTCTAAGTTTTTTTTTTTTTTTTTCCTCCATTGTCCCCTTCCCTAGATGGCTAGTAATCAAATATATATATATATATATATATATATATATATATATATATATATATATATATATATATATATATATATATATGAATTATTATATATATATATACATACATATATATATACATAGTTAAATGTATAATTCTTCTATACATATTTCCACAATTATCGTGGTACACCAGGAAAATCAGATCAAAAATGAAAAAGAATGAGAAAGAAAACAAAATCCTGGTAAACAACAATGACAAAGTGAAAATACTATGTTTTGATTCTCAGTTAGTCCCCACAGTCCTCTCTCTGGGTACAGATGATTCTCTCTATTATAAGATTATTGTAATTTTTCTGAATCACCTCAATGTTGAAAAAAGCCATGTCTATCAGGACATAAATTAATTTTTGATTATTTGATTCATGTGACACTGAATAAGTAAATTAACTTAGATCAAGTTGACATTCTTATTATATCAGCTCAGTCTATCCATGAACAATTGGTATTTCCCCATTACTTACATGTATACTTATTTGTCATCACAGTGTCTTATAACTGCATTCATATAGTGCTTGGCTTTGTCATGGCAAATAGAGAGTCAAATATTAAATGCTATTTGCAATGATTTTAATGAGATTTTTTACTGTCTCTTTATGTTGGGTTTACTGGGTTTTTTTCATTTTGCTCTCATCAGATTATTTCTCATTACATTTTTGAGTCTATCCCTTTTTCACTTTTAATAATTCAGTAATACTTCATTATACGTATATATTCTTGATTTAGAAATCATGACCATACTTATTTCAGAGAATATTTTATATTTCCATGTTTTTGTAACACATACACACAAATAAATAATTAACTATATAATCTTTCTATTAATTTTTTTCTTAGAGTTCATTAGTGGAATACTTAAGTGATTTTTATTCTATTAATATCGATGAATATTTACACAAATACAAAATAGTTATAACATAATAGAGTAAAATATTTTGTAATGATTTTATTTATTTTCTCTTAATTTATTGTAAATGGATATTTTTCTGATATTTTCATTTTGTTTTTCTTTGATAAAATAACTTCATTTTGTTGGTTGCTTTAAAAAAAAAAATTCCTAGTTATCCTACTTCTACAAATTCAGTAGGGGAGAGGGTGGGTGGAAAGAATTGATGGTTTTGTATTTTGATTTTTTTTATTCTTGAATTTTCAGAATTTCTGATCTTTTGATCATTTTTAAATGCTCTTTCTCTCATGTATTTTGTTAATTTTACCTTGAATAATTTAGTTACTATGCCTTTAAATGAATACACATACACATACAAAAACAAAATGTATACAGTGGTGAACTTATTTGGACATAATGTTTTTAAGGATATTTGTTTTCCTGCTTATTTTTAATTATGTCTGTGTTTTGCACTAATTTGCTGCTTTATGAAATTTACTTAAAACAAACAAAAAAAATTATATACCCTCCTTTAATTCTTTATGAAACCTTAGGGTTTTTGCATTTATTATAAAGAAGATATTTTTGATTCTGCTTCACAATCTGTTTTGCTAGTTTAATGTTTTATATGTGAATTTATTACATTTAAATTTACTTTGATATCAAATATATAGTTTACCATATATTTCTTTTCTTTTTCTTCTTACCTCTTAAAGAAAATTTTGAAGACATAAGCAATATAATAAAATCCAATAATCTATAATTGGTATTTTTTCAACTCCTCCTTTTTCCAAACAACCCATTTACTAATTTTTGTTTCTTGACTTTTTTTTTCAATTTCTCCTTCATAAATGTTCTGCTAACATTGAAATTTTTGCTTTTGACTTTTTCCTTCTATTACTTTATTATCTCTCTTATACTTCATGATTCCATTTCTTTGTCTTTATCTTTTTTGAAAATGATGTTTTTCTATCCTACTTTTCTTTATCCAGATCAGATCAAAGTGAAGTAATAAATTGTCATACCCCCTAAAATGTATCTTTCATCTTCATATACTCTTCTTTTCATATATCACATTCATATAAAATAAAAAGTTTCTCTATCTGCTTCATCATATTTCCTTGATGTATTTCTTTTTTCTTCACCTTTCTTTTCTCTTTGAATGTTCCTTTCCCCCCCTGCCCTTTTTTCATTCCCTTCATAAAACCAAGGAAAGTCAAACAAACTTAACAGTATTTGGTGTGTTTGTTTTATTTGCCTTCCTCTATATCTCTTCAAAACATTGATTCAGCAGTGACACTTTTCTCTTTGTTCCCATTTGAAATTAGAGTTTCATCATAATTTGATCTTGCAATTCTTTCTTTTACTTCTTGTATATACATTTGGAAGTCTCTAGTCAATTACTTCATGTATTCATTAATATTTAAATGATACCCACTTTATTTAAAATTTATCTATCCACTGCAGGGTCATATTTATTTTGCAGACTATGTTATTTTTCATTTGTTATTTCTCTTTGGAATTTTATATTCCAAAGTTATTTACATAGTAGCTGCTTCCAGATCTTTTTATGATCTGGAATTAGTTTCCTTCATTCTTGTCTCTTTTTCCTTGCAATACTTTTTTATCTTTCACTTGGAAGCTCTGGTGTTGAGTCACAGTGTTCCTGGATAGTTTCTGGTCCGTCCCAATCTTGACTCTATCTATGCCAACATTTAATACAATAGGGATTATGTTTGTACATAACTTGAAGAGAGTAACCTGCCAACAACTCCAAACAGAACTTTAGAGGAAAAATTGACAATACAGGACTAAAAGAATGGATAGAATTAATGATCTAAGAGATTATACTTTAAAAATTAAATTAAAACCTCAAAGAATAAAAATCAAAGGAAGAAGAAATATCTTTGAAGGTATTAGGGAAGTTAAAAGCCTCAGAAATAGAAGAAAAATATTAAGATAATTGGTTGTTGTACTTTGTTCTTCAAGAGAACCAAAATGACATCATTATGTTAGTCAAATTTTGACTATGGCTGATAGAACTTGAAATGCTCTTCCATAGGTTGTACAAACATAATCCCTATTGTACTGACTCCTGCTGATGAGGTTAATCTCCCCTTGATTCCTGGTGGTCAGGGAACCAAAGGATGAAGTCCAAATTTCGGGCTTCCTGGTCAGCTAACCAAATGAAGATGTTAGTAGCAAGTTTGGGGTTCAAAGACCCAAATGAAGGGGTTTGGCTCCCCTAGATTCCTTTTGGATTTGGTTCAGGATAGGGAATTGTGGGAGCACCCTTTTGGCAGGAAAGAGGTCCTCTGAAAAGCTAGACTGGTAAAAGAAGTTTATTATTGGCATTGGGAAATCAGCCTTTGCTATGCATAATCAGAAAGACTGAATTCCTTGGTGGTAAATTTCTGACAGAGAAGTAAAATTTCTACTGGAGACATCCTGGCAGAGAAGTAAAGTTTCTAAAAGAGAAATCCCGAAAGAGAGTTATAAAGTCTTGTTAGGGAAATAGGTGAGAAAAATAAAGAGAGGATAACACTGAAAGACAATATCATTTCAGTAGGCATGGGGTTCTGCTTTGCCAGGAAGAGATTCCTTGGCATGGCATATTAGGTCCCCTGCAAAGACTGAGTTCCAAGTTGGCACATTTTATAATAGAAGCCTAGGCTAGCAGCCCATGATGGAGTTTGGGTGCATTCTGAACTGGAATCAGAATATAGAATCTTGGAACAAAATGAGGGTCTATAGACTAACCTCCAATTTAATGCTAAGTAGGAGTGATACTCAATAGGTCCCATCCAGATAAAAGAATGCTTGATTCCTGGGAGGGTCTTTCAATGAGACGGGATTCAAGGAGAATCACTCCTTCAAGGAGCTTTTCAAGTGCTTTACCTCATGGCTCATCCAGAAGTCAGACAGAGAGAATGAGAGTTTCAGGGCTCCCCTCATCACTACTTGTCTCTTGATGAAAAATATTTCTTCATTTTGTTTAAAGTTTTTATATATTTATTAATATTTTTAGCCAATGGTACTTTATTTTTTTTCAGTTTAAAAAATGAAACTTTATTATCCAACCAAGTTCTAACAAAATAGTTTTAACTACTGATGAAATCTATTTTTAACATATTTAAAAACAAGTTTCAAAAAACATTTCACCAAATTCTAGTAAAACAGTTTAATTATCAGAGATAAAGTTCTATTTTATAATACTAATTTGAAATATTAGCTATTTTTGAACTATATAGATTTCATTAACTGGTTATGGCTGTGCTTTTCTATATATACTATTCATATGTGTAAAACAGTACCTTACCATATGTCCTCCCACACCACCCTCAAGACCACCTGCCCTGTACACTATACTCTTTTTTTTAATTATTTATTTTTATTTTTTTTTTTTTATTTTTTATTCATTTTTCCAAATTATCCCCTCCCTCCCTCCCTCCACTCTCTCCTCCCGATGACAGGTAATCCCATACATTTTACATGTGTTACAATATATGTGTGTACATACCATTTTCTTGTTGCACATTAATTATTAGCTTCCAAAGGTATAAGTAACCTGGGTAGATAGACAGTAGTGCTAACAATTTACATTCACTTCCCAGTGTTCCTTCTCTGGGTGTAGTTATTTCTGTCCATCATTGATCAACTGGAAGTGAGTTGGATCTTCTTTATGTTGAAGATTTCCACTTCCATCAGAATACATCCTCATACAGTATTGTTGTTGAAGTGTATAGTGATCTTCTGGTTCTGCTCATTTCACTCAGCAACAGTTGATGTAAGTGTCTCCAAGCCTCTCTGTATTCCTCCTGCTGGTCATTTCTTACAGAGCAATAATATTCCATAACCTTCATATACCACAATTTACCCAACCATTCTCCAATTGATGGACATCTATTCAACTTCCAGTTTCTAGCTACAACAAAAAGAGCTGCCACAAACATTTTGGAACATACAGGTCCCTTTCCGCTCTTTAGTATTTCTTTGGGATATAGGCCCAGTAGTAGTACTGCTGGGTCAAAGGGTATGCACAGTTTGACAACTTTTTGGGCATAGTTCCAAATTGCTCTCCAGAATGGCTGGATTCTTTCACAACTCCACCAACAATGTATCAATGTCCCAGTTTTCCCACATCCCCTCCAACATTCATCATTATTTGTTCCTGTCATTTTAGCCAATCTGACAGGTGTGTAGAGGTATCTCAGAGTTGTCTTAATTTGCATTTCTCTGATCAGCAGTGATTTGGAACACTCTTTTATATGAGTGGAAATAGTTTCAATTTCATCATCTGAGAATTGTCTGTTCATATCCTTTGTCCTTTTATCAATTGGAGAATGGTTTGGTTTCCTATAAATCAGGGTCAGTTCTCTATATATTTTGGAAATGAGACCATTGCAGAACCTTTCCTTTTAAAAATATTTTCCCAATTTGTTACTTCCCTTCTAATCTTGTTTGCATTAGTATTGTTTGTACAGAAACTTTTTAGTTTGATGTAATCAAAATCTTCTATTTTGTGATCAATAATGATCTCTAGTTCTCCTCTGGTCATAAATTCCTTCCTCCTCCACAGGTCTGAGAGGTAGACTGTTCTCTGTTCCTCTAATCTATTTATGATCTCATTCTTTATGCTTAAATCATGGACCCATTTTGATCTTATCTTGGTATATGCTGTTAAGTATGGATCCATATCTAATTTCTGCCATACTAATTTCCAGTTTTCCCAACAGTTTTTTCCAAGTAATGAATTTTTATCCCTAATGTTGGTATCTTTGGGTTTGTCAAAGATTAGATTGCTATAGATGTACCCTTTTTTGTCCTTTGTATCTAATCTGTTCCACTGATCTACTGTTCTATTTCTTAGCCAGTACCAAATGGTTTTGGTGACTGCTGCTATATAATATAGCTTTAGATCAGGTACACTTAGACTACCTTCCTCTGACTTTTTTTTCATTAGTTCCCTTGCAATTCTCGACCTTTTATTTTTCCATATGAATTTTGTTGTTATTTTTTCTAGGTCATTGAAATAGTTTCTTGGGAGTCTGATTGGTATAGCACTAAATAAATAGATTAGTTTGGGGAGTATTGTCATCTTTATTATATTCGCTCGGCCTATCCAAGAGCACTGAATGTCTTTCCAATTATTTAAATCTGACTTTATTTTTGTGGCAAGTGTTTTGTAATTTTTCTATTTCTGAGGCTGATTATATCTAGTTGGTTGTGAGGGAAGAAAGGAGATTACACAGTCACGTGTATCTTCTCCGCCATCTTGGCTCCACCCCCCTCGCCAATGGTACTTTAATTCATATATACTGCTATAAATATTTAATAGTTTGTGTAAATCTTGTTTTATCAAGAATTTATATAGTTTAAATTCTGTACTCTCTATTGGCATTGATGGAAGGGCTACATTTGAATTCCATCACTTTTCTTAATCACTATCTCAATATCTAAAATTTCCACTAAACAGTCAATTACTATTTTTGTCTTCTTCCCACAATATCTTTATGGTGGTGTCAATTCTGGGACATAGTAGAATGTTGCAGATCATCTTGCATATCAAAATAGTATATACATATATACTCAAAACCTGAATTTATGCTATGTTTTGATGTGGCTCACAGTCTTACAAATAATGGTTAGATACCACTTCTTTGAATGGATATATCTGTGTCAAGTTCCCAAAATTTTTTTTTGACAGATCAAGGCTGAGATCTAAATTCATTGATTCATTCATTGATTCATTCTTCATTTATTTATTTATCTATCTATCTATCTATCTATCTATCTATCTATCTATTTATTTGTTTGTTTGTTTGTTTGTTTATTTATTTATTTAATTTACTTCATTTGAATAATTCCAAATTATTTGCAAAATAGTTGTACAGATTCACAGATCCACCAAAAATATATCTATATTAGTGCACTACCATTCTATAACACTCCAACATGGAACCCTGTTATGTTTTCTCTTTGTCAATTTGTAGCATGTGAAATAAAACTGTAGGGTTTGAAAAGACATTTTGTAATTAACTGTTCATGTAAGAAACACTTAGGTGTTGAGAATACAAAGTTTCAAAATAAAATAAAGTCTGATCCCTCAAGGGTCTTAATTTCTATGATACATTTTTCAGGAGATCTATGTTTAGATACCTAATTATTTGAATTACTGTTTCCTTATAACACCACATGCCTCTTTTATATGTGTCCATTAGCTTCTGTCAAGCTCATAAAAATGAACAACTCTTCTCCCCATTTCTGCTTCTTTACAATATCTGAGACCATGTAATGTCTTTAGACTATCTGGCTTGATTCCTTGACAAATTTTCATGGTCTTTCTGTTTTGTTTGTGCAATTGTGCACTTGAAGGAGACTTTTACTTCAAGTTTTCCCCCCAAAAAAACCTCTTATAAATGGTCATTTGGTGGTCATTTTCAGGAATTAATTCAGCTTTCTCTGACAGAAGCTAGACATTTCTATGATTTTACATTAACCAACCTTATCCAGAAGTCAAATTCCTTAGTTTATATAATTTATATATATAAAATGGAACCAAATGTTCTGTTCTAATCTGAGTGCTTAGTGAAGAATGATATGATATAGTAAAAGGAATAATAGGATCAGTGTCAATTTTCTAAATAAGCATTAGAAGTAAGATTCTTGGGGCGGAGCCAAGATGGCAGAGAAGCCAGACAGAACTTTCTAAGCTCTCTAATTCCCTTTCTACCAAGTATTTAATTCAGCCACAAAAGCAGAGCTTGATGGGTAAAACCCACAAATATTGCAAATACAAAAACTTACGAGTGGAAGAGTTCCATCTGAGGTGGCGGAAACAGACTAGCACAGAGCAGGGAGAGAAATGGGAGAAGGGCGCCATCTGCGGTTGGAAGATTTACACAGAGCTCTCTGCTGTAGCCTGAATGCTTTGCTTTGGTGGCCGAGTAGGGGACCAGCAGAGAACTTGGAGCCTTGGGTAATAGGTACTCTGAGGGACACCAGAGCCTGAGAGGATCTGACTGTGCTCACCCAGGTTCGGAAGTGACCTAGCACAGACCATAACACAGCTCTTCATGGCATTTGGCAATGAGGGGCTTGTAGTGAGGGGCAGTCACACACAGCAGGGGCACAACCCAGGCAGCCTTTCATCTGTATAGTGAGGGGCTCACAGGATTAGTGGAATTTCCTCAGCCTGACTGCACTCCCCCAGACAGGGACACTTCCAGTGGTGAGAGACAGGGCAATCACAAATACTCAAAATGAGCTTTTGTCAGGGGCAGTGATACCTTTGCTCCTTAACCACTAGCCCCAAGGCGGTCACTAATTCTTACAGTGAGGCTCCTCTAAGAGCACTTACACAGCCCAGCCAGTGATAGCCAGGCATAATCACTTCCTTGTGGAGCTCTTCCCAGAGCCTTCTTGCAGCTCAGCCATTCCTTGCAGCCCATTGAGAGGGCAAATACTGTCCTTAAACGCATCCTTCCTCTGCTGAGGAAGCTGGTAATCTCCTTGCCTGATGGCAGACCCTGAAGGCTTAAAAAAAAAAAAAAAATGAGTAAAAACATGAAGAAAATGATTGAAAGCTTCTATGAAGAAAAAGAGCTAGCTTCCAAAGTTGAGGAGGCTAATAGCAGACAGCCTCCAGACAATTCCCCAAATAACGCTCTCCTAGAAGAAACTATTAAAAATCTGAAGAGAGAATTAGAAGAAAAATGGGGAAAGGAAAGAGAAGTTATGTTAGAGAAGGAAAAGGTAAAGAATTCATAGGAAGTGCAGGGAAACGAATTAAGGAGTTCGAAAAGGGAAAGAACTCCTAAGAAAGTAGGATTTGTGAATTCGAAAAAGAAAATAACTCACTAAAAAACAAAATTAGTGAAATGGAAAAAAATTCCATGGAGCAAAACAACTCATTTAAAAACTCAATTGGACACATAGAAAAAGAAGTTTAAAAAGCTGATGAAGAAAATAAATCATTAAAAATCAGAACTGAACAAATAGAAATGAATGATTCACTGAGACACCACGAATCAGTCAAGCAAAGCCAAAAAAAAAAATGATAATCTGCAGAAAAATGTCAGCTATCTACTTGCCAAAATGACAGACCTGGAAAATAGATCTAGGAGAGACAATCTGAGGATTATTGGACTTCCTGAAAATTATGCTGAAAAAAAAGAGCTTAGATACTATTTTACAGGAAATCATCAAAGAGAACTGCCCAGAGGTAATACAACCAGAAGGTAAAATAAACATTGAAAGAATTCATCGAACACCTTACCCTAACAAAAAACAAAACAAAAAAAAAACAAAAAAACAAAAAAACAAACAAACAAAAAAAACCTCCATGGAATATTACAAGTAGCCAGAAAAAAACAATTCAAATACCAAGGTGGCACAATAAGAGTCACTCAAGATCTGGCTGCCTCTTCATTAAAGGATCGAAGTGCCTGGAATCTGATATTCTGAAAGGCAAAAGAAAGTGGAATTCAGCCGAGAATAAATTACCCAGCTAAGTTGAGCATTTTCTTCCATGGAAGAAGATGGACATTTAATGAAACAGATGAATTCCATATGTTTCTAAGTAAAAAAAACAGATCTAAAGAAAAAATTTGATCTCCAATCGTAGGACTCAAGAGAAGCAGAAAAAGGTAAAAGGGACTCTTGACAACTGTATTTCTGTTGTGGAGATACATTAAGACTGCATGTATAATTTGATTTTAAGGATATAACAAAAAAAAAAGGGGGGGAAAGTAGAAATGAAAAGGGGATAGTGTAAGAAAAGGTAATGCAGAATGTTGGAGGGAATGTGGGAAAAGAGGGACACATTGTTGGTGGAACTTTGAATACATCCAGCCATTCTGGAGAGCAATTTGGAACCATGCTCAAAAAGTTATCAAACTGTGCATATCCTTTGTCCCAGCAGTGTTGCTACTGGGTTTGTATCCCAAAGAGATCTTAAAGAAGGGAAAAGGACCTGTATGTTCAAGAATGTTTGTGACAGCCCTCTTTGTGGTGGCCAGAAACTGGAAACTATGTGGATGCCCATCAATTGGAGATTGGCTGAATAAATTGTGGTATATGAATAGTATGGAATATTATTGTTCTGTAAGAAATGACCAACAGGATGATTTCATAAAGACCTGGAGAGACTTACATGAACTGATGCTGAGCAAAATGAGCAGGACCAGGAGACCATTATCTACTTCAACAACAGTACTGTATGATGATCAATTCTGATGGACATGGCCCTCTCCAGAAATGAGATGAACCAAATCAGTACCAATAGAGCAGTAATGAACTGAACTAGCTACACCCAGCGAAAGAACTCTGGCAGATGACTATGAACCACTACATAAAATTTCCAATCCCTCTAATATATATATATATATATATACATATATATATATATATATAATATGGTAATATATATGGTTTTTAATTTATACTCTAACATATTTTACATGTATTGGCTGACCTGCCATCTGGGGAGGGGGAGAGAGTGGAGAGATTGGAACAAAAGGTTTGGCAACTGTCAATGTTGCAACATTACCCATGCAAATATCTGGCAAATAAAAATTATTAATTAAAAAAAAAAAAAAAAGTAAGATTCTCCCAAATCTTATAGTCTATTTAAAAGGCCTTAAGGTGTTTTTTGTTTGTTTGTTTGTTTTAAGCTAGAACAGTCTTCCTTCTAGTTGAACACTGGTATATAGACCTATATTATACTATATTATCTGGGCATTTGATGCTAATTTTAGTCACTAGGAAGATACTACTTTTACAAATTTATTGACTTATGTAAAGGGCTGAAACTCTTAAAAGGTGTGCTTGAATCAGACAGCAGAGCACTTAAGGCTAATTACTTATTGTAAAATAATTGTATTAGCATATGTTTGGAATTTCTCTTCTCACAGTTGATGCTAGCTCAATGCTTGGGGTTGAGAGAAATGTGGGTAAGGATTAGGGGGTGGAATGGGAATGGGGAGAGAACTTCACGTGGCCTCAGGACCAGGAGGAGAAAAGTGTGGAGATTCCTGGAGATTCTGGACTCTAGAATCAAGAAATGATCCTTGGCAAAACTCCTGGCAAAATTTCTCCCTCTAAAGATCAAGGACTTTTGCTTATCTTGACTCTGGCTGATTCTGAGGTCTTCAGGGAGCTAGACTACACTTTAGAGAAAGACACATATATAATTATATTTTTGTCTTGTACAAAGCCTTCATTATCAATAAAGTTGGACTCATTCTCAGTAAAATTGGGGATAAAACAAAGATGCCCAATATCACCACTTTAATTCAATATTGGTCTAGAAATATTGGCTTTAGCAAAAAAGAAAAGAAAAATAATTAAAGGAATTAAAATAGGCAATGAGAAAATAAAACTATTATCCTTTGCAGATGATAATGATGATATACTTAGAGAATCCTATAAAAATCATCAAAAATCTACTTGAAGTATTTAATCGCTTTAGCAAAGTTGCAGGACATAAAATAAAGTAATATAAATCACTAGCATTTCTACGTATTACTGATAAATATAAGCAGCAAGAGATAGAAAGAGAAATTCCATTTAAAATAACTGTAGAAAAAATAAAATATTTGGGTGTCTACCTGCCAAACCCAGGAAATATATGAAAGCAATTACAAAACACTTCTCACACAAATAAATTCAAATCTAAACAACTGGAAAATATCAAATGCTCATGGGTAGGCTATGCTAATATAATAAAAATGTCAATTCTACCTAAATTAAACTACTTACTAAGTTCCATACCAATCAAACTACCAAAAATTATTTTATAAAGCTAAAAAATAATAACAAAATTCATCTGAAAGAACAAAAAGTCAAGAATATGAATGGAATTAATAAAAATAAAATAAAGTTATGGTGGCCTAATAGAATCAGAACTAAAACTATATTATAAAACAGCTATCATCAAAACCATTTGGTACTGGCTAAGAGAGTAGTGGATCAGTGGAATATGTTAAATCCACATAATAGAATTATCAATGACGATAGTAACCTAATATTTGACAAATCCCCAAACTCCAGCTTCTGGGATAAGAACTCATTAATTCACAAAATTTTCTGGGAAAACTGAAAAACAGTATGTCAGAAACTGCATCTCACACCACATACCAAAATAAGGACAAAAATAAATATGTGATTGGACATGATGAGTAATACCATAAACAAATTAGGAGAAGAAGGAATATTTTATCCATGAGATCTTTGGAGATGTGAGAAATTTATGACCAAAGAAGAACTAGATTCTATTATGAAATGCAAAATGAATAACTTTGATTACATGGAATTAATAAGTTTTTGTACAAACAAAAGCAACTGAAGCAAGATTAAAAGGGAAGTTCAAAGTTGGGGAAAAAAATTTACAGCCAGTTAATCTGACAAAGGTCTCACTTCTAAAATATATTTTTAAAAAATAAAATAAAATGTGTCAAATTTATAAGAATACAAGTTAATCCCCAGTGTTCAAAGTATAAGAACAGATACTTTTTAGATTGTGAAATTAAAGCCACTTATGGACATACCAAAAACTTCTCTAAATCATCATTGATTAGAGAAATGAAAATATAGACAACTCTAAGATACCACCTCACACTAAGCTGAAAGGAAAAAATAATGATAAATTGGAAGAGAATGTGGGAAAACTAGGAAATCAATACATTATTGGTGGAGTTCTGAAATGATCCAACCACTCTGGAGAGCATGCTGGAAAGGAACTATGCCCAAAGGCCTATAAAACTACATGCCCTTTGACTCAGAAGTGCCACAATTGGGTCTGTATCACAAGGAAACCATAAAAGACAGAAAAGAACCCACATGTGCGAAAAGGTTTGTAGCAGCTCTTTTTGTAGTAGCAAAAAATTAGGGAATGGCTGCATAAGTTGTGGCTTATGATGATAATGTAATATTATACTTCTGTTAAAAATGATGAACAAGATGATTTTAGAAATACCTGGAAAGATTTATATGAACTATTGCTGAGCTAAATAAGTAAAACCAGGAGCACACTATACAAATAACAGCAAGAATCTGTGATGATTAACTATGAAAAAGTTGATTCTTCTCAGTGGTTCAGTGATCCAAATTAATGCTAGTAAATGTTGGATAGAAAACACCATCTGCATCCAGAAAAAAAGAACTATGGAGGCTGAATGTCAATTAACATGTGCTATGTTCACTTCTTTTTTTTCTATTCGGTTCCAGGGGTTCTCAAAATATGGCCTGTGGGCCAGATGCCGCCAGCTGAGGACATTTATGTGGCCCAAGGGGTTATGGCAAATGGGTTGAGGGGTGAAGACAGAGTGTGAGTTTTTGTTTTTACTATAGTCCGGCCTTCCAACAGTCTGAGGGACAGTGAACTGGCCCCCTATTTAAAAAGTTTGAGGACCATTGGTAGTCTTTGTTTTCCTAAAGTATCTTAAGAAGTAACAAAAACACTTTATACATGCATCTATTATTTTACTCATATATATATATATATATATTTTTTTTTTTTTTTAATCAAGGAAGGTATCATTTTTTGAGAAATGCACAATCTAAACAGAAGCAACGACTAAAGTATTAGGAAAATAAAGGCCATTCCTTCATAGTCTTTTTCATTTATTTATTTTTTAAAGAAATGGATATATAGCTAAATAAGCTCTAAATAAGCTTATATATAAATGGATATATAAGCTAAATATTTTTTCCCTAATTAGTTGTATTCATTATAGATTCTCATAACTTCATAAAATTCTATAACTGAATGGGAATATTTTGTTATTGACAAATGATATTATAAAATGAGATTAATTCAATAAATTAATCAGTTAGTAAGCATATATTGAACTTTAACTATGTGTCTAATAGTTATGTACTTTTCCTATGGGAATATAATGTATTCACAATAATTACTGAATAGTACATAACACATTCAAAAAGATTCTATGTAATATCCAATTTCGTGGGTCTGAAGAAATTTTGATCACATTACTTTGCATTTTTAATAATGATAATCATATGTGGAATTGCTAATAACCCACAATAGTTGATTAAATATATATTCTATTTTACCCACACATGCACACACACACACACACACACACACACACACACACACACACACATATTCACACATATTTTTCCCCAAATATAAGTGAGAATTTGTCCTTCCAGAATTGAACTCTAGTTAATTCTGAACAGTGAATTAACTTGAGGAATCCAAGTCATTTACCATAGATATGTTTTTTTTCTTTTAACTGATTCCCCTCCAGAAATGTAAGTTATTCAGAGAGCTAAAGGTAGGAAAGTTTTGTTATCTGCTTTTTATAGACTTGAAACTGTGCATTAGGAACAAGCTAAGTCCTTGTAAAAACAACAATTAAAACAGGGGCAGCTGGGTGGTGAAGTGGGTAGAGTGCCAGCCCTGAAATCAGGAGACCTTGAGTTCAAATCTGGTCTCAGATATTTAGTGCCTCTTAGCTATCTGACCCTGGGCAAGTCACTTAACCCCAACTGCCTCTGCAGCCAAAAAAAAACAAAAAACAAAAACACAATTGAGACAGTCATATCATTGAAAATTCTGTAAACTTCATTTTTTTCTTAATTTCAAGGTCATGGGTTTCTTAAGATTTTGAATTAGAAAAGTGAACTAATTAGAAAAATCATTGTGAGGAAATGTTAGTGAATGAGATGAGGTGAGATCTTTCAAGACAGTTGTGAAAATTGAGTAAGGCTTCATCTACTTCAGAGTTCGAGTAGGCCTGAAGGACTCTGAAGGGCATTGCCTTCCCCTCCTATGACATCTCCCTATTTCATCCAAATATGGGCAACTATGTACTTATTGGTCAAGTTCAATTTCATGGGTAGATCTCGCGTTTAGAATGTTAAGACTCTCAGCCAATGAGGATGAGGGTCAGTGGTGGGAGGGGGCGTTTTGCGTTAGGGATTAAAGGTGCTGTCCTGCCCACAGGAGGCGCTTCCTTTCTTCGATAGTCTACTCGAAGAGTGGGACGCCCTTCTCGCGAGAATGTACAATAAACTTTGCTTTTCTCTAGAGCTCTCTCCAGCTTTTTTTATTAAATGGTGACCCTTCACCATTTCCGTACCACACAGTTTGGGGGCTCGTCCGGGATCCTTTACTCGGTGAGTAAGTGAACTCCTGGGTGCTAGTGGGATGGCGCCCTGCCTTGATTTAGGCAGCCCGCCAGCTTCCAGGGGCTTCTCCTTGCTCCCTGACGTAGAGTGGACCCGAAGTGGAGAAACTCAGAGAAAAGCAACGGAAACTCCGCGGTGAAAATCCCAACCGGTTGGTGGAGGACAGATCAGTCAAGAAATTTGCTGCGCAGCAACCCAGTGGAGGTAAGCGTCCTGTGAAGCCCCTTGAGTCTAGTTATAGATTCTGGAGGGGGCTGTAGACGGTAGACAGGAAGAGAGCTAGGCCTTCCTGGGTGACTGGGTTAACTGGTGACAGTTAGCGTGTTTGGGCGTTTAGGAGTCTGTTAAACTCCTTCCAAATTCAATGGGTGTGGCCTAGTCCCAGCCAGCCCTCGCGGAGAGAAATGAGAAAAATATCAGAAAATACCGGTAGATATTCCCTTGGGAGATAAATTAAGTAATTGGAACAAACTGCCAAAATATGAGGAAAAATAAAAAGCAAGAAAAAGATGATAAGGTATTGTTGTTTTGTTGCAGACTGGTGGTGCCAAAAGGATTAAATGGTACCTGAAAGGAAGGACCTGAGAGGATTTAATTCCATTAGCCCTTCCAGAGGCCTTCGGGCGGGGAGGAGAACTAGGTCTTTTGAAGCAGGGGTCGTTTCAGCTGACCAGAAATAGCTGTTAGTAAATCCCATTTGGGATCAGAAACCCTGTACATGGGGAAGTATGTGGGATTGAGCCAGTGAAGATGGTGGCTTCCTTCCTCTTCCTCCCACGTGTCCTGACTGCAGCAGGGCCACATGGGCCGGGGGAAAGAAACCTTTAAGTTTTATGAAATTTGGGTCAGTTACGTGCAAACATTGAAGTGTAAAGTTTAAAAATATATACATATATATTTACTTAAAGGCGGGACAGGAAAGATTGATTTGTAAAAGTAATTAATAGTTTAAATGGAGCTATGATATATTGGGTCGGGAAGCATGGTGGTGTGGGGGAAGGGTGACCACGTGGAGAGGTCCCTCCCATTAAGTATAGTGGGGGTTTTTTTGTTTTTAATAACTGCACCTCCTTGCTGATTTAGATATTAATTATTTCTACTGTTTAAAGGAAAAGCCTACATTTATATGGTGTTAATAACTGAATGTTTTATTTTTATTTTTCAAGTCTATAACTGTTCTAAGGAGTTGGAACTGAAGTTTTCTGAAAACAAGTTATTCAATATTTATTTACATGCATGATAGTCTCCTTGTTTAAAGATTATTTTAATCTGATCTGATAATTTGATAGGGTTATTTGCAAAAATTTTAATCCTGCTTCCTTTTTGTCCCCTGGAGAACAGAACTATTGCTGTATAAAACTGTATGACTATTGCTATTTTGGGAAATTTACTAGTCTGTTGTGTATAATATGATAATTTCTGTAAACAGGGGGGGGAAGGGAAACTGAGATTTCAACTGGTCAGAAAATTGGGAAAAACTGATGTCTTATTTCAGTTCAGGCCTAATTGGAAACTACTTACTCTTTGCTTACCTCATCATTTTGGTTCCCTGATGAAGGACCTCGAAAATAGACATAATTTGGGTACTGAATGGAACTCTGGAAAAGGTAAAAGATTTTTTTTCTTTTTTTGCACCGGACATCCAGGCTGCTTCTGGCCTGGATCGTTGTTAGAGCTCTATGCTCGGCACAATTCTTTTAAGAATTGCTGCGATTGACAAAAGGTCTCCTTTTGTCTCGCTCTCTTATCTCTACAGATAAGGGAGAGGCTGCAAAAAGTTGAAAAAGCTCTTTACCTGTCCACTAGCTAGACACACCTGATTTTAGCAGATGCTGGGTTTGGAGAAGGCTGCAGAGACAAAAGGCCTTTACAGGGGACTCTAGCTGAAAATTTGCTAGACTATGATTGGCTAGCTTATGTTTTAACTTTGAATTATTGTCCTGACTCAGTCCTGCCTCAGTTTCCCTGCCTCTTAGTTCTGCAAAAAAAAACCCCTGCCTCTATCAGAATACTTGATAAGACCTTATGTTTCAGAATAGCAGAATGTCTCTCCCATTACAAGTTAATGGGAATCTATTATCAAAACTTCTTGAATTCTCTTGTGTGGAATTAGACATTCTGTATATGATTGTATTTGCATTGGGTGTTTTTAAAAACAAACTGATTTGTATGAATAATGTTCACTTATGAAAGATCTACTTGGATATAAACTCATTGGGACAAATTCCTTATTGTTATCAACACAAGGTTATGATAAATATTTGTTTAGAATTTATGTATGGTTCTTCTAGGATGGTAAATGGGAAAAGAAAGGGGTTTGTTAGAACTTCCACTGTTACCAAGGGCAGTCTACCTGCCCATTGGTCTGCTCAAACTTGTGAATTGCTGTGAATTGTATGCTTTAAATCAAGCGTTAAAATTATTGTGTGACCAAGATGGGAATATATATACTGATTCTAAATATGCCTGGGGTGTGGTGCATGTATTTGGGAGGATTTGGGAGGAAAGAGGATATGTAAACAGTAAAGGTAAAGAACTGGTTCATCATACACTAGTCAGAGAGATACTAGAAAACATTCTGACTCCTAGGAATATAGCAGTAATACATGTAAAGCGACATCAGATGGGAAATTCTTTTGAGGTAAGGGGAAATAGATTAGCAGACCGGGAGGCCAAGGGAGCCGGAGATCAGGAAATCTCTCATATAATGGCTTTGATACCTGTACTTCCCCCTAGTCTACCCTCTCCTAGTTTTACTCAGGAGGAAAAAGAGAAAGCCTCAACTCTCGGAGCAGTTGAGAACTCGGAAGGACGATGGCTCTTACCTGACGGCAGAGAGGTACTGACCAAAGCAAGTATGAGGCAAGTCCTTCAGCAACTGCACCAGGGCAGTCATTGGGATGTCCAAAACCTGTGTGATGCTATACTGACAAGGTATGTTTCCCCCGGCCTATATACTATGGCTCGACAACTGGTGGTCTTGTTTGTCGAAGGACTAACAGGGCTGCCCAACGCCAGCTTCCAAAAGGGGGACGACCTCCTGGAATCAGACTATTCCAAAGCATCCAGGTGGACTTTACTGAGCTGCCACCAGTGGGTCGAGTTCTTGCTGGTCATAGTGGACCATCTGACCTCATGGGTGGAGGCATTCCCGTCAGGCCGAGCAACTGCCTCGACAGTAAGTAAGGTCTTATTAGAACAAATTATTCCTAGGTACGGAATGGTGGAGAGGATAGACTCGGGTCAGGGAACACATTTTTCTGCCCAGGTATTGCAGAATCTGATTAGGGCCTTAGAAATCACTTGGGATCTCCATACCCCTTGGCATCCTCCCTCTTCTGGGAACGTAGAAAGGATGAACCAAGAAATAAAACGGCAGTTGACTAAGTTTTCTTTAGAGACCCAACTACCTTGGACGAAATGCCTTCCTCTCGCTCTGGTTAGAATCAGGACCAAGCCACGTAGAGATATTGGGCTTTCACCTTATGAATTATTGTATGGTCATGCTTTCCAGGCTTATCCTAAGGGAGACTGGGACCCTATTTTAGAAACTAAGGATTTGTTTGTTAAGAGAGATGTTAAATCATTGCTGGAACATTTGCAAGGACTTCAACAAAAAGGGCTAATAGCTCAGACTCCTCCTCTAGGTTTCCCTGTTCATAGAATTCAGGTTGGTGATTGGGTGCTGATCCGTTCCTGGAAGGATGAGAAGCTGACTCCGTGCTGGGACGGACCCTACCAAGTGATACTGACTTCAGATGCTGCGATTCGCACCCAGGAACGAGGCTGGACACACCACACCAGGACAAAAGGACCTGTGGCGCCACCTTTATCAGAGTGGACAGTTGAAGACAGGGGAGACCTCCAATTACATAAGAGGAGGGGACCTCCACTGAATGGGAATTGTAACTGTATGACTTTTCTTACTTTGGGTCTCTTTGCCTGTTTGTGATTTGATATATTTTCCTTTGGGAAGTTCACCTTAACTTTACGGTGTTATAATTTCTCCTGCTCATGCAGAATATAGGGAGGACATTTAACTTATCGAATTGTTGGATCTGTGGTGGATCCCAACAATTGAACCAATGGCCATGGGTACCTGTCCCCCTAAGCCCAGCCTGGATCCTTAGCAACAGATCCCAAATTCATAATGGGACCGGTTTCTGGAATTTAGAAGAGAAACATCAGTGGTCATTGACCAAAGATAGGAAAGGAAAATACTGCTTAAATCAGACAGGACGAGGTTTGAAGCTGGGAAATAGTGTTTGTGAGTGGACCTATTCGAGAACAGACCTGAGGCCAAAGACAATTGACTGTACAAAAATGTCTAAATATTGGCGGGATACGGGGAGGAATCCTCAATTGAAGTGTGGGAAGGACTAGAAAGACTGTACCTTGGATGTTCTCCCAGAAATAGGAGAGCAGGGATATTGCTATCAACAAGTCACTACTGCTGAGTGTAGTGAAGTAGAATGGGATGTATTGAGATGTATAAAAGAGAATAAGAGGAAAGGGAACATATACATTGGGTACAGTTACCAATGGGGTTGGTATAATGTCACCCCAGGGACACCCGGGCAACATGGGACTCTGTTTTCCACATTTTGGAGTACCTCTAATCTAACAGGCCAGTGGCCAGTTGCCAATTGTAGTTGGAGAAAAGAGCAAGGTTTATGAAAATGCCAGTATGACCCCTTTGTGGGGGAAGCCCCCTAGGGACGAGAGACCAACAATATTACCCTTTTACAAGGAATAGCTCAGACATATTTCCAAGGGAACAACCTGCTCTAAAGGGTCATTATTGGATCTGTGGTTTAACTGCCTATACTCATCTGCCTCTTAATTGGACAGGGAATTGTTATATTGGACTAATAAGGCCAAGATTTTTCTTTCTTCCCGAACAGGCAAACCAATATTTAGGGATTCAGTTGTATGATAATTTGGGAAGGGAGAAACGGAGTTTAGATACCTCCATCACTTGGACTGGAGATGCAAATGGTTGGGGTGAGGCCTGGCCTCCAGAAAGAATAGTCAAAGAGTATGGGCCAGCGACCTGGGCTCAAGATGGAAGTTGGGGATATAGAACTCCAATATACATGTTGAACAGGATAATTAGGCTTCAGGCAGTTGTAGAGATTATCACCAATCAGACAGCTGAGGCACTACATCTTTTGGCTGATGAAGCTACTCAAACCAGAGAGGCTATTTTACAACATAGACTTGTGCTGGATTACTTGTTGGCTGAGGAAGGGAGAGTTTGTGCTAAACTAAATTTATCCACATGTTGTATAAAGATTGGTAACAATGGTAATCTAGTGAAGGAAATCACTAAGAACATTAGGAAACTTGCTCATGTTCCTGTACAGACTTGGACCTCACTGTTCAATACTTCTAGATGGTCCTGGTTTGGGAAGCTGGTGGAAGCAGCTCCTTTGGTTGGGCCTTATAGCTTTTAGTGGTGTTATATTATTCCCTATCTACATCCCTTGTTTGATCAGATTAATAACCAGAATTGTCCAAAACTCATCATCTGGAATGATCAGGTTGGAAGAGAAAGCTGAAGGGTCTGTTAAATAGATGCTGTTAAAAGGGTAAGGGTGGAGCCGGTGGCCCAAGGCCAACAGGAATCAGAAGGAAGTGAGGAATTCATAGGGAATGTGAAATTATGTTACAAAAATTTGAAGAGATCTCAGTGTACAAAATAAGAGGAGGGACTGAATGAGATGAGGTGAGATCTTTCAAGACAGTTGTGAAAATTGAGTAAGGCTTCATCTACTTCAGAGTTCGAGTAGGCCTGAAGGACTCTGAAGGGCATTGCCTTCCCCTCCTATGACATCTCCCTATTTCATCCAAATATGGGCAACTATGTACTTATTGGTCAAGTTCAATTTCATGGGTAGATCTCGCGTTTAGAATGTTAAGACTCTCAGCCAATGAGGATGAGGGTCAGTGGTGGGAGGGGGCGTTTTGCGTTAGGGATTAAAGGTGCTGTCCTGCCCACAGGAGGCGCTTCCTTTCTTCGATAGTCTACTCGAAGAGTGGGACGCCCTTCTCGCGAGAATGTACAATAAACTTTGCTTTTCTCTAGAGCTCTCTCCAGCTTTTTTTATTAAATGGTGACCCTTCACCATTTCCGTACCACACATTAGTTTTCAAAGTAATTAATAATTGATATTTATAAATAATGTTGTAGTTATTCATAGGGGTAAAGTAATTAAAATCAGGTTATTTACCTAAATAGATTAACTTGAGCTCCTCTCTCCATCCCCATTCACAACTCTAGGATCTTACATAAAGCACTGATTTACAAGGCAAAACATTTTGTTAACTCCTATACATTTCAGCCTAAACCCTGGCTAAATGAACAAATTCTGAATTAATGGCATTGGAAATAGTTTATTCTTTTAATGTTCCTTGCTGCTATCCAACAATTCTTTGGCTACATTCTTTTTGCTAATTAAATAGGTAATGTTATCTTCAATTAATGTTACATAAATAAAGCAAATGAAATATTTGTGATGATTCCCTTTAATTATCCATACTTCAATATTTTGTGATTTATTAATATAGGTTGCAATTTTATAAGTTCAAGAAACATAATTCTTTCATAATTTAATATTTTTAATAATGCCAGCATGTTTCTTAATAAAAGGATGGTTGTTTGGCTGTTATTCTTATAGATCACAACCCTTCATGACAGAGGGATCATAATTTATAAGCCCTTGGATAAGCAATTTTCATTGCTTAACAATTAATGAGAGAATGGATATTACAATGAGAAAATAGGTTATATTACAATGACAGCATTAGGATATGTAACTCAGATCACCCAAATCTTATTCAAAAAGACTTATTAATGTCCAAATCACCTGGTCTGTCAAGAGGGAGGATCCACATTTCCCACACATCTGAGCAACTATTATAAATAAACTGTAATGCCGGAGAAACTGAGGCAAGATAGAAATTAGAGAGTTTTTTAATATTTTATTAATTGGAGAGTTTAATTGACTGGACAGGACTCTAGTCTCAAAAGTATCCAGTAATGAATGGGGGAATGATAAACACTTTTATAGCTTTTCAGACAAAGGAAAGGAAAAAGAGTGGGGAAAAATTAGAAGCCTTGGTTCTGTCAGGATGGGGGGGGGAGGGGGAAGCTGTAAATTTTTACTAAAAGCCAGAGTCAGAATGTTTGAATAACAGAAGTAAAGATGTCAGTGAAGTATTCGAGATAGTTTTATCTTTTGGAATATTTTAGAGGGGCAGTGTCATAAATTCTTGGGGGCAGAAGGAGATAGGAGCCAGAAAGTCTGATCTGCTCCTCCTCTCCCATTGACAATTTATAATCTTAGAGCAAATGGTCCTCAGTCTTAATGAAGGGGGGGGGGTGGTTACAACTTAAAGGGACTGAGGCAGAACAGTTAAGGAAACTGAGATAGAACAATTCAGGAAAATTCACTCAGGACAATGAGGGAAACTAGTGCATGGAAACTGAGGTAGAACAGCTCAAGGAGACTGTGGCATAACAAAACAACTTTATTAACCCAGATTTAGAATTTCTTTGATTATCTTTGATTAGATTTCAGATAAATGGCCTGGGCAAGTCTTTCAGATTTTTGATTTCTGAATGAAGAAGTAGAAAAAGAGGAAAAACAGTTCCAATTCAATGACTAATTTAGAAAAGACACAATCATTTCTTACATGCTGTAGCTCTCTTGACCAACTTAGTTTCTAAGTATGAAGTATGCTCATAAGGAAAAATGTTCCCTGATTCCTACGGATATTAAAATTTTTTCCAAGGTAACATAGTAGCATTCAAACCAATGTCTTCCTAACACTCCAACAGGTTATTCTTCCTTTCATTCTAATGAATATCTAGCAAACCTTCAAATGCTATATAAGTCCCATCATCATCAATATCATCACTCAGAGAACTTGGACAAACCATAATTTCAGAGAATCTTTCATGTATCATTGACTTTACCCTTTAAATAAATAATTCCCACAATATTTTCATTTACATAAAAACATAATTTCAATTTGTTTTCTATAAAAATCCATGGTGTATAAAGTAATAGGATTAGAATTTCTGATTTGGAATGTACTTTAATAAATATCTAGTATTACCACATAATTTTCTGGACAACAACAACAACAACAACGAAATAGAGTGGCTCAGGTTCATGTTCACTCCATGAATTAGAAATGAAATTAAAATTAGAACCCAGATTTCTTCATTTCCAGAGAGGTGGAAATCCTTACAAATCCATAATTTTAGAGGGGATGACTTTGTTAGCATATAACTTTGGTTTGAAAAAAAACAAACAAACAAAAAAAAAAAAAAAACCTGCATTTATTTATTTATTTATTTTAATACACATTGCTTTATGAATCATGTTGAGAGAGAAAAAAATCAGAACAAAAGGGAAAAACTATGGGAAAATTTACAAAAAGAAAAATAACCCACAGGAGAAAAAAAAAAAAAAGTGATTTTTTTCATTCAATCTCTATAGTTCCATTTCTATTTGCAGATGTCATTTTCTGCCCATGAAAATCTTTAAGGCAAGCATAGCTGACCCCCATACTATACCCCCCACCCTTAGAATATTATTCTAGCTTCAGTCAAAAAAAAATAGATTTATTTCAATTAAAAAGTTAACTCTTCCTCCTTTTTAGCCTTTCCTCCCCTTAAGGGCATAAACAGATACTTAAACATATCTTCTTAAAGAATGAAGACAAGTTAAGTCTCTCAGCATGAGTATTTTTGAGGATTCTATCTAAAGCAGGTATCTTAAATTCTCCTGTGGAGCAATGTTAGCCAGGGGCAGAAACATGCAAATAGCTACGTATATTTTGAAAAGAGAGCCTGATTATGGACTGAAGACTCCAGGATTCCCAGAGATTTAAGTCTCAATAGGTATTTAGGAGTCAACCAGAGAACTTGCTGTTTGAAAGACAAAATACAGCCTTAGGGCAAAAGACATTTGGGACATTAATTTTATGTTAACCCTTGCTCAAAAATAAGGGTCTTACTCTACATTACTTTTTACTTAAAATATTGTGATGCTAATAATGATATTAACTTTATCCTGGCCTGTAGTGTTTAAGTTATACCAATCTTGGCTTCAGTAGAAAAAAATTACATATTTTTGTCCATAAGTAATTGTGGCTTTAAATTAATGTACATTATTCATAATTTTCTTATTGATGGGGATTTTGTTCTAAGGGGTCACAGAGCAAGGATATATGGCTAGATAATATGCTGGCAAATTCCATAGTAGGTGAGAGAAAAGATGTTTTTGATTTGGCTTATGAGCTAGCATAGGTGTTAATGCTGAAAGGGAGAAAGGGATTCTCACTCAACAGTTGTAAGGCAAGTAGAGAAAGAAGGTCATAATCCAAGAATATCAAGCAATAATTAACAGCATATAAACTTGGCACAAAAAAGCTCATTTTGTCTCAACAAAAATTTGTTCTAGGAAATCTCAGAATATTACTTCTGTATAGTTTTCTACAGATGTGGCAAAAGAGCCTTTTACTTCTATAGAAGTGCTAAAAGTAACAATGAATTTTTCTGGTATGAGATAATTTTATACCACTATACAAAATTTGTGTAAATATGTGTTGGTAAATATGTTCATAGGAATCCATAAACACATGCATAAAATAATTATCTTCTTTCTGATACATCTCACATTTCATAGAGCCTTAATTCTTGAAGATCCATAAAATCTTCATCCTATTGTTTTTTTTTTTAGTTAAGAAGAGAAACTCTAGGAACTGTTTGGTAGTCAAACTCTAAAACCCCAATGAATTGATTTTCCTTCCGCAGTTTACCTGAGTATTTAAATTTATCCAGAAAGGGAACACAGGATTGTTAGCCAAAAATTGCCTCCCACCCAATTTCTTGACATTGAAACAAAACCATTAAAATGACTAATAGTGATGGCAGAATGCCAAGTCCATGTTCTTTCTTCTTCATACCCCACCTTTACTCTAGCACACACCTAGATCAGAAATAACTTCTCTTAACACTAGAGACATTATTCAGAAAATTTCCTTTCTTTTAATAGAATTCAGAATGCCTGAATTCCTAAATTTGGGATTGCCTGGAAGACAGTCCATAAATAACAAGTGCTGTATGTATCTTTTCCTTATGCTTATATTTTAATACTGCTCTATGAAAAAAAAAAAAATCCCTCTATCAAGCTAAAATTCAGAAATGATAATACACTTATCTGAACATATAGTTGCTTCTCCTATATGCCTCTTTAGGAATTCTCAAAGCTTACTTATTATAGAACTTCATTTATTACTATCTTTTTGGGTCAGTAGGCTACTCTCTCTGGGATGGAAAATGGATTGTCACATATACTTCTGTTAATGTAATTGTCACCTCAGTTTATTTTAGTACAAATAAATTTTAGCAGCCTCTTTCCTAGGATAATTCTTAATATTTCCTGGAAGTATACTCCACCATGCCTCATCATGTCCTTTTTAAAAAAATACCATTGGGCTGTTAGGGTCTCTTAAGAAGATAAGAACAAAAGAAAAAAAAGATCATAAAAGACATTGTCGATTCTTTTTAATAAAGACAAACCAAGACACTTGGGATGAATCATCTAAAGATTCAGATCTCCTAGGAGTGGGAAACCATCAATCCAAGTTTAGAATAATCTGGACCAACAAATATTTATCCTATCAGAAGCATCAAGGTATACTTCCCTAAATATGTTTTAAAAGATATAATAAAAGTCACATACAAATATTCAACACAATATCCCTTCATCAAGCTCAGCTTTCTCTGTCCCTCTACCCAAGGTCATGTTCCTACCTTCAAAAAAATTGTTCCTTCATACTAAATCTCTCTGAAGTAATGTGGAAAGATCTCTCGGATTTTATGTAGATCCTCTTTTTGAGGTAATAGCCTTCTCTGAATTGATTGTCATGGCTCCCAAACTCCATTTTTAGACAATTCAGAATTCCATGAAATCTTCCATAGAGAGAATTTTAAATTATTTCCCTTAACTCTCCATTTCGCACAAACTCTAGTCAAGTATTTCCAAATTATTGAATCTTCCCCCTTCCTGTTTTGTTTCTATCAAGAACATATTCCAATATATTCTTGGTTTAAAATGTCAAATAAGACATTCATTCAAATATCAAATGAAGATAACTGTCTTAGCTATGTTTGAAAATATTTGCTTTTGAAATTACATAGCTGTGTGCTTATTCAAAAATAGAATTCTGCACATGCAAAGTGCATTTGTTTTCTTGACTTTTGAAAGACACATCAGGATGTTACACTCCAAATGTTTGCAGGTGCAAATATTTAAAAGATCACAATTATAAGGAACTGATCACACACTCAGTTACTCACAGCTGCAAGTAATTATACAATGAAACCCTTTTATCACATTTTCCTACTACTTAAGAAATAAAATGGCATAAATGGGAGAATATAGAAATGATAAATTTATAAATTGATTGCAATATACTACCACTGTAAAACATAAACATTGTTAGTGAGGAAAACATGCCTTCATTTAATGGAGACAGGTAAATTCATTTGATGGAAATTAGGTTGCTTTTCAGTGACCAAAGTTTCTAAAACTGCATAAAAGTTAAATATACTATGAACTTTGTTTCCTTTCAAGGTAGAAATTAAAGTGTTTCTTCTCATATGTCTAATATTAGAAAAGAAAGAAAAAAAAAAGGTTTTGGGCAAGGATATTTTGGTAAATGTTTAACAATAAACTATGCAGGAAAAAATGTATGTATGTCATACCTTGAAGTTTACTTAACTTTAGAAATCAAGAAAACAATAAATTGAGTTCTAATATCATATTTGCCACTTTTCAAAATGTATAGTCTAATACTGAAGATTTAATAATAAGTTCTCATGAGTCAGTTTGAGCCAACTGAAGAAAACCTTTGGAACATTCATTATTTTCCCAGTGCTATGGAACATTTTTGGAAAAATCTTAAAATTCTATTGTTCTTTATTAAATTTATACTCAAATTCATATGTGCACTACAATACCAGTACCATCATACAAAGTAGATTTAATAAATAATTGTTATAAGAATAAATCAATGAATATAACAAAAAGCATCATTAAAAACATTCTATATTTAAATCTAGTTCTGAAATAGATTTGAATTATTGGAAGAACATATATCAGTCTAAAGTCAAATCTGCTTCTTTAAGATTTTTTTTTTTTCTTCTCTCAAAATCTTCATAGGTGTTGGATCAAGAACTCTATAATCTTAATGAAAGAAATTCGGGAACCTCAAATAGAATGTGGAGACTATTAGTCATAAATTTCTTTGTTAATTGTTTTTAATATTTGTTTTGGAGCCTTATATTTAATTGAATAATATAATCTTTTTTTTTTTCTAGATTGATTTTCATGACAATCTGAATACACCAATTAAAATAGCACTAGTGGTTCACATTTATAAAGGACTTTAAGGTTTACTCAGTACATTTTGTCTGATATTACTGTAAAATAGGTAGTGTAAATATTCATATCTCTATTTTACAAGCAAGGAAACAAAGTCAGAATGATGAAAGGAGCTGATTATGATCATAAAGTTAGAATAAATGTATGGAAAATATATGAAGGCTTTATTTGAAACAAGGTCTCCTTTTTCAAGTCAAACAAAGTATTCATTCACCCGTGTCACAAAATTATATTGACTATTGGAAGCATTATTATTTCCCCATATTTCCTATACCTGATCTAGAAAGATAGAATCCTAGTTTTAGGATTTAGATTTAGGAACTAGTTTTAGCTGAGTATTAATATGGAAACAAAATTGATTCAATAAATACTTGATATTGAACATGGGATGTCAAAGAAATATACATTGAAGTTTATAATAGGAAACACATAGGAACAGAGACACAGTCAAAACAATGAGTTCTTCTTGGACTCTTTTTGTCCATTTACTGGCATCTCAACTTATAAGTAAATTGAAAACTTTCAAAACCATGTGACATTTACATAATAATAGAGACAAACTGAAAAATTAAGAGAAAAAAACAAATTTAACTTTTTTATCCCAGAAAAGGCAGGCATATTTGGGAATATCTTTGGTCTTAAAGGAGTAGGGCTACCTTCCAATTATTTACAGTCAACTTCCACAGTGTCAGAATCCTTTGAAAGTGGTTCATTTTTTGTTTGTGACTAATGTGCATATTCCTCTTTTGCTCTCTTTTTGACCTGGATCTTGTCACTGAACTGACCTATTCTCATTCTATTTTGGAAATGATTATGACTTCAATCTCTTAGAAATCTGAACCTTCTTTCTATTATATTATATTTTGATTTATTTGTTGTGTCTGATACACTGTCATTAAGGCTGTTTCAATATCTGATAATGTTAGATACTTATAACTATTATAGAATCATAAATTAGAGAATCTCACTGTAGGAAGAATCAACAGAAACTGCATATTATGACCTATTAATAATTTTAAAATTTGTTACTAAGACTTTACCAATTAATTAGTTATCTAACCTTTGGTTGAAGATATACAGAACATACCTTCATATTGTTACTCCATTCCACTTTCAGATAACTATATTCATAAGAATTTTTTTTGCTTTTTTTTTTTTTTTTTCCTTGAATCAAAGTTAAATTCATCTCTGTGACTTCCATCCATTGTTGTTACATTTATCTCTTGGGAAAAAAGTAGAACAAAAAATAATTCATATACTTGAAATATTTTTAAATACATGAAGAGAATGTCATTTTACTTCTGAGTTTTTTGAACTTGGGCTAGTTCCTTCATATAATCCTCATTCAGTTTGACATGCATTTGAAACCCTTCATTACTTTGCCCTCCTTTAAATACTCTCTGGCTTGATATTATCTTTATTAAGTTATATTGCCTAGACATTAAGATAAATCCCTGTGTTTTTTCCAACCAACTTGAAATACAGAAAGATAATAAGTTCCATACACTTGAAAGCAGTATCTTTTTTTATTGAATCCCATGTTAATATGAGTTTTTTTGGCTGCCAAATCACACATTTTGATTCATAACTTTTTTTTTCCCCTCAACTTGACATGTTACATTTTGAATTCAGCTTTCAGATTGTTTTGAATTTATATATTTGGATATTCATTGAGAGTACTTCTTTCTATAGTTTTCACCATTATGAGATATTATATCAATCCCTGTATTAAATTTTATGTAAACTATATTAAAGGATAACCCTTTTAAAAATGAGGAAGCATTAGTTTGATTTTGGATGAGCTGTTATTTTCTTTTTGCCTTTTTGATTTTTTTTTTTTTTTTTTTTTTTTTTTTTTTTTTTTTTTGCTGAGGTAATTGGGCTTAAGTGACTTGTTCAGGGTCATACAATCAGGAAGTGTTAAGTGTCTCAGGTAAGATTTGAACTCAGGTCCTCCTTGACTTCAAGGTTGGTGCTCTATCCACTATACTAACAATGTGCTCCCATAGATGTTATTTTCAAGGCATCCTTACTTCTCCTTTGATTATTCCTTTTTTTTTTTTTCTAGAATTTTAGTAATCATCTTTTTGATTGTATATTATAAAATTTTCTCAGCAAAATCAAGCTCATTGTGCTGTATTTTAGTGATATACTTTTTTAAAATTAGAAAACCTTTGCCCTTCTCTATTGTGGTAGCATTTTCTCTTGTTTTATATATATATATTTTAAATCATTGATAATAGTTCCTTTATGACATTAATCAATCCTTTCATTATCTTAGAATATAATTTATCTATCTGGGTGATTTTTTTTTTTTAACTTGAATCCTTCAAGGATATCTATGTTTGCTATTTTCACATCTAGGACATCAGCTTTTAGATAGTCATTTTAGTTATTTTCTTTCCAATCCAAAATCATTCTTCTTGTCATAGAAAATGAAAATAAAATAAGGATTAAAAAGAAGTTCTCTCTTTTGTAAGATGTAATCTTCCCATGAACACTGAAATTCAGACTTAACCTTTCTTGTTTCTAATACCCTCCAAGGACCATAGTTTTCCCAAGGTTCCCTTAATGTTTTTTACCCTTAACTTTTCTTGCCATAGTCAGCCCATTTTGTATTTTCATACTGTAGATCTTATAGTAAAGAGTCACACTGTCTATTGTTTAACCTTTTCTTCATTATATATATATATATATATATATATATATATATATATATATATATATATATATATATATATATGTATGTATATATACACACAGAGACATACATACATATATAACTTAAATTTTTTTTGATTTGGTTGAGAATTGTCACCAGTCTCATCAGATAACTCCCTTCTTTTGGGTCACAAGAATTGTTTTGTTTTGTCTGTAGAATATTATTTTTGTAAGCTTAAATGGCATTACCTACACAATTATAATCCATATGAACCTATCTTTTTCTAATTTTGAAATCTATGGTAAATGCTAGATGTTTCCAAGTTTCCATCTCAAGCCCATGAAATTAAAATTTCCTTTTCCCATCATGTTTCCATCATTTTCACTGAACAGCTAATGGTTCTTTCTCTATTAGTGACAGATATAGAATAATAGAATAGAATACTTCTTTATCTTCTTTTGTTCATTAGGAAATTAAGACATTTAATATTGCAAGCTGATATGTTTTGAGGTAATATGGAGTGAGAGAGAGAGAGAAACAGAAAGAGAAAGAGAGAAACAGAGATGGGGTGGGGAGGGGGGAGGGAGTCATGGGATGGGACAAAGAGGGAGGGAGGAAGGAAGGGTGAAAGAGAAAGGGTGGGGGCATAACAAATGTTTGATATGCAGACAATTCAGTTTCTTTATCACAAACCAATTTATGGCCTCTTTTTTTCTTTTTAATCTCCTTATCTCTTTCCTCTTTACGTTACCTTCTCAGTTCACAAAAACATTAGTTTGTTTTTCCATTATTTTTCACTCATATGCTGTCTATTTCACTTCTAAATGTCCTTGTTTTCTTCACATAATTATCTTCTTTTTGCATTATTCTGCCTTTCCATCCATATGAATTACCCTCACCAAAAAAATATACATCTAGACAGAGTAACTTAATAATTTCTTCTATTGTCTCAGTGATACATATTGGTTAAGTGATTCCTCCTATCACTATCTCTAATTTGTATTTCAACTGATATATATTCCCTAGTATCAATAGCTCTAATTTGTATTTCAACTGATAAGTATTCATCTACAAATTGACATTTTTGATCATAGCTTTTAGTATTGTTTTTTGTCTATCTTGTAAATCTGTTTAATTCATTTCATACTAAATTGTTTCTCTGTGTTCTTCTCTTTGAAGACATATATTGACAATTTCCCAACACTCCATTTAGTTTAAAAACAATTTAATTAGGCATATAAGATATCAGACAAATATATTATATCACTAACAAGGAGCCAAATATACATTCATTATCCAGAAGTCCCTTGATATCATCTTCTTAGCTTATTCTAATGATTGCCCATTTTAAATTTGTATTTGTATAGAAATCCCCTCTAGCCATCTCTATTGAGATGACACCAAAATAAACAATGAAAATTCAACAAATATCAAACATATTAGCTTGCCATCTTAACCTCTTATTCAAACTCTTTCTCTGTTATTTTCCTATTTTTTGTTAATGAAACCATAATTTACGGAGTCACTCAGGCTGAAAATATTAACAACATATTATTTCTCTCTTACCTACCTTATATAATCAGATATCAAAGATACAGTGTGGACCTCATGAACTTTTTCCTATTTATTCTAATGGTCATCTAAATAGAATTAATTTTCTTTATTGCCTTTGCTCTCAAATGTATTCTTTTCATAACTTCCCAGATATTATTTTTATTCCAATAAAACCAAACCAAACCATAAATTTTTAGTTATTTCTAATGAGCCATCCAAATAAACATATGTTTTGTTTTGTTTTGTTTTTAGTTCTGCATTGAATACTATCCTTAGCTTGGCCTCAATCTATCTTTTTAGCTTTATTTTAATTATTTTTCCTTAATGTTCACGCTAGACTATTAATAGTTGCTTAATCTTATCCTATTTTCTCTTGCTTCTATGAATGTAATTAAATCATTTCCTTTGCCCATAAATGTGCCCTTTTCATCTTTCTGTATGGCTAAATTTGATGTCCAACCTAGGTAGCACCTAATCCATAATGATATCCTGCATACCCACAGTTCAAAGCTTCTCAAAATTTTAACCTAAGTCATATTAGATCATGTTCATTAAATATTAGCTAATATCATGCTTTATATTATATATAATCTTTCTCTCTTATGAGAGTTAAAAGTTCTTTAAAGGCAGTTTGTTTGTTTGTTTGTTTTCTTTTTTTGTTTTACCTAATAAGCTAAACATCATAGATATGTAATATACATTTGTGGAATTAAATAGAATGCTGAGAAATGGATTACCACTTTGTTTTGGGATATGCATTTTTACATTATAATTCCTTGGTAACTTTGGAGGTTCACTGAAATGGTAGCTAATGTCTCCTCCTCTCCAGAAATTGATACACATACAGTTAAAATTTACATGTTCTTTATTAAATATTAATAACTGGTTAATGTTACTGATGCATATTTTAAAAAAAAATAAGGTAGTCCCTTCTTTCTTTCAATTAAATGTGTTTCCATATTTAAAAAGATATAGATGGAATCAGTGCTCTGCCAATATGATATTTTAAATGAAATATTTGCTAATGTGCAGGAATTTCATTCAGTGCTGAGGGAGAAATATGAAAAACTATTCCATTGATATGGTTTTAGCATAAGAGGAAAGGAATTATTCTACTTTTTCAGAGGTTTGTTTGCATATGATTAGTTGTTTCAATTTAGTCCTATACCCAAGGAAACAGCAGTATGAGCAGATGTTTTCACCACTACAATGTGTTTCAAAACAGAAAGCATTTCAGACTATATTCAATATTCATTACACTATTCTGACAGTTTCATTTTTGAATTTTGAAATAGGGCAGAGAAAGAACAATTATATTATATTTCTCAAATTGGTTTGACAAGGATTATTGCACAATGAATAGGTTATTTTATCATGTACTGGTTAAACACTTGTCCCAATAATTATGAAGTTAGCCAGCTGATTTTTAAGAGGACAAGAAAAAATGATTTTGTGCATAATTTTGCCAGGATATGAAATCCACAGGCAAATGCAAATTTAATATTTTTTGGAATAGAGGTATTTCATTCCTGATATATAAAAGCTGGGACCCATAAAATGTTTGATTTGTTGAGTCATACTATATCACTGAAAGGAGCAAATATTGTCTTCCAAGAAAACTACAGGGTTTTTCATCAGTGACAAGGAGGACAAAATTAATGAATACATAAGAGCATTAAAATAATAAATTATTAGAAAACTAGTTAATGTCTCAATTTCATCAGAGGATGAGCCTTCACTTAGCAGAGATTCATACAAGATATACATTACATCCTTGATGTAGTCAACATAAACATGTGTAAGAACTAACTTAAAATTGGTGGATGTGATGTATTACTTAAATAATCATTTGATACTTTATTCGAATTTAACTTTATTAATTTTGTGGCAAAATAAGAATACAAACAACACAATGGTTTAATAATTGTAAGAAAAACCAGTATTTTGCCAATTGTACCCAAGAATCTTCAACCATAATAAGATTTATATTAGAAAGTACTAAAATTTTGGAGTAATAACTGGTTGTTTTTTTTTTCCCATATGACTTTGTTTCCTTATTACAGATAAGTACTACACTTAATTGTAAAAAGTTCTAGATTACCAAGAAGTTTTATGGGATGACTGATTTCTAATATAGAAATGACAATTGTTTAAATTTTGAAATTGATTCATTTTCCTTTGTTTTTAATGATTATTCTTCTAGAGGTAGAGCCAAGATATTAGAGAATAGGCAAGGTTTATCCTAAACTCCCACAAATTTCTCTCAAAACAATTTAAAAATTGAATCCTAGAGTGGCAGACACAAAAAAGGCAAGATGAGAAAATTTTCAAGGGGAAAAAAAAAAAAAAAAAAAAAAAAAAACAACTTAGAAATTTGTCAAGAAAGATATCAGAGTAGGTTAGAATTGAGTTCAGTCCAGTGTTGTTAATGTAGTTAATGGCCCTCAAGAACGCAGTAGGCATTAGGAACAATTAAACCAGCACTAGGGTCTTCCAGAGCTCTTAATCCACAGATAATGAAAGACTCAAACAATTGAGCAGAAGAAGTTTACAGGGAATGTTTTTTTGTTTGTTTCTTTGTTTTTTGTTTTTTATAAGGAGGTGAAGGACTCTATTGCATTGTCTACATATGTAGATTATAATTCAGTGCTTCACTTTTAGATTAGCAACAACATTAGCATAGCAAAGTTTATAGCCACAAGGGAATGGGTATCCTGAACACAGTTCTATGGTAGGAAAGAGGGTTGGTGGTCACTTAAAGATAGAAATATAGGTCAAGGAAGAAGTAAACTCACTTCTCCTTTGTTATCTTAGAACAACTGAAAGCTTAAGAAACCCCAGAAGTATCTTTGAAAACAGAAGCAAACAAAATAAACTTAAACAACAACAATCCCCAAAGCTTGAGGCAATATTAATATTCACTACTTGCTGGGAGAAGAGCCCAACTTGAACATCACTTGAAAAGTCAAAAGATAGGCTTAAAGATAAACAAACAACTTCTGAAAATAGAATCTTGCTATGAAAGAAGGAAGATCAAAACACCAACTCAGAAGAAGACAACAAAATCAAAACTCCCAAATCCAAAGCATCAAAAAAAAAAAAAAAAAAAAAAAGTGAATTGATTTCAAATCTGAAAAAAAAAAAATCCTATAAAAGCATTAGAATGCATAGGAATTAATAGAATTTTCATTTAAATGATAAGTAGTATCTAACTAAAACAATGAGCAAGAATTATCCATAATGGGTATAAGCAAGAGGCTTCTCCATTTTTGTGTGAAGCAATGATATCCATTATTAACACCATTATTGAGAACTGCTCTAAAAATACTAGCTATAACAATATGACAAGGAAAAGAAGCTGAAAACATCAAAGTAGAAAATGAAGAAATAAACCTGTCATTCACTGCAAATGAAATGAGAGTATACTTAGAGAATTAAGTAAAAAAATCTATTTGAAATAATCAACTCCTTCCACAAAATTAAAGGATATAAAATGAACCTATATTTTACAAAAAATAGCATTTTATATATAACTAACAAAGCCAACAGAGAAACATATAAAATTACATTTAAAATTATTGTAAACAATATAAAATACATAGGTGCCTATCTCCCAAGAAAAACCCAAGAACTACATGAACACAGCAACCACTTTTCAAAAAAAAATAATGAAAGATCTAAACAATTGGAGAAATATTAATTCCTCAAAGGTAAACTAAATCCCAGCTTCTTAAACTAGGGCTCTTGACTCATATGGAGTCTTAAAATTGAATTTGAGTATCTTGTAATTATGATTTACCATCAGTAAATGTTTAAATTATATAACTCTTATATATTCTATAAGACCCGGATCTTGTAAAAATTTATTTGGCAAAAGCAGATTGCTAGAAGGAGTGTAAGAAACCCTCTACTAAAACAATGGAAGAAAAATGACAATTTTTCCTAATTTACTTATCCACTATCATATCAATCAAATTACAATTTCCTTGAGTTAGAAAATAAGAACTTAATTCATCTAAATAAATTAAATGTTGAGAATTTCAAGGTAAACTAAATGTCGAGAATTTCAGGGTAATTAATGAGGAAAAAATGTAGAAGATGAATGGCTTAGCAGCATCAGATGTTATATCATATCACAAAGTAGTAATCCTCAAAACAATCTGTTAGACTAAAAATAGAGTGATGGATCAGTGAAATATATTAGTTATATAATTGTTTGACAAACCCAAATACCCAAGATTTGGGGGCAAGAAATCATCATCTGACAAAAAAAAAAATATCTGGGGCAACTAGAAAGCAGTTTGACAGAAACTAGTAGAAACCATTATCTCACATCCTATACTGAGAGAAGGTCAAAATGTCTACCTAATTTAGGCATAAATTATAATAACATAAGCATTTTAGGGAAGCATAAAATATTTTGACTATCAGATTTATGGTCATGATAAGAAAGAATTTCTGACCACACTATAGTTAATAGAGTGCATTATAGCATATGATAGGTATGATTTTTATTATATAAATTAAAAATGTTGATAGTATGAACTATCAATTGGTGAACTGCTAGTGTTCTATGAATTTGACTATATGTATTTGGCAGTATGAACTGTCAACAGAAAAAGAAATTATTATCTATAGTCATATGAAAAAATACTCTAAATCACCATTGATTAGATAAATGCAAATTAAAACAACTTTGTTGCATCATCTGAAAGCTACCAGATTGACTAATATTGCAGAAAAGAAAAGTAACAAATTCAGAAGATTATGTTAAAAAAAAAAAAAAAGGCACAGTAATGCACCAATGGTAGAATTATGGTCTGATCCAACCATTCAGTAACTTAGAATGATAGCTAAAGTGTTATAAAACTGTGCATAACTTTTAGCCTAGTAATATACCATTTCCTCTGTACCCCAAAAAAGCAAAAGGAAAAAAAAAACTTATGTGCTTAGGAATATTTAAAGCACCCATTTTATGATGGCAAAAAGGAATTAGAAATTGTGGAAGAATAGATTGTAGCAATATCATTAGGATAGAATACAATACAATGACAAGCAAGATGGTTTCAGAATCATGGAAGCCTCACATGAACTGATGAAAGTCAAATGAGCAGAATTAGGAGAACATCTTTTCATAATTACAGCAATACTGTACAATAATCAATTATAGATGACTAGCTATTTTTAACAATAAAATCACCAAAGACAATTCGAAAAGATTTAAGATGAAGCACACTATCCACTTCCAGTGGAAGAACTAATACAGTACAAATGCAGACTGAATCATACTTTTTCTTTTTACTTTATTGTTTGTGGAGGTGGGGTGGGGAGAAGTAATGGCTAGGGTTTTCTTTTTCAAGATGATGAATATTGAAATGTTTAAAATGTAACTGTCATTCCTCAATAAAAATATCCAAGTTGAAGTGGTCAGGATCATAGACTAAACATGAATAGGGAGGAGTAATATTCAAGAAAAGTGGAAAGTAGGATATGGACAGATCATGAAGGGATTTAAATTCCAAATCAAAGATTTTACTTTTGTGCTGGAGTAAATGGATACACTTACCCCATTTCCCTTTCTCCTATTACTATTTTCATATATCCTAATTATTCACACGTTCAAAGCTCTTTAAATTTTGTTAAGTGTTATACATACATTATGTCATTTGATATTTATAATAATCTTAGAAGGCATGCAGTTATGCTGCCTTCCAGTGCAACACTCTACTTTTTTCACCATAGATGGATTGTAAAATAAGGGGAACGTAAAAATCATTACCAAAATTGTATGAAAGAAAGAAGGTTCACACTTACTCAACTTTTAACAACAATAGCAGTAATCATTTATTGTCTATGTATTTAGCCTATGTATCAAATACTGTACTAAATTATCAGACTTTTAAGGGGAGAAATATATATATGTGTGTGTGTGTGTGTGTGTGTGTGTGTGTGTGTGTGTGTGTGTGTGTATGTGTGTAGGGAGAGAGAGACAGAGAAAGAGAGAGAGAGAATGAGAGACAAAGAGAGAGAGAGATCTATATTTGCTGGTGTGATTTTAAAGTAAGTTAGAGGATAAATTATGATCAAGGAAGGCTTTAAAGGTACACCTGTTCAATATCATGATATATTTATTTCCTAATTTAAAATCCTTAATTAAGGAAGCTATGATAAATAGTTAAATGGACTAGAGAATTAATTCTGAACTGAATATTTATGACCACACAGGGCTCCCAAAAGAATAGTCTACTGACATGGAGATGTTCATCTTCTTCACAAATACAATAGACCAAATTTTTTTCAAACTCTTATTCTCATTTCCTTGAATTCAGGCTGTGTAATACAAAAACTAGATTGCTTCAAGGACACAATCTGTGGAGCAGATATGTAAGCTGTTGATAATACTCAACTCTGATGAAGGTTTTTTCTGAGGGCTAGAATTCTGGACAGTACAAATGGGCCACATTTATGATTAAACTTATAAAATATATAGCTTGTAGCCCTTAATATGGTAAGAGGGGAGAATTAGGGCCAAGAGATTTCTGTAATCTATAAAGTACTACCAATACAAAAAATAAGATACTGAGGAGAGGCAAATTCTTAATTGAATATGTGAATGCATGTATATGTACATGTGTATGCATACATATATGCATATGCCCATATGTGTGTGTATTTCCTTCATTCTGGAAGAGAACTAATGAGTTCAAGGTGATGTCATGACTTTCAAGTGATGTAAATTTAAGTGAGGCAGGGCTGCAAAAAATCACCAGCCTCATGCATTCCTCCAGAGCCATCTGGGTGCAAGACAAAGCTACCAATCAGGATGAATAAAGATGATTCTAAGTATCTCAACTAATTAGTTAATAATAATAATAATAATAATAATAATAATAATAATAATAATAATAATAATAATATATATGTGTGTGTGTGTGTGTGTGTTTTTTTTCCTTTGAGAAAATTATTTTGTTGTTTCTTTTTTCCCTTCTAACTTCCTTCCTTCCTTCCTTCCTTCCTTCCTTCCTTCCTTCCTTCCTTCCTTTCTCTTCCTTCCTTTCTCTTCCTTCCTTCCTTCCTTCCTTCCTTCCTTCCTTCCTTCCTTCCTTCCTTCCTTCCTTCCTTCCTTCCTTTCTTTCTTCCTTCCTTCCTTCCTTCCTTTTTTTCCCTCCTTTTTCCTTTCAGTCATTGAAGAAAACATATAAAGCATGTTCTATGTAGTCTAATAACTATGCTAAGCACAGAGACCAAAAACAAAAAAGTTCCTATCTTCAAGTTAAGTAAACCTAAATATTGACAAAGTAATTTCAAATTAATGGAGTTGGTGAATTCTTTTAAAGAAATCTCCATCAAAAGACCTCTTTTTGGACATGGCACTTGCACTATTTTTTGCTTTAAAAGGAATTAGAGCTCCTATGAGGTAGAGGTAGAGAGTAGATTTCAAGGGTTAGAAGTGTGATATGTATTATTTTATATTGAAAATATCAGAAAGACTATTTTTACCCCCATTTAAGCTCACAAAGGAGAATAATTAGCATTATTTGTGGAAAGGACAATGAAGCTCCTTTGTATTAACTAGTCTTGTGTAGGCAAAGCTCAAAACCTAGGACCCTCAATTCACATTCAATGTTGGAATTAAGTGGGCAACTTGTAAGTCACTGAAAATTTAAGGCAAAAGTTTACTTTGCTAGGATTAAAAACATGTATATAGAGTCACTTAGTTTTGCTGCCATTATGTGTTTATCATGTGTCTATCTGGAAACTGAGTCTATTCAGTAAGCTATTAAAGTATGGGACCCCATGAGATTGCAGACCCCCTGCAAATCTTAGAGGTTCACTGACTACATACATCTGTGATCTTTTGTGGCCTTAACATGAAACTAGATCAGAGAAATTGGGACTAATCAGCATGAGAAGAAGCTTTGTTCTTTGGGAAATGAACAAAACAAACCACTTCAACAAGCTTCATCTCACTGTTGTATGGGGCATTAAAACTTTAAAAGTTAGGACATATAAAATACTGTAAAAGTAAATAAATCTCTCCTGTGGTAGGTTAGGGCTGCATAAAAGAGAATCAGCATTTCTCATAAAATTGAAAGTTATCTGTTCTCATTGACTATGAGATATAGAAGTGCTGCATCCTTGTCATAAACACCTCTCTTCTTAATTCCATTATTCTCTCATCAAGGCATAAAGGAATCTTCTGTTAAGTGAAGAAGATCTAAGTGTGTAACCTGGGCAAATAATCTAACCTGTCATGGTCTATAATTTCCTGCTTATGTGACATTGGGCAAGTTAACTTAGCTCTTCCTGATCTTACTCTCTTTGTCTTTTACAAAGAAGAGGTTAAACTTAATGACCTCTATAAATTCTTTTGACTACATATCTGTGACCCATTAAATTTAAGTGTAGAATAACAATACTAACCAAAATTCCCTCAGCAATGCAATATACCATCAATCAAAATCCCCATCAAAACAAACAAACAAACAAAAAAAATCACAAAATTTCAAGTGCTCAGCAAAGCAATGTGGTCAATAACAGCACACAATCTATAGCTTTCTATGACTTGGTTTAAGAGATATGGTCAAAGAATGGCATGAGTGGGGAAAAAAGATGTCAGATGTCTGGCAGCAAGGAATAAAAGATAGACATTGTGTGTTGCACAGTCATACTAGAATGGGAAGAAGTGCAATTTTTATCAGGATTGGGGAACTTTCAATATGGAATTCTCACACAGCATCAAAGTGATTTAGTAGCAGAGTACTATGACATCTCTAAGAAGAATATGACATAAAGAAGATCATACTTTGATTATAAATTTGATAAAATTTGAACTCAGATCTTTAATCAGCTTGTTAAAGTATACTTGATAACATAACACTATTACCCCTGACATATTAACATAATTACAGCAAACCCTAAATGCCTGTGGATAGATCCCCTGTAATGGATTATTAGAGGATAAAGGCATACCTTCCACAACATGAGAAAAATGGCTGAGTGGAAGGTGTGTTCACTTTAATGAAAGCATAGCTGCAGAAAAGTAAATAGAATCCCCAAAGAACTGTTGTGTAGTATGATATTGAAGATAAAAGAAATGAACTTAGAGTTAGTAAGATGTAGATTTAAATCCCATTCTAGACCTTTAGCAGGTGAGTGAGTCTAAGAATGTTACTTTCTTTGCAGATTCAGTTTTAATATTTGCAAAATAATCATGATATTATAGTTATGAGGATTATGCTGAAGATCAGGTAAGATCATATGTCAAGTGCTTTATATCTATTTAAAGCACTCTAAAGCTATTACCTATAAAATTTATGTTAGACTTTTTAATTTTACCTTTAAATTGAAAAATAATTTTAAATGATAATCACTTTAACATTTATCAAAATCTCCTTATTGAGCAAAATAATATATTATATTTTTTACAAAACAAAATCAAATGAATGTGTTATCTGTTTACTGAGTTTGAGCTATATATAATCTATGTTATCTATATCTTTGTCATTGTTATTCCTGCCTACTATATTAACCCATACTAATTTATATTGACTACTACTTTTTTTCATTGCTCTCTCTTTTTTTTTTTTTAATAGTTTAATTTTCCACCTCCATTTTTGCTGGCCCTCTATTTCCTTTCCTTCCTGTACTTTAGATCATTATATGTCTTTCCTGATCAACCTATTTTTCGTCTTTACTTTCATTTCTCAATGACTAATTTATCTCTCTTACCTTTTAGTCCTATCATTCTTTATCCTTCCCCCAGTATCTTCATTTCTTATGCCCCTTTCATTTCTTAACAACTTTTCTTCCAAATTCCATTTTTGTCATTATATTTCTTTTCTGACCCTTCTATTTTCTGTCTTTCCATTCCTTCCTCAATGACTAATTTATTTCTTTTGCCTTTTACTTCTATCATTCTTTATCCTGCTCCCAACATCTTCATTTCTAATACTCCTTTCATTTCTTAATATCTTTCTTCTAAACTCCATTTTTTTCTCCATTCATATCTTACATATTTCTAGTGGTAACATGATTCCTCCTTTATCAAAGTGTAAGTACCACATTAAAACTCTATTACTGGTAATAGAGTTAATGTAAAAATACAGATTACCTATAATTTATGACAAAGTAATTCTATGTCTTAGTCAGTATAATGAGTTGCCAATTTAATTTAAATATATTGGATGCTCACTGAATGGGTGCTGAGTTCTTGATGTTCATTTAGGATAAAACCCCCTCACCAGTGAGTTGTTTAAAAATTCATCACATAAGGCCTAAAATGATAAAACTATTTTGGGTCCTAACATTAGGGAAAGCTGTAGAATCATAAGAAGGATGTGTCTATCTTAGCTTTGCTTTCTGCCTATTGAATTATAACCTTGTTTCATTTCCTGAAATATGCAAGTTTATCTAATATCTTCTCTTTCATGTTTTTAATCAGAAACATAGTCAAAAATTTAAAAAAATGTTAAATTGATATCAAACTATAATACAACATAGGAGTAGTTTCCAACATTGAGATATCCAAATTATTTCCAAGGTCAAATTAACCAGGGCCATCTCTATCCTGTGGCTTATTATTTCTTAACATTCTTTACTTCTCTTTTATATCTTCCAACATTTTTTTGCCCCTTCACTGATACAGATCCCATCTCTGCCCTGAGACTTCTTACTCAACCATGTTTTTTTTTGCTTTAAAATAGAATAGGTATTAAAGAGGACTGGCCAAAAGTAAGGAAAAAATATTTCCTGTCACTATTTTTTCCTTCAAATCCCACTATTCTCCTCTCTTCAATCTTCATTACTGTTATATAGCAGCAACTGGGGAATGAAGGAAAAATAATATTACTCTCAGTTTAGCATTCTGGTCAGTACTGACCCTCTCCCCAACCCACCAATTGGTCCAAAAATGTCACTTATACTTAACCCAGCTAAATGGTCTATAATGAGTTTGGAGAAGACAAGGAAGAGGAGATGTATTTCTAGTATCTCAAACTGAAACTCTGATTATATTTCTTCTATAGGGTTTTTGCTACATGTCTTTTTTTAGGTCCAATATAATATTAATGTCTTGTTGGGATTAATTTGACCACTGAAGAAACTATGTTATAGAACTATCAGGAGATCAAGCATATTTAGGAGGGAAAAACGGAAGAAAATAAGCATTTTTAAAAGTGCATACTATGTGCCAGACAATGTTTTAAGTATTTTACAAATATTACCTCATTTGATCACCTCACAAAAACCCTCTGAAGGAAGTGCTGTTATTTTTATTTTTCACTTGAGAAAATTGAAGCAATCATAAATTAAGTAATTTATCCCGTATCACAATGAAACCAGACCTAATGAACAATACCACTTAGCCAGCTTTCTCTATTTGGAATGAAAATAGAGACAGGGTAGAAAAGGTTATAAATAATATCCAAGTATTAAGCAACAGCCCATCACTAAGCATTTGAGATTCATCTCTTAGAAAAAGACAAGAAGACTGGGGTTATGAACAGGACCTCAGTATCATTAAGATCAGGAGGAGTAAGGCAAAGTACAAATACTAAAAGAACTAAACCACAGGAATGGGATCAAAAAGAACAAAGTCACTAAAGATAAGAGATAAACATAGACCCTGAAACAGAATTACAAAAGTGGAGTATGTTCTGAGAGATTTAAGTAAAAACCCAAGTTTTTGAAACTGGATACAAGGTCAGTGTGAGAAGCAAAATCAAGATTAATTTAGATGCATGGAGCTGAGTATCTGGGCTGGTGTTGCATATAATCTTCCTTTCTTCTAGTCCCTGAATCTTCATATTAGGGATGAATCTAGAGACTGAAAATAATTGACCCCGGTTACAAATTAAAAATCATTCACAGACAGGAAATTTGAAGGTCATTGCTAGTTTCTCTATTCATATATGTACCACACTAGGCCAGGCTCTCTACCCCTCATCTTCTGACTGTTCAATCTTACTTCATGTGTAATTCATCTTCTATATACTTGACAAATGCCAAAGGAGTCTTCTAGAATCAGAATAGAGCCAAGAGTAGAATGCTGCCTCCACAATTAAATTAAAAAAAAAAAAAAATCACATGGTGTTGAAAATCCTTCCCAACCTAGCTCCAACTTGTAGTTTATTATGTTCCTTCCCTTCATTCATTTATCATATCCCACAATTGTTCTTATTTTTTCTTCACATTCAAAAAAATATATATTCAATGTCCATATATTTACATACCTTATCCTTAATGCCAAGAATATGTTGCCTCCACATATTTACCTTTTGACTTTGTCCTGTCTTTGAAAACTAACATCAAATATTACCTCCTATTGGCACCCCACTCAAATATGCCCTGTATTCATGTTTTATATATTTAATTTACTTTGTATGTAAGCATACATGTACATGTTGTCTATTGCAATAAATTGCTTGAGAGCAGAGAATGTTCAAATATATGTGTATATATAACTATATATGTGTATATAGGCATGTATGTGTGTATATATGTGTGTATACATGTGCATATATACATACATACCTATATATGTATTTTGTGTATGGAGGGTGCCTAACAAATATTCTATGAATTACAAAGTAATAGGTACTTTGTAATTGTTTGATGTTTGGTTATTGGGTTATTAATTGAAATGTTATATTAAAAAGTGAGAGGATTCTGTCTTCAAGGACCTTATATGATACCTGGTTAACATAACACATATGGACAAAATATAATTATACGAGGCATTATTAGATCTAGGTAATTAATAAAGGTCTCATTCAAAAGCTGGTGCTTGACCTAACCTGAACATTAGTGTTCCTTCTTTTTTGATCTCAATAGTATTTTATTTTCCCCAAATATATGTAAAGATTGTTTTCAACATTCATCATTGAAAGGCTTTGTGTGTCAAATTTGTCTCCTTCCCTCCCTTACCTACTCCCCCCTCCAAGCAACAAGCAATCTCGTATAGGTTAAATATTTGCAATCCTTTTAAACATATTTCCATATTTGTCATATGGTGAAAGAACAATCAGAACAAAAGGGGGGAAATAACCATGAAAGAGAAACAGCAAACAAACAAAAAAGGCGAAAATAGCATGCTTCAATCCATATTTAGTTTCCATATTTCTCTCTCTGGATGTGGATGGCATTTTCTAGTCCAAGTCAATTGGACTTGTGCTGAATCAACACATTTTTGAGAAGAACCAATTCTAGTTGATCATGATCTGAAAAGGATACATTTGATATTTCTGATTGTTTTCATCTGATTGTGAAGTTTTTATGCCCTAATATTGAGCAAATTTTTGTTTAGGTATCAGTACTGTTGAGAAAAAGATACTTTCCTTTCTATCCTCATTCAATTTTTTTTCAGAGCTCTGTAATACCTAAATTTTCTAAAATTTTACTCACCTCCTTAACTTCTTTCTTGTTTGTTTTGTGATTAGATTTAACTAGTTCTGAGAGAGGGAGATTGAGATCCTTCACTAGTATAGTTTTGCTGTCTTTTTCTTCTTCCAATTCACTTAATGTCTCTCCTAAGAATTTGGATGCTGTATGACTTGGTACCAATGTGTTTAATATTGATATTCCTTCATTGCCTATGGTACCTTTTAAAGAAATGTAGTTTCCCTCATGTCTTTTGTTAGATCTATTTTTCCTTTTGCTTGATCTAAGATCAAAATTGTTCCCCTGCTTTTTTTCTTTTTTCTTTTTTTTTTTTTAACTTCAGCTGATGCATGATATTTTGCTCAAGACTTTTTGAACGTGCCTCTTTGCTTCAAATGTGTTTCTTTTAAACAAGATATATGCTATCCACTTTTTTTTTTTTTTTTTATTGGAGTGTTCATCCCATTCACAATTACTGTTAAGACTAACAATACAAAAACTGCCATTTTTTTTTTTTTTGGCTATTTATACTTTTCTCTCTCCTTTCACCTTTTCCCTCTTTAGCACTTTCATTGTTTTGCTTTTGACTCCCACCTCCCTCAATCTGCCTTCCCTTTTATCAGCCCTTCCCTTTCTAATCCCTTTCACCAACTATTTAGCTATGGTTTTTTTTTTATTAACCTCCTTTTATTCCCCCCTTTTCCTTCTACTTCTCTATGAGTGAGACTGATTTCAATACCAAATTAAATATTTTCTTACTCAATATTTGTGTCAAACCTGATGAGATTTAGATTGAAAAATGTTCATCCCTTCTCTTCTTTCCCTCTATTATAATAGGTTTTTTGAGCTCATGTAATATATCCCATTTTACTTTCCTTTTTTCCTTTCCTAAAATAAATTTTCAACCCTTAATTTCTTTGTTTTTATTTTATCACATTAAAGTCAATTTATACACATGCCTTCAGTCTATGCATTCCTCTTTTAATTGCCCTGAAAAATATAAAATTCTATTTTCATTTTTTCAAGGATCTGGTATCTGAGCTGATCTTTTTTTTTTTTTTTTTTTTTTTTTAATTAAAGCTTTTTATATGCACACTGAGTCTTGCATAGCCTTCTGTTCCAAATTTTTCTCTGCTTTCCTTCACCCACTCCCCTAGATAGCAAGTAATCTAATATATGTTATACACATTAAAATATATGCTAAATCCAATATATATAAACATATTTATACAATTATCTTGGTAAACAAGAAAAATCAGATCAAAAAGGAAAGAAAATAAATAAGAAAACAAAATGAAAGCAACCAACAACATCAAAAAAAAATAAGAATGTTATGTTGTGATCCACACTCAATTCCCAAAGTACTCTTTCTGGGTATAGATGGCTCTCTTCATTACAAGATCATTGAAGCTGGCCTTGATCATCTCATTGTTGAAGAGAGCCTTGTCTATGAGAAATGATCATCTTATAATCTTGTTGTTGCTGTGTGCAATGATCTCCTGGTTCTGCTCATTTCACTTAGCATCAGTTCATGTAAGTATCTCCAAGCCTCTCTAAAATCCTGCTGATCATTGCTTCTAGAACAATTCTCCATAACATTCATATACCATATCTTATTCAGCTATTCTCTAATTGATAGAACAGCCATTTAATTTCTAGTTTGTTTTCACTAAGAAAAGGGCTGCTGTAAAGGTATGAATCTTTGAGCAGATGCACTTGAATAACCAAGCACTTGAGGCTAATTACCAATTGGACAATACTTTATTAACATATGCTTGGAGAATGGCCCTGCCCAACTATTTTGTGCTGGCTTGATCAGTGGGTGTATACAGTGAATGAAAAAAGGAATCAGAGGGTGGAGTAAGACAAGGCAGTGGAGAGAGAGAGAAAGGAGATGAGGGGATTCCTGTGGCCATTTCCTCTCATTTCAGCCAAGAATAAAGATCAAGGACTTTTGCTGATCCTGACTCCAGCTGACTAACCAGGTCATTACAGGCTGCCACAAACATTTTTGCACATGTAGTTCTACTCCTTGAAGATCTCTTTAGGGGATATAGTCCCATTAACACTACTGGGTCAAAGGATATGCAAAGTTTGATAATTTTTTTGAACAAATCAAAAATGCTCTCCAGAATGGCTGGTCTGTTCAAAGTTCCAGCAACAATGCATCAGTATCCCAGTTTTCCCACATCCTTTCCAACCTTCATCATTATTTTTTCCTGTCATCTTAGCCAATCTGAGAAGTGTGTAAAGGTATCTCAGAATTATCTTGATTTGCATTTCTTTGTTCAATAGTGATTTAGAACAACTTCTCATATGAGTAAAAATGGTTTTAATTTTTTCATTTAAGAACTGTCTGTTCATAGCCTTTGACCATTTGACAATTGGAGAATGGCTTGAATTCTTATAAATTTGAGTCAATACTTTACATTTTAGAAATGAGGCCTTTATCATAATCCTTGAATGTAAAAATATTTCCCAATTTATTACATTCCTTCTAATCTTATCTGCATTAGTTTTGTTTGTATAAAAACTTTTTTAACTTAATATAATCAAAATTATCTATTTGGTTTTCAATTATAAGTTCCATTTCTTCTTTGGTCACAAATTTTTTCCTTCTCCACAGATCTGAGAGGTAAACTATGTTATGTTCTTCTAATTTGCTTCTAATATCTCTTTTTATAGCTAAATCATGATCCCATTTCAATCTTATCTTGGTATATATTGTTAGGTGTGGGTACTAGTAACCAATTTTCCCAGCAGTTTTTGTCAAATAATGATGTTTTTTGTTATCTCCAAATCTGGAGCCTTTGGGTTTGTCAAACACTAGACTGCTATAGTTATTGATTATTTTGTCTTATGAACCTAACCTATTGCATTGATTGACTACTCTATTTTTTAGACAGTAGCAAATGTTTTTTTGTTTGTTTGTTTGTTTTGTTTTGTTTTTTTTTAAATAACTGCTGCTTTATAATATGGTTTTAGGTCTGGTACATCTAGGCCACTTTTATTGGCTTTTTTTTTTTTTTTTTCCCATTAATTCCCTTGAAATTCTTGACTTTTTGTTCTTTCAGATGAACTTTGTTATTATTATTTTTTCTATATCTAAAAAAAAAAATTTCTTGGGACTTTGGTATGACAGTAAATAAATACACTAATTTAAGTAGTATTGCCATTTTTATTATATTCACTCATCCTACCTATGAGCACTTGATATTTTTCCAGCTTATTAGATCTGACTTTATTTGTATGAAAAGTGTTTTATAATTATGTTTAGTTCCTGACTTTCCTTTGGTAGATAGATTCCTAAATATTTTATACTATTGTCAGTTATTCTGAAGGACATTTCTCTTTGTATCTCTTGCTGTTGGATTTTGTTGGGTAATATGTAAAAGTGCTGATGATTTATGTGGATTTATTTGTATTCTGCAACACAAAGATACATTTCTCTAAAGTAAAAGTACCATTTTTCCTGGAGGGATGTAAAAATTTTGATCTTAAAAAAAAGCTTTTTGGAGCATTTAGGTGGTGTAGTGGATAGAGCATAAGCCCTAAAGTCAGGAGGACTTATGTTCAAATATGGTTTCAAACACTTAACACTTCCTAGCTGTGTGACCCTGGGCAAGTCACTTAACTAACTACCTCAGCAGCAAAAAAAAAAAAAAAAAAAAAAAAAAAAAAACCCTCCCCCTTTCCCTCTCTCCCTCTATGCTTCTCCTGAATCTTTTATTTGAAAATCAGAATTTCCATTCAGCTCTGGTCTTTTCATCAGAAATGAGTGAAAATTTCCTATTTAAATGAATATCCAACTTTTCCCTGAGAGATAATGCTGAATTTTACTGGGTAGTTTATCCTTGGTTATAACCCAAGCTACCTTACCTTCTGATATATCATATTCCAGATCCTGTGATCTTTTAATGTGGAAGGAGATAGGTCCGGGATGATCCTGATTGTGGCTCTTTAATATTTGAATTGTCCCTTTAATTCTACATGCAGCATTTTCTCCTTGATTTAATTGTGGAATTTAACCATCATATTACTTTGAGTTTCCATTTTGGGGTCTCTTTCAGGAGGTGATTCTAGATTCTTTCAATAGCTTCCAGTTTTCCTTGATGATTTCTTGAAAGATGTTGTCCATGTTCTTTTTTTCTTCCTGGCTTTGAGGCAGTCCAATAATTTTTAGATTTTTTCTCCTGTATCTTTTTCCAAAGTTGGTTGTTTTTCCAATGATATTTTAAATTTTCTTCTATTTTTTTTTTCCATTTTGTTTGCCTGATTATGAATTTTTCATTCCCTTTCATTTATCCAATGCTAATTTTTAATTAATTATTTTCTTCAGTTAACTTTTTACATCCTTTTCCATTTTGCCAGTTATAACTTTAAAAGAGTTGTTTTGTTCAGTGGATTTTTTTCTCATTTTGCTCTAATTTTGTTTTTAAGAAGTTGTTTTATTCATTCAATTTTGTGTTTTTTTGTATTTTTGTTTTTTTTTTTTTTCCCCCAAAGCTTTTTTTCTTCAGGAAAAACAACAACAACAACAACAACAACAACAACACAACAACAATAACTTTCATAATTCCTTTGCACAGTTATCTTTTATCTGTTTTTAAGATCCTTTTTTTGAGCTCTTCCAGGAGAGCCTTTGGGGCTTGAAAGCAATTAATATCCCCTTTTGAGATTTCACTTAAAAGGCCATTGCTGTTCTCTTCTAGGTTTGGATTCTGATCTCCCCTGTTACCATTACCATAGTAGTTTTTTATGATGAGGATTCTTTTACCTTTTTTGTTTATTTTTAAAAGTTGAGTTCTGTTTTGGGGGCCCAGGCAATATTGTCCCTCTTTTTTTTTTTTTTTTTTTTTCTTTTGCATGAGGACCAGGTTCTGTTATTGACTTTTTGACGCACACAGAATGGGTGCTGCTTCAGTCTTCCCAGCTGTACTGAGTTGGCCTAATATAGTGCCTCTTGATGTTTGGTAGTTTACAATTTGCTTTCTCTAGTTGCAATGGAAGTCTCAGAACTTTGAACCAGGACTGAGTAACCCATGCTTCTGTAATTTGACTAAGAGCATCCTGCTAGACTCCCTAGGCCATGACTGTGTTGGGCCAAATTTCTTTCTGCCAAATTCAGATTGAGCTTTTCTGAAGTTGTTTCAATATCAAGCTGGAAAATTATTACACACAGAATCTTTATGTGTTCCACTCAGAGGTTTGATCTAGCATTGATTCTGAAGGAAGATAGAGAAGCTCAGTTAATGTCCAAACTTCTCTCTGCCATATTCTCTCTGCCTCTTGAAATTAAAGCTTCTGAGAATCAGAGGCAAGGAGAGATTTTATCTAGACATGGCAAATACCCTGTAAAAAGTCACAAAGCCAGAAGATGTCATGTTATGCATAATGAACAGCAAGAAAGGCACTTTGCATTCAACTGTATATATGAAGGGGAACTCTTTGTAATCAAACCAGAATGTAAGTAAATAGAATTAAATGATGTCTATTTTATTGTACATGGAATAAGGAGTCACTGAAGGTTACGGAATAAGGACATTACATGATCAGATTTGAACTTTAGGAAAACAATTTTGAAAACATTATGGTGAATCAAAATGATAGGGGATGGTCTTGAGAAATGAAGATAAATTATGTAGTTATTGCAATAGTCCACATTATGGCCAGAACTTATGGTAGAAGCTGTATTAGTACTGTAATGGGAATGAGAGTGAGATTTCAGAAGGAACAAAGCAGAAAATGTGTCAAAGCAATAGTTTTGTTGAGCTTTAAAATAACCATGAGATTCTAGTTTTCATTGACTTTAATGATAGTAGTGTCCTTGACAAAAAATATAGAAGTTCAGAAATAGGGTGAGTTTGAGAAAAAAAAATAATTATTTTGATTTGGCCAACTTAAATTTTTATTTAAATTGGATTCCAAAACAAAAATTACCAATATGCATTTGTTAATGCATGAAGGAGTAGAATTCATGAGAAAATTACCCCAGAAATGTAGATGCAAAAATTACTTATATAGAGATCATAAAACCAAATGAGGTCATGGAGAGTATAATACTCTCTGAAGAGGAATCAGGCCAGTGTCTTCATGTTAAAATGCTTGTAGTGAGTGATGATCCAGAAATAGAGACAAGAAAAGTAAATAAATAAATAAAACAACAAAACAAAACAACAACAACAAAAAAAAATCCACTAATCCACTAGATTGGCCAAAGAACGAAAAAAGAACTGTCTTATAGAACTTGTAGGGAATAGTTTGTATTAGTAGAATGCACCCACAATCGAATTTTCTTCCTACCAGTCAAAAAAGATGTGGATTAGAAAATAACTGTTACTAATCAAGGTGACTTTGGAAAGGGAATTTTCAAAGAAGGTAGATTCTAGAGACAGTAGAAAGTAGAAATAAAAACACTGAAGATTGTCACTTTATTCCCTCTCCTTTACTTCACAAGAAGGTGGTTGAAAAAGGGAGAGGACATGGTAGATGACATCTCAAGGAAAAAGAGAATGAATGAGAAATTTTTAAAAGAGAGAACTCTTGAGTGCTTTTAGATAACAGGGAAGGATATAATTAATGTAGAGTTTAAGATTAGATCAGGGACAATGTTGGAGAAAAAATAAGGGGATGATATCAAAATGTACAGGTAAGAAGGTTGGTATTGTCAAGCTAAGCCACCTCATCAGAAATGATACAATGGGCTAAATCCACTAGGAATAAAGGTCATAGTTCCCACTATTTCACAGTATAGAATCTCCTTCTATAAATGAAAATAAGTAAGTGGTTACAAATATTTGAGATATTGAAAAAAGAAGGGGATAGCTTGTAATTACATAAACAACATATGTCAGAAATAAAGCTTGACCCCAAATATTTCCAAATACAAAGCTGACTCTCTCTTTCCAAAATGTGACACTGTTTCTCATAATCAACATGTGTTTAAAAATAAATGAAGTTCTCTAATTACTGAGACATTTCATGACTCATGATCTAAAATCAGCCCCTCACAATTACATGATTTAAAAAAAAATTAAAATGACAATTGTTAGAAAGACAAATGTTTTTTCAAAGCAACCCCTTGAAAAAGAATTCAGGCTTATGTCTGGTTATCCTGATCCTTGAACTGGTTCTAATTAGCTATTTTATATGCCTGCTTTAAACTTAAAATGTTGTCAATCCAAGAACTATAATTTATATCATGCAAATTTCAAAATTCTCTGTTGTGTTCTTAAAAGAGCAGCTAACAGATCTGAGCATCTGAACATGATAACCATGGGAATCACTAAGGCAAAGTCAACCAATCAAGTGAATGCAATCTTTTACACTTGATTTTTATTCAATTCCAAGACCTTGATAACTGAAACTCCAGTATAAATTATTAATACTGGAATTAATAGAAATCTGTTGCCAAGGGAGTATGAGAATAAAATGATTTATATTTAATTGTGTTGATATGTGTGCCAGCTTTCTTTTTATTCTCATTTTTTCTTTTATTTCTTTTTCTTAACCAACTTAAATCTTCACGTATATGCTTCACTGATATTCAATGAGCATTCAGAGCTTTATTTCTCATATATTCAATGTGTGGAGTTGAGTGGTTCAAAAAAAAAAAAGCCTTTATATTTTTATAACAATTACCCTCAATAAGTATGGATTACATGCTATTAGCCCTAGCAAGGTATTCTAATCTAACAGTTCTGCATCATGTTCACATTAATATGCAAATGGAATGAGAATACAAAATTAAATGGAAATGAAACTTGGAAGTTAATTGGCTTTTTTTTTTTTTTTTTGTCACAAAAGCTCAGAGAAACACTATTTATGGTTTGATGGCAAAGGACTAATGTGTCATCTTCAGAAGGGGCTGCATCAATTGCAGGGTTGGAGAATTTCCTGAGGTATAGTGCAAAATACTGTTTGCACATGCAGGCTGCAAGCTCCCCAGTGTAGGTGGTCCCATCACTGAAAACCTGCACTAAATTGCTGCCATCCATTAGACACAGCGGCTGCCTGGATGCCTGCCTGGTGCCAGCTTATACAGGCCATCCATTCCTGTCAGAAATATGATATGTCACTGACAAAAGCTTAATTACACCATTAATTAATAGGACAATTTTCAAAATGCCTTGAAATGCAGCTTGACACTCATTAGTGCCATTTATGAATAATTTCTCCCAGGGTATAATACTCTCCAAAGAGCAGTTAAAAAGAAATATATATTTGAAACCAAGATATCTGGGGGGAGGAGCTTTACACCATTCCCAAACCAGATATGACCTATTGAATATTTGTAAAGATGTTTTTTTTTTTAATATTGAGACATTTACTGTAAACTTCCAATCAACTACCCCATTTGTTTTATATTATTCTTGTCTTATAGTTCAATGCAGATGTTCTCTCTCTATCTCTCTCATTCTCTGTCTCTCTGTCTATGTTGCTCTCTTTCTGTCTTTGTCTCTCTATCTCTGTCTCTCTTTGTTTCTCTTCCCCTCTCTCCATTCCCATTTCTTCCTCCCCCCTTCTCTCTCTGTCTCTCTCCCTTCCTCTTTCCCTCCCTCCTTCCTTCCTTTCTCCTTCTTTATCTCTCACTCTCCCTTCATTCTTCCCTCTCTCTTTCCCTATATTCTCCTTCCTTCCCTTCCTCCTTCCCTCCCTCCTTCTCTCTCTCTCTGTACATGTGTGTATATATGTGTATGCATATGTGTGTATATTTCTCATGTAGGCTCTTAATTACCTTTTAAAATTTTTGTTGTACTAAGTAAAAGAGGAGATTCTTTGCCACAATTACTACTTAGTCTTAATCACTGAATGGGTGTGGACTCAGTCAAACTGAGACTTATTGAAAACAATAGCTTAAAAAAAAATCCAAGTTCCCCTACTGTTTCCAGGGCCATCTCCAGTCAATCATGATCTATATCTGGCTACTGGTCCCAGATGGCTCTGGAGGGAAAAGTGAGACAGATGACCTTGCGCAGCCCTCCCTTACTTCAATTTTCATGTTGTGGCATGACCTGCCTGATTTCATGATCCTCTTCAAGAATGAAGACCAAACAATAGCAAAAAATTCTAAAGGTAATTCCTTGGTCTATAGAGCTAGTGCAAGAAATCCATTGAAGTCAAAGCTACTTGTGTAAACTCTAATTTAACACTTGATATTGAGTTAAAATGTACATTGCTCCCATTATGATGCAGAGACAGAAAGGAAATCTCAGAGTTTTGAATCAGGTGCTGAGATCCCAGGAGAAGTAAGAAAACCATAAGCAGTAAAAATATAGATAGATTGAAAGCTTGATTTTTTTGGTGTAAATCTTATTATTGGGTTACTAGTTTTGTGCAAACATCATCAACTCTGAGATAGAAGAAACTTCAATGTATACTTGGCTAGTTTTACAAACATATATAAGAACAATGTCCTTGACCCATATTTAAGTCTAATTTTTTTTTTGTTGTTGTTGTATATATGTTTTGTTTTCCCCATAAAAGTCAATCAAATTGCCCTCCAGATTTTAATTGTTTTAGAGTCTAAGGCTGGAACCATTGATATTGCTTTCTGTTGTAAATGTTCAGTGTACAAGGAAATAGAGCTGTTGAGGCTTGACAGTCTTATTGCCATATGAGACAATATACTCTTTGAAATATCTTCATTATCCTATGGAGAGGAAAGGCAGGACATTCACCTCAATGAAGGCTGTGCCCTTTACATTCTCTGGTTAACAAAACATTTATTTTTGTTGCATTTTATGTGCTTTATTATTATTTCATTTCATTGCAATATTGAATCTTAAACACTAAACTATTCTCAGTTAAACTCCATTAAGTTTTTTTCCCCAATATTTTTCTGATTTTAAAACAACCAGAGATATCATGGGAATGAAAAATTTCCTTCCCTGTAACATGCTGTTGTCTCCAGAAGCTGCCAATCGTTCTCTAGGAGGAGATCTGCTGTGTCAACTCAAATCTCTCCAACAGATTCTTCTTCCTGAAGAGAACCTTTGTCTCCAGACAGTTGCCGTTAATTCTGGTCCAGAGAAGTGATTTCTCTTCCTGCAGAGAGCTGCCTCTAGTCTGGTCTAGAGCAGAGACTTCCTTTTTCCTCCAGAAAAATATGTATAAATAAAAAAAAATATGTAAAATCCAAGTCAGATGCAATTTGGAAATAGGAGTTAACACAAAATTCACTTTTGAGCACTTAGCTGGTGAAGGTCAGTATGGAGAGAATTCAGAACAGATTAATTATACCATGACAATATATGAGCAAATTGCTAAGGCTGCAATGAAAGCTTATGGTGTCCTCCCTGGACAGAAAGATCAGGGAGAGGTTTTCACTAAAATAGAGCAAGGTCCCAATGAACTTTTAGCAGATATTGTGGGACGTTTGCAAACTGCTGTCAAAAGAACTATTGGAGAAAATGCAGCTACAGAAATAATGACCAAACATCTGGCTAAGGAAAATGCCAATGAGATTTGCAAAAGAATTATATGGGGATTAGACAAAGATGCTCCTTTAGAAGAGATCATAAGGAGGGGGAGCCAAGATGGCGGAGAAGAAACACACATCTTTGTGAACGTCCTCACTCCCTCACAACCAATTAGATAAATTAAGTCTCAGAATTAGCTCAGGACTGATAGATACCACAAGGACTGGAAACACGACTTACCAGCTGAAGAGAATCTGGAGTTTCAACAGGAAAGGTCAGTTCACAGGGGAGGAATAAGAGAGACCAGCACAGACGGTGGGGTAGTGGCACACTGCGCCCATTGCGCTGGGAAGGGCTCTGGGATCAGAGAAGCCACTGAGGTAAAGGAATCTGGCACAGGCTGTTAGCTCTTCTCTGCTAATAATTTAGCAGTTCAGAAGAGAAAGCCAAAATATTTTAAAACTCAGATTAGATTTTCCCCGGACCCTGGAGGTGACTCAGCAGATCTCGGCACCAGGGGGTGTGGCCTCAGCTACCTCCTGAGAATAGTTAAGAGATTGACAAGTGGGTGAATACGGCCCAAGGCAACACACACGGCCTAGCTTAGCTGGAGGGAGTGGAACTCAGCTCCAGGAAGTCCCAGAGAAGCGGAAACTTTGAACTAGGGACTGCGGTTTCTGGCAGACACTTCCAGTTTGAGCACAGGGGCTTTTTACGTCACCTGCTGCAGACATCCACTCCCCACCCAGACACGTAGGCTGGGCTTTGTGCTGTCTTTACTATTCTATGCCTTCGAAGCACAGTAGTGCTAATCACCTCTGAGGCACTTCCAGGGAGGGGGTGGGGAACTCTCTCCCAGAGCTCTATCTTAGCTCAAGCTCAGGAGCCTCTGCATCCATCCGGTCTGGGAGGAAGCTGGTAAAGAAGTAAATAAATAATGTCCTACCCCAGGAACAGACCCCAAAAGATTTTTTTAAATATGAGCAAAAAAGCTAGAAAAACTATAGATTCCTTCTATACAGAGAAAGAGCGGGTATCCAACCCCGAGGAAGTTAACAGCAGAGAGTCAGCAGATAACAACCCAAAGGGGAAGGATCCCTGCCCCCCATCACATAACTCTCTCCTAGAAGAAACTCTTAAAAAATTGAGGGAGATTGAAGAAATATGGGGAAAGGAAAGGGAAGCTATGATAGAGAATAACAACGTCCTGAAATTGGAGTTGGAAAAAATAAAGAATTCACAGGAGATGCAGGGAAACAAAATTTATGAATTAGAAAAGGTTAAAAAAACACAGGAAAGTAGGATTTCTGAATTGGAAAAGATAAAAAAGTCTCAAGAAAATAGAATTTCTGAATTGGAAAAAGAAAATAATTCTCAAAAAAAAAATTAGGGAAATGGAAAAAAATTCAATAGAGCAAATTAATTCATTTAAAAACGAAATTGGGCATTTACAAAAAGAACTAAAAACTGTGAAAGAAGAAAATAACTCCTTAAAAGTCAGGATGGAACAAATAGAAATGAATGATTCACAGAGAACCCAAGAATCAGTCAAACAAAACAAAAAAAATGAGAAGCTGGAGAACAACGTCAAATACTTACTGGGAAAATCTATAGACCTGGAAAATCGATCTAGGAGAGATACTCTGCGGATCATTGGACTTCCAGAAAACTATGACCAAAAAAAGAGCCTAGATTCTATTTTACAGGAAATTATCAAAGAGAACTGTCCAGAGATAATAGAAACAGAAGGGAAAGTAGATGTGGAAAGAATTCATCAAACTCCTTCTGAAATAGACCCTAAAAAAAGAACACCACGGAATATAGTGGCTAAGCTGCAGAATTACCACACAAAGGAGAAAATCCTGCAAGCAGCTAGAAAAAAACAATTCAAATACCAAGGTGCCACAATAAGGGTCACCCAAGATCTGGATGCCTCCACATTAAAAGATAGAAGGGCCTGGAACCTGATATTCCGTAAGGCAAAAGATCAAGGACTGCAACCAAGAATGAACTACCCAGCTAAGTTTAGCATCTTTTTCCATGGAAGAAGATGGTCATTCAATGAAAAAGAGGAATTCTATATGTTTCTAAGAAAAAAACCAGACTTAAACAAAAATTTTGATCTACATCCACAAGACTGAAGAGAAACAGAAAAAGGTACACAGAACCCTTGAGAACTGTAACTCTGTTGTGGGTATATAAAAAGTACTCAAGGATAATTTGATTTTACTGATATAAAAGAAAAAAAGGGGGGTGTAGTAAAGGGAAGGAGGTCGGTTCAGAAAAAGGGGAAGGAATGATAAAAAGAGGGAAACTACATCCCAGGAAGAGGCATAGAAAATACACCATATCTGAGGGAACTTAGTGAGGGGGAGAATCATTGTGTGAATCTTACTCTCATCAGGAGAGGCTCAAAGAGTAAATAATTAACATATTTGTTTTTCAGAGAATTTTCTCTCACCTCATTAAAAGGGGGGAGAGGAAAAGGGAAAAGGAAAAGGAGAATAAGTGAAGGGACTTGGAGGGAGGGGGGAGGGATCCTAAAAAAAAAAAAAAAAGAGGGAGGGTTGCGCGTCACAAGGGGGGACTGTAAATTAAATATCGGGGAGGGGGATCAGGGGGGTCAAGGGAAAAAAGCATAATCTGGGGATAATACGATGGCAAGAAATACAGAATTAGTAATTTTAACTGTAAATGTAAATGGGATGAACGATCCCATCAAATGGAGACGGATAGCAGATTGGATCAAAAAGCAGAACCCTACAATATGTTGCCTACAGGAAACACACTTAAAGCAGGGAGATACATACAGAATAAAGGTAAAAGGTTGGAACAGAGCCTATTATGCTTCAGGTAAAGCCAAAAAATCAGGGGTAGCTATCCTTATCTCAGATCAAGCAAAAGTAGAAGTAGATCTCGTTAAAAAAGATAAGGAAGGAAACTATATCCTGCTGAAAGGTAGCATAAATAATGAAGCCATATCAATACTAAACATATATGCACCAAGTGGTATAGCATCTAACTTTCTAAAGGAAAAGTTAAGAGAACTGCAAGAAGAAATAGACAGTAAAACTATAATAGTGGGAGATCTCAACCTTGCACTCTCAGATTTAGACAAATCAAACCACAAAACAAACAAGAAAGAAATTAAAAAAGTAAATAGAACATTAGAAAAACTAGGTATGATAGACCTTTGGAGAGAACTGAATGGCAATAGAAAGGAATATACTTTCTTCTCAGCAGTTCATGGATCCTATACAATAATAGACCATATATTAGGACATAAAGATCTCAAAATTAAATGTAGGAAGGCAGAAATAATAAATGCCTTCTTCTCAGATCACAATGCAATAAAAGCTACATTCAGTAAAAAGTTAGGGGTAAATAGACCAAAAAGTAATTGGAAACTGAATAATCTCATCTTAAAGAATGACTGGGTAAAAGAGCAAATTATAGAAACAATTAACAATTTCACCCAAGGTAATGACAATGATGAGACATCATATCAAAATCTTTGGGATGCAGCTAAAGCAGTAATAAGGGGAAATTTTATATCTTTAGAGGCTTATTTGAAGAAAATTGAGAAAGAGAAGATTAATGAATTGGGCTTACAACTTAAAAGGCTAGAAAAAGACCAAATTATAAACCCCCAACCAAAAATTAAACTTGAAATACAAAAATTAAAAGGAGAAATCAATAAAATTGAAAGTAAAAAAACTATTGAATTAATAAATAAAACCAAGAGTTGGTTTTATGAAAAAGCCAATAAAATAGATAAACCTTTGGTAAATTTGATCAAAAAAAAGAAAGAGGAAAATCAAATTGATAGTCTTACAAATGAAAAGGGGGATCTTTCCACCAATGAAGAGGAAATTAGAGAAATAATAAGGAGTTACTTTGCCCAACTTTATGCCAATAAATTTGATAACTTAAGTGAAATGGATGACTTCCTCCAAAAATATAGGCTCCCTAGATTAACAGAGGAGGAGATAAATTGCTTAAATAGTCCCATTTCAGAAAAAGAAATAGAACAAGCTATTAATCAACTCCCCAGGAAAAAATCCCCAGGGCCAGATGGATTCACATGTGAATTCTACCAAACATTTAAAGAGCAATTAGCCCCAATGTTATATAAATTATTTGAAAAAATCTGGGATGAAGGAGTCCTACCAAACTCCTTTTATGACACAGAAATGGTACTGATACCTAAACCACGTAGATCAAAAACTGAGAAAGAATATTATAGACCAATCTCCTTAATGAATATTGATGCTAAAATCTTAAATAAGCTATTAGCAAAAAGACTTCAGAAAATCATGTCCAGGATAATACACTATGATCAAGTAGTATTTATTCCAGGAATGCAGGGCTGGTTTAATATTAGGAAAACTATTAATATAATTGACCATATTAATAATCAAATTAATAAGAACCATATGACCATCTCAATAGATGCAGAAAAAGCATTTGACAAAATCCAACATCCATTCCTACTAAAAACTCTTAAGAGTATAGGAATAAATGGGCTATTCCTGAGAATAATCAGGAGCATACATTTACAATGGTCAGTAAGCATAATAGGCAACAGAAATAAACTGGAACTTTTCCCAGTAAGATCAGGAGTGAAACAAGGTTGCCCACTATCACCATTACTATTCACTATAGTACTAGAAACGCTAGCCTCGGCAATAAGAGCCGAGAAAGAGATTCAAGGAATTAGAGTAGGAAATGAGGAAATTAAACTATCACTTTTTGCAGATGACATGATGGTATACTTAGAGAACCCCAAAGAGTCTGCTAAAAAGCTACTAGAAATAATTAAAAATTTCAGCAAAGTGGCAGGATACAAAATAAATCCACATAAATCCTCGGCATTTTTATATATCACTAACAAAATGCAACAGCAAGAGATACAAAGAGAAATTCCATTCCAAACAAATGTTGAGAGTATAAAATATTTGGGAATCCATCTACCAAAGAAAAGTCAGGAATTATATGACAAAAATTACAAAACACTTGCCACAAAAATAAAATCAGATTTAAATAATTGGAAAGACATTCAATGCTCTTGGATAGGCCGAGCGAATATAATAAAGATGACAATACTCCCCAAACTAATCTATTTATTTAGTGCTATACCAATCAGACTCCCAAGAAACTATTTCAATGACCTAGAAAAAATAACAACAAAATTCATATGGAAGAATAAAAGGTCGAGAATTGCAAGGGAACTAATGAAAAAAAAACTCAGAGGAAGGTGGTCTAAGTGTACCTGATCTAAAGCTATATTATATAGCAGCAGTCACCAAAACCATTTGGTATTGGCTAAGAAATAGACCGGTAGATCAGTGGAACAGATTAGATACAAAGGACAAAAAAGGGTACATCTATAGCAATCTAATCTTTGACAAACCCAAAGATTCCAACATTAGGGATAAAAATTCATTATTCGGAAAAAACTGTTGGGAAAACTGGAAATTAGTATGGCAGAAATTAGATATGGATCCACACTTAACACCATATACCAAGATAAGATCAAAATGGATCCATGATTTAGGCATAAAGAGGGAGATAATAAATAGATTAGAGGAACAGAGGATAATCTACCTCTCAGACTTGTGGAGGAGGAAGGAATTTATGACCAGAGGAGAACTAGAGATCATTATTGATCACGAAATAGAAGATTTTGATTACATCAAACTAAAAAGTTTCTGTACAAATAATACTAATGCAAACAAGTTTAGAAGGGAAGTAACAAATTGGGAAAATATTTTTAAAAACAAAGGTTCTGACAAAGGTCTCATCTCCAAAATATGTAGAAAACTGACCATAATTTATAAGAAACCAAACCATTCTCCAATTGATAAATGGTCAAAGGATATGAACAGACAATTCTCAGAGGAAGAAATTGAAACTATATCCACTCACATGAAAGAGTGTTCCAAATCACTACTGATCAGAGAAATGCAAATTAAGACCACTCTGAGATACCACTACACACCTCTCAGATTGGCTAAGATGACAGGAACAAATAATGATAAATGTTGGAGGGTATGTGGGGAAATTGGGACACTAATACATTGCTGGTGGAGTTGCGAAAGAATCCAGCCATTCTGGAGAGCAATCTGGAATTATGCCCAAAAAGTTATCAAAGTGTGCATACCCTTTGACCCAGCAGCGCTACTACTGGGATTATATCCCAAAGAAATACTAAAGAGCGGAAAGAGACATATATGTGCCAAAATGTTTGTGGCAGCTCTTTTTGTTGTAGCTAGAAACTGGAAGATGAATGGATGTCCATCAGTTGGAGAATGGTTGGGTAAATTGTGGTATATGAAGGTTATGGAATATTATTGCTCTGTAAGAAATGACCAGCAGGAGGAATACAGAGAGGCCTGGAGAGACTTAAATCAACTGATGCTGAGTGAAATGAGCAGAACCAGAAGATCACTGTACACTTCAACAACAATACTGTATGAGGATGTATTCTGATGGAAGTGAAAATCTTCAACATAAAGAAGATCCAACTCACTTCCAGTTGATCAATGATGGACAGAGGTAGCTACACCCAGAGAAGAAACACTGGGAAGTGAATGTAAATTGTTAGCACTAATATCTGTCTGCCCAGGTTGCATGTACCTTTGGAATCTAATGTTTATTGTGCAACAAGAAAATTATATTCACACACTTGTATTGTATCTAGACTATATTGTAACACATGTAAAATGTATGGGATTGCCTGTCATCGGGTGGACGGAATAGAGGGAGGGGGGGTAATTTGGAAAAATGAATACAAGGGATAATATTATAAAAAATATATATATATATATAATAAAAAAAATTAAAAAAAAAAAAAAAAAAAAAAAAAGAAGAGATCATAAGTGGGAACAAATGCTTTTTACACCCAGACTATGATGAATGTGGAGAGACAGGATCCCTCCTGGCAAGGGACTTCTAGAGAAACTCGGAGATGTTTTCAATGGAAAAATTGGACACCTAAGAGCTCAGTGTAAATATGGAGATAGAGTGAGAAGACAGGGTAAAAGAAGACCTAAAACCCCAAGTCCAAAATGCAACAGAGGACTCCATTGGGCATCAGAATGTAGAATAATTCAGGGAAAAGGGATGAGGGGCTCAGGTCCAGGGCCCCAGGCAAAAAGACTTGGGGCGTGATGGCAGCTGATGTTACACTCAAAGAGCCTTTAGAAGATCAGGACTCTGATTTGATCAACCAGCAGAAAAGCAATCACATGGCAGAAAGGGATTACCTGATAAGTGAGCCAAAAGGCAATCAGATTGCAAAAATGGATTACACTTGGGGAGAATACAGGCCTTTTAAACCAACAGGGCTGTGTCCAGTGCAAACAATTCCAACTTAATTGTCAGATGATGAGAAAAGATTTAGAAAGCGGTAAATAGAAGGTAATTAGATAGGTTAACTGCCTGGGAGAGAGGGTTTGCTTGTATTTCTTCAGATGGAGAAGGAATCAGATGGGTGCCAAGGAGTTGTATTCACCTTGTCCATCAGAGAGAGACTGAAAAAGAGAGACCTCAAAACAAAGGAGAAAATCTAAGAAACATCTGACACTGAAAGAGCATGGCTAATAAGAAGACTGTTAAAGAGCTTTAAAAACCAGCAGGAATCATTAGATTTCCTAACACAAGATGAGACTAATGTACAATGGACTTATGGACATTTATAAATTCTCAATTTATGATTATTTGATCATGTTATTTGTTACATACTTCTAGCATGTGTTATGTTACTATGTTACTATGTTACTATGTGTTTATGTAATCTATGTAATTATGTGTAATGCCTCCCATATTGATGGATTTATGTTTCAAGGTCATGACCACCCTATGTTCTAAATCAAAAGAAAGGGGGAGATGTTAGGTTCTTACTAAGTGCTAATGAGATAATGAGATATTAGGTTCTTACTAAGTGCTAAGTCGGTACTTAAAAATTCTCTAGTTCTGGTGTTTACTAGGAGTTCAACCCCTTTGAATTTCTGGGGAAGAGCTTGCATGCTTAGGAGGAGAAAGTTCATTGGTTGAAATAATTCTTCCCAGAAGACCTTGCATTATCCCACGCCCATTCTCTGGGAGGATAAAGAGGGGAGCTCTGGAGGAAAAAGGAAGTCTCTGCTCTAGACTACACTTGATGCAGCTCTCTGCAGGAAGGGAAATCACTTCCCTGGACCAGAGTTAATGGCAACTATCTGGAGACAACAGTTCTCTACAGGAAGAAGAATCTGTCTGAGAAATTTGAGTTGACACAGCAGATCTCCTCCCAGAGAGCGATTGGCAGCTTCTGGAGACAACAGCATGTTACACTTCCCATCCCAACTTTTCACAGTTTCTTAAATATAATACAAAAGGTGTTTTAAAGAGGAACCAGGTCAAGTTGCCTAAACTTTGATAAAACATCAAATAGACATTGGATTGTAACACTGATAAAATTTTAGACTGAGTTATATTTGCCATCATTAACAGAAATTCAAAGAATGGATTTTAAAACATCTGAAAATGTCTTTAGTTACATGGATGAGTATCCCTAGTTAAGGTCTATATTATAAAAAGATGATCCTTATATTAAAACCTAAAGAGCAGGTCTCTCCCCTCATTATGAAACTGCCCTATGATGGATGACAATTGGTGACAGGAAGTTCTTGTAATAATGAATAAGGCTTTTTGCATCTATTTTCAAATGACAGGGATATACCAGTGTATATCCTGGTATTTATATATGGATCCCGCTTATAAAAAGAAAACTCATAAAAAGGAGGGACCATTTTTCTTTTTGTCCTTTTTTTGTTTCTAGTTACTAAAATAATCCATGAAAATTAGAAGACATTTGATTAGTTCTTGTGGATGAATTGATTGATTGAATGATTGATTGAGAAACCCAGGGGGAGAGCAACTCAGGAGAGACTTTTTTGGAGAGCTGCATAACACACAGAGAACAACAGTAGCTCTGTAAGTGTTTAGTTGTGAATTATCAATACCATGTATATTCATTTCCTGGCTACAGGCGCTTTCAATGCATCTATGTAACGTTGTAGCATGTGTTTTCTGAATATGACCCCTGTCTCCACTGGTGGTATAATAACCTGTGAGGATTCCTGCTATTAATTAGAGGAAGTACATAGGAACTTGTGTCCTTGTTTGTCTTTCTTTTCTTTTCTTTCTTTCTTTCTTTTCTTTCCTTTCTTTCTTCCTTTCTTTTCTTTCTTTTCTTTCTTTTCTTTCTTTTCTTTCTTTTCTTTCTTTTCTTTCTTTTCTTTCTTTTCTTTCTTTTCTTTCTTTCTTTCTTTCTTTCTTTCTTTCTTTCTTTCTTTCTTTCTTTCTTTCTTTCTTTCTTTCTTTCTTTCTTTCTTTCTTTCTTTCTTTCTTTTTTAAATAAATATGCCTTTTGGTTAACTTTGCAAAAAATCAAGCACATTAGTAGCAACCTCTGAGATATGATTTTGAATAGATTAAGAATCTTCAATTTGGGATAGCTTTCAGGTGAGTATATAGGAATCATGTGCTACATTATAGAATACTGTCACTTATTGCTTGAGTGACATTTGAGTGTCTAGCATAAATTCTACAACCTTAAGCTTCTACATTTGGAAAGTATATATAAATATAATTATATATATGAATATAAATATATTTATTTCTAAATAAATTCTTAAAAGTCATCTAGTATATATATATATATATATATATATATATATATATATATATATATATCTGCATCCATATCCATATATATACTAGATGACTTTTAAGGATGCTTCTAATTCTAAATCAATGATCCCTTAATATTATAACTGGATATGGATGCAGATAGTAAGCACTAAGATTGGAATTTGAGAAACTACAGCTCTAAGTCCTGTCTTGTTTCCACTACACCATTCTTTCATTGATCTTAAAATAAATGACAATTCTGTATCATTTCTTCTGACTTGGTCCTCAGTGATTGAGTAGAAAAGGTACCTCATGAGATTAAGATATGATTATCCCTGGAGTATAGCAAAGTTGGGAATAACCAAAGGGGGATAAAAGTATTAATAACACACATGAATTATTTCTTTTGATCTTCAGAGAGCCCTGTGACATAGATAGTGCAAATATTTTTCACATTTTCTAGGCAACTAAAATGATAAATCACTTATATAAGGTTTATGAAATAGCAAATTTAGGACCAAATCTTCTGTCCTCAGTCAGGTACCTTTTCTATTCACTATTGTGTTGCACAGTGGGAGAAAAGAATTGTAATAAAAATGATGTTTTGATAGCTAAAATTAAACTATTCCCCAGTACTAATTAATCAAGTAAGAGAATTCCAAGGATTGAAAGAATATCAGAGGTTATCTTGTTCAGGATATTAGGACTGATTGTGTGCTTTGGGGATATTCAACTAAATTACCGTGAACTCCTTTTTCCTGTAATACTATTATCAGATTTGAAATCCTATCTTTGGAAATAATGATTGATTGTGTGATCTTATATAGCCCACTTTCTAGCTCACTTTTCTTGTATGTTAAATTAAAGTATCAGATGGTATGGTCATTACATTCTTATTTTTATTTAAAATTATATAAAATAAAACAAAAACTAGTTAAGAATGTAAAATTTCCATATAATGCTAATCACAAAATAATTCATATGGATTAGTTTGCTTCCATTTTATGACAGTGATTAACCAAAAGTTATTTCATATCACTAAATTAGATAAATGCTGGTAATTTTATATATATATATATCCACACAATGTCATCAGTCAAAATGAAGCTTCTTCCTTTTCTTATTTGGAAGGAATCTCCCATTTTCTGAAAACTAGAATTGAAACCTACTTGGGATGTTGGGATGAACAAGCTGTGGATGCATTCTCAGTGAAAAGACTAGTTTGCATGTGAAGAATATTCTAATCAAACAAAAGTTATCACATAAAGAAATCATTTTGGATTGGGGGAAAGTAAAAAAAAAAAAAGAAAAGAAAAAAAGTAGTTTTGGACTCATGGACTTAAATGGAACTGAAGTTCTGTTACTTCCTTTATGTGTAACACCAGAGAAGTGTATTATCTCAGCCTTCATTTCCTTGATTCCTTTAGAAAAGATATTCTATAAGTTTTCTCCGAATCGAAATTTACCAAAGGAAGCATGGCCAATTTTTCTCTTATTCTTCTTTTTTCTCCTATTTACTACACAAATCCATGAAATGGACAGAAATACTAAATCTGAAATCCATTGCAATCTGTGTCTATTAGCTCCAACAGACTAGAATGTGAGGTTGGATCTGATATGATATTCAAAGAGGAAAAGCCTTGTCAGGGCAAAAGTCTTTTATTCATTTCTGTGCCCTCAAAATATATTTCTACCTGCAGGACCTCAGTCCTTACCTCTCTAACCAAATCCAATTTTATAGTTTCACTTGAAAATAATTTATATTAATTTAAAGCACAATCCAGTTCAAGAAACATTTAATTTTCAAAAGAATGTAAAACTTTAGTATGTATAGAATGATTTTATCTATGTACTGATTTTTAGGAACCATCTTCATGGCTAGGGCTTTGGGAAAGAGAAAAAAAGTTATATGAGAACTTTTTTATAAATTTAAAAGTAGTATCAAATTGTACATACCTGACTTGCAATTTCTTGTGTTTTTCTATTCTACTATGTTATAAAAATATGGTTATTTTTAAATTTAAAAACCCAAACTAAATAAGTATTTTTAAAAAGTATAAAAAATATAGAGAAAATTCTAATGGCAAGATTTCAGACACAAGTCAGTACCTGGAGAAGGATAATGAAAGGAAGAGGAACAAGAAGAAATAGCCTGATCAAAGTTCTTGAATGAAACCATATGGGAAAATATTCACTCTAACAAAAATAAGTTCCTCCTTTTTCAAAGTCAGGAAATGGTATTTTTCACGAGTAAACTCTCTTCCTTTATAGTATAAATGTGAATATAAAATAAATCTTGTTTTTCAAAGAACAAAATACAATAGACTAGAAAGCTATGAAATAAAATGTATGTGATATGATGTGGTAATATTCTTAATTATATAACAGAAATCAATCAAAACTAAACAATTGTTTGCATTAATACAACTAAAATGATTTGAAAATAGAATAGAGTTTTCTGAAGAAAATTCCCATCCAGTTTTGTTCTACAGATTTAGTAGCATTTTATTTGCTCACAAAAGTAAAACTTCAAAAATAAAGGAGAATGATGAACATTGTATAACCCTACCTTGATTTAATAGTAAAAGAGAAGAGTGTTTAAAATACATTGATGTTGGCAGGGAATTAGGATTGGAGAATGATTTGTTCATTGCTATTTTTATGATATATCTCTTGTTCTTAGGTTAAATATTTATCATATAACAGTTCCCAAATAAAGTAGTCATGGCGGTAGAGCCAAGATGGCAGATATGACACATGCTTCTTTCTGATCTTCTTCCATGACACTCAGACTATTATTAAATTCAGCCTCTGAATTAGATCTGGTCTGGCACAACCCACAAATATTGGGAGTGCAACAAATTACCAGCAGAAGATAATTTCAAAGGTTGCCAGAAAAGTTCTGGTTCAATCAGCTCAGAGATCAAGCACATGTAGGCCAAGCACAGACACAAGGGAGCACAGGCAGCACAGAATCCTGGGGTAGTGCATGCTGAAGAATCTACAGGGAGGAATCTATAACAATGTTAGCTACTCTGCCCTGGATGCAAGCTAGTAGATCAGCAGAGAAGTTAGAAAACATCAAACACACCAATAAATGTAAACAGTGAACATAAAGTACCAGAATCTTACAGGATCTAGCTACACCCACCCAGCACCCAGATAACCCAGTGCTGCCACTAGTAGAGGAAGATTAGACAGTCTCCCTTGCTCTAAAAATAGATCTCAACTTTAAAAAAATGAATAAGAAAGCAAAAATAATTCTGACCATAGATAGTTTTTTATGGAGAAAGAGAAGAACAGATTTCAAACACTGAGGAGGTTAAAAGCATATTGCTTCCAGATGAAGACCTAAAATGTGATATAACCTGGTATGTCGGGCACATTTTGTTGAGAAAAAATTAAAAAGGATCTTAAAAGAGAGCTAGAAGAAAAATGGGGAAAGGAAAGTAAAATGTTGCAAAAGAGTTTGGAAAAGACAACGCAAAATAGACTTACTGAAATGGAAGAAGTGTATAATTCATTAAAAGATAGATTTGACAAAATAGAAAAAGAAAACAACTCTCAGAAAAACAGATTTTGTGAAACAGAAAAAAAGAAAATAACAATACCTTAATAACAGAATTTGTGAAATGGAAAAAAATTGCACAGAGCAAAACAATTTGTTTAAAAATTCAACTGGATAAATAAAAAAAAAAAAATAAAAAGTAAATGAAGAAAATAATTCACTAAAAGTCAGAACTGAACAAATGGAAATGAATGACTCAATGAGACATTAAGAATCAGTCAAGCAAAAAAAAAAAAAAAAAATGAAAAAATAGAAAAAATGTAAAATACCTACTTGGAAAAACAACGGGAAAATTGATCTAGAAGAGACATTCTAAGGATTATTGGACTTCCTGAAAACCATGATAAAATAAAGAGCCTACATACTATTTTTCAGGAAATCATCAAAGAAAACTGCCTGGATATCTTTGAGTCAGAAGACAAAATAGCCATTGAAAAAATTCACTGAACACCTGAAAGAAACCCCCAAATTAAAACTCTATGGAATTTTGTGGCTAAATTTCAGAAATATTGGACCAAGGAAAAAAAAGTTACAAGCAGCCAAAATAAATAAATAAATGATAATAATAATAATAATAATAACAAGGAGCCACAATAAGGATTACCCCAGAGTTGGCAGCTTCCACCTTAAAGGATCAAAGCTCCTGAAATCTCATATTTCTAAAGGCAAAGAAATTTGAAATGCCACCAAGAATAAATTACTCTGCTAAATTGAGCATTTTCCTTCAAGGAAGAAGATGGACATTCGATATTCAATAAAACAGATGAATTCCATCTATTTCTGATGAAAAGACCAGAGCTAAACAAAAATTTGACCATATATAGAAACTAAGGAGAAGCATAAAAAAGGTAAAAAGAAAAGAACTTGAACTCTTGAGAACTGTATTTCTTTTATGGGTATGTATAGAAAAGTGCATGTATAATTTGATTTTACTATCTTAATATAAAAAAGAAACTAGAGATAGAAAGGGGATTGTAGCAGAAAAAGAGGAAATTGGAGGTAAAATGAGGGAAATTAAAACCTATTATAATTGAGGGAAAGAAGGGATGGGGATGAATATTGTGTAAACCTTACTCTCTTCAGATTTGACACAGACAGAAAATATTAGACATTTGGTTTCATAGAGAAACTTCTCTCACCTTAGAGAAAAGTGGGGGGGAGGGGAAAAGGGAAGGGGTTGGCTAAATAGAAAGGAAAACAGAAATAGTTGGGGAAAGGTATAAGCAAGGGGAAGGGACTCTAAAGGGGGAGGGCTGCTTTAGGCAAGTAGTACTAATAAGTAAAAATACTGGAGAGGAGGGAAGATAAAAAGAAATGGGAGAGTATAATTTGGGGTTAATAAGATGGCAGAAAATACAGAATTCACTGTTCTAATGGTCATTGTGAATGGGGTGAACTCTCCTATAAAGTAGAAGCAGACCCAGAGTACATTAAAAACCACAATTCTACAATATTTTGTTTATAGAAACACATCTAAAGCAGAGTGATACATACAGACTAAATGTAAAAGGCTAGAGAAGAATTTTATATACTTCAGGTTAAGTAACAAAAAAAAAAAAAAAAAAAAAAAAAGTAATAATAATAATAAAAGCAGGGTTAGTGATCCTGATCTCAGATCAAGCAAAATTAACATTTTATCTAATTAAAAAAAAATGAGGAAGGAAATTATATCTTGCTAAAGGATATCATAGATAATGAAGCAAAATCAATACTAAACATATATGCACCAAGTGGTATGGGAGGGAAATTCTTAAAGGAGAAATTGAGAAAGCTGTAGAAGAAATAGACAGCAAAGCCAATAGTGGTAGATCTCAAACTTGCTCTCTCAGAACGTAAACCAAACCACAAAATAAATAAGAAAGAAATGGAAAAGGTAAATAGAATGCTAGAAAAGTTAGATATGCTAGATCTTTGGAGAAAATTGAAGGAAGACAGAAAGGAGTACATTTTCTTCTTGGCAGTTCATGGAACAAAAATTGACCATACATGATTAGAACAGAAAGACTTCAACATAAAATTCAGAAAAGCAGAAAGACAGGTGTATAATGATATCTTAGAGTTGTCTTAATTTGCATTTCTCTAATCAATAGTGATTTGGAGCACCTTTTCTTATGACTACAAATAATTTGAATTTCTTCATTTGAAGAACAAAAAAGTACATATCTTTTGACCATTTATAAATTGGAGAATGGCTTGAATTCTTATAAATTTGAGTAAATTCTCTACATATTATAAAAATGAGGCCTTTATCAGAACACATTTTTTCAGATGACAATGCAATAAAAAATGCATTCTATAAAAAGTCAGGGGAAAATAGAGCCAAAAATAATTGGAAACTAAATAATCTCATCCTAAAAAAATTAATGAGTGAAACACCAAATCATAGACACAATCAATAATTTCATCCAAGAGAATGAAAATGATGAGAAAACAAGCCAAAATTTATGGGATGAAGTCAAAGCAGTAATAAGGGAAGATTTTATATTTCTAGATGTTTACTTGCATAAAGTATAAAAAGAGAAGATCAATGAATTGGCCTTGCAACTAAAAAAGCTGGAAAAAGAACCACTTGAAAGCTCCTATAAAATATCAAACTTGAAATCCTAAAAATAAAAGGAGAGATTAATAAAAGTGAATGTAAAATAACCAACAACTATTGAATAAATAAATAAAGGCAAGTATTGCTTTTAGAAAAAAATCAACAAAAATAGAAAAACTTTTAGTTAATTTGATTAGAAAAAGTAATGGGGAAAATCAAATTGTTACTTTCAAAAATGAAAAGGGAGAACTTTCCACCAATGAAGAGGAAATTAGAGCAATAATTAGGAGTTATTTTGCCCAACTATATGTCAATAAATTTGAAAATCTAAGTGAAACGGAGGAATACATATATATATATATATATATATATATATATATATATATATATATATATATATATATATATATATATATATATATATATATATATTGCCCAGATTAACAGAAGAGGAAATAAATTACTTAAACAGTCACAATTTAGACAAAGAAATAAAACAAGCAATTAATCAACTCCCTAAGGAAAAAAAAATCAAAACAAGATACATTTACATGTCAAGTCTATCAAACATTTAAAAAGCAATTTACTCCAATATTACATAAACTATTTTAAAAAATAGGGAATGAAAGACTTTTACCAAATTCCTTTTATGACACAATTATGGTTCTGATGCCTAAAACAGGTGGGATGAAAACAGAGAAAGAAAATTATAAACTAATCTCCCTAATGAATATTGATGCAAAAATCATAAATCAAATATTAGCAAAGAGATTACAGAAAATCATCCCCAGGATAATACATCATGACCAATTAGGATTTATAACAGTAATGCAGGGTTGCTTTAATATTAGAAAAACTATAGCATAATTGACTATATCAATAATCAAATTAACAAAAAAAACACATATGATTATCTCAACAGATGCAGAAAAAGCATTTGATAAAATAAACACCCATATTAATTAAAAAACAAAACAAAACAAAACTAGAGTTATAGGCATAAGTGGAGTTTTCCATAAAATAATCAGTTACATCTATTTAAAGCCATCGGCAAGCCTCATATGTAATGGGAATGAACTGGAACCATTCCCAGGGTATAATAAGGTTGCCCACTATCACCATTTCTATTCAATATTGTACTAGAAATGCTGGTTTGGCAAGAAGAGAAGAAAAAGAGATTAAAGGAATTAGAGTAGGTAATGAGGAAATCAAATTACCACTCTTTGCATTAACAAAATCCAACAGCAAGAGATACAAAGAAAAATTCCATTTAAAATATCTGTCACTGGTATAAAATATTTTGGAACCTATCTGCAAAGGCAAAGTCAGGAATTTTATGAACAATACTAAAAAATACTTTCCACACAAATAAAATCACATCTAAACAATTGGAAAAATATCAAGTTCTCTTGGATAGGTCAAGTGAACATAATAAAGATGACAATAGTACCTAAACTACTCTATTTACTGTCATACCAATCAAACTGCAAAGAAACTATTTTACTGATTAAAAAAAAAATCATCTTGAAGAACAAAAAGTCAAGAATTTTGAGGGAATTAAAAAAAAAAAGTAAATGAAGATCTCCTAACTGTACCAGATTTACAACTATATTATAAAACAGTGGTCATAAAAACCATTTGGTACTGGCTAAGAAATAGAGCAATTGAGCAGTGGAATAGATTAGGTTCACAGAACAAAGTAGTCAATGACTATAGCAATGTAGAGTTTGACAAATCCAAAGAACTCAGCCTTTGGGTTAAGAATTCACTATTTGACAAAATATACTGGGAAAATTGGAAACTAATATGGCAGAAACTAGGCATTGACCCACAGATAATACCATATACAAAGATAAGGTCAAAATGGGTTCATGATCTAGACATAAAGAATGAGATTATAAACAAATTAGAAGAACACAGAATAGTTTATGGAGGAGGAAGAAATTTGTGACCAAAGAAAAATTAGAGGATATGATTGATCACAAAATAGATAATTTTGATTATATTAAGTTTAAAAGTTTTTGTATAAACAAAAGCAATGCAGACAAGATTAGAAAGGAAGCAATAAACTGGGAAAACATTTTTACATTCAAAGGTTCTGATAAAGGCCTCATTTTAAAAATACATAGAGAATTGACTCAATTCTCTAGTTTATAAATGATCAAAGGATATGACTAGAAAATTTTCAGATGAAGAAATTGAAACTATTTATAGTCATAAGAAAAGGTGCTTCAAACCACTATTGATTAGAGAAATGCAAATTAAGACAACTCTGAGATATCATTATACACACCTTTCAGATTAGCTAAGGTCATAGGAAAAGATAATGACAAATATTAGAGGAGATGTGAAAAATATTGGGATACTGATAAATCGTTAGTGGAATACAAACATTCTAGAAAGCAATTTGGAACTATGCTCAAAAAGTTGTCAGACTGTGCATATCCTTTGATCCAGCAGTGTTTCTACTAGGTTTTTTTTTTTTTTTTTTTTTTTTCCCCCATAGATACCTTAAAGGAAGGAAAGGGACTCACATGTGAAAAAATGTTTGTGGCAGCCTTTTTTATAGTGGCAAGAAACTGGACACTGAAAGGATGCCCATAAATTGGAATAAATTATGGTATATGGATAATATGGAATATTATTGTTTTGTAAGAAAGGACCAGCAAGATGCCTCCAGAGCACTCTGCAGAGACTTATATGAACTGATGCTAAATGAAATGAGCAGAACCAGGAGATCATTATACATGACAACAACAAGACTATATGATGATCAATTTTGATAGATGTGGCTCTCTTTGACAATGAGATGATTCAAACCACTTCCAGTTCAGTGATGAAGAGAGCCATTTCTCCTAAGGAGAGGACTATGGGAACTGATTGTGGACCACAAAATAGCATTCCCACTCTTTCTATTGTTTGCTTGCATTTTGCTTTCTTTCTCAGTTTTTTTTTCCTTCTTTATCCCATTGTTTCTTGTGCAGCAAGATAACTGTATAAATACATGTACATATGTTGGATTTAACATATATTTTAATATATTTAACATGTATTGGATACCTGTCACCTAGCAGAGAGGGTGGGCAGGAGAAGATAATTTGGAACAGAAGATTTTGCAAGGTCAATGTTGAAAATTACCCATGCATATGTTTTGTAAATGAAAAACTTTAATAAAATAAATAAATAAAGTACTCCTAAGGGGATGAAAACTATTGGAGGTTTGTGAACAATTACAAACATTAAATTTGGAAATTGATTACATTATACAGTTGAACTATAATTCTTTTCTTATCATATTTGAGATCATTCACACTATTACTGCTGCTATTACTACTACTACTACTACTACAATTACAACTAATTTTAACTTGCACTTATATAACATTTTAAAGCTTGAAAAACACTGCCCACATTTATTTCATTTGATAATCATGGCAATACTCTGAGATAGGAACGATAAATGCTTTTATTTTACAAATAACCACTGAAGCTGAAAGAGGTAAAATGATTGCTCAGCATCATACACAGATAGTAATGATCCGTGGAAGAACAAATATTCAGATTTTCTCTACAAATCTAGTACTCTATTTACTGTACCATCTCTTTTACATGTCATTCCATATTTGTAAAGAGATTTAGAAATTCGCTATATACTGAGATTGGTAATGCAATAATGCATTTCTTAATTTTACACATTAAAAATTAAGCCAAAAAAAAAAAAAAGATCAAAACAAGATCACCCAGTGACTTAGGGGAACATCTAGAGCTTCAACCCAAGTCTTTAAATTCTACATTCAGTGCTCCTTCTTTATAGTATATCACTTTATGAATTTAGGAAGGGAGGACATAAGTAGGAGAAATTTTATGTTCTTCAAAGTAGTGCTATTAAGCTGAAAAAGTAAACTATACATCAGGATCTCTGTAAGGTGCATGTTGACTCAGAAAACCATGCATTAATAGCAAAATGGGGAACATTCTCTATAGTATGTTTTTATTCCTTTTATATATTTCCCAATTATGATTTATTCCATGCTCAGGAGCATTTTATTTGACATCTCTGCACTCAAAGTCAGTCAAGGGAAATATTTTTATTTTTTATTTTTATTTTTTTTTATTTTTTATAATATTATCCCTTGTATTCATTTTTCCAAATTATCCCCCCCTCCCTCTATTCCCTCTCCCCGATGACAGGCAATCCCATACATTTTACATGTGTTACAATATAGTCTAGATACAATACAAGTGTGTGAATATAATTTTCTTGTTGCACAATAAACATTAGATTCCAAAGGTACATGCAACCTGGGCAGACAGATATTAGTGCTAACAATTTACATTCACTTCCCAGTGTTTCTTCTCTGGGTGTAGCTACCTCTGTCCATCATTGATCAACTGGAAGTGAGTTGGCTTTTCTTTATGTTGAAGATTTCCACTTCCATCAGAATACATCCTCATACAGTATTGTTGTTGAAGTGTACAGTGATCTTCTGGTTCTGCTCATTTCACTCAGCATCAGTTGATTTAAGTCTCTCCAGGCCTCTCTGTATTCCTCCTGCTGGTCATTTCTTACAGAACAATAATATTCCATAACCTTCATATACCATAATTTACCCAACCATTCTCCAACTGATGGACATCCATTCATCTTCCAGTTTCTAGCTACAACAAAAAGAGCTGCCACAAACATTTTGGCACATATATGTCTCTTTCCGCTCCTTAGTATTTCTTTGGGATATAAGCCCAGTAGTAGCGCTGCTGGGTCAAAGGGTATGCACAGTTTGATAACTTTTTGGGCATAATTCCAGATTGCTCTCCAGAACGGCTGTATTCTTTTGCAACTCCACCAGCAATGTATTAGTGTCCCAGTTTCCCCACATCCCCTCCAACATTCATCATTATTTGCTCCTGTCATCTTAGCCAATCTGAGAGGTGTGTAGTGGTATCTCAGAGTGGTCTTAATTTGCATTTCTCTGATCAGTAGTGATTTGGAACACTCTTTCATGTGAGTTGATATAGTTTCAATTTCTTCCTCTGAGAATTGTCTGTTCATATCCTTTGACCATTTATCAATTGGAGAATGGTTCGGTTTCTTATAAATAAGGGTCAGTTCTCTATATATTTTGGAAATGAGACTTTTGTCAGAACCTTTGTTTTTAAAAATATTTTCCCAATTTGTTACTTCCCTTCTAATCTTGTTTGCATTAGTATTATTTGTACAGAAACTTTTTAGTTTGATGTAATCAAAATCTTCTATTTTGTGATCAATAATGATCTCTAGTTCTCCTCTGGTCATAAATTCCTTCCTCCTCCACAGGTCTGAGAGGTAGACTATCCTCTGTTCCTCTAACCTATTATTATCTCCCTCTTTATGCCTAAATCATGGACCCATTTTGATGTTATCTTGGTATATGGTGTTAAGTGTGCATCCATATCTAATTTCTGCCATACTAATTTTCAGTTTTCCCAACAGTTTTTTCCGAATAATGAATTTTTATCCCTAATGTTGGAATCTTTGGGTTTGTCAAAGATTAGATTGCTATAGATGTATCCTTTTTTGTCCTTTGTATCTAATCTGTTCCACTGATCTACCGCTCTATTTCTTAGCCAATACCAAATGGTTTTGGTGACTGCTGCTATATAATATAGCTTTAGATCAGGTACAATTAGACCACCTTCCTCTGAGCTTTTTTTCATTAGTTACCTTGCAATTCTCGACTTTTTATTCTTCCATATGAATTTTGTTGTTATTTTTTCTAGGTCATTGAAATAGTTTCTTGGGGGTCTGATTGGTATAGCACTAAATAAATAGATTAGTTTGGGGAGTATTGTCATCTTTATTATATTCGCTCGGCCTATCCAAGAGCATTGAATGTCTTTCCAATTATTTAAATCTGATTTTATTTTTTGGCAAGTGTTTTGTAATTTTTCTCATATAATTCCTGACTTTTCTTTGGTAGATGGATTCCCAAATATTTTATACTCTCAACATTTGTTTGGAATGGAATTTCTCTTTGTATCTCTTGCTGTTGCATTTTGTTAGTGATATATAAAAATGCCGAGGATTTATGTGGATTTATTTTGTATCCTGCCACTTTGCTGAAATTTTGAATTATTTCTAGTAGCTTTTTAGCAGAGTCTTTGGGGTTCTCTAAGTATACCATCATGTCATCTGCAAAAAGTGATAGTTTGATTTCCTCATTTCCTACTCTAATTCCTTGAATCTCTTTCTCTGCTCTTATTGCTGACGCTAGCGTTTCTAGTGCTATAGTGAATAGTAATGGTGATAGTGGGCAACCTTGTTTCACTCCTGATCTTACTGGGAAAAGTTCCAGTTTATTTCTGTTGCCTATTATGCTTACTGACCATTGTAAATATATGCTCCTGATTATTCTAAGGAATAATCCATTTATTCCTATACTCTTAAGAGTTTTTAGTAGGAATGGATGTTGGATTTTGTCAAATGCTTTTTCTGCATCTATTGAGATGATCATATGGTTCTTATTAATTTGAATATTAATATGGTCAATTATATTAATAGTTTTCCTAATATTAAACCAGCCCTGCATTCCTGGAATAAATCCTACTTGATCATAGTGTATTATCCTGGACATGATTTTCTGAAGTCTTTTTGCTAATAGCTTATTTAAGATTTTAGCATCAATATTCATTAAGGAGATTGGTCTATAATTTTCTTTCTCAGTTTTTGATCTACGTGGTTTAGGTATCAGTACCATGTCTGTGTCATAAAAGGAGTTTGGTAGGACTCCTTCATACCCTATTTTTTCAAATAATTTATATAACATTGGGGCTAATTGCTCTTTAAATGTTTGGTAGAATTCACATGTGAATCCATCTGGCCCTGGGGATTTTTTCCTGGGGAGTTGATTAATAGCTTGTTCTATTTCTTTTTCTGAAATGGGACTATTTAAGCAATTTATCTCCTCCTCTGTTAATCTAGGGAGCCTATATTTTTGGAGGAAGTCATCCATTTCACTTAAGTTATCAAATTTATTGGCATAAAGTTGGGCAAAGTAACTCCTTATTATTTCTCTAATTTCCTCTTCATTGGTGGAAAGATCCCCCTTTTCATTTGTAAGACTATCAATTTGATTTTCCTCTTTCTTTTTTTTTGATCAAATTTACCAAAGGTTTATCTATTTTATTGGCTTTTTCATAAAACCAACTCTTGGTTTTATTTATTAATTCAATAGTTTTTTTACTTTCAATTTTATTGATTTCTCCTTTTAATTTTTGTATTTCAAGTTTAATTTTTGGTTGGGGGTTTATAATTTGGTCTTTTTCTAGCCTTTTAAGTTGTAAGCCCAATTCGTTAATCTTCTCTTTCTCAATTTTCTTCAAATAAGCCTCTAAAGATATAAAATTTCCCCTTATTACTGCTTTAGCTGCATCCCAAAGATTTTGATATGATGTCTCATCATTGTCATTACCTTGGGTGAAATTATTAATTGTTTCTATAATTTGCTCTTTCACCCAGTCATTCTTTAAGATGAGATTATTCAGTTTCCAATTACTTTTTGGTCTATTTACCCCTAACTTTTTACTGAATGTAGCTTTTATTGCATTGTGGTGTGAGAAGAAGGCATTTATTATTTCTGCCTTCCTATATTTAATTTTGAGATCTTTATGTCCTAATATATGGTCTATTATTGTATAGGATCCATGAACTGCTGAGAAGAAAGTATATTCCTTTCTATTGCCATTCAGTTTTCTCCAAAGGTCTATCATACCTAGTTTTTCTAATGTTCTATTTACTTTTTAAATTTCTTTCTTGTTTGTTTTGTGGTTTGATTTGTCTAAATCTGAGAGTGCAAGGTTGAGATCTCCCACTATTATAGTTTTACTGTCTATTTCTTCTTGCAGTTCTCTTAACTTTTCCTTTAGAAAGTTAGATGCTATACCACTTGGTGCATATATGTTTAGTATTGATATGGCTTCATTATTTATGCTACCTTTCAGCAGGATATAGTTTCCTTCCTTATCTTTTTAAACGAGATCTACTTCTGCTTTTGCTTTATCTGAGATAAGGATAGCTACCCCTGCTTTTTTGGCTTTACCTGAAGCATAATAGGCTCTGTTCCAACCTTTTACCTTTACTCTGTTTGTATCCCCCTGCTTTAAGTGTGTTTCCTGTAGACAACATATTGTAGGGTTCTGCTTTTTGATCCAATCTGCTTTCTGTCTCTGTTTGATGGGATTATTCATCCCATTTACATTTACAGTTAAAATTACTAATTCTGTATTTCCTGCCATCATATTATCCCCAGATTATGCTTTTCCCCTTAACCCCCCTGATCCCCCTCCCCGATATTTAATTTACAGACCCCCCTTGTGACGCGCAATCCTCTCTTTTTTTTTTTAATATCCCTCCCCCCTCCCTCCAAGTCCCTTCACTTATTCTCCTTTTCCTTTTCCCTTTTCCTCTCCCCCCTTTTAATGAGGTGAGAGGAAATTCTCTGCAAAACAAATATGTTAATTATTTACTCTTTGAGCCTCTCCTGATGAGAGTAAGATTCACACAATGATTCTCCCCCTCACTAAGTTCTCTCAGATATGGTGTATTTTCTATGCCTCTTCCTGGGATGTAGTTTCCCTCTTTTTATCATTCCTTCCCCTTTTTCTGAACCGACCTCCTTCCCTTTACTACACCCCCCTTTTTTTCTTTTATATCAGTAAAATCAAATTATCCTTGAGTACTTTTTATATACCCACAACAGAGTTACAGTTCTCAAGAGTTCTGTGTACTTTTTTCTGTTTCTCTTCAGTCTTTTGTATGTAGATCAAATTTTTTGTTTAAGTCTGGTTTTTTTCTTAGAATTATATAGAATTCCTCTGTTTCATTGAATGACCATCTTCTTCCATGGAAAAAGATGCTAAACTTAGCTGGGTAGTTCATTCTTGGTTGCAGTCCTTGATCTTTTGCCTTACGGAATATCAGGTTCCAGGCCCTTCTATTTTTTAATGTGGAGGCAGCCAGATCTTGAGTGACCCTTATTGTGGCACCTTGGTATTTAAATTGTTTTTTTCTAGCTGCTTGCAGGATTTTCTGCTTTGTGTGGTAATTCTGCAGCTTAGCCACAATATTCCGTGGTGTTATTTTTTAGGGTCTATTTCAGAAGGAGTTTGATGAATTCTTTCCACATCTACTTTCCCTTCTGTTTCTATTATCTCTGGACAGTTCTCTTTGATAATTTCCTGTAAAATATTATCTAGGCTCTTTTTTTGGTCATAGTTTTCAGGAAGTCCAATATCCGCAGATTATCTCTCCTAGATCTATTTTCCAGGTCTATAGATTTTCCCAGTAAGTATTTGACGTTGTTCTCCAGCTTCTTATTTTTTTGTTTTGTTTGACTGATTCTTGGGTTCTCTGTGAGTCATTCATTTCTATTTGTTCCATCCTGACTTTTAAGGAGTTATTTTCTTCCTTCACAGTTTTTAGTTCTTTTTGTAAATTCTCAATTTCGTTTTTAAATGAATTATTTTGCTCTATTGAATTTTTTTCCACTTCCCTAATTTTTTTTTTTGAGAATTATTTTCTTTTTCCAATTCAGAAATTCTATTTTCTTGAGACTTTTTTATCTTTTCCAATTCAGAAATCCTACTTTCCTGTGATTTTTTAACCTTTTCTAATTCATAAATTTTGTTTCCCTGCATCTCCTGTGAATTCTTTATTTTTTTTCAACTCCAATTTCAGGATATTGTTATTCTCTATCATAGCTTCTTTTTCCTTTCCCCATTTTTCTTCAAACTCCCTTAATTTTTTAATAGTCTCTTCAAGGAGAGAGTTATGTGATGGGGGGCAGGAATCATTCCCCTTTAGGTTGTTATCTGCTGTCTCTCTGCTGTTAACTTCCTCGGGGTTGGGTACCCGCTCTTTCTCTGTGTAGAAGGATTCTATCATTTTTCTGGTTTTTTTGTTCATATTTTAAAAATCTTTTGGTGTCTGTCCCTGGGGTAGGAAATTATTTATTTACTTCTTTACCAGCTTCCTCCCAGACCGGATGGATGCAGTCGTTCACGAGCTTGAGCTAAGATAGAGCTCTGGGAGACAGTTCCCCACCCCCTCCCTGGAAGTGCCTCAGAGGTGATTAGCACTGCTGTGCCCTGAGGGTGTTGTGTTTTAGCGGCTTCCCTGAGGTTGAGACTGAACAGTAAAGGCAGCACAAAGCCTAGCCTATGTCTCCCGGTGGGGCGTGGATGTCTGCAGCAGGTGACATGAAAAGCCCCTGTGCTCAAACTGGAAGTGTCTGCCAGAAACCATGGTCCCTAGTTCAAAGGTTCCGCTTCTCTGGGACTTCCTGGAGCTGACTTCCACTCCCTCCAGCTAAACTAGGCAGTGTGTGTTGCCTTGGGCCGTATCCACCCACTTGTCAATCTCTTAACTATTCTAAGGTGGGAGCTGAGGCCACTCCCCCTGGTGCCGAGATCTGCTGAGTCACCCCCAGGATCCGGGGAAAATCTAATCTATCTGAATTTTTAAGGTATTTTAGCTTTCTCTTCTGAACTGCTGAATAATTAGCAGAGAAGAGCTAACAGCCTGTGCCAGATTCCTTTATCTCAGTGGCTTCTCTGATCCCAGAGCCCTTCCCAGCGCAATGGGCGCAGTGTGCCCCTACCCCAGCCGTCTGTGCTGGCCTCTCTTCTTCCTCCCCTGGCAACTGACCTTTTCTGTTGAAACTCTAGATTTTCTTCAGCTGGTAAGTCGTGCTTCCAGTCCTTGTGGTATCTATCAGTCCAGGGCTTATTTTGAGGCTTAATTTATCTAATTGATTGTGAGGGAGTGAGGACGTTCACAGAGATGTGTGTTTCTTCTCCGCCATCTTGGCTCCGCCCCCAAGGGAAATATTTTTAAGGAATCTGGCCTGGTTATAGTCTTCATATCCTAAAATTTTAGTAAGTGATTTCTTTATTATTGTAAATCAAATGTCACAAATGTTCCCCACAAACATTATAATAGTAAAATCATTGACTTTTATAGATAATTGCTTAAGCAAGTTGTTTTCAAGATAGAAAAGTTAGAAAATCCATTAAAGGGTTGTAAGAAGAAGAGTTTAAGGAGATCTTAGAACTTTGTGAAATGTATTACTATAAGATGTCCTTTTCCTTATCTTTCTTTTCTCTTCCTAGGAGATATCTGCTCTCAAAAATACTCCAATGACCCCCTATTTCATTTGTCCAGTTCTTTTAATAAACTTTAACTGTAGAATATTCTGTCTACATCAATAGGCAGTTGTAAGGAAAACACTTCCTAATCCTTAAAGCACTATGAAAATATCTGTTTTTGTTGTTTTGCTTTTAGATGCTAAGAATAAGAGAAAGAAGAGGATTGTTCTGATTAGAACAGGGAATTTTTTTGTGAATCTATAGAGAATTTATCAATAATTCTCCCCTATTTTCATATTCCTTAGCACATATGTCAGTGGTAGATTTCTCCTGTATTTCAATTAATTCTATACAATAGGGAGCAATGCATTTGGACTTTACTATTCAATGATAGAAACATGAAGATTGATAGCCATTAATATGCTCCCACTATGGTATTGTTAGAGGTATTTCTTAATGGCTTTATAAAAAATCAGATGAAGGATATTGCTAATATGACAAACATTAAAAATTCACTAGATGCCCATTTGAAGATGATTAATAGTATATCTAAAAGCAAGGCAAGCATTTGACTGACATATCTATATTATGGCAACATCTTAACATACTTCAATGAATTTGCATAAGGCAAGGGGAAAAAAAAAGTAACTCAGGGTTTGTTGAAAAATTAAGAAAATGGATTATAATTAGTTTACTGTATGATTTAGGGGTTAGATCACTAGATTACATACTGGAGGAATTAGATTCAGGATCTGACTCTAATATTTGGTATCATTGATGGAATGAGGGTAAGAACTGAATGAGACCCCAGGAGAATATATTTGGAGTTAGAATTTATAGTTAGACATCATCAAGTTCTTATCTCCCCCCATTTTGTTAGCATTATGAAACTGAAGTTGAAGTGACTTGCTTAAAATCATATGAATAATTGATATGAGTGCTTTGACAGATGCAATATATACATAAAACAAGATATTGTGGTTTTTGGTGTTGCTTAAATACATTGAAAGAGAGAACAGAATAAATAATTAATCTATCAGTGGAATTTATAGAGGGAAATTTTTAAGGATTTTTGTTTTTATCACTTTTAGTAGCACGACCATTTGGCAAAAGTATAGTTCTACATGGATTCAGCAGGAATGTATTAAGTTTCTACTATGTATCAGGCACCATGCTTAGCATTCAAAGCACAAAGAAAGGTATAATATAGTTACTATTCTCAGGTAGCTTACATTCTATTAAAGGAGGCAACATTCAAATAACCATTCATAAACAAGCTACATACATCATATGAAGAGAATAATAAACTAAAAAAAGGTATTAGTAGAAAGAGACATTAGGAAAGGCTATTAGAAAATACCATTACAGCAGGGAGGTTGAATGAAGTCAGAGAATCTGGTGTGGGGTGAAATTTACATGTAAAAATGCAGTAGAGAACTAAACATTCTTTTGGGAGAAAAATTAAGGAATTAAGGAAGTAAGCACTATTTGATGAAAAGATGGCTAATAAATGGAACATTGAACAAAGAATCATTAGAAGACTGGAAAGACAAAAAGGGTGTAGGTAATAAAGAACTTTAAAGGTCCAAATGAATTATATTTGATTCTGTAGATTATAGGATCATTGCAATTTATTGAATGTGACAAGATCAGGCATAGGTTAGGAAGACCAGTGTGATAACTCAGAGAAAGATGAATTGGAGGGGAGAAAGACATGAGGAAGGAAAAGCAAACAGTAGGCTATTGCAATGGATTAGATGTGTGGTTGTGAGGACCCAAACAGGATAATGGCAGTCTCAAAGGAGAGAAGGGGACATATAGAAGAGATATTACTAGGATAGGAATGATAGCACTAGGCAGCTAATTGTACATAAGATGTGATATAATGTCTGGGTTAGTTCTCTGGAGGGCCTAAGGAGCAGTCAGAATCAGGATCAAACAAAGCCCTTGGTCTTTAGGGGGAGAAGTGAAGGAGACAAGCAAGCTGCCACACAGCTTGCCAAAGATGAATCTTAGACTCTGTAGTCCAAAGCCTGAAGTTTCTATCCCCTCATCCTGGGGCAGAGTGACTCTGACCTCTCTCCCTCAGCCCTCCAATACTTACCTATGATTACCTCACCACCACATTCAGCAAGTACCAATGGTAAGGAGAGCCATCACAACACCATCTCATTTAAATATATGTATATATATATAGCCATTATCTCATATCAAATAAGTAATTAGACTTAAGTGCTCTGCAGTCTCAGATTCAAGTACACCTTTTCAGAGTTTCAGCTCTCTACATCTCCTGCTTTCTTTTGTTTTTGAACACAGGTGATCATGCCCTCCTTGACTTCTCAGGGAGTGAGAACCTAAAAAAGGAGGTGATCTTGCCCTCCCTGACTTCTCAGGAAGGGAGGTGAAAACATTTAAAAGGATATGATCACACCCTCCCTGACTTCTCAGGGAGAGGGATGAAAAACACTAAAGGGAACTGGGGAATCAAACCAGATATTGTTAGTAGGTTTCTGGGCTGAAAGATCTAACTAGAAACAGGTATACACAAACCCATCTGCATAGGAGGTATTACACAACAAACATAACAATAAAACACAGGATAGTAGTGATGACTTTTCCTACAGCTGGTTTAGGCTCAATGTGGTGTAACAAACATGAATTGTACATGCAAGCAGTGATAAACAAGCAATATGAATTCATATGGTATTGTAAAAGATTTCCAGAGGTCCTAGAAGGAGGTTGTGTTAATAACCATCACACATTCACCTCTTTCAGTAGCCAAGAGATAGTTCCAAACCGATCTATTGTCCATTACTTCATGTGTTAGGGAATCCAAAGACTCCTGCAGATTTTGAAGTCCTGCAACAGTCTCATCTTGTGTCAGGGAATCCAATGATTCCTAACGATTTTGAAGGCCTGAGTCAGTCTCATTAACAGTTTTTGATGTCCATGAGACAATTGCCATAACTTCCATATTCTTTTAGTGGTGGACACAGTTAGCGATGGAACCATCTGATGTTTCTTGAGACTTCTCCTTTGTTTCATTTGTCTTCTCCATCTCTCTCCAATGGACAAGGCAAATACAGCTCATTGGCATCCATCTGATTTCTTCTCCATCTGTAGAGATACAAGCCCCTTCCATTTACCACTTTCTGGAACTCTCCACATCACCTGGCGATTATCTAACGATACTGAAGCTCCTCGCACGGGACACTGTCCTTCCAGTAGGTTATAAAACCTACCTGCTGGAGCCAGTGCATCTTTATTAAAAATCAAAAAGTTAATTGTATAAAGAGCTAAATTTAGAGGTTCTTTAGGATATCTGTGGCTCCCCCTTTCTTTTGTTTTTGGAGGAGTGTCTTAATATCTTTATTTCTCCTCTCTACTATTGCCTGTCCTTGAGGATTAAAAGGTATGTAAAATCTGATACTATGCTCAAAAGTATGCAAAATGTATATGCAGGTTCATTATTTGATTTTATTGCTTGTGGCAAACCCATGATTGCAAAAGCTAGTATAAGGAATTCAGTGACAACTCGGGCTGTCTCTTTTGCTGCTAGTATTGCAGAAGTAAATTCTGAAAAGTTGTCTACTATAATATGGATAAAAGATAGACAGCCAAAGGATTTATAATAGGTCACATTCCATTTGCCAAATTTCATTGGGTCTCAAACCATGAGGGTTCTTCCCTGGAGAGAGTGTAGGAGCATGGAAACGAAGGCAAGCTGTACAGGCTTTTACTATGCTACTAGCTTCCTCTCATGTTATTCTAAATTGCAAACATAAAACTCGAGCAACCTGATGATATTTAGAATGAAATTCTTAGGTGGTCTCCAAAGACATAGCCTGACTCTGACTGACCATAGGCTGGAGAGGAACAGATTTCACCTCTCCAGGGGGGCATTTCAGTAGTCCCAGCTTCATACAACTCTATTCTCCTAATTGTAAGCCCTTTCTCCTATCAGGTTGCTTCCTGGCTGATTAATCATATTCAAGTACTGAACTTTTAAAGACTCTCTGGGTGTAACCTCAGGTGCCATCATGCTCCAACTATTTTTTGTTTTGGGCACCTTATCCCGTTTCCATGAATCAATCTACATTCTAATGCCCAATGGAAGTCGCTGTTGCATTTTGGATATAGGGTTTTTGGTCTTGTTCTCCCACCCTGTTTTCTCATTCTGTCTCTATGCCAACATTGAGCTTTCAAATACCCTACTTTACCACACTGAAAGCATTGACGAATCTCTCTAGAAGTCCCTTGCCAAAAGAAACCCTGTCTTCCCATGTTCAGATCTTGGAAAGGCTGCATCAGAGCCTGAATATAAAAGGTATTTGTGCCCACTATGGCACAGAATCTTATGATCCCCTCTAAAGGAGCATCCTTGTGTAGTCCTAGTATAATTCTTTTACAAACCTCATTAGCATTTTCTTTAGCAAGTTGCCTTATCATAATTTCTGTTGCTGCATATTTACCAGTAGTTCATATGATAGCTATCTGCAGATGTCCCACAAAATCAGCAAAGGGTTCATTTGGCCCTTGTGCTATTTTTGTGAAGTCCTCTCCTCAGTCCTGTTTACCTGGGATAAAACCCCTGTTTTGATAGCAGCAGAAGCAATTTGCTCATATGCCCCTATGGGGCAATTAATCTGTGCTGAAATGTCTGCATAAGAAGCACCACCTGTTAGTTGGTTACAGGTGATAGGTATATTAACTCCAGGTTGCCTATTTTGTTGGGCTTGTATCCTACAGAGTAAACTATGCTCACAAATCCACAAGTTTTGTCTAGGTTCTAAACCTGTCCTTGCTATAGATTTCCAATCACTAAGGGTTAAAATTTCATAAGCGAAATTCTCTAATAACATCTTAACACAAGATGATATATACCCATAAAGAATGTGAGACTTTTTCAGCTCTGATAATTTCTAGATTTCTTTTTTCTTGACCTGAAGAGTTAAGCTGTTCAATCACAGGATACGTTTCTTCTATTCTCAAATCAGCTCAATTCTGTCCTTCTTCTTGGGCTTTTAGTAGTGGCTTTTCCAATTGAGTCATACAGGTGGGGGAGGAATGGTTGCTGGGTGGTAGGTTCTGGTGGTATTGCTACCCTTCCCATTCCTCCTCCTCCCTCCACCCAGGAAGGTGAAATTGATGGTGGAGGGTCAAGAGCCTGCTCTGATGTAGATGGAGGTGAAGCTGGGTGGTGAGTGAGAATCACCACACCCTTTAAGTTCACTCAACTCTCCATGACTTTCAGGGATTTTGTCAGTACCATCCCCCTCTTTCTCTTCACACTTCTTTGTCTGGCTGTTCTCCTTAATTTTTTTTTAAGAACTTGTGGAATTCTTTAAGGCCAATCGTATTATGTTGTATATATGGAATGTTTTCTTAGAAATTGAATCAGGATCATTATCATTGTGGGATTCAATTAGTTGCTCTCCTATTAGTTTCCATTTATTTGTTTCTATTTCTTCATCCTTGGAGAACCAAAGAGTCCATCAATCTACTCCCTAGTTACAAGCAAACCTTGCTTCTTTATTAGTCTAAGTATACTTTCTATAGACCTCCTTTGGGGTGGGGGTGGGGGAGACTCTTTTCCTTGTATCATCTGCCCCATTTCAGCTAGAAAAAAAAAAGTTACTAGTTTAGCTCTTAACAAAGTTTCCTGCTTGCCTATTTTAATATTCACCCTATATCCTGGTCACAGGGACTTCTTCGCTGAAATTATGATCAATCTTTTTGCAGGTCCTTAGTTCACATTGTCAATATATAATGTCCAGGCTAACTCTCTGGAGGGCCTCAGGATCAGAGTCAGGATCAGTCAAAGTACTTGGTGTTTACAGAGAGAAGTGAAGGAGGCAGGTAATCTGCCACTCGACTTGCCAAATATGAATCCTAGAGTCTTGAGTCTGGAGTATAAAGTCTCTCTCCTTCTAGTCCTGTGTCAGAGTGACTCTGACCCTCTCCCTCAGCCTGCCAATCCACTCCTACAATTACCTCACCACCACATATTCATCAATCACCAATGGTGAAGAGAGACATCACATCACCATCTCATCTAAATATATGTATATAGAGCCATTATCACACATAGAATAGGTAATTAGCTTTATGTGCTCTGTGGTCTCAGATTCAAGTACATCTTTTCAGAGTTTCAGCCCTCTACAATGGGGGAAAGATGGAGGATTCAAGGGTTACACCAACATTATCAAGAACAAAGGAAGGGCTTGAGCAGAAAGACAATGAACTCAGTTTTGGAATTGTTGAGTTTGAGATGCCTAAAATTTTCTTATACATTCCCATCTTACATATTAAGCTATTGTAGAATCCCTGCTCTCTGATGATTTAAAATTTCAATTTAAATCACAGCCATGCTCCTTCATCCTTTGTAATTTGGGACAGATCACTTTATCCCTCTATACCTCAGTTTCCTGACATGTAAAATGAGAAGAAGAATGTTAAACAAGATGATAATGATTCTACTTCATTAACATTATTATGTTTTGTGCATTTAAATCTCCCAAGTATTCAAGGTCATTGTGGAAATTATGAAAAATAATTTAGGATTTATTTCAAGAGGCAATTTATTTGATTACAATGAGGACAGAAATCTAAGTCCTTCCATTCCTCTTTCCTTTTCCATCAACCAAACATTAAACTTCCTATATTCTTGGTGAAAACAATAGTTTTGCCTTTTAGAAACTAGCCACTGTTATAACTTAGAGTTATTACTTTGGGTCCTTGGTTTTTGAAATTATTGATCCCAACAGACAACTTAAGGAAACAATTAAGAATTTAGTTACCTTTCTCCAAAAATCTTTTTTCTCTAATAAAGTCCATTCTGATGGCCAAAGATAAACTATATAGTTCTGTCTGAATTAATATGACCACCAAGTACCTATATAATGAATTATCAAACTACCTAATTTACCTCAAATTTTCAAAACTAAATCCTGGCATACAACTGGGTTGGATGTATTGGGGTAGTAGGCTTTCCACAAAAGAGTTGACTCTTCACAAGGTAGATTAAACTACTTTACAAGCATAAGTTTTGATTAATTTGAGGCTAGTGTTATGTACATAATGAAGATAAATATCCCAGAATAAATGACTTGTTCCTTTGCGGAGTACACAATACATGGAATTATATTTAAGTCGTAATTTGTGTTCTTCAAAGTCAAATACTTTTGAGAAACATATTTGAATCAGAACGGTGCTCATATAACATGGCTTCTTAGTGAAAGTTTTGAAATTTAAGGTGTGTTCTATTTAATGATAAATATTCAATTACTGTTAGACACGTAAAGCTTAATTAAAGATAGTTAGAACTTAGAGGATTCAATTTAAGGAGGTATTACACGTAGACAAAGATTTTTGAATTACAATCTACTGGTTACATTTTATGTGTACTGGTGACACAATTATTGTTTTTAAAAATAATGCAACATAATTCAATGTATAGGGGATGAAAACATTTTCCAAATGTTTTAATAACAAATATGTGCCTTCCTAAATTATAAAGACAGCAATAATAATTGTAGCTTACATTATATAGCATCTTAAGTTTTATGAAGTATTTTGCTCATAATTTCTTGAAGGCAGGTAAAATTAATACTCAACTGTAAGAAATCTTCCCACATAAATCTGCCTCTATGAATAGGTACCCACAGCTGCCTCATAAGAGAATAGGATTATGCATTGTTTCCATTCTTTAAATTTAGCCTCTTGTCAAGAGAATCTGGGTTTCAGTTTCTTTATTTTCATAAAGAGTAACAGGGGGCAGCTAGGTGGCACAGTGGATAGAGCACCAGCCTTGAATTCAGGAGGACTTGAGTTCAGATCTGGACTCAGACACTTAACACTTCCTAGCTGTATGACCCTGGGCAACCCCAGCCTCAGGGGGGGAAAAAGAGTTACATACTTACCATCTAGGAAAGGGAGTGGGGGAAGGAGTAGAAAAATTGGAAGACAAGGTTTTGCAATGATCAATGTTGAAAAATTATCCATGCATATGTTTTTAGGCACATACACACACACACACACACACACACACACACACATATATACATACACACATAAATATGTATATATATTTAATTATTATAACTTTTTGTTGACATAACATATGCATGAGTAATTTTACAACATTATCCCTTGCACTCACTTCTGTTCTGACTTTTCCGTTCCTTCTCTCCCCCCTCCCATAGATGGTAGGCAGTCTTATACATGTTAAATATGTAATAATATATTCTAGATTCAATATATCTGTGCAGAACCATACAGTTCTCTTGTTGCACAAGAAGAATTGGATTCAGAAGGTAAAAATAATCTGGGAAGAAAAACAAAAATGCAAGTAGTATGCATTCATTTCCCAGTGTTCCTTCTCTGGGTGTAGCCGATTCTGTCCATCATTGAACAATTGGAACTGAATTAGATCTTCTCTTTGTCAGAAGATATTCACTTCCATCAGAATACATCCTCATGCAGTATTGTTGTTGAAGTATATACTGATCTCCTGGTTCTGCTCATTTCACTCAGCTTCAGTTCATGTAAGTCTTTCCAAGCCTCTCTGTATTCATCCTCATGCATATGTTTTGAAAATAAAAAGCTGTTAGGATTACTAGGTGAGAACTCAGGTTGACTTGACAGTTCTCTGGCTCAGATCTGTAAAGGGAGTTTACACCTTAGGAATCCTAGAAGGAGCAAGATCATTGGTTGAAGTGGTTCTTCCCAGAAGCCCTTGCATTATCCCACGCCCATTCTCTGGGAGGATAAAAGAGGCAACATTGGGCCTGGAGAGCAGTCTGCCTGGAGAAGGACAAGGGCTGGACGACAGTACTCCAGGAAGAGGAGAAGTCTCTGCATTACATCAGGCCTGACAGGGCTCTCTGCAGGAAGGGAAGTCACTTCTCTGGACAAGAGTTAACAGTAACTGCCTGGAGACAACGGTTCCCTACAGGAAGGAGAATCTGTCTGAGAGATTTGAGTAGACACAGCAGCTCTCTTCCCAGAGAGTGATCCAGCAGCTTCTGGAGACAACAGCACGCTACAATTGGCGCCCAATGTGGGGCCAGGACCTTTCCTTATTCTGACAAGGACTTATTCTGAGCCCTTCAGAGGAGCTAGACTGAACCATAGCAATCTGGCACCTGAACAGGGACCGACACAATCCTGATTCCAGTGGAAAAGCTTCCGATCCAGATCTCAGTCTCTCTGACCCAGAACCGTGAGTAATGAGGAAACTTTGTTAAAGATTAAGTGAGTGTGCTAATATATAAATAAGGAACTTAACTTGTTAACGGCTAAACCAGCAATCTCTTATAGCTGAAATGGGGCAGATGTTAGCTAAATTCAATCCCTGGACCTCAGCCGACTCAATCCCAGCTCCAGAAGCAACCTCAGCTCCACCCCCATTCAGGAGTGGTACTATAGAGAGTATAATCAAGATAATTGAGGAGCAGAGTTTACTTGTAACCTGGGTACAGATTGCTAAACTCTTGGCTGCATTAAGACGCACATCCCCTTGGTTCTTAGAGGAAGAAAAGATAGATGTAGATAAATGGAAGCTAATGGGATTTGAAATGAAAGAATTTCATGCAAAAAATGGGTCTTGTTCAATTTCTGCAGAGGTATTTTATATCTACAACATAGTTCAATTAGCCTTAAACTATCAAGCAAGTTGTAGGAGAGGGAAAAGTTTTAAAAATGAACAGAGGAGGAAGTGTGAAGAAAAAAGGAGAGATCAAGATTTTGCCCTAGAGCAAGAGGATTTAAATGAGGAATTAGGGTATGATTCTCTTGAAGAAGCTTCAACCCTACCTAGAGAGCAGATTATTGACAGGGCCACATCAACTCCACCTTCAGAGGTGGAGGAAGAAGAAGGAGGGGAAGAGGCAGAAACGCAAACAGAATCACCTGTGAAGCAGCCTAAGCCTATGACAAGATTAGAAAAAGCATTGGTTAAAGCTAAGAGAGAAGGACAGTATATAAGTGATTTTATACATGCATATCCTGTGATTGAAAATATTGACTCTGTAGGCCAAAAAAGGAGAAGCTATGCACCTTTAGATTTGAATAAAATTAAAGATTTGAAAAAAGGTTGTACCCTTTATGGGGCTACATCAGCTTATGTCAAAATGTTACTAGATGGTTTGTCTTATGAAGTCCTAACCCCGAATGATTGGAAATCCATAGCAAGGACATGCCTGGAACCTGGAGAAAATTTATTATGGCTTTCGGAATTTCATGAATTATGTAAAATTCAAGTCAGATGCAATTTGGAAATAGGAGTTAACACAAAATTCACTTTTGAGCACTTAGCTGGTGAAGGTTAGTATGGAGAGAATTCGGAACAGATTAATTATACCATGACAATATATGAGCAAATTGCTAAGGCTGCAATAAAAGCTTGGGGTGTCCTCCTTGGACAGAAAGATCGCAGAGAGGCTTTCACTAAAATACAGCAAGGTCCCAATGAACCTTTTGCAGATTTTGTGGGACGTTTGCAAACTGCTGTCAAAAGAACTATTGGAGAAAATGCAGCTACAGAAATAATTACCAGACATCTGGCTAAGGAAAATGCCAATGAGATTTGCAAAGGAATTATATGGGGATTAGACAAAGATGCTCCTTTAGAGAAGATCATAAGACGCTGTGCTACAGTGGGAACAAATGCTTTTTACACCCAGACAATGATGAACATGGAGAGACAAGGTCCCTCCTGGCAAGGGACTTCTAGAGAAACTAGGAGATGTTTTCAATGTGGAAAAAGTGGGCATCTAAGAGCTCAGTGAAGATATGGAGATACAGTGAGAAGACAGGGTGAGAGAAGACCTAAAACTCCATGTCCAAAATGTCACAAGGGCCTCCACTGGGCCTCCGAATGTAGATTGACCCAGGGAAATGAGAGGTGGGGCCCAGCTTCAGCCCCCCAAGTGGGGCATGATGGCAGCCGAGGTTACATCCAGAGAATTTTAAGACATGATCAATCAGCCAAAAGGCAATCAGATGGAAGAAAGGGATTGAAATTAGGAAAAATAGAATTGTGTGCAGTAGAGACTACTGAGATACTCCCTGGAGAAGTAAAATCTGTTCCTGTTCAACCTATGGATCCTTTGCCTCCAGTCACAGTAGGCTTGACCATTTCACCTTCTGAGAGTGCCTACAAAACAGTGTCCATCCATAAACTGATGTGGGAAACTGGAGAATGTGTATCTAATATCCCAGTCACTAACACAGGCAGACAATGTGTGATTTATCAACCAGGAGAAGTAGTAGCATCAGGCTTATTGTTACGTACCCCTAATAAGCAACCTTGTGATAGTCGCCTAGATTTTGACTCCAATGAACAAAATCCAGGAATATATTGGACAGCAGCTGTGACAGCTGACCAACCTATGCTTACTATTTATATAAACGGAATACCATTTGAAGGATTGGTAGACACGGGTGCAGATCGTACAGTTATTAGAAGTGCCAATTGGCCCGGTCACTGGCCAAAGATTAAAGCAGACACCTACATGTCTGGGGTGGGAGGATCAATAGCAGCAGAAGTTAGTGCTAGGCCTTTGAGACGGATATTTGAAGGAGAAACAGGAGCTTTTACTCCTTTTGTGGTTGAAAAAATCCCCATCAATCTGTGGGGAAGAGACATTTTATAGCAGATAGGATTACAAATAAGCACTTCGGCTTTTTAGGCAGGACTGCTGTTGAAGGCCTACCTACAATTTCACCAGTTCCTATTCAGTGGAAGACTGATTCACCAGTGTGGGTAGAACAGTGGCCCTTAAGAAGTGATAAAATTCAGGCCTTATTAGACATAGTGCAAGAACAACTTGACCAAGGACACTTGCGGCCTTCTCTAAGTCCTTGGAATTCCCCAGTATTTATGGTGAAAAAGAAATCTGGAAAATGGAGGATGATAACTGATCTAAGAAAAATTAATGAACAGATGGAACCTAGGGGAACTCTTCAGCCTGGACTTCCATCTCCTACTCAGTTGCCAAGAGAATGGCCTCTATGTGTTATAGACATTAAGGATTGTTTCTATTCTATCCCTCTAGATAAGGAGGATATGAAAAGATTTGCTTTTTCAGTGCCTAGTGTTAATTTGGCCGAGCCTTATAAAAGATATGAATGGACAGTTTTGCCACAGGGAATGAAAAACAGCCCTACTATGTGCCAAATGTATGTTGCTGCTGCTCTTGCTCCAGTAAGAAAAGCCTTTCCAAAAGTAATATTGTTACATTATATGGATGATATTTTGGGATGTGCACCTGAGGAACAAATGTTAGAAGCATGTCTACAAAGACCATGGAAACATTAAAGTACTACAAACTGCATATAGCTACAGAAAAAATTCAAACACATGCTCCTTTTCAATATTTAGGATATGAAGTATATCCTAAGACACTCACAGTACAAAAGCTTTCTTTAAGAACAGAGAAGTTGGACACTTTAAATGACTTTCAAAAATTAATAGGAGATATCCAATGGATGCATCCAGTGTTAGGCTTAACTACCAATCAACTACAACCTCTATATGACATTTTAAGGGGAGACAGTGCTTTAAATTCACCACGCCAGCTTACAAAAGAAGCACAAAAGGCTTTGAGAGAAGTTGAACTGGCTTTATCCAATGTGGTTGAAAGAGTCACTCAAAAACCCTTGGAAATATCAGTTTTTGCTACAAAAGAGGCACCCACAGCAGTCCTTCATCAAGGAGACAGTGTGATTGAGTGGGTGAACCTCTCAGCACAACCAGAACAAAGCCTTACTCCTTACCCAGTGCTTGTGGCTAGGATTTTATTAAAGGGTATTAAGAGAGTAACACAATTATCTGGAATAAGTCCTGAAAAAATATACACATTCTATACTAACGCACAAATTAATGTATGCTGTGAGACCATCCCAGAATGGCAAATTTTATTGGCCACCGCTCCAAATTTTGCACATGGATCTCCATTAAAGATAACCCGGCTACTACATCATTGGCGATGGATCTTTGAAGAAAAGGTTTCTAAGGTTCCTCTTAAAGGACCAACAATCTTTACAGATGCCTCCAAAGAAAATATTTGTGCTGTATACTCTCATGATTTAACCATAAAGAGAGTAATCAGGACTCCTTTTCAATCCATTTAACAGAATGAATTATTTGCTATCATGCTAGCTCTTACTTATTACCCAGGAGACGTAAATATAATTACTGATTCAGCCTATTCAGTAGGTGTAGTACAAAGAATTGCCACAGCCCAAATAAAATTTGCAGCCTCTAATATTTATCAGCTCTTTAAGGAACTTCAAGAGCAAGTGAGAAAACATCCAGGCAAGATTTATATCTTGCATGTCCACTCACATAGTGGACTTCCAGGTCCTATTTTTGATGGAAATTCAAAGGCAGATAGCCTTTTAACCATGTTAGCCAGTAGTCCTTTATTTCAGGAAGCACAAGAATCTCATTCTAAATATCATCAGGCTGCTTGAGCTTTACGTTTACAATTTGGAATCACAAGAGAGGAAGCTAGGAGCATAGTAAAAAGCTGTACAGCTTGTCTTCCTTTCCATGCTCCTACACTCCCTTCAGGGAAGAATCCTCGTGGTTTGAGACCCAATGAAATCTGGCAAATGGATGTGACCCATTATAAATCTTTTGGTCGTCTATCTTTTATTCATGTTTGGTAGACACCTTTTCAGGATTCACATTTGCAGTGCCAGCAGCAAAAGAGACAGCCCGAGTGGTCACTGAATTCCTTATACAAGCATTTTCAATTATGGGTGTGCCACAAGCAATAAAAACAGACAATGGACCTGCATATACGTCCAAACATTTTACACACTTTTGTGCACAGTATAAGATTTTACATACCATGGGCATACCCTTTAATCCTCAAGGGCAGGCAATAGTAGAGAGAAGAAACAGAGATATTAAGACACTCCTCCAAAAACAAAAGAAAGGGGGAGCCACAGGTAACCCTAGAGAACTTCTAAATTTAGTTCTCTATACCATTAATTTTCTAATTTTTGACAAAGATGCACTGGCTCCAGCAGACAGGTTTTATAACCCACCAGAAGGGCAGTGTCCAGTGCGAGCAGCTCCACTGTCCTTAGATAATCACCAGGTGATGTGGAGAGATCCAGAATGTGGTGAATGGAAGGGACCAGATAGGTTAACTGCCTGGGGGAGAGGGTTTGCTTGTATTTCTTCAGCAGGAGAAGGAATCAGATGGGTGCCAATGCGTCGTATTCGCCTTGTCCATCAGAGAGAGACAGAAAAAGAGAAAGATCTCAAAATAAAGGAGAAAATCTAAAAAACATCTGACACTGAAAGAGCATGGATAATAAGAAGACTGTTAAAGAACTTTAAAAACCAGCAGGAATCATTGGATTTCCTAACACAAGATGAGACTAACGGACAATGGACTTGTGGACATTTATAAATTTTCAATTTATGATTATTTGATCATGTTATTTGTTATATACTTCGCATGTATTATGTTACTATGTTACTATGTGCTTATGTAATTTATGTAATTATGTGTAATACCTCCCATATTGATGGATTTATGTTTCAAGGTCATGACTATCCTGTGTTCTAAATCAAAAGAAAGGGGGAGATGTTAGGATTACTAGGTGAGAACCCAGGTTGACTTGACAGTTCTCTGGCTCAGACCTGTAAAGGGAGTTTACACCTTAGGAATCCTAGAAGGAGCAAGCTCATTGATTGAAGTGGTTCTTCCCAGAAGCCCTTGCATTATCCCACGCCCATTCTCTGGGAGGATAAAAGAGGCAACATTGGGCCTGGAGAGCAGTCTGCCTGGAGAAGGACAAGGGCTGGACGACAGTACTCCAGGAAGAGGAGAAGTCTCTGCATTACATCAGGCCTGACAGGGCTCTCTGCAGGAAGGGAAGTCACTTCTCTGGACAAGAGTTAATAGCAACTGCCTGGAGACAACGGTTCCCTACAGGAAGAAGAATCTGTCTGAGAGATTTGAGTAGACACAGCAGATCTCTTCCCAGAGAGTGATCCGGCAGCTTCTGGAGACGACAGCAAGCTACAAAAAGCTTTAATTAAAAAAGAAAAAAAAAAGAGTTAAATATAAAAGTGTTCATAAACCAATCAATTTGTCTATCTTCCTGACTTAATTTCATAATTTTAAATCCTGTGGGTCAATTTTCACCAAATTTGACAGAGGCAGAAAAGGTAAAATTATAGACAGCCTTATATCTTTTATGGAAGACTAAAGCAAGAGGATGTGGAAGGGTGAATATAGACGAAAAATAGCCTTTCATATTTTGATATTGCTTCTTGGAACCAAATAAAGGCATATATATATATATATATATATATATATATAGACATAATGCTTATTTTTATATACAAAGGTTTATTCTATCTAAATAGTTATTTAGGTTAGACTATTGGATTAATTAACCACAGTAATTTTATAATGATATCACACTTATATAACCCTAATATATAAAATATTGTCTTAACAATAATAAGAATTGGGTAACATAAGCATAAAGTATGTTAAAAGATGATGTTAGCTTGCCTATGTTATCATATCTAAAAAGAGTTGAAGCTAAAAATTGTGCTACATCTTATGCTACTAAACTTGGTGTTCATTTAATTTCACTAAGAGATTCCTTATGTATAACTGTATAGTTTGGTGATGGTATGGGATTATCTGATAATCTCTAAAAATGTCCATTCATTTTCTAGCTTTGACAAAATGACCATCTTTATAATTTGGATACCCTCAAATGGAAAGTGAATCAGATTTCATTTTTCACCAGAGAGCAAGATTAGGAACCATGAATGGAAGAAGCAAAGTCAAAATGGTAGTCAGAACTTAAGAAAAAAAATTCCTAACCATGAGAAATATCATACAGTAGAACAAAGGTAGTGCTAGTTCTCTCATTCAAGCTTTTCAAAGGGATTCTAGTTGACTGCTTGTCTAATAAATTTGAGGAATTTTTAATTTAGAAGTAATTGGACTTCTAAGACCCATTTAATTTCTGAATGACTCTTTACTTGAAATGGCCAATTTTAAATATTTCTCCATTCTAGAAAAGGTTTTTTTGCAGGTCTGGGATAGCCTAGAAATTCTGTAGCAGAAGACCATTCAATAGAAACTAGTTTGTCTGCAGGATGTCAGTAGGTAAAATCTAGGAATTCTCAGCAAATTTCCCCTCAAATTTCCTCAATTATTGTGAAGGTATATTGGAAGTATAGCCCTTTTAAAAATACCCATTTGTTGCTTTCCTAATTTAAATACATTTTGGAAATAATTGTAGCTTTTTAAGTGATGTTGAGGTATATATTTTTTTTCTTAATGCATTATGAATAGAAAAGCTAAAAACTTAACTTGTTTATGTAGTACATATAAAATTTAAAGGTATATTTGTGCCTATAGTACATAACTGATGCTATAGAGACACTCTGTTAAAATATAAAAAAAAATAAAGTCCCATATATAACAAAATATTCATAACATTAGTTTTTTTTTTTTTTTTTTTTTTTTTTTTTCTGGTAACAAAGCATTGGAAACTAAAATAAGTGCCAAATTACTAGTAAATAGCTAAACATATCATGATACAGGAATTCAATGGGCTATTAATACACTGTAAGATATAATGGAATTAAAAGAATTCAGAGAGCATGAGAAAACAAATAAACCAATGCAGAGTGAAATAAAATGAACCAGGAAAACAACATTCTTAATAACTTCTACAATAAAAAAAAAAAAAAGCAACAAAATAAGAAAATTGAATCCTGAAAAAAATATAAATATCTACTTTTCACTTTAAAGAAGAAATAAGAAATTGCCACTCACTCCCCTCATTGCAGAGGATATAAAATTTTAGGTAAACTATCAACTACCATTAATTTTTTGTTTAATTGATTTTCCCTTTCTTTTTCACTCTTTGTTTTAAGGCATAGCTAACTGCTTGAAGAATGACAAAGTGATAAGTTAAAATGGTAATAGCATAAAATAAAATACATAAATAAAAATGATATTACTCATGTTCATCATGAGCATCAAGTTGAGATGATTGGATAACTTGGTGCATCCTTTTAAAACTTAATAAGACCAACTGTGTTAAGTGCTTTATTTACTTCTCCAAGGAATATTTGTTAAGCATTTTTTGGTTTCACTACAACTTCATTTTGTTTTCATTTATAATGAAGATAATAATACTGACATAATGAAAATGATTTTTTCAGTTTTGCTAATGATTTATCAATTGTTTGTAGCAAACAAATGTCATAACTAGAATAACAATGCTTAAATTAGTGTTTAAAATGGTTCAAAAATTAGCTATTATTTCTACTTAATTCTCCCTTTTTTGCTTCTTTATCAATATAATGATAAAGTGGAAGGTTTAGAATTTTTAAATTTAAAAATAATTTAAATATTTAAGTGAAAGTACTTTAAAAATTTGTTTTATAGGTTCCAATAGTCAAAATATTTATAACTAAAGAACATACCATTTAATTTTAGTGTTTTCTCTATTTAATAAGGTTGATCTTATGGATCCTCTTATGTATGATCTTATATATGATCTAATGTCTGATTTTATGTATCATCTTAGTCCCTGATGAAAATCTGCCAAAAGATTAGGCAGGATTTTTAAAGTTATTTTCTACAGCAGTTCATAACATTAAGGTCACACAATGGACTGGAGTATAGAGAATAAAATATATTGCTGTTTATTGTTTATTGATCTACCTCCAATTTTTCCCTTTACTTTAAAAATCATTTTACTGAGAACAACCAAATATAGCTTTAAAAATCTTTGATTAACAGAGAATATCTCATGCATGTCCCAAGCCCATATTCCTTAGAAAATGAAGCCATAAGTTGAAAATTGTTTTCCATGATTCAGGGGTAATTGATAAATGAATGAATGGAAAACCATAGATTGAATGTTTATTTTGTGCAAAATGCTTAAATAAACATTGAGAATAGAAATATAAACGTTATAAAAACTCCTGGTATCAAAGAAATATGGAGAGAATTAGGGTTCCAGAACTAGAAAAGGGGGGTGGGATTGGTGTTAGTGCTATTTACAATTAGCATAGAAAAATTAAGATGACAAGAGAGTAAAATGAAGTGGCTATAAAGGCACTGATCAATCAATTGATATTTTTAAAGTATTTGCTATATTCCAGATATTTTTAAATGCTAAGGATTCAAAAAGAGACAAAAATAATGCCAGCAAATATATGTAAGCAAGTTACATACAGATAATAGAAAGTAATTTTTGTAGAAAAAGTCAAGAGATTGGGAAGGGCTTCCTGTGAAGGAGAGAATTTTAGCTGACTCTCTTGGATATAATAGGAGTACAAAGTCATCATCAATCAACACAGCAGAGCTCCAGAGTATGAGTTCAAAATTAAAAAAAAAAAATTGGTATATACTCTTGGGCTTGGTGTTTGGTCTTGGCAGGATGGAAACCAGTGAGATGAATAAGGAAGCAAGATTTAGTTGCAGTCAGTCATAGATGCCAAAAACTAGTTAAATAGGAAATATTTGCTCACCAAAAGTTTTCTCTACATTCATGAAGAATGTCATGAACAAGTCCAAATGGAAAACAATTTGCCTAAAATAGCTAATTCTTTTATATGCTGATTATGTCAAGTATAGCACATTATAGTTTCTTTTTGTAAAATGTTTGGTTATTCAAAAGACTTTAGTTTAATGAGATATTATGACAAATGCTTAATTTTCAGATTTTTGACACATATTTGATGCCTAGTACAGAAACTAGATATCTTTATCAAGAAATGTAATGTTCTCTCTAAAATGTAATGTTCTCTGTTGAGGTTTTCTTGGGGTCTCTGGAGGCAGCCTTCCTTTCAATTCAGTAATCACCATAAGTACAGCCAGGTTTGAAGCCCAAATCCTTTACTGTCTCCTTCAAAGTCTGTCTCCTTCACTTGGGGCTCAGCTAGTTTCTGGGAGCTTCCAGAGTCTTGGTTTCAGTGGAGAAGTGAAGGAGGGGAGCCTGCCATCAAGGTGGTGTGAGATGGGATGAATCTGTCTGAGTCCAAGGTTTTGTGCTCCAGCCTTCAGACTCCAGTCTTCTGTCCACTTGTCTCTGAATCTCCCTGGCTGAGATTTCTAGCTTATATGCCCCACAATGAGTACAAACCAATTATTATGTCACTAGGAAACCATTATTTGTTGTAGGATTAAGTCAATGAGTCAACTAGATTTAACCATTGTCTCCTCAATTCCACTTAGTACCTTGTTTCAAGTTCTGGCCCATAAATCTCCTTGTAGAATTAAATTAATCATTCTGAACCATGCTTAATTAGATAACTATTGTCTTTATCAATTCCACTGACTTAGTAGTACCTTGTAAGAATTCTTTGTTTCAAGTTCAGAGTTCTGGCCCATAACAAAGTGATATTTTTGAGTTAGATTAGAATACATTGCAGACATATTATCACAATTACAGATTTATGGACTTATGGGAAGAAGAATAAATTAACCCCAAATGATTATGCATAAAATAAATCTCCTAAGTTTGGATAATATCTCCACAAAGTAGAGTCCAAATCTTTCTTCTGTGTCATCAGGTCAGTATTTCCATAAATTACTTTATTATTTACTTGTCATTCAATATGATTTCATTGATTAGCAAGCAATAGTATTGTTTTATCCTTGGGAAAGAAATATTATTGAAATGCACATAGGGAAAAAAATACCAAAATGCAATACTGGGAAATGAAGACTTCAAAGAGAATGTTATTGTCCAGTTTTTATTCCAATTAATGAACATTTATAGGTAGTTATGAAAACTTATTTCTCATAATGTACAATATCATTAATTCCAGTGTCAATAATTCAGGTAAAAAACAGTGTTAGCACTCTGCTTACAGCTTTATTTGAGGATCTTAAAAGATTAAGCAATATGAAACAATTTAATTGTATTTACAATTTCTATGCTTTTCTGAAATTATTCTGCTCATCATTTCTTTTAGAACAATAATATTCCATTAATTTCATATACCATAACTTATTCAGTCATTCCCCAACTAATAGTACTTTACTCAATTTCCAGGTCTTTGCTACCACAAAAGGATGTTGGCACATGTGGTTCCTTTTCCATCTTTTATGATCTACACATAGATCCCAGTAGAGATGCTGGATCAAAGGGTATGCACAGTTTGATAGCAATCTTGATATAGTTCCAAATTGCTCTCCAGAATGGTTGAATAAGTTTACAACTCTACCAATACTGCACTGGTGTTCCAACATTTATCATTATATTTTTCCTCTCAACTTGGCTCATTTGATAGCCATGAAATGGTACTTCAGAGATTTTTGTTTTGTTTTTTAAACATAGCATGTGTTGATTTACATTCAAATTCTTTTTCTGGATGCAGATGGCATTTTCTGTCCAACTTCTACTGAGAGGAGCCAAGATGGTGGAGTAATGACAGGAACTTACCCATCCATTCCACCAAACTATTTGAAATTCCTTTAAATAATGACTCTATACAAATTTTAGAGAATCAGAATACCCCCAAAGAAGGAATAGAACATTTTCCAGGTGAAGACAATTTTGATCCTCAGCAGAAAAAATCTGTGACAGAAGAGTGTTATTCAGAGGATTCTGAATCAGCAGCTAGAGTATTCTGAACCTCTCAGCCTGGAGTCATCAGGAAGGACTCAGGAAGTGAGTAGAGAGGGTCTATGGCAACGGCATTGGAGTCTGGTGTACAATCCTATGCAGCCTAGGTCAGCTGAGCCCCAGCATGGGATGGAACATTAACTGCTATAGTGGGAAAGGGACACACCTTACAGGTGCAAAGCATATAATGCTTTTGGTCAGATTCCTAGAAGGATTTCTGAAAACAGATACACAAAATCCCTGAAGCCTGGGACAATGCACCTTCCACCCTGGAAATAGAACCATGCTTTAACAAATAGATAAAAGCCTACTAATAAGCTGGGAAAATGAGCATAAAACAAAAAAAAAAATGTTTCTGACCATTGAAAGTTATTATGGTGACAAAGAAGATCAAAAAACACACCCAGAAGATGGTAACAAAGTCAAAGTTCCTCTATACAAAGCCTCCAAGACAAAAAATAATTGGGCTCAGGCCATGGAAGAGCTCAAAAGGGACTTTGAAAATCAAATAACAGAGATAGAGGGGAAATTAGAAAAAGGAAGAAATGTTTTAAAAAAATACTAATAAGAGAAAGAATGACTTAAAAAGCAAAGTTGGTCAATTGGGAAAGCAGGTACAAAAGTTCACTGAAGAAAATAATTCCTTAAGGTAAAACAAAGCAAAACCAAAAAAAAATTAAAATAGCAAAAAATAATATCTCATTGGAAAAACAACTGACCTGGAAAATAGATCCAGGAGAGATAATTTAAAAATTATTGGGCAACCTTGAAGTCATGATCAAAAAAAGAACCTGGCCATCTTCTTTCAAAAATTTATCAAGGAAAACTTTCCTGATATTGTAGAACCAGAGGGGAAAAGAGAAATTGAAAGAGTCCACTGATTGCCTCCTAAAAGAGATTCCAAAATGAAAACTCCCAGGAATTCTAGAACTCTCAGGTGAATGAGAAACTATTGCAAGCATCCAGAAAGAAACAATTCAAGAAAAGTGAAACTACTTTAAGGATAACAAAAGTTTTATCAGCTTCTATATTAAAGGACAGGAAGGCTTGGAATATAATATTATGGAGAATAATGGAACTAGGATTGCAACCCCAAATCACCTACCCATCAAAATGAGTATAATTATTCAGAGGAAACAGAGAAATCTTTCAATGAAACAGAAGATTTTCAAGGGTTTGTGATGAAAAGACCAGAGTTGAATGGAAAATGTGATTTTCAAATGCAGGACACTGAAGAAGCATAAGGAGGTAATCAGGAAAGTGATATAATAAGGTACTTTGGGAGGATGATACTTGTAATTCATTAGACCATTCTCATTATTATGGCAATTAGAACAAGTATATGTAGACAGAGGGCATGGATGTGAGTTAAATATGAATGGATAATATATTTTATTTTTTAACAAAAATAATGAAATTAAGAGGTGAGAGAAGAGTGTACTGAGAAAAGGGAGAAATACAGAATGATGTAAATTTTCTGCCCTAAAAAGAGAGACAAAAAATCTTTTACAGTGGAGAAGAGGGAAAAAAGAGGCTGAGTGCATGAGTGAATCTTACTCTCATCAGAACTGGCTCAAATAGAATAAAAAAATAACAAACAAACAAACAAATAAAAAAAAAACTCACAAATACTCAATTGGGGTAAAGAAATCTGTCTTACTCTGCAAGAAAATAAGAGGGAAATGGGATATGGATGGGGGGAATAGTGATAAAAGAGAGATCATATTGGCAGGGGAAGTGGTCAGTAACAACTTTTGAGGAGGGACAGAATGTAGGGAGAAAAGATAATAAATACAATATAATAACAATGGTAATTTTAAAAAAATGAATCATGTTTCCCTTATGGAATATTATTGTTCTCTGGAAAATGAAGACCAAGAAGTTCTCAAGGGAAAAAATACAAAACAAAACAAAAAAAAATCTGGGAAGTCTTTCATGAATAAAATTAATTTTGCTGTATACAAAATATTAGCAATGTTCTGGGAGAACTAGCTATAAATTACTTTGTTATTCTCAATAGAACAATCATCTTCTCTGAAGGACTTATGATGAAAAATCCTATCTATACCCAAAAAAAGAACTGATAAAGTCTGAATAGACAGCTAAGCATTCCCTATTATTTTGTCTATCTTTATTTTTAACTTAATTTTACTTCAGGGTTTTTATTTTCATTAGGATGAGAGCTATGTTTTTTTTTTCCACAAGTTAACTTTTAAAAAGTTTTAAAAACAAAAAAAAATTTGAATGTAAATAGTGAAAATATTAAATAATTAATTGAAAAATATTTAATAATGTCTCTTGAGATTGTTTTGAATCATTGAACCACTGAGAAGACCGAATTCTTTCATAGTAGATTATCACACATTCTTGCTGTTATTGTGTACAATATATTCCTGAATTTGCTTTTTTTTTGTCATTATCAATTTATGAAATCCTTCCAGGCTTTTCTAAAATTGGCTTGTTCATCATTATTTAGAGCAATAATTCCAATACCTTCATAGAGACAGCTTATTCAATTATTCCCCAATTGATTGACATTTACTCATTTCACGATTCTTCGCCACCACAAAAATAACTGCTATAAATAATTTTGCACATGGGGGGAGGCTTCTTCATAGTTCATGATTTCATTGGGATGCTGATCCAGTAGAGGTACTGCTGAGACAAAAGGCATGCCCAGGTTGTTCTCCAGAATGGCTGGATCATTTCACAACTCCACCAACAACAAATTAATGTTTCAGTTTACCCACATTCCCTCTAACAAATATCATTATCTTTACCTGATATCTCAGTCAATTTGAGAGTTGTTTTAATTTGCTTTTCTCTAAGCAATAATGATTTAGAGCATCTTTTCATATGACTATAGATAGCTTTAATTATTTTAACTTATTATATGTATAATTAATTTAATATATGCATATATAATTATTACATATATTTATAGATCTAACAAATAATAAAAAGTGAAATGTATATATAAGTGGTTATGAATATATGTATAAGCATTAAAATATAATGCTTATTATTTATCATATTTATTATTTATTAGTGTGCATTTTCCAGCACAAAGATATGAAAAGGTTTACATGAACTGATGCTGAGTGAAAAAATCAGAACTAGGAATACATTCTACACAATAACAGCAAGAATAAGTGATAATCAATTATGAAAGAGTTGGTTCTTCTCAGTGGTTCAGTGATCAAAGGCAATCCCTGTAGATTGTGAATAGAAAATGTCATATGCATCAAGAAAAAGAACTATGGAGATTATATGGAAATCAACATGTGCTATATTCATTTCTTTTTTCAGAGATTTGTTTTTCCTCTCCCATGACTTTCCCCTTTTTTCTGATTTTTCTCTCTCAACATGATTCAAAAAGCAATGTGTATTAAAAATAAATATTTTAAAAGAGATTTGACAAAAGTTTTGAATAAATAAGTGATTGAATTCCTGGAGATAGTAAGACTGAAATAAGACAAGAGCAAGTAATATACATAATGTAAATTAATTGGTAAAAATTCAGGGGAAGTTGATGAGAAATTACGGATGAAATTAATTAATAAGCAAAAAGTAATAAAGAGAAAATTTTGCAAAATGTCTGACGTGAAATCCAATGTAACTTTGTAATTACTTCAGGATGAAATTAACAGTAGGAAAAATGGAGGCTCAACTAATATTACAGAATAAAAGTAGCAACCCAGCCAAACTCATCTAATATTTTCCTTCAAATAACCTTAAAATAATACCTCAAAGAAAATTCTGCAGCAGCAGATCCAAAGAAATGTCAAAGTGCAATATTTTTCCAGTCTAACATAACTCGGGAAGTCACCAAGGAAATCTATGACACCTATGTACAAGTAAGGCTGGAGTTTATGTAGCAGCAGAACCAGGCTTTTGCTTTAGATGGCCTCAACAGTTGCTACAGTAATTTCAGGAACTCTTAGCCCAGAGATAAGTAGATCAGACAAGTGGTGAGAAAGAAATTTCCTGGAACCTTTAATTGGAATTGGATGAAAGGCGGACACTTGAACAGCTCATGCCCATTCATAGGTCTGGGTCATAGTTCCTGGGTAAAGAAGAATGCATTGTGGTATATAATTATAGAAAATTATTGTGCTACAAGAAATGATAGAGCAAATAGTTTCACAAAAACCAGAAGAAACCTATGTGAACAGATACAAAATAAAATGAGGATAATCAGGAGATTATTGTATACATTTACAACAATATTGTAATTATGATTATTTATAAAATAATATACTATTCTCATCAAAATGATAACCTAACAATTCAGAAGAACTCATGATGAAATCAATATTTATCTCTAGAGAGAGAATCTATCAATTTTGAGTGCCAATTATACTGTAATTTCTCATTTTCTTTATCCTTCTTGATTTTACTTTTTTGGTATCATGGCTAATACAGAAGTAAGTTTTGAATAATTTCACAGGTACAATGCATTGTTGCCTTCTTATTGATGGTGATACCGAGAGACTGAAAGTAGAGAAGGAGTATGAAACTCAAAATTGAAAAGTAAATAAGTAATAATTATTACAAGAGAAAAAAGGAAAAGTAAATAGAAAATAGAAAATGACAGTGCATTTCTATTATGATAAATACTTTCCCTTACCTATAATGGAACTGATATTGAACTCATAGCACTGTCCCCAATGAGCTCAATACAAATTCAAGAAATGACATAATATTGAGGAAAATAAAAGATAGATTCTCTATCTATTTGAAAGAGGAAAGTTTCAAATAGTTTAAGGAAAATTAAGAAAATTATTAATATAAAAATCAAGAAGATTATTTTTTTTAAAAACTTGTGTCAACTTTCTTAATCGTAACTTCAAGAAAATAAATGACACAAACATCAATTAAGTTTGAAAATATAATCAGCTCCTATGCTCTAGGTACTATGCTACTCAGAGGCACGTAAATACTTTTAAACTCTTGCACTCAAGGTCCTTTGATTCTGGAAACATCATTTACAGAACGAAGTAAATGCAAAATTAATTGGAAAAAGGACAGAACCTCTCTACACAAATAGAGTAGAATCAGGAAATCCCTCTCTTAAGTTATAACACTTGAATTATGCTGTGATGGAATTTGGGAAATTAGAATGTAGTGCATTATAGCTTAACAGTGACTACTTTTGCTTCTCCCTGTCTTAAAGTTAGATGTGTTGAAGTTCACTACTCCCTTGAGGGTTTCCAGTACCTCTAAGGAGATTTGGAGATATATAGACTCTCTTTGATTGGACCAAGTTCACAGCTGACTCAATTATCAGAAATAAGCTGGTATTCCAGTTTCACTTGCCCATTTTACCACTGAGTTATTATTTTTACAAAGGAAAACTCATTTGAAAAGTATAGCAAGAATAAACATATCTTTTCTCCTCAAAAATATGGGGGTAATCTATCCTTATTCACACCTCCCACATCATTTCATGCTCTGAAAAGGTGAAATGGATTAGATTTGTAGCTTAATTTAGTTCCTATATTGAACAGAATCACTAAGCTACAAATGCAAAGGACTCCCTGACTTCTCAGTTCTTCCTTATAACTCTGTCTCAAAAATAGAGTTCCCTCATCCAAAGAGAAATTCATTTTCTATGTCAATGAATGAAAAGGACAAATAACAACAGCAACAAAAAAAGATTGAATCCCAAGCCTGTTTTTTGAGCCTATAGAATAAGAGAGGTATGAAGGAAAATGTTACCTTTCCCCTTTCCAAGTCAGTCTATGGTACCCATGACCTTTATTTTCCCTGGAAACAGGTAGAAAGAGAGATCATAATTGTTAAAGTCTCATAATTCTAAAAGTGAAATATGTTTCTATATTTTATATATAGGATTATGTATAAGTTTACACTATATTTTTTTGTTCTAACAAATATATTGCTAGCAATCCTCGCAAATATTAAGGACCTTTTTAATACCACATAATCTCTACATTATTATGGAGAATATGCTTCATGAATACTTGTTTATTCATTTAGGGAAAAAAACATAAAATGATAATTAAATTAAGTTTAAGTTATTTAAATTTATTCAATCTACTCACTATATGTTGCATATATTCTCCCCCTCCCTCAATTGAACTGAGGGAGACTGGGAATAGAGAATGTTAAAGTGAGAGAGAAAGAGAAAAAGGGGAAAAAATAGTGTGTGGCTCTATAAGGTAGATTTTTTTTTTTTTACTAAGATAAATTTGGTGATTATATAAAACATCTCAAGAGCTGTCCATTTGGGAGTTGTCCCAGAAGACCTAATCAAACATGAGAGAATTACTCTGTAGTCTCTTTAAACATTTTTTGTTTTGTTTTGTTTTGTTTTGTTTTGCTAAAAATTCTACTGTGGTTTGGTTGGTAAATTGATTAAACAGTGAAAAGGATAGAGCAGAAGAAAGAAAGTTTCAATAAAGCAGTTCTTACTGATTGTTCTATAAGAATTCCTTATCACTATCAGTAATTATAACTGAGGCAGCAAGTTAACCTTGAAAAGGACCTCACTATAAATCCAATGGCCAGAAGGAATTTGCTACAGGTATGCTTAGATCTCTGCCAACCAGTAAATTCTTTGTTCCCCACACAAATTCTCAAAGACATCCAGAGGCATTCATGTAGCATTCAGGATTGCCCTCTGCTACACTGATAATGCTCCCAAGAAAAGAGATTAAAGAAATCCCTCCTGTACATGGGCGTCTTGTCTTCTCTTTTCTTAATGTGTTGAATAAATTCATTCTGTTTTAAGTTGGTCACTGCTCATTTTAATGAAATGATTGTGTAAGATATGTAAATACAAAACTGTCTCAACTGATTATCATTTTCATATTTATAAGTGATTAAAGTAAAAATTAGATTTAACATAGTAGGACAAAATTAGTTGTAGAAATAGCAGTTTGTAAATGACCTATGTTTGAAAAAAGTTACTATGAAAATCCATTGTGTGTGAACAAGCATACAGTCCTTGAACCTGGAATTGGGCTATGGGATCATTTTCTATAAGATAAAGGTCACTACCTTGCTTTCTTTTGGAACTGATTTTTTTTAAGTGATAATTTCACAACAAAGTTGCAAATCCTGCTTGTGGAAAAAATGAGGGCATTAAAAACAAAATGTTAACTTTTAAAATATAATTTTAGTGTTTGCTTCTGCAGTGCACATACTTTGAAATACAAATCAACCTCTGTTTAAACATATGCTATGGATTGCATTACATATTTAATCAATTATTTCAAGATCTATAAATAATGAGATGTCATCGTAATACAAATAATCACACAATATTTCAAAAGAACTAGAAACTGATGTATAGCAATAAAGAAATCTCTTTAAAATTAAATCTGTCATTACAAAAGAGAAATTAGGGCATAAATGAATATAGAATCCTGTCACTCTATGGAAAATTATAAAAAGTAAATCTTAAAATGCACATTTAGGGAGTAGTTTTTCTTCCTTTAACAAATATCATTTCTTTTTAGTGGATGAGAAAATATGATTCTGAAAAATTTGGAATTACCTTCAATTTTCCTACAAAAGCCACAAATACTATTTAAAAAATCTTATTTGTATACCTTCAAATATTAGCAGATTATGCTGAAGTATTCAAATATCTTAATAAAAATGCAATGCTATTGCTAAAATATCTGATTATATTTTGTATCTTGCTAGAAAGAACCATAGTTTCAACCTTCTTAGACATGATTTACAACAGATATCACTAATATGAACATAAAAAGAGAAAAAGTATGAGAATACTTAAAAGAAAAGACAGATAGCTAAAAACATGCAAATTTAAAATTTGAGTAGGATGAAGAAAGATCTAGGTGGAAACCCTTTAACCAATTTGGATTTTTATAAGATAGAGAGAGATGAGAGTAAAGACAAGGGATTTTTGATGGCTATCTTACAGGAAGACCATAGAGACAACTTTTGATTAAGTAAGAAATGAACATATTATCTCTTAGTTTCTGTCTAGTTTTAAGACTTTAAGATTGCTACATGAAAAATTATCAAGGCCAAATTTTTAGATCATCTAATTAAAATATACATATCATGCAAGTACTTGGTATAACTAGTGAAATTATGAATGTGTGATATTCATTAATGTCTCACATTATTAATAATAAGCCATTTCACTTTGTCTTTTATAATATGATAGAAAAACCTTAAATACTGCCAATGTATTCTTCAAATTAAGACATTCCTCAATCTTTCAAAATACTGAAATTTTACAAAAGCTCTAAATTTAACAGAATATAATTTACTTTTAGAGAATTGTATTATAAAGGTTTTATTATTTTATTTGTATTACCAACATCTACCTCAAAGTCAGGCAATTAATAAATGTAAACCAAATTGAAATTAACTAATGTGAATGCAAAATGAGCCTGAACATATGGGTTGTGGGATCTTCAATGTTTAAATAAGGAATTTTAATTTTCAGATCATATAATCCCTTGAAGATTTGTGAGTAATAGAAACATGTCAATATGTAATGAAGCAATTTCTAATTTTAGCAGTCATATGAAGTACACATTAAATAGAAAAAAGAAAGGAAACAAGAAGCTATTTAGGAGAATGTTATAACAATCTGAGTGAAGAGTAATAAGGTCCCAAATTTGGATAGAAATTAGTTGAATTCAGGGAAAGGCATAGATTGTTCAACCAACTAATCCACTAACTTGTTGATCATTTGAATATTTTGAATACAATATTAAAAATGTAATGTTTCTGTGATTTAGAAAATGATAAGTTGGGAAACAGAAAAATATGGAAAGTTTTGTATTTATGAATTGAGTTGTTATTTACCTTCAGAGAAAAAGAGAACAAACAGGAATAGTACTGTTTTATATAGATGCATATGTGAATTTATGTAAATGATTATAAATATCTATGTATATGTATGTGTGTATTTGTGTATATGTGTGTACCTGTATATTTGTATATGTATATGTATATGCTTAATTGTCTATGCATTATGTGTGTAATATATATGTAAATATATTCACAAAAAAGTTAAACCATCTAATTTTGATTATATTACATTAAAAAGGTTTTGCACAAATAAAAAATATAGTCAAAATTAAAAAGAAAGCAGAAATGGAGAGCACAACTTCCGGCCAAGATGGCGGCGTGGAGGCAGACAGCTGCTTGAGCTCCTCATTTTCTCTCAGAACTTACTTCATGACAAGCCTCTGACTTAATGCTTGACCCAGAAAGAAATCCACAAAGAATCACCAAGAGAAGACATCCTTGAAAGTCACCAGAAAAGGTCTGTGTTTGCTAGGGGGAGGACCAATCAGACTGGGCACAGACTGAGGGCAGGCATCCAGAGCAAGACAGGCAGTGCACACAGCTCAGACCAAAGGGGGAGGGGTGTGATCTCTGCCGTTTCTGTGAAAGGGCTTTTGCCCCAGTGAGGATGCTCCATCTTGGCAGCAAGCCAGGAGTAGTGGAGAGGGTATAAACACCGGAGGTGAAGATTAAAACCCCAGAAAGCCAGCGTCTCTCAGAGCCCGGCCACCCCCAACCCCCACCTGGACAGACTCAGTGCGTTCTCGGAGCCTCAGAGCGCAGACTCAGTACAGTCATTGCTGTTCTGTTAGTGGCTCTCTGCTGCCCTACCCCCAGTCTGTAAAGGAAGCCCATTAATACCATCCAGCCCCATCCCCCGCAAAAAAGACCAATTGTTTCTCTTGTCAGTTTGTTTTCTTTGATTCCTACTCTGACAAAATGAACAAAAAATTCAAAAGGGCTCTAACCATTGACAGCTTCTGTGTGGAGAGGGAGCAGACTTCAAATGCTGAGGAGACTAGGAACAGACTGTCCCCAGATGTATCCCCTGGGAGGGATATAAGCTGCTCCTCAATACAAAAGAACCTCATAGAGGAAATCAAAAAGGCTCTCACAAGAGAGCTGGAAGAGAAATGGGAAAAGGAAAGGGAAGCTTGGCAAGAGAGCCTGGAGAAGTCATCCCATGCATTCAAAGACAGAGTGGATAAAGAAATCAAATCATTGAGAAACAAGATTAGTGAGCTGGAAAAGGTAAACAACTCCAAGGAAAACAGGATTAGTGAGCTGGAAAAGGTAAACAACTCCAAGGAAAACAGGATTAGTGAGCTGGAAAAGGTAAACAACTCCAAGGAAAACAGGATTAGTGAGCTGGAAAAAGAAATCAGCTCTCTAAAAAATAAAATGGATGAAATGGAAAAAAATTCCATAGAAGATAAAAAACTCAATTGGACAATTACAAAGAGATATAAAAAAAAGTGAGTGAAGAAAATACATCATTGAAAATTAGACTGGAACAAGTAGAAATGAATGACTCAAGGAGAAACCAAGAGGTAGTCAAGCAAAACCAGAGAAATGAAACAATTGAAAAGAATGTCAAGTACCTTACCAGAAAGACAACAGACCTGGAAAACAGATCCAGGAGAGACAATTTGAGAATAATCGGACTCCCTGAAAAATGGGAGGAAAAAAAGAGCTTGGGCACCATTTTCGAGGAAATTATCAAAGAGAACTGCCCAGACATTCTGGAAACAGAGGGTAAAATAGACATTGAAAAAATTCATCGATCACCTACTGAAAGGGACCCTAAAATCAAAACGCCAAGAAATATAGTGGCCAAGTTCAAGAACCATCAGACAAAGGAAAAGATATTGGAAGCTGCTAGAAAAAAGCAATTCAGATATGGAGGATCCACAATAAGGGTAACCCAGGATCTAGCAGCGTCCACATTAAAAGAACGCAGGGCCTGGAACATGATATTCTGAAAGGCTAAGGAACTTGGTATGCAGCCAAGAATAACTTACCCAGCAAGAATGAGCATTGTTTTCCAGGGAAGAAGATGGACATTTAACGAAATAAATGAATTCCATCTATTTTTGATGAAAAAACCAGACCTACATAAAAGGTTTGATCTTCAAATACAGAACTCAAGAGATTTCTAAAAAGGTAAAAAGAAATCTTGAGAACTATACTTCTGTCAAAAAAATATGTAAAGAACATATGTACAATTTGTCTTAGAAACTAGAGGTGGAAAGGAGATTATATCATAAAAAAGTGTAAAGTGGTGGTATTACATCTCATGAAGAGGCAAAGATAACCTATTATATCTGAGAGAAAGAAAGGAGGGAGATGAACATAGTGTGTATCAATAGACATATTCGATTTATGGTGAAACTTCTTCCACTTCATTGAAAAGTGAAAGGGAAGGAGTAAGCTAAGGGGAAGGGAATACAGTAATTTCGAGGAAAAGGGGTAAAATAAGGGGAGGATCTTTAAGGTGGGGGAGGGATCCTAAAAAGGGAGGGCTGTGAAAAGCAAGTGGTGTTCACCAGTTTAATACTGGATAAGAGGGTAAAAGGGAAGGAAAGGGGAAAAGCATAAGCAGGGGTTAATAGGATGGCAAGCAATATAGAATTAGTCCTTCTAACCATAAATGTGAATGGGGCAAAATGCTTCATAAAGAGGAAGTGGTTAGCAGAATGGATTAAAAGTCAGAACCCTACTATATGTTGTTTACAGGAAACACACCTGAAACAGGGTGAGACATTAAAACTAAAAGTAAAAGGGTGGAGCAGAATCTATTATGCTTCAGGCAAAACCAAAAAAGCAGGAGTAGCCATCCCCATCTCAGATCAAGCAAAAACAAAAATTGATCTAATTAAAAGAGATAAGGAAGGGCATTATATCCTGCTAAAGGGCAGCATCAATAATGAAGCAGTATCAATATTAAACATATATGCACCAAGTGGTGCAGCATCTAAATTCTTAAAAGAGAAATTAAGAGAGCTGCAAGAGGAAATAGATAGCAAAACTATAATAGCGGGAGATCTCAACCTTGCACTCTCAGAATTAGATAAATCAAACCACAAAATAAATAAGAAAGAACTCAAAGAGGTAAATAGAATACTAGAAAAGTTTGATATGATAGATCTTTGGCGAAAACTAAATGGAGACAGAAAGGAATATACTTTCTTCTCAGCAGTTCATGGAACCTATACAAAAATTGATCATATACTAGGGCATAAAAACCTCAAAATCAAATGCAATAAGGCAGAAATAGTAAATGCATCCTTTTCAGACCATAATGCAATCAAAATAACATTTATTAAAAAGCCAGGGGAAAATAGACCAAAAAATAATTGGAAACTAAATAATCTTATACTAAAGAATGATTGGGTAAAACAGCAAATCATAGACATAATTAATAACTTCACCCATGAAAATGACAATAATGAGACATCATGCCAAAATGTGTGGGATACAGCCAAAGCAGTAATAAGGGGAAGTTTTATATCTCTACAGGCATACTTGCATAAAATAGAGAAAGAGAGGGCCAACGAATTGGGCTTACAACTAAAATTGCTAAAAAAGGAACAAATTAAAAACCCCCAGACAAACACAAAACTTGAAATTCAAAAAATAAAAGATGAGATTAATAAAATCGAAAGTAAAAAAACTATTGAATTAATTAATAAAACTAAGAGTTGGTTTTATGAAAAAACCAACAAAATAGACAAACCCTTAGTAAACCTGATTAAAAAAAGGAAAGAGAAAAAGCAAATTGATAGTCTTGAAAATGAAAAGGGTGAACTCACCACTAATGAAGAGGAAATTAGAACAATAGTTAGGAGCTACTTTGCTCAACTTTATGCCGATAAATTCGATAACTTAAATGAAATGGAAGAATACCTTCAAAAATATAGCTTGCCCAGATTAACAGAGGAAGAAGTAACTAGTCTAAATAGTCCCATCTCAGAAAAAGAAATAGACCAAGCTATTAACCAACTTCCTAAGAAAAAGTCCCCAGGACCAGATGGATTTACAGGTGAATTCTACCAAACATTTAAAGAACAACTAACTCCAATGCTATGTAAACTATTTGAAAAAATAGGGATTGAAGGAGTCCTACCAAATTCCTTCTATGACACAGACATGGTACTGATACCTAAACCAGGCAGAACAAAAACTGAGAAAGAAAACTATAGACCAATTTCCTTAATGAATATTGATGCTAAAATCTTAAATAAGATATTAGCAAATAGGCTTCAGAAAATCATCCCCAGGATAATACACTATGACCAAGTGGGATTTATGCCAGGAATGCAGGGCTGGTTTAATATTAGGAAAACTATTAGTATAATTGACCATATTAATAATCAAATTAATAAAAAACATATGATCATCTCAATAGATGCAGAAAAGGCATTTGATAAAATCCAACATCCATTCCTACTAAAAACGCTTGAGAGTATAGGAATAAATGGACTATTCCTTAAAATAATAAGGAGCATATATTTAAAACCTTCAGTAAACATCATATGTAATGGTGATAAACTAGAACCTTTCCCTGTAAGATCACAAGTGAAACAAGGTTGCCCATTATCACCATTACTATTCAATATAGTACTAGAAACTCTAGCCTTGGCAATAAGAGCCGAGAAAGAGATTCAAGGAATTAGAGTAGGAAATGAAGAAATCAAATTGTCACTTTTCGCAGATGACATGATGGTATACTTAGAGAACCCCAAAGACTCTGCTAAAAAGCTATTAGAAATAATTCAGAATTTTAGCAAAGTCGCAGGATACAAAATAAATCCACATAAATCCTCAGGATTTTTATACATTACCAACACAATCCAACAGCAAGAGATACAAAGAGAAATTCCATTCAAAATAACAGTCGATAGTATAAAATATTTGGGAATATATCTACCAAAGGAGAGTCAGGAATTATATGAGCAAAATTACAAAACACTTGCCACAAAAATAAAGTCAGATTTAAATAATTGGAAAGACATTCAGTGTTCTTGGATAGGCCGAGCGAATATAATAAAGATGACAATACTCCCCAAACTAATTTATTTATTTAGTGCTATACCAATCAGACTCCCAAGAAACTATTTTAATGACCTAGAAAAAATAACAACAAAATTCATATGGAAGAATAAAAGGTCGAGAATTGCAAGGGAACTAATGAAAAAAAAGTCAGAGGAAGGTGGTCTAAGTGTACCTGATTTAAAGCTATATTATAAAGCAACAGTCACCAAAACCATTTGGTATTGGCTAAGAAATAGACTCGTTGATCAGTGGCATAGGTTAGATTCACAGGGCAAGATAGTGAATAAAAATAGCAATCTAATCTTTGACAAACCCAAAGATCCCAAATTTTGGGATAAGAATTCATTATTTGACAAAAACTGCTGGGAAAACTGGAAATTAGTATGGCAGAAACTAGGCATGGACCCACATTTAACACCACATACTAGGATTAGATCAAAATGGGTCCAAGATTTAGGCATAAAGAACGAAATCATAAATAAATTAGAGGAACATGGGATGGTTTACCTCTCAGACTTGTGGAGGAGGAAGGAGTTTGTGTCCAAGGGAGAACTAGAGACCATTATTGATCACAAAATAGAACTTTTTGATTACACCAATTTAAAAAGTTTCTGCACAAACAAAACTAATGCAAACAAGATTAGAAGGGAAGTAACAAATTGGGAAAAAATTTTTACAGTTAAAGGTTCTGATAAAGGCCTCATCTCCAAAATATACAGAGAATTGACTTTAATTTATAAGAAATCAAGCCATTCTCCAATTGATAAATGGTCAAAGGATATGAACAGACAATTTTCAGATAATGAAATTAAAACTATTTCCACTCATATGAAAGAGTGTTCCAAATCACTATTGATTAGAGAAATGCAAATTAAGACAACTCTGAGGTATCATTACACACCTGTCAGATTGGCTAAGATGAGAGGAACAAATAACGATGAATGTTGGAGGGGCTGTGGGAAAACTGGGACACTGATGCATTGTTGGTGGAGTTGTGAAAGAATCCAACCATTCTGGAGAGCAATCTGGAATTATGCCCAAAAAGTTATCAAAATGTGCATACCCTTTCACCCAGCCATACTACTACTGGGCTTATACCCCAAGGAACTACTAAAGAAGGGAAAGGGACCTGTATGTGCCAAAATGTTTGTGGCAGCCCTTTTCATAGTGGCTAGAAGCTGGAAGATGAATGGATGTCCATCAATTGGAGAATGGTTGGGTAAACTATGGTATATGAATGTTATGGAATATTATTGTTCTATAAGAAATGACCAACAGGAGAAATACAGAGAGGCTTGGAGAGACTTACATCAACTGATGCTGAGTGAAACGAGCAGAACCAGAAGATCATTATACACTTCAACAATGATACTGTACGAGGATGTATGCTGATGGAAGTGGATTTCTTCAACATAGAGAAGAGCTAATCCAATTCCAATTGATTAATGATGGACAGAACCAGCTACATCCAGAAAAGGAACACTGGGAAATTAATGTAAACTGTTATTTTTACCTTCTGAATCCAATTCTTCCTGTGCAACAATAAATTCGGTTCTACACACATATATTGTATCTAGAATATACTGTAATATATTTAACATATATAAGACTGCTTGCCATCTGGGGGAGGGGGTTGGGGGAGGAAGGGAAAAAATCTGAATAGAAGTAAGTGCAAGGGATAATGTTGCAAAAATTATCCATGCATATGTACTGTCAAAAAATGTTATAATTATAAAATAAAATTAAAATTAAAAAAAAATGAAAAAAAAAGCAGAAATGTTGAAATATAATTTCTGCAAGCATTTCTCATAAAGACTTCATATCTATAGCATATAGAAAACTGAATCAAATTTATAAGAGTACAAGTAATTTGCCTATTGATAGTCAAATCATATGAAAAATCAGATGAAGGAAATAAAATCATGTATAGTCATAGTCATATGAAAAATGCTGTAAATCACTTCTGATTAGAGAAATGCAAATTGAAACAACTCTGAGTTTCTTCCAGGGTTGGAGCAGAGATGGCAGAGCAAAACAAGGAAGATGCATTAAGCTTTCTCAGTTTTCCTTGAAGACCACATGCAATCAAGCCTCTGAACAGAGTCTGGCTGATTGAAATCACTCTCCAGCTCAAGATAGTTGAAAAAAACTTTTTAAAAAATCATACTCAATGAGTGAAAAGCATGTTCAGTCCAGTTCAGACAGATTCTGGAAAGGATGGTGAGAGCAAATATCAACTGAGATTCTCTGTTCTTCAACATTAGCAGAACAGAGCAGTGAGACAGCCCCCAGTTCCAAATCAGAAGGCAAACTCTGAGAAGCAAGACCATTTCCTGAAAAGACCAGGCAAAGCTACCCAGGACAAACGCAAGGAGCCCTGTGCTCAAAACAAAAACTCAGAGTTGCATAGAAAGTTTTGGACTGCATCCTCTTTATGCAAGGAATAGAGCTCAACTATAAGAAACAGAAAAGAACCTTGACTAGAGAAAACGACTATAGTAACAGGGAAGACCAAAACAAGAACTGAGACAAAGACAAAATATCCACATAGAAAATGTCAAACAGCTATAAGAATTGTTCTCAAGACCAAAGAGGCTTCTTGAAAGTGCTCATACAAGATTCAAAAGGCAAATAAAAGATATAGAAGAAAAAATGAGAAAAGAAATGAGAGATATTCAAGAGAGAGTCAATAGCTTAGAAAAGGAAGTAAAAGGGGGCGGAGCCAAGATGGCGGAGAGGAAACACAGGACTCAGTGAACGTCCTCACTCCCTCACAACCAATTAGATAAATTAAGTCTCAAAATTAGCTCAGGACTGATAGATACCACAAGGACTGGAAGCACGACTTACCAGCTGAAGAGAATCTGGAGTTTCAACAGGAAAGGTCAGTTCTCAGGGGAGGAATAAGAAAGACCAGCACAGACGGTGGGGTAGGGGCACACTGCGCCCATTGCGCTGGGAAGGGCTCTGGGATCAGAGAAGCCACTGAGGTAAAGGAATCTGGCACAGGCTGTTAGCTCTTCTCTGCTAATTATTTAGCAGTTCAGAAGAGAAAGCCAAAATATTTTAAAACTCAGATTAGATTTTCCCCGGACCCTGGGGGTGACTCAGGCACCAGGGGGTGTGGCCTCAGCTACCTCCTGAGAATAGTTAAGAGACTGACAAGTGGGTGGATACGGCCCAAGGCAACACACACTGCCTAGCTTAGCTGGAGGGAGTGGAACTCAGCTCCAGGAAGTCCCAGAGAAGCGGAACCTTTGAACTAGGGACCGCGGTTTCTGGCAGACACTTCCAGTTTGAGCGCAGGGGCTTCTTACGTCACCTGCTGCAGATACCCACTCCCCACCCGGACACATAGGCTGGGCTTCTTGCTGTCTTCACTATTCTACGCCCTCGAAGCACAGTAGTGCTAATCACCTCTGAGGCACTCCCAGGGAGAGGGTGGGGAACTCTCTCCCAGAGCTCTCTCTTAGCTCGGGCTCAGGAGCCGCTGCATCCATCTGGTCTGGGAGGAAGCTGGTAAAGAAGTAAATAATTTCCTACCCCAGAGACAGACCCCAAAAGATTTTTTTTAAGTATGAGCAAAAAAGCTAGAAAAACTATAGATTCCTTCTATACAGAGAAAGAGCGGGTGTCCAACCCCGAGGAAGTTGACAGCAGAGAATCAGATAACAACCTAAAGGGGAACGATTCCTGCCCCCCATCACATAACTCTCTCCTAGAAGAAGCTCTTAAGAAATTGAGGGAGATCGAAGAAAAATGGGGAAAAGAAAGGGAAGTTATGATAGAAAATAACAATGTCCTGAAATTGGAGTTGCAAAAAATAAAGAATTCACAGGAGATGCAGGGAAACAAAATTAGTAAATTAGAAAAGGTTAAAAAAACACAGGAAAGTAGGATTTCTGAACTGGAAAAGATAAAAAAGTCTCAAGAAAATAGAATTTCTGAATTGGAAAAAGAAAATAATTCTCAAAAAAAAAAAATTAGGGAAATGGAAAAAAACTCAATAGAGCAAAATAATTCATTTAAAAACGAAATTGGGCATTTACAAAAAGAACTAAAAACTGTGAAAGAAGAAAATAACTCCTTAAAAGTCAGGATGGAACAAATAGAAATGAATGATTCACAGAGAACCCAAGAATCAGTCAAACAAAACAAAAAAAAAATGAGAAGCTGGAGAACAACGTCAAATACTTACTGGGAAAATCTATAGACCTGGAAAATAGATCTAGGAGAGATAATCTGCGGATTATTGGACTTCCAGAAAACTATGACCAAAAAAAGAGCCTAGATTCTATTTTACAGGAAATTATCAAAGAGAACTGTCCAGAGATAATAGAAACAGAAGGGAAAGTAGATGTGGAAAGAATTCATCGAACTCCTTCTGAAATAGACCCTAAAAAAAGAACACCACGGAATATTGTGGCTAAGCTGCAGAATTACCACACAAAGGAGAAAATCCTGCAAGCAGCTAGAAAAAAACAATTTAAATACCAAGGTGCCACAATAAGGGTCACCCAAGATCTGGCTGCCTCCACATTAAAAGATAGAAGGGCCTGGAACCTGATATTCTGAAAGGCAAAAGATCAAGGACTGCAACCAAGAATGAACTACCCAGCTAAGTTTAGCATCTTTTTCCATGGAAGAAGATGGTCATTCAATGAAACAGAGGAATTCTATATGTTTCTAAGAAAAAAACCAGACTTAAACAAAAAATTTGATTTACATCCACAAGACTGAAGAGAAACAGAAAAAGGTACACAGAACCCTTGAGAACTGTAACTCTGTTGTGGGTATATAAAAAATACTCAAGGATAATTTGATTTTACTGATATAAAAGAAAAAAAGGGGGGTGTGGTAAAGGGAAGGAGGTCGGTTCAGAAAAAGGGGAAGGAGTGATAAAAAGAGGGAAACTACATCCCAGGAAGAGACATAGAAAATACACCATATCTGAGGGAACTTAGTGAGGGGGAGAATCATTGAGTGAATCTTACTCTCATCAGAAGAGGCTCAAAGAGTAAATAATTAACATATTTGTTTTTCAGAGAATTTTCTCTCACCTCATTAAAAGGGGGGAGAGGAAAAGGGGAAAGGAAAAGGAGAATAAGTGAAGGGACTTGGAGGGAGGGGGGAGGGATCCTAAAAAAAAAAAAAAAAAAAAAGAGGGAGGGTTGCGCGTCACAAGGGGGGTCTGCAAATTAAATATCGGGGAGGGGGATCAGGGGGGTCAAGGGAAAAAAGTATAATCTGGGGATAATACGATGGCAGGAAATACAGAATTAGTAATTTTAACTGTAAATGTAAATGGGATGAACGATCCCATCAAACGGAGACGGATAGCAGATTGGATCAAAAAGCAGAACCCTACAATATGTTGTCTACAGGAAACACACTTAAAGCAGGGAGATACATACAGAGTAAAGGTAAAAGGTTGGAACAGAGCATATTATGCTTCAGGTAAAGCCAAAAAAGCAGGGGTAGCTATCCTTATCTCAGATCAAGCAAAAGCAGAAGTAGATCTCGTTAAAAAAGATAAGGAAGGAAACTATATCCTGCTGAAAGGTAGCATAAATAATGAAGCCATATCAATACTAAACATATATGCACCAAGTGGTATAGCATCTAACTTTCTAAAGGAAAAGTTAAGAGAACTGCAAGAAGAAATAGACAGTAAAATTATAATAGTGGGAGATCTCAACCTTGCACTCTCAGATTTAGACAAATCAAACCACAAAACAAACAAGAAAGAAATTAAAAAAGTAAATAGAACATTAGAAAAACTAGGTATGATAGACCTTTGGAGAAAACTGAATGGCAATAGGAAGGAATATTCTTTCTTCTCAGCAGTTCATGGATCCTATACAAAAATTGACCATATATTAGGACATAAAGATCTCAAAATTAAATGTAGGAAGGCAGAAATAATAAATGCCTTCTTCTCAGATCACAATGCAATAAAAGCTACATTCAGTAAAAAGTTAGGGGTAAATAGACCAAAAAGTAATTGGAAACTGAATAATCTCATCTTAAAGAATGACTGGGTGAAAGAGCAAATTATAGAAACAATTAACAATTTCACCCAAGATAATGATAATGATGAGACATCATATCAAAATCTTTGGGATGCAGCTAAAGCAGTAATAAGGGGAAATTTTATATCTTTAGAGGCTTATTTGAAGAAAATTGAGAAAGAGAAGATTAACGAATTGGGCTTACAACTTAAAAGGCTAGAAAAAGACCAAATTATAAACCCCCAACCAAAAATTAAACTCGAAATACAAAAATTAAAAGGAGAAATCAATAAAATCGAAAGTAAAAAAACTATTGAATTAATAAATAAAACCAAGAGTTGGTTTTATGAAAAAGCCAATAAAATAGATAAACCTTTGGTAAATTTGATCAAAAAAAAGAAAGAGGAAAATCAAATTGATAGTCTTACAAATGAAAAGGGGGATCTTTCCACCAATGAAGAGGAAATTAGAGAAATAATAAGGAGTTACTTTGCTCAACTTTATGCCAATAAATTTGATAACTTAAGTGAAATGGATGACTTTCTCCAAAAATATAGGCTCCCTAGATTAACAGAGGAGGAGATAAATTGCTTAAATAGTCCCATTTCAGAAAAAGAAATAGAACAAGCTATTAATCAACTCCCCAGGAAAAAATCCCCAGGGCCAGATGGATTCACATGTGAATTCTACCAAACATTTAAAGAACAATTAGCCCCAATGTTATATAAATTATTTGAAAAAATAGGGGATGAAGGAGTCCTACCAAACTCCTTTTATGACACAGACATGGTACTGATACCTAAACCTGGTAGATCGAAAACTGAGAAAGAAAATTATAGACCAATCTCCTTAATGAATATTGATGCTAAAATCTTAAATAAGATATTAGCAAAAAGACTTCAGAAAATCATCTCCAAGATAATACACTATGATCAAGTAGGATTTATTCCAGGAATGCAGGGCTGGTTTAATATTAGGAAAACTATTAATATAATTGACCATATTAATAATCAAATTAATAAGAACCATATGATCATCTCAATAGATGCAGAAAAAGCATTTGACAAAATCCAACATCCATTCCTACTAAAAACTCTTGAGAGTATAGGAATAAATGGATTATTCCTTAGAATAATCAGGAGTATATATTTAAGACCGTCAGTAAGCATAATATGCAATAGAAATAAACTGCAACCTTTCCCAGTAAGATCAGGAGTGAAACAAGGTTGCCCACTATCACCATTACTATTCAATATAGTACTAGAAACGCTAGCCTCGGCAATAAGAGCCGAGAAAGAGATTCAAGGAATTAGAGTAGGAAATGAGGAAATCAAACTATCACTTTTTGCAGATGACATGATGGTATACTTAGAGAACCCCAAAGACTCTGCTAAAAAGCTACTAGAAATAATTCAAAATTTCAGCAAAGTGGCAGGATACAAAATAAATCCACATAAATCCTCGGCATTTTTATATATCACTAACAAAATGCAACAGCAAGAGATACAAAGAGAAATTCCATTCCAAACAAATGTTGAGAGTATAAAATATTTGGGAATCCATCTACCAAAGAAAAGTCAGGAATTATATGAGAAAAATTACAAAACACTTGCCACAAAAATAAAATCAGATTTAAATAATTGGAAAGACATTCAGTGCTCTTGGATAGGCCGAGCGAATATAATAAAGATGACAATACTCCCCAAACTAATCTATTTATTTAGTGCTATACCAATCAGACTCCCAAGAAACTATTTTAATGACCTAGAAAAAATAACAACAAAATTCATATGGAAGAATAAAAGGTCAAGAATTGCAAGGGAACTAATGAAAAAAAACTCAGAGGAAGGTGGTCTAAGTGTACCTGATCTAAAGCTATATTATATAGCAGCAGTCACCAAAACCATTTGGTATTGGCTACGAAATAGACCGGTAGATCAGTGGAACAGATTAGATACAAAGGACAAAAAAGGGTACATCTATAGCAATCTAATCTTTGACAAACCCAAAGATTCCAACATTAGGGATAAAAATTCATTATTCGGAAAAAACTGTTGGGAAAACTGGAAATTAGTATGGCAGAAATTAGATATGGATCCACACTTAACACCATATAACAAGATAAGATCAAAATGGGTCCATGATTTAGGCATAAAGAGGGAGATAATAAATAGATTAGAGGAACAGAGGATAATCTACCTCTCAGACTTGTGGAGGAGGAAGGAATTTATGACCAGAGGAGAACTAGAGATCATTATTGATCACAAAATAGAAGATTTTGATTACATCAAACTAAAAAGTTTCTGTACAAATAATACTAATGCAAACAAGATTAGAAGGGAAGTAACAAATTGGGAAAATATTTTTAAAAACAAAGGTTCTGACAAAGGTCTCATTTCCAAAATATATAGAGAACTGACCCAAATTTATAAGAAACCGAACCATTCTCCAATTGATAAATGGTCAAAGGATATGAACAGATAATTCTCAGAGGAAGAAATTGAAACTATATCCACTCACATGAAAGAGTGTTCCAAATCACTACTGATCAGAGAATTGCAAATTAAGACCACTCTGAGATACCACTACACACCTGTCAGATTGGCTAAGATAACAGGAACAAATAATGACAAATGTTGGAGGGGATGTGGGGAAACTAGGACACTAATACATTGCTGGTGGAGTTGTGAAAGAATCCAGCCATTCTGGAGAGCAATCTGGAATTATGCCCAAAAAGTTATCAAACTGTGCATACCCTTTGACCCAGCAGCGCTACTACTGGGATTATATCCCAAAGAAATACTAAAGAGCGGAAAGAGACATATATGTGCCAAAATGTTTGTGGCAGCTCTTTTTGTTGTAGCTAGAAACTGGAGGATGAATGGATGTCCATCAGTTGGAGAATGGTTGGGTAAATTGTGGTATATGAAGGTTATGGAATATTATTGCTCGGTAAGAAATGACCAGCAGGAGGAATACAGAGAGGCCTGGAGAGACTTAAATCAACTGATGCTGAGTGAAATGAGCAGAACCAGAAGATCACTGTACACTTCAACAACAATACTGTATGAGGATGTATTCTGATGGAAGTGGAAATCTTCAACATAAAGAAGATCCAACTCACTTCCAGTTGATCAATGATGGACAGAGGTAGCTGCACCCAGAGAAGAAACACTGGGAGGGGAATGAAAATTGTTAGCACTGATATCTGTCTGCCCAGGTTGCATGTACCTTCGGATTCTAATGTTTATGGTGCAAAAAGAAAGTGATATTCGCACACATGTATTGTACCTAGACTATATTGTAACACATGTAAAATGTATGGTATTGCCTGTCGTCGGGGGGAGGGAGTGGAGGGAGGGGGGGTAAATTGGAAAAATGAATACAAGGGATAATATTATAAAATATATATATATATATATATATATATATATACATATATATATATATATATATATATATATATATATATATATATATATATATAAAATAAAAAAAAAATAATATAGGCTCCTTCAGGGAAAATAGGCTTTTTTTTTTTTTAATTTTATCTTTGTCTCCCTGGTATCTAGTATTATGCCCAGAAACTCAGTAGGTGATTAATATATGTTCGTCTTGGAATATACTTTCTCTCTATTATCATATCTAAGCTTTAAGACCCTATTCACATGCCCAGAAAGAGTTGATAGCTCTGGAAGTAGTTTTCAGGCTAGAGGTAAGATAATGATATTGGGTCAATTCTGCCTGAAGTCACAAATATTAACATGTGTTTTGCTATGGGCTGATTTTTCTATGAAATAAATTGAGCCTACAATTGATAAAAAAATATGATTCCTAGTGACTGATAAGTAGGTGGAACCTTATTTTTATTCAATTTGACAATCAGCAAAACTTAAAAACTTATTTATAAAACTTATAAATTTACTTCAAAACTTATTAACTTAATTATAAAACTTATTTATAAAACTTTTAGAATCTCTGGGAAAAAAGTGAATTTAGTGAAAGGTCTTGTTAAATTAAATAAACACATAGTTCATTTCACATTCTCATTTTAGAAATTTTGTATTACAAGTTAAATTGTATTCATAGAATGGTGCAATGTTCACTTTTCAGTTATTTTCAGTTGTATCTGACTCTTTGTGACTTCATTTGGGGTTTTCTTGACAAAGATACTGGAACAGAGTGCCATTTTCTTCTCCAGCTCATTTTACAGATGAGGAAACTGAGGCAAGCAAGGTTAAGCAACCTGTCAGCCTGGGGTTGCTTTTGAACTCAGAAAGATGAATCTTTCTGACTCCAGACCTGGCACTCTATCCAGTGAGCCACCTAGTGCCCATAAATATTGTAACAGAGAAAAGAATTTCCAAATTGAAATTTAGATTGGGTCTAATGATTTCTGTGGCCTTGGAAATGCTATTTTTTAGAAATATCAGTGAAATGAATAATTTCTAAAATGAATTTGTATTCCAATACAATGAAAGTATCAGAAACCTATGTCAATGTTAATTGGTTTGATCAATATGCTTAGAACACCTTGAATGCCCTGGATATTAAAAATGAATCTGCTATTCTCTATAAAAAAAAAAAAAAAAAGAAAAGGAAGTAAAAAACTGAAGAAAAATACTCCTTAAAAATATAACTGGCCAAATGCAAAAAAAAAAAAAATCCACTGAAGAAAACAACACCTTCAAAATTATAATGAACAAAAAAGAAAATGAGATACAAAGCTACCTGAAAAAAAATCACACATTAAAAATTAGAATGGGACAAATGGAGGGAAATGAACTCTATGAAACAGAATCAGTCAAACAAACTAAAAAAAAAATGAAAAAAGGAAGAAAATGTGAAATACCTCAGTGAAAAAAAAAAATATGACTTTTAAAATAGATCCAGAAGAAACAACTTTTAAAATTATTAGTCTACCTGAAGTCTATGACCAAAAAAAGATCTTGAATAGCATTCTTCAAAGTATCATCCAGGAAAACTACCCTCATATTCTGAAAGCAGAGAAGGAAATAGACATTGAAAGAATCCATCAATCACCTTCTGAAAGAGATCCCACAGGGAAAACCTCAAGCAACATTGTAAAACACCAGAATTGCAATCTCAAGGAAAAGATACTGCAAGCTGCCAGCAAAGACAATTCAAATATCAAGGAGCAACAGTTAGGATTACCCATGATCTAGAAATTTCTGCATAAAGAATCAGAATCCAGAATATCATATTCTAGAAGACAAAGGACCTAGAGTTACAACCAAGAGGTAATTACCCATAAAGACTGAGCACGAACTTTGAGGAGAAGTGATGGATCTTCAAGAAAATAAGAGATTTTCAGTCATTGCTATTGGAAAAAAAAAAAAAAAAGACTTAAACAGAATTGTATATATAAACACAGTTCTCAAAAATAGAAATATAAATAGGAAAATATACATATAGTTTAATTTAATCTTTAAATTGTTTATATCCCTATATGGGAAAATAATACCAGCAACTCTTGCAAACTTATCTGTTAGTGGGACAGACATAGTAGGGCATCACCTGGATAGAAGATTGTGAATGAACTATGGTGTGATAATATATCCAAGAAAAAGACATTAAGGTGCAGAAAAAGATCTGTACTGGAAGAAGAAGAAATGTGAGTTATAATAGGTAAAATTAGATCACATGAAAATGTCCCAAAAAACTATTATATTCCAGGTAAAAAAAGGAGGAAATCTGGCATATTCTGAAGATTGATCTCATCAGTTTTGGCTCTAATAGAGAATAAGTTAATCATTCTAATGACAGTGGAAAGAGATAACAAAAGTATACACAGGGGAGAGAATACAATGGAGGGAAATACAGAGCAGATAATCATAACTGTGAATGTGAATAAGATGAACTCTGCCATAAAATGGAATCAATTAGCACATTGGATTAAAAGTATAATTCTATAATATGTTATATACAAAAAACATTTGACAAAGAGAGAAACATACAGAGTAAAAGTAAAAGATTGGAACAAAATTTATTATGCTTCAGCTGAAGTAAAAAGCAGGGGTAGAAATTCTGATCTCAGATAAAGCAAAAGTGAAAATAGATCTAATTAGAACTGATAAGAAAAGATATATATATATATAAAAGGCACCATAAAGAATGAAGTAGAAAGAATATTAAATGCATATGCTCCAAGAGGTAGAGCAACCAAATTATTAGATTTTAAGCCAGTTATAGGAAGAAATGGGCATCTAAGTTATATTAGAGGATGATCTCAACCTTCCCCTCTCAGAATCAGACAAATCTAACTACAAAATAAACAAGAAGGAAACAAGGAAAGTTAATAGAATCCTAGAAACCTAGATATGATAGAGCTCTACAGAAACCTGAATAGGAAGAAAAAGGAATACATTATTTACTCCATAAAACATGGCATCTATACAAAACTAAACATGTTTTAGGGCATAAACACCTCACAATCAAATGCAGAAAGGCAAAAGTAATAAATGGTTCTTTTTTAGACCATGATGGAATTAAAAATTACATTAAATAAAAGGCCAGGGAGAGATAGATTAAAAACCAATTGGAAATTTAAAACAAACAAAAAAAACTCTTTAAAAACCTACTGGAAATAACTTTAACAAAGTCGTAGGATATAAAATAAACCCATGCAAATCATCAGCATTTCTCCATATTACTGAAAAAGCCCATCAGTAAGTGATAGAAAGAAAAGTTAACATGCATAAACCTACATTGCACTCTCCATATGAAAATAAGGTCAAAATGAATACATGATTTGGGCATAAAGCTTAATACCATAGGCAAAAGTAGGAGAGCAAGGGATGATTTGCCCATCATATCTTTGGAGAAGGGATAAATTTGTGAATAAAGAAAGGGGAATATGATAGAAAATTAAATAGATAACTTTGATTACAAAATATTAGTTTTTGCACAAACAAAACCAATGGAAACAATATTAAAAGGGAAGTACAAAGCTGGGAAAATATTTTACAGATAGTGTTTCTGTAAAGGTTTCATTTCTAAAATATTCAAAGAATTGTGTAAAATTCATAAGAATAAAAATCATTACTCAATTGATAAATGGTCGAAGGATATGAACAATTTTCAAACTTCAATATTAAATACATCTCTAATAAAATAAAAAGCTCTAAATTGCTATTGATTAGAGAAATACAAATTAAAACAACTCTGAGGTACCAACTGTCAGATTGACTAAGATGACAGGAAAAGATAAATGTTAAATTAGTTGGAGGAGATGTGAGAAAACTGAGTCACTAAAGAATTTCATTATTCATATTTATTATGTCACATAATAAATATTAGTGATACTTATTATATATTATATAGAATTATTTTATGTCACACAATTACACAATAAGTATATATCATTAATAACAAATACTGTATTATGATATATTTATTGAATTATATTTAATTATCATTAAATTTAATAAATTGATTTATATAAACATATATATATATGTATATATATATATGTATATATATATATACATATATATATATATACATATATATATAATTTACCACTCTATTTCTTAGCCAGTTCCAAATGGTTTTGTTGACTGCTGCTTTATAATATATTTTAGGTTTGATTCTGCAAGGCCATGATTCTTTGGATTTTTTTTTTCCATGTGTCTCCTTGATATGGAACTTATAGAACTTTTATTTTTCCGGATGAATTTTGTTATTTTTATTTAGTTCTATGAAATAATCTTTGGCAATGATTGATATGACACTGAAGAAGTAGATCAATTTAGGCAGAATTGTTATTTTATTATATTAGTTAAGCCTATCCATGAGCAGTTAACATTTTCCCAATTGTTTAGAAATTAATTTGTTTGTGTGAAAAGTGTTTTGTAATTGTGTTCATATAGTTTTGGGTTTGTCTTGCCAGACAGACACCCAGGTATTTCATTTTGTCCACGTTTATTTTAAATGGTATTTCTATTTCTATCTTGTACTGATTGGTTTTGTCAGTAATATATATATATATATATAATATATTACATATATATATATATATATATATATATATATGTATAAATGTTGATGAGTTGTGTGGGTATATTTTATATTCTACCACTTTGCTAAAGCTGTGAAATGTTTCAAGTAGGTTAATGAATAATTTTGTAGTATACTCTGAGTATATCATCATATCATCTGCACAGAGTGATAGTTTTATGTCCTCATTGCCTATTTTAATTCCTTTAATTAATTTTTCTTTTCTTAATATTAAATACAACATTTCTAGTATAGTACTGAATAATGGTGGTGATAATCGACATCCTTGTCAATCTTACTGGGAATGTTTCTCCCCTTTACAAATAATGCTTGCTGGTGATTTTATATAGATGCTGCTCATTATTTTGAAGAAATCTCCCTTTATCCCTGTGCTGTCTAGTATTTTTAATAGGAATGTGTGCTGTATTTCATCAAAAGGTTTTCCTGCATTTATTGAGTTTATCATGTGATTTCTGTTGGTTTTATTATTGATATGTTAATTATGGTAATAACTTTTCTGATATTGAACCAGCCCTGCATCATCACACTTGGTCATAGGGTATTATCCTGCTGATAAGTTACTGCAATGTCTTTGCTAATACTTTATTCAATTTTGTTCATTAATATTCATTAGAGAGATTGGTCTGTAATTTTCTTCCTCTGTTTTGGATCTTCCTGGTATAGATATCAGTACAACATTTGTGTCTTAAAAAGAATTTGGCAGGACTTCTTCTTTAACTAATTTCCCAAATAGTTTGCTTTCTTTGGAATTTATTGCTGTTTAAATATTTGGTTGAATTTATTTTTGAATCCATTTAGCCCTGAAGATTTTTTCTTAGGGAGTTCATTAATGACTTGTTCTATTATTTTTTTTTTCCTATAATGTAATTATTTAAGTCATTTTTTTTTTACTCTCCTGTTAAACTGAGCAATTTATGCTTTCATAAATATTCATTCATTTTGATTAGATTTTTTGTATTTGCTGCCACTTATTTGGGAAAAAATGGCTCCTAATTACTGTTTTACTTTTTTTTTCATTAGTGGTAAGTTTACACTTTCCATTTTTGATACTGGTGATTTTTTTTTCCTTTCCTTTCCTTTTCAAATTAACCAGAGGTTTATCTATTTTGTTGTTTTTTCACAAAATTAACTCTTAGTTTTATGAATTCAATACTTTAAATAGTTTCAATTTTATTAATCTCTCCTTTGAATTTCAGAATTTCTAATTTGTTATTTAATTGGAGGGTTTTAATTTGTTCTTTTTCTAGTTTTAGCTACATGTGCAATTCCTTGATCTTCTCTTTATTTTATTCACGTAGTTATTTGGAGATATAAATTTTGTCACTGGTGCAGATCAAGGAAGATATAATAAGGGCTGCATATGTGGCTATGAATGGATTCTGATGTGATAACGTCAATTAAAAAAAAAGACATTAAGTGTGACAAAAGGTGTGTTATTGGAAATAGAGGAAAGTATAATGTGAAAATTAATTAACTTTAAGTGATACAAAAGGTCTATTAAAATCAAGAAAAAGAAGGGAGGAGAGTGAACATTTTCTGAAACATAATCTCATCAGTTTTGGCTCCAAGAGGGCATTACAATCTTTAATTTGTATATAGAAATTTATGTATCCCTATAAAGAAGTATAAGGATAAGAGGGAACAAAAGGGAGGTGCTAAATAGAAAGGAGGGTAGACATCCTAAAGGAAAAGGTAAAAGAAGGTGAGAAAAGCTGATAGAAAATAATGTAAGTGGAGTGGGTAAAAAAGAAACACTACTAAGAAAAATAGTGAGGAATGATAGGAGATAAGATTGTGGGTGGAGTGGGTAAAAATAACAGGACTAAGCACAGGGTAGAAAAAGAGGAGACAAAGAGAGAAAATAGAATGGAGGAAAATGGAGAGCTGGTAATCATAACTATGAATGTAAATGGGATAAATTCTCCCATAAAACAGAAGCAAATAGGAGACTGGATTATTAAAAAAAAAATCCTAAAATATGCTTTTTTACAAGAAACACATCTGACAAAGAAAGACATATACAGAGTAAGGGTAAAAGGCTGAAACAGAATTCATTTTGCTTTTCATGAAGTAAAAAAAAAAAAATCTCAGATAAAGCAAAAGTAAAAATAGATATTATTAAATGAGACAAGGAGTGAAAGTATTTCTTAATAAAAGTTACCATGAACCAATTAAGTAGTAAGGACACTAAATGTGTATGCATCATGTGGTAGAATAGCCTAGTTCCTTGAAAATATTTTAAGCCAATAAAGGAAGAAATAGACAGCAAAATTATACCATATGGGGACCTAAACTTTTACCGCTAAGAATCAGACACATCTGACCACAAAATAAACAAGAAAAAAACAAGGGATGTTAGTACAATTTTCAAAAATTTAGATATGATAGATCTCTGGGGGAAAAAAAAATGAATAGGGACAGAAAGAATACAACCTTTTTTTTTTTTTTTTTTTGCTCAGCAGAACATGCTACCTGCAGAAAAATTGACCATACATTAGGACATAAAACCCTCACAATCAAATGCAGAAATATAGACATATTAAATGTTTTATTTTCAGGCCACAATGCAATTAAAATATATATTCAATAAAGGTACCAGGGAAAGATAGACTAAAAACCAATTAGAAATTAAATAATCTAATTCTAAAAAATGAGTGTGTAAAAAAAAATCACAGAAACAATCTATATTTTCATCCAAGAGAATGACAATAATTAGACAATATTGCAACACTTATGGGATGTAGCCAAAGCAGTTCTTATGGAATTTTTTTATCTCTAATTATATACATAAATAATGTAGAGGAAAAAAGAAATCATATATATATATATATATATATATATATATACATATATATATATATATATACACACACACACACATTTATTTTATCACCATTATCCAATATCCCATATCCAAACTCTGCCCAAGTTCAAAGGTAGGTAAGACTGACTTGGGACCCCAGAGATATCATCTGCAGCAAAAAATATATGTAGCAGCATTATTTAGACTATATAGAAGATATCCCACTATGTATGCACTACTGCTTCAGAGACTTTGATTTCAAATTCTGTTTTCTTAAGTGGTCATTTGGAGTACTGTCTAGTCTTATTGGTTAATACAATTGTTTAACTTGACATCAACATACTTAAAATTTTAAGAGTATTTCCCCAAGTTCTTAAACATGGATTGATGGATATGTAGATATTTTAGGGAAAATTGTAAGCCAATTATCAATAAATCAGAATCAGATATAATATCAAACCCAAATCACAAATCTACCCCAATTTAAGAACCAATTGGAATTTATTTAATTAGATATCAAGGAAACCCCACCCACACCTAGAAGGAACAAGGACAAAGCTTAGAGAAGTTTCAATTTAGATGGGAGATGAACTGGGTATAAGATACCTCAGGATTGGGCAATGTTGTTACTGAGAGGTTGTGAGGGTAGAAATAGTGGAGCTGATATTTTCTGATTAAGTAGGACCTCTTGCTGAAGGCTTGAAATGGGAAAGAGTCTTAAAGTTAGCTATCTATTCTATTCTGCTCCTAATAAATATGACTGTCCTAGATTTTCAGTAGGAAGGAAGGTGGCAGACAAGGTGAGGGTTGCAATACAAATGAGGTTTGTAAAAAAAAAAAAAAATTTCAGATAAAACGAAGTTGCTTTTGCTTTTTTCTGTTAACCACAATAGCAAATTTGGTGACAAGAATTCTTGAAACCTCAACCAGGCATCTCTCATTTTTCTGCATGATGATGACAGCTCATCTAGCATGTAATTTTAGAGAAGGCAAGTTTGGTGAAATATACACATATACTCCTGAGCCTCTCTTCCTAGATAAAAACATTAACTTCTAATCCAAAAAGTCAGCTGTAGTCAAATATTATATAATTTGAATCTTTTCTAACATATACAGGATTTAACTTAATGATCTTGTTTTAGAATAAGAAGAATAAATGAGGAAGGGAAAGCAGAGCAGAGGAGTACAGTATAGGAAAGTTTGTTGGCTGCATAGAGGGGACTCATATTTTATGAAAGCATCCTGCTCATCATTTCCCAGAAAAATGTGATATTCCATTTCAATCACATACCACAATCATTCCACAATTGGCAGGCTTCTTCCCAGTTTCTAAGTTTTGCTTGAAAGGAGAACTGCTATATTCTATAAACATTTTTGCACATATAGGAACTTTTTTTTCCTTTTTTTTAAAAATCACTTTAGGGATTAATGACTAGTAGTTGTATTGTCAGGTCAAAGGATATGCATGATTTTATAGCCCTTTAAGTATAGTTAATATCTTTTGATCATTTATCAGTTGGGGCAGGGGTGACATTTTTTATAAAGTTGACTCAATTCCCTATATGTGTGAGAAACTTCCTTCAAAATATCTTAAAAATTTACTGCTATTTTCTCCCTCCCCATTTATTCTTTTCTCATTCTTTTTATCCTATCCTTCCTCAAGAGTGTTTTTTCTACTGACCACTCCCTCCCCCAGTATTTCCCCTCTTCTATCACCCTCTTGTATTTATATAATATATGTGTGTATGTTATTTCCTCTTTGATGTTAAATTCTTTAAAACTGATCTATTCATATTGATTCTTTAAATTCTTTAAAACTGATCTTTCATATTGATTCTTATATGTTAAATTTTCTGTTACGTTTGATTTGTTTGATAGGAAGTCCTGAAAATCTATAAGATTTTTGAATGTCCATTTTTTCTGATTTAAATTTTAGATAATTTTACTGGATATGCTCTTTTTTGGACACAGGCCTACTTCTTCTGATTGTTGCTAGATATGAATCCAGAATTTGCAGTCTTTTATTGTAGCTGCTGAGAAGTCTTGAACAATTCTAATTGAAGCTGCAGTGTATGTGAATTTTTTTTTCTTGTACTTGCAAAATTTTCCCTTTGATCTGGGGATTTTGAAATTTCACAATAACATATCTATGTGTGTTCCATAAAGGATGTGTTTGAAGTGGTGATATGTAGAATTTTTCTATTTCTACTTTCCCATCTTATTCTATCAATCCAGGACAATTTTCTTGGATTATTTCATTCATTATGTTGTCTAGATTCTCTTTTTGTTCACAACTTTCAGTCATTTCAATTATTTTTATATTTTTCTCTTCTTGATTTGTCCTCCAGATCTGTTGTTTTTCTTACAAAATGTTTTGCATTCTGTTCCTTTTTCTCATTCTTCATAATGTGTGTTGTTTTTTCTTGGTCTCTCATAGCTTCACTGGCTTCCCCTTGTCCAATTCTAATTTTTGAAGAATTATTTTCATCTTCAATACTCTGTAATTCTTTTTTTAGTCGGTTAACTTTTTTTCCCATAATCTTCTTTTTCTTGAATGATTTTTCTTTTTCTTTTTATTTTTTTCTCTGTGTCTTCATTTGATTTTTAAATTATCTTTTAAGTTCTTTTAATTCTCATAAGGCAGGGAGACATTTCACTTTACTCTTTGGGGTAAAAGCTTTTTTTTTTTTTTTTTTTTTTTTTTTTTTACTAGTGTCCTCCTCTGAAGATGAAACTTGATCATTTCTGTTCCCAAAATATGTTTAAATGGTGGAGTTCTTACTTCTTTTCCATAGACCAATAATTTTAAAGTCATTTTTACTAGATCTATTTTTTAAATCAGTTGTTTTTCCAATTAAATGTTTCACTTTTTTCTATTTTTTTCATTGTTTTAGTTTTGCTTTATTGTATCATGATTTCTCATAAAGCCATTAGATTTCCATTTGTTTAACTCTAACTTTTAGGGACTTATTTTTCCTCACTGAACTTTTGTATCTTTTTACATTTGGCCAATTTTGGTTTTTAAGCCATTCTTCTTATTAGCTTTTGTTTTGCATTTTTTTTTTTATTACTCTCAATTCCTTTCTTACTTTTTCTTCTATCCTTTGTTTGATTTTCAAAATCTCTTTTGAGATCTTTGATGATTCTTATTTTTCTTTCTGGCTTTAGATATCTTCTTTTGAGTGTGTATTTTGATCTTCTTTGCCACCACAGTAACTTTATATAGTCAAAATCTATTTATTCTTACTCTATTACTTATCTTTTTAACTCTTTTTAAATTAGGGCTCTGTTTACAGGGAGAAGGGTTCACAGTCTCAAGCTTTAAAGGTTTTATGCAACCATTTTCATAGATCCTTCTAGTAACCTGGACAAAAACATTCTTCTGCCCTGGAAGTGTCAGGAGTGTCCTTGCTCCTCAACAGTTATAAGAGCTAGTTTGCTTAAACCATAGGTCCTTTCTAAGTGCTAACAAAGAGATCTCATGTGAGCAGAGGCCTCTGGAAGCTGCCCCTACTACCACTGCCCACACCTACTTTTGGTTTGCTATTATCCCAAGGCCCTCTTACCCCTACTGAGAAAACTTTCCTGCCAACCCAGCTAGAACCAAATCTGACCTGGCATGGCCTGCACTGGGACTGCATGCTTGAATCCCACCCTAGTTCTATAGATCTTTTCTGCCAACCTTCAAAAATGTCTTTGGTGAATTTGGGTTGTGTTGTGACCCTGGATATCTTAGAATCAGCCAGTCAGGATAAGCAAAAGTCTTTATTCTTGGTCTTTTGGGGTCTCCGCCAGGGGATTAGATCTAGCAATCTCCACACCTCCTTCCTCTCTCTCCAACGCCAAAAGAATGATTCTGCCTATCCTACTCCACCCTCTCATCTCTCTCTTTTCCTTCTTTGTACACACTCACCAATACAGCACAAAATAGTTGGGGAGGGTCATTCTCCAAGCATATGTTAATAGAGCATTGTCCAATTGGTAATTAGCCCTACATGCTAGGTTACCTTGCATCTGCTCAGTTCTAGCACTTTCCAGGCTTGAAATGTCTGGAAGTACCAGTACTGCCACTGATTCAGAGGTCCTCTACACCAGTTCCTGCTTTGTTTTCCCCAAGCCACAGATTGGGGCAGGGTCTGGAGAATTTGCTTCAGGACTGCAAGCTGGAATTCCACCCTTGTGCTACTAGCTATTCCTACTGTCTTTGTAAGCTGTCTTCAGCTGGAAAATTATTCTATTCTCCCTTTATGTGTGTTCTAACACTCTTAAAAACATTTACAGTCATTATTTAAAGTAATTTGGACAGGATTGGAAGAGAGAATATGAAGTTCTTGCCTTTACTTCATCATCTCATCTTTGTATTTTTGTGCAATTGAATTATTCAATTCTCTCTTTGTGTATATATAAATAAACCCCTTTATATGTCATCTGTATTTGGGACAAAGTAACTGTTTAATAAGTTATTTCAGTTCATTTGTATGAAAGTAGAAAGTATCTTGGAAATCTTTATTCTAACTCCTTTTATTTCTCTGAAGGCTTAAGTCTAAAGAAATTTAAAGAATTGAACATATTATACATTTTTTGTATGTATGTGTTGGTTTTTCCAAGGAGAATCTTGGAATCACAATTTTAGTTAGCTACTACTTTCTTATATTTATGAAATCATCCTAATGAGGTCATTAATATTGATATGATTTGTTCTAACAATGGTACACACATATCCCTTTTATATAGTGTTCTAAGTTTGATATATAACTACATGCATTATTTTCTTCAATCCCTATAAGCTTTGGTTAGGTGGTAGTGATTATTGGTGGTTATTGATTATGGGTGGCATTGGTCAGCAATTTATGTTTTATTAGGTCTAAATTTGTGTAATTCCTCATGATTTCTTTCCTATTATCTAACATACTTTCATTGTCATTACAGAAGTAAAAGGGAATAAAACCATGTATTATGGTCATTTGTTGTTTTTTGACTTTGTTTTATGATTTTTTATGGCCAAATGATCAAAATCTTACTAGGCAACCTATTGATGAATTTACCTCACTGAACTTACTAGAGCTAAGGTTGGGTTTGACCTTGGAAAACAGACACATTTGGTCCTAGAGATCATTTGTTAGGACTAATAAACCTTGACCACTTTAACTCCACACCAAGGTGCATAATTACAATACAACTTTAGTGGAAGTTACAATATATTTGAAATGAAATAAAAAGCATTCTTAATAACTATTACTTATACAGGTACAGCAAAAAAGGTTTAAAAATTATATGTTTTTTATTATAAATTGGTATTTTTCAATATAGCTAGTATGGCCTAATAGATATATGTTGGCCTCAAAAGCTGAAGTGGTGGCTTAAGTACTACCTCAGATATACACTGGGTATTTGACTCTGGACAAAACTTTAACCTCTAAGTTCTATAGGCAAATAATAAGTTAAAAGAATGCCTTAGTAGATATATAATTTTTTTAATACCTGGTTGTCCTTATACCAATGACATCAAAGATTTAATGTCTATATCTGTATCCTGACTATAGGTACTTCTCACTGTTTGTTTTCTACATTGCAACCCTCTGCCAATTGTATTGTTATAATTATTCATGCTTCCTTTCCAAAATTGTTTACTCACACAAATGAATGCTAATATCATAACATGCCTGCAATTACTAGTTACTAAAGTGTCATTCTATTTGTGTGCAGTCAGACCATTAATTTGATTTAACAAAGAGTAAAAATGACACCAAAATAGTTAAAAAAGGAAATAAAAATGGTGTGAATTTAAACTAGTTCCAACTAGACTTCTATAAATAATATCAATGATGACAATAATAGCAATGACAATGAAATGCCAGATAGAATAACAGATACTAGAAACATTTACTTTGCATGAGTGAATTTTATTTCAATTATGCATCAGATTTGAATGAGAGTATTATTGAGAGTTAACAAAAGTTCATCAACTAATTTCCCAGAATAGCTGTGTGATTTTGAGTAAATTAATTAATTTCTTTGAATAAATTAACCTTTGTCTCAGTTTCCTCATCTGTAAAATGGAGATAATAATAGTATGTACCTCCCAGGGTTGTTGTGAGAAATAGATGAGGTAATAATTGATAATCACTTTGCATTGTGCCTGGGATGTAATATATTGGTTATTATTATTATTGTTTTTTTTGTCATCATCATCATCATCAACAACAACAACAATATCATCATCATTATTATCTATACCTAGCATTTTATTTACAAGACAAATCTCTACTTTAAGTGGGTACTTTAATTCTGAAAATATCTGTTCCCATTATAACAATGCTCTAATCTTAAACTTTCCTTTTTGAGAGGGTGAGTTTTATTTACAGACATAATCTATGAATTATGAATGCCAATCTTCTCAGTTATGATTCTATTATAATCCATATAATTATTCATTGGGATACATTTATATCAAGCATGAAGAATAAAATGAGAATATTTTCTTTTTTTATAGTTTAGAAAATTTCCCCTCTCATTTATAGAATCAAGTTAAATTTTATACAATCAGATTGATTTCAGGTGGAGGGGGGAAGCTATTCAACTGATATTTGTCCAGTGAGATGATCTGGCATACCATAATAGTTTCAAAAAAAAGATTATGGCATTTTAATTTTTTTCATTTTATAATTATAATAATTTTTGACAGTACATATGCATGGATAATTTTATTTACACCATTATCCCTTGTACTCACTTCTTTTCCAAATTTTCCCCTCCCTCTCTCTACCTCATCCCCTATATGACAGGCAGTCCCTTTTATGAAATTATGACATTTTTATCCTATGTTATGGCAGACTAAGAATACAGATTTTTTTGTAGTTGTAATCCTCAAAGTTTAGTTATGGAATATGTTTTTCTAGTGTTCAATAGTTTTATTATTTTAATTCAAAATCATAAACTCCTTCATTCAAAATCCTTTCCCCTAACTTTTGGTCCTAAAAAGTGATCATTTTTATCTCTGTGGAGAAAAATATTAAATTAAGAAGGAATGTATAGATTAGTAAAAACAACTTAAACTACTGTTAGATTATTAAAATGGAAGTCCCTATCAGTCTACCAGATAGGTTGCACAATGATTAGAACACTGAGACTAAAATCAGGAATGACTGAGTTGAAATATGACCTCAGATATTGACCAATTATATGACTCTATAGAAGTCATTTAACCATGATTGCCACAGTATCCTCATTTGTGAAATGAATTGGAAAAGGAAATGATAATCCATTCCAATATTTTTACATAAAAATCACAGTGTGTCCACAAAACTTTAGCCACAACTAAGCTAACCACTTTATTAAGTCATCCTTTTCATTTCTGTCAGAATACATAGAATTTATAAAGTTAATAGAACATTAGAAAAATTAGGTATGATAGACCTTTGGAGAAAACTGAGTGGTGATAGAAAGGAATATACTTTCTTCTCAGCAGTTCATGGATCCTATAAAAAATTGACCATATATTAGGAAATAAAGATCTCAAAATTAAATGAAGAAAGGCAGAAATAATAAATGCCTTCTTCTCAGATCACAATGCAATAAAAGGTACATTCAGTAAGAAGTTAGGGGTAAATAGACCAAAAAGTAATTGGAAACTGAATAATCTCATCTTAAAAAATGACTGGGTGAAACAGCAAATTATAGAAACAATTAATAATTTCACCCAAGATAATGACAATCAGGAGATGTCATACCAAAATCTGTGGAATGCAGCTAAAGCAGTAATAAGGGGAAATTTTATATCTTTAGAGGTTTATGTGAAGAAAATAGAGAAAGAGAAGATTAATGAATTGGGCCTGCAACTTAAAAAGCTAGAAAAAGACCAAATTAAAAACCCCTAACCAAAAATTAAAAGGAGAAATCAATAATATTGAAGGCAAAAAAAAAAAAAAACTATTGAATTAATAAATAAAAGCAAGAGTTGGTTTTATGAAAAAGCCAATAAAATAGATAAACCTTTGGTAAATCTGATCAGAAAAAAGAAAGAGGAAAATCAAATTGTTAGTCTTACAAATGAAAAGGGGGATCTTTCCACCAATGAAGAGGATATTAAAGAAATAATGAGTTACTTTGCCCAACTTTATGCCAACAAATTTGATAACTTAAGTGAAATGGATGACTTCCTCCAAAAATATAGGCTTCCTAGATTAACAGAGGAGTAGACAAATTGCTTAAATAGTCCTGTTTGAGAAAAAGAAATAGAACAAGCTATTAATCAACTCCCCAAGAAAAAATCCCCAGCACAAGATGGATTTACGTGAGAATTCTACCAAACATTTAAAGAACAATTAGCCCCAATGTTTTATAAACTATTTGAAAAAAATAGGGGATGAAGGAGTCCTATAAAACTCCTTCTATGACATAGACATGGTACTGATACCTAAACCAGGTCGATCAAAAACTGAGAAAGAAAATTATAGACCAATTTCCTTAATGAATATTGATGCTAAAATCTTAAATAAGGTATTAGCAAAAAGACTTCAGAAAATCATCCCAAGGATAATACACTATGATAAAGTAGGATTTATAACAGGAATGCAGGGCTGGTTTAATATTAGGAAAACTATTAGTATAACTGACCATATTAATAATCAAATTAATAAAAACCATATGATCATCTCAATAGATGCAGAAAAAGCATTTGACAAAATCCAACATCCATTCCTACTAAAAACTCTTGAGCGTTTAGGACTAAATGGACTATTTCTTAGAATAATCAGGAGCATATATTTACAATGGTCAGTAAGCATAATAGGCAACAGAAATAACTGGAACTTTTCCCAGTAAGATCAGGAGTGAAACAAGGTTGCCCACTATCACCATTACTATTCACTATAGTACTAGAAACGCTAGCCTCAGCAATAAGAGCAGAGAAAGAGATTCAAGGAATTAGAGTAGGAAATGAGGAAATCAAACTATCACTCTTTGCAGATGATATGATGGTATACTTAGAGAACCCCAAAGACTCTGCTAAAAAGCTATTAGAAATAATACAGAATTTTAGCAAAGTGGCAGGATACAAAATAAATCCACAAAAATCCTCAGCATTTTTATATATCACCAACAAAATACAACAGCAAAAGATACAAAGAGAAATTCCATTCCAAACAAATGTTATAAAGTATTTGGGAATCCATCTACCAAAGAATAGTCAGGAATTATATGAGAAAAAATATGAAATACTTGCCACAAAAATAAAGTCAGATTTAAATAATTGGAAAGACATTCAGTGCTCTTGGATAGGCCGAGCGAATATAATAAAGATGACAATACTCCCCAAACTAATCTATTTATTTAGTGCTATACCAATCAGACTCCCAAGAAACTATTTTAATGACCTAGGAAAAATAACAACAAAATGCATATGGAAGAATAAAAGATCGAGAATTGCAAGGGAACTAATGAAAAAAAAGTCAGATGAAGCTGGTCTAAGTGTACCTGATTTAAAGCAATATTATACAGCAGCAGTCACCAAAACCATTTGGTATTGGCTAAGAAATAGACCAGTTGATCAGTGGAACAGATATCAAAGGAGAAAAAAGGGTCCATCTATAGCAATCCAGTCTTTGACAAACCCAAAGATACCAACATTAGGGATAAAAATTCATTATTTGGAAAAAACTGTTGGGAAAACTGGAAATTAATATGGCAGAAATTAGATATGGATCCACATTTAACACCATATACCAAGATAAGATCAAAATGGATCCATGACTTAGGCATAAAGAATGAGATAATAAATAGATTAGAGGAACAGAGAATAGTCTACCTCTCAGACCTCTGGAGGAGGAAGGAATTTATGACCAGAGTAGAACTAGAGATCATTATTGATCACAAAATAGAAGATTTTGATTACATCTATACAAACAATACTAATGCAAACAAGATTAGAAGGGAAGTAACAAATTGGGAAAATATTTTTAAAGTTAAACGTTCTGACAAAGGTCTCATTTCCAAAATATATAGAGAACTGACCCTAATTTATAAGAAATCAAACCATTCTGCAATTCATAAATGGTCAAAGGATATGAACAGACAATTCTCAGGTAAAGAAATTGAAACTATATCCACTCACATGAAAGAGTGTTCCAAATCACTACTGATCAGAGAAAGGCAAATTAAAACAACTCTGAGATACCACTACACACCTGTCAGATTGGCTAAGATGACAGGAACAAATAATGATAAATGTTGGAGGGGATGTGGGAAAACTGGGACACTGATGCATTGTTGTTGGAGTTGTGAAAGAATCCAGCCATTCTGGAGAGCAATTTGGAACTATGCCCAAAAAGTTATCAAACTGTTCATACCCTTTGATCCAGCATTGCTGCTATTGGGCTTATATCCCAAAGAAATACTGAGGAGGGGAAAGGGACCTGTATGTGCCAAAATGTTTGTGGCAGCTCTTTTTGTAGTAGCTAGAAACTGGAAGATGAATGGATGTCCATCAGTTGGAGAATGGTTGGGTAAATTATGGTATATGAATGTTATGGAATATTATTGCTCTGAAAGAAATGACCAGCAGGAGGAACACAGAGAGGCTTGGAGGGACTTACATCATCTGATGCTGAGTGAAATGAATAGAAACAGAAGATCGCTGTACACTTCAATGTTGTATGAAGATGTATTCTGATGGAAGTGGATATCTTCAATTTAAATAAGATCCAACTCACTTCCAGTTGATCAATGATGGACAGAAATAACTATACCCAGAGAAGGAACACTGGGAAGTGAATGTAAATTGTTAGCACTACTGTCTATTTACCCAGGTTACTTATACCTTCGAAATCTAATACTTAATGTGCAACAAGAAAATGGTATTTACACACATATATTGTATCTAGGTTATATTGTAACATATGTAAAATGTATGGGATTTCCTGTCATGAAGGGGAGGGAGTAGAGAGAGGGAGGGGATAATTTGGAAAAAAATGAATACAAGGGATAATATTATCAAAAAAATTACTCATGCATATATACTGTGAAAAAAATTAGAAATAATAAAAAAATTTTTAAAAAAAGAACACATAGAATTTATGGCATAAAGTCTTATAAAACATGCAGCAATTACAAATATAAAGCCTAATTTTCCTAAAGGTAGATTTATGTTTTCATAGTATGTGTGATCAAAACAAATAATGAATTTAGGAAATGTGATGATAAATTGACAGTATTAAAATGATCATAAATCATGGTGGGGACAAAAAAGAATTATGAAAGTAGTAAAGGCAAAGAGTCATTGAAAGGATGCATTCAGAATGTTGATGGGAAGAGAAATAAAATAATAGGTATCATGAGAAAATAGAAAAATGGAGAAATTATCAGACATAAAGATTTTACCTTTATAACAGAAGGGATTTTTTATTGAAGTTTTTTTTTTTTCAAAACATATGTAAGGATAATTTTACACCATAGACCCTTACAAAACCTTGTCTTCCAATTTCTTCCCTTGCCCCTACCCCCTCCTCTAGATGTCACATAATTCAATCTATATTAAACATGGTAGAAATATATGTAAATCCAATATAGATATACATATTTATACGCTTATTTTGCTGCATAAGAAAAATCAGATCAAAAAGGGAAAAAAATGAGAAAGAAAATAAAATTCAAGCAAATAACAACAAAAGAAGTGAAAATGCTATGTTGTGAGCCACACTCAGTTCCCACAGACTTCTCTCTCTGTAGATGGCTATCATCATCATGAGATCATTGGAACTGGCCTGAATCACTTCATTGTTGGCACTGTATCAGAATTGATCATCGCATAATCATGCTGTTGCTTGTACAATGATCTCCTAGTTCTGTTCATTTCACATTTAGCATTAGTTCATGGAAGTTTCATTTATAATTAGTTCAAGTAAGTTTCTCCAAGGTTCTCTAAAATTATTCTGATGATCATTTTTTATAGAATAATAATATTCCATGACATTCATAAACCATAACTTATTTAACAATTCTCCAGCTGATGGGCTGGACACTCAGTTTCCAGTTTCTTTCCATTACAAAAAGGGCTGCTACAAACATTTTTGCACATGTGGGTACCTGAAACACTGCTGGATCAAAGGGTATACACAATTTGATAAACTTTTGAGCATAGTGCCAAATGGTTAGATCCTCCTGAATGGTTAGAACAGTTCACATTTCCATCAACAATATATTAGTGTCTCAATTTACCCAAATCCCCTCCAAGATTCATGATTATCTTTTCCTGTCATCTTAACCAATCTGAGGATGTGTAGAGGTGATTCAGAGTTGTCTTAGTTTGCATTTCTCTGATTTCCTTCTTTTCATATGACTAGAAATGGTTTCAATTTCTTCATCTGAAAATTGTCTGTTCATATCTTTTGATCATTTATAAATTGGAGTGTTTCTTCTTGAATTTTTATCAATTTGAGTCAATTTTCTTTTTTTTTATTATTATAGCTTTTTATTTACAAGATATATATGCATGGGTAATTTTACAGCACTGACAATTGCCAAGCCTTTTGTTCCAATTTTTCACCTCTTTCCTCCTACCCCACTCCCCCAGATGGCAGAATGACCAATACATGTCACATATGTCAAAGGATAAATTAGATACAATATGTATCTATATCTATATCTATATCTATATCTATATCTATATCTATATCTATATCTATATCTATATCTATATCTATATCTATATCTATCTATCTATCTATCTATATCTATATCTATATCTATATCTATATCTATATCTATATATAAATATATATATATATATATATATACACATATCCAAACAGCTGTTTTTCTGTACAAAAAGCATTGGTCTTTGAAATAGTGTACAACTAGCCTGTGAAGGAAATTAAAAATGCAGGCTTACAAAAATGGGGGAATTGGGAATTCTGTGTAGTGGGTCCATTTATCAATTGGAGAATGGTTTAATTTATTATAAATTAGAGTCAATTCTGTATATATTTTGGAAATGAGGCCTTTATCAGAATCTTTGACTATAAAAATGTTTTTGCAGTTTATTGCTTCCCTTCTATTCTTATCTGCATTAGTTTCATTTGTACAAAAACTTTTCAATTTGATATAATCAAAATTTTCAATTTTGTAGAGATCAATAATGATCTCTAGTTCTTCTTTCATCATAAAATTCTTCTTTTTCCATAGGTCTGAGAGGAGTTTAATTGATATAGCCCTAAATAAATAGATTAGTTTAGGGAGTATTGTCATCTTTATTATATTCGCTCGGCCTATCCAAGAGCACTTAATGTCTTTCCAATTATTTAAATCTGACTTTATTTTTCTGGCAAGTGTTTTGAATTTTGCTCATATAATTTCTGACTTTTCTTTGGTAGATGGATTCCCAAATATTTTATACTCTTGACAGTTGCTTTGAATGGAATTTTTCTTTGTATCTCTTGCTGTTTCATTTTGTTGGTAATGTATAAAAATGCTGAGGATTTATGTGGATTTATTTTGTATCCTGCAACTTTGCTAAAGTTGTGAATTTTTTCTAATAGATTTTTATTAGAATCTCTGGGGTTCTCTAAGTATGCCATCATATCATCTGCAAAGAGTAATAGTTTGATTTCATGCTTACCAACTCTAATTCCTTTAATCTCTTTCTTAACTCTTATGGCTGAGGCTAGCATTTGTAATACAATATTGAATAATAATGGTGATATAGTGGCCCCTTGTTTCACTGCTGATCTTACTGGGAAAGTTTATCTCCATTACATATGATGCTTACTGATGGTTTTAAATATATGTTTCTGACTATTTTAAGGAATACTCTCAAGTGATTTTAGTAGGAATGAATGTTGGATTTTATTAAATGATTTTTCTGCATCTATTGAGATGATCATATGGTTCTTGTTAATTTGATTATTAATATGGTCAATTATACTAATAGTTTTCCTAATATTAAACCACATTCAATTCCTGGTTGTAAATCCTACTTGACAATAGTGTATTATCCTGGGGATGATTTTCTGTAGTCTTTTTGCTAATATCTTATTTAAGATTTTAGCATCAATATTCATTAAGGAGATTGGTCTATAGTTTTCTTTCTCAGTTTTCAATCTATCTGGTTTAGGTAACAGTACCATGTTTGTTTCCTAAAAGGAGTTGAACATAGGGACTTTCTATCCCTTTGTCTTTTTATCTTCAGTGTTTGAGAAACAGCATGGTGGAGAACATAGAAAACGTGACTCAGTTTCAGGAAGATTCACTTCTGTTCTCAATATTGACATCCACTAGTTGTGAATGGCTTTAGTGATGTCTTAAATTGTCAGCGCCCTAAACAATTCTAAAACTATATAAGCAGTAATTTTCATTGATAGAAAGGGATTTCCTAATAAGCAATTAAAAATTAAACACAGTTCAAGTTCAAAAAAGATAATTTTTGCACACTCAGTGCCTTGCTGAGAGGAGGAAAAAATGTTCCTTTTGAAATTCACTAGGAACAGAAAATGATAAATATGTAAATTATCATGCAGCTGTAACACACAATTTATCAGCTTTCATGAACAATAATTGTCCATTTATTTCATGTGAATTATTTCATGTAAAAAATTAGCACAAAAGCAACATTTGCAAAAGCATATATGTTGGGGGAGAAGGCTTTCTTATAAATATTCACTCAATTTCTTTAAGAGTGATAGTATATCATACTATTTTATTCACCAATAATGATTGCATTAACCCTATTAGAATTCATCATGTTTGTTCACAGCTCTCTCATGCTACAGATATGACCATGGACAAAGTATATTTTTCAAATCTGATAGTGGTTCAGGGAAAGTAGACAAATAGTTTCTATCAATTTATTAAATTGAAAAAAAAACAAAAACAAAAACAAACAAAAAACAAACAAACAAAAAAAACAACAACAGTTTTTTCCTGGAAGACTATGATATTGGCTTAATTGTTTAGAAAACCTAGGATCTAATAAAGGAGGTAGAATTTAACAAATCTACTAATGTACATGTTACATTGCATGTTCTAAGTTATTTCTATACTTGCAATGATTTTTTAAAATTTTGGTTGCAAAGACTTGAATTCTGTTGTTATTTTACCTGACAATGATTGAACTATATTAAACATTTCTAATTATTTGAAATGTACATTCATGATTTTGGGGTATTCTGATCATTATAATTAATCCTCAAGACCTCTCAGAACTCTTCAAAAAAGAAATAAAACATCAACTGCAAATCAACTTTAGTTGTCCCCATTATTAACATCACCAAGAATTCAAAAGAAGGTAAAATGCTATGAAATGTACAACTTATATTTGCTGTTTGGAGTTTGTTCATTTGTCTTAGAGAGTATTTTCTACCTACAGTTGTATTCATATATCTATATTTTACAAATGTATATTATGTATGTTTACAAGTATATGTATGCGATAAAACACAATCCCTTAAAGTCTTAGCAATTCTCAAAGATTTTAAATTTCAGGGGGAAAACAAATGAACAAAAACCAAAAGAAACAACATTGATAGTGTGATTTTCTAATTAGTAGTTCTCTAAACCAAAGAAAGCCACAGAAATAGTTTAAAAAATAAATGAACAAACCCCAAACCATCAAACGGCAAATATAAGTTGTACATTTCATAGCATTTTATCTTCAGCTACTGGTCTGAGTTTACTTCCGACAGCCCTAGCTACAATGAGTCAAAGATGGGGAATTCAACCCAGATCATCCTCACTCTTAGGCCAACTCTATCTTCTACACTATATATGCTCTTTCTTTCTCTTTCTTTCTTTATATATATATATATATATATATATATATATATATATATATATATATATATATATATATATATATACATACATGCATACATATATGCATTAATAAATTAAGAGTATTATAAATTAAAAGTACCTTCAGAGCATATATGGGCATGCTTTTTTTTTTGGGGGGGTGCTATTCCTCAAGAAATTCCCTGGAAATGAAGTAAAACAGAGATTAAAATAAATCATTTTTGTTGATGTTCCATATACTTATTAAAAGTTTCAAAGCATAGAGTTAGGGAAAACTACTTGAATTAGTTGTGATTATCTATATATAGTTTCAGAGATTTCATTAACATAGATATTTTATTCCATTCCTCAACTGAATTTAAACATCCAAATTGAGATGCATATAGGCTACTGATGACAGACATGAAAATATGTATTTTCAAAATCTATTGCTCTATTTTTGCCCATTCAAAATACTATTATATATTAATAGCACAAGCAAAACTGCTCAAGAAAACTGTAAAAATTATGCTGAATGGTTTGTCTCTAATGGGACATCATTATAATTTTGATTTAATATATTCAACCAGAGGCCTAGCCCAAGGCAAAAACATGAAACAAGCAAAGTTTGGCTTTCTGACCCTATTCTCTCTGTTCAGTGCTTCCTCTAATCTCTAGGCACTTCCCCATGTGCCTCACAGTCTTTGGTCTCTCCTTCCTGTTCTTGAATCTTCATCCATTTAGGAACTGATACTATTCTGCCCATATCCAACTGAAATCATTTCCCTTATAGCTATGGCAATCACAAATGGTAGGTTTTCAAAGGTGGTCCCAATGGAAACAAAAATATACTTTTAATGAGGATTGGCTAAAAAAAAAAAAATCACGACAGACCATCTGAAATGATTTTTGATGCAGAAAATAAGAACATTCCCAAAGGAGTTAGTGAGCTCCTGAAATAAACTACTTTGTACTAATAAGCATAGATGACTTTAACTGTGACCCTTTGGAGGTTATATTCCTCTTAAGGACTAAATGGAAATCTCTGATTGGTGAAGGAATTTCTTTGGGACATGCAAACCTTTCACTGCCACTTAAATTGTACCTTGAATGTCACTCCCTAATCTCTCTAGATCTTTCAAATGAAATTTTAGTGCTTAGCGTAATGCTCAGCACAGAATCAGTGCTTGTTGAGGATGTCTTAGGAGAAAGGCCTATTTCACGATTTGCTTTGCATGTACAGTATCTGGAACATAACAGGTGCTAAATTTTTTATTGGTTAATTGAGAAATTGATTGATAACTATGAGAAAAAGTATTGAATATTCTTCCCTTCATATATAGAAAAGTATATTATATGTAGAAATCTCATAATTCAGTCCCTGGTAAGAATTGTTGGTAGAAGTATCTGAAAATACTTTCTTATGTCATTAAGACTGTAGAAGGAAATTTATGTAAAACATTTATGGTAGGTATATAAGATAATAGATTTGGAGATGTAAAGTACCATGGAGTCATGTCACTTTGTCCATATTTTTCAAACTTGGCTTTAGGACTCAATCTTTTCACAGGTATACTGAACCAGATTAAAATGTAATTGGAAAATGTTTAATAAAATAAATACAAATACAGTACAACATAATGTTAATTTGTAGTTTTCTAAGTCAATACATATGAGGATCCATTTCTGATTTAGTTTGATACCTCTCATTTGTCTATTGTTCCCATGTTAGAAATGAGGAAACAGAGATATTAAGGTAAAGAGATTCATTCAGATACACATGGTACCAGCACTGAAATCTGAATCATGAAGTTTCTGACTGTTAATTCAGTATATTTTTCCTTTACTATAGGGATCATGCCATGAGCAGTAGAATTTTTCGAGTCATGCATGAGTGGAATAATCCACATGACAAATTGTACATTCAGCTTAATCCTGTATTCCTCAGTTTCAACAACAACAAAAAGATGCATAAAACAGCTAACTGTATGTGATGCTATACAATGATAACTACATAGAAATCACTACGTCCTCATAAACTTTATGATTAGAAAAAGGAGGAAAAGAGAAAGTTAGGGAAAAATTGATTTCATTATGAATCTCCAGGGTAAAAAAAACAAAAAACTTTCACATAAGACAGCAAATTTTGTTGAAGTAGTTTAAAAATGATTTCTTGTTAATCATGATGATAATGTCTCATATCTTTACAGAACTTTCAGTGCTTTAAAGCAATTTCACATTTATTTGCTCAGCATACATTCCCCTTGATGTTTTCAACTTAAGCAACTCATTTATCATAAGAAAACTGAGGCACAAAAAGTGTCTAAGATCACTTAAATATTGCTAGTCAAATCCCTTCTTTGAGGATTTGACAACATATGAACACCGTTGTCCCAATAAAGAATTATCCCATAGTAGTTACTGCTAAAGCCTACATCATTAGTATGTTGTTCTTCCAGTATCTATTTTCTAGCTATTTCCTCAGACTTTTTGGGAGACAGAGTTTATAGGAAGTAATTATTATAGAGGTGTGCAAGCAAATGTTTTATAAGTCTTTAAAAACTGTATAGACATACTTTTACATTTGATCTACATTATCCCATAGTAGTTACTGCTAAAGCCTACATCATTAGTATGTTGTTCTTCCAGTATCTATTTTCTAGCTATTTCCTCAGACTTTTTGGGAGACAGAGTTTATAGGAAGTAATTATTATAGAGGTGTGCAAGCAAATGTTTTATAAGTCTTTAAAAACTGTATAGACATACTTTTACATTTGATCTACATTATCCCATAGTAGTTACTGCTAAAGCCTACATCATTAGTATGTTGTTCTTCCAGTATCTATTTTCTAGCTATTTCCTCAGACTTTTTGGGAGACAGAGTTTATAGGAAGTAATTATTATAGAGGTGTGCAAGCAAATGTTTTATAAGTCTTTAAAAACTGTATAGACATACTTTTACATTTGATCTACATTATTGATTTCCCCTCCATTATTTGTTTAAAGTGTAGATCATCATAAAAGGAATGAAGCCCTAATTTGTAGTGTTTGCCAATTGAACATTCAGATATAAATATTGATGCTGAATATATACCAATATATGCCAACTGACATTAATGACCATGTTTGACCTCACTACCATACAACACTCACTAAAGAGTTTAAATTTATTTTATAAATTTAGAGAGATTACTTAATTTCTCTGTATGTTAGTTTTCTGATTTGTAAAATGAGGGGTTTGGGATGGGATATCTCTAATTTCCTTCTAAAGCAGGTATTAAGTGTTTCATATATATTTTTTTTTGTTATATGGTATTATAGCCAGTAAAATGTAAAGAAATTAGAGTTAGATCACTTCAAAATTTGTATGACTTTGGAAGTATGGTTAGGAATCCTGAGAACATGGGATACCTAATATTCTACCAGAACCAAGTCATTATATTAGAAAAACACTGAAGTCACAAAGAGTAATAGATAGCAAATGTGTCCCAAAATCAAAAAGCAAACAAACAAAAGCAAAAAAAAAATTAATATCACCACATACTGATTGTGATTTTAGATAAGTGATTTAATTGCTCAGTGTAGCTATAAACTCTTTTAGAAATGCATTGACAGAAGAAATTCTCTGTAAATCCTTTCAAAGGATGAAATCTCAGGACTGGCCTATATAAACAAATAAAAAAGTAAATGAAACAAAAAATTGGCAAGTAGTCAAAATTTTATTAGATGAGATTTAGACTTAAGTGCCATTTTGTTGAATTATATAAAATTAAGTGAAACTTCCTTAATGGACTCACTGAGCTTAAAAGTTCCAAGAAGGCAGGAGTCTTATCTAATTTAGTTTTGTACAATACCTGTGCTAAGATAAACATAGTAGATACTTAATAAATATTTATTAATTGAATGACTGATTAGTTTGTCACATTAATAATGCAAACAAATCAGAATATATGGCCTGTGCTTGTCTGTAGTTCATGCTCCAGACTGATAGAACCTGAAATGCTAGTTAAATTAGCTTCTTCCAACTCCCTTCTTATTACACCACATATCTGTGTCTAACAAATAAGTGAACAATACAATTGAAATAAATTGTGTATTTCAGAGAAATTAATACATAACTTGCTGCAAAGCATAATGAAGAAACTTTAAAGTTTATGTGTGAATTTTACAAAAACCTTTAGGTTATATAAGAAAATACATTAAAAAATTGTCACTCCACAGAAATCTTGAGTATATCCATATTTATATGATATAACTTTATATAATATATATTTTCAACATAAACTTTAAAAATGGTGTTTAATTCTCAGACTTTGTGTATATATGTTATATATAAATATATGCATATATATGTAGATGGGTGTGTATGAATATATTTACACACACATCTACATCTAAATACATGAATATATAAATAAACTACAGTGAAAAATACATTGTAATATGATTTTTATCATATAGTATACTATATATAGCATGGCATAGAATTATGGAGTAAAATACATGACAAAAATATTAAATTTAATTATGAGAAATAATGTATTTTTTCCATTTAGGAGTATTTTAGTCTTTGGGTGCTAATGACTTTAAGATATAGTTTATGCTTTTTTTTTTCTTTGTAAGGTTTTAAACACTAATCTCTACTAGATCTATTAACTGATTCATCAAGATTCAGTGTCAAGAAAATTGCTAAAAAGCCTTTACATTAAAAGCGCTATACAACTAAGATATGCTCTTAAGCAAAATAGCATAATTTATATAAAAGCTCTAAAAAAGTGTTATGACAAAACCAATGCAGCCAAGATTAGAATGGAAGCAGAAAACGGGGGGGGGGGCAATGTTTTACATTTAAGGGCTCTGATAAAGGCCTCATTTCTAAAATATATAGAGAATTGACTCAAATTTATAAGAGCCAAGCCATTTTCCAATTGGTAAATGGTTAAAAGATATGAATAGACAATTTTAAGATGAAGAAATTAAAGTCATTTCTAGTCATATGAAGAATGCTCTTAAATCAATATTGATTAGAGAGATGGAAATTAATACAATTCTGGGGATACTGCTTCATAACTCTCTCAGATTGGCTAAGATGACAGGCAAAGATAATGAAATTCTTGGAAAGGATGTGGAAAATTAGGAAAGTAATATATTGTTGGTGGAGTTATAAACTCATCCAAACATTCCAGATCAGGTATGTAACTATGCCCAAGGGACTATGCAACAACTATGCAAATCTTTTTATCCAACAGTGACCCTCCCAGGTCTGTATCCTAAAGAGATCATAAAAAAGGGGAAAAGGATCCATATATGCAAAAATGTTTGTGGCAGCTCTTTTTCAGTGGCAATAAACTGGAAATTGAATGGATGCCCATCAATTGGAGAAAGATTGAATAAGTTATGGTATGTTAATATTATGGAATATGATTGTTATATAAGAAATGATTAGCAGGATGACTTCAGAGAGATCTTGAGAGACTTACATGAACTGATACAAAGAGAAATGTGCAGAAACAGGAGGTCATTATACTCAGTAACAACAAGATTATGTGATGAACAAGAGTAATGTTTGTGACTCTTAAATAATGAGATGATTCAAGTCAATCCAAATAGAATTCTGAGGGAGAGAACCATCTGCATCCAAAAAGAGAACCATGGGGTCTGAATTTGGATCACAACATATCATTTTTATCTTTTGTTGTGGTAGTGGTTGATGTTTTTGTACTTATTTTTTCTTTGTTATTTTTCCTCTTTTGAGCTAATTTTTCTTGTGCAGCATGGTAAGTGTGGAATTATGTTTGGAAAGACTCCACATGTTTAACCTATATTAGATTGATTGTTGTCTATGGTAGAGGGAAGATGGGGAGTAAGGAAGAAAGATTTGGAACATAAGATTTTGCAGGGGTGAATATTGAAAACAATCTTTGTATGTATTTGAAAAATATTATTATTAAAATATATTATTATATATTTATTATATTATATAAATACATTATTATTATAACATTTTTTTAAAAGTCTTGAGTATATCAATCTTTATATAACTTTATATAATATATGTTTTCAACATAAACTTTACAAATGTTTAATCTAAGACTTTGTGTGTATATGTTATACACATATATACCTAGATAGATAGATGGATATGTATATATATGTATTATTCATACACACATATACACCTATATCTGTATACATACACAATTGTATGACAAGTCATACTAGGAGTGGTTTAATGTTGAGAAAATGGGTAGTATGGCAAAAAAGAACACTGATCTTGAGAAAGATGTACTGGATTCAAATAATATGTATACTATTTTTAATACCTGTGACTGAATTTAAGTTTCTTTAGAGGTTAAATATCTCTATGGTACATTCTGAATCTATGTTTGGGTGACATGAAGTAGGGAAGAGAGCAATGAACTTTTAGGAAGATCTGGGCTCAAATTCTCCCTCAAGTATTTACTGTTTTCTTGACTAGAAAGATTATTTAACCTCCCTATCCCTAAGTTTTCTTATCATTATTCTCTTAATTACCAAATCTAATGCCTTTTATCAAATCACATTATTCTTAACTGTTTTGCATCATTTAATATCATTGATCTCTCTCTTTTCTTGGATATTCTCTTTTAAGTTTTTGTCACTTCTTTTCTTGGTTCTGCACCCACCTGCTTGACCACTTACTAGTAATTCACCTTTGACAGACCTCAGTCCAACTCACTGCCTACCTTATCATAGGCCTTTCTATTGCCATATATTTAATTTTGATGGTAAATATCTTCAGTTTCAATGAACTTGGTTATCCATTATTTTGATGCTGATTGTCCTCAGATTTTGCATATTCCTAACCTTTTTTTACCACAGGAGAAGGAATTAAATGAGATTTATATCATACCTACTATTTTTCAGGCATTGTGCTGGTCACTTTACAAATATAGTCAATTCTCAATATTCACATATTTTCTTTCCTGAATTTATGCATTTATATGATATTATTGATTAACCTTATTTTCATTTTCACATTGGTGACTGTGCACATTAATGATTACTTGCAAGGAAAAAAAATAAGAGAATTATAATGCATGCAAATTTGTGCAGCACCTTGTAGCATACCAGGTACTTCACTTGTCTTGTTCACCCTAACATTGTAGAGTAAATAGTTCCCCATGTCTTCATGGAGTATTTTCATTATTTGCCTTTAAATTTTGTTTTGTGTTGCAATTATGCTCACAATGTATAGCACAAATACTTTGGGCTCTAAACCCATGAATATAAAATCAGCAATGTGGTTTAGTGAGAAAGGAAACGTATTAGATAAACATTATTCCAGAATGTCTTCAGTCATTGCCAGCCTAATGGACCTATTGGCTAGAGACATCAAGGCTTTCCTCCATTCTTAAAATATTTCTCCTTGTCTCCTAATTTAACTGACTTTATTTAAGTCCCAGGTAAAATCCTGTATTTAACAGGAAGTCTTTCCTGACTGCTCTTCATTTTATTTCCCTCATTGGTTAATTATTTCCTATTTATCATGTATGAAGTACATAGTCGTGTTTTTAAATTTTTCTTATATATTATCTTCTTTACTAAATTGTGAGCTCCTTGAAAGTAGGGACTGGGTTTTTGTTTTTTGTTTTCATTTTTTGGTTCCTTTGTCTATTTTACTTTTTTTTTTTTTTATATATACCAAACATTAATACAATGCTTAGAATTTGATAAATATTCTTTCATCAACAAATCAAAATGAATAAATGTTTGTTGACTTACAATAAAAATCCCCTAAATATTTATACACATGATACTTTTTTAAGATGTTAAAAAATCCATTTACTCATATATCTTTAATTGCAGGTGCTCTTCACCTGAGGATAGATTTTAGAAAATTAAGGAACTTGGATAGGAAAATAAAATTCCCCATTTATTTCCACTAATCTGGAAGTGAAGTTTACTTTTTCTTCTCTTATTTTACATTGTTACTCTAAAAAGATTTATAGACTTCTTCAGACACCCTAAAGGATCTCCATGACACAGACAGACACAGATACATGTCACAGTCAGCTGGGCATACTTTTAGTCTTTCTGCTACTGAGAAAGGTAAATAAAGGAAAGGAGGAGGGTTAGCTATTCAAGTAAGTCAGACATGATAGAAAAGATAATGGAGAAATTGGCTTAGTGTTGTAAGATAAGAAGATGGGAAGACAAGGGAGATCTTAGTGACTGGCTTTATTTCTTTTAGTGAAGTATAAGTCAAAGTTCTCAGCTGAGAAGATTAGGGGAAAAGGAGTGTCATGAAGAGCTTGAGAAAGGAGGAAAATATCTGGGGTAGTCTCTCTGGTTAGTGGAATAGCAAATTAATAAAGATAGTATAAAATAATTATCTTAATTCATTGAGTATTCAATTGATATTATGAAATATAAATTCATAGTGGACACAGCATGATTTTACAATTTTTCTTCAGCTTCTTTCAAATTCATATGAATAGAAAGGAGTTAAAGTTTCTATGAATAGAAAATGTGGATTTGGGTAAATCATTGCAAGATTTTTAAGTCTCAGAGCTTGAATCTCTTTAACTGTAAAAAAAAAATTATTAGATGAATAAAAAAAAACAGCTTCAGTGTTCATTAAAATATAATGATTAAGTATCTTAATTTTAAAATTATTATTCTACTGCTCTCTTGTCCACCTAAGTCATTAGACACTTTGAGGAAGATTAACTTAAAAAAAAATCTCAGCTACTGACAATTATATTTGATTTGTTCAGGCATGGCTGGCACCTGTGGAAGAATTTTGAAAATTGTCATCTAAATATGAAATAGTCTAACAATACAGCACATCCATTTTTACTTTCTATAAAATCTATGATGCCCCTATATCTAGAGAAAAATGTTGGTATTAAATCTGTAGCAAGTAATGGCGCTCTTTCCAAGAATTTTTGAAGAATTGCAACAATATCTCCAAAAGATTCATCATTTAGTTCCCCTCTTTTCACTGAGTTATGAAGCAGTAAGTCCACAGACAGCAACACCTATAATACTGAGTTAAGCACTTTATTCTCTGAAATATTTTATTTATGCTACTAAATCTTTCAATTTCTTTTAGGATAAATTGATCAAGTTTCTACATTGGCCTTAAATTCACCAATTCTTCCAAGATGAATAATTTCCCCTACATTCTACAGTGATTTCAATACCTCTAGGCTCTTTGTGGTTTTATCTTTGTTGCAGAAAATATTTATGTATTAAATTAGGGCCAAGACTACTTTAACAAATTCAATGTTTATCACACTTGCACATAGGTTACTACTTAGGTAGAGATTAACAAGCACATAACAGTATTCTCTACGGATAGTGTTTCTATTGTATTTAGAGGGCTAAATTTATTATCCATTTCAATTCTAGTGTTTTGAAAATAACAACAAAATGTTCCATGTCCCTCTGAGCCTGACAGGACTTTTTATTTTGTGGGGCATTCTCTGCTGTCTGCTATTATTATTTTTTTTTTTAAGAAAGAAAAAAAAAAAAAAAGAAAAAGAAAATTCCTAAGAAATGCCTTCAACAAAATTTCATTTCTGAATTATATATTGTATTGACAAAAAATTCCTTAGTCAATAACATCATTGTGTAGGTATTTTCTTTCATTTCTTGTGTGTGTATATGTGTGTGTTTGTGTGGGTGTCAGAAATGAGAGGGGAGACTGTGGGGGAAAAGTGGAGTCTTCCCTCACCTAGTTATATCAAATATTCTAAATGACTACAAAATTCACAGAAGAGAGTATCAGTTAGTTGAATTACTAAATTCTCAATGCTTCCTTCAGTATAACATAATATATGAAAATAGTATATAAATTCAGTGCCATGTTTTCTGTTGACAATAAATTATGGAATAAGAATTAAAGACAATCATTGAAGTATTTAACAGGAAATGGGAAGCAGAATCAAGATGATAGAGGGGAGCAAAAAAATTGTCGGAGTACTCCCCGGTTTTGCTACAAAACAGCATTAAATCAATCCCCTACATAGATTCCAGAGTTACAAAGTGCAGCAAAAGAGGGATTGAAATGATTTTCTCCATTGAGATAACTTAGAAGAACTTCAAGATAGTGTGTCTCACCTGGGTAAAAGGGGAATCTAGCACAGCATAGATGCAATTCAGACAAGCTAGCAAGAAGCAACTGAGGCCCCACAGTCCTGACTCAGCAGCCTGATGGCACAGCATATCTACACAGAGGCTTCCAGTGCGAACATAGAAAGCAAAAATTAACTCCCAGGGTCACCCAAGCACAGTAAACAAGTCTCTAGTCCTGGGAACTGCAGCATAGCAAGCCAGTGGACAAACATCTCACTTTTAACATAAGGAGCTTGGACCAGGGCTCTCTAAGTTCTGGGAGCAGAGTGTGAATAAATAGAGCATATAACTAAAAGAGCAAAAAAATATCAAATTAATAATTCCCAATTAAATAAAATTTAAAATACTTTCAACAATGAATGGGTAAAATAACAAATCATAGACAAAATCAATAATTTCATCCAAGAGAATGACAATAATGAGACAATACAGCAAAATTTGTAGGATGCAACCTACGTAGTTATTAGGGGAAATTTTATATTTCCAGATGCTTATTTGTATAAAATAGAGAAAGAGAATATAAATAAATTGGGCTTACAACTAAAAAAGTCAGAAAAATAACAAATTAAAAACCCTCAATTAAATACCAGTTTTGAAATTCTGAAAATAAAAGGGGAGGTTAATAAAATTGAAAAGAACAAAACTATTGAATTAATAAATAAAACTAAGAGTTTAAAAAACAACAAAATAAACCTTTAGTTAATTTGATTAGAAAAAGAAAGAAGAAAATCAAATTGTTAGACTCAAAAATGAAAAGTGAGAACTTTGCCCAACTACATGTCAATAAATTTGATAATCTAAGCAAAATGGAGGAATATCTACAAAAATATAGAGTGCCCAGGCTAACAGAAGAGGAGTACTATGGGAATTACATGTGGGCCACAACATAGCACTTTCACTCTTTTTGTTGTTGTTTGCTTGCATTTAATTTTTTTCACATTTTTTTTTTCCTTTTTGGTCTGATTTTTATAGTGTAGCAAGATAATTGTTTAAATATGTATACATATATTGAGAGAAATGTGTTTTCAAATCATTGTTGTAATTTTTTAAATCTAAAAAATTAATAAAGCAAAGTAAAAAAGTATTAAATGAATAAATAAAACTGATATGGTTTTATGAAAATTTCCAATAAAATACACAAACTTAGGTTAATTTTATTTACAAAAAGAAAGAAAAAAACATAATTACCAGCATAAAAAATGAAGAGAGCACTTGGCAACAATCAAGAGGGAATTTTAGAGAGAAGAGGTAATTCTAAATAAAACAAATCTGACAATCTAAGTAAAATGGATGAATATTAAAATAATGTTGCCCAAATTAATAGAAATGGAAAGAAAATATTTTTATTTTAGAAAAAAATTAAACAAGTCAACACGGACCTACCTAAGAAAATGTCTGCAGGTTTAGATGGATGTATAAGTGAATCAACCAAAAATGTAAAGAAAAATTAATTCCAATACCATATGAATCATTTTTTTAAAAAATCAGGCAAAGAAGGACTGTTACCATATTTGTTTTAGGACACAAAATGATGCTACTATATAAACCAGGAAGAGCTAAATGGAGGAGAACAATGATAAAACAAATTAACTTAACCATAATTGATATACTAATGGTAAATAAAGCATTAGCAAAGAGATTGTAACAATTTATCACACTATATCACACAAATATAATATATCATAACCAAGTGGAATTTATACCAGAAATAGAAATGTGATTCAATTTTTGGAAATTTTTCAATCTGATTGACCAAACCAATCACAAAACTACCAGAAATAATATAAGTATCTCAATAAAGGCAGAAAAATATTTTGACAAAATACAACACCCATTCCTATTTAAAACTTTTTTTGTTTGTTTATACAAGTACTTCTATTTTTATTTACATATTTTATTATGAATCATGTTGGGAGAGAAATTCAGAACAAAAGAAGAAAACCATAAAAGAAAAAAAAAAAAAAAAAAAGAAAAAAATCAACTTAATATGTGTTCATTTTATATTCAATCTCCAGCATACTTCTCTCTCAGTATGTAGGGGCATTTTCCATCCAAAGTTTATTGGGATTTCCTAGAAGACTGAACTGCTGAGAAGAACCAAGTCTGTCATAGTTGTTCATCATACAATCTTGCTATTTCTATGTACAATGGTTCTGCTTGTTCACAAAACATCAGTTCATATAAATTTTTACAGCCCTTTCTAAAATCAGCCTGTTCATCAATATTAAAACAATGATATTCCATTACCTTCCTTTACCATAATTTATTCAGCAATTCCCCAATTAATTGACATCTGCTGATTTTCCAATTATTTGTCAACACAAAAAGAGTAAACTATAAAATTTTTGTACATATGGGTCCTTTCACCATTTTTATGATTTCTTTGGGATATAGACCCAGTAAAAGGAATATGCATAATTTGATAGCTCTTTGGCTATCCAAATTGCTCTCCAGAATGTTTGGATCATTTCACAACTTCATTAACAATGTATTAGAGTATTAATTTTCCCATATCTTTTCCAACATTTTCATCATCCTTTTCTTTCAATTTAGTGAATCTCAGAGGTCTTAGGAGGAACAGCTTTCTAAAACCCTCAAGAAGCCTTTTATATAATGAAGATAAGTTAAAAGCCTTCCCAAATAAGATCCAAGGTGAAATAAGCATGCCTGTTAACTCAACTCTTATCCAATACACTACTAGAAATATTTGCATTAGCAATAAGAGAAGAAAAAGCAATGGAAGTAATTAAAATACATAATGGAGAAACAAAAGTATCATGTTTTATAGATGATACGATGGTATAATTAGGGAATCAATTAAATTAAAATTCTTTAAACAAGAGCAAAGTTGTAAGATATAAATTAATACCACATAAATCATCAGCATTTTCATATGAGCCACAAAGCCCAAAAGCAAGAAATAAATTCTACTAAAAATAACTCTAAACAATATAAATTATTTAGTAATCTACCTACTAAGAGAAATCAGAAACTGTATAAACACAATTACAATATACTTTTTGCATAATTAAAGTCAGATCTAAACAGTTAGGAAAGTATCAACTGCTCATAAGTAAGCTAATCCAGTATAAAAAAAATGAAAATTCTACCTAAATGAATTTACTTATTCAGTGTCATACCAATCAAATTTTTCCCAAATTATTTTATAGAGCTAAAAATAATTATAAAATCATATTGAAGAATCGCTCAAAGGAATTTGGAGGGAGTCAAAGGAAGGTAATTTACCTTATATATTATAAAGCAACAATTATTAAAACTATTTGATAGAGGTTAAAAAACAGAGTTCTGTATCAGTGGAATAGGAATTAGGGACACAAAGGTGCTATTAAGAGACCAACAATATACTGAATGACAAAGTCAAAGACTTCACCTACTGAGATAAGAACTCTCTATTTGACAAAAAACAAAGCAAAACAAAACAAAACAAACAACAACAACAACAACAACAACAACAAAAAAAAAAAAACTGCTGGGAAAACTAAAAAATAAAATGGTATAAACCAGGCATACAAACATTTTTCATGCTATACCAAAACAGGGTGGAAATGGGTATGTGATTTAGACGTAATAAGTAATAAGTAATACTGTAAGCAAACTAAGAGAGCAAGAAATAGTTTATCTGTCAGATCTGTGGAAAAGGGAAGTATTTAGGACTAAACAAGATATAGAGAACATTATGAAAAGCAAAATATAACATTTTTATTATTTAATTAAAACAAAGCTTTTACAGAAAGAAAACCAATTGCAATCAAGATTAGGAGGAAAATAAAAAGCTGGGAAATAATATTTATAGCATATATCCCTGATAAAAATATCATTTTTAAATACATATATATATATATATATGTGTGTGTGTGTGTGTGTGTGTGTGTGTGTGTGTGTGTGATTCTTCAATTCATAAGCGAAGGATGAGAATTGGTAGTTTCCAGGTGAAAAAATCAAAGCTATCTATAGTGTAATTAAAAAGTGCTTGGAATCACTATTGATTATAGAAAGTTAATTAAAATAACTCTGAGTTACCTACCACCGCATATTCATCAGATAGGATAATATGATAGAAAGGGAAAATGATAAATATTGGAGAAAATGTGGGGAAATTGACACACAAATACATTGTTGGTAGAGTTGTGTAGTCATTCAATCATTCTTGAGAGAATAATTTAGGACTAACAGGAGAATGCAACTGGGAAAATCTTTTGATCTATGAATAGTAGCATGATTAGATCTATATCCCAGAGAAATCATGTAAAGGAGAGAAAGGTCCATGTGTACAAAAATATTTTTAACACTTTTTTTTATGATGAAAAACAATTGGAAATCAAAGGGATGCTTATCAATTGAGGAATGATTAAAAATATTAAGGCATATGAATTAATGGAATAATATTGTTTTATAAGAAATAATGAGCAGGGTCATTCCACAACAATCTGGAAAAACTTATATGAACTGAAGCTGAATAAATTTAGCAAACAGAAACATTTTGCAGTGATTAGTTTTGATTGATTTAAGTCTTCTTAGCAATACAATGATCCAAGATAATTCCTACAAATTCCTGATAGAAAATTCTGAGCACAAGCAGAGAAAGAATTATGGATTCTGAATTCAAATCCAATATTCAAATTTTGCTTGTTAGATTTTAAAGGTTTCCCCCTTTTATTCTTTGTTTTCAATGTAACTAATTTGTAAGTATATATCAACATGATTGTACATTGTACATGTATAGCCTAGATTAAATTGCTTGCTGCTATTGGGAGAGGGTTATGGAAATGAGGAAGGGAAAATGGCATTCAAATGTTTTACAAATATGTCAAAAATTGCATAGATATGTATGCACACACACATATATGAAATTAAGTGCAAATTTTAAAAAAATAAGGATTGGAGAAAAAATATTGGAGGGACAGAGACTAGTTAGGAAACTAATAAAATAATTTGTTTAAAAAGCAAAGGGAAATGAGCTAGTAAAGTGCTTCTTTGAGTGAAAAGCAAATAAATTCATGTAATGCAGGTTTAATTGCCAAATTACATGAAGTAGATGAGGGAGAAGGAATAATTAAAAATAATTGTAAATTCAGTCCTATGTATCTGAAATATATATGAAGTACAAATACAATTAAATTCAATATGCTCTTTCCTATGGGGAAAGTAAGTTCTAATGTGTTTGACCTTTATCAGCTGTCAGCCCTTCATTTCTGACTCATAAACAGCTTGCCATTTTGTCTACAATGTATTGACTAGAATGGAAGTAAAATTTTGACTTAATAGATAATCTATATAATCTTGAATATGTGCCAATGCACAGCACACTATTAAAAAAATCAGAAATCTTTTTATGAATTGTTAAATTTTCTCTCCCATAAATTTCAATTGTTATGGTAAGTTCTATTAAAATTCAATTTAATGAATATTCATTATGTATTTGATGCTTCTATAATTTTATAAATATTAGCTCATGTTTAGAACTTTAAGGTGTTGCTAAGGATGTTGTATATATTATCTTTTTAATATTTATGGATTAGCCTCAGCATTTTTATACATCACCAACAAAATCCAACAGCAAAAGATACAAAGAGAAATTCCATTCAAAATAACTGTCGATAGCATAAAATATTTAGGAATCTATTTACCAAAGGAAAGTCAGGAATTATATGAGAAAAATTACAAAACACTTTGCACACAAATAAAGTCAGATTTAAGTAATTGGAAAAATAGTAAGTGCTCTTGGATAGGACAAGTGAATATAATAAAGATGGCAATATTCCCCAAACTAATCTATTTATTTAGTCCTATACTAATCAGACTCCCAAGAAACTATTTTAATGACCTAGAAAAAATAATAACAAAATTCATATGGAAGAACAAAAGGTCGAGAATTTCAAGGGAATTAATGAAAAAAAAAAATAAAATGGAAGTGGTCTCACTGTACCTGATCTGAAACTATATTATAAATGAGCAGTCAGCAAAACCATTTCATATTGGATAAGAAATAAATTAGTTGATCAGCGGAATAATTAGTTTCACAAGACAAAATAGTCAATAACTATAGCAATCTAGTGTTTGACAAACCCAAAGATCCCAATTTTGGGTATAAGAATTCATTATTTGACAAAAACTGCTAAGAAAACTAGAAATTAGCATGGCAGAAATTAGGTATGGACCCACACTTAACACCATAAACCAAGATAAAATCAAAATGGGTCCATGATTTAGGCATAAAGAATGAGATCAGAAATAAATTAGAGGAACATAGGATAGTTTACCTCTCAGACTTGTGGAGGAGGAATGAATTTGTGACCAAAGAAGAACTAGAGATCATAAAATAGAAAATTTTGATTACACCAAATTAAAAAGCCTTTGTACAAAAAAAAAAAAAAAAAAAAAAAAAAAAAAAAAAAACTAATGCAAACAAAATCAGAAGGGAGACAACAAAATGGGAAAACATTTTTTACAGTTAAAGGTTCTGATAAAGGCCTCATTTCCAAAATATAGAGAACTGACTCTAATTTATAAGAAATAAAATCATTCTCCAATTGATAAATGGTCAAAGGATATGAACAGACAATTTTCAGATGATGAAATTGAAACTATTCCCACTCATATGAAAGAGTGTTCCACATCACTATTGATCAGAGAAATGAAAATTAAGACAACTCTGAGATACCACTACACACGTATCAGATTGGCAAAGATGACAGGAAAAAATAATGATCAATGTTGAAGGGGATGTGGGAAAACTGGCACATTGTTTCATTGTTGATGTAGTTGTGAACGAATCCAACCATTCTGGAGAGCAATTTGGAATTATGTCCAAAAAGTTAACGAACTGTGCATACCCTTTGATCCAGCAGTGCTACTGCTGGGCTTATATCCCAAATGAATACTAAAGAAGAGAAAGGGACCCGTATGTGCCAAAATGCTCGTGATAGTCATTGTAGTGGGTAGAAACTGGAAAATGAATGGATGCCCATCAATTGGAGAATAGTTGGGTAAATTGTGGTATATGAATGTTATGGAATATTATTGTTCTGTAAGAAATGACCAGCAGGAGGAATACATAGAGGCTTGGAGAGACTTACATGAACTTATGCTGAGTGAAATGAGCAGAACCAGGAGATCATTATACACTTCAACAACAATACTGTATGAAGATGTATTCTGATGGAAGTGGATATTTTCAACAAAGAGAAGATCTAATTCAGTTCCAGTTGATCAATAATGGACAGAAACAGCTACATCCAGAGAAGGAACACTGGGAAATGAGTGTAAACTATTTGCATTTTCCCCCCAGGTTATTTTTACCTTCTGAATCCAATTCTTCCTGTGCAACAAGAGAACTGTTTGGTTCTGCACAGATATATTGTATCTAGGATATACTATAACTTATGTAACAACGAGGGGAGGAGGTGGAGGAAGGGAAGGGAAAAATCAGAACAGAAGTGACTGCAAGGGATAATGTTGTAAAAATTACCCATGTATATGTACTGTCAATAAAAAGTTATAATTTAAAAAAAAGAAAAAATATTTATGGATTTGAACAATGTCTTGGATAATATAAGATATGAAATGTGTAGACAAGTCATATACCCTATCCTTATGTTACTTTCCTTCTAGTAGGGAGAAGTGCAAAACACTTGACGTATATGTGAATTTGTTAGCAGCAAAGATCCCAATTTATGACTTACCTTATAAATGAACTGTTCAAATGCTGAAAAAGTTGCATGATTAGAAATGCAACATGAATCTGAATTTCCCAATCTCAAATTTTAGTAGGACATACTATGATTCATCTAATGTTGTAGGATATAAATAGTATTTATATAATTCTTTCAGGTTTTTAAAGTGGTTACCATCTATAATCTGATTCAAGTCACTTAACATGACATTAGATTATTAGATTGTATTTCAGTTTAAAGGGGCAAAATTTTTATTAGTGACTATGTAGATGAAGAATATCATAAAGAGTGATATTTGAATCATTTTTAGCTGTTCTTTTCAAAATCATTATCCATTAAATTTTATAGATTTCTATACAAATGGACATAGGGGTAGCTAATAAATAAAATATGAATGCATGCAATATAATTAGCCTCCCATATATTTCTATTTGTCTCATTTAAGTCATTTAAAATATTATTATTGGAAGAACTTCACTCATTTCAGCAGATGGTCAAATCTTTGACATGCACACAAAAATGTTAAGAGTCTTTGTTTTACAGGTGGATATGGGTAAAGATATGGCCTCATAGGTACCGTAAAGATAGGTACTCCTCTAAGCTATCCCCACATTACAAGACCTGATTTTTTAACTTAGAAGAATCAGAGGTCTTAGAATGAGGTTTTCTGTAGAAAAACATAGGTAGGATTACAACTAAAATTATCTACCCAGAAAACTGAAGCATATCCTTCAAGAAAAAATAAATAAATAAATAAATGTTGAAACAAAGAGATTTCAATCATTCTTGATGAATAAAACAAAAATAGAAAATTTAGTTTTCAATTTATAAAACTCAAGATATGTATAAAAAATAAATATCAAAAAGAAATCAGGGGTGGAGCTAAGATTGTAACCTAATTCTGCCTAAGAAATAGTGCTTACTGGTAAAATCCACTAATATTGGGAGTACAACAGATTATCAGCTGAAGATAAAGTGGAAGATTGCTGGAAAAGGTCTGTGTTGACCAGGTGGGAGGAGGCCAGCACAGGCAGGGAGACAGAGCACAGAGGCTAGCCCATGCTGAGCAGACCAGGGGCAGGTACGATCTCCATGAGTGGAGAATTTGTAGGGAGGATTCTACCACAGGTTGGTGCTCTGCTTTGATTGCAAAGCAGTAGATCATCAGAGAAGTTACTTAAACACCAGGGGTAGAGGTGTACCCCCAAAACCCCGTGTTAAGCTGGACCTGGCCACATCCACCCAGCACCAGAAGTGACTCAGCACAATCACAGTGCAGCTGCACAGCTCCAGTCCACAGTGTGGGGCTCTGCCCAGAGCAGTCACACTTCCACAGTTCAGCTGTGCTGATCCACACAGCAGGGTTCTGCCAGGGCAGTGACACTTCTGCTGCTCAGCTGCTTGTCTCAGAGCAGCTGCTGATCTGCACAGTAGGGCTCTTCCCAAGGCAGTAGTACTTCCGGCATAGCAGGGGCTCTGCCCAGAGCTGGAATACTTTTGCAGCAGGGGGCCGCTCTTCACAGCACAATAGCATGACCGCTACTGTTCTTCTATCCCTGTCTGTAGAGGAAGCTGAGAAACTCCTTGTCCTGTAGACAGACCCAAGGGCTTAAAAAAAAAAAAAAAAAAAAAAAAAAAGGACAAGTAAAAAAGCCTAGAGAGTTCTAACTATAAATAGCTTCTATTCAGAAAGAAAGCAGGTTTTCTACCCCGAGGAGACTAATAGCAGACATTTTGCAGACAAAACCCCAAAAGGGGATTTAACTTGGTCCCCATCACAAAAAACTCTTAGAAGAAATTATAACATATATTAAAAGAGATCTAGAAGAAAAATGGGGAAAAGAAAGAGAAACTATGCAAGAAAGTACAGAAAAGGCTTGTAACTCATTAAAAGAATGATTTGAAAAAGAAAACAACTCCCTGAAATGTAAAATGGAAAAGGTAAAGAACTCCCAGGGAAACAGAATTAGTGAATTGGAAAAGATAAAGAATTCCCAAAGAAAGTAGGGTTTGTGAATTGGAAAAGATAAAAGAACTCCCAGGAAAATAGGATTTGTGAATTGGAAAAAGAAAATAACTCATTAAAAAATTAGTGAAATGAAAAAAAAATCCATATAGCAAAACAACTCATTTAAAAACTCATTTGGACACATACAAAAAGAAGGGGAAAAAAAGTTAGTGAAGAAATAACTCAATAAAAATCAGAACCAAAAAATAGAAATGAACAATTCATTGAGACATCAAGAATCAGTCAAGCAAAAAAAAAAAAAAAAAAAAAAAAAAAAAAATTGAAAAAAAAATGTTAAATATCTACTTGGAAAAACAACAGACCTGGAAAATAGATGTAAGAGAGATAATCTGAGGATTATTGGACTTCCTGAAAATTATAATGAAAAAAAAAAAGAGCCTAGATACTATTTTACAAGAAATCATCAAAAAGAACTGCCCAGATGTAATAGAAGGTAAAATAGGCACTGAAATAATTCATCTAACACCTTCTGAAAGAGACCCCAAAATAAAAACTCCAAGGAATATTGTGGCTAATTTTCAGAACTATCAGATTAAGGAAAAATATTACAAGCAGCCAGGGAAAAAAAATTCAAATACTGAGGAGCCACAATAAGGATCACTCAAGATCTATTAGCTTCCATATTAAAAGATCAAAGGGCCTAGTATATGCTATTCCAAAAGGCAAAAGAACTTGGAATGCAATCAAGAATAAACTTCCCAGAGAAGCTGAGCATTTTTTTCCAGGGAAGAAGATGGACATTCAATGAAACAGGTGAATTCCATTTATTTCTAATGAAAAAACCACAGTTAAACAAACAATTTGACATCCAAATATGGGACTCTCAAGAGAAACATAAAAGATAAAAAAGAACTCTTGACAACTGTATTTCTGTTTCAGACATATATAAAGAGTGTGTGTATAATTTGATTTTTACTGTTATAATATAGAAAAAGGGAAGTAGAAGTGGAAAGAGGATTGTATCAGAAAAAGGGAAAAGGGGAGATAAAAAGAAGGAAATTACATCCCACAAAGAAGCAAAGGAAACATATTACATCTAAAGGAATTAAGGGAAGGGGAGGATCATTATGTGAACCTTACTCTCATCAGATTTGACTCAAAGAGAAAATATTGGACATATTTGGATTACAGAGGGGGCGGAGCCAAGATGGCGGAGAAGAAACACACGACTCTGTGAACGTCCTCACTCCCTCACAACCAATTAGATAAATTAAGTCTCAAAATAAGCCCAGGACTGATAGATACCACAAGGACTGGAAGCACGACTTACCAGCTGAAGAGAATCTGGAGTTTCAACAGAAAAGGTCAGTCCCCAGGGGAGGAAGAAGAGAGGCCAGCACAGACGGCTGGGTGCTAGCATACTCTGCCCATCGCGCTGGGAAGGGCTCTGGGATCAGAGAAGCCACTGAGATAAAGGAATCTGGCACAGGCTGTTAGCTCTTCTCTGCTAATTATTTAGCAGTTCAGAAGAGAAAGCCAAAATACTTTAAAAACTCAGATTAGATTTTCCCCGGATCCTGGAGGTGACTCAGCAGATCTCGGCACCAGGGGGTGTGGCCTCAGCTACCACCTGAGAATAGTTAAGAGATTGACAAGTGGGTGGATATGGCCCAAGGCAACACACACTGCCTAGTTTAGCTGGAGGGAGTGGAAGTCAGCTCCAGGAAGTCCCAGAGAAGCGGAACCTTTGAACTAGGGACCGTGGTTTCTGGCAGACACTTCCAGTTTGAGCGCAGGGGCTTTTCATGTCACCTGCTGCAGACATCCACTCCCCACCCGGACACGTAGGCTGGGCTTTGTGCTGTCTTTACTGTTCAGCGCCCTCGGGCACAGTAGTGCTAATCACCTCTGAGGCACTTCCAGGGAGGGGGTGGGGAACTCTCTCCCAGAGCTCTATCTTAGCTCAGGTGCAGGAGCCGCTGCATCCATCCGGTCTGGGAGGAAGCTGGTAAAGAAGTAAATAAATAATTTCCTACCACAGGGACAGACCCCAAAAGATTTTTTAAATATGAGCAAAAAAGCCAGAAAAACTATAGATTCCTTCTATACAGAGAAGGAGCGGGTATCCAACCCCGAGGAAGTTAACAGTAGAGAGACAGCAGATAACAACCTAAAGGGGAACGATTCCTGCCCCCCATCACATAACTCTCTCCTAGAAGAGGCTATTAAAAAGTTAAGAAAGTTTGAAGAAAAATGGGGAAAGGAAGGGGAAGCTATGATAGAAAATAACAACGTCCTGAAATTGGAGTTGGAAAAAATAAAGAATTCACAGGAGATGCAGGGAAACAAAATTTATGAATTAGAAAAGGTTAAAAAAACACAGGAAAGTAGGATTTCTGAATTGGAAAAGATAAAAAAGTCTCAAGAAAATAGAATTTCTGAATTGGAAAAAGAAAATAATTCTCAAAAAAAAAAATTAAGGAAATGGAAAAAAATTCAATAGAGCAAAATAATTCATTTAAAAACGAAATTGGGCATTTACAAAAAGAACTAAAAACTGTGAAAGAAGAAAATAACTCCTTAAAAGTCAGGATGGAACAAATAGAAATGAATGATTCACAGAGAACCCAAGAATTAGTCAAACAAAACAAAAAAAATGAGAAGCTGAGAACAACGTCAAATACTTACTGGGAAAATCTATAGACCTGGAAAATAGATCTAGGAGAGATAATCTGCGGATTATTGGACTTCCCGAAAACTATGACCAAAAAAAGAGCCTAGATTCTATTTTACAGGAATTATCAAAGAGAACTGTCCAGAGATAATAGAAACAGAAGGGAAAGTAGATGTGGAAAGAATTCATCGAACTCCTTCTGAAATAGACCCTAAAATAAGAACACCACGGAATATAGTGGCTAAGCTGCAGAATTACCACACAAAGGAGAAAATCCTGCAAGCAGCTAGAAAAAAACAATTTAAATACCAAGGTGCCACAATAAGCGTCACCCAAGATCTGGCTGCCTCCACATTAAAAGATGGAAGGGCCTGGAACCTGATATTCCGTAAGGCAAAAGATCAAGGACTGCAACCAAGAATGAACTACTCAGCTAAGTTTAGCATCTTTTTCCATGGAAGAAGATGGTCATTCAATGAAACAGAGGAATTCTATATGTTTCTAAGAAAAAAAACCAGACTTAAACAAAAAATTTGATCTACATCCACAAGACTGAAGAGAAACAGAAAAAGGTACACAGAACCCTTGAGAACTGTAACTCTGTTGTGGGTATATAAAAAATACTCAAGGATAATTTGATTTTACTGATATAAAAGAAAAAAAGGGGGGTGTAGTAAAGGGAAGGAGGTCGGTTCAGAAAAAGGGGAAGGAATGATAAAAAGAGGGAAACTACATCCCAGGAAGAGACATAGAAAATACACCATATCTGAGGGAACTTAGTGAGGGGGAGAATCATCCTGTGAATCTTACTCTCATCAGGAGAGGCTCAAAGAGTAAATAATTAACATATTTGTTTTTCAGAGAATTTTCTCTCACCTCATTAAAAGGGGGGAGAGGAAAAGGGAAAAGGAAAAGGAGAATAAGTGAAGGGACTTGGAGGGAGGGGGGAGGGATCCTAAAAAAAAAAAAAAAGAGGGAGGGTTGTGTGTCACAATGGGGGTCTGTAAATTAAATATCGGGGAGGGGGATCAGGGGGGTCAAGGGAAAAAAGCATAATCTGGGGATAATACGATGGCAGGAAATACAGAATTAGTAATTTTAACTGTAAATGTGAAGGGGATGAACGATCCCATCAAACGGAGACGGATAGCAGATTGGATCAAAAAGCAGAACCCTACAATATGTTGTCTACAGGAAACACACTTAAAGCAGGGAGATACATACAGAGTAAAGGTAAAAGGTTGGAACAGAGCCTATTATGCTTCAGGTAAAGCCAAAAAAGCAGGGGTAGCTATCCTTATCTCAGATCAAGCAAAAGCAGAAGTAGATCTCGTTAAAAAAGATAAGGAAGGAAACTATATCCTGCTGAAAGGTAGCATAAATAAGGAAGCCATATCAATACTAAACATATATGCACCAAGTGGTATAGCATCTAACTTTCTAAAGGAAAAGTTAAGAGAATTGCAAGAAGAAATAGACAGTAAAACTATAATAGTGGGAGATCTCAACCTTGCACTCTCAGATTTAGACAAATCAAACCACAAAACAAACAAGAAAGAAATTTAAAAAGTAAATAGAACATTAGAAAAACTAGGTATGATAGACATTTGGAGAAAACTGAATGGCAATAGAATGGATTACAGAGAAACTTTTCTTACCTTATTAAAAAGTGGTAAAAAAAGCAGGAGTAGTCATCCTTATTTCAGATCAAGCAAAAGCAAAAATTGATCTAATTAAAAAGAGATAAGGAAGTAAACTATATCTTGCTAAAGGGTAGCATAGACAATGAAGCAATATGAATACTAAAGCTATGTGCCCCAAGTGGTATAACATATAAATTCCTAAAGAAGAAGTTAAGAGAGTTGTAAGAAGAAATAGAAAGCAAAACTATAATAGTGGGAGATCTCAACTTTATATTCTCAGAATTAGATAAATCAAACCACACAAACACAAAAAAAAAAAAATCAGAAAGAAATTAAAGAGGTAAATAGAATATTAGAAAAATTAGGTATGATATATCTTTGGAGAAAACTGAATGGAGACAGAAATGAGTATACGTTGTTCTCAGCAGTTCATGGATATTATACAAATATTGACCATATATTAGGACATGAAGACCTCAAAATTAAACAAAAAACATGTAGAAATAGTAAATGCATTGTTTTCAGATCACGATGCAATAAAAATTACATTCAACAACAAGCTAGGAATAAATAAATCAAAAAGTCATTGGAAACTAAATAATCTCATCCTAAAGAATGAATAGGTGAAACAGGAAATTTTAGACACAATTAATAATTTCACCCAAGAGAATGACAACAATGAGACAGCATATCCAAATTTTTGGGAAACAGCCATATTGTTAATAAAGGGAAATTATATATCACTAGAGGCTTACATGAATAAAATAGAGAAAGAGAAGGTCAATGAATTAGGCTTGCAACTTAAAAAGTTAGAAAAAGAGCACATTAAATCCTCCAATTAAATACTAAAATTAAAAATTTTAAATTAAAAGGAAAAATTAATAAAATTGAAAAAATTGAAAATAAAAAAATCTATTGAATTAATAAAATCAAGAGTTGGCTTTATGAAAAAGCAACAAAATAGATAAAACTTTGGTAAATGTTATTAGAAAAAGGAAAGAGAAAAATCAAATTATTAGTCTTGAAAATGAAAAGGGAGAAGTTTCCACCAATGGAAAGGAAATTAGAGCAATAATTAGGAGGTACTTTACCCAACATTATGCCAATACATTTGCTAACATAAGTGAAATGGATGACTACCTCCAAAAATATAGACTTCCCAGATTAACAGAGGAGAAAGTAAATTGGTTAAACAGTCCGATTTTAGAAAAAGAAATAGGACAAGCTATTAATCAACTCCCTAAGAAAAAATCTCTAGGACCAGATGGATTTACATGTGAATTCTACCAAGCATTTAAAGAACAATTAACTCCAATATTATATAAACTATTTGAAAAAATAGGGAATGAAGGAATCCTACCAAATTCCTTTTATGACTCAAACATGTTACTGATACCTAAACCAGGTAGGTTGAAAACAGAGAAAAAAATTATAGACTAATCTCCCTAATGAGTACTGATGCAAAACTTTTAAATATAATAATAGCAAAAAGACTACAGAAAATCATCCCCAGGATAATACATCATGACCAAGTAGAATTTATACCAGGAATGCAGGACTGGTTCAATATTAGGAAAACTATTAATATAATTGACCATATTAATAACCAAATTAACAAAAATCATATGATCATCTCAATAGATGTAGAAAAAGCATTTGATAAAATCCAACATCCATTCCTATTAAAAAACACTTGAGAGTACTGGAATAAGTGAAATTTTCCTTAGAATAGTCAGTGGTATCCATGTAATGTGGATAAACTGGAACCATTCCCAATAAATTCAAGAGTGAAACAAGGTTGCCCACTATCACCATTGCTATTCTATATTGTATTCAAGTTTCGGCAATAAGACTTGAGAAAGAGATTATAGGAATTAGAATAGGTAATGAGGAAACTACCACTCTTTACAGATGATATCATAGTATATTTAGAGAATCCCAGAGATTCTCTTAATATCCTATTATAAAGCACTGTTGGTGTAGTTATGAAAAGATTCAGCAAAAAAAAAAAAAAAAAAAAAAAAAGGAATTATAGCCAAAGACTTTAAAACCCTGTGACTCAAAAATATCAATATTGGTGTATATCCCAAAGACATATATTTTTAATAAATGAAAAGTATCTATATACATAAAAGTATAGTGGCTCTGTTTGGAAATTGAAGGGGTGCCCATTAATTCGAGAGCGGTTGAGAAAATATAGTCTGTGATTATCACGGAATATTTATGTGTTCTAAAAATGAGGAGCAGGATGCTTTGAAGAATAAACAACTCAACAATAATAAATTGGAAAGACATACATGAACTGATGCAAAATGAATGGAGAAGGACTGGGTGAAATCAGTAAGAGCAATATTTTATCATGATCAATGGCAATTTGCTATTCAATGTAATATAATAGCCTTAGTCAATTTTGAAGGATTTATGATAGAAAAATGCTTTCTACCTCCAGAGAAAGAACTGATGAAATGTGAAAGAAAATCAAAGCATTGTATTTTTAACTTTTTAACTATCTCTCTCTCTCTCTCTCTCTCTCTCTCTCTCTCTCTCTCTCTCTCTCTCTGTCTCTCTCTCTCTGTCTCTCTCTTGTGCAGGGGAAAGTAGGGGAATTGGGTATTTTTTTATTCCACAATATAACTAATATAGAATTGTTGCATGACTGCTTATATAGAGAGACTATAGATACAATTTATATCAAATTGTTTGCCTTCTCAGTAATAGTGGATGACAAAGTTAGAATTCACAATAGAAACAAAAAAATAATAATGAAACAAAACTAAGTGACAACATTCTGAACACCTCAGGATGAAGAACTTGAACTTGGAGTTTCTTAGATGACTACTAGGGGGAAAAATTCAAAAAAATAATAAAATAATTACATGAGTAGCAAAGCCAAGCCATACCTATAGCCAATGTAGTTTAGCTGAGTAGAAGAGACTCACCTTATGTAAACACTTGAAAAGATGGATTAAGAAAGCAACTCAGGAGAAAACAACTGTGAATTTAAGGGAGCAAAGTATATGTTGTGGCAGTAAAGGAAATATATTATTATAGACTTCTTATTTTAATAAGATAGTTTTCTTATCTAGCTAATGGGCTCCATTGTTTCTATGCTACAAAAGGAGAAATGCTATTAATAAATATTAGTACCCAGGAAATGTTTCCTAGGTCCACCATCTTATCAACATTAATAAAGGCTAAATGCAATTTATATGGTAGTGGTAATAAATAAATAAAGACATTAATGAGCATGTGGTATGTGACAGTAACTAGGCTAGTCATTGAGGAACAAAAATTTTATATTTATGCTATGGACACTTATTTTAAATGGGGTTTCTCTTTCTATCTTTTTTCTGCTAGACTTTTTTGGTAACAAATAGAAATGCCAATGATTTTTGTATATTTATTTTATGTCTTGCAAGTTTGTCCAGCCTCTTTTTTTTAATCATATCAGGTAGCCAATAATTCTTAGATTATCTGTCCTGAATCTATTTTCCAAGTCAGTTGCTTTTTCTCTTAAAATATTTTACATTTTTTATATCATTACATTTCATTTTGTTTTGTTTGACTGATTATGGATGTTTCATATGTCCATCTATTTATATGTCTTTTACTTCCATTTGTCCTCTTCTAATTTTTAGTGATTTATTTGCTTCAGTTAACTTCTTAAACCTTTTTTTTTGCACATGGGCAATTATACTTTTAAATGATTTCTTTTGTTCATTGGATTTTTTTTTCCATTTCACTAATTCCATGTTTTAAGGAATTTTTATCTTTTCCCATTTTGTCAATTCTTTTTTCCAAGGAGTTGTTTGTCCAATTTTTAAAATCTATCTGTAAATTGTTTTCTTTTTCTTTTTTTTTAATAATTTTTTTACCAGATATATGCATGGGTAATTTTACAGCATTGCCAATTGCCAAACCTTTTGTTTCAATTTTCCCCCTCCTTCCCCTCCCATAGAGGGCAGGTTGACCAATACATGTTAAATATGTTAAAGTATAACTTACATACACTTAAATAACTTAAAATCTATATACTTGTCCAAACAGTTGTTTTGCTGTACAAAAAGAATCGGACTTTGAAATAATGTACAATTAGCCTGTGAAGGAAATCGAAAATGCAGGTGGACAAAAATAGAGGGATTGAGAATTTTATGTAGTGGTTCATAGTCATCTCCCAGAGTTCTTTTGCTGGGTGTAGGTGGTTCAGTTCATTATTTCTCTATTGGAACTGATTTGGTTCATCTCATTGTTGAAGAGGGCCACATCCATCAGATTTTACCATAATATAGTATTGTTGTTGAAGTATATAAAAATCTCTTGGTCCTGCTCATTTCACTCAGCATCAGTTCATGTAAGTCTCTCCAGACCTTTCTGAAATCATCCTGTTAGTCATTTCTTACAGAATAATAATATTCCATAATATTCATATACCACAATTTATTCAGCCATTCTCCAATTGATGGGCATCCACTCAGTTTCCAGTTTCTGGCCACTACAAAGAGGGCTGACACAAACATTCTTGCACAAAAAGGTCCCTTTCCCTTCTTTAAAATTTCTTTGGAATATAAGCTCAGTAGTAACACTGCTGGGTCAAGGGGTATGCGCAGTTTGATAACTCTTTCAGCATAATTCCAAATTGCTCTCCAGAATGGCTGGATATATTCACAATTTCACCAACAATGTATCAGTATCCCAATTTTCCTACATCCCCTCCAACAATCTGCATTATCTTTCCCTGTCATTCTAGCCAATCTGACAGGTGTGTAGTGTTATCTCAGAGTTGTCTAAATTTGCATTTCTCTGATTAACAATGACTTGGAGCATCTTTTCTTATGAGTAAAAATTGTTTCAATTTCTTTGCGCATTGTCTGTTCATATCCTTTGACCATTTATCAATTGGAGAATGGCTTGATTTATTATAAATTAGATTCAATTCTCTTTATATTTTGGAAATGAGGCCTTTATCAGAATGTTTGGCTGTAAAAATATTTTCCAAGTTTTATTTCTTCTCTTCTAATCTTGTCTGCATTTGTGTTATTTGTACAAAAACTTTTCTATTTAATATAATCAAATTTTTCTATTTTGTGATCAATAATGACCTCTAGTTCTTCTTTAGTTCTATAAATTCCTTCTTTTTCCACAGGTCTGAGAGCTAAACTATCATATGCTCTTTTAATTTATTTATAATCTCATTCTTTATGCCTAGGTCATGAACCTATTTTCACCTGATCTTGGTGTATGGTCTTAAGTGTGGGTCAGTGCCTATTTTCTGCCAGACTAATTTCCAATTTTCCCACCAATTTTTTGTCAAATAGTGAATTCTTATCCCAAAAGTTGGGGTCTTTGGGTTTGTCAAACACTAGATTATTGCAGTTATTTGCTGTTTTGTCCTTTGAATCTAACCTATTCCACTGATCAACTAGTCTATTTCTTAGCTAATACCAAATGGTTTTGGTAACTGCTGCTTTATAATATAATTTTAGATCTGATACAGCTAGATTACTTTCATTTGATTTTTTTTCATTAATTCCCTTGACATTATTGACCTTTTGTTTTTCCATATGAACTTTGTTGTTATTTTTTCTAGGTCATTAAAATAGTTTCTTGGGAGTCTGATTGGTATAGCACTAAATAAATAGATTAGTTTAGGTAGTATTGTCATCTTTATTAAATTTGCTTGCCCGATCCAAGAGCATTAGATATTTTTCCAATTGGTTAGATCTGATTTTATTTGTGTGGAATGTGCTTTATAGTTTTACTCATATAGTTGCAGATTTACCCTTGTCTAAGTTATTTTCTTTTCTCAGTTTTTCTGTTTCATTTCCCAAACTCTCCTGAAAAGTTCTCATTTCTTTTTCCCATTGTTCTTTTAACTCTCTTTTAAAGATCCTTTTTGACCTCTTCCAAGAGAACCTTTCAAGCTTGAGACCAGAAAGCCTCCTTTGAGGTTTCACCTGGAGGCATTTTGTCTTTGGTATCTTTTTCTGGAATTATGTTTTTTCTTCCCTATTGCTGTAGTAGTTGCCTGTGATTGTTTCTGTTTTGCTTTTTTTCTCTTTTTAAAGTTTGAACTCTGGTCCTGTGGTATAGGAGAGATTGTCCCAAACTTTCTCTACAATATAATAAGGGTTTCTCACGTGGACTTTGTGGTGCTCACTTTTGTGCTGGCCAAGTCCTGTCTATTAGGCTGGAGTTCATGAGATCACAATTTGACCTCTGTAGTTGTGTTGGGGTTCTCACAGCTAATCCACTGGCCTTCTGTAAAAGGACAATGTAGGCAATGCTGCTGAATTTTGGCTAAGAGCCCCCAGATGGGTCCCCATCTTGTATTTATCTACCCTGGGCCTCCCCATGCAGCACCTGTGCTGGGCTAACTTCCCTCCTTCCATGTCTGGAAGTCCTTCCAAGATAATTTTATGCTTAATCTTTTATTATTATTATTATTAATGTTGTTGTTGTTGTTGTTGAGCTAACACAGCTAGGAAGCGCTAAGTGTCTGAGTCCAAGTTTGAACTCAGGTCCTCCTGACTTCAGGGCTGGTGCTCTATCTACTGTGCCACCTAGCTGCTCTCATTTTTTTTTAAAAGACATTTTATGCTGGAAAATAAATATTTGTGGGTTCTGTCACTCCAAAATCCATTCAGAGGGCTGATCTAGTGTTGATTCTGAGGAAAGCCAGGGAGAGCTCAGGCAAAAAGTCCGGTCTACTCTATGCCATTTTGGTTCTACCTCTGGGGAAAATATTTTAAGCAAATTTCTTTGATAAAGACCTTAATTTTCAAATAAATAGAAAACTGAGTCAAATATAAATATATGCAATTTTCCAGTGGATAAAGAAGAGATATTAACAGCCTTCAGATAAAGTAATCAAAGTTATCTAAAGCCATATGAGAATGGTTTTTAAATTACTATTTATTGGAGGAATACAAATGAGAATGATTAACAACCACTAATTCACTAATTAGGATGGATTCACTAATAGGATGGAAAAAGAAAATGAAAAATGTTGAAGGGTTGTGGAAAAATAGAATCATTGAGATGTGAACTGATTCAACCATTATTTTAGAGTAATTTTAAATTATGCATAAAGCACTATAATATTGTAATTACACTTTGACCTAGCAGAGTCACTAGTAGGTCTATATCCAGAAAGAGATTTTTTTTAAAAGGGAAACAAACTTTTATGTGCGAAAATTAATTATTGCAGCTCTTTTCTGAGGTGGGCAGTTACAAATTAGAAGAGATGCTCTTCAATTGGGAAATGGTTGGAAGAAATTATGCAATGTGATTATAATGGAATACTATTGTGCTATAAGAAATGATGATCAGGATACTCTCAGAAAATTTTGGAAAGACTTCCATGAACTGATGCAAAATGAAATGTACTATGTACAAAATAATAGAAATATTATAAGGTGATTGGCAGTGAATAACTTAGCTATTCTTAGTAATAAAATGGTCCATTACAACTCTGAAAGATTTTAGATGAAAAACGTTATCCATCCACAGTTAAAGAACTAATGGTGCCTGAATGTAGATTGAAGCAGACTTTGCTCTTTTTATGTTGTTTTTCTTATGATTGCCATTTTAGGGGGGCTATGTTTTCTTTCAAAAATGATTAATAATGAAATATGAATTTCGTGAGTACATATGTATAACACATATTGAATTGCTTACTTCCTCTATGATGCTGGGTCAAGATGGAGGAATGAAGAAAATTTGAAATTCAAATTTTAAAAACCATTGAATTCATGTGTAATTGTAGATAAATGAATAATAAATTTAACAGAATGAAAGCTCATAATCATGTTTATAATTATAAGAAGTATAGCTTCAAATGGAGAAAAAATTGCAGTGCAATGAATTAAACTACTTGGAAGAGAAAGAGGAAGGAAGAAATATAGGCAGCTTTTTCATAGGAGTTTGGCTTTGAAGAAAAAACATGTATACATACATGTATATATATATATATATATATATATATGTATGTATATATGTGTGTGTGTGTGTGTGTGTGTGTGTGTGTGTAAACACAGAGACAGAGAGAGACAGAAAAACATTAAGAGAGTCAGAGAGAGAGAGAGAGAGAGAGAGAGAGAGAGAGAGAGAGAGAGAAAGGGAGAGAAAGAAAGCAGAGAGAGAAGGAGAGGGAGGAAGAAATTGGGCATATCATATATTATATTTTATTGAAGTTTTTAGCTTTTCTATTTTAATGAAAGGTAAAGATATGATCATGATTTTTGGAAGTGATAAAATAAATAATTAATGGAGAATGATTGGAAAAAGTGTGAAGGATACAGAGAAAGAGAAAAATATATGTGAATTTAGAGGGGTTATTACTGCCAAGATGACAGGCAATTATAGGAAATGAGATGAGAATAGGGATTTCTGGAGAATTTGAGATTAAGAGAAGAGGAAACTCACAATGAATGGTCTTTGTGTATTCAGTAATGTTGAGGTACTGTGATCAGGTTAGAGAGTGGAAGAAATAATAATATTTGAAGTTTGAATAGGGTAAATAATAGTACTACTGATTTAGGTCTAGAAGAAATGTTGAAGTTCACTGAGTCTAATCCTTTCATTTTTAACTGAAAAAAAATGAGGCATAAAGAGTTTAGGTTATTGAGGTGGGATTAGAAGCCAGGACTTTATTGACATAAAGTCCAGTACCCTATCTACTATATCATACAAGAAGTTTGAAATGGACTCTGTGAGGAATAAATAGAATATTAATTAGTGAGAAGTAAAAGCATTTTTTCATCATTTCTAAAATATACAGAGAACTGACTCAAATTTATAAAACTACAAGACATTCCCCAGGTAATAAATGGTCAAAAAGATATGAATGGACAATTTTCAGATGAATAAATTAATGCCATTTCTAGTCATATGAAAATGCTCTAAATCACTATTAAGTGAAGAAATATAAATGAAGACAACTCTGAGGTACCACTTCACACATTGGCTAAAATGGCAGGAAAAGGTAATGGTAAATATTGGAGGGAATGTGGGAAAACTGGGACCTTAATGCATTGTTGGTTGAATTGTGGTGCAGAGAAATTTAGAACTAGGTCCAAAGAAATATAAAACTGTTTGTACCCTTTAATTCAGCAGTATATCTACTGTGTCTGTATCACAAACATTATTCAAAAAAAGGACCCATGTGTGCAAAACCATTTGTGGCAGCTCTTTTTGTAGTACTAAGGAACTGGAAATTGTAAGTGCCCATCAGTTGGGGAAAGGCTGAAGAAGTGATGGTATATTAATGTAATATAATGAAATATTATTATTCTATAAGAAATATAAGTAAGTTGATTTCAGAAAATCCTGGAAAGACTTATATAAACTGATGCTAAGTGAAGAAAGCAAAATCAAGAGAACATTGTGCAGAGCAATAAAAAGATTTTATGATGATAAACTTTGAAAAACTTAGTTGTTTTGAACAATGAGATGATTCAAGGCAATTCCAATAGACTTCTAATAGAAAATGTCATGTGCATCCAGTGAGAGAACTTTGAAGATGGAGTGTGAATCAAAAGATATAATTTTAACCTTTTATTTAGATGGTTTGGTTTGTTTGCTTGTGGTATTTTTTCTTTTGTTTTGTTTTTTTTTTCTTTTCATATGATTTTTCTTCCACAGCATGAGGAATATAGAATGTATTATTTAGAAGAATTGGGCATATTAAACTTGTATCAGATTGCTTGCTACCTTGGAAAAGGGATATATATGTAATGGAGGATGGGAAAAAAATGGGGACACAAAATTTTAGAAAGATGAAGGTTCAAAATGATCTTTATATATATTTGGAAAAATAAAATACTATTAAAATTTCCTTTCAGTAGTGAGGCCCAAGTGCAATTATATAACATATTTGTAGAAGACCTAGTAAATCAGTTGAATTGGCTGACTTCATCTAACTTTATTCAGCTGCATGTGCTATGATACCAGTATCCTATCACTGGGATTTTAAAGGTAGAGTTATCAATAGAACAATATGAAAAAGGCTTTAAGTGTAGAAAATATTTTACTGTTGACATTGCTATGGGAACTAGATTGAGAATGGACAAAATTGGAGTTAGAATATGTATGATGATCTGGAAGATAGCTAAGGGAAAATGAAGCAGAAGAGAAAAAGAATGCAGACCCTTATAATCAGTATGCCAACTAGGTAGTAATGGTGATGAAAGTCTGAATTGAGATGGTCCCAAAAAAGAATAGAACATCCTTATTTGGGAAGATGATGTTAAGTGGTATTTCACTTAAATATATGCCCATAAATTTGATAATCTAAATGAAATTGATAAATACTTACAAATCTATATATGGCCAGATTAACAGAGGAAGAAATATATTACTTAAATAGTATCATTTAAAAAAAGAAATTGAACAATCTATTAATCAACTCCCTATTAAAAAAAAATCTCCAGAGCCAGCTAAAATTACAAATGAATTCTACCAAACATTTAAAAAATAATCACTTCCAGGGGCAGCTTGGTGGAGTAGTGAATAATCAATCCTGAAGTCAGGAAGGCCTGACTTCAAATCTAGCCTCATACACTTAAAACTTCCTATCTGTGTGACCCTGGGTCATTTAACCCCAATTGCCTCAGGGAAAAAAATAATTGCAGGACTATGGAAATTATTTGGAAAAATAGGGAAGGATGGAGTCCTACTAAATTCCTTTTATGACATAGTTTTGGCACTGATATCTAAACCAGGTAAGGTCAAAACAGAGAAAGAAAATTATTGACCAATTTCCCTAATGAATATTGATGCAAAAACCTTAAATAAAAATTAGCAAAGAGATTACAGTAAATTATTCCCAAGATAACACGCCATAACCAAATAGGATTTATACTAGGAATGCAGGGCTGATTCAATAATAGGAAAATTATTATTATAATAGACTATATCAATAACCAAACTGACAGAAATGATATGATTATCTTAATAGATGCAGAAGAAAAATTGGCAACATACAACACTCATTCTTATTAAATACACGAGGGAGCATAGGAATAAATGAATTTTCCCCTAAAATGACCAGTAGCATCTATTTAAATCCAACATTCAGCATTTTATGTATTGGAGACAAATGCAAACATTCCTAATAAGATCAGGGTAAAAGAAGTTTTCACTGTCACCATTACTATTGAATTTTGTATTAGAAATGTTATCTCTAAAAATGACAAGAAAAAGAAATTAAAGTAAGTATAGTAGGTAATGAGGAAACCAAATTATCATTCTTTGCAGATGATATGATGCTATACTTAAGAAATTCTAGAAAATCACGTTTAAAAACTATTAGAAAAAAATTAACAACTTTAGCAAAGTTTTAGGAAACAAAATATATTCACATAAATTATCAGCATTCTTATATGTTAACAACAAAGTCCAGCAGTAAGAGATACAAAGAAAAATTCCATTTAAAATAACTTTGGATAATATAAAATATTTGTGACTCTACCTGCCAAGATAAAGTCAGCAAGTATATAAACACAATTACAAAACACTTTACCCACAAAAAAATCAGATCTAATAAACTGGAAGAATATCAAGAACACATGGGTAGGCTGAGCTAAAATAATGACAATACTTCCAAAAATAATCTACTGTCATGGCAAATAACCTACAAAGAAATTGCTTTACAAAGCTAAAAAAATAATAAAGTTCATCTAAAGGATCAAAAGTCATGACTTTTAAGGAACTAATTTAAAAATGCCAATGAAGGTGGCCTAGATGTAACAGACCTAAAGCTATATTACAAAACAGCAGTCCTCAAAACCATTTGGTACTGGCTAAGAAATTGAGTTGTTGATTAGTGCTGCAGGTTAGGTTCATAAGAAACAATAGTCAATAACTATAGAAATCTGGTGTTTGATAGACTCAAAGACCCCAGCTAATGGAATAAGAACTCATTATTTGGCAAAAATTGTTGGGAAAATTGGAAAATGGTATGGCACAAACTAGGTGTTAATCAATACCTAACACCCAATATCATCATAAATCTGAAATGGGTTCATGATTTAGACATAATGAGTGATACTATAGGAAAATTAGAAGAACAAAGGATAGTTTATCTCTCAGATCTGTGGAGAAGAAAGGCATTTAGTCAAAGAATACTAGAATACATTATGAAATACAAAAGTGGATAATAATTTATAACAAATTAAAAAGTTTTTGTACAAATAAAACTAATGCATGCAAGATTGGAAGGGAAGCAGAAAACAGGGGAAATGTTTATATTTCCAAAAATTCTAATAAAGGCCTAATATGTAAAATATGTAAAGAATTGACTCACATTCATAAGAATACAAGTGATTTTCCAATTGATGTGATCAAAGTGCATGAAAAGACAATTTTCAAATGAAGAAATTAAAATAATTTTAATCATATGAAAAAATGTACTAAATCACTATTTTTCAGAGAAATGCAAATTAAGTCAACTCTAAATTAGTACTACACTGTTAGGATTACTAAGTGAGAACTCAGGTTTTCTGGACAATTACAAGGTGAGAACTCAGGTTGACTTGATAGAGGGGGCAAGCTCATTGGCTGGGGTGGTTCTTCCCAGAAGCCCTTGCATTATCCCACGCCCATTCTCTGGGAGGATAAAAGACACAATATTGGGCCTGGAGAGCAGATCGGCCTGGAGAAGGATAAGAGCTGGAGGAGATTCAGAGCCAGGATTCAAAGAGAAAGACTCTGCATTGCATCAGGCTTGACGGGGCTCTCTGCAGGAAGGGAAGTCACTTCTAAGGACAAGAGTTAACAGCAACTACCTGGAGACAACGGTTCACTACAGGAAGAAGAATCTGTCTGAGAGATTTGAGTAGACACAGCAGATCTCTTCCCAGAGAGCGATCCGGCAGCTTCTGGAGACGTCAGCTCGCTACAATTGGCGCCCAACGTGGGGCAAGGACTTTTGCTTATCCTGACAAGAGGAGCTAGACCAGACCTTCGCAATTTGGCGCCTGAACAGGGACAGACACGTCCTGATTCCAGTGGAAAAGCCTCCCATCCAGATCTCAGTCTCTCTAACCCAGAACCGTGAGTAACGAGGAAACTTTGTTAAAGATTAAGTGAACGTGCTAATAGATAAATAAGGAACTTGTTAAGGGCTAAACCAGCAATCTCTTATAGTGAAATGGGGCAAACACCTTCTGTTCAAGGAAAATGTTTAGAGAGCATCATCAAGGTTATGAAAAGCCAAGGCTTGATTATAATTTTAGAGGAGATTACTGAACTTTTAAGAACTGTGAAGGTCATATGTCCTTCTTTTTCTCTGGAAGAAGAATTGGATCCAGATGAGTGGAAATTAGTAGGAGAGCAATTAGGTGAACAGTACAATTACCTTTGTGACATTTTACCCTTTGGTTCCAGACCAAACTCAGTTTCCAAAGATACAATTCATACCTACAATTTAATCCAAATGGCTTTAAAAAATGTTATTTTAAAGGAAGAGATGAAGGAGCAAAATGGGGAAGTGTCAACTAAACTAGGTGAAAAGGATGAATCAGATACCAATGAAGTTAAGTACAATTCTGAGCAACAGCAACAGGAGCACCTCCCATCTCCTCCCTCAATTAACCCTTCATGGGTGGAGCAAGAAGGAGGAGAGGAAGAGGCAGAAACACAAACAGAATTGTCTGTGAAGCAGTCTAAGCCTATGACAAGATTAGAAAAAGCATTGGTTAAAGCTAAAAAAGAAGGACAGGATATAAGTGATTTTATACATGCATATCCTGTGATTGAAGAGATTGACTCTGTAGGCCATAAAAGGAGAAGATATGCACCTTTAGATTTGAATAAAATTAAGGATTTGAAAAAAGGTTGTACCCTTTATGGGGCTACATCAGCTTATGTCAAAATGTTACTAGATGGTTTGTCTTATGAAGTCCTAACCCCGAATGATTGGAAATCCATAGCAAGGACATGTCTGGAACCTGGAGAAAATTTATTATGGCTTGCGGAATTTCATGAATTATGTAAAATTCAAGTCAGATGCAATTTGGAAATAGGAGTTAACACACAATTCACTTTTGAGCACTTAGCTGGCGAAGGTCAGTACGGAGAGAATTCGGAACAGATTAATTATACCATGACAATATATGAACAAATTGCTAAGGCTGCAATAAAAGCTTGGGGTGTCCTTCCTGGACAGAAAGATCGTGGAGAGGCTTTCACTAAAATACAGCAAGGTCCCAATGAACCTTTTGCAGATTTTGTGGGACGTTTGCAAACTGCTGTCAAAAGAACTATTGGAGAAAATTCAGCTACAGAAATAATGACCAGACATCTGGCTAAGGAAAATGCCAATGAGATTTGCAAAAGAATTATATGGGGATTAGACAAAGATGCTCCTTTAGAGGAGATCATAAGACGCTGTGCTACAGTGGGAACAAATGCTTTTTACACCCGGACAATGATGAATGTGGAAAGACAGGGTCCCTCCTGGCAAGGGCCTTCTAGAGAAACTCGGCGATGTTTTCAATGTGGAAAAATTGGGCATCTAAGAGCTCAGTGTAGGTATGGAGATACAGTGAGAAGACAGGGTGAAAGAAGACCTAAAACCCCATGTCCAAAATGCAACAGAGGACTCCATTGGGCATCAGAGTGTAGAATAATTCAGGGAAATGGGATGAGGGGCCCAGGTCCAGGGCCCCAGGCAAAAAAGACTTGGGGCATGATGGCAGCTGATGTTACACCCAAAGAACCTTTAGAAGGCCAGGACTCTGATTTAATCAATCAGCAGAGAAGCAATCACATGGCAGAAAGGGATTACCTGATAAGTGAGCCAAAAGGCAATCAGATTGCAAAAATGGATTACACTTGGGGAGAATACAGGCCTTTTAAACCAACAGGGCTGTGTCCAGTGCAAACAATTCCAATGTAATTGCCAGATGATGAGAAGAGATTTAGAAAGTGGTAAATAGAAGGTAATTAGATAGGTTAAATGCCTGGGAGAGAGGGTTTGCTTGTATTTCCTCAGCAGGAGAAGGAATCAGATGGGTGCCAACGAGTCGTATTCGCCTTGTCCATCAGAGAGAGACAGAAAAAGAGAAAGACCTCAAAATAAAGGAGAATATCTAAGAAACATCTGACACTGAAAGAGCATGGATAATAAGAAGACTGTTAAAGAACTTTAAAAACCAGCAGGAATCATTGGACTTCCTCACACAAGATGAGACTAATGGACAATGGACTTATGGACATTTATAAATTTTCGATTTATGATTATTTGATTATGTTATTTGTCATATACTTCTAGCATGTATTATGTTACTATGTTACTATGTGCTTATGTAATTTATGTAATTATGTGTAATACTTCCCATATTGATGGATTTATGTTTCAAGATCATGACTGTCCTATGTTCTAAATCAAAAGAAAGGGGGAGATTCTCCTTTTTTTACCTAAAAGCTAAAAAAGAAGGACATATGACCTTCACAGTTCTTAAAAGTTCAGTAATCTCCTCTAAAATTATAATCAAGCCTTGGCTTTTCATAACCTTGATGATGCTCTCTAAACATTTTCCTTGAACAGAAGGTGTTTGCCCCATTTCACTATAAGAGATTGCTGGTTTAGCCCTTAACAAGTTCCTTATTTATCTATTAGCACGTTCACTTAATCTTTAACAAAGTTTCCTCGTTACTCACGGTTCTGGGTTAGAGAGACTGAGATCTGGATGGGAGGCTTTTCCACTGGAATCAGGACGTGTCTGTCCCTGTTCAGGCGCCAAATTGCGAAGGTCTGGTCTAGCTCCTCTTGTCAGGATAAGCAAAAGTCCTTGCCCCACGTTGGGCGCCAATTGTAGCGAGCTGACGTCTCCAGAAGCTGCCGGATCGCTCTCTGGGAAGAGATCTGCTGTGTCTACTCAAATCTCTCAGACAGATTCTTCTTCCTGTAGTGAACCGTTGTCTCCAGGTAGTTGCTGTTAACTCTTGTCCTTAGAAGTGACTTCCCTTCCTGCAGAGAGCCCCGTCAAGCCTGATGCAATGCAGAGTCTTTCTCTTTGAATCCTGGCTCTGAATCTCCTCCAGCTCTTATCCTTCTCCAGGCCGATCTGCTCTCCAGGCCCAATATTGTGTCTTTTATCCTCCCAGAGAATGGGCGTGGGATAATGCAAGGGCTTCTGGGAAGAACCACCCCAGCCAATGAGCTTGCCCCCTCTATCAAGTCAACCTGAGTTCTCACCTTGTAATTGTCCAGAAAACCTCAGTTCTCACCTAGTAATCCTAACACTACACACCTTTCAGATTGGCTAAGATGACCAGGAAAGATAATGAAAAATGTTGGAGAAGATGTGAAAAAATTGAGACACTAATACATTGTTGATGGAGTTATAAATTTGTCCAAACATTCAGGAGAGCTTAACCCAAAGGGCTATCAAACTGTACACCTTTGATCCAGCAGTGTCTCTGTATCCCAAAGAGAGCATAATAAAAGGAAAAGGAGACAGGTGGAAAAATGTTTGTAGCAGTGCTTTTTGTAGTGGCAAGGAACTAGAAATTGAGTGAATATTCATCAATTGGGGATTGAGTGAGTAAGTTATTGTATACAAATATTATAGAAGAGTATTGTTGCATGAGAAATCATCAGTAGGATGATTTCAGAGAGGCCTGAAGAGACTTACATGAACTGACGCTGTATAATATGCATAAAACCAAGGGAATATTGTACACAGCAACAACAATATTGTGTAATGATCCACTCTTATACTTAGCTCTTTTAAACAATGAGATGATTCAGACCAATTTGAATAGACTTGTGATGGAGAGAGCCATTTGCATCCGGAAAGAAGAGGATTGAATGTGAAGCACAACATACCATTTTCAGCTTTTTTTTTTGTTGTTGTTTGCCTGCTTTTTGTTTTCTTCCTAAATTTTTTCATATGATTTTTCTTGAGTAGCATGATAAATATTGAAATGTATAGAAATGTATATATGTTTAACACATATTGGATTATTTGTTGTCTAGGGGAGGGAATGAGGGGAAGGAAAGGAGAAAAATGTTGAGCACACATTTTTTAAGGGTGAATGTTGAAAACTATCTTTGCATATATTTTGAGACTAAAAAGATATAATTAAAAATGAACTAGCTCAAATGGGCAAAAATACCATATCTAGTGAAATCATTCATATTATTGAGTGAGAAAAACTGAACATTCAATAAACTTGTAGATTTTTCTATCAACCAAACCCAAACTCAATAGACAATTTAATATATATGAACAAATATAAAATATCAGCTTCAAGGAACTTAACAAGGATTAATTAAACTCTGTTTCAATCTTCCTTTTCAACTACTCTACTGAGGATGTCAATCTTAAACATATGGTATGTATTCCTATATAAAATAAACAGAGTTTAATTAAAAATAATATTAATGTTATCAAAATTAAGCACAGAGAAAGAATAATCTCAGAAGCATCAGAGGATCAGGAGGGTTTGGAGTTATGCAAATCTACTTACATCAAGAATGGGTTAAATTGACAGCATTACATATATATCATGAAGGCTATAGCACCTTCCAAAATCTATAAAGAAATAAGGATGGAGGTTGGATGGACAAGGGAGCAAGTGGTGTGGGAAGAAGACAAGGAAGAGTTCCGTAGATGGGAGGAGGTTAAGTAATAGCAAGGCAAATTAATGAGAATAATTAAAGCAAAGAATCAGCAAGAATAGGAAAGATACATGTGTGTGTGTGTGGGGAGGCAGTATGTGTATGTATGTGTATCTATATGTATGTATATATTTAGGTATACATATATATATACATAATATGTATATGTATAAATATGTATACATATGTATATGTATATAGATATAGATATATATCTATATACATATAGATATCTATATCTATATCTATATATCTATATACATATAGATTCTCTCTCTCTCTCCATATATATATATATATAGATATATATAGATATATATATATCTATATATATCTATATCTATATATATATATATATACATATATATCTGAACTATAGTCAGTTTTTTAAGCTGGTTATGCATTGTTACATATTTTGAATGCTCCCTGATATGCTGCTGGGCACATGAAAATGTTCTTTCTTTTGTTTTGCCTTATTTTTTTTTTTTATTCCTTTGGTTTTTGTTTTTTGTTTTTTTGGTTTTGTTTTTAAATGAAATAAATTAAAATAAAAAAATAATAATAGGGGAGTAGATAGCCATTTTAGTTTTAACATTAATGAGTAAAGGATGCAACCTTTATTCAGGACTTAATCTGCATCTAGTACTCATATAAGTATTGGAACTGATTATACAAGAAGTCAAGGCAGCTCCTGACAAATAGGAATTTGCATTGTAATTAGAAAAATCAAAACATATGTCCCAACTAGAAAGCAGAGTGAGAAGGGCATTTATAGGACCAGAACTCCAAATCTGGAAGAGAATAATGATGGCCAAGGTGTAGTCAGCAGTTAGCTGATAGGAAATGACCTGATTTCAATATGAAGAGGTTGAGTTCTCAATGAAATATCTAAGGAGAGATTTCTTGTGAGTAGGTAAGTCACAACTTCAGAATTAAAAGTAGATGCTGGACAGATAAATACACGGGAAACATATATTTGGATATGACAATCAATACTGCTAAACTAAATAAAATAGCTAAAGAAGAGAGTAAAGAGAAGGGAAGGGGAGGTAAGGTGAGGAAAGGCAAAGGAAGTCAGGGGAAGGCAAGGAAAGACAGGATGAAGATGGAAAACCATAGAAAAATATAGAAAAGGTACAATTAATGTTAAAATTAATTTAACTAAAAATTCTGGTATTCACTTTAAAAATACCATGAAGCTAAAGCAATTTACAAAAGAACTTTAAGTTCTTAAGATACATATTTAATTTTCTAAATGAACAGAAGTTATCCTCTCAGCAAATCTATCTTCAGAATTACTGATTCATGGGTCATACAAAATCCTACATAAAGTATCTAATTTACTTCCTTTCCAATCTGTTTATATTTCATTCCATCTTTTCACCTTCAATGAGTAATGTAAAGCATAAATATAGGCATCCATATGTTCCTAGTGATTCATATCACACACATGTTGCAAAAGCCATGTGTGGTTGGTGCTGATTCCTTCCTAAAGGGCATCATGATTGATGTTTTCCATCAACTAATCCATCAATAAGCATTTATTGGCAGTAGCCTATTATGTGCTAAGCAATGTGCTAAGAGCTGGAGACACGATAAAAGACAATAACTGTACTCAGGTAAGTTGAACTCTAACAGAGAAGTCAAAAAAAAAAAAAAAAGAAACAGTCACATAAAACTATATGGAAAATAAATAATTTAAAGAAAGAATCAAAAGAATTTAGGAAAGTCTTCTCAGAAGAGATAGGATTTTAAGTAGTATTTAAAGGAGATCAGGCAGATCATTTATTAGAGTAGAGGATGAAGAGCATTCCATGCCTGGGGAAAAATGAAAGAAATTACCCAGTATCAAGGTTTATAGTATGTCATGTCCTTGTGCTCATGAAGCAGTTAAGAGACCAATGTGAGTAGATAGGAGAGTACTTGTCAGGACTGAAATGTAATAAGACTGAAAAGATTGGAAGAAACTAGGTTATGAAAAACTTTGAATACCAAATAGAATTCTATTTGATGCTGGAGACCATAGGAAACTTATTGAGTTCAGACATGATGTGGTAAGATCTAGACTTTAGTAAAATCACTCCACTGAATAAATTTAGGATTGTTTGTACTAGGGAGAGACCAGTCAGGTAACTCACCAGAAAGTTATAATAATAGAGACATACAGTGATGAGGAATTGTAGTGGAGTGGTAGCAGTAACAGAGGAAAAAGGGGGATTTACCTTGACCCTGTAATGAGAGTAGGGGATTGGTGAATTTAAATGGTGCAGTGGATAGAGCACTGGTCCTGGAATCAGGAAAATCTGAGAGTGGGGGATTTGATTCAGCCAAATCAAATTGACAGTTGACCTGGGAAGATCTACCCCCCAAAGAAGATTTGGGGGGAGGCCAAAATCTTTATATTTTCATTCATTTGAGCAAGTCATTTGGGATTCTGATAGCTCTTCATTACATTCCCCACAATGCAGGAATATGGCTTGTGTAAAGTAGATCTTTTCTCTCCTCACATCTATTTGCAGTTAAGACATTTATGAGGAAATAGTTGAAAGAACATATGCTTGACTAGGAAGAATAGGTAATAAAACAACAATCTCAAGAAGTAAACATTTCCAGTCCTGGTGAGTTTGAGAAGTAGAAATTTATGAGAACACTGATCTGAAGCAGTATAAGTTTACTACAATTGACCTACTTCCAGAAGAGAAGAAACATCTGCCATAATGGCAAGAACATTCTGAGATGTACCCTGGCTTGTTAGAAGAAATGGACTTGTCAGTTGTATACACAGCACAAATTAAACATAAATAGATATTCTTTTAGTAGCCCCTTGACTTTAATTTTTATATATTTGCAAGTAGACATTTTTATATTTTGACCATTTCTTTTTTGATAAAGGATATAAATAGATAGTTAAAATTTGTATTGTACAGTGATTACCTTAGTAGAAAGAAATCTATTAATGTCCTTTGGAGATAAATTGGATTACATTCAAATGTAATGTTTTTGTTGGTTTTGTTTGTTCATTTATGTTTTCCCTGAAATTTTGAATAAAGGGAAGGAAACATCTTAAGCCAGATTTTTGTAAAGCCAGACTAATACTCTTTGGAGTCAGAATCTACTAGGAATGTACCTAGTTATGAAAGTTCAGATGAAGAATTGTTTAGAAAAAGATGTGCCTGTTCTAGCTCAAGTGACACATGACTTCATAGAGTTACTAAATTGGAAAGAGTTTGACACCTCTAATGAAATTTCCAATTCACCCCACCCATCTCATCATTTCTGAAGACTTCCCTTGAATCATCAAATCTCTGTAATATTTAATTTGTACAAGGTAACTCAACTTCCTATCTTTTTTTCACAGTAATTCCTCTTTAGGTGTGTTATTTCCTTAAGATCCTTAAGATCCCAATATTTCATGAATCTGTAATGAAGATCCAACTCACGTCCAGCTGATCAATGATGGACAGAAATAACTATACCCAGAGAAGGAACACTGGGAAGTGAATGTAAATTGTTCCACTACTGTCTATCTACCCAGGTTACTTACACCTTCGGAATCTAATACTTAACATGCAACAAGAAAATTGGATTTACACACATATATTGTATCTAGGTTATATTGTAACACATGTAAAATGCATGGGATTGCCTGTCATCTAGGGGAGGGAGTAGAAAGAGGGAGGGGATAATGTGGAAAATTGAATACAAGGAATAATGTTATAAAAAATTACTCATGCATATATACTGTCAGAAAATTTATAATTATAAAATAAAAAAAAGTTATAATTATAAAATTAATAAAAATAAATTAAAAATATACATATGTTATAATGCACAACATATTTCCATATTAGACACAGTTGTGAAAGAAAAAATATATCAAAAGGAGGAAGAAGATATGACAAAATAAGGAAAGTGAAAAAAATTTTTTTATTTGTACTTAGGGTCCATCAGTTCTTTATATTATATTTTCTTCACGTGTCCTTTGTACTTGTGTTGGGTCACTATGTCACAAAAACGAATCAAATCATTCACGGTTGGTAATCATTCATTGTTGCTGATATTGTATACAATGTTTAGCTGATTTGATTATTTTTAAGTTTACATCAGTTCATACATTTATTTTCAGTTTGTTCGGTCATTTATAAATTGATATGGCATTCCCTTAAATTATTATCCCTTGCCACCACAAAAATGGGATGCTATGAATGTTTTTACTTATGTAGGTTCTTTTCCATTCTTTTTGACCTCTTTAAGATACAGATCTAATAGTGGTATTACTGGACCAAAGGATAAGAGCAGTTTGTTTGCCCACTAGACATAGTTCCAAATTGTTCTCCAGAATGGTTGAGTCAGTTCACAATTCCATCATTAATGCATTGTTGCACCAGTTTTCTCACATTCTCTATCTTATTTATCACTTTATTTTTTTCTCATATTAGATGATGTCTCAAAAGTGCTTTGATTTGCATTTCTCTAATTAAATGTGTTTTTAAAAACTTCTAAATATGCCTATCAAGATCTTAGATTCCTTCCCTTGAAAATGGCTTGTTCATAAATTTTGACCATTTATCAACTGGGGAATACATTAATTTTTTTTATTTCTCTATATAATTTAGAAATAAACCTTTTCCCCGAGACATTTTCCTTAAATATTATTTCCCAGAGACACTGAGGCATTGTTGGTGGAGTTGTGAAAGAATCCAACCATTCTGGAGAGCAATCTGGAATTATGCCCAAAAAGTTATCAAACTGTGAATACCCTTTGTCCCATCAGTGCTAGAAATGGGCTTATATCCCAAGGAAATACTCAAAAAGGGAAAGGGACCTGTATGTGCCAAAAAGTTTGTGGCAGCCCTTTTTGTAGTGCCTAGAAACTGGAAAATGAACTGATGCCCATCAATTGGAGAATGATTGGGTAAATTATGGTATATTAATTTTATGGAATATTATTACTCTGTAAGAAATGACCAACAGCAGGAATACAGAGAGGCTTGGTGAGACTTACCTCAACTGATGCTGAGTGAAACGAGCAGAAGTAGGAGATCATTATACACTTCAACAATGATACTGTATGAGGATATATTCTGATGGAAGTGGATATCTTCATCATAGAGAAGAGCTAATCCAATTCCAATTGATCAATGATGGAAAGAATCAGCTACATCCAGAAAAGGAACACTGGGAAATGAGTGTAAACTGTGAGCATATTTTTTGTTTGTTTTTCTTCCCAGATTATTTTTACCTTCCGAATACAATTCTTCCTTTGCAACAACAACAATAACAAAATTTTGTTCTGTGCATATATATTGTACCTAGGATATACTATAACATATTTAATATATATGGGAATGCCTGCCATCAAAGAGAGGGGATGGAGAGAAGTAGGGGAAAATTTGGAACAGAAGGGAGTACAAAGGATAATATTGTAAAAAAAAATTATAATTATAAAATTAATAAAAAAAAAATAAAAGAAATTTATTTTGCACTAGGATTTTGGGAGGATGGAAGAGAAAGTAGAAATTCCAAACTCTCCAGATTTCCCCCAGAAATAAGATGTGATTGTACTTCAGGACAATATAAAACAGTGGAAAATAAATAAAAATTGGGATATAAAAATATATATATTGTTTCCCAGATTTTTTCATTCATTCTCATCTTGATTGTATTGGTTTTGTTTCCCTAAAAGGTTTAAAATCAAAATAATGATTTTTTTTTTTAGCATTTTGTAATGTTCCCTATCTTTTGTTTACTTATCAATTCTTCCTGTCTCCATACATTTGACAGGTAATCTGCTCTTCTAATTTAATCATGGTGTCTCCCTTTATGTTACATATGAATCATTTTGGTACATGGGGTGAGGTGTTGGTCTATACCTAATTTGTGTCATATTGTTTTCCATGTTTTGTTAAATAGTGAATTCTTATCTGAGAAGCTGGGTTCTTGGATTTATCAAACACTAAGTTAATGTGGTCTTTGGCTACTGTGTCTTATGTATCTGATATATTTCACTGATACATTATATTATTTCTTAGATAGGACTGAATAATTTTGATGATTACTACTTCATAATATAGTTTTAGATCTGAGTACAGATATAGAACTTCTTTTCTATTTTTTCCCATTAATTTCCTTTAATTATGAACTTATTATTTTTCTAGGTGAATTTTATTGTTATTTTTATAGCTGTATCAAATTATTTTTGCTTGTTTTATTGGCATGTTCCTGAATAAGTAAATTAGTTTAGAAAGAGCTGTTTTATTATTATTATTATTATTATTATTATTATTATTATTATTATTATTATTATTATTATCATATACATGAGCGATTGATGTTTTTCACTAGTTTGGATCTGTTTTTATTTGGGTAAAAACATGTTTGAAATTATATTTGTATGGTTTCTGGGTTAGCTTGACAGGTAGACATAATTTTTTTTTTATATTATTTAAAATTTATTTATTTATTTATTTGAAACAATGAATATTTCCATTGCAAATTTTAGTTATTTGAAGTGAAAGTTCATTTTTCTATCTCTTATTGCTGAACTTTGTTGGTCATCTAAAGGAATATTGGTGATTTATGTAGGTATAACATATACTCTGCAACTTTGACAAAGTTTTCATTATTTCAAATAAAATTTTAGTTAATGCCCTAAGAGTTTTTTGAACTTGTCATTACATCATCTATGATGAGTGATCACTTTGTTTCTTCATTGTCTATTCTAATATCTCCAATTTCTTGAGAGAGAGAATTTTACCTAGAAGCCCTTGATTTTGGCTTTGGTGTTTTTGGGAGTTATTATAGAACAGGAGGAACAGTCTAAGATTGTTTTAGTCTTCTAATTGTTGTCTTTTTCATTGATCTGTTACTTGCAAGGGGTTTTGATCTCCCTTGACTGAATTAATTTCCATTTTTCTTAGCATTACTTCTTTCATTTATAAAATGAGACTATTTAGCATGGAGACCTCTAAGGTCTGTCTCAGTTATAACTCTATCAATTGTATGAGAAGAGTACTGGTTCTTAATTTGCTTATGAGTAACTCTTCAGAAGAAGAAATCTAGTTTTCAAATTTAGTTGGAGTAATATCTGAAATTGTTCTTCCCATGCTCTTCCCAGTTCAGGTAATTTAATTAAACAGAAAATATAAGGGTCAAGGACTATGAGTTTAGACAAATTGATATAAATCATGAAAAAGAGTGGCTATTTTCTGCTATTTCTATACATATTAGGAAAACATTTTTAATCTATTTGGAATAGAATCTTGACATTGATTGGGTAAAAATTAAGCATTATACTGGGTGACTTTAAATAGATGAGGATTAGTATTAAAAAAAAACCTGAGGAATATTTAAACAGCAAATGGTTAGGATGTGATACCTTTATTTCTATAAGAAAATATAAAAGATAATCAGATATTCTCTCATCTTTTCCTTTCCTTAGATAGGGAATCTTATGGAAGACTATCCTACAGCAGGTGACAAATCCAGCAGGGAATAGAAATACATATTGTCCCAAGAGATAGACATGGTCAATAATCAAAGAGAGAATATTAGACATATTTGGTTTCACAGAGAAACTATCCTCAACTTCTAGGAAAGTAGAAAGGAAAAGGGAAAAGGAAAGGGGGAGACTTATAGAAGGGAAAACAGAAATAGTAGGTGAAAGGTATAAGAAAGAGAAAGGGGCTATAAAGGCAGACGCCTGCTTGAGGGAAATGGTGGTCAGAAACAAAATACTGGGGAGGAGGGAAAGGGACAAAGGAAAGGGAAAAGCACAATTTGGGGTAAATAAGATGAAAGAAAATATAGAATTGATTATTTTTTCTGTGAAGGTAATGAGATGAACTCTCATATAAAAAGGAAGTGGATGGCAGACTAGATTAAAAGCCAGAATTCTAGAATATGTTTGTTTTGTTTTGTTTTGTTTTACAAGAAACACATTTAAAGCAGAGTGATACATACACAGTAAAGGCAAAAGGATGGAGCAAAAGCTATTATGCTTCAGGTGAAGTTAAAAAAAAAAGCAGGGGTAGCAATCGTGATCTCATATCAAGCAAAAGCAAAAATAGATGTAATTTAAAGAGATAAGGAAGGAAACTATATCTTGCTAAAGGATGCTGTAAATAACATATATACACCAAGTGGCATAGCTTCTAAATTCCTTTAGGAGAAATTAAGAGGTCTGCAAAAAGAAATAGACAATGAAATTATAATAATGGGGGAATCTCAACCTTGCTCTTGCAGAACTAGATAAATTGAACCACAAAATAAATAAGAAAGAAGGTGAAAAGGTAGATAGAATATTAGAAAAGTTAGATATGATAGATCTTGGAGAAAATTGAATGGATTCAGCAAGGAGTGCATGTTTTTCTTATCAGTTCATGAACCCATATAAAAAATTTAACATATATTAGGGAATAAACACCTCAAAATCAAATGCAGAAAACCAGAAATAGTAAATGCATTTTTTCGTATCAAATACAATAAAAATTACATTCAATAAAAGGACAGGGTAAAATAGACCAAAAATTTATTGGAAACTAAATAATCTCATCCTAAAGAATGAATGGGTAAAATAGCAAATCATAGACACAATCAATATATTAGAAGAACATAACATTGTTTCCCTCTCAGATCTGTGGAAGAGGAAGGAATTTGTTAGTAAAAAATTACAGGAAATCATTATTGATCACAAAATATATCATTTTGATTATAGTAAGTTAAAAAAAAGTTTTTGTATAAACAAAATTAATTCAGACAAGATTAGAAGGGAAACAGCAAACTGGGAAAACACTTTTACATTCAAAGATTCTGAAAAAGGATTTATTTCTAAAACATATGAAGGATTTACTCAAATTTATAAGAATTCAAGCCATTTTCCAATTGATAAATGGCCAAAGGCTATGAATAGACAACTTTCAGATGAAGAAATTGAAATATTTCTAGTCATATGAAAAGGTGCTCTAGAAGAGACAGTCTAAAACTATTGATCAAAAAAAAATGTAAATTGAGACAACTCTGTGATACTACCACACGCCTTGGAAAAAAGATAATGATGAATGTTGGAGGAGATGTGAGAAAACAGGGGCACTGATGCATTGTTGGTGGAATTATGAACAAATCCCACTACTCTGGAGAGCAATTTGGAACTATACCAAAGAGTTATCAAACTGTGCATACTCTGATTCCTATCAGTGCTTCTACTGGGTTTACATCCCAAAAAGAGGGAAAGCAACCTATATCCACTAAAATGTTTGTGGCAGCCCTTTTTAGTGGTGAGAAACTGGAAACTGAGTGGATGCCCATCAGGTGGAGAATGGCTGAATAATTAAGTTATGCTATATGAATGTTAGGAAATATTATTGTTCTGTAAGAAATGATAAGCAGGATAATTTTTAGAGAGGCCTGAAGAGACTTTTATGAATTGATGCTAAGTAAAATGAGCAGAACCAGGAGATCTTTACAAAAGGCAACAAGATTATAAGATGAACATGGCTCTCTTCAACAATGAGATGATTCAGACCAGTTCCAGTCATCTTGTGAAGGCCCCAGAAAGAGGCCTGTGGGAATGAGTGTGGTTTACAACATAGCATTTTCACTCTTTTTATTGTTGTTTGTTTACATTTTTTTTCGTTTCTAATTGTTTTTTCTGGTTTGATTTGATTTTTCTTTCGTGACAAGATAAGTGTATAATATTATTATATTAATAGTATTAATATTGAAGAATTAGCAATGCATATGTTTTGAAAAGTACAAAGCTTTAATTAAAAAGGGGGGCATTAGATTTGGAAATTAAGAGATTAATGCCATTTTTAGGAAGAATTGTTTTAGCTAAATGATAAAATTCTTCTAGGATTTCACTGATTTTGGAAGTAGAATCAAATGGGTAAGTAAGGATTCATATACAATATTGAGTAACACTCTTGTTCACACTCTTGCAGATAAGTTCTATACTTCTATCATCAAGTGTAATGCTGGAGAAACTGAGCAAGATAAAGATTAGAGAACAATTCAATAATTTATCAAATGGGAGAGATTTACTGGGACCAAATGGATCCATGGTTTGGTCCCAGGGCTGAACCAGACTATCATCTCAAAGAATTCAGCAGTGAATGACAAGAACAATGACATAATGGGGGAGGGTACCTGAATGGGGATGACCTAATTGGGGGAGAAACTTAGGATGAGGATGACATAATAGAGGCAGGCTTAATGGAGGGAGGTACTGGAGAGGTTCCAGATATTCTAATGATGTATAAAATGGATAAAGACCTTTATCCCATCAAACATTAAGAGGGAATAAGTACAGCCTAAGGTCTAAGATATAAGGCTTTTATTCCATCAAACATTAAAAGGGAATGGTTATAACCTGAGGCAGAATAACTAAATTGGACAATTAGGGAAACTGGGTCAGGACATTAAAAGAGAACTGTGGAACAACACAAGAACCTATTATCCCATCTTTTACTGTGGTTCACCAAAACCTATATTGTCTCTACTCTTTACAAAGCTCTTAGATAGCTCTCCTTTTCCATCCTCATCTTAATAAACAAATTCACCTTTAGCACTTTGCTTTCCAGTCTCTTATCTCCTTGTCTTTCTGTCATTTATGCCCAGACAAAACTAAATTCTGCCCCACCTCCACCATTTCTCTTTTTTTTTTTCCATTTGCTACTAAATTGTTATGGAAGAAGTCCTGTAATTTCATTCAAAGTGTTTTCATTGAAGATTTTATATATATATATATATATATATATATATATATATATATATAAAACCCCACATTATCCTGTTACAGTAAAGATTCAACATTGATTACATATATTATATATAATATGTATGTAATCAATGTTGAATCTTTACTGTAACAGGATAATGTGGGTTTTTTTTTTGTTTTTGTTTTGTTTTTATTTATTACTTGCCTATTACATTTTCCACAACATAATACTCAAAGCTTATCTTCCTTCCTCAAATATTTTATATCACTTTTGCTTTGCTTCTTAGCAGAGTATTTCATGCTCTATTTTACTGGAAAAGAGGAGAAAAGCATACACTAATCAATCTTCCCTACCTACTCTGCCTCTATTCTTACTATTCTTACTCCTCTAAGCATTGTCTCCTTCACCTATTAAAATGCAAACTCCTTGAGGAATACTTACTATATCTCCTTTTATGTTCAGCTTATCACTTCATTGAAAGTTTCTTGACCCACCCATAATAAATGGTAGACCCAAGACTCAATTCATTCAAAATAGAGGCCAAAAGCTCCTTAATCACTGAGTGGGTATGACCTCCATCAAACTGAGCCCAGTTAAAGACTTAGATTACAAAGAACAAGGTATTCCACTGTATACAGGAACATTTCCAATATTCCTGAACCATATCTGGTCATGGCTTTGGAGAAAAAAAGAAGGCAGGTGACCTTGCACCGCCCTCCTTCCCTTAAATCTAATTAGCTCCTGTCCTTGATTTTATGGTTCTTTTTGAGAAGGAAGGACAAACAGCAACCACCTTTCCTTCTTCAAATCAGGAAACTCATTGATATCATTCAAACTCCAATATTATTTTAGTTCAATTTCTGATGAAGAGGTATGACTTCTCCTTTACCAAGTCCACCTGTGACTTGTATTCATTTCCACTATTTTCTCATTTAGCAGCTTGCCCAACAAAAATTCCTGAGGCATCTCTTTGTCAGTCCTTGCCTGTCATACAATTCCTTCATTGCTATCAATAATTAAGAGGAAGTCTTTTCTTCCATTTTTAAAGCCTCACTTGGCCTTCCCTTTTCCTTAAGCTCTCTTTTATTTTACTGGCTATCTTCTACCAAAAAAACCAAAACCACAACCATCTAGTCACCTCTTGAAATCTGCTTTCTAATTTTCACTCAAATCAAATTTCTCTCTCTTAATACAACATTGATCATCAAATCTGATAGACTTTTCCAAGTCTTCATCCTTTTTGACCTCTCTCCAGCATTTAATGCTTTTGAGCAAAATCTCCTAAATATTTTCTACTATGGTTTTTCATGAGAGTTCTCTCTCCTGGTTCTCCTACTTGAGAAGCTCCCACTTCTCAGTCTTTTTAGTTCATTGTTATTTCTATTGTTTCCCTTAACTATAAGAATAACCCAAGGCTTTACTCTCTTTTCTTCTCCCTTTCCATACATTTTTAGTAATATCATCAATTCCTAAGGACTTAATTATCAACTTTATAGAGGGGACTGACATATCTATATCTATATATATATATATATATATATATAAAATCCTAGTCTTTCTATTAACCTCCAATTGTACTTCCAATGCTGGCCATTTGACATATTCACTGAATATCTTGTATTCATTTTAAATTTAATGTATTCAAAACAGAACTCATCATTTTCTTTCTGGAATATTCTCTTCCCCTTAAATTTCCTGTTTCTATTGAAGATGCCAACATTTTCCAACAATGGATTTGCAGTTTTGATTTTTTCCTTTCTTTGTCTTTGTCTTTCATTTGTTTAGGTGCTTGCCAAATATTTTAATTTACCCAGCTGACAGTACTTCCCTCTACTAAAATATGTTTCACATTACCCCCTTTTTTTTCTAATTAAAGAAGCACTACCATAAATGGGTACTTATTTCTTCTCTCTTAAACTGATGTAATTGAATCTTAATTATTGTCATGGCTTCACCTATGTGTCTCTGTAACCTAGCATCCTTACAACTGCCAAACTGACATTATTGAAACACAGGTTTAAACAAATATTTACTTTGCTCCCAAAACTCTAATGGTTCTCTTTTTTCTATAGGAATAAATGGAAATTCCTTGTTTAGAATATCAATCTCTTTCTAATCCTTATCCACACTATGTTTTCAGATCAATTATTTTGTACATGTTGAAGCACAGGTAATCTGATCTGCTTTACATTTTTAACATATAATATGCCATTTCCCACCTCTTCACCTTTCTATTAGTATAGCTCCTACAAGGGAAAATATTCTTTGTCTACCTTTGACTCTTATTATTCTAAGTTTACTTCTAATCTCCATATGTAAACATTCCCTTTTTAAAGTAGTTGGGGTTAAATAGCTTGTCTGGTTAAATGTCTTAAGCTAAGTTTGAACTAAAGTCCTTTTTGACTCAAGGCTCAGTGCTGCACCCCTTGAATATCTAACAGCCCTCAATATGGCCTTTTACATAAATTCTTTCCTTATATGTCCAATTTACATTAATAACCCCCCTCCAAAAGTACCTTGCCTTATTTTGTATTTGCTTAAATTATGAGAAGTTTTGTTTGTTTTGTTTTAGGAGGCAAAAAGTAGGATCCTCAAGAGAAGGATTTTTATTTTATTTTTTAGATTTGTTTTTATAGCTCTCTATATATCATAGTGCTTTTAGCATAATAAGAATATATAAAAATACTTGCTTGATTAAGCAACTATATAGAATGACCCCTTATTACATTTCAAGATATAAGATGAAATCTCTCTGAAATGATATGGGGGATAAAGGTTTAAATAAAGCAATTATTTTGTTTGTAAGTCACAAAAAAGTAGTTGATATTTTGAATTTAATATGTATCTGACTAAGTATGGAAGGTGTGAAGGTCAACGATATAGAATGTACCTAGTAATAATTCATTACTACTAAGTATAATGAAAGAAATCCCATTTAAACCCTTTATTTTACGAAGGGAAATAGTGCTGTGAAAGACAGTGTTATATAAAAAAAGAATACTCAATTTGAATGCACATAAAATTAAGACCTGACTATGCTATTTACTATTTGGTTGACCTTAGGAAAGTAATTCAAACTGTCCATATCCTCAAATTTAAGTTGAAAAAAAAAAGGAAGTATCTATTTCTCTGAAATATTTTGGGAAGTGAATCTAATTGTAAGGATGCTTTTTAAAATTCTAATGTTGAATATGTACATAATATTTTGAGAATCTATGGATCTAAAGACTATTTATGAAATATATTGACATCCCCAGTAGTTGAGACAGGAAGCTAATTAGTAAAAATGAAGGGAAAGTATCCTTGTAGTCTCTGGATGGCATTAATAATAGGAATAAAACTAGAAAATTTAATTATATATTTTTATCAAATATAGAGTTCAATCTTAAGAGATAAGCAGTTTAAAATAAAGAAAATTCTGGTGCATAGTATTATTTGATAGGTTGTGAATTCCGAATTTTATTGTACTCTAAAAACTAGAATTACAAAGATTTAAACTATGCATTATCTTAATCAAGGCACCCTTGGTCCTTCAAAGATGCTAGCCACAGGATTCTGCTCACTATCATTATGTATCAGTTATCCAGAAGAAAATATTCCTAAAGGTCAACAAAAATCCTTGAAAAGAAAGGAGGCTAGTTCATAACCAATCAGCACAAGTTTTAAAGAACAACATAGAGAATTTGGCATGCATATACATATACCTGAGTTTATATATCTAAAAATACATGCATATGTACACATATGTGCATATCTATACATACACACATGCATATATTTGTGTATATATACACATAAACACATAGTTCATGAGTGTGAATATTAGAATTAGTGTTCAAAATCTGTTAATTGATCCAATTGTGGCTCAATTAAAGAGTTCCTGTAGCAAAATTTTGATTTTCCTAGAAGTTAGAATATTCCTTCCCCTTTAAATTGGCACATGATTCCCAGAACCCCTTAGAGCTCCCAGGAATATTATTTTATTTTCATTAATAATTCATAATTCATAAATCTCAGCAATAATTTTCAGACACATTATTTCAACTAACACTTAGTTACATTAGGCTTGCCAGGTCTCTAAGATTCACCAGAATTCTCTGAGAATCCCTGACAGTTTGCTGGCTCCCAAAGTTAAGTTACCTTTCTCCCAAGGATTCTGGAGAGATTGTAAGTACAAAGCTACTTCAGTAGTAGCACTAATTTCTCCCTTACTCTCTTTTATAGGTAAAATGGTGTGACTATAATCTACCTTCATAAACCTCAGAATAGCATTATCAAAGATTTGTAAATGTATTCTGTATCTAAAATTTTAATTAGAGGTGATTAAATTAAAATAAGTAACATGAAATTCAAATATCAATTACTATATTGTGTTTGGGGAATCATTTGATACTTTTTTTTTTCACAATTGGAAAAGCCTGTGACCTTGAGCATATTATTTCCACTCACATCTCTATTTCATTTTAAAATGAGACTTATAATATTTTCTATTGACTAACATCTATAAAAGGACAATCAGAAATGAAGTGGGTGAGTAAAGAAATTGTATATGACAAATGTTACAAATAAAATCTTTACTTATGTAGATGAATGACATTATATCCACAGAAAAAGATCTGCTTCACTTCAATATTTATTAGTATTAGTGTTTCATGTTGAATACTACATTATAGCACTAAAGTATTAAAAGGTTCATTTTTCCATATGCTTCATTTTACTACTATATTTACTAGATTTCCCCCTTCCTTATTAATAAATAATTCTGATAATTGTGGATGACTAGCTTAGATGAAAGTCAAGACTTTGTTGATTAACACAACACCACATATATGCATTATCTTAAATGCATATACATATGTATAAATATGTATATATTGTGCCTACATGTAAACACACATGCATATACTACTTAGAGAGATAAATATATAGATTACATATATATATATATTATCTGTATCTAGTTATATAGATATATGTTTATATCTTTATAGATAACTGTATCAGTTATACTTCTTATACTATTAGTTATGCTTATCCTATTCTTATTCTAAGAAAGGTGCTCTTTCAGTTCCATGTCCTTCCTCTCTGAAAAAAATGCTTTAAATAATGTTAAATATATGACTGTGGGTATGCAGTGCAGCTATGGATTCTTCTTAACATCCAGTCAATCCATGTAGAAATATGTTAAAAATGTCAGTACTTCTCTACACAAAGATCCCACTGTGTTGTGTAGATATATTAAGGAGGCCAAACACAGATAGAAATGTCCCATACACCAAGATATCCACAACATCACTTATTGTGATGGTAAATAACTACACATAGGGAAGGATGATAACTGCATATAGGAATATAATAGAACAAAAGAATGAATAAAAATGAAGAGTTGAGTGAATCATAGAAATGATCAGGTGATCTCAGAGTAAAACAAATAGCTCCAGAAAAATGCTATACTAAGTTAAAAAAAAAACAAAGAAAAAAACCAAACACTGAATTTGTATAATTATAGGAATACAGAGTGGTTCCTTTTAGACAACAAAGTCGACATGCAGAATTTTGTTCTTATTCTTGGACTTGGACTTGGATGTTTTGATTAATTTTGCCAACTTTTTTTACCCTATTTATTTATTTATATTATAAGAGAATATATATTGAATATACAAAGAATGAGAACTATATTCCAACAAGAAGGTCACATAAAATATATTAAGTATTCTTTTTATAAAAACTGTTCCTTCAACACCTAGCTGCTAAGCTTCTGAGAAAAAAACTTGACTCCCTATTGTCCTTAATATAAAAGTGATTCTTTATCTTCTGTTTCTTTTAAGATTAGCATAGGTTGGTTTATCAGAATAAATAGCTGGTTCTTTTAGAAGGTACAGAATGTTTCTAAGTCTAAAAATCTAATCAGACAAAATAATAACAAAATGAAATAATTTTTAAAAATATATAAATTGATATATGATTTTATCAACCTTTACATTCCCTCCATGATTCAAATTGCAGCACATGAATGACTGCAAATGTTATTGTTCATGTTTTCCCTTAAGAAGGGAAGAAGGGGAGAAGAAGGGAAGACCCTTTCCAGTAAAGGGAGTATTCAAAGTATCAGAGACCTTCTTTGATTTTTATCTGATACTTTGAGGATACCAATGAGACCACCTATAATGACTTGCTATGTGAGCAATCTGTCTTCTGTATTGAGCATTTCACCTGATAACATGATTTATTCTTGTCCTTCTATTCTGCTCTCACAGGCTTGCCCAATGGGACTGAGATGGTTACAGAGGTGACATGTATTCAACTTTGCTGAGTTAAGAGTCCTTGCATTTGGATCTCTGATGTCCAATGTGTTCTTTCAAACAGAACTTTTACCAAGCAAATATACTTTACCTTCTTGGAAGAAGCCTCTAGAGGTATATGGTAGAGTGCACTATTGGAGAAGTCCAATATATAAATACTGAAAGATTTCTTGGGAGAAAACTAGTAATGATAACAGATAAATAGAGAAAATAGAATAAGTCATTATTTATTTCCAGCCCTCTACTACCCAGAAAGTGGTTGATCTCTTAAATTGATTCAAATAAAGCAAACAATAACAATTATGATTCACATAGGTTTTAAGATTTGCTTTGCTAAATTTATCTCATCACAGTGTCACAACTAGCCTCTGCACAGGTACTACATGTGTAATGATATTCATCTTACAAGAAGTAGTCTGAGAGTCAGAGACATGAAATGACTTGATCACAGTCATCACATATAACTAATGTCAGAGATCAAATTTGAATCCAGGTCCTCCCAAAGCTAAATCTACCACTCTATATACTATTTCATATTGCTTTTCTTCTCTAAACAAACAAATCACAATTCAGAAGACACTTGCAATATATATTAGTGAAAGACAATTAAGTCCAGGGAATCCTTGAAAACAATGTGGAATTTAGAATACCTGCTAGATGTTCCTGTTTTATCAGTCCTAGAACCTAAAAAGTATCCTATTAGAGGCAATTTCTATTTTCAAAATGAATATGTGATTTTAATAGGTAGGACTAACTGGTAAAAATTACACTGCTCTCTCAATCTCATTTCATGCTTATCAATTCCCTGTTCTGTTTTGTAACTTTACATAATATACATAATTTATGTTCTAATTTTACCACTTATTAGACATTGGTATTAAACAGTACTCCAGAACAGTGTACATTTCTTTTGACAATTCTCTGCCCTTAATGAAATGTGACCAGATATACTTCCATATAATTCAGGCTTAACATTGGCTATAGCTATTTCCTTCAGGATTTACATAAAGTACAGATGTGCGGTGGTAACCTCAATAGTCAAACTGATTAAAGCTATTCTCATTTTATTCATCTGCTTTTAATAAAATGAACCACAATAGACTTTCATTACTTTTATGTCTTTTCCAAGCAAGCTCTTGGGTCATTTAATATTTTAAATCTTTCTGAAATGATGTGTTTTGAGTCACTAAGAAGCAAAGTACCTGATTAGGGAATGTGAAGCTATATTCAAATGGTACTTCAGTGATAAGAATACAGTTTTGTTAACTGATCAACTAAAAATTCTCATAAACAGAAAATGACATATAGTTATGCTTAACTTATAAATGTTTCTCTGCTTAATCCATCAGATTTAACTAAGTCTCCAATGACCTAAAACTATCAATATTTGAGTAATTTTTCTGCTTTAAGATGCATGCTTCAATAATTTAATTTTGTTAGCATTTTTCCTACAAACATAATGTACATATAAACACATCCATGACAGGGCTGAATGATCTTCAGTAGATAATAAGCTTATGGAACTTACTCTGGTGTACATGAAAACTAGAAATGAATGCTAAATATGTGTTTTGATATTTTAATGGATTGATAATTCTAGTACTGCAGGAATTCTTTCTTCTAAATCATATTGCAAAGCCTCTAAACTTTCTCACTTTTTATAATTCTTATCCCCATATTAATATCAGTTATATGATGGAGTAGATGGAATTCTGGTCCTACAGTCAAGTAAACCTGCCTTCAAATCTGAAATGACTGTGTAACTGTTATAAGTCATTTAACCTTTGCCTGGCATATATAGCTTTCTCATCTGTAAAATGGAGATGATAATAGTACCTACCTCATAAAGATGGTGTAAGGACAAAATGAAATAATATTTATAAAATGTTTATAAGCACTATATCGAGGTTATTGTTATTACTGTCATGATCATATATTATTATCAATATATCATTCTCATAATGATAATCAATTTCTGCTCACCACCCACAAGCATAGAAAACTTCTGTTTCTTTTATTATCCAGGCAATACAAGGGCCACATTAATATTTCTCATCTCACCTTTCATGCTCAGTGAATGACTGGTCAGCTAATGGAATTCTGGTCCTACAGTCAAGTAAACCTGCCTTCAAATCCGAAATGACTAGATCATATTAGCTTTTGTGTCACCTGCATCAAGTGAACTCATATTCCAATTTAACATCAAGGTCTTTCTCAGCATAACTGCTGCATATACATGCCTCCTCCATCTTTAGCATTTGAAGTGAATTTATTTATCACTTCAATTTTATCTTATTAGATTCAACCCAATTACCTATCCTCTCAAAATTATTTTGGATGCTGACTTTCTCATCAACTATGTTAGCTATATTTTGCAGCTTTGTGTTTTTTTTGCAAATGTTGGACTCATCTCTCTGCATTTGCAGAATCTGTTGAATATCTATAACTGTCTCTAATTGTCTGTCTCTATCTTTTAAAAACATGTATTTCAGCAGGGAACCATCTCCTGGCCAGAAGAAGCAAGGACATTCATCATCTTCCCCAACTTTGAAAGCCCATATCTCAGAAGTTCCCAGAAAGCAATGGATTTACCCCTAAAATTCCCTTAAAAACCAACCTGTTCTTTTGATAATTCTCAATTTATATATTTCTGAAGAGTAACTTGCGGAATCTTAAGCATAACCTTGCTGTTATGTGAAATGGGCAAGATTGTTCAGATATTTGAGCAGTGTCTTTTGTTTTCTTCAAAATTGGGATATAAACTGACCTTTTCCAACCCAGAGGACAATGTTGAGTTTTTCATATGCATCACTTTAACAGAATTATCGTTTTAGGGTTTCAAATAACTCAGCTGGAATTGTATCATATTCACTACTTTATTGTTATTAATTTTAAGTTGTTATCAATAATTCCCACAGTTCCTCATTTGTAAACATTAGCTGAAGCCATTTCATTATCTTTGTTAAGAAAATCCAAGATAGGGTCATGAAGATGGAGTCATGACAGGGTCAATTAAAATGTCTGAACAAGAAGTCAAATCATCAAAGAAATAGTAGAAAGTTTAGAGTAAGTATCAAATTAGAAAAAAATGGATATATAAAGAAGATAAGACATTACATTAAATTATATTAATTCAACTTCTATATGAATAGAAATGCTGTTTACATTTTAAAATATATACAATATATTAAATATTCCTATTTCTTAAAGATATTCCCAGAATGCAAAGCTTTGTTTTGTTTTGTTTTATTTTGTTTTGTTTGTGTTTTTCATTACCAAGATATGGTTATAAGAGTTGACTATCAGGAAAGCTCAGCATCTTAAAAATGTCACTTTTGAATTGTGGTATTTGACAGGAGTCAATCATATCAGTCAATACTTAAATTAACTCAGACTAATTACTGAAAGGTCAAATACTGAAGCTGAAAATTAAATGTTTTGGTCACATAAGGAGAAGAAAAAAGTCACTGAAAAAGACACTGGTATTGGGAAAGAGTCAACATAAAAAGAGAAGGAATAACAAAGAATCAAATGTATTGATAGTGATATGGAAACAATGAACATGTCTTAGAGTTAGAGGTTAGAGGAATGATATTCATACAATCTGGAAAAACTGTGTAAAAAATAATTCTCAAAACCAGAGTAGAAATTTGTCTGTTTTTCTTTTTTTTATATGGTCTTTACAGTATTTTATTGTAAAATTTTGGTTGATATTACACAATCCTATACATATATTTTATTATGTTTATCTGAATCTCTAAACTTCAGTGTTATCTGTTGCCCTTCACATATTGTCTGCAGCTTCCACAAAATTCTCCCCCAAATTCCCATTTAATTTCTCATACTGAACTGCAGTATTTCTGGGAGAAAGTTTCAATGTGGAAGGGATAACTGTATTCATGAAAAACAAGTGTTAGACTTCTAAGCATTGTAGAAGTCTAAAATCTCTTGTCTTGATCTTGAATCATATGTCAATAATGATTTCTCAGTTATTTTTGGTGCTTACTTTTGCATAAAAGTCATTGATTATCAAGATAGCAATTCAATCTGTTGTGATGTTTGCTATTGCTATTTGTTTTATCTTTTAATTTTTCCTCCGGTAGATGTTATTTTAGAAACTTTAATTCTCCTTCTTTACACTACCACCTGTATTCTGCAAGTGGCATCACCCTAAAATTATCTTGCCATTTACTTTGTATATATTTTATCCACCCATCTTATTTGTACATATAGAATTTCACCCAATAGAAAATAAGCTTTTTGAGCCCTGAGAGTGATTTTTAAAATTTGTCTTTATTATGGGAGAAATTATCTTCTTTTTGAATTCATGTCATAGGAACTAATAGAAAATATATTAAGCACAAGGCAGAAATTATGAAAGTTAAAACCTAGGTTATATTATTAAATTAATGCATATGTACAGGTCTCAGAGAAAACAATAAACTTGAAAAATATTATCATTCTAACAAATTATCTCATTCATAAAATTCCATTAGAATGATAGAAAAACAATTATTTTACATATTGTATTATTGTACATTCTTCATCATTCAAAAATTAATGAAATGATAGATCCATAGTAACATTTCCTTCAATTGGTATTAAACAAAAACTGAACAAACTTAGTCATAATCTCTCATACATTTCCCTTTTTTTTTTTTTTTTTTTTTTTTTTGCTGAGGTAATGGGGTTAAGTGACTTGCCCAGGGTCACACAGCTAGGTCGTGTTAAATGTCTGAGACCAGATTTGAACTCTGGTCCTCCTGACTTCAAGGCTGGTTCTCTATCCACTGTGCCACCTAGCTGCCCCTTCATACATTTCCTAAGGAAACAAATATGTCAAAAAAAAATCTGTAAGTAACTTAGATTATAAATGAAACTACTTTTAGATTGTTCACAAATAGACTTCTTGAAAAGTAAGGTTTTCATGTCAATAAGATAACCAAGAAGACTTTACATCAAAAACATTTTTTTACAAGTTTCAAAAATACTTATTTATTTAAAACTAAATATAAAATAAGAAAAACAAAACATAAAAAACAATTAAGGACAAGGGGGCAGCTAGATGGTGCAATGGATAGTGTACCAGCCCTGAAATCAGGAGGACTTGAGCTCAAATTTGATTTTAGATACTTTACACTTACTAGTTGTGTGACTTTGGCTAAATGACTTAACACCAATTGTCTCTTACAAAAAAAGATAAAGATAGAAAAGGAAAAAGTCTAGTACCCAGAATCTTATAGAAGTTATTATTTTTATTTTAATATGAAAGAACTGAGCTTAACAAAGTTCAAGGGACTATTTTAGGAAGACATCTCTATTAATATCCTAGGTAGGATTTGAACTTAGATGTTCAAATGCAATGCAAGTGTTGGAGATGAAGCTTCCCAACCAGGAAACTTTGCCAGAACTTAAGTTTCTATTGGTCTGAACTTGGAAAATCTCAAACCCTATTTCTACCAAACTCAGTATAGTATTAAATTAGAAATATTATGGAGACAGACATATTCAGGGGGAAAATAATACAAATTACATATGAGGAACTACAACAAATGTTTCATAATTACATAATGACTTTTATTAGTTATATTTTCATAATTTGTGCTCTTACTTATTTTTTATTTGGAATTATAATCTAATCTTTCCGTTCTAAGAACAAAATTTTGAATTTTGGTGCCACCAATTGGAAAGTATGCAAAAAAGAATAAGGAAAAAGAAAAAGATCCTAAAATATATCTTGGATCTTGGGTCAATTTCAAACATTTTTTGTATGCTAGCTGTCTGATTTTAGACAAGTCATTGACTTTTTCTAAGCCTATTGATTCATCTTCCAAATAAGCATAACAATACCTGTCTTATCTACTTAACAAGGTTTAAATGACATATATATTTAGAAATAAAGCATGTGAACTCCTCTGGGACTTCCAAACCATGGTTCTTATCAGTCATGTGCAAGAACAAAAAACAAAACAAAATAAAACAAAAAGAGGATCTGACAACATTGAGCAGAAATAGGTTTTACTCATTCTATCATGAATATTCAAAATCTGAGCAATCCAAAGAAGGATACATAAAAGTAAGAAAGTAAAATCATGAGAAATGAACACATAAAGAAAATGTTGGAAAGGCAGAGCCAAGATGGTGGAGAAAGTACATGTTCTTTAAGCTCCTCTCTCTTGCCCTCACTACCAATTTTGAATTTAGCCTCAAAAATAGTGTTTGACTTGTGAAATTCATGAAGATTAAAAGTGCAACGACTTACCAGCTGAAGATAATCTGAAGACTACCAGAACAGGTTTGTCTGAGGAGCTGGAATAGACCAGTGGCAGACAGGGAAATAGGAAAGTTTGGCGTCCTGAGGAGAAACAGGGATGGGGGTAACCTCTGTGACTAGAAGAGCAGTAGAAACATCCCTGCCATAGGCTGATTGCTTTGCCTTGATTGTAAAGCAGGGGACCAGCACAGAGATTAGAGCCGGAGGTACAGGGTATTCTAAAAACCCCAGAACTGTATCCCAGACCAAACCAGAAGTAATTCAGTATAGACCAGAGCAACTATGCAGTTGCATGCTGAAGTATGGCCAGGGCAGCAGCAAATCTACACAGCAGGGGGGGGTGCAACCTGGGGCAACCTCTAATCTGCATAGTGCGGGGCTCAGCCTGGGGCAACAGAACCTCTGCAGCTGCTGCAGAGAAACTTCTGGTCTGTGCAGGGCTATTCAGCGGGTCAGCTGTTAATACCCAAAGCCCCACAGCAGCTTCAGATTGGGGAAGTGACACTTTCACTGCTCATACTTTTGCCTCAAGGCAGTCATTAGTTCATACAGTGGGGTTCTTAGCAGGTCATCCCCCACAGCCTGGCTATGTAGACCTGAGTCACTTCTGTTGGGGAGCTATTTTCCAGAGCACTCCCGTACCTGGCCACTACTTGTAGCTGGTTGACAGGCCGGCCACACACCTACCCCTGTTCTGCAGAGGAAGCTGATAAACTCCTGGCCCTGAAGGCAGACCCTACAGGCTTTAAAAAATGAGTAAAAAAATTAAAAGGACGATTGATAGCTTCTATACAGAAAGAGAGCAGGTTTTTCTACCCCAAGGAGAGTAATAGCAGACAATCCTCAGACAATGATTGGTCCCCAACACAAAAGGCTCTCCTAGAAGACACTATTAAAAATCTTAAAAGGGAGCTAGAAGAAAAATGGGGAAAGGAAAGAGAAGCTATGCAAGAGAATAACAACCTCCTGAAAGGTGAACTGGAAAAGTAAACAACTTCCTGAAAGGTGAATTAGAACAGGTAAAAATCTCAAGAGAAGTGAAGGGAAAAATAATTTGTGAATTGGAAAAGATAAAGAACTCCCAGGAAAGTAGAATTTGTGAATTAGAAAAATAAAATAACTCAAAAAAAAAAAGAATTAGTGAAAAGGAAAAAAAATTCCATAGAGCAAATCAGAACTGAAAAAAAATAGAAACGAATGATTCTTTGAGACAACAGTCAAGCAAAACCAAAAAAAAATGAAAAAAATAGAAAGAAATATCACATATCTACTAGGAAAAACAACAGACTTGGAAAATAGATCTAGGAGAGATAATCTGAGGATTATTGGACTTCCAGAAAATTATGATGAAAAAAAGAGCCTAGATTCTATTTTACAGGAAAGCAGTAAAGAGAACTGCCCAAAGGTAACAGAATCACAAGGGAAAATAGGCATCAAAGAAATTCATCAAATACCTTCTGAAAAAGACCTTTAAAAAAACATTCCATGGAATATTGTGGCCAAACTTCAGAACTCTCAGACTAAGGAAAAAATATTACAAGCAGCCAGGAAAAAACAATTTAAATATTGAGGTGCCACAATAAGGGTCAATCAAGATCTGGCTGCATTCACACTAAAGGATCAAAGGGCCTGGAATCTGACATTCCAAAAGGTAAAAGAACTTGGAATGCAACCAAGAATAAACTATCCAGCTAAGCTGAGCATTTTCTTCCATGGAAGAAGAAGGCATTTAATGAAACAGAGGAATTTCATTTGTTTTTAAGGAAAAAAACAGATATAAACAAAAAGTTTGATCTTCAACCAAGAGAAGCAGAAAAAGGTAAAAGGATCTCTTGAAAACTATATTTCTGATGTGGGTATACATAAAGTCCACATGTATAATTTGATTTTACTTATATAACATAAAAAATGGAAATAGAAATGGAAAGGGGATAGTATCAGAAAAAGGGAAAAGGGGAAATAAAAAAGGGAAACTACATACTACAAAGAGGTAAGAAAAATCTGTCAGATCTGAGGGAAATTAGAGAGTGGGAAGAACATTGTGTGAATCTTACTTTCATCAGAGTTGGCTCAAAAGAGAAAATAATTGACATATTTGTTTTACAGAGAATTCTCTCTCACCTCACTAAAAAGTGGTAGAGAAAAAGGGAAAAAGAAATGAGAAATAAGGGAAAGGTACAAAAAAAAAAAGGATCTAAAGGGTGGAGGGAAGGATACTAAAAAGGGAGGGCTGTGTGACTGAAGTGGGACCCATAAGTTTAATACTTGGGAAGGGGTTCAGGGGAGGATAAGGAAAAAAAATAACATAATCCGGGGATATTATTATGGCATGAAATAAAGAATTAGTAATTTTAACTGTAAATGTAAATGGAATGAACTCTCCCACTAAGTGGAGGTGGATAGCAGACTAATTCAAAAGTCAGAATCCTACAATATGTTGTTTATAGGAAAGACATTTAAAACAGGGAGATACATAGAAAAGGGAAAAGACTGGAGCAGAATCTATTATGCTTCAGGTGAAGTCAAAAAAGCAGGAGTATCCATCCTTATCTCAGATCAAGCAAAATAAAAAATTGTTCTAATTAAAAGATATAAAGAAGGAAACTATGTCCTGCTAAAGGGTAGCATAGACCATGAAGCTATATCAGTACTAAACATATATGCACCAAGTAGTATAGTATCTAACTTCCTAAAGGAGAAGTTAAGAGAGTTGCAAGAAGAAATAGACAGCAAAACTATAATAATGGGAGATCTCAAACTTGCACTCTCAGAATTGGATAAATCAAATCACAAAACAAATAAGAAAGAAATTAAAGAGGTAAATAGAATATTAGAAAAATTAGATATGATAAATCTTTGGAGAAAACTAAATGGTGATAGAAAGGCATATACTTTCTTCTTAGCAGTTCATGGAACCTTTACAAAAATTGACCATATATTAGGACATAAAGATGTCACAATTAAATGTAGGAAGGCAGAAATAGTAAATGCTTTCTTTTCAGATCATGATGCAATAAAAACTACATTCAACAAAAAGTTAGGGGTAAATAGACCAAAAATTGGAAACTAAATAAGCTCATATTAAAGAATGATTGGGTGAAGCAGCAAATTATAGACACAATTAATAATTTCACTCAAAATAATGACAATGATGAGACATCATGTAAAAATTTGTGGGATGCAGCTAAAGCAGTAATAAGGGGAAATTTTATATCTTTAGAGACTTACTTAAAGTAAATAGAGAAAGAGAAGTTCAATGAATTGGGCTTGCAATTGAAAAAGCTAGAAAAAGACCAAATTAAAAACCCCCAACCAAATACTAAACTTGAAAAGCTAAAATTGAAAGGAGAAATTAATAATATTGAAAGTAAAAAAAAAAAACAAAAAAAAACTATTGAATTAATAAATAAAACAATAAAGCTAAGAGTTGGTTCTATGAAAAAAACAATAAAATAGATAAACCTTTGATAAATCTGATCAGAAAAAAGAAGAGGAAAATCAAATTGTTAGTTTTAAAAATGAAAAGGGGCAACTTTCGACCAATGAAGAGGAAATTAGAGCAATAATAAGGAGTTAATTTGCCCAACATTATGCCAATAAATTTGATAACTTAAGTGAAATGTATAATTACCTCCAAAAATATAGGCTTCCCAGATTAACTGAGGAGGAAGTAAATTGCTTAAGTAGTCCCATTTCAAAAAAAAAAAAAAAAAAAGAAAGAAAGAAATAGAAGAAGCTATTAATCAGCTCCCTAAGGAAAAATCCCCAGGACCAGATGGATTTACATGCGAATTCTACCAAACATTTAAAGAACAATTAGCCCCAATGTTATAAAACTATTTGAAAAAATAGGGAATGAAAGAGTCCTACCAAACTCCTTTTATGACACAGACATGGTACTGACACCTAAACCAGGTAGGGTGAAAACTGAGAAAGAAAACTATAGACCAATCTCCTTAATGAATACTGATGCTAAAATCTTAAATTATTAGCAAAAAGACTACAGAAAATCATCCCAGGATAATACACTATATCAAGTAGGATTTATACCAGGAATGCAGGGCTGGTTTAATATTAGGAAAACTATTAGTATAATTGACCATATTAATAATAATCAAATCAATAAAAACCATATGATCATCTCAATAGATGCAGAAAAAGCATTTGATAAAATCCAACATCCATTCCTAGTAAAAATGCCTGAGAGTATAGGAATAAATGGACTATTCCTTAAAATAGTCAGGAGCATAAATTTAACACCATCAGTAAGCATCATATGTAATGGAGATAAACTGGAACATTTCCTAGTAAGATCAGGAGTGAATCAAGTTTGCCCACTATCACCATTACTATTTAATATTGTATTAGAAATTCTAGCCTAGGCAATAAGAGTCAAGAAAGAGATGAAAGGAATTAGAATAAGTAAGGAGGAAATCAAACTATCACTATTTGCAGATGATATGATAGTATACTTAGAGAACCCAAGAGATACTAAGAAACAGTTATTAGAAATAATTCACAACTTTAGAAAAGTTGCTGGATACAAAATAAATCCACACAAATCCTCAGCATTTTTATACATCACCAACAAAATGCAACAGCAAGAGATTCAAAGAGAAATTCCATTCAAAACAACTGTCGAAATTATAAAATATTTGAGAATCCACCTACCAAAGAAAAGTCAGGAATTCTATGAGCAAAATTACGACTTGCCAGAAAAATAAAGTCAGACTTAAATAATTGGAAAGACATTATGTGCTCTTGGATAGGTCGAGTGAATATAATAGAAATGGCAATATTCCCTAAACTAATCTATTTATTTAGTGCTACACCAATCAGTCTCCCAAGAAACTAATGACCTATAAAAAAATAACAACAAAATTCTTATAGAAGAACAAAAGGTTGAGAATTTCAAAGGAATTAATGAAAAAAAAAATCAGAGGAAAATGGACTAGCTGTACCTGATCTAAAGCTAGATTGTAAAGCAGCAGTCACCAAAACCATTTGGTATTGGCTAAGAAATAAACTAGTTGATCAGTGGAATAGGTTAGGTTCGCAAGACAAAATAGTGTACAACTATAACAATTTAGTTTTTGACAAACCCAAGGATCCCAACTTTTGGGATAAGAATTCATTATTTGAAAAAAAAAAAAAAAAAACTTTTGGGAAAACTGGAAATTAGTATGGCAGAAATTAGGCATGGACCTACACTTAACACCACATACCAAGATAAGATCAAAATGGGTCCATGATTTAGGCATGAAGAATGAGATCAGAAATAAATTAGAGGAACATAGGAGAGTTTATCTCACAGACTTGTGGAGGAGGAAGGAATTTGTGACCAATTGAGAACTAGAGATCATTATTGATCACAAAATAGAAGATTTTTATTACATCAAATTAAAAAGTTTTTGTACAAACAAAACTAATACAAACAAGATTAAAAGGGAAATAACAAACTGGGAAAACATTTTTACAGTTAAAGGTTCTGATAAAGTCCTCATTTCCAAAATATATAGAGAACTGACTCTAATTTATAAGAAATAAAATCATTCTCCAATTGATAAATGCTCAAAGGATATGAACAATTTTCAGATGATGAAATTGAAACTATTTCTACTCATATAAAATAGTGTTCCAAATCACTACTGATCAGGGAAATGCAAATTAAGACAACTCTGAGATACCACTACACACCTATCAGATTGGCTAAAATGATAGGAATAAATAATGATGAATGTTTGATGGGATGTGGGAAAACTGGGACACTGATGCATTGTTGGTGGAATTGTGAAATCCCACCATTCTGGAGAGCAATATGGAATTAGATCCAAAAAGTTAACAAACTGTGCATACCCTTTGATCCAGCAGTGCTACTACTAGGCTTATATCCAAAAGAAATATTAAATAAGGGAAAGGGACCTGTATGTGCCAAAATGTTTATGGCAGCCCTTTTTATAGTGGCTAGAAACTGGAAAATGAATGGATGCCTATCAATTGGAGAATGGTTGGATAAATTATGGTATATGAATGTTATGGAATATTATTTATCTGTAAGAAATGACCAGCAGGAGGAATACAAAGAGACTTGGAGAGACTTACATCAACTGATGCTGAGTGAAATGAGCATTATACAGAAGATCATTATACACTTCAACAATGATACTGTATGAAGATGTATTCTGATGGAAGTGGATATCTTCAATATAGAGATGTAATTCAGTTCCAGTTGATCAATGATGGACAGAATCAGCTACACCCAGAGAAGGAAGACTGGGAATTGAATGTTTGCACTATCGTCTTTCTACCCAGATTACTTTTACCTTCTGAATCCAATTCTTACTGTGCAACAAGAAATTCGGTTTTACACACATATATTGTATCTAGGATATACTGTAACACATTTAACATGTATGGCATTACCTGTCATCTAGGGGAGGGCATAGAGGGAGGGAGGGGAAAATTTGGAAAAGAAGTGAATACAAGGGATAATGTAAAAACAAAATACTCGTGCATATGTACTGTCAAAAAATTATTATTATAAAATTAATTAAAAAAAAAAAAAAGAAAATGTTGTCAAGCTACCAATTAGGAAAGAGGTGATTAGTACAAAGAAGTCTGATAAGTATTCATTTAACAATTAAAATAGAATAACAATAAATAACATTAAGCTTGAAAAATATGCAATATTAAAAATTGATTTTTAATACTACTTTGTCTCATATATGCATATATAATTATTAATTTATTCACAATTATCATGTGACATATATGTATAACATACACACATACATACATAATTTACATTAGAAAATATGAAATTATGGTGTTTCATATAGAGTATGAAATTCATATAGACATACATAGATAAAATATGATTATGCATATATGTATACATATATATGCAAATGCAGAAAAATAAAATACTTGTATATACATAGACATATATATATGTCTATGTATCATCTTCTTAAAAAGCAGGAATATGAAAAAAATTTGTTTTCATAATAGAATAATTGTCAGAAGGAACCTTAAAAGTCAAATATATTACCCTTTAACTTTAAAAATAGTAACATGGAGGCCTACATATATTTTGAAGTGCCTATTTCACCCAAGTTACATAATGCAGAGTTTTGGCTCTTGTGCTTCCCAAAGTACAATTTTTTTTAATATTTTCCAACTCTTAATAATATAGTATCTTCTTTAATTCCTGCATTTTCTCTCTTCATTATCTTTCCTGATAGCCCAACAAAAAAATGAAGGATTAATGTCATAATCAAAAGAATGTATTAGCAGGATTCATCCACAATTCAAAAAATACTAAATGAAAATGGAATACTAATAATATTAAATGGAAATCTAGCTCTTTGAAATAACTTTTCAGATAGAATGATCTATGCAAGTGTTTGGAAGCTTTTTAATATTGACAGAGGCCAATTTTGCAAAAGAGGATAGAGACTAACTTTATAGATAACAGAATGAGAAATAAAATAGCAAAACTTTCTTATTCCTTAAAACTAAATAATATGGGGCAGTAAGATACCACAGTAGATAGAGCACTGATACTAAAGTCAATAGGACCTGACTTCAAATCCAGTTTAATACTTCTTAGCTGGGTGACCCTGGGCAAGTCACTTAATCCTGATTGACTCAGGGGAAAAAAAAAAATAAAAAATAAAATAAAATAAAGAATGTGTAGCAACCCTTCAATTTTAAATGCAGTTTTAAAATATGATCATGCTTTCTATTTCTAATTTCACATTTTGAGGTGAGGAGGTAGTAGCAAATTAAATGAACTCAAAGGAAACTAAGCTCATTAGGATTATTAATTTTGATTTAACATGATGAGTTTACTGTAAATTGCACTTATTTCTTTTTCTGACAATGAGACACATAGACTCATTTGTGAAAAGTAAAGCAAGACTCAAAGGAATAGCAATATTGAAAACATTATAAATACATGTAGAATTTAAAAGTTCTATTTTAAAACAGTCTTTCCCTATGAAAAATACATATCAAAATAATATCAATATCTAAAGCAATAATGCCTGCATTTTATAAGTGATGAAAAATTATTGTTCCATTCAACTTAGATAATAATTTTTGAAAGTTGCTATTTTTGTCTATATACATATATCTTTTCTACTTATTCCAAATCCCAAACAAGGTGAATTCTGACACTAATTATATGTATATATTTGCAAGTAAGAGACTAAAAACAAGAAAATATAAACAAAAGTGAATGATTAAATATTTATACTGATGGCAACTGAGTTTTGATTATAAAATAATGCTAGAGTTACAATTCAAAATATGTTGACCACTTTCCTAATTTTTTATATTAAACCACTTCATTTTCTAATGAAAAGTAATTTCACAACAAAATTATCCATTATAAAAACTATATCAATTGAAATCAGTACCCCAAAGAAAAGACATTTGTCATTCTCCTACATTAGCTATTAACCAATTTTTAAATTGAAAATCGGCAAAAGACAACACAATTGCATATGACAAAATATTTTTGTATAAATGCTTGCATGTGTGTATGTGTATCTATATCTAAATTTATATCTACTTAGCTATTTATAAGCAATCATACTAAAATTTAGCAAGTCAATTTGTTTCACTTCATAGTTCTGGACCTGGTTGATCATTTTTCTCATTATATTTAAATGCAATCCTTTGTGTGTGCGTGTGTGTATGTGTGTGTGTGTGCATTCGTGCATGCACACTACTGTAAGTAGGGCTATAAAAGCAGCATAAAAGGCTACAGAAAAGTCTTCAGAAGTTTCCAGAACCATAACACCTATTTAAATGTGTGGTGAATACATCTCTCAGCATTTTGAGATTACAAGGAAAACATTCAATATTTCCACACTTTGAATTCATTCTTTCTACATGTGTAAAATGCTTCTTTTTCCAGTAACATAAACACTTAAATTGAATTTTCTAGCTAATAAATTTGCACAAAATTACATGAACAAAGTCAAGAAACATTCTAGACTCCTTGCAAGGTTTGGAGCCTGAATTGAGGTAGAACAAATAATGGTGGCTTTAACTGTTGTCAGCAGGAACTAAATAATAATTAGACTTTATTTGGATCAGGAGAGCTAAATTACCATTAGATTTGAGAGACACACAACATAAAGGAAAGAATAGTTTTATGCAACTATCTGTGTGGCTTTTTACCATGATTGGTAATGTAGGGGGCAAAGGTATAATCTTGTACTAAAAGCAATAATAATTGAAATGTATATACATTTTTTAAATTTGAAAATTTCTTTGCAAACCTAATTTCCTTTTAGATGCAACTTTTTTTATTTTGGTCCCTGTTAATGTTTTATCTTAATAACTTCTTAGGTGAGTTTTAAAGGTATGGTTTCCATTCACTGAGGATTCATAAATTTATTTATTCTTCAATTTAATATAATGTAAACTTATGGAATAAAATGTTTTCAAAGAGACCATTTAGCTTCATTCCTTCCTTTTACAATTGGAGAAATGGAGACACAAAGAAGATTAAGTGATTTATTTTGTTTAGAACAATTAATTAATAGGAAAACTAAAAAAAAAAAAAAAAACAAACAGAACTGACTCCCAGACCAATAGTCTGATCTTAAAGAATTCATAATTCATGAATTTCTTCACAAGTAGGAAAGGGAACTGAAGAATCTTCATAGGTCTTACTAGATTTCTTATCACACATTGCCCTTTTAATAGTTTATTCAGTCTAGAGTACCAGGGATTTTCAAGGGTGTTTAACATTTTTATTGACCTTGAGGGGAAAAAAAAAAGTTTAATTTGAAGGAAAATGCATTAAGAAAACAATAAAATAGTGTAGCAGGGAATGTAACTTTTGTCACATTATTTTCATCCCATATAAATGTAAAAAGGATATAAAAAAGGAAACAGAACTGAGTCACACAACTCATGGCAACTCTCAGTTATTACTTGCAGACAATAGTTATGGTTTCAAAAAGCTTTTTCTCTGATAAGCCTTTAGTGAAAACAATAACACTTATAAAATTTATGAAACTTATTTAAAATAGCTTTCCACTGAAATTATGCAGAATTACTGATTTATTGCACTAATTTGAAGCTGTGTGGTCTACCATAAGACCAAAGAATAAAATCAAATTCAAATGGGCATGGAGTGGGGAACAATGAAGAAAACTATTATATATATGCAAATTCTTTATTATTCAGGGAAAATAGTTTGGGGAACTGCTATTTTTGTGTAATAAATGCACTTGGTGATGGAAAATTGCCCTATAACCTTCATAGTGGTGCTTTTCTGTTTTGTGTCTATTTTATGTTCCTTACTTTAGATACTTTCCAAAAGTTCATTAAATTATGTATGTTTTATTTATAAAAGGTGTCTACTATTCTAAAATATCTGAACCTGTGAACAATAGAGTAACACCATTAAAATTAATGACTAAATTTTACCATTTAAAAAAATCATAACTTTTTTAGGTGTCTTGGACTCCAATCAAGCGAGTATCTGTTTTGGAAACTAAACTTGGTGTCCTAGAGGTCTGCAGTTCTATGTAACCAAAAGAAGAAAAAAAAATCAACACGAAGTTTTAAAGAATATCAGCAATTAGGCAATAGTTCAACAATAAAATGTGTTTTCGAAATTGATCCAGAAGTGCCCATAAATAATGAAGACTGCAGCCCCAAAATCCCCTCCTATTTTATGTGACTGTCCTCTATGTCCTCAAATAAGTTTTCCCTCTAAAATTCCCCTAACATATTATATTTTTTCCTCAGTATGAAGAAAGTACCAGATGAACACTCCCAAGATACTTTTTATCTTTTTTGCTTAGTTCATTTCCCTCATCCCATTCCTTAATTAATCATTTATTCTTTACCCTTCTGAATTCTTCGTTGGATACAAGTTATAGCTAGCTCAAAACTACCTTGTACTTTTACATTGTTTTCTCTGTAATGTTCATCTAATTCTTTTGATAGAACAATCTCCAGATCTCTCCATCATATAGTAAAAATGGTAAAATGTCTGTACTGAAAATATTAAAGGGATTATTTTGAAATTTATCAGAGATCTCACTGAGACACTATTAGCAGTTCATAATAAACTTCTGAAAAATAAAAATGTCTTGATATTTTCAAGTAATGTAAAACTTTTTCAGGTAGAAAATGCCTTAAGGAATTTCTTCATCTACTGAAACATAACATATATAACATTGTATTATTATGTTTAGCCAAGTCCTTTCTTCAAAGTAACTCTTACCTAAATATACAAATACTATTATCCCCATTTTACAAATAAAGAAACTGAGACTGACAGATTCACATATTTCTTAAGGTTTCTTGGCTAATAAATAGAATATTGAGATTACAAATCCAGGTTTTCTGACTCAAGACAAGTTTACTTTCCACTTTATTGTTATTTTAAATATTTCTAATATATAGAAAAAAACCTGTAAATGGTATATTTTCAGAAATAAAGTTGCCATAAAATTTGTAACACTAACTCTAGTTTTAACAACACTGTGATTAAGTTACTATGGCATGTGTGCCAGTCCTGTATTTTATAAATGAATTGGGTTTATAAAACTTGCTGACTACTTTGTCTCTAATCCATCCTACTCACATATCATCTGACCACTCTGAATCTTCAATTTCTCATTTATAAAAATAAAGGGAAATAAACTAGATTGTCTATATTTCTTCCCTTCTGAATCATTCTAGAAATTTCATCCTATAATGAAATCAAAACCTCTACTCTCAGAAGACAAAACTTGACCTAATAAATTCATGGGAAATTTCTTTTTTCTTACAGATTTTTAGACAAATCTAGACAAATCTTTATTTTTCTCTATGTTTTTCTGTCTCTGTCTCTGTTGGTCTCTCAGTCTCTCTGTCTCTAATGTTTTCTTTCGGTCTCTGTCTTTTCATCTCTTCTGTTTCTCCTTGTCTTCTCTTTTTTTCAAGCTTTCATATGATACAGTCAATTACATTTTAAGCCATGCTATATCTTTATGACTTTGAATATTGTATACAGTATTCTCACTACTTATTTGCTTATATCTTTTAATTTAAGAGTTTTTCTAAATTGGGTTTTTTTTTGTTTTCATTTATTTAATATTTGCCCCCCAATTACATTCAATTTTTTTTTCCTGAGCCAATTGGGGTTAAGTGACTTGCCCAGGGTCACACAGCTAGGAAGTGTGAAATGTCTGAGATCAGATTGGATCTCAGGTCCTCCTGAATGCAGGGCTCATGTTTTATGCACTGTACCATCTAGCTGCCCCTCCAATTATATTCAAAACAAACAAAAAAGTTTAGATTAAAAAAAAATGTGAGGTCTGTCCTTTATCCCCACCCACAATTAAGAAACCACTTTTGAAGTTATACAAAACATTTCCATAAAAGTCAAGTTATGAAAAAAATAGATCTCTTACCCTAATGAAATTAAAAACCCTCAATAAAAATTTAGTTGAAAGAGAATGAGAGAGACCAAGAGAAACACAAACATACACACACACACACACACACACACACACACACAGAGAGAGAGAGAGAGAGAGAGAGAGAGAGAGAGAGAGAGAGAGAATGCTTCAGTCTGTATTCTGACATAATCAGGATATGGATAGGATTTTTCATCATAAAACTTTCAGAGTACTCATGAATGATTGTACTATTGAGAAAAGCAAAGCCTTTCACGGATGGTTATCCTGGAACATTGCTGTTACTTAGGATATAGTACATTTCATTTTGCTTGAGTTTATGGAGGACTTTGTGAATTTTTTTTTCTTCCTGAGAGCATCCTGCTCATTATTTCCCATAGAAAATAATATTCCATCATAAACACACACCACAGTTTATGGAGCCATTTCCCAATTGATGAGTATCCCTTCAATTTCAAAAATTTTTCCCTAATAGGAGAGTTGCTGTGAATATATAGGTTATTTTCCTTTTTTTTTTTTTAATCTCCTTTGGTTTTAATGCCAAGTAGTGGTGTTCTTAGGTCAAAGGATATGCATGAATTTGTAGCCCTTTCGACACAGATTACATATTTTAATCATTTATTATTGAGGGCATGACTTATTTTTTATAAATTTAAGAAATTCTCTCTCTGTTTGAGAAATGAGACATTGTCAGAGAAACTTGTTTTTAAATTCTTTTACAATTACTATTGCTAACTGTACTTCCTTCCATTTATTCTTTTTCTTCACATTTCCTCTTCAAAAGTATTTTCCTATTAAATACGCCCTGCCCCAATATCCCTCTCTCTTCTCCATCTTTTCCCATAGTCCATTCCCCTCCTATTTTTCTTCAGGGTAAGATATATTTCTATACTGCTATTGAGTACAAAAATTATTTCTTCTTTGAGCCAATTCTGATTGGCTGACTGAATAAAAGATTCACTTTCTACACCTCTCCTCTCCCTTTTCCTCTCCAGAGTAAAACCTTTTTCCTTGACTCTTTTATATGACAGATAATTTGCTCCATTTGATTTCTCTTTTTCCCTTTCTCTAAGTGCATTTCTCTTTCATCCATTAATTTCATCATTTAAAAAAATATATTATTTTTTCATATTCAACTCATACATGTTCCCTCTGTCTATATATATAAACATATATATATATGTACACATATATACACACGTCTATATATATATATACACATATATACACATATACGCACACACACACATACACACACACACACACACACACACACACACACACACACACACACACACACATATATATATACCTGCCATAATAATGAGAAATCTCAAGTTATAAGTATCAACTTCCCAAGTAGGAATGTAAACAGAAGAACTTTATTAAGTTATTTATGAAATCACTTTCCCAAATACCTGTTTATGCTTCTTCAGAATACTGTATTAGAAAAACAAATGTTCCATTTCTGACCTTTTCATCATGAACTCTTGAAAATCTTTTACTTCATTGAATGAACACCTTTTCCTCTGAAGTATTATGTTCAGTTTTATTGGGTAGATGATACTTGGTTGTAATCCTAGCTTCATTACTCTCCAGAATATCATGTTATAAGACCTCTGATACTTTAATGTAGAAATTTCTAAATCTTATGCTATCCTGATTGTAGTTCTACTACATTTGATTTGTTTCTTTCTAGATGCTTGCAATATTTTCTCCTAGACCAGGGAGTTTCAACATTTGGGTATACCATTCCTGGGAGTTTTCATTTTTGGAAGTAATTGATGGATTCTTTCAAGCTCTATTTTTCTTCCTAGTTCTAGAATAATCATCTTCCGAATGTGTGTTTTAATCTTCCTTGTCACCATAATAACTTTCAGTGGTCAGAAAATGTTTGCTGTTTGCTTTTTTTTCCTAATCCATTACTTGCCTTTTAACTCTGTTAAAATAGGGCTCTGTTTCCAGGGTAGGAGTACTTCAGGGGTTTTGTGCAGCTGCTTTCAGAGTTTCTCCTGGGAACCTGACCACAAGTACTCTTTTCTGCCGGGGAGCTTTAGGAGAATCCCTGCCCCACTATAGCTGTAAAATTCTAGGATGCTAAAACAAGAATCCTGTTGGGCTGATGCTTGGAGTCTGGAATTAGGCCTGGGGCCATGCTAGTGTGATCTAAATAGAACTATGCTCAGATGGGACTCTAGACTTCTATCTTCTTCCCACATACCCTCTCTCCTGACTTTCTGAGTTTCCTCAGTATTCCTAAAGAAGAGAGGTTCAAAAGTCTCTAATCTACCTCACTGAAGCTGGGCTCTAACTGAAGCTGGGGCCAAGACTGGGCCTGGTCGAGATCAGGGCTGGGATTGGAGCCTAGGTTGCTCTGCTGCAACCTGCACAGGAATTATGCTCTAGGCTCCCACTTTGCTTTTCTGCTGATTTTCCAAGTTCTCTTTAGTATTTCTGAGTTGAGAGGTTTGGAAGTAACAAGTACTGCCACTGATTCTGCCTGAAGCTTTCTCTGGGTCAGTACTGTGAATTGATGCATCCTGCCCTATGACTGCATGTTGGTGTCCCACTCTGGTGTCACAGACCATTCCTGCTGATCTTCTAAATTATTATTTTTTTTTTTGCTGAAATATTTTCTAGTTCAACTTTTGGGGTGTTCTGATGCTTTCAAATATTTTAGAGTAGTTATTTAAAGGAATTTGGGGGAAGATTTGGCAAGTTTCTACTTTTACTCAACCATCTTGGCTCTTTCCAGTTGGGTTTATTAAAAAAAACAAAACAAAACAAAACAAAACAAAACAAAACACTGATAATTGCATATAAATTGCCTTTTAAATTTTATTTTCTTTAAATCATCACAAGTACAACACAATTCTCTTGTTCTCTATAAGTCCAAAATAATGTCCCTTCCATTGCCAACTTCAAATAATTTTAATTATCATTTCTTTTCACCAGTTCTTCTTTATACAATACATAAAACTATGCATTGCTCTCTACTCTTGCCAAGATTCAAATGTCACCACATTAATGTCTGAGAATAGTATTACATTCCTTTATTCATCCAAATGCTGTTTTGTACTTTAATTATAATTACTTATTAAAAGCATGATATTACAATTACAATTTAGAAACTTTTTTGCTAATTATTCTTAAACAAATTGGAAAAAAAAAACACTTTTGCTTAAAAATCCTCATACTCACTATAACAGAATTTTTTCTCCTTTGGCAATTTTTAGGGCTATTCTGATTTTCAAACTGATATATAAACTGATATACCAAACTGCTAAGGAGTTTGTTTGTATGGGGTACAAGAAATTATAAAGCATTGTTCCTAAAACCTTTTTAAATTACAGTTGCTCTCAATTCCAATGACCTTTTATGCATTTTTAAACTTAAAACACTCAAAGTTCTAAAACATTTTATCATTTTTAATAAGTAATGAAATTAATATTATTAATGTATTCCAAATTTATATTGATAATTTTTGGAAGTTCATTTATCATAAATATGAATGTATTATTATTAGTTATATCAAAATTGTTATCATTTGAAGCTATTATTTTGGTCAAGTTGTTTAAGTATCAAAACTGTATTTCTTTAAAATAATCATGGAGATAAATTAGATGATCTCTAAAAGTAAAAGTGTGCTAGTAAATATTTAATGTTTAATGCTTTCTAGGGGAATAAAATCACTTTGGTGACACATTTTTAAATAGCCACAAAGTATTCCAATATATATTAACTTATTAAGAAAAAGCAGGAAAATATCTTTTTGTTTTCAAATTCAAAGGGAATTCTTAAAACAATACCATAACATAGTAAGTCATAGAAAAGTCCCATGTAAGTTCTAAAGACAAAAATTTATAAAATCTCAAATATTAACATTTCTTCACCATTTTGTTAAGCCAATGCAATTACCAAAACAATAAATTAAGTTGTGATTTATAGCATTTGCCAATTTCAAAGATATCAATGGTTACACTGAAAGTTGAATAATGGATTCTTTAATTAAAATTTTAACAGTGGGTTCATTCAAGTATATTCATTTCTAAACTAGAATATAAAACCCTCAAATCTAGATTAATTGATTCACAAGATTATTTTAGCAACTTGAAATAATTCCTAACACACACACACACACACACACACACACACACACAAACACAGCTAAACACACACATTGTCTACTTTTTAGGAAGATAGAATGGCTTTGAATTTAAAACTTGTAAAGACAACAATTAAAAATAAAATATGGAATGATCTTAACATTTAATCTGTCTTTATAATAAACAAACATTAGCCAACAGTAATATAGAAGTTCTATATACAAGCAACAAATACACAGTATAATGATTATAAATTCAATAAAATTAGAAAAAATACAATTACATGGAAATATTGACTACAGGCTTTGCAATGATTGAGTTAAAGATAATCAAAGGAAAGAATAAACATTTATAAGTCAATACAAATGCAAATAACTAATATTTTCAGTATTTAAAATAAGCCCACACAAATCATCAGCATTTCTATACATTACTGACAAAGCCTAAAAGCAAAAGATAGAAAGAGAAATTCTATTTAAAATTAATGTAGACAAAAATTAACCACTTGGGGTTCTACCTGTCAATAGAAACCCAAGAACTCTTTGAACACAATTACAAAACACTTCTCACACAAATAAAGACAGATCTAAACAATTGGAAAACATATTAATTGTTCATGGCCAGTCCAAGCTAATATAATAAAATGACAAATCTGCCTACATTGGTCTATTATCAAAGGATATGAACGGACAATATTCAGATCATGAAATCAAAGTCATCTATAGTCATATGAAAAAGTGCTCTAAATCACTTTTGATTGGACAAATGAAAATTAAAACAACTCTGAGGTATCACCTCACACATTGGCTAAGATGACAGGAAAATAATTTTAAATATTGGAGGGAATGAGGGAAAATGGGACACTACGCATTATTGGCCCAAGGTGTAAAATGATCCAACCATTCTGTAGAGCAATTTGGACCTATGTCCAAAGGGCTATCAAACTTTAACCTTTGATCCGGCAGTACCTTTACTGGGTTTATAAGAAAATCATAAAGGAAAGAAAAAATATCTATATTTGCAAGAAGCTTTTAGCAGCCCTTTTTGTAATAGCAAAGAATTGGAAAGGGGGTAGCAATTGGGAAATGACTGAACAAGTTGTGGTATATGAAGATAAAAGAATATTATTCTTCTATAACAATGATGAATAAGCTGATTTTAGAAAGGCCTGGAAAGATTTACATGAACTAATGCTGAGTGAAACAAGCAGAACCAAGAATATATTGTACACAATAATAGCAAGAATGTGCGATGATCAGCTATGAGAGACTTGGTTCTTTTCAGTAGTTCAGTGATCCAAATTAATTCTGATACACTTTGGACAGAAAATGCAATCTGCATAAAAAAAGAGAGAGAGAGAGAGAGAGAGAGAGAGAGAGAGAGAGAGAGAGAGAACTTAGCACATGATGTAAATCAACACATGCTATGCTCAGTTTTTTTCTGTGTTTCTTTTTTTAATCTCTTCCATGTTTTTCCTTTCACTCTGATTTTTCTCTCCCAGCATGATTAATAAAGAAATTTGTATTTAAAAATAAAATCTATAAAATAGAAAAAAATTTATTTGCTTAAAAAATATAAGAATACCAACTGATGTGCAATAAAATGAGCAGAACCAGTAGAACACTGTACATAATAAGAGAAATATTTTCTAATGATCAACTTCTCAGCATTATAATAATCAAAAAGAATGCAAAAAGACACATGCTAGAAAATGCTATCCACATATAGAGAAAGAACTATGGAGTTTGAATGCAGTTCAAGACACACTGTTTTCACTTTAAAAATGTTCTCATTTTTTTTCTTTTGTTCTGATTCTTCTTTCACATCATGACTAATGTGAAAATATGTTCAACATGATTGTGTATATATACATATACATATATATTTATATATATATACATATACATATATATTTATTTATATATATATATATATATATATATATATATATATATATATATATATATAATCTGTATCATGTCTTGTGGAGATGGAAGTGAGGGAGAAAAATTTGGAACTCAAAATATTACAAAAAAGAATGTTGAAAACTATTTTTACATATAATTGGGAGGAAAATACTGTTTAGTGCAAAAAAAGGCTTCCAATTATCTCCTAGTTAACAGAACTGTGTTGCTTATAAAATTTCAGCATGTGTGCCAAAGTCCACATAGAAATTATATGAACTGAAGACTGATAATGACTACATTAATTTATTAGTCCTCAGCTAGATAGTTAATTGACCTGTGAGAGGAGGGCTAGTATCTTCTTTTACATATTTAATCATAGATATGCATCTAGATAAATATATAGTAAGATGATAGATAAAGCAGAAAGATATATCACAAATATGATCATATATTTGTATGTGTTTGTGTAAAATGTGAGTAAGGAGGGAAGAGAGAGAAATAGAAAGAGGCAGACAGACAGACAGACAAAGAAGAAAAAATGTAGAAAGGGTAAATCATGAAAAAGTAAGTCATCAAAAATGTATATTTTATTTGAAAATAATTTAAGGCTATTTCAAGTTGATTTTATTATACCATTAAAATTTGAAATAAAATTAAATGTTAAATAAGTGGTTTTCATTACTATTACACTTGATAGAAAAACAAAAAGCTAATAATGAAGAACTTTTCCTCAAAGGGTGGAGGAGCATTCACAGTTTTTAAGTAGCCTTGATATGCACGTGTGTGTGTGTGTGTGTGTGTGTGTGTGTGTGTGTGTGTGTGTGCTTGCTATATTATCAGATTATTTGATAGAATTTGAGAGATAGCTTCCAGGAGGCTAAACCCAGATTAAAACAAATAAGCAGAACCCTCTACAGACTGTAACCATAGACACTTATTCTTAGTTTTTCTTACCCTAAACAAAACCCACACATTGGTCTATCATTTATCTTAAAATCAGAGTATAGCCCCCAAATCAAGTATACCAGTGTTGTATGCCTTGGCAAGGGATTAGTGTTTACCTATTCCTTCTATTAACATACCAAGAAGAGGTATCTAAGCACCTTCTCCAGGCAAACCTGAGATAAATCCAGACCCCTTCACATTTAGCTTCTCAAGACCACTACCTTTCCATCACCATGCTCCCCAACCTTTTCCACTAGTCATCCAGAAGGATGAAATAATTCAGGCTTAGCTCCCTCTGCAAGGAAAACTGAACTTGTCAGTATTGCTTGATTATTTTTTTTCTTCCTATTGCGTTAATAACAAAGATGTTTTAGGAAAAAACTATCCTGAACTTTCACTACATTCTTTCATCCTCATTTTATTCTATTCCATCCAATTATATATTTTTCTCACTCTACTCACTGCTTTCAAAGCCTTCTGGAATTCAATTCCATATGGAGCCAACTTCCCTTAATTTGGGAGCTCTTAATCCTTCCATCTTTAAGCTCCCACTGAGCATTTAATTCTCTCTGATAATACTGTATCTTCAGTTATGTTCTCTAACATTTACTGTAACTTCTCCCCTCTCCCCCTCCCAACATATAGCCACATCTAGAAGGAATAGCTAAAATATTTCTTGCTCCTCGCGTTGTCACTTCTGAACTGTCCTTTGCCTCCTTTTCTCATCAACCTTTCTCCCTTCAATGTCTACTCAATCTAAAAGTTCCAGCCAATTTAAATTATGGTGCTTATAGCATAATGACTCCCAAGTCATCCTTTATCCTTTGTCAAGGAATTTATTTCTGAGTTTCACATCTTTGTTCCTTCTCAACATGTATCCTTATAGTAGGAGACTTTAATATCCCCATAAGATTTCCTCATACTCTCTATATTTATAATTCTTTAGCCTGCTTAAATCCCATGATTTCCTCTTTTACCTCATCTGAACCACACTTTTGAATGATTCGATTACTAGATTTTACTAATACCTATTGTCTTCTTCTCTGATTAGAATTTAGGTATGCCACAGTCTCTTGTTTCAGGCTACTTTACCTATTCTGACTTAATTCCTTTTTTAGCCCTACTCTCACAATTTAACCTTCCTCCATCTTGGCTAAGAACTTTACCTATTATTTTGCTGAACAAAATTAACAAATAAAGTTTGACAAGAACACTTTCTCAATTACCACCTTCCCCCTTAATTACAAGCAAAAACAGTTTTCAACACCAATTTAAAATTGTTTGTGCTCCAAGTCCTATCTCTCTATTACTCTCCAATCCCTTATTGAAAAGGTAAGCAGATTACTATAGATCATGCATGTGCAATAATTCAAAAAAATTTTATATTAACCAAATTTTGAAAGTAAACAAACAAAAAAGAAGTAAAATAATTAGTTTCCAATTTGTTTTTCCATGGCCCTTTATAAAATGTATGTTTAACTGCATTATGATCTTTAAAGGATTTATTTAATCAATCTGCTTTTGTACATTTAATTAAATTTTTTTATGTTGTAATTATGTGATCAATTTCTGTGATTGTCATGCACAGCTGAAGAAATAAAAAGATATGCTCCTTTCCATTTCCATTCGCCTTTCTTCAGAGGTCTATAATATCTAACTTCTCTAAAATGCTACACATTTGCTTAATTTCCTTCTTGCTTTTTTGGGGGGTTGGGTTTATTTAATTCTGAGAGGGGAAAGTTGAAGTCCCTTATTTGTGTAGTTTGATTTTTTGTTACTTAACCTTTAAAAATTTGGATACTGTATCATTTGATATATATACATATATATTTACCATTGCTTTTACTTTATTGTTTATATGGTACTTTCTAGCAAAATAACATAGCATATTTGGCAGCTTATTTCTTTTAATTAAAAGTATTTTTCAAAGATCATGATAGTTATTCATCTTTTAAAAATAATTTTGGTTCATTTAAACAATGATAGATTCTACTTCTGCTCCTTATTTTTACTTTGCGTGTGTTTCTCTATTTCAAGAGTGTTTCTTATAAACAATATATTGACAAATTCTATTTTTTAATTCCTTCTGATATCTGTTCTCATCTTATGGATGAGTTCAACCCATTCATATTCATAGTTCAGATTACTAAATCTGTATTTTCCTGCATTCCTTCCTTCTCTCTTACCTCACTCTCTCTTCCTGTTCTTCCTCAAAAGAAGAGTTTTCTTCTTACTACTACAACCCTAAATTTGCCCTCCATTTTATGACCCTACCATCTCTTATATTATCCCATCTTTCATACTTCTCTGTAATGTAAGATTTATTATTATACCCAACTAAGTGTGTATATTATTCCCTCTTCAAGCTAATTCTGATGAGAGTAGGGTTCACTAGTTGCCACTGGCTACCATTTCCCCTCAAATGTAAAAGTTCTTCCTTTTTTGGGTCTTTTATGTGAGATAACTTCCCCAATTCTACATAACTCTGTCTTCTTTTCCCAGTGGATCCCTATTTTTCATTCCTTCATTTTAATTTTAAAAAAAAATCATTCCATTATTGCTGGAACTCTGTCTTCCCAGAAATCAGCTGGAGTCAGGATCACCAAAAATCTTTATTCTTGTTCTTTTGGGGTCACTGTCAGGGGGTTAGATCTAGTAATCTCCACACCTCCTTCCTTTTCCTCCACTGCCAGGAGAATGTCTCAATTTCCTTCTCCTACTCCACCCACACAAGTCACTTCCCCTTCTTTGTCCCAACAATCAGCCCAGCACAGAATAGTTGGGGAGGGTCATCCTTCAAACATGTGGCAATAGAGAATTGTCCAATTGGCAATTAGTCTCACATGCTCCATTATCCAAGTGCATTTGCTCAGTTCTAGTCCTTTACACATTATAGACAATATATATTTCTGCTCTGTCTCCTTCTACATATCTTAATGATGATGTTTTTCAGACTCCTAAGTATGATCTCCCCATGTAGGAAAATGAACACTTTAAACTTATTGAATCCCTTATAATTTTTGCTTTATGTTAATGCTTCTATTGAGTTAGGCATTAGGAAATCAAATTGTATTTCAAAAAGAAAGCCTAAAAGTTCCCTATTTAATTCAATGTTGATTTTTTTTTTCCCTCAAGGATTATATTCTTATTTGCTGGATACATTTTTCATGGTTGTATTCCCAGCTCCTTTGACCTCTGGAATATCATATTACAAGACCTGTAATCCTTTAATATGGAAGCTGCTAAATTCTATGTAATTCTGATTTTGACTTCATAATATTTAAATTGTTTCTTTCTGGATGCTTGCAATATTTTCTTTTTTATCTGGGAATTCTTTAATTTGGCTAAACAATTGCTTGGAATTTTCATTTTGCAATGTCTTTCACTAGATAATCAGTTAATGCTTTCAATTTCTATTTTACTATTTGACTCTACCATATCAAGGATCAAGGCATATTATATTATAATTTCTTAAAATATGAAGTATAAATTCTCAGATGATGAAATTGAAACTATATCCACTCATATGAAAGAGTGTTCCAAATCACTACTGATCAGAGAAATGCAAATTAAGACAACTCTGAGATACCACTACACACCTGTCAGACTGGCTAAAATGACAGGAACAAATAATGATGAATGTTGGAGGGGATGTGGGAAAACTGGGACACTGATACATTGTTGGTCGAGTTGTGAAAGAATCCAGCCATTCTGGAGAGCAATTTGGAACTATGCCCAAAAAGTTATCAAACTGTGCATGCCCTTTGACCCGGCATTGCTGTTATTGGGATTATATTCCCAAAGAAATACTAAAGAGCAGAAAGGGACCTGTATGTGCCAAAATGTTTGTGGCAGCTCTTTTTGTTGTAGCTAGAAACTGGAAGTTGAATGGATGTCCATCAATTGGAGAATGGTTGGGTAAATTGTGGTATATGAAGGTTATGGAATATTATTGCTCTGTAAGAAATGACCAGCAGGAGGAATACAAAGAGGCTTGGAGAGACTTAAATCAACTGATGCTGAGTGAAATGAGCAGAACCAGAAGGTCACTATACACTTCAATGCTGTACGAAGAGGTATTCTGATGGAAGTGGATATCTTCAACATAAAGAAGAGCCAACTCACTTCCAGTTGATCAATGATGGACAGAAATAACTACACCCAGAGAAGGAACACTGGGAAGTGAATGTAAATTGTTAGCACTACTGTCTATCTACCCACATTACTTATACCTTTGGAATCTAATACTTAATGTGCAACAAGAAAATGGTATTTACACACATATATTGTATCTAGGTTATATTGTAACACATGTAAAATGTATGGGATTGCCTGTCATTGGGGGGAGGGAGTGGAGAGAGGGGAGGATAATTTAGAAAAAATGAATACAAGGGATAATGTTATAAAAAATTGCTTATGCATATATACTGTGGGGAAAATTCTAAAAAAAATAGGAAGTATAAACTTTTTTCTTAAAATCATACTTTTTTGGTAGTACAATGTTCTTAAATTATTTTGCCTGGATATATTTTCTAGGTCAGTTTTTTTTTTCTCAAAGTGTTCCTAATAATCTCTTTCTGTCCATTTGTTCAATTCCCTTATTATCTGTTGCAATCAGTTGCAATCATTTCTAAGAGCTGCTTCTTGCTTTCTGAGGCAAGGACTATGTTGCACTTTTCTTTGACCATCTTTACAATAAAACCAACATTTTCTGTAGACCTCCTAAGATATCTTGGACTGCTATATTATTTTTGCTCTAATCTTTGTTGATTCAGGCACTACAGAATGCAATTTGAAGTTTTTAAAAAACTAATTGGAATGAACTATGGGAGAGTCTAGATGCATATCTACCTTTCCTCTGTCACTTTGTCTCAACATCCAGGACATCTAATAGTGCCTTTTTCATAAATGCCTTTATATTGCTTTGGCAAAACAGGTGATATTTCTCTTTCACAAATCATGCCCACTACATGTACATTTGATTCAATGCATTCCTTTTTTCTCTATAAGACTACATCCTTAATTTGACTTTCTCTTAAAACTCCAATGTGTCTCCTCCTATCCTTAACTTCCCTACTGTCTTCACATATAAACAAATCTTCTCTATTTAAAAAAAAAAAAGTTAAATAACACTTACTATCCTCTGAAACTATAGTTATATCTTCTCTTTTAGCTAAAAAATGTAATCTCTTTCTTGACTTTAATTTTATCCTTCACTCTTTTTAATTTTATTATATCACTCAATAGAAACTTCTCTGTCCAAAGTTAACAGTGATTTCTTGATCACCAAATCTGATTGTCGTTTCTCAGTCTTCCTTCTTCTCACCATATCTGCTACATTTGGCATTGCTGACAACTATTTGACAACCCTATCCTTTCTGATACTCACTTGTCTTTGAGATCTTTGAGTAAAAATACGCTCTCCAGTTATTCTTCCTTTCTGTCTCTTAGCTCCTTTTTATATTTCTTCTCTGCCTGTTCATCCAGACAGCAGGAAGACAGCAAGTTTGCTTAAAGTTCTGTCCTAGATTCTCTTCTTCTTTATTTGTATTTTCTCTTATTACATTTGTCATATGTCTCAGAGAGTTAACAATTTATTTTAGGAATTATTAAATAACAAATAATTAATACTGAATAAATCTATTTCTAATGAAAAGATCAGAACTGAACAAAAAAATTAATTTCCAAATACAGAACTCATGAGAAGCATAAAAAGGTAAAAAGAAAAGAATTTGAGAACTATATTTCTGTTATGGGTATACTTAGAGAATGTGGGTATAATGATATATATATATATATACTGATAAATCTTATTAAGTCCCTTATGATATCACTCTCCTGATTAACTTCATATGCTTTTCCAGAGTTTTTGAAAATTAAATTTTCCATTCAGCTATGGAGTTTTTATGATGAACACTTGAAAATCCTGTTTCATTGAAAGACAACCTTTTCCTCTGAAGGATTATACTCAGTTGTGTTGGATAGGCTATTCTTGGTTGCAATTCTAGTTCCATTGCTCTTTAGACTATCATATTTCAAGGCCTCTGATTGTTAGTGTAGAAGGTGCTGAATTTTGTGTTATCCTTAGTGTGGCTTCACTATATTTGAATTGTTTCTTGGGATGCAGTATTTTCCCCTTGACCTGGGAGTTCTGAAATTTGGCTTTAATATTCCTGGGGGTTTTCATTTTGGGATTTCTTTCAGGAATTGATTTTTTTTCTTTCAATTTCTGTTTTACCCTATGGTTCTAGAATATCAGGACTGTTTTCTTTGATTACTTCTAGAACGATGATGTCTAGGCTCTTTTATTAAAAGCTTTTTATTCACCAACCATATGCATGCATAATTTTTCAACACTGACCCTTGTAAAACCTTCTGTTCCAAATTTTCCCCTCCTACCCCCATCCCCTTTCCTAGATGGCAGGTAGTCCAATACATACTAAATATGTTAAAATATATGTTAAATCCAATATATATATAACACATATGTACATATCTATAAAGTTATCTTGCTGCACAAGAAAAATCAGATCAATAAGGAATAAAAAAAAAAAAACCTGTGAAAGAAAACAAAATGCAAGTAAATAACAATAGAGAGAGTGAGAATGCTAAGTTGTGGTCCACACTTAGTTCTCATTGTCCTATCTCTAGGCGTAGATTGCTCACTTCCTCACTGAGGAACTGGAACTGGTTTGAATCATCTCATTGCTGAAGAGAGCCATTTCCATCAGAATGGTTCATTGTATATAGTCTTGTCCTTGCTGTGTATAATGATCTCCTGGTTCTGCTCACTTCACTTAGCATGTTCATGTAAGTCTCTCCAGGCCTCTCTGAAATCATCCTGTCAGTTGTTTCTCACAGAACAATAATATTCCATAATATTAATATATCATAATTTATTCAGCAATTCTCCAATTGATGAGTATCCATTCAGTTTCCAGTTTCTAGCCACTACAAAAAGGGCTGCCACAAAATTTTTTGCACATATAGGTCCCTATCCCTCCTTTAGGATCTTTTTGGGATATAAAACCCAATAGAAGCACTGCTAGGTCAAAAAGTATGCACAGTTTGATAACTTTTTGAGTATAGTTCCAAACTGCTCTCCAGAATGGTTGGATCCATTAATAGTTCTACCAACAAGGTATCAGTATCTCAATTTTACTACATCCACTCCAACATTCATCATTATCTTTTCCTGTCATCTTAGGCAATCTGAGAGGTATGTAGTGATATCTCAGAGTTGCTTAATTTGCATTTCTCTGAGCAATAGTAGTTTGGAACACATTTGTGTATGCATACAAATAGTTTCAATTTCTTTATCTGAAAAGTCTATTCGTATAGTTACTTTGGCCATTTTTTAATTAGAGAATGGCTTGAACTAGTATAAATTTTAGTCAATTCTCTCTATATATTTAGAAATAAGGCCTTTATCAGAACCTTTGAATGTAAAAATATTTTCCCAGTTTATTGCTTCCCTTCTAATCTTGTCTGCATTAGTTTTGTTTGTTAAAATTTAATTTAATATAATCAAAATTATCTATTTTGTGATCAATAATGATCTCTAGTTCTCCTTTGGTCACAAATTCCTTCTTTCTCCTATCTCTGAGAGGTAAACTATCCTAGGTACTTCTTCTATTTTTTTGTTTATATTTGTTTATAATCTCATTCTTTATGTCTAGATCATGAACCCATTTCAACCTTATTTTGAAATAGGGTGTTAGGTGTGGGTCAATATCCAGGCTCTCTTTTTGATCATGACTTTTAAGTAGATCAAAAAAAATTTTTTTTTAATTTTCTGTCCTAGATTGATTCTCTATGTCAGTTGTTTTTCCAAAGACATATTTCACTTTATTTCCCTATTTTTTTTTTCATTTTTTGGTTTGCTTTATTGAATCTTGATTTCTCATAAGGTCATTAGCTTCCATTTGCTCTATTGAATTTTTAAGGAATTATTTTCCTCAGTGAGCTTTTGTATCTACTTTTGCAATTGGCCAATTTTTCTTTGTAAGGCATTCTTCTCCTCTGTAACTTTAATATTTCTTTTTGCAATGCTTTCAATTACTTTTCTAATTTTCCTTCTATCTCTCTTATTTGATCATTAAAGTCCCTTTTGAGGTCTTCCATGGCCAAAGTCCAATTCTAATTTTTCTTGGAGGCTTTGGATATAGGAGCTTTGACTCTGTTATTATGTTCTGATTGTTTGTTTTGATTCTCCTTCTCACCATAATGATTTTCAATGGTCAAAAACTTTTTTTTTTTGTTATCTGCTCATTTTTTTAGCCTATTACTCAATTTTAATTTTTTGTTAAAGTTCAGGATGGAAAGTGCACTCTCCTAAGTTTCAGGGGTTTTTGCAGCTGTTTTTTGAAATCCTTCTAGAATTCTGACCACAAACACTCTTTTCTGTACTGGAGCAGGTGGGTGTGGTCCCTGTCTCACTGTAGATGTAAGATGTACTCTTCCGGGCTGGGATTTCAGGGCCTTGGACTGTGCTGGGACTCATACCAGACTCCCTGCTCATTGGCACAAATCCTCTCCACTGAAGTCCTGAGTCAGCCTTGGGAAAACCAGGAGGATTTACACCTACTGGGCTATCCCAGCACAGGACCAGTTGGCTTCCACTCTAGTTCCACAGACCTTTTCTGCTTTAGTTTCCAGCTCTTGTTTGGTGTCTCTGGGCTGAGGGGTCTGGAAGCCACCAGGACCTGCTGTTGATTCAGAGATTGAAGGTAGGGCTGGGTCTGGGACTGTAGCAGTGTACTCTGCCCCAGATTCCCATTCTGGTGTCACAGACCTTTTCTACTAAGATTCTAAGTTGCTTTTGGTTGGAAAATGTTCTGCTTTGTCTTTTTGAGTATTGTGATGTTTTGAGATTCTAAAATTTACAATCATTATTTGAGAGAGAAGTTGGGCCTTTACTCTGCCATTTTGTCTCTGTCTCCCATCCTGTTTAACTTTGGAAGAATGATGTGGAATCAGGAAGTTCTGATTCAAATCAAGTCTCAATCATTATTAGTAAAACCCTGAGCAAACCACTTTTCTTTAATGTGCTAGAGAAGGAAATGGAAAATCTTGGTAATATCTTTTCCAGGAATACCCAATATGGGATCACCAAAAACAAACAAACAAACAAACAAACAAAAAAAAAAAACCCAAACATTACTAATGAATGAATGACAATTCCTGCATAAATTTGAAGAACAATGTGCCATTCAAAAATCTGTCAAAATTCTATGTTTTACATGTTTCTAAACTCTGACATTTTACATATATATATATATATATATATATATATATATATATATATATATATATATATATATATGTCAGATTGAGACAGAGAGAGAGAGACTTCTCTATACCTATGTAGATAAAGTTCTGAATTATAGTATTCTCATTTCCTTCAGTTAAATTTGATATAATTTGACAGGCTGTTATACAATGTGACTTTTTGGCATTTCATACAAAGAGTAACTATTACTATAATAAGTCTATAAATATAAAAAATCAAACAAAAAACAAGTAAGCAGTTTGTTTTTATTCACTGTAGAAAACTGAGAACATATACATTTTTCCTGTAAAACTCTTACCTTGATCTTCCATTTGATTACTATTTTCATTATAGTAGGAGTTGACAGTAAATCATTTTCCTCATTATTCATTTATTCCCAATATTAGCCATTTATCTATACATACTCTATGACATTGTGTTAAAAGTAATGCATTTGTATATTTTATTAGACACTTTTTTTGTTTACTTAGCTTTCTAATTCTTTGTTATATTTATGTGTCTATGAGGTAACTGACATTAGGTCTTGTTCTCACACCATGACCAGGCCACCTCCTATTCTGATCATACATCTCTATGACAATAGTTCTTAAGCTATTCCTCCTGTCTAATCCTTCATTGTTAACATCTTGTAGTTTACTCACTACTCAATGCAATTTCAGGTGGCTGGCAACTTTAATTCTTTAGACCATTTGTCACCCATAAGACAACCATACAAGAGTAACCAAAGGATATTCATATTAATAAAGATAAGTCTTTGTTTCAAGGAGAGCTTGCTAATCTCATTAAAAGCTCTATGCAGTTTCCCAAACACAATCATCTTCTTGTTCAAGTCAGTGGTAGGCCACATTGACTATCCATCCACAGATGCTTCCTAATTTATACATGCTGATGAGTCAGCTCCAGTTCATCAAATTGATATCATAGTACGTATAATTTATAAATATATATTGAATGAATAAATGTGTGTGTTTTATACCAAAAGGACAATGATTTGGACTTGAAATTCTCCCCAAAGAAGAAAGTTTTTTGTTTCTGAAAAATTGAAATGATTTTTGTATTTTTGTTCTGTATTTTTAATGTTATTGAGCCTATATCTGAAAAATATACTTCATGGTTTAATACCAATATTTTTCCTGTGATATGACTTAAAGTCATGTAAAACCAAAGAATTTAAATTTAATATCCCTGAAAGGACAAAATAAGAGGTACAAATGAACTGCCATTTTTTAGAAAAATAAAATTATGAGATATAAATCGCAAAAAATAAAACATTAAAGCAAAATCTTAGCTCAAAAGAAAACAGTCCATCCACTTAATAAAAGTAAAGGATGATTAATGGACAGCCCACATATTTGACTGGTATTTTCACAATTTTTTTATAAATAAGGAGACTAATGCTGAAATGACTTAGAAAAATTCATATTAATGAAAAAGAAAGAGGGAAGGGGATTGAATTTAAATCTAATTCTTCAGAGTAAAAAACTAGTGATATTTATATTACATCTTTATATATGTATTATATAGGGGAATATTCTAATATCCAATGATTTAATGACATTATGCATATGACTTAGCAAAATGTTTGTGACAATTATGCAGAGAAAGTGGGCATGTTATATTATTTGTAATATTACATATTTGCATATAATATAATACACAAACATTACCATATGAAGTGTCATTTTTTTCTATATTTTCTACTCACATAATTGTGATTATAGAAAATTCTGAATTCCCAAGAAATTCAGAAGTATGTAAGAGAACTAGAAATTGTGTTTCAAAGTTTTGGGGAGTATTTTCTTCCAATCTACAGACTCTGCTTGGGTATGCTATTGCTATTATTTGTTTTCCCATTTGTGGCTAGCTCAACAGAATTCATGGGATGATATATTGAGAGCAAAAAAAGGCCTAGTGAATATCTAGTCTCTCATTTTACAGATGAGAAAACAGAGATCCAGGTATTAAATGGCTTGCCTAAATCTATACAATTAATTATCTAAAATGTAAATACAGTCCCTTTGATTGCTAAGGCATTCAAATTACTACTCAATTATGGTATATGGTATTTTATTAACAACTATCATTTCATTATCTCAACAATTGTAAAATCTTGGATATTGATAGAAATGAGAGATAGATTAAGTCTTATTTTGTAAGAGACATGAGGACTCTGAAATTATGTTATTTTGACTTGAGAGACCTAGGCTTATAGATAGTGGCCATATTAGGGCCAAATGGGAGTTTTAGTGAATATAAGGAAATGGTTTCTTCCATATTTTAATAATTAATAAAATAATTTTCAGAATTTAGCTTTTATTTTCTTATACCTATTCTTGAAACTCTTCAGTTTTCTTTGTAGAAGTGGGGCTTTCAAATCCCAGTTCAAACTAAAATAAAGTTTAACTGTTATAAACATAATTATGAAGCATTGTAATGGGTAATGGGACTATGGAGGATTTTTCAGTTTTGAAATGAGGTTAGCTCTGTTTTTTTATAAATCACTATTCTTTATGTCTCACTCATAAAAATGTATTTGGGGCATGTGGAATGTTTTAAATAACTCTTAACTCTTCAACTTCCAACTAACATTGAATGTCCTAACAACAATGAAACTGTTCTTAAAAATGTAAAAAGCTTCATAATTCAGATTATACACACATATGGCTTTATACACACACACACATATGCCTATGATAAGTGTGTGTTTATTATATAATTATGTATGTATATATATCGTCTATTTGGATTATTTGACACCATGGTGAAAGTAGCACAAACACTTTTAAAAATTATTTTAATTGGGAGCCAAGATGGCGGAGAAGAAACACACTACTCAGTGAACGTCCTCACTCCCTCACAACCAATTAGATAAATTAAGTCTCAAAATTAGCTCAGGACTGATAGATACCACAAGGACTGGAAGCACGACTTACCAGCTGAAGAGAATCTGGAGTTTCAACAGGAAAGGTCAGTTCTCAGGGGAGGAATAAGAAAGACCAGCACAGACGGTGGGGTAGGGGCACACTGCGCCCATTGCCCTGGGAGGGGCTCTGGGATCAGAGAAGCCACTGAGGTAAAGGAATCTGGCACAGGCTGTTAGCTCTTCTCTGCTAATTATTTAGCAGTTCAGAAGAGAAAGCCAAAATATTTTAAAACTCAGATTAGATTTCCCCCCCCCCCACCCTGGGGGTGACTCGGCAGACTCGGCACCAGGGGGTGTGGCCTCAGCTACCTCCTGAGAATAGTTAAGAGACTGACAAGTGGGTGGATACGGCCCAAGGCAACACACACGGCCTAGCATAGCTGGAGGTAGTGGAACTCAGCTCCAGGAAGTCCCAGAGAAGCGGAACCTTTGAACTAGGGACCGCGGTTTCTGGCAGACACTTCCAGTTTGAGTGCAGGGGCTTCTCAAGTCACCTGCTGCAGACATCCACTCCCCACCCAGACACATACGCTGGGCTTCTTGCTGTCTTCACTATTCTACGCCCTCAAAGCACAGCAGTGCTAATCACCTCTGAGGCGCCTCCAGGGAGGGGGTGGGGAACTCTCTCCCAGAGCTCTCTCTTAGCTCAGGCGCAGGGGCCGCTGCATCCATCCTGTCTGGGAGGAAGCTGGTAAAGAAGTAAATAATTTCCTACCCCAGGGACAGACCCCAAAACATTTTTTAAGTATGAGCAAAAAAGCTAGAAAAACTATAGATTCCTTCTACACAGAGAAAGAGCGGGTGTCCAACCCTGAGGAAGTTAACAGCAAAGATTCAGAAGATAACAACCTAAAGGGGAACGATTCCTGCCCCCCATCACATAACTCTCTCCTAGAAGAAGCTCTTAAGAAATTGAGGGAGATCGAAGAAAAATGGGGCAAGGAAAGGGAAGTTATGATAGAGAATAACAACGTCCTGAAATTGGAGTTGGAAAAAATAAAGAATTCACAGGAGATGCAGGGAAACAAAATTAGTGAATTAGAAAAGGTTAAAAAAACACAGGAAAGTAGGATTTCTGAATTGGAAAAGATAAAAAAGTCTCAAGAAAATAGAATTTCTGAATTGGAAAAAGAAAATAATTCTCAAAAAAAAAAATTAGGGAAATGGAAAAAAATTCAATAGAGCAAAATAATTCATTTAAAAACGAAATTGGGCATTTACAAAAAGAACTAAAAACTGTGAAAGAAGAAAATAACTCCTTAAAAGTCAGGATGGAACAAATAGAAATGAATGATTCACAGAGAACCCAAGAATCAGTCAAACAAAACAAAAAAAATGAGAAGCTGGAGAACAACGTCAAATACTTACTGGGAAAATCTATAGACCTGGAAAATAGATCTAGGAGAGATAATCTGCGGATTATTGGACTTCCAGAAAACTATGACCAAAAAAAGAGCCTAGATTCTATTTTACAGGAAATTATCAAAGAGAACTGTCCAGAGATAATAGAAACAGAAGGGAAAGTAGATGTGGAAAGAATTCATCGAACTCCTTCTGAAATAGACCCTAAAAAAAGAACACCACGGAATATTGTGGCTAAGCTGCAGAATTACCACACAAAGGAGAGAATCCTGCAAGCAGCTAGAAAAAAACAATTTAAATACCAAGGTGCCACAATAAGGGCCACCCAAGATCTGGCTGCCTCCACATTAAAAGATAGAAGGGCCTGGAACCTGATATTCCGTAAGGCAAAAGATCAAGGACTGCAACCAAGAATGAACTACCCAGCTAAGTTTAGCATCTTTTTCCATGGAAGAAGATGGTCATTCAATGAAACAGAGGAATTCTATATGTTTCTAAGAAAAAAACCAGACTTAAACAAAAAATTTGATCTACATCCACAAGACTGAAGAGAAACAGAAAAAGGTACACAGAACCCTTGAGAACTGTAACTCTGTTGTGGGTATATAAAAAATACTCAAGGATAATTTGATTTTACTGATATAAAAGAAAAAAAGGGGGGTGTAGTAAAGGGAAGGAGGTCGGTTCAGAAAAACGGGAAGGAGTGATAAAAAGAGGGAAACTACATCCCAGGAAGAGACATAGAAAATACACCATATCTGAGGGAACTTAGTGAGGGGGAGAATCATTGTGTGAATCTTACTCTCATCAGAAGAGGCTCAAAGAGTAAATAATTAACATATTTGTTTTTCAGAGAATTTTCTCTCACCTCATTAAAAGGGGGGAGAGGAAAAGGGAAAAGGAAAAGGGGAATAAGTGAAGGGACTTGGAGGGAGGGGGGAGGGATCCTAAAAAAAAAAAAATAAAAAAAATAAAAAAAAAAAAGAGGGAGGGTTGCGCGTCACAAGGGGGGTCTGTAAATTAAATATCGGGGAGGGGGATCAGGGGGGTCAAGGGAAAAAAGCATAATCTGGGGATAATACGATGGCAGGAAATACAGAATTAGAAATTTTAACTGTAAATGTAAATGGGATGAACGATCCCATCAAACGGAGACGGATAGTAGATTGGATCAAAAAACAGAACCCTACAATATGTTGCCTACAGGAAACACACTTAAAGCAGGGAGATACATACAGAGTAAAGGTAAAAGGTTGGAACAGAGCCTATTATGCTTCAGGTAAAGCCAAAAAATCTCAGATCAAGCAAAAGCAGAAGTAGATCTCGTTAAAAAAGATAAGGAAGGAAACTATATCCTGCTGAAAGGTAGCATAAATAATGAAGCCATATCAATACTAAACATATATGCACCAAGTGGTATAGCATCTAACTTTCTAAAGGAAAAGTTAAGAGAACTGCAAGAAGAAATAGACAGTAAAACTATAATAGTGGGAGATCTCAACCTTGCACTCTCAGATTTAGACAAATCAAACCACAAAACAAACAAGAAAGAAATTAAAAAAGTAAATAGAACATTAGAAAAACTAGGTATGATAGACCTTTGGAGAAAACTGAATGGCAATAGGAAGGAATATACTTTCTTCTCAGCAGTTCATGGATCCTATACAAAAATTGACCATATACTAGGACATAAAGATCTCAAAATTAAATGTAGGAAGGCAGAAATAATAAATGCCTTCTTCTCAGATCACAATGCAATAAAAGCTACATTCAGTAAAAAGTTAGGGGTAAATAGACCAAAAAGTAATTGGAAACTGAATAATCTCATCTTAAAGAATGACTGGGTGAAAGAGCAAATTATAGAAACAATTAACAATTTCACCCAAGATAATGATAATGATGAGACATCATATCAAAATCTTTGGGATGCAGCTAAAGCGGTAATAAGGGGAAATTTTATATCTTTAGAAGCTTATTTGAAGAAAATTGAGAAAGAGAAGATTAACGAATTGGGCTTACAACTTAAAAGGCTAGAAAAAGACCAAATTATAAACCCCCAACCAAAAATTAAACTCGAAATACAAAAATTAAAAGGAGAAATCAATAAAATTGAAAGTAAAAAAACTATTGAATTAATAAATAAAACCAAGAGTTGGTTTTATGAAAAAGCCAATAAAATAGATAAACCTTTGGTAAATTTTATCAAAAAAAAGAAAGAGGAAAATCAAATTGATAGTCTTACAAATGAAAAGGGGGATCTTTCCACCAATGAAGAGGAAATTAGAGAAATAATAAGGAGTTACTTTGCCCAACTTTATGCCAATAAATTTGATAACTTAAGTGAAATGGATGACTTCCTCCAAAAATATAGGCTCCCTAGATTAACAGAGGAGGAGATAAATTGCTTAAATAGTCCCATTTCAGAAAAAGAAATAGAACAAGCTATTAATCAACTCCCCAGGAAAAAATCCCCAGGGCCAGATGGATTCACATGTGAATTCTACCAAACATTTAAAGAACAATTAGCCCCAATGTTATATAAATTATTTGAAAAAATAGGGGATGAAGGAGTCCTACCAAATTCCTTTTATGACACAGACATGGTACTGATACCTAAACCTGGTAGATCGAAAACTGAGAAAGAAAATTATAGACCAATCTCCTTAATGAATATTGATGCTAAAATCTTAAATAAGATATTAGCAAAAAGACTTCAGAAAATCATCTCCAAGATAATACACTATGATCAAGTAGGATTTATTCCAGGAATGCAGGGCTGGTTTAATATTAGGAAAACTATTAATATAATTGACCATATTAATAATCAAATTAATAAGAACCATATGATCATCTCAATAGATGCAGAAAAAGCATTTGACAAAATCCAACATCCATTCCTACTAAAAACTCTTGAGAGTATAGGAATAAATGGATTATTCCTTAGAATAATCAGGAGTATATATTTAAGACCGTCAGTAAGCATAATATGCAATAGAAATAAACTGCAACCTTTCCCAGTAAGATCAGGAGTGAAACAAGGTTGCCCACTATCACCATTACTATTCAATATAGTACTAGAAACGCTAGCCTCGGCAATAAGAGCCGAGAAAGAGATTCAAGGAATTAGAGTAGGAAATGAGGAAATTAAACTATCACTTTTTGCAGATGACATGATGGGATACTTAGAGAACCCCAAAGACTCTGCTAAAAAGCTACTAGAAATAATTCAAAATTTCAGCAAAGTGGCAGGATACAAAATAAATCCACATAAATCCTCGGCATTTTTATATATCACTAACAAAATGCAACAGCAAGAGATACAAAGAGAAATTCCATTCCAAACAAATGTTGAGAGTATAAAATATTTGGGAATCCATCTACCAAAGAAAAGTCAGGAATTATATGAGAAAAATTACAAAACACTTGCCACAAAAATAAAATCAGATTTAAATAATTGGAAAGACATTCAGTGCTCTTGGATAGGCCGAGCGAATATAATAAAGATGACAATACTCCCCAAACTAATCTATTTATTTAGTGCTATACCAATCAGACTCCCAAGAAACTATTTTAATGACCTAGAAAAAATAACAACAAAATTCATATGGAAGAATAAAAGGTCAAGAATTGCAAGGGAACTAATGAAAAAAAACTCAGAGGAAGGTGGTCTAAGTGTACCTGATCTAAAGCTATATTATATAGCAGCAGTCACCAAAACCATTTGGTATTGGCTAAGAAATAGACCGGTAGATCAGTGGAACAGATTAGATACAAAGGACAAAAAAGGGTACATCTATAGCAATCTAATCTTTGACAAACCCAAAGATTCCAACATTAGGGATAAAAATTCATTATTCGGAAAAAACTGTTGGGAAAACTGGAAATTAGTATGGCAGAAATTAGATATGGATCCACACTTAACACCATATACCAAGATAAGATCAAAATGGGTCCATGATTTAGGCATAAAGAGGGAGATAATAAATAGATTAGAGGAACAGAGGATAATCTACCTCTCAGACTTGTGGAGGAGGAAGGTATTTATGACCAGAGGAGAACTAGAGATCATTATTGATCACAAAATAGAAGATTTTGATTACATCAAACTAAAAAGTTTCTGTACAAATAATACTAATGCAAACAAGATTAGAAGGGAAGTAACAAATTGGGAAAATATTTTTAAAAACAAAGGTTCTGACAAAGGTCTCATTTCCAAAATATATAGAGAACTGACCATAATTTATAAGAAACCAAACCATTCTCCAATTGATAAATGGTCAAAGGATATGAACAGACAATTCTCAGAGGAAGAAATTGAAACTATATCCACTCACATGAAAGAGTGTTCCAAATCACTACTGATCAGAGAAATGCAAATTAAGACCACTCTGAGATACCACTACACACCTGTCAGATTGGCTAAGATGACAGGAACAAATAATGACAAATGTTGGAGGGGATGTGGGGAAATTGGGACACTAATACATTGCTGGTGGAGTTGTGAAAGAATCCAGCCATTCTGGAGAGCAATCTGGAATTATGCCCAAAAAGTTATCAAACTGTGCATACCCTTTGACCCAGCAGCGCTACTACTGGGATTATATCCCAAAGAAATACTAAAGAGCGGAAAGAGACATATATGTGCCAAAATGTTTGTGGCAGCTCTTTTTGTTGTAGCTAGAAACTGGAAGATGAATGGATGTCCATCAGTTGGAGAATGGTTGGGTAAATTGTGGTATATGAAAGTTATGGAATATTATTGCTCAGTAAGAAATGACCAGCAGGAGGAATACAGAGAGGGTTGGAGAGACTTAAATCAACTGATGCTGAGTGAAATGAGCAGAACCAGAAGATTACTGTACACTTCAACAACGATACTGTATGAGGATGTATTCTGATGGAAGTGGAAATCTTCAGCATAAAGAAGATCCAACTCACTTCCAGTTGATCAATGATGGACAGAGGTAGATACACCCAGAGAAGAAACACTGGGAGGGGAATGTAAATTGTTAGCACTAATATCTGTCTGCCCAGGTTGCATGTACCTTCGGATTCTAATGTTTATTGTGCAACAAGAAAATGATATTCACACACATGTATTGTACTTAGACTATATTGTAACACATGTAAAATGTATGGTATTGCCTGTCGTCGGGGGGAGGGAATAAGGGAGGGGGGGTAATTTGGAAAAATGAATACAAGGGATAATATTATAAAATATATATATATATATATATAATTAAAAAATTTAATAAAATAAAAAAAAAGGAAAAAAAATTATTTTAATTTCCTAAAGTAGGCAATATTAGTTCAGCCTTTCACCTCAAATTTTCTGAGAAAGTTTTTGCATAATTTCCCCCCCTTCACACTCTACAATATTGACATTTAATTGTATTCATATAATATTACTTTGCAAAGTAAGCTTTTTGAGAGCAGAGCCTTTTTAATTAATTTTATAATTATAACATTTTTGACAGTAAATATACATAGGTAATTTTTTACAACATTATCCTTTGTACTGCCTTCTGTTCTGAATTTTTCTCCTCCTTCCCTCCACCCCCTCCCCTTGATGGCAGGCATTCCCACACATATTAAATATGTTATAGTATATCCTAGGTACAATATATATGTGCAGAATCGAATTTTGTTGTTGTTGTTGCAAAGGAAGAATTGGATTTGGAAGGTAAAAATAATCTGGGGAGAAAAACAAAAAATGCTAAGAATTTACACTCATTTCCCAGTGTTCCTTTTCTGGGTATAGCTGATTCTGTCCATCACTGATCAATTGGAATTGGATTATCTCTTCTCTATGTTGAAGATATCCACTTCCATCAGAATACATCCTCATACAGTATCATTGTTGAAGTGTATAATGATCTCCTAGTTCTGCTCGTTTCACTCAGCATCAGTTGATGTAAGTCTCTCCAAGCCTCTCTGTATTCATCCTTTTGGTCATTTCATACAAAACAATAATATTCCCAAACATTCATATACCATAATTTACCTAACCATTCTCCAATTGATGAGCATCAATTCATTTTCCAGTTTCTAGACACCACAAAAAGGGCTGCCACAAACATTTTGGCACATACAGGTCCCTTTCCCCTCCTCAGTATTTCTTTGGGATATAAGCCCAATAGCAGCAATGCTGGATCAAAGGGTATGCACAGTTTGATAACTTTTTGGGCATAGTTCCAAATTGCTCTCCAGAATGGTTGGATTCTTTCACAACTCCACCAACAATGAAACAGTGTCCCCGTTTTTCCACAACCCCCCCAACATTCATCATTATTTGTTCCTGTAATCTTAGTCAATCTGACAGGTGTATAATAGTATCTCAGAGTTGTCTTAATTTGCATTTCTCTGATCAATAGTGATTTGGAACACTCTTTCATATGAGTGGAAATAGTTTCAATTTCATCATCTGAAAATTGTCTGTTCATATCCTTTGACCATTTATCAATTGGAGAATGGCTTCAATATCTTATAAATTAGAGTCAATTTTCTGTATATTTTGGAGATGAGGCCTTTATCAGAACCTTTAACTGTAAAAATGGTTTCCCAATTTGTTACTACCCTTCTAATCTTGTTTGCATTAGTTTTGTTTGTACAAAAGCTTTTTAATTTTTTTTTCCCCCTGAGGCTGGGGTTAATAGACTTACCCAGGGTCACACAGCTAGGAAGTGTTAAGTATCTGAGACCAAATTTGAACTCAGGTCCTCCTGAATTCAAGACTGGTGGGTAATCCACTGAGCCACCTAGCTGCCCCCAAAGCTTTTTAATTTGATGTACTCAAAATCCTCTTTTTGTGACCAATCTCTAGTTCTCCTTTGGACACAAACTCCTTCCTCCTCCACAAGTCTGAGAGGTAAACCATCCCATATTCCTCTAATTTATTTATGATTTTGTTCTTTATGCCTAAATCTTGGACCCATTTTGATCTTATCTTAGTATGTGATGTTAAATGTGGGTCCATGCCTAGTTTTTGCCATACTAATTTCCAGTTTTCCCAGCAGTTTTTGTCAAATAATGAATTCTTATCCCAAAAGTTGGAATCGTTGGGTTTGTCAAACACTAGATTGCTATTTTTATTCACTATCTTGCCCTGTGAACTTAACATATTCCACTGCTCAACTTGTCTATTTCTTAGCCAATACAAAATGGTTTTGGTGACTGCTGCTTTATAATATAGTTCTAGATCAGGTACAGCTAGACCACCTTCATTTGATTTTTTTTTTTCATTACTTCCCTTGAAATTCTCGACTTTTTGTTCTTCCATATGAATTTTGTTGTTATTTTTTCTAGGTCATTAAAATAGTTTCTTGGGAGTTTGATTGGTATAGCACTAAATAAATAGATTAGTTTAGGGAGTATTGTCATCTTGATTATATTTGCTCAGCCTATCCAAGAGCACTGAATGTCTTTCCAATTATTTAAATCTGACTTTATTTTTGTGGCAAGTGTTTTGTAATTTTGCTCATATAATTCTTGACTTTCCTTTGGTAGATATGTTCCCAAGTATTTTATACTATAGACCATTATTTTGAATGGAATTTCTCTTTGTATCTCTTGCTGTTGGATTGTGTTGGTAATGTATAAAAATGCTGAGGATTTATGTGGATTTATTTTGTATCATGCAACTTTGCTAAAGTTCTGAATTAATTCTAATAGCTTTTTAGCAGAATCTTTGGGGTTCTCTAAGTATATCATCATGTCATCTACAAAGAGTGATAGGATGATTTCCTCATTACCTACTCTAATTCCTTGAATCTCTTTCTCGACTCCTATTGTTGAGCCTAGCGTTTCTAGTACTATATTGAATAGTAATGGTGATAGTGGGCATCCTTGTTTCACTCCTCATCTTACTGGGAAAGGTTCCAGTTTATCGGCATTACATATGATGTTTACTGATGGTTTTAAATACATGCTCCTTATTTTAAGAAATACTCCATTTATTCCTATACTCTCAAGTGTTTTTAGTAGGAATGGATGTTGGATTTTATTAAATGCTTTTTCTGCATCTATTGAGATGATCATATGTTTTCTTGTTAATTTGTTTATTGGTTATTGATATAGTCGATTATGCTAATAGTTTTCCTAATATTGAACCAGCCCTGCTTTCCTGGTATAAATCCCACTTGGTCATAGTGCATTATCCTGGGGATGATTTTCTGAAGTCTTTTTGCTAATATTTTATTTATTTAAGAATTTAGGATCAATATTCATTAGGGAGATTGGTCTATAATATTATTTCTCTGTTTTCAGCCTACCTGTTTTAGTATCAGTACCATGTCTGTGTCATAAAAGGAATTTGGTAGGACTGCTTCAATCCCTATTTTTTCAAATAGTTTATGTAGCATTGGAGTTAGTTGTTCTTTAAATGTTTGGTAGAATTCACATGTAAATCCATCTCATCCTGGGGTTTTTTTCTTAGGGAGTTGGTTAATAATTTGTTCTATTTCCTTGTCTGAAATGGGACTATTTAGACTATTTACTTCTTCCTCTGTTAATCTCGGCAAGCTATATATTTGAAGGTATTTTTCCATTTCATTTAAGTTATTGAATTTAATGGCATAAAGTTAAGCAAAGTAGCTCCTAACTATTGGGGGTGGGGGTGGCCAGGTCCTGAGAGATGCTAGCTTTCCTGGGTTTTATTCTTCACCTCCGGTGTTTACACCCTCTCCTCTGCTCCTGGATTGCTGCCAAGACAGAACATCCACACTGGAGTAAAAGCCTTTTTGCAGAAATGGAAGAGATCACACACCCCCCTCTCCATTCTGAGCTGTGTGAGCTGCCTGCTGCACTCTTGCTGCCTGCCCTCAGTCTGGGCCCAGTCTGTAGGTCCCCTCTCCTGAGTAAACACAGACCTTCTCTGGCGAATTTCAAGGATGTCTTCTGTTGGTGATTATTTGTGGGTTTCTTTTCTGGTCAAGCATTAATTCTGAGTCTGAGAGAAAATGCAGAGCTCAAGCAGCTGTCTGCCTCCACGCCGCCATCTTGGCCAGAAGTAGAGTCTTTTTTTTTTTTTTTTTTTAATTTCTAAGCCACCACTGAATATAATGGTCAATTAACTGAATTTTCATATTACTCATTTATCATCATTATATTTTTATCTTTCTACCTTACCATTTCGTGCGGTAAAATTTTGTTTAAAGTAGTGCATAAAGTAATGAAAAAAATGACTAATAATATAAAAAGGATTAAAGATGAAGGAGAGTAAAACTACTCTAATCCCACTTCTTCCTCTTGAAATTCCAGGTTTCTTTCAAAGGTTATCTCAAGTGCAATTTTCAACATTTTTATTCATGCTCCCTCCTTCAAGATTTTTTTTTTTTTTTTATGACAGAATGTAAGTTTCTTGAAATCAGGATTTTTCATTATAGTAAGGTTATTTATTTTAGTACACATTGCTTTATGAATCATGTTGGGAGAGAAAAAAAATCAGAGCAAAAGAGAAAACATTATGTGAAAGATAAAAAAAAATAAAACAGAAAAAAGAGTAAACATAGAAATGTGTTGATTTACTTTCTATCTCTTTAGTTCTTTTCTGGATGCAGATAGCATTTTCTGTCTAAAGACTATAGTGTGTGCTTTGAATCACTGAACTACTTAGAAGAACCAAGTCTTTCATAGTGGATCATTGCACATTCTTCTTGTTATTATATACAGTGTATTCCTGGTTCTGCTTGTTTCCTCAGCATCAGTTTATATAAAGCTTTCTAGGCTTTCTATAATTAGTTTGTTTATTATTTTTATAGAACAATAAATGTACCACAACTTGTTTCTCCATTCCCCAACTGATGGTTATTCACTCCTTTTCCAAAACTTTGCTACCACATAGAGATGTCACAAACATTTTTGCACATGTGGGTATTTTTTTTTTCCTTTATGATTTCCTTGGGATACAGTAAAGGCACATTTTATAGTCCTTTAGGCATAGTTCCAGATTGCTCTCCAGAATGGTTGGATCATTTCACAATTCTATCAATAATGCATTAGTGTCCCAGTTTTCCTGCATCCTCTCCAACATACATCATTATCTTTTCCTGTCATCTTAGCCAATCTGAGAGGAGTGAGGTAGTACCTCAGAGTTTTAATTTGTATTTCTTTAAACAATAGTGATTTAGAATATTTTTTCTTTTTCCCCTTTTTATTAAAGCTTTTTATTTTCAAAACATATACATGGATAATCTTTGCAAAACCTTGTTTTCTAATTTTTTTACCTTTTTCCCACTACTCCCCTAGATGTCATGTAATCCCATATATGTTAAACATGGTAAAAATACGTGTTAAATCCAATATATGCAAACATATTTATACCATTATCTTGCTGCACAAGAAAAATCATACCAAAAAGAAAAAAAAATGGGGGGCGGAGCCAAGATGGCGGAGAAGAAACACACGACTCAGTGAATGTCCTCACTCCCTCACAACCAATTAGATAAATTAAGTCTCAAAATTAGCTCAGGACTGATAGATACCACAAGGACTGGAAGCACGACTTACCAGCTGAAGAGAATCTGGAGTTTCAACAGGAAAGGTCAGTTCTCAGGGGAGGAATAAGAAAGACCAGCACAGACGGTGGGGTAGGGGCACACTGCACCCATTGCGCTGGGAAGGGCTCTGGGATCAGAGAAGCCACTGAGGTAAAGGAATCTGGCACAGGCTGTTAGCTCTTCTCTGCTAATTATTTAGCAGTTCAGAAGAGAAAGCCAAAATATTTTAAAACTCAGATTAGATTTTCCCCGGACCCTGGGGGTGACTCAGGCACAGATCTCGGCACCAGGGGGTGTGGCCTCAGCTACCTCCTGAGAATAGTTAAGAGACTGACAAGTGGGTGGATACGGCCCAAGGCAACACACACTGCCTAGCTTAGCTGGAGGGAGTGGAACTCAGCACCAGGAAGTCCCAGAGAAGCGGAACCTTTGAACTAGGGACCGCGGTTTCTGGCAGACACTTCCAGTTTGAGCGCAGGGGCTTCTCACGTCACCTGGTGCAGACATCCACTCCCCACCCGGACACATACGCTGGGCTTCTTGCTGTCTTCACTATTCTATGCCCTCGAAGCACAGCAGTGCTAATCACCTCTGAGGCACTTCCAGGGAGGGGGTGGGGAACTCTCTCCCAGAGCTCTCTCTTAGCTCGGGCTCAGGAGCCGCTGCATCCATCCTGTCTGGGAGGAAGCTGGTAAAGAAGTAAATAATTTCCTACCCCAGAGACAGACCCCAAAAGATTTTTTTAAGTATGAGCAAAAAAGCTAGAAAAACTATAGATTCCTTCTACACAGAGAAAGAGCAGGTGTCCAACCACGAGGAAGTTGACAGCAGAGAGTCAACAGACAACAACCTAAAGGGGAACTATTACTGCCCCCAACCACATAACTCTCTCCTAGAAGAAGCTCTTAAAAAATTGAGGGAGATCGAAGAAAAATGGGGAAAAGAAAGGGAAGTTATGATAGAGAATAACAACGTCCTGAAATTGGAGTTGGAAAAAATAAAGAATTCACAGGACATGCAGGGAAACAAAATTAGTGAATTAGAAAACGTTAAAAAAACACAGGAAAGTAGGATTTCTGAATTGGAAAAGATAAAAAAGTCTCAAGAAAATAGAATTTCTGAATTGGAAAAAGAAAATAATTCTCAAAAAAAAAAAAATTAGGGAAATGGAAAAAAACTCAATAGAGCAAAATAATTCATTTAAAAATGAAATTGGACATTTACAAAAAGAACTAAAAACTGTGAAAGAAGAAAATAACTCCTTAAAAGTCAGGATGGAACAAATAGAAATGAATGATTCACAGAGAACCCAAGAATCAGTCAAACAAAACAAAAAAAATGAGAAGCTGGAGAACAACGTCAAATACTTACTGGGAAAATCTATAGACCTGGAAAATAGATCTAGGAGAGATAATCTGCGGATTATTGGACTTCCAGAAAACTATGACCAAAAAAAGAGCCTAGATTCTATTTTACAGGAAATTATCAAAGAGAACTGTCCAGAGATAATAGAAACAGAAGGGAAAGTAGATGTGGAAAGAATTCATCGAACTCCTTCTGAAACAGACCCTAAAAAAAGAACACCACGGAATATTGTGGCTAAGCTGCAGAATTACCACACAAAGGAGAAAATCCTGCAAGCAGCTAGAAAAAAACAATTTAAATACCAAGGTGCCACAATAAGGGTCACCCAAGATCTGGCTGCCTCCACATTAAAAGATAGAAGGGCCTGGAACCTGATATTCCGTAAGGCAAAAGATCAAGGACTGCAACCAAGAATGAACTACCCAGCTAAGTTTAGCATCTTTTTCCATGGAAGAAGATGGTCATTCAATGAAACAGAGGAATTCTATATGTTTCTAAGAAAAAAACCAGACTTAAACAAAAAATTTGATCTACATCCACAAGACTGAAGAGAAACAGAAAAAGGTACACAGAACCCTTGAGAACTGTAACTCTGTTGTGGGTATATAAAAAATACTCAAGGATAATTTGATTTTACTGATATAAAAGAAAAAAAGGGGGGTGTGGTAAAGGGAAGGAGGTCGGTTCAGAAAAACGGGAAGGAGTGATAAAAAGAGGGAAACTACATCCCAGGAAGAGACATAGAAAATACACCATATCTGAGGGAACTTAGTGAGGGGGAGAATCATTGTGTGAATCTTACTCTCATCAGAAGAGGCTCAAAGAGTAAATAATTAACATATTTGTTTTTCAGAGAATTTTCTCTCACCTCATTAAAAGGGGGGAGAGGAAAAGGGGAAAGGAAAAGGAGAATAAGTGAAGGGACTTGGAGGGAGGGGGGAGGGATCCTAAAAAAAAAAAAAAAAAAAAAAGAGGGAGGGTTGCGCGTCACAAGGGGGGTCTGTAAATTAAATATCGGGGAGGGGGATCAGGGGGGTCAAGGGAAAAAAGTATAATCTGGGGATAATACGATGGCAGGAAATACAGAATTAGAAATTTTAACTGTAAATGTAAATGGGATGAACGATCCCATCAAACGGAGACGGATAGCAGATTGGATCAAAAAGCAGAACCCTACAATATGTTGCCTACAGGAAACACACTTAAAGCAGGGAGATACATACAGAGTAAAGGTAAAAGGTTGGAACAGAGCCTATTATGCTTCAGGTAAAGCCAAAAAAGCAGGGGTAGCTATCCTTATCTCAGATCAAGCAAAAGCAGAAGTAGATCTCCTTAAAAAAGATAAGGAAGGAAACTATATCCTGCTGAAAGGTAGCATAAATAATGAAGCCATATCAATACTAAATGTATATGCACCAAGTGGTATAGCATCTAACTTTCTAAAGGAAAAGTTAAGAGAACTGCAAGAAGAAATAGACAGTAAAACTATAATAGTGGGAGATCTCAACCTTGCACTCTCAGATTTAGACAAATCAAACCACAAAACAAACAAGAAAGAAATTAAAAAAGTAAATAGAACATTAGAAAAACTAGGTATGATAGACCTTTGGAGAAAACTGAATGGCAATAGGAAGGAATATACTTTCTTCTCAGCAGTTCATGGATCCTATACAAAAATTGACCATATATTAGGACATAAAGATCTCAAAATTAAATGTAGGAAGGCAGAAATAATAAATGCCTTCTTCTCAGATCACAATGCAATAAAAGCTACATTCAGTAAAAAGTTAGGGGTAAATAGACCAAAAAGTAATTGGAAACTGAATAATCTCATCTTAAAGAATGACTGGGTGAAAGAGCAAATTATAGAAACAATTAACAATTTCACCCAAGATAATGATAATGATGAGACATCATATCAAAATATTTGGGATGCAGCTAAAGCAGTAATAAGGGGAAATTTTATATCTTTAGAGGCTTATTTGAAGAAAATTGAGAAAGAGAAGATTAACGAATTGGGCTTACAACTTAAAAGGCTAGAAAAAGACCAAATTATAAACCCCCAACCAAAAATTAAACTTGAAATACAAAAATTAAAAGGAGAAATCAATAAAATTGAAAGTAAAAAAACTATTGAATTAATAAATAAAAGCAAGAGTTGGTTTTATGAAAAAGCCAATAAAATAGATAAACCTTTGGTAAATTTGATCAAAAAAAAGAAAGAGGAAAATCAAATTGATAGTCTTACAAATGAAAAGGGGGATCTTTCCACCAATGAAGAGGAAATTAGAGAAATAATAAGGAGTTACTTTGCCCAACTTTATGCCAATAAATTTGATAACTTAAGTGAAATGGATGACTTCCTCCAAAAATATAGGCTCCCTAGATTAACAGAGGAGGAGATAAATTGCTTAAATAGTCCCATTTCAGAAAAAGAAATAGAACAAGCTATTAATCAACTCCCCAGGAAAAAATCCCCAGGGCCAGATGGATTCACATGTGAATTCTACCAAACATTTAAAGAACAATTAGCCCCAATGTTATATAAATTATTTGAAAAAATAGGGGATGAAGGAGTCCTACCAAACTCCTTTTATGACACAGACATGGTACTGATACATAAACCTGGTAGATCGAAAATTGAGAAAGAAAATTATAGACCAATCTCCTTAATGAATATTGATGCTAAAATCTTAAATAAGATATTAGCAAAAAGACTTCAGAAAATCATCTCCAAGATAATACACTATGATCAAGTAGGATTTATTCCAGGAATGCAGGGCTGGTTTAATATTAGGAAAACTATTAATATAATTGACCATATTAATAATCAAAGTAATAAGAACCATATGATCATCTCAATAGATGCAGAAAAAGCATTTGACAAAATCCAACATCCATTCCTACTAAAAACTCTTGAGAGTATAGGAATAAATGGATTATTCCTTAGAATAATCAGGAGTATATATTTAAGACCGTCAGTAAGCATAATATGCAATAGAAATAAACTGCAACCTTTCCCAGTAAGATCAGGAGTGAAACAAGGTTGCCCACTATCACCATTACTATTCAATATAGTACTAGAAACGCTAGCCTCGGCAATAAGAGCCGAGAAAGAGATTCAAGGAATTAGAGTAGGAAATGAGGAAATTAAACTATCACTTTTTGCAGATGACATGATGGTATACTTAGAGAACCCCAAAGACTCTGCTAAAAAGCTACTAGAAATAATTCAAAATTTCAGCAAAGTGGCAGGATACAAAATAAATCCACATAAATCCTCGGCATTTTTATATATCACTAACAAAATGCAACAGCAAGAGATACAAAGAGAAATTCCATTCCAAACAAATGTTGAGAGTATAAAATATTTGGGAATCCATCTACCAAAGAAAAGTCAGGAATTATATGAGAAAAATTACAAAACACTTGCCACAAAAATAAAATCAGATTTAAATAATTGGAAAGACATTCAGTGCTCTTGGATAGGCCGAGCGAATATAATAAAGATGACAATACTCCCCAAACTAATCTATTTATTTAGTGCTATACCAATCAGACTCCCAAGAAACTATTTTAATGACCTAGAAAAAATAACAACAAAATTCATATGGAAGAATAAAAGGTCAAGAATTGCAAGGGAACTAATGAAAAAAAAATCAGATGAAGGTGGCCTAGCTGTACCTGATCTAAAGCTATATTATATAGCAGCAGTCACCAAAACCATTTGGTATTGGCTAAGAAATAGACCGGTAGATCAGTGGAACAGATTAGATACAAAGGACAAAAAAGGGTACATCTATAGCAATCTAATCTTTGACAAACCCAAAGATACTAACATTAGGGACAAAAATTCATTATTCGGAAAAAAAATGTTGGGAAAACTGGAAATTAGTATGGCAGAAATTAGATATGGATCCACACTTAACACCATATACCAAGATAAGATCAAAATGGGTCCATGATTTAGGCATAAAGAGGGAGATAATAAATAGATTGGAGGAACAGAGGATAATCTACCTCTCAGACTTGTGGAGGAGGAAGGAATTTATGACCAGAGTAGAACTAGAGATCATTATTGATCACAAAATAGAAGATTTTGATTACATCAAACTAAAAAGTTTCTGTACAAATAATACTAATGCAAACAAGATTAGAAGGGAAGTAACAAATTGGGAAAATATTTTTAAAAACAAAGGTTCTGACAAAGGTCTCATTTCCAAAATATATAGAGAACTGACCCTAATTTATAAGAAACCGAACCATTCTCCAATTGATAAATGGTCAAAGCATATGAACAGACAATTCTCAGAGGAAGAAATTGAAACTATATCCACTCACATGAAAGAGGGTTCCAAATCACTACTGATCAGAGAAATGCAAATTAAGACAACTCTGAGATACCACTACACACCTGTCAGATTGGCTAAGATGACCGGAACAAATAATGATGAATGTTGGAGGGGATGTGGGGAAACTGGGACACTAATACATTGCTGGTGGAGTTGCGAAAGAATCCAGCCATTCTGGAGAGCAATCTGGAATTATGCCCAAAAAGTTATCAAACTGTGCATACCCTTTGACCCAGCAGCGCTACTACTGGGCTTGTATCCCAAAGAGATACTAAAGAGCGGAAAGAGACATATATGTGCCAAAATGTTTGTGGCAGCTCTTTTTGTAGTGGCTAGAAACTGGAAGATGAATGGAAGTCCATCAGTTGGAGAATGGTTGGGTAAATTATGGTATATGAAGGTTATGGAATATTATTGCTCTGTAAGAAATGACCAGCAGGAGGAATACAGAGAGGCCTGGAGAGACTTAAATCAACTGATGCTGAGTGAAATGAGCAGAACCAGAAGATCACTGTACACTTCAACATCAATACTGTATGAGGATGTATTCTGATGGAAGTGGAAATCTTCAACATAAAGAAAAACCAACTCACTTCCAGTTGATCAATGATGGACAGAGGTAGCTACACCCAGAGAAGAAACACTGGGACGTGAATGTAAATTGTTAGCACTAATATCTGTCTGCCCAGGGTACATGTACCTTCAGAATCTAAAGTTTATTGTACAACAAGAAAATGATATTCACACACATGTATTGTATCTAGACTATATTGTAACATATGTAAAATGTATGGGATTGCCTGTCATCGGGGGGAGGGAATAGAGGGAGGGGGGGATAATTTGGAAAAATGAATACAAGGGATAATATTATAAAAAATATATATATAATAAAAAATTTAAAAAAAAAGTATTTGTAAAGGTAGCTTTTCTGTCTCTTTTCATAAAATAGCCTGGTTTCCCAGAGTTTGCTTTCTGAGCTGTAATTGGAAGCTGCCCCACTGATTTGCTTCTCTCCTGAGCCAGGACTGAGGGATTTAGTTGCTTATTTTCTGTTATTAAGACACTCTCACCTGCTTTCCCAGAGTCTGTCTGACGTGGGCTAAACACTCTTTTCACCCTACTGAGATTGATTTTGATTCTATGCTTGTCCTCATTGAAAGTATTTGACAACATAACTAAAAATGTCATGCTAAAAAGGGAGCAAGCATACAACCTTATTTCATTACATTGGCAACTAGGAATGCTCTACTGCAGAGAGCACAATTTCAATGGACTGGCTACATTGATTGATTTCCAAATATACACTTGACAACAAAATTATTTTACAGAGAACTCACAATTGCTCATAAGATCAGAAAAAAAAATAATACAAGAATACTCTCAAAGTCTCTCTTAAGAACTTTTAAATTGATTGTATGACACAGAAGATAATGACAAAGGACCACTCTGCATAGTGTCCATTCATCAGAGAATATGCTATTTTCTATGAGCATAGGGAAATTGAATTTACTCAGAGAAAATGTGAGAAGTGGAGAGATAGAGAAGCCACACCAAATATTTGTAGGGACTATTTATGTTCAACCTGTGACAAAGCTTTCAGAGCTCATATTGGCCTGATCAATCACAATCAAATAAATTGTAACTTGACTATAATGTCCTGATATATTTTGGTCCTTTTTGAGAATGAAAGACAACAACTAATCAAATCATGGGTAGTAGAACATGAATACTAATAAATATGAGATCTATAGAATTATTCAGTGATTATTCTATATGAACAAAATTAAAACTACCAAATTAGATGATTATAAAATTATACTACAAACTAGTTAAACACTTATAAGAATAATAATACATTAATTATTCATCATAAGAAGAGGGATTTTTGACTAAACTTTCTCTAGTTACCTACATAAAAGAATGATTATTCTGGGATAAAAGGAGTTTATGTCATAAAGGAATAATATTACTTGCTAAAAACTTTTATTTGTTTGTCTTTATGTAAATCAATTGTTATGTGACAGAAAATAAATTTGTCATTAAATTAATAATATGGAATTGGAGGAAATAATGAATATTGTGAAGAAATAAAGCTTCTTTCAAATACCTATATATTCAGTGAGCTACCAAATACAAAATTTCAATTAATTTAAATTTCTTCTTAGGAAAAAATGGCTTGTCCCCAGTTTACATTTGGTTAAGATAATATATATAATCTATATTGATAAAATATTAAATGTGAAATTGAAGAAAGATTATTTAAAAAAAAAAACATTCAGGATAATTGCTCCTGCCTTTTCAATTCATAAATTTGATTGAAATGTAAAGAATTATAAAAGCATTCTTTGCACAATACAAAGCATTTTGCTATTTTGAGTATTTTATTATCACTCAGATCAGATGGAAAAGAAGCTATTTAGTAAATATTTCCTCTGGGGGAAAAATAGGACATTATGAAAAGAGGTAGCCATTGAACATATTCATTTTATTAAAAAAAAAATCATTTTTCAACGAGAAGGTTTTTTTTTATTTGACATAGAGAAATTTTAATAACATTGTTCAATATTTAATGTATTCCCAAGAAGGAAAACATTCATGTATATCACATTTTGACTTAAATTCTTGAAAACTGAAGATTTTGCTTGAATTGTCATATTGGACACTGTGGCATAACATGATCTAATCACAGTAAATTATAGTGATTTTTTTTTCCTTTTTATAGTTTTTGTTTGTTTGGAGTATTGAAGAATTATGTGAGTAGTTCAGGGTTAGACAAAAGAAAAGAAAACAAAGTAAAAAAGAGTATGTGAATGGATTTTTATTTTTTTGCTAAAAGTAAGATAAGATGTTTATCCATAAGTGAAGCAAAACATAGTCACTGATAACTCTGAAAACAAGTTGAACTCATAAGTGTTTAATGGGGAAAAAATAACTACAAGTGAAACTGGAAATAATGTAAGATGTATAAGCTAATCAAGAAAAAGGTAATTTAAAATAATTGTATTTGTCTTTATCTATAAATCTAATGATAGAAAGAAAGGAAAGTGAATACATAACTAGATAAATGTAAATATGTATATAAATGAATATGCAGGGATATTGTATTTTTATTTTATTAATTTTGTTAAACTGAATTACACTTGTCTCTTATTAATTTAGTTTTGATTATTTAAAAAAACACAAAGAAAGAAGCTGAAATTTATTTTATGGAGTGGATAGTAAAAAGGCATTAATGAATCTATAAACTTAGTAACCTATGGTTTATGAATTTGTGTGTGTGTGCACATGAACATAAATATACACATATAGATATATATATATGTATATGCTTGTGTATATATATATACATATATATATATACACACACACATATATATATAATGTAATATTATATTTGAGTATGTTTCACAAAAACTCACTTCTTTTTATTTTCATTATTCTGTGGAGTTTTCAGACTGCATCAAACAACCAAAAAATTATCACATATGCATGTGTCTATGCACTATGTATGTATAAACATGTGTAGAATAAATGTGTTTATATGCATAGGTGTATAAGCATATGATATGGGAAAGTTAAGGACCCCTTTCTAAATATTATCATGTAATTATGCATTTACATGTGTATTATTATTTATGTTTGTCTGTATGTATTTATGTATATGGAGAGAAACAGAAACAGAAAGACAGAGAGAGAGAGAAATTGAAGCATTGCTTATATAGTGTTTTTTAATTTTGAGTATTGCTGGAACTCTGCCTTCCCAGGAATCAGCCAGAGTCAGGATCACTAAACGTCTTTATTCTTGATCTTTTATGGTCAAGGTCAGGGGGTTAGGTCTAGCAATCTCACACACACCTTCCTCCCTCAAAGCCAGGAAAGACTGACTAAGCATCAGCATCTCAATTTCCTCTTCCTCCTCCTAGTCCTCCCCCACATATCACTTCCCCCTCTTTGTCTCACCAATCAAGTCAGCACAGAATAGCTGGGGAGGGTTAACCTTCAAACAAGTTAATAGGGAACCTTCCAATTGGCAATTAGTCTCACGTGCTCCATTATCCAAATGCATTTGCTCAGTTCTAGCCCTTTACATCTCCTGCTTTCTTTTGTTTTAGACCACAGGTGGTCGCGTCATCCCTGACTTTTCAGGGAGGTAAGAACCCCAAAAAGGAGGTGATCACACCCCCCCCCAGACTTCTCAGGAGGAAAGATGAAAGCACTAAAAAGGAGATTATCACGCCCTCCCTGATATTTCAGGAAGGGAGATGAAAAGCACCAAAGAGAAGTGGGGATTGCTAGTGGGTTTCTGGGTTGAAGGGCTTTATTAGAGACAAGTATGCACAAACCCATCAGCATGGGAATTATTACACAAGCACATAGCAATAATGCAGAGGCTATTAGTGATGACTCTCCCCACAGTCAGTGCAGACTTGATGTGGTGTAATAAACAGGAATTGTACATGCAAGTAGTGATATAGCAAACAATATAAATCAACACGGTTTTGTAAAAGATTTCCAGAAGTCCTAGAGAAGGAGGATATGCAAACATCAGTCACACATATGCCTTCTTCAGCAACCAAGAGATAGTCCAAAACCAATCTATTGTCCATTGCTTCACGTGTTAGGGAATCCAATGATCCCCACAAGTTTTTGAAGTCCTGCAATAGTCTTATGATGCCTCAGAGAATCCAATGATTCCTGAGGGTTTTCAAGTCCAACAATTTTTGATGTCCATGAGTCAAATGCCATAATTGCCAGGTTCTTTCAGTGGTGGGCACAGTCAGCAACGGAACCACCTGATGTTTCTTGGGTCTTCTCCTTCGTTTCAAGAGTTTGCTCCATCTCTTTCCAATGGACAAGGTGAATACGGCTCATTGGCACCCATCTGATTCCTTCTCCATCTGTGGAGATACAAGCAAACCCTCTCCCCTAAGCAGTTAACCTATCTGGTCCTTTCCATTCACCACTTTCTGGATCTCTCCACATCACCTGGCGATTATCTAAAGACAGTGGAGCTGCTCACACTGTACACTGCCCTTCCAGTGGGTTATAAAACCTGTCTGCTGGAGCCAGTGCATCTTTGTCAAAAATTAAAAAAATAATGGTATAGAGAACTAAATTTAGAAGTTCTCTAGGGTTACCTATGGCTCCCCCTTTCTTTTGTTTTTGGAGGATTGTCTTAATATCTCTGTTTCTTCTCTCTACTATTGCTTGCCCTTGAGGATTAAAGAGTATGTAAAATCTTATACTGTGCACAAAAGTGTGCAAAATGTTTAGAACTATATGCAGGTCCATTGTCTTTTTTTATTGCTTGTGGCACACCCATAATTGCAAATGCTTGTATAAGGAATTCAGTGACCACTCGGGCTGTCTCTTTTGCTGCTGGCATCGCAAATGTGAATCCTGAAAAGGTGTGTACCATGACGTGGATAAAAGATAGACGACCAAAAGATTTATAATGGGTCACATCCATTTGCCAAATTTCATTAGGTCTCAAACCATGAGGGTTCTTCCCTGGTGGGAGTGTAGGAACATAGAAAGGAAGGCAAGCTGTACAGGCTTTTATTATGCTCCTAGCTTCTTCTCTTGTTATTCCAAATTGTAAACATAAAGCTAGGGCAGCCTGATGATATTTAGAATGAGATTCTTGTACTTCTTGAAATAAAGAAGGATTGGCCAACATGGTTAGAAGGCTATCTGCCTTTGAATTACCATCAAAAATAGGACCTGGAAGTCCACTATGGGAGTAGACATGCAAAATATAAATCTTATATGAATGCTTTCTCACTCGCTCTTGAAGTTCCTTAAAGAGCTGACATATATACTGGAGGCTACAAATTTTATTTGGGCTGTGGCAATTCTTTGTACCACACCTATTGAACAGGCTGAATCAGATATTATATTTATGTCTCCTGGATAATAAGCAAGAGCTAGAATGATTGCACACAATTCATTCTGCTGAGTGGACTGAAAAGGAGTTCTGATTACTCTCTTTATAGTTAAGCCATGAGAGAGTATACAATGCAAATATTATGTTTGGATGCATCTGTAAAGATAGTTGGTCCTTTAAGAGGAACTTTAGAAACCTTTTCTTCAAGAATCCATCGCCAATTATGTAACAGTCTGGTTATCTTTAATGGAGACCTGTGTGTAAAATTTGGAGCCATGGCTAATAAGATTTGCCACTCTGGGATGGTTTCACAGCACACATTAACTTGTTCATTAGTATAAAAGGTGTATATCTTGCCAGGTCTTATCCCAGATAATTGTACTGCTCGTTTAGTGGCCTTTAATAAAATTCTAGCCACAAGCACTGGGTAAGGAATAAGGTTTTGTTCTGGTTGTGCTGGGAGGTTCACCCACTCTATCACACTGTCTCCTTGATGAAGGACTGCTGTGGGTGCCTGCAAAAACTGATATTTCCAAGGATTTTTGAGTGACTCTTTCAACCACATTGGATAAAGCCAGTTCAACTTGTCTCAAATCCTCTTGAGCTTCTTTTGTAAGCTGGTGTGGTGAATTTAAAGCACTGTCTCCCCTTAAAATGTCATATAATGTTTGCAATTGACAGGTATTCAAGCCTAGCATGGCACACATCCATTGGATATCTTTCATTACTTTCTGGAAGTCATTTAAGGTGTTTAGCTTCTCTGTTCTTTAGGAGAGTTTTTGTACTGTAAGCAACTTAGGATATACTTCATAACCTAAATATTGAAAAGGAGCATGTCTTTGAATCTTTTCTGAAGCTATGCGCAATTTATAATTCCTTAGTGTTTCTGTTTTTTTGTAGAAATGCTTCTAACATTTGTTCCTCAGGTGCACATCCCAATATATCATCCATGTAATGTAATAATATTACTTTTGGAAATGCTTTTCTTACTGGAGTAAGAGCAGCAGCAACATACATTTGACACATAGTAGGGCTGTTTTTCATTCCCTGTGCCAAAACTGTCCATTAATATCTTTTATAAGGCTCAGCTAAGATAACACTGGGCACTGAAAAGGCAAATCTTTTCATATCCTCCTTATCTAGAGGGATAGAATAGAAACAAGCCTTAATTGAGGAGGAGAAAGAACTCCAGGTTGAAGAGTTCCCATAGTTTCCATCTGTTCATTTACCTTTCTTAAATCAGTCAACATCCTCCATTTTTCAAATACTGGGGAATTCCAAAGACTTAGAGAAGGTTGTAAGTGTCCTTGGTCAAGTTGTCACTGTACTATGTCTAGTAAGGCCTGAATTTTATCGCTACCTAAGGGCCACTGTTCTATCCACACTGGTGTATCAGTTTTCCATTGGATAGGAACAGGTGAAAGTGTTGGCAGGCCTTCAACAGCAGCCCTGCCTAAAAAACAGAAGTACTCATTTTTAACCTTAATTGTTGTAAAATGTTTCTTCCCCACAGATTGATGGGGATTTTTTCAACTATAAAAGGAGTAAAAACTCCTGTTTCACCTTCAAATATCCATCTTAAAGGGATAGCACTAACATCAGCTGCTATTGATCCTCCTACCCCAGACATGTAGGTGTCTACCTTAGTCTTTGGCCAGTGACTGGGCCAGTTGGCACCTCTAATGACTGTGCGATCTGCACCTGTGTCCACCAGTCCTTCTAATGGTATGCCACTTATATAGATGGTGATCATAGGTTCGTCAGCTGTCACAGCTGCTGTCCAGTATATTGCTGCTTGGAGTCAGAACATGGGTGACTGTCAACAGATTGCTTATTAGGGGTCTGTATCAATAAATCCAATGTTACTACTTCCCCTGGTTGATAAGTCACACATTGTCGACCTGTGTTAGTGACTGTAACATTATCTACACATTCCCCAGTTTCCCACATCAGTGTATGAATGAACACTGTTTTGTAAGTACTCTTAGGAGGTGAAATGGTCAAGCCTACTGTCCCTGGAGGCAAGGGATCCATAGGCTAGAGAGGAACAGATTTCACCTCTTCAGGGCCTATCTCAGTTGTCTCAGTTGCATACAACTCTATCCTCCCTAATTGTAGTCCCTTTCTCCCATCATGTTACTTCCTGCCTGACTGATTGTGTATTCCCTTTCTCCCCTCAGATGGCTTCCTGGCTGATTGGTCATGTCTGGGTATTGGACTTGGAGGCACTCTCTGGATGTGGCATCAGCTGCCATCATGCCCCAAGTGTTTTTTGCCTGAAGCCCTGGAGCTGGGCCCTTCATCTCGTTTCCCTGAATCAGTCTACATTCTGATGCCCAATAGAATCCTCTGTTGCATTTTGGACATGGAGTTTTGGGTCTTGTTCTCCCAGCCTGTTTTCTCACTCTGTCTCTATGCCAACATTGAGCTTTCAGATGACCTACTTTACCACATTGAAAATATTTACAAGTTTCTCTGTAAGTCCCTTGCCAAAAGGGACCCTGTCTTCCTATGTTGTGATCTTGGGAAGTCTGCACCATAGCCTGGCTATAAAAGGTATTTGTGCCCATTGCGGCACAGCGTCTTATGATCTCCTCTAAAGGAACACCATATTTAGTACTAGTATAATCCTTCTACAAACCTCATTGGCATTGTCTCTAGTAAGTTGCCTTACCAAAGTGTCAGTTACTTCATTTTCACCATTAGTCCATATGACAGCTGTCTGCAAACGTGCCACAAAATCAGCAAAGAGTTCATTTGGTCCTTGTACAATTTTTGTGTAGGTCTTACCCTTGTATTTTTTACTGGGGAGAGAAGCCCATGCTTTGATAGCAGCAGCAGCAATTTGCTCAAATGCTGTTATGTACTGAAGCATCTGCATAAGAACCGACACCTATTAGTAGGTCTCAGGTGATTGAAGTATTAACTCTACTTTGACTATTTTGTTGGGCTTGAATCCTACAGAGCTCACTATATTCAGAAAACCACAACAAGTGTTGTCCAGGTTCTAAGCACACCTTTGCAATGATTTTCCAGTCACTAGGAGTTAAGGCTTCATAAGCCAAATTGTGTATTAACATCTTAACATAATCTGATGTAGCCCCAAAGAGAATGAAGCTTTTTTCAGGCCTTTAAGGATATCCATATTAAAAGTAGCATATTTTCTACTTTCTTGGCCTGCAGAATTATGCTGTTGAATCACAGGAAAAATTTCAAGTTTGAAATCATTATCTATTTCTTTTCCATTTTGAATGGCTTCAATAAGCCCTTTTTGTAATCTAGCTATAGGTACTGGTGAGTGCTGGGGGGGGGGGGGGGGAGGAAAGGATGATATCACAGCCCCTTGCACTACTCCTCCTCCCTCGGTCCCTGAAGGTGGAGTTGATGTGGGCTGATCAATAATCTGCTCTGTAGGAGGGGTTGAAATTTCTTCAGGATAATCAGAGTCAACACACCCTAATTCCTCATTCATATCCCCTTGCCCTCTGGCAAGGTCTTGAGTTTGCTTATCTTCTATCTTTTGTTCCTCACACTTCCTCCTCTTAATAAACTTTTCCTTTTCCTATAACTTCCTCCATAGCTTAAGTCTACTTGAATCAAGTTGTATATATAAAATACCTCTGCAGAAATTGAACAAGGCCCATTTTTTGCATAAAATTCTTTCATTTCAAGTCCCACTAGCTTCCAGTTATCTACACTTAGTTTTTCTTCCTTTAAGAACCAAGGGGACATTCAATTCAATGAGTTTAAGAGATTATCTATTTGTGAGCTGGTTACAAAAACACTCTTCTTGTCAATTATCTTAATTATATCCTCTATTGCATTTCTAGATGAGGCCTAAGCAGGAGCTGGGGTTGGAGCAGGGTTGGCTGAGGCTGAGGGAATGTCTGTACCTAACATCTGCCCCATCTCAGCTATTAGAGATTGCTGGTTTAGTCCTTAACAAGGTAAGTTCCTTATTTCTATTAGAATACTCATCTAATCTCCTGGTCACCAAAGGACTTTGGTGGAAGTAGGGTGCTGGCCCCACATTTGGATGCCAAAATGCTGGAACACTGTCTTCCCAGGAATCAGCCAGAGTCAGAATCACTAAACGTCTTTATTCTTGATCTTTTATGATCAAGGTCAGGGTGTTAAGTCTAGCAATCTCACACACACTTTCCTCCCTCAAAAGCCAGGAGAGACTGACTAAGCATCAGTGTCTCAATTTCCTCTTCCTCCTCCTACTCCTCCCACCCACGTCACTTCCCCCTCTTTGTCCCAACAATCAAGTCAGCACAGAATAGCTGGGGTGGGTCAACCTTCAAACAAGTTAATAGGGAACCTTCCAATTGGCAATTTGTCTCACATGCTCCATTATTCAAATGCATTTGCTCAGTTCTAGCCCTTTACAGAGCATAGTTTCATAGACATGTCAGGAAAGGTTTTTTTTTTTTTTTTTTTTTTTTTTTTTTTTTTTTTTTTTTACTTAGAAACAAGTGATAGAGTTAAATTTGATCTAAGCAAATATTGCTAATAATAATTCTCAACAGATGTATATTAATATAGATTAAGTGGAAAGATATTAATTTCCAATTCATTGAGGATAAACCTATAATTTCCATATGGTATGTATATAGTGATTTGACTTCCTATCATAATATTCTATTTCTTTTCTTTTTAAAAAAATGTTTCTTAATATTATCTTCATGTTCCAATATATTATTATCTTGAAAAGTTATCAAAGGGTTTTTCAAGAAACAAAAATGTGCACAAGTAAATGGTCTGGATCTTACTATACAATATCTTGGGAAAATGCCAAGAAATACTGCTAAGATAAGATACCAGTGGGAGTTTGAAGATTCACTATGAAACACATCATTAGGGTTAAGGAAAAATATGATATGAATTTCAAATCTTTGAAGAAGTAAAATTGCAACATTCCTACCTCTGATTTAAAATGTTATACTAAAATCCATCTAAAAATGTAATTTTATTTACACTATCAGTAATTTTTAAAGTAAATAAAAGTGTAAAACTTAGTTCAAGTCTATCATGCAATCTACTAGGAGTAATTCATCAATTCTAAATGACATAACAGTAAAAACCAAAATAACAAAAAAAAAAAAAAAAAGCATGAAAGTTCAACAAATCACTTGATCAGTTTCTCTATTTTCATGATTGAAAAGAGCTCCTGTGACTAGTTTTTTTTTTTTTTTTTTGTTTTGTTTTGTTTTTTTAATTATGAATTTGAATTGGATTGTTACTGAAATAATTTGAGGATAGTCAATGTAGGAGAAACAATGCCAAAATGATGAAATACCCATTGAAATCTCAATGGGTCTCATGTATTCAGATATGTCCTATTATATATTAGCTGTTCTAAATTCCTAAAAAAAGTGCATTTATTGAAAATATCCTGTTCCATTCTCTTCCATCCCAGGGTTCACTCTTCTTTCCCCAGAGACTGTCTATACCTTCATAAAAATGTTCCTTTGTATTTTTCCAGTATCTACTAGTTTAAAAAAACCCACAAATATTTTGTTCTATTTCTATTTATGTATCATTAAAATGAATTTAAAACCTTTAAGTCATACTGTAACAATAAAAGACAATGTACCTTTCATTCAATGGATTCTTACATCCCCCATTCAAAAAATAGTTATGCATAAATTCAACCTATGCATGCATACATAGATATATATATACACAAATGTGAATATATATACAAACATATATATAATATGTATATATTATATCTACATATACATATTGCAGAATACATTATTACTAGTAAAATCTATTTAAGTGTATGATTCCATTTTGCATATAGTGATCTATTAAGTTCAAATATCTGGTTCATTTTTTTCAATGTATTTTTCCATGACATAAAACAATCGTATTTGCCCAAACACATGTGATTTACTGATGGTTACTCATTTTTGCCTTTAAATGGGGCAGCAAATGACTTTAAAAACTATGAATATATTTCCAATGACTTCAGAATTGTCAAACTTAATAACTTGAGAGTATAGTTGACAGTCATACTTTTTAATTAAAGCTTTTGATTTGAGAAACAATAATAGGTTAAAAATGACAATTTTAAAATTTATATCAATGAAAAGTATCTCATTGACTTATGTTCTTGTAATACTTGAAACAAAACATTGTGTTTTGGTAGAGCTCAAAACCTTTGTGCTCTATGACATATTCTCTGCTGCTTGTGCTTTCAATTGGACACAAAGCATGATCACCTGATGCTAAAGCTGTTATTGTTGTTTATCCTTGATGCTTGAAGAAGGCCAACATGGCATCACAATGGCATGGGCAGTGTTCTGTGTTACTGTAATACTTGAAACAAAACATTGCATTTTGGTAGAGCTCACAACCTCTGTGGTCTATGACATATTTCTTTGCTGCTTGTGCATTTGATTGGATCCAAAGCATGATCACCTGATGCTGAAGCTGTTATTGTTGTTTATCCTTGATGCTTGAAGAAGGCCAACATGGCATCACAATTGCATGGTCAGTGTTCTGTGTGTCCAGGTGCACTTAATCAGATTAATATTAGCTCAGAAGTCTCTAACAGATCTGGCATAATCTGTTTGACAATAGGGGAGGAAGATGATTCTAAATTTAGAAATCTCATATTTCATTTGAGCTATCTCAATACTCTGCTGAGCCCAATACAATGCTGACTTTAATTTTACTTTACTGAAAGCCTTCAACTTTTTGAATTGCCATTCCTAAATTCTTTAAACTTCTCTTTATACATAAGCATTTCAGGTCATTTGCCTCCAGTCAGAGAGGAACAATTTTATTTAAATGTAACTTTCCATATATATTATTATTCCATTTCCTTCCTCTCTTATCTATAAACATTATTTTTTTTCATTCAGAAATATATTTTCATTAATATTAAAAATTTTTTCAATCTTTCCCCCCCTTTTTACCTTCTAAGAGGATGAGATTTCCCTTATATTAAAACAACTTAAAAATATAATACTGTTCTCTGCTATATGGAACAACTTCTATAAAGTTCAAGCATATTGACTTTATTAAATCACTCCTTATTATTTTATTATTCTAATTGCATTTTTCACTACCTCTACTTTTCTGAATTTACTCTCTCTAAAAATGTATGATCTTATTTTCAAATCCAATATTACTTTCATTATTTATTATTTTTATGGAAACTTTTTTTTTTATTTTCAAAACATATTCGAGGATAATTTATCACCATTGACCCTTTAAAACATTTTGTTTCAATTTTCCCTCATTTTCCCCATCCCCTCTCCTAGAAGCCAAGTAATATAATATATGTTAAATGTGGAAAAATATGTAAACCCAATATAGGCATACATCCTTACACAATTGTCTTGGGGTACAAGAAGAATCAGATCTAAAAGGAAAAATTAGAAAGAAAATAAAATTCAAGTAAACCACAACAAAAGAAGTGAAAATGCTTTGTTTTGATCCACATGCAATTCCCACAATACTCTCTGGGCATAGATGGCTCTTATCATCATAAGATCAGTGGAATTGGCCTGAATCATCTCATTGTTGAGAATAACCACATCCCATCAGAATTGATCATTGTATAATATTGTCATTGCTGTATAGAATGAAGTCCTGGTTCTACACATTTCATATAGCATCAGTTCATGTAAGTCTCCTCAAGCCCCTCTAAAATCTTCCTGATCATCATTGCTTATAGAAAAATAGTATCCCATAACATTCATATACAATTATTCAGCCAGTCTCCACCTGATGGACATCTCAGTTTCCAGTTTCTTGCCAGTACAAAAAGGACTTCAACAAACATTTTTACATCTCTGGGTGCCTTTCCCTTTCATAAAATCTAATTGGGATAGAAGCCCAGTAGAAATACTGCTGGATCAAAGGGTATGCACAGTTTGACAACCCCTTGAGAGAATGGTTGGATCCATTCACAATTCCACTAACAGTGTATTACTGTCAGAGTTGTCCCACATGCCCTCCAACTTTTGTGATTACCTTTTCCTATCTTAACCAATGGGGGGAGATATGTAATGGTATCTCAAAGTTGACTTAATTTGCATGTCTCTGATAAATAATGATTCAAAGCACCTTTTCATATGACTAGAAATGGTTTCAATTTCTTCATCTGAGAGTTGCCTATTTATATCTTTTGACTATTTATCAGTTGGAGAATGGCTTGAATTCTTATAAATTTGGGTCATTTCTCTATATATTATAGAAATGAGGCCTTTATCAGAACCAATAAATGTAAAAATCGTTTCCCAATTTATTGAATCCCTTCTAATCATGCCTACATTACTTTTGATTGTATAAAAACTTTTTTTAGCTTAATATAATCAAAATTATCTCTTTGGTGTTCAATAATGAGTTCCAGTTCTTCCTTCATCAAAAATTCCTTTGTTCTCCATAGACTTGAGAGGTAAACTATCTTATGTTCTTCTAACTTGCTTGTAATATCACTATTCATGTCTAAATCATTAACCCATTTTGACCTTATTTTGGTATATGGTGTTATGTGTGGGTCAATTAGTAGTTTCTGCAATACTAGTTTCCAATTTTCCCTGTTTTGTCAAATACTGGGTTCTTATCCCAAAATCCCATCTTATCCCAAAATCGGATCTTTTGATTTGTCAAAATCTAGACTGGTATAGTCATTGAGTATTTTGTCCTGTGAACCTAAGTTATTTCACTGATCAACTATTCTATTCCTTAGCTAATACCAAATGGTTTTGATTACTGTTGCTTTATAATATAGCTTTAGGTTTGATACAGTGAGGCCACCTTTACTGGCATTTTTTCCCTATTAATTACCTTGAAATTATTGACCATTTATTCTTCCAGTTGAACTTTGTTAGTATTTTTTCTAGATCTGTAAAATAATTTATTGGGAGTTTGATTGGTATGGCACTAAATAATTAGATATTGGTAGTATTGTCATTTTTGTTATATTTGCTTGGCCTATCCATCAGCATTGGCATTTTTCCAACTGATTGTATCTGATTTTATTTATATGGAAATTGTTTTATAGTTGTGTTCATATAATTTCTGACATTCCTGTGGCAGATATATTTCCAAATATTTTATATCATAAATAATTATTTTGAATGGAATTTCTTTTTGTATTTCTTACTGCTGGATTTAGTTGGTAATATATAAAAATGCTGATGATTATGTGGATTTAGTTTGTATCCTACAATTTTGCTAAAATTGTGAATTGTTTCTAGTAGTTTTTTAGATGGTTCTCTAAGAATACCATCATATCATCTGCAAGGAGTGATAATATGCTTTCCACATGACTGACTCTAATTTCTTTAATCTTTTTTTTTCTTTTCTTACTGCCAAAATTAACACATTTATTAAAATAATGAATATTAAAGGTAATAGTGGGCAACCTTTTTCTCCCCTAAGCTTATTGGGAATGGTTCTAGTTTGTCCCCATTACATATGCTGCTTACTGATGGTTTTAAATAGATGCTAGTATTTTAAGGAAAATTATATTTATTCCTATAATCTCTAGTGTTTTTAGTAGGAATGGATGTTGGATTTTAGCAAATACTTTTTTTGCATCAATCGAGATTATGCTTTTCTTTTTCCTTTCCTTCTTTCTCTCCTTCCCAGAATTTTGCTTTTGATCACCATCTTTCTCACATAATTCTACTCTTTGATAGCCCTTCCCCCTTTCTTTACTATTTCTGTTTCCCCTATTAGCCTCCCCCTTTCCTTTTTCTCTTTCCCTTCCCACTTACTTATAAGGTGAGAAAAGTTTCTCTATATAACCAAATATGTCTGCTATTCTCTCTTTGAGCCATACCTGATAAGAGTAAGATTCACACAATGTTCATTCACCCTCCCTTCTTTCCCTCAATTATAATAGGTATTGCATCTTTGTGGGATGTAATTCACCTCATTTTTACTTCCATTTCCCCATTGTTCCAGTTCATTCCCCTTTCCACCATATTTCTTTTTCATATTATCACAATAAAGTTAAATTATACCCTTACTCTCTATGCATACCTAAAACAGAGCTATAGTTCTCAAGAGTTCTTTCCTTTTTACCATTTTATGCTTATGAGTTCTGTATTTGGAGATTAAAATTTTTGTTCAACTCTGGTCTTTTAACCATAAATAAATGAAATTCACACATTTCATTAGATGGCCATCTTCTTCCCTGAGCAATAATGCTCAGTTTTGCTGGAAAATTGATTCGTGGCTGCAATTCAAGTAACTTTGCCTTTTGGAAAGCTGATATTCCAGGTCCTATGATCCTTTATGCTCAAAGCTGGTAGGACCTGGGTAAACCTGGTTATGGCTCCTCAATAAATGAATTGTTTTGTTCTGGCTGCTTGCAATATTTTTTCCCTTAATCCAACAATTTAAAATTTTTGCTACAATATTCCTTGGAGTTTTCATTTGGGGTTCTCTTTCTTGAGGTGATGAATGAATTCTTTCAACAGTTACTTTACTTTCTGGTTCTAGGACATCAGGGAAGTTTTCCTTGATAATTTTCTAAAAGATGGTGTCTAGGCTTTTTTTTTTTTTCTTCTTTCTTTTTTGTTTTGTTTTTGCTTTGATTTAATTTAAGAGAAAGGGAGAATTTGAACAAGATGGGGATATTTGGAAATTTTTTTATGTTGATTTTTTAATTAATTTTTTTATTTTTTAAAACATGTGCATGGACAATTCTTCAACATTAGCCTTTGCAAAATCTTGTCTTCCAATTCCACCTTCCCCTACCTTCCCTAGATGGCAAGTAGTGTAATATATGTTAAACATGGTAGAAATATATGTTAAATTCAATATATGTATACATGTTTGTATAATTATCTTTCTTCACAAGAAAAATCAAATCAAACCAGAAAAAAAAAAAGAAACAAAATAAAATGCAAGCAAAGAACAACAAAAAAGTGAAAATGCTATGTTATGAACCACACTCACTTCACGTGGCCTTTTCTCTGGGTTTAGATGGTTTTAGATGGCTGTCTTCATCACCAAACCATAGGAATTGGTCTGAATCATCTCATTGTTGAAGAGAGCTAGCATCTTTTTTTTTTTTTTTTTTTTTTTTTTCCCATAATGGTTTGCAGCAAGTCCAATAATTCTTAGATTCTCTCCTCTGGATCTATTTTCAACATCAGTTGTTTTTCCAAGGAGGTTACATTTTCTTCTATTTTTTCATTTTTTGGTGTTTTAGGGTTTGACTGACTCTTGATGTCTTATAGAGTCATTCATTTCCATTTGTTCAGTTCTAATTTTTAGTGTATTATTTTCTTCAATTACCTTTTTTAGGTCCTTTTGCATTTTGCCAATTGAATTTTTAATTGAATTGTTTTGTTCTTTGCATTGTTATTCCATTTTTCCATTTCTATGTTTCAATGATTTGGTTTCTAATTTCACTTTGAAAGGACCTATATGCTTTTTTCCATTTCATTAAATCTATTTTGGGGAGGATTTATATGCTTTTCCTATTTCATCATATTTATTTTAAAGAACCTTCTTTAGATAATTTCTGTTTTTCTTTTTCTATACCCTCTTGCAAAAAAATCATATTTCCTTTACGCATTTTCCTTCTTACCCTCTTTTAAGATTCTTTTTGAGTTCTTACAAGACAGCCTTGTGAAATAGGAACCAGAATCTGCTTACAAATCAGGAAATTGAGATAAACAAGTTTTATTAACTTTTCTGGGGTTACACAGAGAGTAAATATTTGATGTGAATTCAGAAAGGTGAGTCTTTCGGACTCTAGATCCAGTTCTCTTTTCATTGTTCCACTTTACTTTTTTCTTGATCTCATCCAAATTTTTCCCTTGCACTGACTTTTGATCATATGGTACATATGGTAGACCTAAAACTTGAATAGCTGGATCTGTTCCCAATGCCATCAACAATGTATTAATAGTGTCCCAGTTTTCCCAGATCCCCTCCAACATTTGTCATTGTCTTTTCCTATCATCCTAGCCAATCTGACAAGTGTGTAGTGATATCTCAGAATTGTCTTAGTTTGCATTTCTCTAATCAATAGTTCTGAAAAATAGAACATCTTTTCATATGACTAGAAATATTTTCAATTTATTCATCTGAAAATTATCTGTTCATATCCTTTCACCATTTATCAATTGGAGAATAGCTTGAATTATTATAAATCTGAGTCAATTTTTTATATATTTTAAAAATTTGGCCTTTATCAGAACCCTTAAATGGAAAAAAAAAATGTTACCCAATTAATGTTTCCCTTCTGATCTTGTCTGCATTAGTTTTGTTTGTACAAACAATTTTTAACTTAGTATAATCAAAATTATCTATTTGGTGTTCAATTATGAGATCCAGTTCTTTGGATACAAATTCCTTCCTTCTCCACAGACCTGAGAGATAAACTATCCTATGTTCTAATTTGCTTATATAAAATATCATTCTTTATGTCTTACTCATGAACCCATTTATATCTTATCTTATGTGGTGTTAGATGTGGGTCAAGTTTTAATTTCTTCTATATTAGTTTCTAATTTTACCAGCAGGTTTTTTTTTGTTGTTGTTGTTGTTGTTGTTGTTTTTGGTTTTTTTGTTTGTTTGTTTTTAATAACATAGATAGTGAGTTCTTATCCCAATAGCTGGGGTCTTTGGGTTTGTCAAACACTAGAGTGCTGTAGTTATTGCTTATTTTGTCCTGTGAACCTAACCTATTCCACTGATTGACTATTCTATTTCTTAGCCAGTACCAAATTGTTTTAATGACTGCTGTTTTATAATATAGCTTTATTATAATATAATAATATAGAAGGTGGTCTATAGTTAGGCCATCTTCATTAGCATTTTTTTTTTTATTAATTCCCTTGAAATTCTTGACATTTTGCTCTTCCAGGTGAATTTTCTTACTATTTTTTTTTCTAGATCTGTAAAAAATTTCTTAGGATTGTGATTGGTATGGCACAATAAGTAGATTAATTTAGGTGGTATTGTCATTTTTATTACATTCACTTGGCCTACCCATGAGCACTTGATATATTTCCAACTGCTTAGATCTGACTTTATTTGTGTGGAAAGAGTTTTATAGTTGTGATCATATAGTTTCTGACTTTCCCTTGGCAGATAGATTCCCAAATATTTTATATGATCAGTAATTTTAAACAGAATTTCTTTTAGTATCACTTGCTGCTGGAATTTTTTGGTAATACATAAAATCATGCTGATGATTTCTGTGGATTTATTTTGTATCCTACAACTTTACTAAAGTTTTGAATTGCTTTTAGTAGTTTTTAGTTGATTCTCTAGAGATCTCTAAATATACCATCATATCATCTGCAAAGAGTGATAATTGGTTTCCTCATGACCTACTCTAATGTTTTTAATCTCTTTTTCTTCTCTTATTGCCAAATGTAACATTTCCAATACAATATTGAATAATAATGGTGATATTGGACAGCCTTGTTTGACCCCTGATCTTATTGAGAATGGTTCTAGGTTGTCCCCATTATATATGTGATATTTGCTGATGGTTTTAAATGCTACTGCATTTAAAGGAAAAGTCCATTTATTTCTATACTCTTTAGTGTTTTCAATAGGAATGGATGTTGGATTTTATGAAATGATTTTTTTTTTAACATCAATTGAGATAATCATGTGATTTTTGTTAGTTTAGTTATTGATATAGTGGATTATGCTAATAATTTCCCCAATATTGAACCAGCCTTGCATTCCTGGTATAAATCCTACTTGGCCAAAATGTATTATCCTGGGGATGATTTTCTGTAATCTTGTGGCTAACATTTTATTTAAGATTTTTTTTTTTTTTTGCATCAATATTCATTAGGGAAATTGGTCTATAATTTTCTTTTTCTGTTTTTACCCTACCTTGTTTATCTATCAGAACCATGTTTGTGTCATAAAGGAATTTGGGAGAACTCCTTTCCTTATTTTTGAATAGTTTATATATGTTGAAATTAATTATTCTTTAAATCCATATGGCCCTGGAGATTTTTTTTTTCTTAGAGGGTTGATTAATAGTTTGTTCTATTTCTTTTTCTAAGATGGGACTATTTATAATTTATTTTCTCTTCTATTAACTTGAGCAATCTACATTTTTGTAGATATTCCTTTATTTCTTTTAGATTATCAACATTTTTGGCATATTGTTGGACAAAATAATTCCTAAATATTGTTATTATTTCCTCTTCATTGGTGAAAAGGACTCCCTTTTTCATTTTTGAGACTAACAATTTGATTTTCTTCATTCCTTTTTCTAAACAAATTAACTAATTGTTTATGTTTTGTTGGTTTCTTCATAAAACCAACTCTTAGTTATGTTTATTAATTCAATAGTTTTCTTATTTTCAGTTTTATTAATCTCTCTTTTTATTTTCAGAATTTCAATTTTAGTATTTAATTGAGGGATTTTAATTTGGACTTTTTTCTAGCTTTTTAAGTTTTAAGCCCAATTCCTGCAACTCTTTCTCTATTTTTTGCAAGTTAGACTCCAGAGATATAAAATTTCCCCTCATAATTACTTTGTCTGAATCCCACAAATTTTGGTATGTTGTCTCATTATTGTCATTCCTTGGATGAAATTACTGATTGTTTATGATTTCCTGTTTCATTCTTTAGGGATAGATTATTTAATTTCCAATTAATTTTTGGTCTATTTTCCCTGGCCTTATGTTGTGTGTGATTTTTACTGCATCTTGATCTGAAAAAAATGCCTTTCTGCATTTGATTTTAAGGTTTTTATGCCAATATTCATGGCCAATTTTTATTTAGATTCTATAAATTACTGAGAAAAAAGTAAATACCTTTCTTTCTCCTTTCAATTTTCTCCAAAATTTATCATATTTAATTTTTCTCACATTTCTTTTACCTCCTGAACTTGTTGTTTTTTTTGTTTGTTTTTGTTTGTTTGTTTGTTTGTTGTTTTTTTTTTTTTTTTACTTATTTTGTGGTTTGATTTATCTAGTTCTGAGACAGCAAGGCTGAGATCCCCTACTGTATTGTTTTGCTATTTAATTCATCTTTCATGCTTTAATTCATCTTGCCTGTTTCTCCTCTAGGAATTTGGTTCTTATACCACTTGGTGCAATATGTTTAATATTGATATTGCTTCATTATTTATGGTACCCTTTAACAAGTTATACTTTCCTTCCTTATCTCTTTTAATTAGAAAAATGTTTCTTTTTCTTGATCTGAGATCATGATTGCTACCGCTGGTTTTTAAATTTCACCTGAAGCATAATAATTTCTATTCCAGCCCTTTACCTTCACTCTGTATGTATCATTATGCTTTAAATGTGTTTCTTAAAAAATAACATTGTAGGATTCTGGTTTTTAATCCAGTCAGCTATCTCCTTCCAGTTTATGTGAGAATTCATCCCATTTACATTGACAGTTATAATATTGAATTCTGTTACTAACTTTATTTGCTGACATGTTATTTTTCCCAAGTTATACTTTTCTTTTCCTTTCCCTCCTTCCCTCTTTTCCAGTATTTTGCTTGTAACCACTACCTCCATCAAGCAGCCTTCCCCCTTTTCAGCCCCTCTCCCTATTCTATCCATTCCCCTTCTACTTCTTTTCTCCCTTCTATTAGCCTACCCCTTTCCTTTTTCCTTTCTTCTCTTAGTTCCCTATTAGATCAGTTTGATGAGATTATGATTAAAGTTGACACAGTGTTCATCCTCTTTCTTTTTTCCTTTAATTGTAATAGGATTTTTTGTTTCTTCATGTGATGTAATTTACCACATATTATCTCCCTTTCCTTTTAATTCTGTATAATCCCTTATCCACCCCTTGTTTCTTTTTTACACCATTAAAGTAAAGCCAAATTATACCTACACTTGTAAGTATACCCATAACAAAATATGATTCTCAAGAGTTAAACTTATTTTTCCCCATATAGGGATGTATATTTTAACCTTTAAGAAAAACATAGTTTCATGAACTGATGCTGAGTGAAATGAGCAGGGCCAGGAGATCACTATATACTCCAACAACAATACTATATGATGATCAATTCTGACGGACATGGCCATTTTCAACAATGAGATGAATCAAATCAGTTCCAATAGAGCAGTAATAAATTGAACCAGCTACACCCAGGGAACGAACTCTGGGAGATGACTATGAACCACTACATAGAATTTCCAATCCCTCTATTTTAGTCTGCCTACATTTTTGATTTCCTTCACAGGCTAATTATCTTCTGCTGGAAATTTGTTACACTCCAAATAAATGGGAGTTTTGCTGCTCCAAAACTATTTCAAAGGCTTGATCTGGTATTGATCTGAAGGAAGTCAGGAAGAGCTCAAACAAAAATCTTTCTACTGTCTATCATCTTGGCTCCACACCCATATGGTATATATTCTTTAGAATCAGACTTGTTTTGTGGAGAGGGCTGAAACTCCAAAAAGGTATGCTTGCATCAAACAAAAGAGCACTTAAGGCTAATTACCTATTTGATGTGAGACAATAGCTCTATTAGCATATATTTGGATAATGGCTCTCCTCACCATTGGTGCTTGCTGATTGTTTGGTGGTGAGATAATTGTAGGCAAGGATTGGAGGGTGAGGGGAGAAAGTCAGAAGGACTTGGCTGCAGGAAGAGGAGGAGACAGCCTGGTGACTGTGGACTCCAGAATCCAGGAGATATCTTTCACTTCTCCCCCTAAAGACCAAGGACTTTGGTTTATCCTGATTCTGGCTGATCCTGAAGCCCTCCAGGGAGCTAGACCATGCTTTAAAGTTTTGCTTAATCTCAGATTTCAGAAAAAAGGGGGAAAAAAAAAATATATATATATATATATGTGTGTGTGTGTGTGTGTGTGTGTGTGTGTGTGTATACATACATACATACATATATACATACATACACACACACACACATGAACTACAGAGAGGCAGAATAAGAGAAAACATTTTTAATAATTAGAGCTGTCAACAAAATGAATTAGCTGTTCTGAGTGACAATGAACTCCCTGTTTTTAGAAATCATGTCTAAAGGAAATAGAGGCTGGAAAAAAAACACTTGTCAGGAGCATTGTATGTGTAATTCTTACATTAAGTATAGGTAAGATTAGACTGTCTCTCAAACTTTCCAACTATGATTCTTGTGATTAAGCCTAAAAACCTTTGCCCTGAAGTACATATATAAAGGATAATTTCAAGTATCTCATGGGCTGTTGCTTCAGCTGACAGAAATAGAACCAATAAAGTGAAGTTCAAAGGGAATTCATTTTGATTCAACATAATGAAGACATTTTGAATAACTAGAACCATGTGGCAATTAAATTATCTTTTTCTGTTCTTTACTGGAAGTGTTTTGTGTGAGGGTGGATATCTAATTATAATCATTGTTGTAGAAGGTAAAATAAAGTTTGCATTTAATGACTTTTTAGGTCCTTGGCAACTCTACAATTTATTTGAGATGATAAGGAGGAGGAGGAGGAGAAGAACATTTACATAGCATCTTATGACTTACCAAGCACTCTTATCATAACAAAGCTGACAGTTAGAATAATTCAACAATTCCTCAAAAATACCACTATAAGATGATGTAATATTTGTTATTAATATCATGCACATATTATGAAATGGAAACTAATCATTCTGCCTTGCTAAACATTAGCAGAGAGAAATAGTAGAACATCTTTAAGTGTCCCATGTGTTTTACAAGGATCATTCATATATCTGAGCATTTTTATGCTATTGAAGTTCTTTTGATCTTTTCACTGTTATTTTCCTCAACATCATCACCACCCCCAAAGTGTAGGAAAATAGCTTCAGGAAGGTATGGAATTAGGCTGTGAGCTCTGTGATGTAGAGTCATTTGAAGGACTCCACTTTTCTCTTGTGACTGACAGGTTTGAAAGCATTATGAAAAGAGTATTTAGAAAACCATTGCCTCAGGCAGCTTCCTTCTGTTTGAATTCCTGTGGATATTTAAAGGTATTAGTTTTGCTACTCTTATTTTTGTTTTGGGAATTTTGAAGGTGTAGGTAATGGCAAAGAAAATTAAAAGTGAAGTTCACAACCTTTCTTAAGTCACAGAAAGGAAACGTCTCATTTTCATAGGATACACAGATACACACACACACACACACACACACATATATATGTGTGTGTGTGCATGTGTGTATATACATATATGTATCTAGCTATGAATATATTTGTTGTCATTTCAATTGTTTAATTCATCATGGCTCCCCAAGTGGGATTTTCTTCAGCAAAATATTAGAGTGATTTGTCATTTCCTTTTCAGGTTTATTTTATAGATAAGAAAACTGAAATATACAAAGTCAAGTGACTTCTCCAATGTGACACAACTATTAATTATTTGAAGGTTGATTTGAACTTATTTCTTGCTGGCTCTAGGTCTAAAATAGATAGATATATAAATAGTAGATAGATAATGTCTCATACATCTCTCTCTCTCTCTCTCTCTCTTTTTCTCTCTTTCTCTATATATATCCACAAATATATATGTATAAATTATGTCTGTGTATATGTATGTACACATATATGTTTGTACATGTTGTTATACCATGTGCTCTTGAGAACAAAATTCTCAAAACAAAGTAAAAATAAATGTTAAAGATTTAAATTGCTATACAACAAAATACTTCAAATTGCCATATAATGTAATGCTTTCAAATTTAATGAATAGTTTAACTAGACACTAAGTTGACAAATGATTTCCAAGTCAAATACAGCTTTTTAGAATGTTTACTATTATTTTTTATGTCCATATTTCTTTTTTCCTAAATTTGTAAAATGAATCTTACCTCACAATAAAAGTGTAATATCTAAGTGAAACTAGATTGATTGGTACCTGATATCATGTTAATTAAATTAATCACATGATATCTGTCCATTCAATTCATCATGGATCATCATCTACCTTATAGAGAATCTGAAAATTTTAGTCCTTTGCTCACAAGGATGTCATAATATACTGTGGTGAATCTGAATGATTGAATCTTTTGGTCACATTTTAATTATTCCCCTTATATTGAAATATACTCAAGTACTTTCAATTAATTCATTTTTGACAAATAATATACCAATGAGTGTGCAGAAGGGGTAATTTACTGAACTATTCAATTCGCATTTAAAACATAATCTATTGGTGTAGTTGGTAAAGCACTAGACTTGAAACCAAAAAGATCTGGGTTCAAATTAGTGATTTTGGGACCTTGAACAGAGCACTGTATTTCTTTTGATTTCAGTTTCATTTCTATTAAATAAGAAAGGTTGGCATTCTGAAGAACAATTTGGAACTATACCTAAAGGGCTATAAATCTGTGCTTACTCTTTGATCCTGCAATAACACTGTTATATCTGTATCCCCAAGACAGCCAAAAAAGAGAAGGAAAGGTTTTAATATGTACAAAACTATTCTTTTTTTTTTTTTTTTTTTTTTTCATGGTGGCAAAAAATTTGAACCAAAGAATGGTTGTCAATTGTGGAATCACTAAAAAAAAGCTGTGGAATTTGATTGTAATAGAATATTATTGTACTATAAGAAGTGACAAGCAAGATGATTTCAGAAAAAACCTTGAAAGATTTACATAAACTGATACACATTTAAGTGAATGGAATCTGGAGAATGTTGTACACAGTAAAAGGGATATCATTTAATGAAAAACTGTGAATGACTTAGCTATTATTAGCCATAAAATGATGTAGTATCAGCATTCATTGAAAAAACTGCAGCATTATATTAAATTTGTTTTTTCATTCATTTTTTCTTTTATTTGAGTATTATTTTGTGGAAAATTACTAATACAAAAATGTTCTTATAATCACACGCACACACACACACATACACACATATATGTATATATATATATATATATATATATATATATATATATATACTAATACAAAAATGTTCTTATAATCACACGCACACACACACACATACACACATATATATATATGTACATATAAAATCTTTTCTTACTGTCTTAGGAAAGGGGAAGGCTAGTGAGGAAGGAATAGAAATTGGATCTCAAAACCTTAAATGAAAAAGGAAAAGAAAAGAAAAGAAGGAAGTTAAACATCTTCTTTTCTTCATTCATTCTTTAATATTAGAATACCAAATATTTTCATTAAGATATCAAATGAGAATTTCGAGTTGCTTTCTATTTAAGTCTGTTATGTTCAAAATGTAATAGTTATATGTATATGCATAGGTATGTAACTATGTATAAATTTTATTTAAAAATCACTCTGTTTCTAGCCAACAGCTACCATTAGTATTGAGTAGTTAAGGTCAGTAAGCAATTTAATTTATTCTTTTAAAAACAAAGTTGAATAACAACAACTGGGATTTGTTCAAATTTGTTCCAAAGAAGTCAGAGCCATAACAAATCCCCAGGTGTTATGGGCACTAACCAGAATGTTGAATGATAATACCAATAAAGTATAAAGAAGTGTCACATTTCACATAAAATACAGAGTTTATATGATCATTAATGAATGTTAGAATATATTATGATATATATTTGTTTATATGTATTCATTTATATATAGAAATATATGGAATTTCTCTTTGTATCTCTTGCTGTTGGATTGTGTTGGTAATGTATAAAAATGCTGAGCATTTATGTGGATTTATTTTGTATCCTGCAACTTTGCTAAAATTCTGAATTATTTCTAATAGCTTTTTAGCAGAGTCTTTGGGATTCTCTAAGTATACCATTATGTCATCTGCAAAGAGGGATAGTTTGATTTCCTCATTTCCTACTCTAATTCCTTGAATCTCTTTCTCGACTCTTATTGCCAAGGCTAGCATTTCTAATACAATATTGAATAGTAATGGTGATAGTGGGCAACCTTGTTTCCTCTTGATCTTACAGGGAAAGGTTCTAATTTATTGCAATTACATATGATGTTTACTAAAGGTTTTAAATATATGCTCGTTATTATTTTAAGGAATAGTCCATTTATTCCTATACTTTCAAGAGTTTTTAGTAGGAATGGATGTTGGATTTTATCAAATGCTTTTTCTGCATCTATTGAGATGATCATATGGTTTTTATTAATTTGATTATTAATATGGTCAATTATACTAATAGTTTTCCTAATAGTAAACCAGCCCTGCATTCCTGGTATAAATCCCACTTGGTCATAGTGTATTATCCTGGAGATGATTTTCTGAAGTCTTTTTGCTAATATCTTATTTAAGATTTTAGCATCAATATTCATTAAGGAAATTCATTAAGGAAACAACAATAAAAAAATTTGGTTCTGCACATATATATTGTACCTAGGATATACTATAAGATATTTAATATGTATGGGAATGCCTGCCATCTAGGGGAGGGAGTGGAGGGAAGGAGGGGAAAAACTCGGAACAGAAGGGAGTACAAGGGATAATGTTGTAAAAAAAAAAAATTACCTATGCATATGTACTGTCAAAGAAAATGTTATAATTATAAAAATTAACAAAAAACAAAATAAAATATATAAAAAAGAAATATATGTACACTTATGTGTATATATGTACACACACACACATATATATATATGTATAGATAGATAGATAGATAGATACACACACCTATGTTTGTGTGTGTTTCTATGTGTGTAGAGTATTTAGTTGCTAAACACTTTAATATGCCTTCACTTCATGTTGCCAGTGTCTGATAAATAGATACCTGAAAAAAGGCTCTTTTCTTGAGGACCCAGATGTCTTCTATTTCAATGATATAATACTCACTGGCATAGATCAGGACAATTGAATAGAAACTCTACATTGGATGATGGTTAAAAAAAAAGAAGGTTAAGTGATTTTGGCCAGGATCATGTAGTAAACAAGTATCTGAGGCTAGATTTAAAATCTGAATCCAGGCTCAGTCTCTAGCCCAGGTGCCAACTAGCTGTCTCACACTAGCTACTTACACCCTAGTTTAAACTGAACAGAGAAAGAAGGTCTATGTTGAGCATCACAACTATGAGTTGGATGATGCAAAGTGGGCAGAAATAGTATATACATTATTCTGCAATCCTTTATGAAAGGGTTGTAAGTTTCTTAGACATTAAGAACTACAGTTTTAGGGTAAGTTTTTTATTCCTCTGTCAGCCAAATAAGCCCTCACCAATGAGGACTTGTCACTCAGGGAATATTGACCATAAGTCCTTGAATGAAGAAAGATTAGAGGAAATTTTCACTTGACCTCCAAATGGATACCTAGACTTTTATAGATATAGGAATCTACAGACCAAAACTTTTTTATCTTGTCCCTAATGGGATGGAAAAGGACAGGAAGAAAAAAAAAATTTGTCTGGGGAGCACTGAGTAAGTAGGTGATGGTGAATTCCCCAATTTTAAAATATCTCTTCCTTATTGGTGTTACTATAAACACTTTGCTTAAACCTTTCATGACATGTTAAATGACTGCATTTTATTAATTTATAAATGTTTCTTATCTTCTCCACTAAGTTTTAGAGTCACTGAAGTCAGGGACCATTAAATATGAAATTTCTTTCCATAACACTCATTATGTTTTACACATTACAAGCCTTTAATATTTTGTAGATTAAATTCACAAATGAATAAAATTCATTACTTATACTTGCTTCTTTTATACAAAAGATTCACTTATGAATTTAATAAAAAAATATTTATTAAGCCAATACCATGTAAAAAGCATGATAATAATTAATTTGGGAAGTATGTGACTTAAATTTTATACTACAGCATAACATTTGATTTATCACAGTTGTTTTTAACTCATATTTTATTTTGTTTTATTTTATTCTTCATTTCATTTGTTTCTTTATCTCTCAATTACAAGAAATACAAAGTTATTTTAATCAGTAAGCTATACAAAACACATTTTTACAGTAAGCCTAATATAGTGAGGATGAATGAAAAAAGAAAGAAAAGAAAAAGGAAAAATGCCCATCATTTCTATATCTGGAGATGAACAGTCTTTTTCATTAAAAGTCCCTTAAAACTGTGCTGGCTCATTATGTTGATCAGAATTACTTAGTCTTATATAATTAATTATATTTAAAGAATCACTATTACTATTGAAATAGTTATCCGGGATCTAAATCATCAACTCAAGTAAGTAATTCTAAGTCCTTTTGAAATCATTCCTTTCATTATTTTTTTCTCATTCTAAGATTGTTCTTTTTTTTTTCCTGTGAATACTTTTTTTTTATTAATTTTATAATTACAATCCTTCTTTACAGTTATATGCATGAGTACTTTTTTTTTTTTTACAACATTGTCCCTTGTAATCATTTTTCCAAAATTTTCCCTCCCTCCCTCTATCCCCTCCCCCAGATGACAGGCAATCCCATACATATCAAATGTGCTACAGTATAACCTAGATACAATACATGTGTGTAAAACCAAACTTCCTGTTGCATGGTGAGAATTGGATTCCGAAGGTGTAAGTAACCTGGGTAGAAAGACAATAGTGCAAACAGTTTACATTCAATTCCCAGTGTTCCATCTCTGGTTGTAGCTGTTTCTGTTCATCATTGATCAACTGGAACTGATTTAGATCTTCTTTATGTTGAGGATATCCATTTCAATCAGAATACACACAGTATCATTGTTGAAGTGTATAGTGAATTCCTGGTTCTGCTCATTTCACTCAGCATCAATTCAAGTAAGTCTCTCCAAGCCTCTCTGTATTCATCCTGTTGGTCATTTTTTACAGAGCAATAATATTCCATAACATTCATATACCATAATTTACCCAACCAATCTCCAATTGATGGACATCCATTCATCTTCCAGTTTCTAGCCACTACAAAAAGATCTGCCACAAACATTTTGGCACATACAGGTCCCTTTCCCTTCTTTAGTATTTCTTTGGGATATAAGCCCAGTAGTAGCACTGCTGGATCAAAGGGTATGCACAGTTTGATAACATTTTGGGCATAGTTCCAAATTGAACTCCAGAATGGTTGGATTCTTTCACAACTCCAACAACAATGCATCAGTGTCCCAGTTTTCCCACATCCCCTCCAACATTCAACATTATTTGTTTCTGTCATCTTAGCCAATCTGACAGGAGTGCAGTGGTATCTCAGAGTTGTCTTAATTTGCATTTCTCTGATCAGTAGTGATTTGGAACACTCTTTCATATGAGTGGAAATAGATTCAATTTCATCATCTGAAAATTGTCTGTTCATATCCTTTGACCATGTATCAATTGGAGAATGGTTTGATTTCTTATAAATTAGGGTCAGTTCTCTATATATTTTGGAAATGAGACCTTTACCAGAACCTTTAACTGTAAAAATATTTTCCCAATGTGTTACTTCCCTTCTAATATTTTTTGCATTAGTTTTGTTTGTACAAAAGTTTTTTAATTTGATGTAATCAAAATCTTCTATTTTGTGATCAATAATGATCTCTAGTTCTCCTCTGGTCACAAATTCCTTCCTCCTTCACAAGTCTGAGAGGTAAACTATCCTATGTTCCTCTAATCTATTTATGATCTTATTCTTTATGCCTAAATCATGGACCCATTTTGATCTTATCTTGGAATATGGTGTTAAGTATGGGTCCATATCTAATTTCTGTCATCCAATTTCCAATTTTCCCAACAGTTTTTTTTTTTTTCAAATAATGAATTCTTATCCCAGAAGTTGGGATCTTTGGGTTTGTCAAACACTAGATTGCTATTTTTATTTACTATCTTGCCCTGTGAACCGAACCTATTCCACTGATCAACTAGTCTATTTCTTAGCCAATACCAAATGGTCTTGGTGACTGCTGCTTTATAATATAGCTTTACATCAGGTACAGCTAGGCCACCTTCATCTGATTTTTTTTTTTTTCATTAATTCCCATGAAATTCTGGACTTTTTGTTCTTCCATATGAATTTTGTTGTTATTGATTCTAGGTCATTAAAATAATTTCTTGGGAGTCTGATTGGTATAGCACTAAATAAATAGATTCGTTTGGGGAGTATTTTCATTTTTATTATATTCGCTCGGCCTATCCACAAACACTGGATGTCTTCCCAATTATTTAAATCTGACTTTATTTTTGTGGCAAGTGTTTTGTAACTTTGCTCCTATAATTCCTGACTTTTCTTTGGTAGATGGATTCCCAAATATTTTATACTCTCAACAGTTGTTTGGAATGGAATTTCTCTTTGTATCTCTTGCTGTTGCATTTTGTTGGTGATGTATAAAAATGCTGAGGATTTATGTGGATTTATTTTGTATCCAGCAACTTTGCTAAAGTTGTGAATTATTTCTAATAACTTTTTATTAGAATCTCTGGGGCCTTTCATTATTTCTTGCAATATAACTATTTTATCACATTCATATGACTTACTTTCTCAGTCACTCCCCAATTGATGAGAATCCTCTATTTTAAGGTTTTTTTTTTAAAGAAATTTAACTTTTGGGACATTTTTCCAAAATCCTTTCCAGAATAGTTAAACAAGTTTAAAGGTTTAAAAACATTATATTAATACCCCTATTCCTACATCCTCTCCAGCAGTTATCATTTTCCTTTCCTATATCAGAGTCAACCTGATGGGTATGAGTTAGTACTTAATAATTCTAATTTATATTTCTCTAATTATTAGTGATTAAGCCTTTTTTCCCCAAATAACTCTTGATAGTTTTAATTTCTTCTTCTGAAAAGTTCTTATTCATATCACTCGACCATTTATCAATTGGGAAAGACTTTTGTTTTGATAAATTATTCTCAATTATTTATGTACTATTTTTCCAGTAATTGTAAAAGATGCCATTACATAGAATTTATTTGAGATGTTCTGGTATGAGCTATTGATAACTGTTTCAATTAATAGTTTATCGTAATCTTGTATAACCATTACTCTGAAATCTGTGAAGTCATTAAATAAGTGTTAAGTCATGTACAATAGGAGAGCAGTGTAACTCAGGAAGGATGAAGTTTAACAATATATAGGTGGTGCCCTTCCAAAGAGGAGTCAAATAGGAGCACTACTAACTGTATACAAACTACAATAGTCCTGATTATTATTCTAAGTAAATTAAAATATAGTTCTTATTTTATTTTATTGTGTTTATATATTAATGACAAAAATAATTATGTGAAAATTTTGGTTTTGTTAGGTAAATATGTGTCCCATAGGGATACTCATATAAAGTCCAAAGTCCCTCATTTCAACTTGTTTGATAACATGAGTCTAATAGAGTAGAAAAAGTTCACAACTTTGGAGAATAATTTAGAAAACAGTATATGATGATACTATATATACATAGAAGGCCAAATTAAAATTCGACAAATTGAATTATCAGATTAATCTAGAAAAAAAAAAAATAAACAAACATGGTTTGAATTCTGAGTAGGTAAGTGAATGGAATTTGCTTTCAGGATGGACAGGAAAATACATTTAGAAGAAAAATATATCCTATGGCATATAAACAACAGTTAATGTATAGAGATTTCCAGATTCAGAAATATAATATATATATATATATATATATATATATATATATATATATATATATATATATACATATATATATATATATACATATACACACACACACACACACACACACACATATATATATATATATATATATATATATATATATATATATATATATATATATATATATATATATATATATATATATATATATATATATATATATATATATATATATATATATATATATATATATATATATATATATATATATATAAATAAGTTTAAGTCCAGGATTCAAACCATGCATGGCAGAAAAAACAAAGAATAGGGAGGTGTGGAATAATGAATTAAATAGAGGGGTAAAGATTGTCATTCACCTGATTATATAGGATGACTTATATTTATATTGACCTTAAGGACTCTTTTTCCCTTTGTGGATAGATAAGATCTGGTAATAGCTCCTCTTTGAACTGAAGCACGGTTTTTCAAATGCTTGTGGATAGTGAATGTGGCATGCAGAGGATACCAAAAAGTTTAATACAGGATTATGTGAAAATTCCCTTTTACTAATCCATCAAAGTATCTATTTTTTACTTAACTGCTCATCATTTAAGATGTTTTCTTGAAATTTCTGTTTTTTAAATTGTCTATGATCATTTTTTTTGAGGGAAATTAGGTAAATTGCTAAGTGCTTAATACACATTAAAATTCCACATTTGGATTTGTTGTTCAGTCTGACATCTTGAAACTAAATGGCAGCTGATAAATTTTTAAATATCCATTTGATATTTAGATATTATTTCATTAGTACTTTCACACTTTCCCTGTCATAGGGGTGATGAACCATGTTGCTTTGAAGAATAACATTACAAATATGTGACTATATTTATGTGCTATTATTTTATTGCCCAAAGTATGATTTAGTCTCAATACATGTACTGTTAGTACACCAAATTTGTGTTCAACATTACAAGGTCTCTTATGATTCAAGAGTGCATGATTTCCTCTCTGCCATTTGAAAAGAGTATCTTCTAGTGCAAATATAATAGGAAAAGAAAGCCTATGATGAAAGGAGTGTATCTTAACCTTCCTGACATATACATATATATATATATATATGTATATATATACATATACACACACACACACACACACACACAGAGATTTTATACAAGGAGAGAAGGCAGGAGCTTTTGTTTTGTATTTTGATAGATATTTAAAAAAAACATATCTGATCCAAAATATCATCTTGATAGACTAGTCATAAACCTTGAAATTTCCACCATTAAAACATGCACACATATGCTTTAATGTATGCATATATATTGTTTAGGCATTCCATGAGGTCCCAAGTTAAATGGGAAAGGAATATGTAGAGAGATAATGCCATATTACCAATTAGAACATTAGAAGAAGTCAATGCTTATGGTTTTAGATGCTAGAAGTCTTGACACTATAAAATTTTCAGGAACTCAAAAATTTTTTGGCAGCACATAAAGTTAAAAGTGGAAAAGTGATTATTTCCAGCAACCTCCCAAATTTGACTTATCATGATGAAGTATTAGTAAGCAAAATAAGATTAGTTCTCAATTTAACACAAATAATTCTCTTTATGACTTCTTTGAATTAATTGGGTTAAAATGAAACATCACTACTTCTCCAAAGATTTTTAAAGAATTCAAAGAAGATGAAATACAATCAATAATTGTAAGCACCTTACATTTTGTGAAGCATAAATAAACACATATAAATACAAACACACACACACACACACATTTACCCCCCCCCCCAAGAAAGATTTGTGTGTCACTGGAGAGTGTAAAAGCCTAATATTTGGAGAGAGAAAAACTGGCCTAAAATTTTGTCTCTGACTGTGTATAGTTATACACTCTGAGCTAGTAATTTCATTTTTCTGATTTCTCATCTACTAAATGAGGATGTAGGATGAAATATCTTCAAAGGTATCTTACAAATTCTGAATACAATAATTTAAGAAATGGAAGGAAGGGATGAAGCAAGTCTTATTAATTATTTACTACAGTCATACTCTAAATTAAGTACTTGACAATTGTTAAAACATTTAACCTCACAACAACTCTATATTGTAGGTGCAAATGTCACCAATTACAGTTGAGTAAACTAAGAAAGGAAAAAAATTAAATGATGTGCCCAAATCACATAGCCAGTTAATTTCTGAAACTGATTAATTTTTAAGACATTAGAATTTTTAAAAAAGTTTATTAATTATAATCTCACAATAATAATGTAGATTTCATATACAAAAACCATTATGATGATTTTTGTCTCTTCATAATAAAGAACATAGATTCTGAGGGTAGAGTAAGTATGGTGAAAAAAAGGAAATATCTGAAGCTCTTCAACTTCCCCTGCAAATAATTTAAAATAGTTGTCAAATCAAATTCTGTACCAGCAAAGCCAAAAAAAAAAAAATAAAATAAAATAAGCTTGAACCCTTTTTGGCTGAAGGAGGCATATTAAAAAACATGCTCTCCCACAAACCATTCCAAATTCCTTTAAATAATGACTTTAAGCAAATTTTAGAGTGACAGAACACCAAAGAAAATGGATAAAGTTATCCATTCAAAAACAACCAAAAGGATCAGCAGAAAGGGTCTGTGGCATTAGGCTATGTGTCTAGTATGCTATCCCATGTGCAATGTCAGCACCGCCCCAACCCTAGCCCAAATCACAGCCCAGGTCTCATAGGCCTAACAACCTTTTAATAAGTGGCAGTGCTAGTGATTTCCAGTTCTCTCATCTCAGAGAAACCAAAGACAATTTGAAAGGTCAGAAAAAAAGACTGTGGGGAGTCCAGAGCACAATGCCAGTGTAGGGAGTGCCAGGACAACCTTTAGCTGTGCCAGGCACAGGAATAGGGACCTCTGAGTCACTGGCAGTACTGGTGGTTTCTAGATTTCTCAGACCAGAGAAAACAAAGACATATTGGAAAGTCGGCAGGAAAAGTTTTTCAGTATGGTAAGATGGCTTTGGGAAACAGCATGCCAGGAGTGAGCATAAGCACTGGTGGTGGCATGTTCCAGAAGCCTCAGCCCATAGAAGTGCTCTTTACTAGCATTAATGAAGGTTACTGCTGTTTTGGCATACTACATTTTAAAGCTACAGTGGGGTAGTAGGGACAGTTCTAACAGTGGCAGGGCAGAAAATAGTGTTTGTGGTCACATTCCCAGAGGAATCTCTGAAAACAGCTGCATAAAACCTCTGAAACTTACGATAGTGAACCTTCCACCTAGGGAATAGTGCTGTATTTTAACAAAGTTAAAAACTGAGTAATAGAATGCTCTAAATCATTATTGATCAGAGAAATGAAAATTAAGACAACAGTGTGTAACCATTTAACACCTCTCAGATTGGCTAAGATGACAGGAAAATATATTGATAAATGTTGGAGAAGATGTGGAAAAACTGGGACACTAATGCATTGTTGGTGGATTTGTGAACTGACCCAACCATTCTAGAGAACGATTTAGATCAATACCCAAAGGACTTTCAAATAGTGTATAATTTTTGATTCATCAGTGTCTCTACTGGTCCTGTATCCCAAAGAGATCATAAAGAAGAGAAAAAAGGCCCACATATGCAAAAAATGTTTGTAGCTACCTTTTTTGTAGTGGCAAGAAACCAGAAACTTAGTGAATGCCCATCAATTGGGGGATGACTGATACATTATGGTAGATAAATATAATGGAATATTATTCAATAAGAAATGATCAGCAGGATGACTTCAAAAAGGCCTGCAGAGACACATGAACTGATGTTAATGGTGCTGCTTTTATGAAAAAAAAAAAATAACAAAATAGGTAAACTTTTGGTTAACTTGATTAGAAAAAGGGAAGAAAAAATCCAAATAACCACCATCAAAAATAAAGAGTAAATTTGTGACCAGTGAAAAAGAAATTAAAGAAATGATTAGAAGCTTCTCATGCCCAGTTATATGGCACCAAGCAAATCTAAAACCAATCGAAATGGATGAATATTTACAAAAATATATATTACCCAGATTAACAGAAGAGGAAATACATTACTTAAATAGTCCCATTTTAGAAAAATAAATTGAACAAGCCATCAATGAACTCCCTAAGAAAAAATCTCCAAGGATAGATGGATTCACAAGTGAATTCTACCAAACATTAGAAAAAACAACAACAACAAAAAAAAACAATTCTTTGTAAATTTATTGGAAAAATAGGTGAAGAAGGAATCCTGTCAAATTATTCTATGACACAAATATATGATAACATTAAACCAGAAAGAGCAAAAACAGAGAAAGAAATTACAGACTAATCTCCCTAATGACTATTGATGCAAAAATTTTAAATAAAATACTAACAAAGAGATTAAAGCAATTTATCAGCAGGATAATACACCTAAATGACCAAATGGAACTACTACCAGAAATGCAGGACTGGTTTAATATCAAGAACACTATTATCATAATCAACCATATCAATAACAAACCAATAGAAATCATATGATAATTCAAAAGATGCAGAAAAAGCTTTTGACAAAATACAGTATCCATTCCTCTTAAAAACATTAGACATCATGGGAGAAAAAGAAGTTTCCCTAAAAATTATCAGTAACATCTCTTTAAAACCATCAGCAAGCTTTATTTGTAATGCAGAAAAACTGGATCCTTTCCCAATAAGATTAAGGTGAAACAAGATTACCAGTATTGTTCCTTGGTTAGTTTAAGGAATGGCCAATGTTGGCATAAAGAATAAAAAAATAAAGGAATTAAATGACTTAGAATAAGCAATGAGGAGATAAAATTGTCACTCTTTGCAGATGATATGATTATGTCCTAGAAAATCATCCAAAAGCCTACTAGAAATAATTAATAGCAGAGGCAAAGTTGCAGGATATAAAATAAATGCATACAAGCCATAAGCATTTGTATATATTATTGAGAAAGTACATCAGCACACAAAAGAATGAGACTTTCTATTTAAAATAATTATGGACAAAATAAAATATCTCACACAAAAATAAAGTCAAAATGGGTACATGATTTGAGCATAAAGGTTGATACCATAAGTAGATTAGGAGAGCAAGGGATAATTTACCCATCAGATTTTTGAAGAAATTTATGAACAAAGAAGAATTACAGAATATTATAAAAAACAAAAAAGGACAATTGTATTACATTAAATAAAAAAGTTTTTGCACAAATAAAATAAACAATACCAAGATTAAAAGGGAATCACAAAGCAAGGATTTTTTTTTTTTTAAACCAGTGTTTCTGATAAAGGTCTCATTTCTAAAACATAAAGAACTGTGTCAGATTTATAAAAATGCATTTCATTGTCTAATTGATAAATAAGATATGAATAATTTCCAGATAATGAAAGTAAAGACATATATAATCACATGAAAAAAGTTATCTAAATCATTATTGATTAAATAAATGCAAATTAAAGCAACTCGTGTACCATCTCACACCACTCAAATTAACTAAAATGACAGAAAAAGATAATGATAGATTTTGTAGGAGATGTGGGAAAACTGAAACACATGCATTGTTGGTGGAATTGGGAAATGATCTGACAATTCTGAAGAACCGTTTGGAACTATGAACAAAGAGACATCAAGCTGTGCATATCCTTTAGCCATAAAGTGCCACTACTGTATCCCAAGAAAATCATAAAGGGAGAAAAAGAACCAACATATGCAAAAATGTTTGTAGCAACTCTTTTTGTGGTAACAAAGAATTGTGAAATGAGTAGATGCCCTTCAAATGGGAGAATGGCTGAACAAGTTGTGGTTATGAAGATAATGGAATATTATAGTTCTATAAAAAATCATGAATAAACTGATTTTCGAAAAACCTGGAAAGATTTACATGAACCGATGCCAAGAAAAACAAGTAGAACCAGGAATACATTTTATACAATAACAGCCAGAATGTTCAATGATCAGTTATGAAAGAACTGATCCAGTAATCCAAGGCAGTCCCAATATATAGAAAATATCATCTACATTCAGAGAAAATTCTCTAGAGATTGGATATAAATCAACACATGTTATGTTCACTTTTTTCTTTTCTTATTTTCTCTTGTGGTTTTTCCCTTTTTTCTATTTTTTTTCCCAACATGATTCATAAAGAAATGTTTATTTTTAAAAGTTAGTATACATGTACAACAAAAAAATAAATAAATAAAAACACTTTTAAAGAAAAAAGAGAGAAACAACCTATTCATATTTAATAAAATGTTTGTTGATTTAAAAGGCATTTTTATGTGAGATAACAGGATTCTAGAAGTATATATACACATGTATGTATGTATGTAAATGTATATACATACATATATATATATATATATATATATATATATATATATATGTAAAACAAGTCGAATTGTATTCTAAAATTGATGTACCTTTGAGGAGGTTAAATTATTACCTAAGGAACAAATAGAGCATCAATGTATGAATTTCTAAATTAGGACTAAACAAAATGGGATAAAATTTTTAAGACACAGCTTTTAGCTGTTCTGACATACTTCATTCTCATTTTGTAGCTAGTCCTTAAAATCCTGGGATTGTGACTATACCACTATTCTCCTGAGGCCATAACTTCAAATGCCCCTCTCCCCATTTTGGAATTTGAGACCAGGTTTCTTAATCCCCTTTAGTAACCATGGGTATTTGTCTTGATCCTATAACTGACATCAGAACTTCTTGTGCTACACAGCTATGGATGTTGTTATGCCTTTTAGTCATGAGATTGTGACCTGAAACTATATATGAACAGTGCGAGAAAAGTAAGCAATGCATAGCCAGTGAAGTCATCTGCAATATGTTTTTCTGACCAGGTATATAACCCTTCTTCCACTATCTGTGGTCAAGAACTTCTAAAATGGCTGCTAAAGACAGGATAGTTCCTCCAAGGTCCACTGTTGGTGAGAGTAATCTTTCTTGAAGTCAAGCTCTAGCTTGACCTGGAAAGTGGTCTCTGGAAAGTAGACTCTGCTTACTAACTTGATTTTATAAGGTTTTGGAAAAAAATCTGGGAGAGCTCAAGCAGCTTCCTGACTTTACTCCTCCATCTTGGCTTCTCCTCTGGAACATTCAGAACTCTGAATGTTATTTTAATTTGTACTTTTTTAATCAATAGTGATGTTTAGAGAAATTTTTCATATGACTATAGATGGCTTTAATTTCTTCATCTATGAGATCCTTTTCATATCTTTCACTATTGAGGAATGACTTGTGTTCTTATAAATTTTATTTATTTCTATAAATAATTGGAAAAATATCACTTGTTCATAAGTAGGCTGAGGTAATATAATAAAATTAACAACTCCACCTAAATTAATCAACTTATTCAGTGCCATCAATAAAACTGCCAGAATATTATTATATAGAACCAGGGGAAAAAATTACAAAATTCACCTGAAAAAACAAAAGATCCAAAGTTTCAAGAGTTGTAATAGAGGAAAAATACAAATGGTCTAACCATTCCTAAAACTATATTATAAAATAGAACTCATCAAAACTATTTGATAGTAGATAAGAAATAAGAGTGGTGAATCTGTAGAATAGGTTAGGTATAAAAAAACATGATAGTAATTTCCTGTTTGACAAACCTAAAGACTGCTTCAATAGTTGACAAACAATAAGGAATAAACTAAGCAAAGAGCAACATCTCAAACCCTAACCAAAGATAAGAGTGAAATGGATTCATGATGTAGACATGAAAAGTGATTATATGAGTAAATTAAAAGAGTAAAGGATAGTATACTTGTCAGGTTTTAGAAGAAAAAAGTAATTTATGACCAAATAACTGGAAAACATTATAGAACTAACTCTACATGTAATTGGAAAAATAAAATGACCAAAAGAAGTGACCAAAAAAGAACTAGAAATCATTATTGACCACAAAATAGATGTTTGATTATATCAAGTTAAAAAGTTTTGTACAAACAAAAGCAATATAGGAAGATTGGAAGGGAAGCAATAAACTGGGAAAATATTTTACATTCATAAAATTTCTCATAAAAGCCTCATTTCAAAAATATATAGAAAATTGATTCAAATTTATAAGAATTAAAGCCATTTTCCAATTGATAAATAGTCAAAGGATATGAACAGATCATTTTCATATGAAGAAATTGAAACTATTTCAGTCATGTGAAAAGGTGCTCCAAATCACTATTGATCAGAGAAATATAAATTAAGTCTACTCTGAGATACCACTACACACCTGTCAGATTGGATAAGAAGACAGGAAAAGATAATGACGAATGATGGAGGGGATATAGGAAAAGTGGGACATTGATACATTGTTGGTGGAACTGTGAGTAGATCCAACCATTCTAGAAAGCAATTTGTAACTATGCTCAAAAAGTTATCAAACTATGCATACCCTTTGAGTCAGCTGTGTTTCTGCTGGGGTTATATCCCAGGGAGATCTTAAAGTGGGGAAAGGGACCCATGTGCAAAAATGTTTGTGGAAGCCTTTTTTGTAGTGACTGGAAACTGGAAACTGAATGGATACCCATCAATTGGAGAATGGCTGAATAAATTGTGGTATATAAATATTATGGAATATTATTGTTCTGTAAGAAACACTTCAGCATTATGATTTCAGAGACCTGGAGAGACTTACATGAACTAATGTTAAGTGAAATGAGAAGAACCAGGAGATCATTATACACAGCAACAAGACTATATGATGATCATTTCTGATGAATGTGGCTTTCTTCAACAGTGAGATGATTCCCACAAGTTCCAATTGTTCAGTGATGAAGAGAGCCATCTATACCTAGAGAGAAAACTGTGGACCATAACATAGCATTTTCATTCTTTCTGTTGTTTGCTTGCATTTTATTTTCTTTCTCACATGTTTTCCCTTCTTGATCCATTTTTTTCTTGTGCAGTAACATAACTGTATCAATATGTATACATATATTGAATTTGACATATATTTTAACATATTATCTTGTATTATCCTACATATCATCTAGGGGAGGGAGTGGGAGAAAGGAGGAGAAAATGTGAAAAAAGATTTTGCAAGGGTCAATGTTGAAAAATTACTCATGCATATGTTTTGTAAATAAAAAGCTTTAATAAAAAAGGGAAAAAAGAAAATTATAAAAAAAAAATCATTTGAATAATGAAAGGAAAAGCAAGGTACTCAATACCTATATGTAGAACATAGGGTATGAAGAAGAGGAGATGCCTAGGAAATTATGATAAACTGAAATTTGAATAGCCAAAGCAAAGGACAAAGATATCAGGTCTTAAGAGACAGAGTAGAGATTGAAGAAAATAAAAAGAGAAGCAAGGTCAGAAAAGAATAAGAGGAAGCCTCATAGGCTCAGGGTTCAACCTTCTTTTTTTCCAGTTTTTTTAGAAATCAGTAGAATAGTAAAGTAAATCAGTAGATCAGTAGAATAGTAAATAATAGAATAGTAAAGTAAATCTATAGTCTCTTAAATACATACTGAAGTATACAAAAAATTGTTGAAAGTTTCTAAATACTTTGCCCAAGACTACTAAATTAAAGTATTTACAAGGTGAATAGAGGGTTAGTTATTGCTATGAAAGTCATGTAGTCATGAAACTATTTCAGACTCAAGGCAAGATATTAACATGGTTAACAATGCATCTTCCCAAGATCCCAGAGAAAGAGTAACTTAAACCAAGAGCAACAAAACTGGGAATACTCTGAGAGATTCTTATTAAATCTGTGAGATTCAGCAAGCTAAAATGTTAAATGTTATGATCAAAAGCTACAGTACCTTCAAATCACTGATAGAATAAATTTATTTGTAAACTTTTTTTTAAGTTCCAGGGATCCTCAAAAATACATGGTTGCATACCTGAAATTAAGAGAAAAGAAATATTCAATCTTCTGGTAAAAGCTCAATTACCCCCATAATGAGTTCAAACTTTAAAAAAGAAAAAAAAAGAAAAAAAAGCCAGATAAAACAGTTCATAACCAAGAATGAATACAGAACGATAGCAGCATCTTGTAGAATTTATAAGACAATGGCTGAAACCTAGGAAGTTTTGAAGCTCAGTAAACATTCAGCAGAAGAAGAAAGAAGTCTTTTAAAGCTATGTTTAAAACAAAGAGAAAGATGAGAAAGGAATACACTTAAGGAAATATAAGATTACATTATATCACACAGAAAATAGAACTACTTAAAATTTAATGTTTCCATAAGTTTTGGTGAGGAATGAAATCTTCAAACTGGAAAACATAGGAGGGGGAAAGTATGGACTTTTTGTAGCATTTTATTTATATAATCACATTGAGCCTCATAATTGTCTTGATATACAAATCATTCCCATTTGAAAGATTATAAAAATTGTTGAAGTTAAGAACAGCATAGGTGTCTTGCTCATAGTTGCACAGGTAGTATCTAAGAGAGAAAGAAAGAGTTTGCTGGCCCAGGAGGAGATACTAACAGAGTCTTTTAATGGGTGATATGCAGAGTTAATCAATTAGTATTTTTAAGTACTTACTGTGTCAGGAACTCAATGTTCCAGGCACTGAGTATATACAGTTAAAAACCACACAATCTATATAATATCTCCTCAAGTAGTTTATACATATCTTGGGAAATGTTATGAATATCTAAAAGCTAATGTGAAATGTACATAACAAATTTCTGTGAGTTTGGGTCACATATGTGTAAGATATGCTTCTCACATAAAATGTACACTTTCTCATGAAGTACCTGAAAGTTTGAGAGAAGACATGGATAGATATCTCCAGAATCTTCCCCAGAGGACTTAGCTTGCCCATTTAAGACATCTTCTATGTTAACAGCACTTGGGAATTTGTAAAGCTTTTTCCCTCTATACTGTTATTACTTGATCTTCTCACCCTATGAGTCAGTACATGACTATTTTACATATTAAAGAACTGAGGTTCCTAGGCTTGCCCAAGCTGATAAGTATCAGAAGGGGAATTCTAATTCATTTATTCCTAATTTCAACTCTAATGTTCTTTCCACATCACTACGCTGCTTTTGTTGGTACCAAGTACAACACTAGACCCAGTAGGTGGGAGTTAAAAAGGAACTAAACTTCAACTTACTGTTTTCTACTAGAAATTTATTTTTTGTAACAATCATCCAACTATAAAAATTGGTTTTCTTAGTCTATAGAGTTATTTCTACAGAATCTAGATTTTCCATACATCAGAGATGCTTCTCTATGTGGGAGGTTTTACTATATTAGACTTTTTAGGTCTCTACCAACTCTAGATGCAAACATTCCAGGTGGCAGGGATGCACATTTTAAGGAGCTGATGAAATATCAGAAATATCTAGAAGCAGAATAGATTTAGGAGATTTAAAATGAATAGATACTTAAATGGAAAAGGGAAATAAAAATATGGAAGGTTTCAGGAGGCACTAATGTCATAGTGCTTCACATTTTTGTCTTTTCCATATATTTAGCAATTGTTCCCATTGTTGCTGCTCTTAGTCATTTTATTAAAGTTCTATTCATCATTATTCCATTTGGTGTTTTCTTGGCAAAGGTACTGAGGTGGTTTGCCATTTCTTCTTCAATTCATTTTGAAGATGTGGAAACTGAAGCAAAAAGTATTAAATAATTTGTCCAGAGTCTCATAGTTAGTGTCTTAAGTCAAATTTCAACTCAGGTCTTCCTGACTCTAGGCCTGGCTTTCTATTCACTGTGACAACTAGCTAATCTAGCTAATTTTTCTTCTAGTCCCCCTTTTATCTATTTACTTTACAGAAATAAGTCATTCTAGGGCATCAAATAATTTCCTTCTATCATAAAGAACCGAGAATTTGGACAAGACAAACTTGTAAAGTAGAAATATTAATGCAACTAGTTATATGTTTCAGAAGTAGTTCTAAAGTCATATTGTAACAGTGGTCAGCAGTGAGCTTTGTAATACAACACGTTCATTCTTGTTCATTTGCACAACTGAGTGAACCCATTTGACATAAGAATCCTATGTGCCCATTCATAGCAATGTAAGGCACCATAAAACTAGAAGGGGAGAAGTAATTCTCTATTTGCCATAGTCTATAAAATCCTCCATTTACTTCTCCCCTTTAACTGACTGTTGAAATGCAAAAGCAATATCTTTGGAATACTAATATAGTCACTAATAATGAAGTATATTTGGTGATCTTTTATTTTATCTTCATATGGGTTGCATAGAACCTCCTAGTATGAGAGAAGGAGGTTTTATTGTGGACTTTTCATGAAGCTCATTAAAAATCATACATAATTTCATGCCTCACTTACTCTTTGACCTCCACTGACCTAAGAGAATACACACTTTAGATAACTGGTAAGAGACCAGTGCATTGTGATTAAAAAACTAAGAAGCAACTGAAGTTGCAGTCTTTACTTTCTCTCATACTTTCATTTCACCTTCAAAGATGGTCTGGTCAGTGATAGTGATGGTGAATATTTTCCTGTTCCAAAGAACAGTGAGTTGTGACTTTCACCAGAATCAAAGATAAAAATGGCTGTGATTTCCTAGTTAATCTGAGAATAGAGTTCCTGAATCACAGGTTGCTGGCCACTTTGCTCTTTCCTGCTTCCTTTTCTACATAGAATGGACTTTTGATAGTGTGATTCCTCAACTCAATAAATGATAGCAACCAGGGAACTAAGAAACATCCCACAGAAAAACATTACAGAAGCAGATTGTATTTTTGAGAATCCCCAACTCCAAAAAAGTCATTTTAGAGTAAGATCTCCTGATATAGTGCATTGCATAGAAAAAGAAGAAAAATGTTCCTGTTTATCATCCTACTTAAAGATCAAAGAGAGTTAATTATTCCAAATATATTAAGTCCAGAATTGACTGACTCATTAACAATACTGAAGTATATTTACAGTGAGTTATAGCTTTACATAAGTGGACCATTCCACAGATAATTATGTAAAATGATTTTTTACAAAATGCAAATTTGCCCAACAGACATGAGGAAGAGAAGGAAGGAGGCAGGCAGACAGGAATCTTGTGTCCATAGAATAGAGGAATACATGTGGCACAGGTTTTAAGGACACATGAGGAGGAGATGAGAAAAGCAAGAGGAGGAAGAGAGGAAGAGGAGGAACATGCTTCTTGGAAATAACCATTGGAGATTTGACTGAGCCAAAATAAGAAAAGAAGGGGAAGATATATATATATATATACATATATATATATATATATATATATATATATATATATATATATCTACATATATATATATATATATATATATATATCCATATCTATGTATATAGATATAGATATAGATATAGATATAGATATATATCCATATCTATGTATATGTATATAGATATAGATATAGATATAGATATAGATATAGATATAGATATAGATATAGATACATAGACTAGACACAGATATAGACCTATGAGGATGGAGAGGGGACAAACAAACAGTTCTCAATGGAATACAGACACATGGGGGCTAAGAAAGCTGGTGAGTGGGCAAAAGAGGATCTTTCTCCATGGGATGTCTTGAGTCAAGCCCCCATCACAAAGTGGTGATGGTTTTTTCTTGCATATATTTTTCTTCTTTCACCTTGGAGATTTTTGTTTTTCAGTTGTTTTTGGTTTTGGCTTTTTTTGTGTTTTTTTATTTGTTTTTGGTGAAAGAGATTTGTTGGAAGGTCACAGAACACACAGAAAAGGGCAGGAACTGAGAGAAAGAACAGTACAATACCATAAATTTAATATATTTCTGGTATAGTTTTGTTGGATGTGTATTTCATTCAGAATTGTCAACACAAGGTCTAATTTGCATAATGTAAATTTACAAACTGGCTGTATTTTCTATAAGGAATTGTGCAAGATCTTAAAGGACAGATTTTACTGGTATTATAATGAAAACTCCAAGCTTAAGTTACTTGGTGGAGGGAGAGAGGTTCTGGGATATTTTTGTGTATGTATTCTTTAAAAGCTATTTTTGGATTTTTATATTTACTACTTATTTTAGAATAAAATAAATGCTATCCTGTACTTAATTTCAAATCTTTTGTGTGTTTATAAGAACTAAGAATCTTATATTTACATTTGGCAAAATTGAGATACCTTGAGTTTGTTAGAACATTTCCTTGGAGACATTTCAGGTGAGGGTAATGAACCAAGAAAATAAAATTACCCTAATAAGTCAGGGCTACTGGATTTGCTCCAGTTAGTGTTAGCTAGAGTCTTTGAAGATGAGTAGGCTGGTAGGAATGGATCATATTAAATATGTCCCATGATATCAGAGGTCAATATTTGTTTTTATGGACTTATTTCCCCTTTACTGTAGCATTTTGAAGCACAGAAAATTTTTCTGCTTGTTCTGTAAAGGTTGAACAGTCTGCTATGGCTCATTGAATTTCCTAATGGAGCCAAATAGCACTGGATGGTGACCAATGATAAACTTGCTTCACTATTGTTTCAAATTATTGTAATTTGAATGCTAACCTTATAAAGAAAGGAAGCATAGCAAGCTAAGTTTATCAGATCCTACTCGCTCAAATCACCATTCTCTTTTTTTTGTAGAGTTGAATACATTTTCATTTTTGTAGCATTCTCCATTAAAAAGAAAAAAAATATTTTCTTGAGTTAGTAGTTAATTAATAAAAAATAAACATTGATCAATAACTACCATATACTTGGCTTTTGGTAAGTGCTGAGGAACCAAAAACAACAAAAACATGAAAAGAGAAAGAATCTATACCGTAATGGAGGAATTCATCTGTACATACAAGATAGAGACTTTATAGAAATTGGAATCCATTGAAGAAGAAAATAGCATCTGGGAGATTAGAAAAGTTTTCCTGTAGAAGATATCATTGATTCTGAAATTTAATAGAAGTGAGACATTCTGAGAGGTAATGGTAAAAAAAAAAAAAAAAAAAAAAAAAAAGTTATTTTAGCATGGAAGGCAAAGCCTCCATGTTCCAGTGCAAAGGTTAAGAAAAAAAAGGAAATTCAATTGTGTGGAATGAACAGCAGTTAGAACAATATGTTTATTTTGAACCAGCCCTCAGATAAAACAAAATCCTTCCAGGAAGTACATAATGTTTGGCTATTGATGCATGATTTCTCCAACTAGGGTCATAGTGTCATACTTTCCCAAAGTAAATGCAACTGTCAATAAGTCAAACATTACATGAACAGTACTCAATTTACATCTAAAGCAGAGTCCATGAAGTGTGTGGGTGGGAGGAATTCTGGGAAGATGACAGAAAATTTTAAGCTCTTAAGATTTTACCTACAAACAGACCAAATTTGCACCTCAGGACAAACGTAGACTAGAGAAAAACAAAGACTTGTGACAGAACAAACAGGGGTCCTTGTGAGATGACCCAAGAAAACCCCAAGGAAGGCACCAAGACTGGGTTTGTGTGAAGTGCAAACACCTCCTGAAACAGCAATTGGGAATATTGCAGCTAGCTGGGTTTGAATAGAAATTCAGCCCTAACCACAGGAATAGCATGGGAAATTGGGGATTTGAGTTTGGGGAACACTGAGGGAATTTCTGCTGATTAAGAACAATAGACCCAGCAGAGCTGCTGAGACATAGCCCTGGATGTAAAGGAAGCATCACATGGTGGGGGGGGGAGGCAGAGGTAGAGGGAATGTAGAAACAGTGGTACAGGGATGTGGCTGGCTACAGCCACTTGCAGGAGAAAAGAGATTTTGTTTTGGGTTTGCAGGTTAAAAAGGAGAGCTGAAATGAAGTTAGAGACATTTTCCCGCCCACCTCAGAATTAAAAGTATTTGCAGTAATTGTTTTCATTTTTTAAAAAATGAACAAGCAAAGAAGAAAGAACCCAAATATAGAAACTCATTAGGGAAATAGGGAATACTGGGATTCATCTTCAGTGGAGGGCCATGCAGAAGGGGAAAAAAGCAAACAAACAAACGAACAAACAAAACAAATTTTCTACCCCAAAGAACAATTTTAAATGGCTACCTGCCAAAGTTTTATAGAAGATTTCAAAAAAGACTTTAAGAATCAAATGAGAGAGCTTGAGAGAAAACTAAATAAATAAAATAATTATCATCCAAGAACAAGAAGAAGATTATGAAAAAAAAAGTTAACTAATTAAAAAGAAGATACAGTGTCTTAGAGAAGAAAATATGATTTTGAAAATTAGAAATAGAAAATAATGTGAAACATCTCATAAGAAAAACAACAAATCTGGAAAAGAGATCAAGAAGAGAAAATATAAGAATAATTGGACTACCTGAAAGATGTAACCAGGAAGAACTTTGATACACTGATGTAAGAAATAAAGAAAATTAGTCAGGATTAATAGAACATGAGGAAAATAGAAAAAAAAATCCCCCAATTACCACTTCAAAGAGATCTTTTGTGGAAAACATATAGGATTATTATTACTGAATTTTGTAAAACCAAGATTGAAATGAAAATTTTGCAAAAAACGAACAAAAAATAATTCAAATATGTGGAAACTACAATGAGAATTATACAGAATTTATTAGCAGTCCCAATTAAAAAAAAAAATAGATCCTGGAGTAATATATACCAGCAATCAAAATAACAAAATATAAGGCCAAAAATATCATATCAAAAAAATATTGCAAAATTTGTATAATATTGAATGATTAAAAAGACATTCAATATACTTGCAGATTTTCAGGGCTTTGTCTCAACCAAACCTGCACTCAATAGAAAATTTAACGTGTACACGTCAATATCAAAGATTAATTTTAAGGAACTCAATATGAACAAATAATTTACATTTTTACATGATTTAAGATTGACATATATTTGAGGTTGACACCAGTAAATGGGTAGCTCAAAAGAAAAATTGGGGCAAAGTTGATTATGATCTGATTCTAAAAAGCAAAAATATCTAGGTAAAGGTAAAAATAGTAATCATATTTTACAAATGAAGTATAGAGGAAATATCTACACAGAGGCATTAGAGAGAGGAGGAGGACTTGTAATTCTGAAAACCTACTCACATCAGGAATGGGTTAAGTAGGAACAACATGAATTATATTGCACCCTCTATGATCTGTTAAAAATAAGTAAGAGGAGAGGGAATAGAATAAGGTGGATATATAAATTTATGATAGTGCAACAAGATCTATACATTAATGTGCAGGAGAAAAAGAATGAGGTAGCATATAGAAGGGTTTGTAGAGGAACAAGGTATATAGATGTGTTGGTATACACAGGAGCCACTTGACAGTGACCTGCAGAATGGGTCTCCTCATATGAGAGGCTGATACAAGGAGACTGAGATTCCTTTGCTGTTCTCTGACCTCTCTGACTGAGAGGCCATTGCATTGTTTAACCTCTCTCCTATTCCCTCTGCCTACAATTTATCTCATTCCCACTCCGCAACACCTGTGACAGCAAAGGTTATCTTGCAACTCCTTCAGGAAGGCTAATAGAAGGGAAAACAGAAGTAGTAGGAGAACATACAAGAAAGCGGGAGGATATACAAAAGAGAGAGGGCTATTTGAGGAGGTGGTGGTCTGAAGCAAAATATTGGGGAGGAAGGAAAGGGGAAAGGAAAGAGAAAATAATAACTTGGGGTAAATAAGATAGCAAGAAATACAGAATTAATTATTTTAGCTCACAGCTAATAATAAAATAATAAATAAATAATAAAATGAAATTTTCCCATAAAACAGAAGCAGATAGCAGACTGAATTAAAACCCAGAATCATACAATATGTTGTTTACAAGAAGTACATTTGAAGCAAAATGATATATACAGAGTAAAGGTAAAAGGCTGGAGAAGAATTTATTATTCTTCAGGTGAAGTTAAAAAAGCAGAGTTAGCCATCCTGATCTCAGATCAAGCAAAAACAAAAATAGATCTAAATAAAAGAGATAAAAAAGGAAACTTCCTTAGGTTGCTGAAGGTTGTACCATAGATAATGAAGCACATAATAAACATATAAGCACCAAGTGGTTTAGCATCCAAATTCCCAGATAAGTTAAGAGAGCTATAAAAAGAAGTAGACAACCAATCTATAGTATTGGGGAATCTCAACCTTGCTCTCTCAGAACTAGGTAAATTAAACCACAAAGTAAATAAGAAAGAAGTTAAGGAGGTAAATAGAATTTTAGAAAAGTTAGGTATGATAGATCTTTGGAGAAAATTGAATGACAACAGAAAGGACATTACTTTTTTCATGTTGGTTCATACAAAATTGACTGTGTTTTAGGACATAAAAATCTCAAAATCATTTGCAGAAAGACAGAAATAGCCAGTGCATTTTCTTCAGATCATGATGCAATACAAAATCACATAAAATAAAAGGCTAGAGGAAAATAGACCAAAAATTAATTGGAAACTAAATAATCTATAATTATTTTTTTATAATTATAATTTTCTTTTGAGAGTACATATGCATGGATAATTTGTTTTTACAACATTATCCCTTGTATTAACTTTTCCAAATTTCCCCTTCCTCCCTCTACTCCCTCCCCTAGATGACAGGCAATCCCATAGATGTTAAATGTGTTACTGTATATCCTAGATACAATATATCTAAGTAAAACCAAATTTCTTGTTGCACGATAAGAATTGGCTTCTGAAGGTATAAGTGACCTGGGTAGAAAGACAATAGTGCAAACAGTTTACACTCAATTCCCAGTGTTCCTTCTCTGGGTGTAGCTGTTTCTGTCCATCATTGATCAACTGGAACTGAATTAAAACTTCTCTATTTTGAAGATATCCACTTCAGTCAGAATATATCTTCATAGAGTATCATTGTTGAAGTGTATAGTGGTCTCCTGGTTCTGGTCATTTCACTCAACATCAATTCATGTAAATCTCTCCAAACCTCTCTGTATTCACTCTGCTGGTCATTTCTTACAGAGCAATAATATTCCATAACAGCATATACCATAATTTACCCAACCATTCTCCAATTGATGGGCTTCCATTCATTTTTCAGTTTCTAGCCACTACAAAAAGGGCTGCCACAAACATTTTGGCACATACAGGTGCCTTTCCCTTTTTTAGTATTTCTTTGGGATATAACCCCAGTAGTAGCACTGCTGGATCAAAGGGTATGCACAGTTTGACAACATTTTGGGCATAGTTCCAAATTGAACTCCAGAATGGTTGGATTCTTTCACAACTCCCAGTTTTCCCACATCCCCTCCAACATTCATCATTATTTTTTCCTGTCATCTTAGCCAATCTGACAGGAGTGCAGTGGTATCTCAGAGTTGTCTTAATTTGCATTTCTCTGATCAGTAGTGATTTGGAACACTCTTTCATATGAGTGGAAATAGTTTCAATTTCATCATTTGAAAATTGTCTGTTCATATCCTTTGACCATGTATCAATTGGAGAATGGTTTGATTTCTTATAAATTAATGTCAGTTCTCTATATATTGTGGAAATGAGGCCTTTATCAGAACCTTTACTGTAAAAATATTTTCCCAATTTTTTACTTCCCTTCTAAACTTGTTTGCATTAGTTTTGTTTGTACAAAAGTTTTTTAATTTGATGTACTCAAAATCCTCTATTTTGTGACCAATAATGACTTCTAGTTCTCCTTTGGTCATAAATTCCTTCCTCCTTCACAAGTCTGAGAGATAAACTATCCTATGTTCCTCTAATCTATTTATGATCTCATTCTTTATGCCTAAATCATGGGCCCATCTTGATCTTATCTTGGAATATGGTGTTAAGTGTGGGTCCATATCTAATTTCTACCCTACTAATTTCCAGTTTTCCCAAATGCTTTTTTCAAATAATGAATTCTTATCCCAGAAGTTGGGATCTTTGGGTTTGTCAAACACTAGATTGTTATTTTTATTTACTATCTTGCCCTGTGAACCGAACCTATTCCACTGATCAACTAGTCTATTTCTTAGCCAATACCAAATGGTCTTGGTGACTGCTGCTTTATAATATAGCTTTACATCAGGTACAGCTAGACCACCTTCATCTGATTTTTTTTCATTAATTCCCATGAAATTCTGGACTTTTTGTTCTTCCATATGAATTTTGTTTTTATTGATTCTAAGTCATTAAAATAATTTCTTGGGAGTCTGATTGGTATAGCACTAAATAAATAGATAAGTTTGGGGAGTATTTTCATTTTTATTATATTTGCTTGGCCCATGCAAGAGCACTTAATTCCTTCCAATTATTTAAACCTGACTTTATTTTTGTGGCAAGTGTTTTGTAACTTTGCTCATATAATTCCTGACTTTTCTTTGGTAGATGGATTCCCAAATATTTTATACTCTCAATAGTTGTTTTGAATGGAATTTCTCTTTGTATCTCTTGCTGTTGTATTTTGTTGTTGATGTATAGAAATGCTGAGGATTTATGTGGATTTATTTTGTATCCAGCAACTTTCCTAAAGTTGTGAATTATTTCTAATAACTTTTTATTAGAATCTCTGGGGTTCTCTAGGTATTCCATCATATCATCTACAAAGAGTGATAGTTTGATTTCCTCCTTATCTACTCCAATTCCTTTAATCTCTTTCTTGACTCTTATTGCTGAGGCTAGCATTTCTAATACAATATTGAATAGTAATGGTGATAATTGGCAACTTTGTTTCACTCCTGATCTTACTGGGAAAGGTTCCAGTTTATCTCCATTACATATGATGCTTACTGATGGTTTTAATTATATACTCCTGACTATTTTAAGGAATAGTCCATTTATTCCTAAACACTCACATGTTATTAGAAGGAATGGATGTTGTATTTTATCAAATGCTTTTTCTGCATCTATTGAGATGATCATATGTTTTTTTTTTGTTGTTGTTAATTTGATATTAATATAGTCAATTACACTAATAGTTTTCCTAATATTAAACAAATCATGCATTCTTGGTATAAATCTCACTTGATCATTGCATATTATCTTGGGGATGATTTTCTGAAGTTTTTTTGCTAATATCTTATGTAAGATTTTAGCATCAATATTCATTAAGGAAATTGGTCTATTGTTTTCATTCTCAGTTTTCAACATACCTTTTTGTATCAGTACCATGTCTGTGTCATAAAAGGAGCTTGGTAGGACTCCTTCATTCACTATTTTTTCCAAATAGTTTATATAACAATGGGATTAATTGTTCTATAAATGTTTGGTAGAATTCACATGTAAATCCATCTGGTCCTGGGGATTTTTTCTTAGGGAGTTGATTAATAGCTTGTTCTATTTCTTTTTCTGAAATTGGACTATTTAAGCAGTTTATTTCTTCCTCTGTTAATCTGGGAAGCCTATATTTTTGGAGGTAGTCATCCATTTCACTTAAGTTATCAAATGTATTGGCATAAAGTTGGTCAAAGTAACTCCTTATTATTGCTCTAATTTCCTCTTCATTGGTGGAAAGATCCCCCTTTTCATTTGTAAGACTAACAATTTGATTTTCCTCTTTCCTTTTTCTGATCAGATTTACCAAATGTTTATTTATTTTATTGGCTTTTTCATAAAAACCAACTCTTAGTTTTATTTATTAATTCAATACTTTTTTTTTAACTTTTGATATTATTGATTTCTCCTTTTAACTTCAGAATTTCAAGTTTAGTATTTGGTTGGGGGGTTTTAATTTGGTGTTTTTATAGCTTTTTAAGTTGCAGGCCTAATTCACTGATCTTCTCTTCTCTTTTATTCAAATGAGCCTATAATGATATAAAATTTCCCCTTATTACCGCTTTAGCTGCATCCCCCCAATTTTTGTATGATGTCTCATCATCATTATCTTGATTGTTTCTATAATTTGCTGCTTCACCCAATCATTCTTTAAGATGAGATTATTTAGTTTCCAATTACATTTTTGTCTATTTATCCATAACTTCTTGTTGAATTTACTTTTTATTGCATTTTGATCTGAGAGAAAGAATTTACTATTTCTGCCTTCCTACATTTAATTTTGAGATCTTTATGTCCTTATATATGGTCAATTTTTATATAGGTTCCCTGAACTGCTGAGAAGAAAGTATACTCCTTTCTATCACCATTCTGTTTTCTCCAAAGATCTATCATAGCTAATTTTTCTAATGTTCTATTTACCTCCTTAATTTCTTTTTTATTTGTTTTGTGGTTTGATTTATCTAGTTCTGAGAGCACACGGTTGAGATCTCCCACTGCTAGGTTCTTACAAAGTGCTAAGTTGGTACTTAACAATTCTCTAGCTCAAAGTTCACACCTTTAGTTCAAACAAGCAAATTCATTGGTTGAATTATTTTTCCCACAAGTCGCTGAGTTATCCCACATCCATTCTCTGGGAGGATAAAAGGAGAAGTTAGAGTCTGTTGTGTCAGTTCTGGATTGGGTCAAGGAGATGTCCCGTGGATTCGCAAGTCCAGCAATCCCCTACTTTTGGAGAGGAAGAAGAGTCTACTTTAGGTCAGAGTTGGGATGGCTCTCTACAGGAAGAAGAGTCTGGCTGGGAGATTGAGTTGAGACAGCAGATCTCCTCCCAGAGAGTCATTGGCAGTTTCTGGAGACAACCAGAACATTACATTTTGGAGCCCAATGTGAGGCAAGGACTTTTGTTTATCCTGACAAGGACTTATTCTGAGCCCTTCAGAGGAGCTAGCTCAGACGTTTGCATTTAAGGACTTATTCTGAGTCCTTCAGAGGAGCTTTCTGGGACCTTTGCATTTTGGCTCCTGATCAGGGACAGACACCCTACCTCCACTGAAGTCCTCCAGTGACCAGGAGATTAGGTGAGTGTTCTAAAAGACAAATAAGGAACTTACCTTGTTAAGGGCTAAATCAGCAATCTCTTATAGCTGAAATGGGGCAGATGTTAGCTAAAGACATTCCCTCGACCTCAGCTAACTCAGTCCCAGCCCCTGTGGCAGCCTCAGCTCCAGCCCCACTCAGGAGTGGTGCTATAGAGAGTATAATTAAGATAATTGAAGAGCAGAGCTTACTTGTAAACTGGGTACAGATTGCTAAACTGTTGGGTGCATTAAAACACACGTCCTCTTGGTTCATAGAGGAAGAAAAACTAAATGTAGGTAACTGGAAGCTAGTGGGACTTGAAATGATAGAATTTCACACAAAAAATGGGCCTCTTCAATTTCTGCAGAGGTATTTTATATCTAAAACATAGTTCAATTAGCCTTAAATTATCTAGCAAGTTGTAGGACAAGGAAAAGTTTTAAAAATGAACAGAGGAGGAAGTGTGAGAAAAAAAAAAAAAAGAAAGATAAAGATCTTGCCCAAGGGCAAGGGGATTTAAATGAGGAATTAGGGTGTGATGACTCTGATTCTCTTGAAGAAGCTTCAACCTTGCCTAGAGAGCACCTTCAGGGGTGGAGGAAGAAGGAGGAAGGGAAGAGGCAGAAACACAAACAGAATTGTCTGTGAAGCAGCCTATGACAAGATTAGAAAAAGCATTGCTGAAGGCTAAGAGAGAAGGACAGGATATATATTTTATACATGCATATCCTGTGATTGAAGGGATTGACTCTGTAGGTCAAAAAAGGAGAAAATATACACCTTTAGATTTGAATAAAATTGAAGATTTGAAAAAAGGTTGTACTCTTTATGGGGCTACATCAGCTTATGTCAAAATGTTACTAAATGGTTTGTCTTATGAAGTCCTAACACCAAATGATTGGAAATCCAAAGCAAGGACATGTCTAGAACCTGGACAAAACTTGTTGTGGCTTTTGGAGTTTCATGAATTATGTAAAATCCAAGTCAGATGCTATTTGGAAATAGGAGTTAACACACAATTCACTTTTGAGCACTTAGCTGGTGAAGGTTGGTATGGAGAGAATTCAGAACAGATTAATTATACCATGACAGTGTATGAGCAAATTTCTAAGGCTTCAATAAAAGCTTGGGATTCCCTCCCCTGATAGGAAGATCAGGGGAGGCTTTCACTAAAATAGAGCAAGGTCCCAATGAACCTTTTGCAGATTTTGTGGGATGTTTGCAAACTGCTGTCAAAAGAACTATTGGAGAAAATGCAGCTACAGAAATAATGACCAGACATCTGGCTAAGGAAAATGCCAATGAGATTTGCCAAAGAATTATATTAGGATTAGATAAAGATGCTCCTTTAGAGGAGATCATAACGTGATGTGCTACAGTGGGAACAAATGCTTTTTACACCCAGACTATTATGAACATGGAAAGACAGGGTCCCTCCTGGTAAGGGACTTCTAGAAAAACTCGGTTAAGTTTTCAATGTGGAAAACTTGGACATCTAAGAACTCAGTGTAGATATGGAGATAGAGTGAGAAGACAAGATGAGAAAAGATCTAAAACCCCATGTCCAAAATGTCACAAGGGGTTCCAGTGGGCTTCCAAATGTAAATTGTTCCAGGGAAATGAGAGGCAAAGCCCAGCTCCAAGATATCAATCAAAAAATAGGTAGGGCATGATGGCAGCTGAGATTACATCCAAAGAGCCTTTAGAAGGTCCGGACTCTGATGTGACCTATCAGCCGGAAAGCAATCACATGGAAGAAATGGATTACCTGATCAGTCATCCAAAAGGCAATAAGATTGCAAAAATGGATTACACTTGGGGAGAATACAGGCCTTTTAAACCAACAGGGCTATGTCCAGTGCAAATAGCTCCAATATAATTGCCAGATGATGAGAAGAGATTTAGAAAGTGTTAAATAGGAGAAAATTAGATAGGTTAACTGTGTGGGAGAGAGGGTTTGCTTGAATTTCTTCAGATGAAGAAGGAAATAAATGGGTGGCAACAAGCACCTGGAGAGAGACAGAAAAAGAGAAAAACTTCAAAACAAAGGAGAAGATCTAAGAAACTTCTGACACCGAAAGAGCATGGCTAATAAGAAGACTGTTAAAGAACTTTAAAACTAGCAGGAATCATTGGATTTTCTAACACAAGATGAGACTAATGGACTTATGGACATTTATAAATTCTCAGTTTATGATTATTTGATCATGTTATTTGTTACATACTTCTAGCATGTATTATGTTACTATGTTACTATGTTACTATGCATTTATGTAATTATTTAACTATGTGTAATACCTCCCATATTGATGGATTTATGTTTCAAGGTCATGACCACCCTAAGTACTAAGTTGGTACTTAACAATTCTCTAGCTCAAAGTTCACACTTTTAGTTCAAACAAGCAAGTTCATTGGTTGAAGTATTTTTCCCAATACTGAGTTATCCCACGTCCAAAAAAAAAAAAAAAAAAAAAAAGGAGAAGTTAGAGTTTGGAGCGTCAGTTCTAGATTGGGTCAAGGAGAAGACGTCCTGTGGATTTGCAAGTCCAGCAATTCCCTACTTTTAGAGAGGAAGAAGAGTCTACTGTAGGTCAGAATTGGGACGGCTCTCTACAGGAAGAAGAGTCTGGGCGGGAGATTGAGTTGAGACAGCAGATCTCCTTCCAGAGAGCAATCGGCAGTTTCTGGAGACAACCAGAACTTTATATCCTACTATTTTAGTTTTGCTGTCTATTTCTTCTTGCAGCTCTCTTCTTTCAACTTTTTTTCAAGTTCTCCTTTAGGAAGTTAGATGCCATACCACTCAGTGCATGTATATTTAGTATTGATTAACCTGACTGTGGTTCCACTACATTTTATTGGATGTTTGCAAAATTTTCTCCTTGATCTGGGACTTCTGGGATTTTATTATTCATATTCCTGGAAGTTTGTATTTTGGGAATCTCTTTCAGGAAGTGATTGAAGAATTCTTTCAATTTCTATTTTACACTCTGATTCTAGAATATCAAGAAAATTTTCTTTGATAATGTCTTGAAAAATGATTTCTAGGCTAATTTTTTATCATGACTTTCAAGTAGACCTGTAATGTTTAAATTATCTCTCCTGTATCTATTTTCCACTTCATTTGTTTTTCCAATGTGATATTACACATTTTTTGCTTTCATTTTTTCTTTTTTGGTTTTGCTTTATTGTATCTTGAATTGTCATAAAGTCATCAACTTCTATTTTTTCAATTGTATTTTTAAGGAATTATTTTCCTCAATGAGCTTTTGAACCTTCTTTCAGAATTGGCCAATTTTGCTTTTTAAGGCATTTTTCTCCTCATTAGCTTTTTTGGTATTTCCTTTTGTGTAGTGTTCTGTTGTCTCTAGATTGTCAATCGTTCTCTGGGCGGCAGGTTTCTTGAGGGGCTTCTGAGGAGGCAGCCTTAATTTTAGTTCCAGTACCCCAATCCCCAAAATGTAACTAGGAGTTAAAGTCCTTTTTCTATATTGTGTCCTTCAAAGTCTTGAATCTTTTCCTGTCAAAATGTCTCTAGCCAGCTTCAGTCTCTAGCTCTCTCTGAATCCAAAGCCTCCAGCCATCACAAAGGCAGACATGGGAATGAATCAGACTCTGCCTCCAAGAGTGTGGGCTTATGGGTTTCCCAGAATTCAATCCTAGTTGTAAATCTCCCAGAAGTCCATGAGCAGGCTTTTCCTTTAGACTTGTGAGTCTGCTGGACTTGGGAATCCACTGAATCCTTTGTCTCTGAATCTCCTAGAGCTTCCCCAAAGTTCTCCCCTTCACTCACTTCAGACTCACTCCTACCAGACTCAAACTTGGCTCCTTATATCTTCCCAGCAAATGGATTTGTGGGGTACTCCATGGTCTTGTGGGAACTCCTTACATAACCAATGAGCAAGTTCTTTTAATGTTGTTAACTCCTTTAAAGGTGTAAACTCCTTTCAGAAGTCTAAAGGTGTAAACTCCTTTTAAAGGTGTGAACTAAGCACATTACCTTGTCTCAAGTTTTGGCCCATAACATCTGCAAGAATCCTAACAATTGCATCTAGGGGCGGAGCCAAGATGGCGGAGAAGAAACACACGACTCAGTGAACGTCCTCACTCCCTCACAACCAATTAGATAAATTAAGTATCAAAATTAGCTCAGGACTGATAGATACCACAAGGACTGGAAGCACGACTTACCAGCTGAAGAGAATCTGGAGTTTCAACAGGAAAGGTCAGTTCTCAGGGGAGGAATAAGAAAGACCAGCACAGACGGTGGGGTAGGGGCACACTGCGCCCATTGCGCTGGGAAGGGCTCTGGGATCAGAGAAGCCACTGAGGTAAAGGAATCTGGCACAGGCTGTTAGCTCTTCTCTGCTAATTATTTAGCAGTTCAGAAGAGAAAGCCAAAATATTTTAAAACTCAGATTAGATTTTCCCCAGACCCTGGGGGTGACTCAGTAGACTCGGCACCAGGGGGTGTGGCCTCAGCTACCACCTGAGAATAGTTAAGAGATTGACAAGTGGGTGGATACGGCCCAAGGCAACACACACTGCCTAGCTTAGCTGGAGGGAGTGGAACTCAGCTCCAGGAAGTCCCAGAGAAGCGGAACCTTTGAGCTAGGGACCGCGGTTTCTGGCAGACAATTCCAGTTTGAGCGCAGGGGCTTCTCACGTCACCTGCTGCAGACATCCACTCCCCACCCGGACACATAGGCTGGGCTTCGTGCTGTCTTCACTATTCTACGCCCTCGAAGCACAGCAGTGCTAATCACCTCTGAGGCACTTCCAGGGAGGGGGTGGGAAACTCTCTCCCAGAGCTCTCTCTTAGCTCGGGCTCAGGAGCCGCTGCATCCATCCTGTCTGGGAGGAAGTTGGTAAAGAAGTAAATAATTTCCTACCCCAGAGACAGACCCCAAAAGATTTTTTTAAGTATGAGCAAAAAAGCTAGAAAAACCATAGATTCCTTCTATACAGAGAAAGAGCGGGTATCCAACCCCGAGGAAGTTGACAGCAGAGAATCAACAGACAACAACCTAAAGGGGAACGATTCCTGCCCCCCATCACATAACTCTCTCCTAGAAGAAGCTCTTAAAAAATTGAGGGAGATCGAAGAAAAATGGGGAAAAGAAAGGGAAGTTATGATAGAGAATAACAACGTCCTGAAATTGGAGTTGGAAAAAATAAAGAATTCATAGGAGATGCAGGGAAACAAAATTAGTGAATTAGAAAAGGTTAAAAAAACACAGGAAAGTAGGATTTCTGAATTGGAAAAGATAAAAAAGTCTCAAGAAAATAGAATTTCTGAATTGGAAAAAGAAAATAATTCTCAAAAAAAAAATTAGGGAAATGGAAAAAAACTCAATAGAGCAAAATAATTCATTTAAAAACGAAATTGGGCATTTACAAAAAGAACTAAAAACTGTGAAAGAAGAAAATAACTCCTTAAAAGTCAGGATGGAACAAATAGAAATGAATGATTCACAGAGAACCCAAGAATCAGTCAAACAAAACAAAAAAAATGAGAAGCTGGAGAACAACGTCAAATACTTACTGGGAAAATCTATAGACCTGGAAAATAGATCTAGGAGAGATAATCTGCGGATTATTGGACTTCCAGAAAACTATGACCAAAAAAAGAGCCTAGATTCTATTTTACAGGAAATTATCAAAGAGAACTGTCCAGAGATAATAGAAACAGAAGGGAAAGTAGATGTGGAAAGAATTCATCGAACTCCTTCTGAAATAGACCCTAAAAAAAGAACACCACGGAATATTGTGGCTAAGCTGCAGAATTACCACACAAAGGAGAAAATCCTGCAAGCAGCTAGAAAAAAACAATTTAAATACCAAGGTGCCACAATAAGGGTCACCCAAGATCTGGCTGCCTCCACATTAAAAGATAGAAGGGCCTGGAACCTGATATTCCGAAAGGCAAAAGATCAAGGACTGCAACCAAGAATGAACTACCCAGCTAAGTTTAGCATCTTTTTCCATGGAAAAAGATGGTCATTAAATGAAACAGAGGAATTCTATATGTTTCTAAGAGAAAAACCAGACTTAAACAAAAAATTTGATCTACATCCACAAGACTGAAGAGAAACAGAAAAAGGTACACAGAACCCTTGCGAACTGTAACTCTGTTGTGGGTATATAAAAAATACTCAAGGATAATTTGATTTTACTGATATAAAAGAAAAAAAGGGGGGTGTGGTAAAGGGAAGGAGGTCGGTTCAGAAAAAGGGGAAGGAGTGATAAAAAGAGGGAAACTACATCCCAGGAAGAGACATAGAAAATACACCATATCTGAGGGAACTTAGTGAGGGGGAGAATCATTGTGTGAATCTTACTCTCATCAGAAGAGGCTCAAAGAGTAAATAATTAACATATTTGTTTTTCAGAGAATTTTCTCTCACCTCATTAAAAGGGGGGAGAGGAAAAGGGGAAAGGAAAAGGAGAATAAGTGAAGGGACTTGGAGGGAGGGGGCAGGGATCCTAAAAAAAAAAAAAAAAAAAGAGGGAGGGTTGCGCGCCACAAGGGGGGTCTGTAAATTAAATATCGGGGAGGGGGATCAGGGGGGTCAAGGGAAAAAAGTATAATCTGGGGATAATACGATGGCAGGAAACACAGAATTAGTAATTTTAACTGTAAATGTAAATGGGATGAACGATCCCATCAAACGGAGACAGATAGCAGATTGGATCAAAAAGCAGAACCCTACAATATGTTGTCTACAGGAAACACACTTAAAGCAGGGAGATACATACAGAGTAAAGGTAAAAGGTTGGAACAGAGCCTATTATGCTTCAGGTAAAGCCAAAAAAGCAGGGGTAGCTATCCTTATCTCAGATCAAGCAAAAGCAGAAGTAGATCTTGTTAAAAAAGATAAGGAAGGAAACTATATCCTGCTGAAAGGTAGCATAAATAATGAAGCCACATCAATACTAAACATATATGCACCAAGTGGTATAGCATCTAACTTTCTAAAGGAAAAGTTAAGAGAACTGCAAGAAGAAATAGACAGTAAAACTATAATAGTGGGAGATCTCAACCTTGCACTCTCAGATTTAGACAAATCAAACCACAAAACAAACAAGAAAGAAATTAAAAAAGTAAATAGAACATTAGAAAAACTAGGTATGATAGACCTTTGGAGAAAACTGAATGGCAATAGGAAGGAATATATTTTCTTCTCAGCAGTTCATGGATCCTATACAAAAATTGACCATATATTAGGACATAAAGATCTCAAAATTAAATGTAGGAAGGCAGAAATAATAAATGCCTTCTTCTCAGATCACAATGCAATAAAAGCTACATTCAGTAAAAAGTTAGGGGTAAATAGACCAAAAAGTAATTGGAAACTGAATAATCTCATCTTAAAGAATGACTGGGTGAAAGAGCAAATTATAGAAACAATTAACAATTTCACCCAAGATAATGATAATGATGAGACATCATATCAAAATCTTTGGGATGCAGCTAAAGCAGTAATAAGGGGAAATTTTATATCTTTAGAGGCTTATTTGAAGAAAATTGAGAAAGAGAAGATTAACGAATTGGGCTTACAACTTAAAAGGCTAGAAAAAGACCAAATTATAAACCACCAACCAAAAATTAAACTCGAAATACAAAAATTAAAAGGAGAAATCAATAAAATTGAAAGTAAAAAAACTATTGAATTAATAAATAAAACCAAGAGTTGGTTTTATGAAAAAGCCAATAAAATAGATAAACCTTTGGTAAATTTGATCAAAAAAAAGAAAGAGGAAAATCAAATTGATAGTCTTACAAATGAAAAGGGGGATCTTTCCACCAATGAAGAGGAAATTAGAGAAATAATAAGGAGTTACTTTGCCCAACTTTATGCCAATAAATTTGATAACTTAAGTGAAATGGATGATTTTCTCCAGAAATATAGGCTCCCTAGATTAACAGAGGAGGAGATAAATTGCTTAAATAGTCCCATTTCAGAAAAAGAAATAGAACAAGCTATTAATCAACTCCCCAGGAAAAAATCCCCAGGGCCAGATGGATTCACATGTGAATTCTACCAAACATTTAAAGAACAATTAGCCCCAATGTTATATAAATTATTTGAAAAAATAGGGGATGAAGGAGTCTTACCAAACTCCTTTTATGACACAGACATGGTACTGATACCTAAACCTGGTAGATCGAAAACTGAGAAAGAAAATTATAGACCAATCTCCTTAATGAATATTGATGCTAAAATCTTAAATAAGATATTAGCAAAAAGACTTCAGAAAATCATCTCCAAGATAATACACTATGATCAAGTAGGATTTATTCCAGGAATGCAGGGCTGGTTTAATATTAGGAAAACTATTAATATAATTGACCATATTAATAATCAAATTAATAAGAACCATATGATCATCTCAATAGATGCAGAAAAAGCATTTGACAAAATCCAACATCCATTCCTACTAAAAACTCTTGAGAGTATAGGAATAAATGGATTATTCCTTAGAATAATCAGGAGTATATATTTAAGACCGTCAGTAAGCATAATATGCAATAGAAATAAACTGCAACCTTTCCCAGTAAGATCAGGAGTGAAACAAGGTTGCCCACTATCACCATTACTATTCAATATAGTACTAGAAACGCTAGCCTCAGCAATAAGAGCCGAGAAAGAGATTCAAGGAATTAGAGTAGGAAATGAGGAAATTAAACTATCACTTTTTGCAGATGACATGACGGTATACTTAGATAACCCCAAAGACTCTGCTAAAAAGCTACTAGAAATAATTCAAAATTTCAGCAAAGTGGCAGGATACAAAATAAATCCACATAAATCCTCGGCATTTTTATATATCACTAACAAAATGCAACAGCAAGAGATACAAAGAGAAATTCCATTCCAAACAAATGTTGAGAGTATAAAATATTTGGGAATCCATCTACCAAAGAAAAGTCAGGAATTATATGAGAAAAATTACAAAACACTTGCCACAAAAATAAAATCAGATTTAAATAATTGGAAAGACATTCAGTGCTCTTGGATAGGCCGAGCGAATATAATAAAGATGACAATACTCCCCAAACTAATCTATTTATTTAGTGCTATACCAATCAGACTCCCAAGAAACTATTTTAATGACCTAGAAAAAATAACAACAAAATTCATATGGAAGAATAAAAGGTCAAGAATTGCAAGGGAACTAATGAAAAAAAACTCAGAGGAAGGTGGTCTAAGTGTACCTGATCTAAAGCTATATTATATAGCAGCAGTCACCAAAACCATTTGGTATTGGCTACGAAATAGACCGGTAGATCAGTGGAACAGATTAGATACAAAGGACAAAAAAGGGTACATCTATAGCAATCTAATCTTTGACAAACCCAAAGATTCCAACATTAGGGATAAAAATTCATTATTCGGAAAAAACTGTTGGGAAAACTGGAAATTAGTATGGCAGAAATTAGATATGGATCCACACTTAACACCATATACCAAGATAAGATCAAAATGGGTCCATGATTTAGGCATAAAGAGGGAGATAATAAATAGATTAGAGGAACAGAGGATAATCTACCTCTCAGACTTGTGGAGGAGGAAGGAATTTATGACCAGAGGAGAACTAGAGATCATTATTGATCACAAAATAGAAGATTTTGATTACATCAAACTAAAAAGTTTCTGTACAAATAATACTAATGCAAACAAGATTAGAAGGGAAGTAACAAATTGGGAAAATATTTTTAAAGTTAAAGGTTCTGACAAAGGTCTCATTTCCAAAATATATAGAGAACTGACCATAATTTATAAGAAACCAAACCATTCTCCAATTGATAAATGGTCAAAGGATATGAACAGACAATTCTCAGAGGAAGAAATTGAAACTATATCCACTCACATGAAAGAGTGTTCCAAATCACTACTGATCAGAGAAATGCAAATTAAGACCACTCTGAGATACCACTACACACCTGTCAGATTGGCTAAGATGACAGGAACAAATAATGACAAATGTTGGAGGGGATGTGGGGAAATTGGGACACTAATACATTGCTGGTGGAGTTGTGAAAGAATCCAGCCATTCTGGAGAGCAATCTGGAATTATGCCCAAAAAGTTATCAAACTGTGCATACCCTTTGACCCAGCAGCGCTACTACTGGGATTATATGCCAAAGAAATACTAAAGAGCGGAAAGAGACATATATGTGCCAAAATGTTTGTGGCAGCTCTTTTTGTTGTAGCTAGAAACTGGAAGATGAATGGATGTCCATCAGTTGGAGAATGGTTGGGTAAATTGTGGTATATGAAGGTTATGGAATATTATTGCTCGGTAAGAAATGACCAGCAGGAGGAATATAGAGAGGCCTGGAGAGACTTAAATCAACTGATGCTGAGTGAAATGAGCAGAACCAGAAGATCACTGTACACTTCAACAACAATACTGTATGGGGATGTATTCTGATGGAAGTGGAAATCTTCAACATAAAGAAGATCCAACTCACTTCCAGTTGATCAATGATGGACAGGGGTAGCTGCACCCAGAGAAGAAAAACTGGGAGGGGAATGAAAATTGTTAGCACTAATATCTGTCTGCCAGGTTGCATGTACCTTCGGATTCTAATGTTTATTGTGCAACAAGAAAATGATATTCGCACACATGTATTGTACCTAGACTATATTGTAACACATGTAAAATGTATGGTATTTCCTGTCGTCGGGGGGAGGGAATAGAGGGAGGGGGGGTAATTTGGAAAAATGAATACAAGGGATAATATTATAAAATATATATATATATATATATATATATATAAAATAAAAAATAAATAAATAAATAAAAATAAAGTCTAAATCTAGATCTGAAACTCTAAAACAAAAACAAAAACAAAAACAAAAAAAAAAAAAGAATCCTAACAATTTTGCACTTCTTTCAATTCTTTTTCTACTCTCTCTCTCTCTCTCTCTCTCTCTCTCTCTCTCTCTCTCTGTAATATGGTCCCTAACTAAGCAAATAAACCAAATAAAACAACTAGCAACACCAAAAAACAATGGACCAGTCATGAATCAGAAGCAAAGAGCAATGTATAGGTTCATTTTATGCTCCACAAGTTGCCACAGGGGAAAACAAAAACAAGGAATATTCCAACAGGTTGAGTGGATTCTTTTTGACAAATTTATGCAAGGACACAGGCAGAGTGTCATAGAATAGAAAAGTATGAATTCACTATTATCTTCATAATTTAAGGAATTCAACATGAAATAATGACACAGTATCAATATTGGGAGCTTCTTCCACCAATATATGCCACAACTTCTCTACAACTCACTAGAACATCTTTCAAAACTGCAGTGATTAGAAAAGAACCATCTAGAATAATTTTGGTGAGGAGTTTTATACAACTTACTTTGACTGTCCTTCAGAAAATAGCAATTTTCCTTCACTGGGCTCATATTTAGTATTTTCAGTATTTCAGACACTTCCAGAACCAATCCTCTTGTAATATATGAAAGAACCCAGCATCACAATACCATTTTGAGAGATCAGATCAGAGTTTGGTGGAAAAAATACATGGTTTAAATTTTACACAAAAATTTATATATGTACATATCATTGGTGTTACATATTTTAAAATGTTAAGCTCCCCTAGTGTTGAAGTTGTATTTAAATAATATGTTTTTTTTTTTATCAAACTACTATGAAATCTCATTTCTTTGCAAAATTCTTCAAATAGTGTCAATATAATAATGTGAACATATGATTTAATTGCAACATTTTTATGTCTTATTAATAATTTTGATTGACCTTGCTCTATTTTAAACACTCTTTAGTACTATTTTTTACTTAATAATTATTTATAGCATTATACATTGTTTTATATTTCATGTTAATATATATAACCAATTCATGAAAAATTAGAATGAACAATGTGTTACAGCAAAACCTGGCTATGAATCAGGAGGAAAAAAAAGCAGATAAAGGAAAGTAATTTATGAAAGGGTTCTCTGTAGTTGCGATTGAACATAAATTCTAAGTTGGAACACTTAAATAAAGTTATAGTAAATATTTTTTAAATTTATATATATGTATATTTGCATATATATATATACATATATATATATGGACTGTGATATATTCTTCATATCTGAGTCACTAATATACATGACATTTAGCTTAATTAAATACAATTAAAATATTTTTGTCCCATATAAACGGAAAAAAATAGTTTTTTCAAATAGTTTTACTTAAACCAAATACAATGAATCTTGAAATACACAATTAATGAATTGTAACGTTATTTTATGTAACTGTAGAGAGAAAGAAGTGAGTTCTTTAAAGTTGACTGATTACAGAGGATTTTTTTTCTATAAAAAGTATTTGATTCTCAATTAATTCTTACAGTGATATTTAAATGAAATTTATTTCTAATCAACCTTTGAAAAAAGTCCATACATTTTTGAAAGACAACATGAGATAAAATTTCCTGAATATATTATTTTAATTGTTTAACACTTTGGACTATCATCCAGTTTTTTTAATGATTAATTATGTGTGTAGGCAAATTTTAATTATGCACAGCAGGGATTATTTCATGTACTACTAATAATGTATTTTATTACAATTGCTTATTACTAAAAATTCAATGTAGAAGATATGTCATGTAAATGTTTTTTCATCTGATATTACCTTAATGATTTTGGAGGATTTTTATTTATCATACAATTTGTGGTCAAATGTGTGACTATAATGTTATTAAATAAGGCATTTGGGAACACAATAATTTAATCTATCTGATTCTGAATAACATGTTTTTTTTTTTTTTTTTTTTTTTCCCCTATATGTAGGAAAAAAATGTTATCTAAGTATTAAAGTGTTAGGTTCTTACTAAGTGCTAATGAGATAATGAGATATTAGGTTCTTACTAAGTGCTAAGTTGGTACTTGACAATTCTCTAGTTCTGGCCTTTACTGGGAGTTTTGCTTGTAAATTCCTGGGGAAGAGCTTGCATGCTTAGGAAGAGCAAGTTCATTGGTTGAAGTAATTTTTCCCAGAAGCCCTTGCATTATCCCACACCCATTCTCTGGGAGGATAAAAGAGGGCAGCTCTGGAGGAAAGATGAGAGTTTTGTCTGGATGAGACTTGAGGCTGCTCTCTGCAGGAAGGGAAGTCGGCTCTCTACAGGAAGAAGAATCTGTCCAAGAGATTTGAGTTGACACAGCAGATCTCCCAGAGAGCGCAGCTTCTGGAGACAACAGCACATTATATTAAAGGATAGTTACTGTGCATTACAAATAATACAGTATAATATACTATATAGAAGCAAAAGAGAATTTTGTCCTTGAATTGAACAGAAATGTTAACCTTATTGTTCATTAGCTAATTCTTCAATTCTCCATTTCCCAGTTTAAGAAGAGGCTTTTATTCTATGGTGTCATTGCACTGCTCCAAGAGGAAAAAAAAAAAAAAGAAATAAAAGAAGAAAAAGAAAAGTCATCTATAGGCATAATTTTACTAAGAGTTATAGTAAAATATGGCCTAAATTGTATGAATATATTCTATTATTTTTCCATGTAGTTCTGTGTGTGTGTGTGTGTGTGTGTGTGTGCGTATTTGTCTTAGTGAAATGGGTGTAGATGCACTCATGCACATATATCCACATAAGTTTAAAGCTGTTAGTTTATTCTAACTGCTATTTTAATATTTGGCTTACAGGTTGGAATCTTTATCCAACATTTGTCTGCAACTTACTATGCATCTCCTTCTCTAAAAAGAATCAGTAATCTGCCTGGAAAATATCAGGTTATAAATAAGAACCTAAGAAAAATAAGTTTGAGCTAATCAAATTATTATTTTTGAAAATACAAGAAAGAAATATTGGACATATAGAACAAGGATTTATGAGATAAGGATTGATACAAGGTAAAACTTACAGTATTTTCCATATTAGTATTTAACTGAACATTACAAAATGCAACTACAGGGTTGAAATTGGTACCCAAAACTGTCAAGGGACAGATGACATTTATACAATACAATTGATCCAACTCATTAAAATGGTGGTACTTTAGTAGATTTCAAGCACTTTAAAAATACCAATATTTTAATGAAATGGATCAATTTCAATATAAAATTATCATTTGTCTCTGACAGTTTGAGGGAAAAACTATTTTGTTCCAAAATAACACTGTAGATAAAATGTGTCTGTTAAAGAACAAGTTTGTTTTTGTTTGTTTGTTTGTTTGTTTGTTTGTTTTTTTATTAATCTCAAAAGAAGAAAATATTTTTAAAAATGCAATCATATATTAAGTGATTTCCAAAGTGACATTTACCCCATAGCACCACAAAAAGCTGGGGGAAAATATCCAGAGAATACAAAAAGTAAAAAAGACCAAAAAAAAAAAAAAAAAAAAAATCAGCAAATATATTAATCTTCTTTATGAGATAAATAGAAGTCTATTTTATTCACTTTTTTGGAACAACAATATTCAGTTGAATATTTAGTTGAAATATTAGCTAGAATTTTTTTAAGCAATGAAAATTTTTTTACTAGAAATATAAAAGATAAGGAAAAGTTAACACATTTCATATCAGTCATTTATGTTCCTAGACTGCAAACTTTATGAGATAAGAAAGTATTTTATTTTCATATTTATAGATTAATTTAATAGTACAGAATAGATGCTTAGTGAGTAATTTTGTATGAAGGAATAATGTGCTGTATGTTATCATCATATACATAAACATACAAATGCATAAATAGTCAGCAACTTTCTTAATATCTGGATCACTAATCCACCTATCAACTACTTTGTTCCATTATTTCATGTAAATCTCATTTTCCATATCTGAGAAATCAGAAATTATAAATATTGGATTGTTAGAGGCAAATTTCTCTTTTTTAGGGGCAAATCTTATATTTGACACCCAGAAATTTTTAGTACACAATTAGTTATAAAGAGAGAAAAAGTAGGTTCTTGACTTACAGAAAGCTGGATGGGTCTAAATCGCTAAAGGATCTCTGTTTATGGAAGTGAATAGATTTACTTAAACATCAGTCTTAAACAACTTATTTAGACACTGCTAGAAATTTACCAAAATATAACCTCCCAAAGAACTGGCCTTAATAGATTATCAATAGCAGATCATTTAAATGGTATGATTCTAAAGGTTTCAGAGAGGGATTTATTCCCTATGAAAAAACAACACAGCAGCAGTAGACTTTCCTTGTGATTTATGCTTTTAAATTCTTTCATAGGTTAGTTTCATAGTTATTTTACAATTAAACTTTCATAGATTAGTTTCATAGTTATTTTACAATTAAACAACAACAAAAAAACTTGATTTAATGAAGATGGTGGGTAGCACTAAGTAGAGTGTCATGAAGACAAGAGTTTAAATATGGCTCCAAACATTTACTTGCTGTGTGCCTCTGCGTGAGGGATTTAAGCAATATCCCTAGTTTCCTTGTCTATAAAGCACCTATTTTCTATGACTATTGTGAGGATTAAATGAGATAATTGTAAAATACTTGAAAAACTTAATATTATTAAAATTGCTTAAGGTAAATTATCATATTTTACCTAAAACAGGAAGAAAGGAACATATAACGAAAGGACAATATGCATAGTGGGCAAAAGAGTACAGGAAGCAAAATCTATTTATTTCAAAGTAAAGTTTTCCCTCTTTTATAAGGAGATTATTATAAGATTGGACTTAAAGCTTTATTAAATCTCAACTTTAAAGCAACATAATGTAGAGGGCTAGGGGTAGAAAATAAATGATTTAAGAAATTGTTTGACTGATCTATATCTGCTAACAATAGACCAAGGAATAGTAAAATCAATATTTATCAAATATTTTGAGAATAAAAGGTATTTATAGAAAGATCATTAGATATTAGATTCAAAAGAAATTTTAAACTAATCTCACCTAATTACTTCATTTTGTGAGAAAATGAAGAGATGAGAAAACTGAAGTAAGGTACTATGAAATAACTTACCCAAAGACAAAGAATGAATGATGAATAGATCTCAAATCCAGATTTTCTGACTATAGGAGCCACTATCAAAGTATACACAGCACTGATGAAGTAGGTATTCAGTAAAAGCATATTAAATGAACAAACATGTAAATCAATGTTTCAGAAATATAAAAAATCCAATAATCCTTGAATTAGAAATAATACATATAAGTATTTGTGAAATGTTACAAAAGTTGAGCTTTATTAAAGCTGCCACATCATTTCTAAAATCCTTACAAAGAAACTTCCATTGAACACCACTAATATTTGCAGAACCTGCCTTTAATAGCTAAGTAGTTACTAGGTCCCCAGAGGGCTTATCATCTGTGCTGCATAAAGCCATGATTAGACATATTTATCCCAGCTGTCAATTATAACACATATTTTAAGAGAACCACTGCTCATAATAATAAAATAATTCTATGATAGCAGTGACAAAGCATCATAATAACATTTCTTAAGTAAACTTTTATAGACTAACTTCAGATACTCTTCACCATTAAAAATCTTTTTGGAAGAAACTATACCAATTTCTAAATGACTCAAAAGTTAAAAAGTAAAATAAACTGTGCAAAACCCTGGGAGATATCTTGTGTTGCAATCCTAGTAATAATATACTTGTTATTTTAATTATTAAATTAATTGTTGCTTCAACCTGTGTTTTATACCTTTAGGGAACCGATGATGTCCTGTGAACACAAACAAGATCAAACATAAAGATTTGAAATATGATACCATTTAAACCTATAAGAGACCTAAATGTAATTCTAAGCCACCTTTTTATAGTTGAAAAGACTAAGGCTCCAAGAAACTAAGGAATCTGCCTAACATCACCCAGGTTGTTATTGAAAAGTAAACATAAAAGAGGACAACAGGTTTAAAATAGTGATGAAAATACAAAATAAGGCAATAAAAGGCAATTAAAGAAAGCATATAGATAACGTAGACAGTATTGTTATTATTAACCTTGCATAAACTGATGCAGACTTTCCTTTATTCTCAGTGCATTGGGTAATTGTAGCTTAACCTATCCCATTGGAGAGAGATGCATTTTTGTTTCCTTACTTCTGTGGATTACCCAATCAAATTTTTATTTTTCTTCAAAGAAATAGTTATTCCTTTCCTTATTTCTTTGGCTTTACATGACATTAATTTGTGTCTTTCTGTACAAAAGATTAATAAAATTATTAAGAATGGGGGGAAGGGGCAGAGCCAAGATGGCGGAGAAGAAACACACGACTCTGTGAACGTCCTCACTCCCTCACAACCAATTAGATAAATTAAGTTTCAAAATAAGCCCAGGACTGATAGATACCACAAGGACTGGAAGCACGACTTACCAGCTGAAGAGAATCTGGAGTTTCAACAGAGAAGGTCAGTCCCCAGGGGAGGAAGAAGAGAGGCCAGCACAGACGGTGGGGTAGTGGCACACTGCACTGGTTGCGCTGGGGAGGACTCTGGGATCAGAGAAGCCACTGAGGTAAAGGAATCTGGCACAGGCTGTTAGCTCTTCTCTGCTAATTATTTAGCATCTCAGAAGAGAAAGCCAAAATATTTTAAAACTCAGATTAGATTTTCCCCGGACCCTGGAGGTAACTCAGCAGATCTCGGCACCAGGGGGTGTGGCCTCAGCTACCACCTGAGAATAGTTAAGAGATTGACAAGTGGGTGGATACGGCCCAAGGCAACACACACTGCCTAGTTTAGCTGGAGGGAGTGGAACTCAGCTCCAGGAAGTCCCAGAGAAGCAGAACCTTTGAACTAGGGACCGCGGTTTCTGGCAGACACTTCCAGTTTGAGCACAGGGGCTTTTCACGTCACCTGCTGCAGACATCCACGCCCCACCGGGACGCATAGGCTGGGCTTTGTGCTGCCTTTACAGTTCAGTCTCAAATCTCAGGGAAGCCGCTAAAACACAGCGCCCTCGGGGCACAGCAGCGCTAGTCACCTCTGAGGCACTTCCAGGGAGGGGGTGGGGAACTCTCTCCCAGAGCTCTCTCTTAGCTCAGGTGCAGGAGCCGCTGCATCCATCCGGTCTGGGAGGAAGCTGGTAAAGAAGTAAATAAATAATTTCCTATCCCAGGGACAGACCCCAAAAGATTTTTTAAGTATGAGCAAAAAAGCCAGAAAAACTATAGATTCCTTCTATACAGAGAAAGAGCGGGTATCCAACCCTGAGGAAGTTAACAGCAGAGAGACAGCAGATAACAACCTAAAGGGGAACGATTCCTGCCCCCCATCACATAACTCTCTCCATGAAGAGACTATTAAAAAATTAAGGGAGATTGAAGAAAACTGGGGAAAGGAAAGGGAAGCTATGATAGAGAATAACAACGTCCTGAAATTGGAGTTGGAAAAAATAAAGAATTCACAGGAGATGCAGGGAAACAAAATTTATGAATTAGAAAAGGTTAAAAAAACACAGGAAAGTAGGATTTCTGAATTGGAAAAGATAAAAAAGTCTCAAGAAAATAGAATTTCTGAATTGGAAAAAGAAAATAATTCTCAAAAAAAAAATTAGGGAAATGGAAAAAAAATTCAATAGAGCAAAGTAATTCATTTAAAAACGAAATTGGGCATTTACAAAAAGAACTAAAAACTGTGAAAGAAGAAAATAACTCCTTAAAAGTCAGGATGGAACAAATAGAAATGAATGATTCACAGAGAACCCAAGAATCAATCAAACAAAACAAAAAAAAAATGAGAAGCTGGAGAACAACGTCAAATACTTACTGGGAAAATCTATAGACCTGGAAAATCGATCTAGGAGAGCTAATCTGCGGATCATTGGACTTCCAGAAAACTATGACCAAAAAAAGAGCCTAGATTCTATTATACAGGAAATTAGTAAAGAGAACTGTCCAGAGATAATAGAAACAGAGGGGAAAGTAGATGTGGAAAGAATTCATCGAACTCCTTCTGAAATAGACCCTAAAAAAAGAACACCACGGAATATTGTGGCTAAGCTGCAGAATTACCAAACAAAGGAGAAAATCCTGCAAGCAGCTAGAAAAAAACAATTTAAATACCAAGGTGCCACAATAAGGGTCACCCAAGATCTGGCTGCCTCCACATTAAAAGATAGAAGGGCCTGGAACCTGATATTCCGTAAGGCAAAAGATCAAGGACTGCAACCAAGAATGAACTACCCAGCTAAGTTTAGCATCTTTTTCCATGGAAGAAGATGGTCATTCAATGAAACAGAGGAATTCTATATGTTTCTAAGAAAAAAACCAGACTTAAACAAAAAATTTGATCTACATCCACAAGACTGAAGAGAAACAGAAAAAGGTACACAGAACCCTTGAGAACTGTAACTCTGTTGTGGGTATATAAAAAGTACTCAAGGATAATTTGATTTTACTGATATAAAAGAAAAAAAGGGGGGTGTAGTAAAGGGAAGGATGTCGGTTCAGAAAAAGGGGAAGGAATGATAAAAAGAGGGAAACTACATCCCAGGAAGAGGCATAGAAAATACACCATATCTGAGGGAACTTAGTAAGGGGGAGAATCATTGTGTGAATCTTACTCTCATCAGGAGAGGCTCAAAGAGTAAATAATTAACATATTTGTTTTTCAGAGAATTTTCTCTCACCTCATTAAAAGGGGGGAGAGGAAAAGGGAAAAGGAAAAGGAGAATAAGTGAAGGGACTTGGAGGGAGGGGGGAGGGATCCTAAAAAAAAAAAAAAAAAAAAAAGAGGGAGGGTTGCGCGTCACAAGGGGGGTCTGTAAATTAAATATCGGGGAGGAGGATCAGGGGGGTCAAGGGAAAAAAGCATAATCTGGGGATAATACGATGGCAGGAAATACAGAATTAGTAATTTTAACTGTAAATGTAAATGGGATGAACGATCCCATCAAACAGAGATGGATAGCAGATTGGATCAAAAAGCAGAACCCTACAATATGTTGTCTACAGGAAACACACTTAAAGCAGGGAGATACATACAGAGTAAAGGTAAAAGGTTGGAGCAGAGCCTATTATGCTTCAGGTAAAGCCAAAAAAGCAGGGGTAGCTATCCTTATCTCAGATCAAGTAAAGGTAGCATAAATAATGAAGGCATATCAATACTAAACATATATGCACCAAGTGGTATAGCATCTAACTTTCTAAAGGAAAAGTTAAGAGAACTGCAAGAAGAAATAGACAGTAAAACTATAATAGTGGGAGATCTCAACCTTGCACTTTCAGATTTAGACAAATCAAACCACAAAACAAGAAAGAAATTAAAAAAGTAAATAGAACATTAGAAAAACTAGGTATGATAGACCTTTGGAGAAAACTTAATGGCAATAGAAAGGAATATACTTTCTTCTCAGCAGTTCATGGATCCTATACAAAAATAGACCATATATTAGGACATAAAGATCTCAAAATTAAATGTAGGAAGGCAAAAATAATAAATGCCTTCATCTCAGATCACAATGCAATAAAAGCTACATTCAGTAAAAAGTTAGGGGTAAATAGACCAAAAAGTAATTGGAAACTGAATAATCTCATCTTAAAGAATGACTAGGTGAAAGAGCAAATTATAGAAACAATTAACAATTTCACCCAAGATAATGACAATGATGAGACATCATATCAAAATCTTTGGGATGCAGCTAAAGCAGTAATAAGGGGAAATTTTATATCTTTAGAGGCTTATTTGAAGAAAATAGAGAAAGAGAAGATTAACAAATTGGGCTTACAACTTAAAAGGCTAGAAAAAGACCAAATTATAAACCCCCAACCAAAAATTAAACTTGAAATACAAAAATTAAAAGGAGAAATCAATAATATTGAAAGTAAAAAAACTATTGAATTAATAAATAAAACCAAGAGTTGGTTTTATGAAAAAGCCAATAAAATAGATAAACCTTTGGTAAATTTGATCAAAAACAAGAAAGAGGAAAATCAAATTGATAGTCTTACAAATGAAAAGGAGGATCTTTCCACCAATGAAGAGGAAATTAGAGAAATAATAAGGAGTTACTTTGCCCAACTTTATGCCAATAAATTTGATAACTTAAGTGAAATGGATGACTTCCTCCAAAAATATAGGCTCCCTAGATTAACAGAGGAGGAGATAAATTGCTTAAATAGTCCCATTTCAGAAAAAGAAATAGAACAAGCTATTAATCAACTCCCCAGGAAAAAATCCCCTGGACTAGATGGATTCACATGTGAATTCTACCAAACATTTAAAGAACAATTAGCCCCAATGTTTTATTTGAAAAAATGCGGGATGAAGGAGTCCTACCAAACTCCTTTTATGACACAGACATGGTACTGATACCTAAACCAGGTAGATCGAAAACTGAGAAAGAAAATTATAGACCAATCTCCTTAATGAATATTGATGCTAAAATCTTAAATAAGATATTAGCAAAAAGACTTCAGAAAATCATCTCCAGGATAATACACTATGATCAAGTAGGATTTATTCCAGGAATGCAGGGCTGGTTTAATATTAGGAAAACTATTAATATAATTGACCATATTAATAATCAAATTAATAAGAACCATATGATCATCTCAATAGATGCAGAAAAAGCATTTGACAAAATCCAACATCCATTCCTACTAAAAACTCTTGAGAGTATAGGAATAAATGGACTATTCCTTAGAATAATCAGGAGTATATATTTAAGACCGTCAGTAAGCATAATATGCAATAGAAATAAACTGCAACCTTTCCCAGTAAGATCAGGAGTGAAACAAGGTTGCCCACTATCACCATTACTATTCAATATAGTACTAGAAACGCTAGCCTCGGCAATAAGAGCCGAGAAAGAGATTCAAGGAATTAGAGTAGGAAATGAGGGAATTAAACTATCACTTTTTGCAGATGACATGATGGTATACTTAGAGAACCCCAAAGACTCTGCTATAAAGCTACTAGAAATAATTCAAAATTTCAGCAAAGTGTCAGGATACAAAATAAATCCACATAAATCTTCGGCATTTTTATATATCACTAACAAAATGCAACAGCAAGAGATACAAAGAGAAATTCCATTCCAAACAAATGTTGAGAGTATAAAGTATTTGGGAATCCATCTACCAAAGAAAAGTCAGGAATTATATGAGAAAAATTACAAAACACTTGCCACAAAAATAAAATCAGATTTAAATAATTGGAAAGACATTCAGTGCTCTTGGATAGGCCGAGCGAATATAATAAAGATGACAATACTCCCCAAATTAATCTATTTATTTAGTGCTATACCAATCAGACTCCCAAGAAACTATTTCAATGACCTAGAAAAAATAACAACAAAATTCATATGGAAGAATACAAGGTCAAGAATTGCAAGGGAACTAATGAAAAAAAACTCAGAGGAAGGTGGTCTAAGTGTACCTGATCTAAAGCTATATTATATAGCAGCAGTCACCAAAACCATTTGGTATTGGCTACGAAATAGACCGGTAGATCAGTGGAACAGATTAGATACAAAGGACAAAAAAGGATACATATATAGCAACCTAATCTTTGAAAAACCCAAAGATACCAACATTAGGGATAAAAATTCATTATTCGGAAAAAACTGTTGGGAAAACTGGAAATTAGTATGGCAGAAATTAGATATGGATCCACACTTAACACCATATACCAAGATAAGATCAAAATGGGTCCATGATTTAGGCATAAAGAGAGAGATAATAAATAGATTAGAGGAACAGAGGATAATCTACCTCTCAGACTTGTGGAGGAGGAAGGAATTTATGACCAGAGGAGAACTAGAGATCATTATTGATCACAAAATAGAAGATTTTGATTACATCAAACTAAAAAGTTTCTGTACAAATAATACTAATGCAAACAAGATTAGAAGGGAAGTAACAAATTGGGAAAATATTTTTAAAAACAAAGGTTCTGACAAAGGTCTCATTTCCAAAATATATAGAGAACTGACCATAATTTATAAGAAATCAAACCATTCTCCAATTGATAAATGGTCAAAGGATATGAACAGACAATTCTCAGAGGAAGAAATTGAAACTATATCCACTCACATGAAAGAGTGTTCCAAATCACTACTGATCAGAGAAATGCAAATTAAGACCATTCTGAGATACCACTACACACCTGTCAGATTGGCTAAGATGACAGGAACAAAAATGTTGAATGTTGGAGGGGCTGTGGGAAAACTGGGACACTAATACATTGCTGGTGGAGTTGCGAAAGAATCCAGCCATTCTGGAGAGCAATCTGGAATTATGCCCCAAAAGTTATCAAACTGTGCATACCCTTTGACCCAGCAGTGCTACTACTGGGATTATATCCCAAAGAAATACTAAAGAGCGGAAAGAGACATATATGTGCCAAAATGTTTGTGGCAGCTGTTTTTGTTGTGGCTAGAAACTGGAAGATGAATGGATGCCCATCAGTTGGAGAATGGTTGGGTAAATTGTGGTATATGAAGGTTATGGAATATTATTGCTCTGTAAGAAATGACCAGCAGGAGGAATACAGAGAGGCCTGGAGAGACTTAAATCAACTGATGCTGAGTGAAATGAGCAGAACCAGAAGATCACTGTACACTTCAACAACAATACTGTATGAGGATGTATTCTGATGGAAGTGGAAATCTTCAACATAAAGAAAAACCAACTCACTTCCAGTTGATCAATGATGGACAGAGGTAGCTACACCCAGAGAAGAAACACTGGGAAATGAATGTAAACTGTTAGCACTAATATCTGTCTGCCCAGGTTACATGTACCTTCGGAATCTAAAGTTTATTGTGCAACAAGAAAATGGTATTTACACACATGTATTGTACCTAGACTATATTGTAACACATGTAAAATGTATGGGATTGCCTGTCATTGGGGGGAGGGAATAGAGGGAGGGGGGTATAATTTGGAAAAATGAATACAAGGGATAATATTATAAAAAATATATATATAATAAAAAATTAAAAAAAAAAGAATGGGGGGAAGGATTCTATATTCTTTGTGGGAACCTCCATTTATCTAGCACATCTTCCTCAAAGAGGAGAACAAAGAAAACAAATTTTAATTGAGCTCCTGCTACATTAGACAGAATGCTGCAGCTTTTACAAATATCATCTCTTTTGTTCTTCAAAATTATTCTCAAAGGTGGATTATGAGATACAAAAGTTAAGTGAATTATCCATGGTCACATAACAACTAAGTATAAACAACGTAGACTTAAATTTAGATCTTCCTGATACCAGCTCCAGTTCTCTATAATGTGCCACCCCATTGTAATAGGCAGCACAATTTCCATTCCTGAGGCAAACCAAACTTCCCCAAAAGCTCATTTCCTAAATGTCCCAGACCTACAATACAATCCTGGCAAGATTCACCTCAAAGCTTCTCTACCCATTTATAAAATCTCCCTTTGACACAATGCCTAAGTTGCTGGTATAGTTCAAGAACTTAAAGTCTGTCCTGAGTTGTCACTATCTCTGTAGTCAGGCTCTATCTGATGATCAGATTTTGCTCTGGTAGATACAAGTCTCTATTCTTACATTTCCAACGTTCCATTCATTTATGTAATATTGTTCTTTACATAATGGTGGGGATTGGGCTAAAAGAAGGTGTAAAGTCCTGTTGTCTCCAGAGACTGCCAATCGCTCTGTGGGAGGAGATCTGTTGTCTCAACTCAATCTCTTAGCCAGATTCTTCTTCCTGTAGATCTGCTGCCAACTCTTACCTAGTGTAGAGACTTCTCTTCCAGAGAGCCACCCCAATTCTGGCCCAGACAAGACTCTCTCCTTGCACAATGGTGTCTTTTTTTTTTTTTTTTATCCTCCCAGAGAATGGGCATGGAATAACTCAGGGGCTTCTGGGAAAAAATGCTTCAACCAATGAACTTGCTCCTCCTAAACATGTAAGCTCCTCCCCAGGAGTTCACAGGGGTAAAACTCCCCTAAAGGCCGGAACTAGAGAATTGTTAAGTACCGACTTAGCACTTAGTAAGAACCTATTATCTCATTATCTCATTAGTACTTAGTAAGAACCTAACATCTCCCCCTTTCTTTTGATTTAGACCATAGGGTGGCCATGACCCTGAAACATAAATCAATCAATATGTGAGGCATTACACATAATTACAAAGATTACATAAACACATAGTAACATAGTAACATAGTAACATAACACATGCTAGAAGTATATAACAAATAACATGATCAAATAATCATAAATTGAGAATTTATAAATGTCCATAAGTCCATTGTCCAATGGAGTCCTCTGTTGCATTTTGGACATGGGGTTTTAGGTCTTCTCTCACCCTGTCTTCTCACTCTATCTCCGTACCTACATTGAGCTCTTAGGTGTCCAGTTTTTCCACATTGGAAACATCGATGAATTTCTCTAGAAATCCCTTGCCAGGAAGGACCCTGTCTTTCCATGTTCATCATAGTCTGGGTGTAAAAAGCATTTGTTCCCACTGTAGCACATCATGTTATGATCTCCTCTAAAGGAGCATCTTTATCTAATCCTAATATAATTCTTTGGCAAATCTCATTGGCATTTTCCTTAGCCAGATGTCTGGTCATTATTTCTGTAGCTGCATTTTCTCCAATAGTTCTTTTGACAGCAGTTTGCAAACATCCCACAAAATCTGCAAAAGGTTCATTGGGACCTTGCTCTATTTTGGTGAAAGCCTCCCCCTGATCTTTCTGTCTGGGGAGGATACCCCAAGCTTTTATTGCAGCCTTAGCAATTTGCTCATACACTGTGATGGGATATTTGACCAGTTCTGAATTCTCTCCACAGTGACTTCACCAGCTAAGTGCTCAAAAGTGAATTGTGTGTTAACTCCTATTTCCAAATAGCATCTGACTTGGATTTTACATAATTCATGAAACTCTGCAAGCCACAAGTTTTGACCAGGTTCTCGACATGTCTTTGCTCTGGATTTCCAATAATTCGGGGTTAGGACTTCATAAGACAAACCATCTAGTAACATTTTAACATAAGCTGATGTAGCCCCATAAAGAGTACAATCTTTTTTCAAATCTTTAATTTTATTCAAATCTAAAGGTGTATATTTTCTCTTTTTTTGACCTACAGAGTCAATACCTTCAATCACAGGATATGTATGTATAAAATATATATCCTGTCCTTCTCTCTTAGCCTTCAGCAATGCTTTTTCTAATCTTGTCATAGGCTGCTTCAGAATCAGAGTCATCACACCCCTAATTCCTCATTTAAATCCTCTTGCTCTTGGGCAAGATCTTGATCTTTCCTTTTTCCCTCACACTTCCTCCTTTGTTCATTTTTAAAACTTTTCCTTCTCCTACAAGTTGCTCGATAGTTTAAGGGTAATTGAACTATGTTGTAGATATAAAATACCTCTGCAGAAATTGAATGAGGCCTAAGTTTTTGCGTGAAATTCTTTCATTTCAAATCGCACTAGCTTACAGTTATCTACATAACTTCCTCTAAGAACCAAGGGGACGTGCGTCTTAATGCAGCCAAGAGTTTAGCAATCTGTACCCAGATTACAAGTAAACTCTGCTCTTCAATTATCTTAATTATACTCTCAATTGTACCACTCCTGGGTGGGGCTGGAGCGCTGCTGGGGCTGGAGCTGAGTTGGCTGAGATCAAGGGATTGTTTTAGCTAACATCTGCCCCATTTCAGCTATAAGAGATTGCTGGTTTATCCCTTAAGAAGTTAAGTTCCTTATTTGTCTATTAGAACACTCACTTAATCTTTAACAAATTTTCCTTGTTACTCACCGTTAGTTCTGCATCAGAAAGTCTTTTCCACTGGAATCTGAATCAGAAGTTTTTCCACTGGAATCAGGATTGTGTCTGTTCCTGTTCAGCCACCAAATTGTGAAGGTCCAGGCTAGCTCCTCTGAATGGCTCAGAATAAGTCCTTATCAGGATAAGCAAAAGTCCTTGCCCCACGTTGTGGACACCAATATGTAAAATCCTGTTCTCTCCAGAGACTACCAATCGCTCTCTGGCAGGAGATCTGTTGTCTTAACTCAATCTCTTGGCCAGATTCTTCTTCCGGTAGACCTGCTGCCAACTCTGACCTAGTGTAGACACTTCTCTTCCAGAGAGCTGCCCCCACTCTGTCCCGGACAAGACTCCCAATCTCTCAAGTGCCGCCCTCTTTTATCCTCCCAGAGAATGAGTGTGGGATAATGCAAGGGCTTGTGGGAATATTACTTCTATCAATGAACTTGCTCCTCCTAAACATGTAAACTCCTCCCCAGGAGTTAACAGGGGTAAAACTCCCTTAAAGGCTGGAACTAGAGAATTGTTAAGTACTGACTTAGTACTTAGTAAGAACCTATCATCTTATTATCTCTTTAGCACTTAGTAAGAACCTAACAAGAAGGGATCTTAAATGGTGGCATATCTGGCATGAGTCTTAAAATTTTTCTCATGCATTAAGAAAATTTCATAAATACAACAGCAGTCTCCAAATCTTCCTCTTCCTATTCAACTATATCCCCGTTTTTAAAGTTTACTTTGGCATTGTATGTAGTTATTTATTTTCTTAGTGACATAGATGGATTACAAACATGATGCTTTTAAATCCCCATGAGTATATTCAACAACCAAGATTTCATCCCAGAGCCTGGTTTCACATGATTCTTGAATACATACTGAAGGAATATAGCTTCTAGGGGAAATAATCTTAGAGTGTTTCTGTTCTAACAATCTGCATTAATTCTAAAGACTTCTGACTTTGGAATCTGTGATCCTGAGGTCCCTCCCCCCAATCTTGAAGTGCTATAGTTCTAGCAATCTATCAGTGATTGCAAAAATCCTCTGGCCTAGAAATATAATAATAATTCTTCCCTTAGACTTTAAGTGTTATGCTCTGTCCAAACAGATGGAGTTTATTAGCCAGAGACCATATAGGGCCCCCTATCCAAATCACATGGCCTGGAGGAAAGGAGATACAAGGTTTATATAGAGTCCTAACTAGATTTTGCAAGTGAGAATTAATACAAGCAGAACATGTGGTTAGCCTACTTCCTTATCTAACATCTTGTAGCTGTTGTTATCTTCAAAAAAAAATATTCTTCAAATTCTGGCAAAACTCTAACAGGGTGGCAAAGAAAGGTCAGGGCCTGCACAATGTCTCCCGTTGCTATTCATCATTGTTATACAATCGTATGAGAAGGAGATTGGGGTTTCTGAATAATGTCAACTTCTGGGCTTGTCCAAACCCGGTTTTTCTGGATGGGGGCAAAGAAAGAGGTATAGCCTAACATCCAGGGTCTAATATAAGGAAGTCTCAGTGTTTCTAACAATCTTGTCTGGCAATGATTGTAAAGTTTTTTGGCTTTAGGATCATCCTAGGTTTGCTGGTCACTGATAGCCAAATTTCCAAGACCACTCCTCAGTTCCACCTCTAGGCCATAAAATTAGCACACCAATGTGAAGAACTAGAGAAATGTGTCTAAAAAACACTAAATTCTTTTGGAACTTAGCCTGCTTAATTCGTATTATAATTACAATAAACTTTTCCCCTTGACTTGGAAATAAATTCAAGCCTGCAAATTCTTTTGAGATACTTCATGACACTGTCTGAAACCCCCAACCCTTTGGGGTCCCTTCCCAACCTCAACATTTCCTGGCCCAATACAAGGACAATCTGTCCTGCCCTAACTTGATTCCCTCCTTATTAAGGTAAGATCCCAGTTTTTTTTTTTTTTTTTTTCTCCTTCAATCCTATAGCTGGGAAGCCCCAAGTCACTAGGAGAAGGCTTGTCTGGGTCATCATGAATTCCATGCTAAGCAAGTTTTTTCTTGACTTGGGATGCCTAGACTTGGAAATTCTTGCAATTTTCATCAAAGTTCCTAGGGAACTTTTGCCAACTTTTCATCTTTTTTAGGTTTCCAGAGGAGACAAAGAGCTATGGGATGGAATTTGGCTAAATTTTATGGCTTTTAGTAAAGATGGTACAGTCATTTTTGTCTGTGTATGCATTTCTGTGCAGAATGTTTACATCATGTTTGTTCTGTGAGCTAGATTTTGCTAATTGAAAAAAATTAATATACAACAAGCAAGAAAAAAAAAAAGAAAAAGAAAACCTCTTTGCTGTAGTTAGAATGCTGGGAAGATCTCTTAATATCCTTGACTTTTAAAAGCTTAACTTTTTCCTGGTCAAGATGGGGTACCACAGAAATAAAGTTAGATAATTAAAATTAAAATAAAATCTTAGCAGATTCTCAAAGTTTTGAGAGAAAACAGCTTAGCAGTTTCTCAAAGTTTTGAGAGTAATAACTAAGAAGTTTGGCAAATAGTCATTTTAAGATTACAAGAAAAATCACTGAAACATCCAGGGATTTACTTCATTCTGAAATTAAAAAAAAAAACTATGTAAATAACAAATTTTTATTAACCCTTTCTTGATGCCTCTCTTGTCTGGAGTCCCCTTCTGCTCCTTTGGAAAAGCATCGCAGAAGGTATTAAGAGACTCTTTCTGCTCCACTCCCCTGAGTAGATCTCGTTTGTGGAAATTTTCTAACAAGATCAATATAACCCATGTCCCTCTTCTCATCTCATATCAGATTTTTAAAAAAGAAAATGCTCTCTAGGGACTCCACACAGCCTTGCAGAAATATTTCCTCAACCCAGCTTGGGAGAATGGGGGTCAGACTCCGTGGTTAGCATTCCCTGAGCCCTGGCAACTGATATTACCATGAAAGGGAAATCCTGAAACTAGTTACCCCATCCTTCAGCAGGTTCTCTTCAGAAACTACCAGGGAAGAATCTGGGTACCCCTGGCAGCACGCAGCATGGCAGTGTGAGGTGAGAAAACCAGTCAGCCTCTACATTTGGTAAGACCACCAGTCTCTGTTTCAGTTGTAGATATGTATTAGCTATTTAATTTATGTCAAATTATTTTTATTTCTGTCCAGTTTTCTGATTTGTAAAGAGAAATAATAACTATTGTTTTGAAGATCACATGGTTACAAAAGTGTTTATCATAAAACATGTAATATGAATGTTAGCTGCTTTATTGAATATGATTGCCTCATATTTAATAACTTTGTAGGTTTTTAGATATAACTAACATACAATGTCAAAGAAATTGTAAAGGAGCTCTAATTAAAGTTCACTAAAGGAATATATAAATTGTAATCTATTTGTATTAATAGTATTAACAAGATTTAAGAGTTTGGGAACTTTAGGAAAACAGAAAAGAAGTTTGCTACTACTAATTAAAATGTTAAATAGAACATTAGAAAAATAGGTGTGATAGATCTTTGGAGAAAACTGAATGGTGATAGAAAGGAATATACTTTCTTCTCAGCAGTTCATGGAACCTATACAAAAAATTGATCACATATTGGGCATAAAGATCTCAAAATTAAATGCAGGAAAGCAGAAATAGTAAATGCTTTCTTGTCAGATCACAATGCAATAAAAACTACATTCAACAAGAAGTTAGGGGTAAATAGACCAAAAAGTAATTGGAAATTAAATAATCTCATCTTAAAGAATGACTGGGTAAAACAGTAAATTATAGAAACAATTAATAATTTCACCCAAGATAATGACAACGATGAGACATCATACCAAAATTTGTGGGATGCAGCTAAAGCAGTAATAAGGGGAAATTTTATATCTTTAGAGGCTTACTTGAATAAAATAGAGAAAGAGAAGATCAATGAATTGGGTCTGCAACTTAAAAAGCTAGAAAAAGACCAAATTAAAAACCCCCAACCAAAAACTAAAACTAAACTTGAAATTATAAAATTAAAAGGAGAAATCAATAATATTGAAAGTAAAAAACAAACAAACAATTATTGAATTAATAAATAAGACTAAGAGTTGGTTTTATGAAAAAGCCAAAAAAATAGATAAAACTTTGGTAAATCTGATCAGAAAAAGGAAAGAGGAAAATCAAATTGTTAGTCTTAAAAATAAAAAGGGGGATCTTTCCACCAATGAAGAGGAAATTAGAGAAATAATAAGAAGTTACTTTGCCCAACTTTATGCCAATAAATTTGATAACTTAAGTGAAATGGATGACTTTCTCCAAAAATATAGGCTTCCTAGATTAACAGAGGAGATAAACTGCTTAAATAGTCCAATTTCAGAAAAAGAAATAGAACAAGTTATTAATCAACTCCCCAGGAAAAAATCCCCAGGACGAGATGGATTTACATGTGAATTTTACCAAACATTTAAAGAACAATTAGCCCCAATATTATATAAACTATTTTAAAAAATAGGGGATAAAGGAGTTCTACCAAACAACTTTTATGACACAGACATGGTACTGATACGTAAAGGTAGGTTGAAAACTGAGAAAGAAAACTATAGACCAATCTCCTTAATGAATATTGATGGTAAAATCTTAAATAAGATATTAGCAAAAAGACTTCAGAAAATCAGCCCCAAAATAATATAGTATGATTAAGTTGGATTTATACAAGGAATCCAGGGCTGATTTAATATTAGGAAAACTATTAATAAAACTGACCATATTAATAATCAAATTAAAAAAAAAAAACATGTGATCATCTTAATAGATGCAGAAAAAGCTTTTGATAAAATACAACATCCATTCCTACTAAAAACACTTGAGAATATAGGAATAAATGGACTATTCCTTAAAATAGTCAGGACCATATATTTAAGCCTGTCAGTAAGCATAATATGTAATGGAGATAAACTGAAACCTTTCCCAGTAAGATCAGGAGTGAAACAAGGTTGCCCACTATCACCATTACTATTCAATATTGTAGTAGAAATGCTAGCCTCAGCAATAAGCGTTGAGAAAGAGATTAAAGGAATAAGAATAGGGAATGAGGAAATCAAACTGTCACTCTTTGCAGATGACATGATGATATACATAGAGAAACCCAGACATTCTAATAAAAAGTTATTAGAAATAATTCACAACTTTAGCAAAGTGGCAGGATACAAAATAAATCCACATAAATCCTCAGCATTTTATGCATAACCAACCAAATGCAACAGCAAGAGATAAAAAGAGAAATTCCATTCAAAACAAATGTAGAGAGTATAAAATATTTGGGAATCCATCTACCAAAGAAAAGTCAGGAATTATATGAGCAAAATTAAAAAAACATTTGTCATAAAAATAAAGTCATATTTAAATAATTGGAAAGACATTCAGTGCTTGTGGATGGGCTGAGCGAATATAATAAAGATGAAAATCCTCCCCAAATGAATCTATTTATTTAGTACTATACCAATCAGACTCCCAAGAAACTATTTTAATGACCTAGAAGAAATAACAACAAAATTCATATGGAAGAATAAAAGGTCAAGAATTTCAAGGGAATTAGTGAAAAAAAAAGTCAGATGAAGGTGGTCTAGCTGTATCTGATCCAAAGTTATATTACAAAGCAGCAGTCACCAAAATCATTTTGAATTGACTAAGAAATAGACTAGTTGATCAGTGGAACTGATTAGGTACACAGGACAAAATAGGGTACAAGTATAGCAATCTAGTGTTTGACAAACCCAAAGATAACAACAAAAATTCATTATTTGAAAAAAAAACTGTTGGGAAAACTGGAAATTAGTATGGCAGAAATTAGATATGGACCCACACTTATCCCCATATGCTAAGATAAGATCAAAATGAGTCCATGATTTAGGCATAAAGAATAAGATCATTAATAGATTCGAGGAACATAGGATAGTTTACCTCTCAGACTTGTGAAGGAGGAAGGAATTTGTTACCAGAGGAGAACTAGAGAGGATTATTGATCACAAAATAGAAGATTTTGATAACATCAAATTAAAAAGCTTTTGTACAAATAAAACTAATGTAAACAAGATTAGAAGGGAAGTAACAAATTGGGAAAATATTTTTACAGTTAAAGTTCTGATTAAGGCCTCATTTCCCTAATTTATAAGAAATCAAACCATTCTTCAATTGATAAGTCAAAGGATATGAACAGACAATTTTCAAATAATGAAATTGAAACTATATCCACTAATATGAAAGAGTGTTCCAAATCACTATTGATTAGAGAAATGCAAATTAAGACAACTCTGTGATACCACTACACACCTGTCAGATTGGCTAAGATGACAGGAAAAGATTATGATGAATGTTGGAGGGGATGTGGGAAAACTGGGACACTGATGCATTGTTAGTGGAGTTGTGAAAGAATCCAGACATTCTGGAGAACAATTTGGAACTATGCCCAAAAAGTTATCAAACTGTACATACCCCTTGATCCAGCATTGCTACTGCTGGGCTCATATCCCAAAGAAATATTTAAGATGAGAAAGGGACCTGTATGTGCCAAAATGTTTGTGGCAGCTCTTTTTGTATTGGCTAGTACCTGGAAAATGAATGGATGCTCATCAATTGGAGAATATTTGGGTAAATTATGGTATATGAATGTTACGGAATATTATTGCTCTCTAAAAAATGACCAGCAGGATGAATACAGAGATATTTGGAGAGACTTATAGGAACTAATGCTGAGTGAAATGAACAGAATCAGAAGATCACTGTACACTTCAATATTGTATGACGATGTATTCTGATGGAAGTGGATATCTTCAACATAAAGAAGATCCAACTCACTTCCAGTTGATCAATGATGGACAGAAACAGCTATACTCAGAGCAAGTAAACTAGCCTATGTTCTTCTAATTTGTTTGTAATATCTTCTTTATGTCTAGATTCATGAACCCATTTCAAACTTATCTTGATATGTGTGGGTCAATGTCTACTTATTGTCATAACAGTTTCCAGTTTTCCCACCAGTTTTTGTGAAATAGTGAATTCTTATCCCAATAGCTGGGGTCTTTGGGTTTGTCAAACACTAGATTATTAACATTATTGGCTATTTTGTCCTTTGAAATTAACGTATTCCACTGATCAGCTAGTCCATTTCTTAGCCAATACCAAATGGTTTTGGTAACCACTGCTTTATAATATAATTTTAGATTTGGTACAGCTATGCCATTTTCATTTGATTTTTTTTTTTAATAATTCCCTTGAAATTCTTGACCTTTTGTTTTTCAAGATGAACTTTTTTGTTATTTTTTCTAGGTCATTAAAATAGTTTTTTGGGAGTCTAATTGGTATAGCACTAAATAAATAGATTAGTTTAGGTAGTACTCTCATCTTTATTATATTTGCTCGCCCTATGCAAGAACATTTAATATTTTTCCAATAGGTTAGATCTGACTTTCTTTGTATGGAAAGTGTTTTGTAGTTTTGCTCTTATAATTCCTGACTTTCCCTGGGAAGAGAGATTCCCAAATATTTTATACTATTGTTAGTTACTTTAAATGGAATTTCTCTTTGTAACTCTAACTGTTGGATTTTGTTATGAATATATAAAAATGCTGATAACTTATGTGTATTTATTTTGTATCCTGCAACTTTGCTAAAGTGTGGATTATTTCTAATAGTGTTTTAGTAGAATCTCTGGGCTTCTCTAAGTATGCCATCATATCATCTGCAAAGAGTGATAGTTTTATTTCCTCCTTATCTACTCCAATTCCTTTAATCTCTTTCTCAACTCTTATTGCCAAAGCTAGCATTTTAAATTCAATATTGAATAGACATGGTGATAGTGGCCAACCTTATTTCACTCCTGATCTTATTGGGAATGGTTCCAGCTTACTGATTTTACTGATGTTACTGATGTTACTGATGGTTTTAAATAGATGCTACTGATTATTTTAAGGAAAAGTTCATTTATTCCTATGCTCTCAAGTGTTTTTAATAGGAATGGAAGTTGGATTTTAATCAAATGATTTTTTTCTGCATCCATTGAGATGATCATATTTGTTTTTTGTTAATTTGGTTATTGATATAGTCAATTATGGTAATAGTTTTTCCTAATATTGAACCACTCCTTCATTCCTGGTATAAATCCTACTTGGTCATGGTGTGTTATCCTGGGGATGATTTCTGTACTCTTTTAGCTAATATTTCATTTAAGATTTTAGCATCAATATTCATTAGGGAGATTGGTCTGTAATTTTCTTTCTCTATTTTCAAACTCGGTTTATGTATCAATACCATGTCTATGTCATAAAAGGAATTTGGTAGGAGTCCTTTATTGCCTATTTTTTCAAATAGTTTATATATCACTGGAGTTAATTGTTCTTTAAATGTTTGGTAGAATTCACATGTAAATCCATCTGGTCCTGGGGATTTTTTTCTTAAAGAGTTAATTAATAGCTTGTTCTACTTCTTTTTCTAAAATGGGACTATTTAAGCAATTTACTTCCTCCTCTGTTAATCTGGGAAGCCTATACTTTTTAAGGTAGTCATCCATTTTACTAAGGTTATCAAGTTTATTGGCATAAAGTTGAGCAAAGTAAATTCTTATTATTGCTCTAATTTCCTCTTCATTGGTAGAACGTTCTCCCTTTTCATTTTTAAGACTAACAATTTGATTTTCTTCTTTCCTTTTTCTAATCAGAATTACCAAAGGTTTATCTAGTTTATTGTATTTTTTTCATGGAACCAGCTTAGTTTTATTTATTAATTCAATGCTTTTTTACTTTCAACATTATTTATTTCTATTTTTTAATTATAGAATTTCAAGTTTAGTATTTCATTGGAGCTTTCTACTTTGATCTTTTTTTCTAGCTTATTAAGTTGCAAGCCCAATTCATTGATCTTCTCTTTCTCTATTTTATTTAAGTAAGCCTTTGGCTACATCTCACAAATATTGGTATTGTTTTTCATTGTTGTCATTTTCTTGGGTGAAATTATTAATTGTCTATATGATAAGCTGTTTTATCCAATCATTCTTTAGAATGAGATTATTTAATTTTCAATTACTTTTTTTGGTCTATTTACCCCTAGCTTTTTGTTGAATGTAGATTTTATTACATTGTGATCTGAAAAGAATGCAGTTACTATTGCTGCCTTTCTGCATTTAACTTTGACATCTTTATGTCCTAATATTTGGTCAGTTTTTGTATATGTTTCATGACCTGCTGAGAAGAAAGTGTACTCCTTTCAGTCTCCATTCAGTTTTTCCCAAAGATCTATCCTACCTAACTTTTCTAATATTCTATTTATTTCTTTAACTTCATTCTTATTTGTTTTGTGGTTTGATTTATCTAATTCAAGATTGTAAGATTGAAATCTCCCACTATTACAGTTTTGCTGTCTATTTCTTCTTGCAATTCTCTTAACTTCTCCTTTAGAAAGTTAGATGCTATAACACTTAGTGGATATATGTTTACTATTGATATTTTTTCATTGTCTATGCTATCCTTTAGCAAGATATAGTTTCCTTCCTTATCTCTTTTAATTAGATTAATTTTTGCTTTTGCTCGATCTGAGATAAGGATGGCTACCCCTGCTTTTTTTGACTTCATCTAAAGCATAATAGATTCTGCTCCAGCCTTTTGCCTTTACTCTGTATGTATCTCCCTGCTTTAAATGTGTTTCCTGTAACTAACCTATTGTAGGGTTCTGGCTTTTGATCCAATCTGCTATCTGCTCCTGCTTTATGAGAGAGTTTATCCCATTCACATTTACAGTTAAAATTACTAATTTTGTATTTCTTGCCATCTTATTATCCCAGATTATGCTTTTCTTTTTCTTACTTCTCTTTAGCCCCTTCCCTAGTATTAAATTTATGGGCACCACTTGCCTCATGAAGCTCTCCCTCTATATGATCCTGATCCCCTTTGATTCTCTTCTTTTTTCTTGTGCCTTTCCCATATTACTCTTTTCCTTTTCCCTTTTCCTCTCCCACTTTTTAATGAGATGAGAGATTCTCTGTAAACCAAATATGTCAATTATTTTCTCTTTCAGCCAACTCTGATAAGAGTAAGATTCACACAAAATGTTCCTCCCCCTCTCTAAATTCCCTCAGACATGATAGGTTTTCTTTGCCTCTTCATGGAATATTATTTCCCTCTTTTTATCTTCCCTTTTTTCCTTTTTCTGATATTATTTCTATTTCTATTTCTCTTTTTATATTATATCAGTAACATCAAATTATACATGCATTCTTTTTGTATATCTATAATATAAATACAGTTCTCAAGAGTTCTTTTTACATTTTTCTGCTTCTCTTAAATCCTATAGTTGGAGGTCAAATTTTTTGTTCATCTCTTTTTTTTTTCATTAGAAAGAAATTGAATTACCCAGTTTCATTAAATGTCCACCTTCTTCCCTGGAAGAAAATGCTCAGCTTAGCTAGGTAGTTTATTCTTGGCTGCATTCCAAGTTCTTTTGCCTTTTGGAATATCAGATTCCAGGCTGGTAGATCTTTTAATATGGAAGCAGCTAGATCTTGAATGATTCTTATTGTGGATCCTGGGTATTTGAATAGTTTTTTGTTTTTTGTTTTTTTCTTTTTTCTTTTTTTTTCTGGCTGCTTGTAGTATTTTTTTCCCTGAAATTTAGCCACAATATTCATTAGAGTTTTAATTTTAGGGTCTTTGATTTAGGGTCTTGTTTGATGAATTCTTTCAATGCTCACTTTACCTTCTATATTCTTGGCAGTTCTCTTTAATGATTTTCTTTAAACTAGTATCTAGGCTCTTTTTTTCACCATAATTTTCAGAAAGTCCAATAATCCTCAGATTATCTCTCCTAGATGTATTTTCCAGGTCTGTTGTTTTTCCAAGTAGATATTTATCTTTTTTTTTTTGGTTTTGATTGACTGATTTTTGATATCTCAATGAATCACTCATTCCTGTTTGTTCAGTTCTGATTTTTAATGAGTTATTTCCTTCATTAGCTTTTTTATTTTATTTTATTTTATTTTTTACTTCTTTCTGTATATATTCAGTTAAGTTTTTAAATGAGCTGTTTTGCTCTATGGAAATTTTTTTTTCCATTTCACTATTTTTTACTGAGTTTTCTTTTTGCAATTCACAAATCCTACTTTCCTGGGAGTTCTTTATCTTTTCCAATTCACAAATTCTGTTTCCATGGGAGTTCTTTTCTAATTCACATTTCAGGAAGTTGTTTTCTTTTTCTACTTCATCAAATTTTTCTTTAAGTGAGTTATATGTCTTTTCTGTACTCTCTTGCATAGCTTCTCTTTCCTTTCCCCATTTTTCTTCCAGCTCTCTTATAGGAGCTTTTCTTATAGGAGAACCTCGTGTGATGGGGACCATATTACATCCCCCTTTGGGGTATTGTCTGGAGGCTGTTTGCTATTAGTCTCCTCAGGGTTGAAACCTGTTCTCTTTCTGTATAGAAGCTATCTATAGTTAGCTTATGCTTGACTTTTTTACTCATTTTTTAAAGCCCTTAGGGCCCTGAAAATGGCAAGAGGGTTACCAGTTTCCTCTGCAGAGCAGGTATAGAGATATAGACAGTAGCTGTCCTGCAAACAGGCTATTAAGAGCAGTGGAGCTGCAGAAGAGCTGGGAAGAGCCCTGTACCAGAAGTATCTCTGCCCAGGGAAGCATAGACAAACTGCAGAAGTGCCCCTAGGAAAAGCCCACTGTGTGTATTAGTGGCTACCCTGGGACTAGGGGCTCAGCAGCTAAAGTATCACTTCCCTGGGCAGAACTCTGCTGTGAAGATCAGCAACTTCCCTGGGAAGAGCCCCACACAGTAAGTCTTTCTGCCCTGGGAAGCACAGCCACACTGTGGAAGTTCTATTGCCCCAGGCAGAGCCTCTCTTCCCTCCTCGCAACTTCCCCTTCTCTCTTTCCTGCAGATTTGTGGCTGCAGAATGCAGAATGCACATCTGTGCTGTGGTGTGTGCTGAGTCACTTCCAGTGCTGGGTGGGTGTAGTCAGATCCTGTTAGATTCTGGTGTTTTTTGATGCACACTCTACCTTTGGCCTTTTTTGTAACTTCTCTGCTAATCTACAGCTTTGTAACCAAAGCAGAGTATCCAACCTGTGGTAGAGTCCTCTCTGTAAAATCTCCACCCATGTGGAGACTGCACCTTGGCCCCCCATCCTTTCAGTGTGCTAGTCTCTGCATTCTACCTCCCTGCTTGAGCCGGCCTGCTCCCCCTGATTACAACAAACCTTTTCTGATGATCATCTAGATTAACTTCAGCTGGTAATTTGTTGTATTCTCAGTATTCATTGATTTAATATTCATTGATTTTACCAGTCAAGCACTATTTCTGAATTTGGTGATTAATAATGAAAGTAGAAGAGGAGCTTAGAATGAAGCATGTGTCTTCTCCACCATCTTGGCTCCTTCCCCCCTCTTGTAAATTTTTCTCTTAAATCTGAGAGTTTGAAAATTTAGTAATCATATTATGTATTTTCTTTGTAGGCTATCTTTTAGGTAGTGATCAGTGAATGTTTTATTTTTCCTATTTCTACTTTTCTACTTTCCCTAGTGTTCTATCACTTTAGAACATTTTTAAAATTATTATTTATTGTATTATTGTGTCAAGCTTTTTTTTTGGTCATACCTTTCAGGTAATCCAATTATACTTTTTTTTTTTTTTTTCTTTTTTAGTATCTAGGCTTTTTTATTATGGACTACTGATACTCCATTTATCCTTTGTGTGTGTGTTATGTGTGTGTGTGTGTGTGTGTGTGTGTGTGTGCATGTGTGTGTGTGTGTCTGTGTGTGTGTACATACTACTTTATGAATCATGTTGGATAGAAAAATCAGAGCAAAATGGAAATACCAAGGGAAAATTTTAAAAATGGAAAAAGGAAGTGAACATCTAATATATTAACTTCCATTCAGTCTCCTTAGTTCTTTTTTCTGGATGCAAATTTAATTTTCTATCCAAAGTCTAATGGGATTTTCTTTGGATCAGTGAAACACTGATAAAAACCAAGCCTTTTGTAGTTGATCAATGCATATTCTTGGTGTTATTGTATACAATATATTCTTGGTTCTGCTTGTTTTGCTCACCATGAGGTCATGTAAATCTTTCAGGGCCTTTTTAAAATAAGCTTATACATTTTTATAGAATGATTATATTCTTTTACCTTCATTTGCCACAGCTTGTTCAGCCATTGGCCAATTGATGGGCATCCACTTCTTTTCCAATTCTTTGCTACCATAAAAATAGCTCCTACAAACTTTCTTGCACATGTGGGTCTTTTTGCTTCCTTTATTATTTTGGGGGGGTACAGATTCAGTAATGACACTGCTGGGTCAAACGATATGCACAGTTTTATAGCCCAAATTGCTCTCCAGAATGGTTGTATTATTTTAGTTCACCAACCAAAAGTATATTAGTGTCCTAGTTTTACTACATCTCATCCAGATTTATCATTATTTTTCCTGTCATCTTAACTAATTTGAAAGGTGTGAGGTTTTAATAGTAATTTAGGGTATTTTTTTCTTATAACTGTCAATGGCTTTAATTTCATCATCTGAAAATTATCTGTTATATGATTTGATCATTTATCAACTGAGGAATGACTTGTATTCATATAAATTTGACACAGTCCCTTTATATATTTTAGAAATGTGAACTTTGTCAGAAATACTGGCTATAAAGATTTTGTCCCAGCTTTGTACTTCTGTTTTTAATCTTGTTTCTCTTAATTTTGTTTGTGCAAATTTTTTTTTTAGTTTAATGTAATCAATGTTGTCCATTTTGCCTTTCAGAATGTTCTCTAGTTCCTTAGTCATAAATTACTCCCTTCTCCAAAGATATGATAGTAAATTTTTCCTTGTTCTCCTAATTTGTTTATGGCATCATTATTTATGTCCAAATAATGTATCTATTTTGAAGTTATTTTGGTATAGGGGTGTGAGATGTAAGTCTATGTTGAGTTTCTCATATATTATTTTTCCAGTTTTTTTTTTTAGCATTTTTGGTCAGATAGTTTAGTTCTTATTCCAAAAGCTGGAGTTTAGGGATTTATCAAATATTACATTGCTATAGGCTTTGATTACTATGTTGTATGTATGTAATGTATTCCACTGATCTACCACTCTATTTTCTTAGTCATTAGCAAATGGTTTTTGACATCTGATGTTTTACAATATAGATTTATGTTTGTATTTTTTATTAATTCTCTTGATATTCTTGACCTTTTGTTCTTCCAGATTATTTTATTATTTTAATTTTTTTGTGCTATAAAATAATGTTTTGGCAGATTGGTATTGCACTGAAAAAGTAGATCAACTTAGGCAGAATTGTCATTTTTATTATATTAGCTCGGCCTTGCCATGAACAATTGGTATTTTTCCAGTTGTTTAGATCTGATTTTATTTGTATGAGATGGATTTTATAATTGTGTTCATAGTTCTTGGATTTGTCTTGGCAGGCAGGCCCCCAAATATTCTATTTTGTCTACAAAAATTTAAAATGGTATTTTTCTTTTTATCTCTTGCTGATGGACTTTACCAGTAATTTATAAAAATGTTAATGATTCATATATGTTTATTTTATATCCCGCAGCTTTACTAAAGCTGAGACTTGTTTCCAATAGATTTTTGGATGATTTTCTATGTTTTTCTAAGTATATCACCACACCATCTGCAAAATAATGATAGTTTTATTTTCTCATCGCCTATTTAATTCCTTTAATTTCTTTTTTTTTCCTTGCTAAAGCCAAAACTTTTATTATAATATTGAATCATAATGGTGATAATGGGCATTCTTATTTCAATCCTGATCTTCTGGAAATGCATCTAGTTTCACTCCATTACAAATAATGCTTGATGTAGGTTTTAGATAGATACTGCTTATTATTTTAAGGAAAGTTTCCTTTATCCCTAAACTCTCTAGTGTTTGTAACATCTATCAAAATTATAAAATGATTTTTTGTTCCTTTTGTTATCGATGTGGTCAATTATGACAATAGTTTTTCTGATATTGATCCATTCTTCCATTCTTAGCATAAATCCCACTTGGTCATCATGTATCAGTGAGACTGATCTTTATGAAGTTTTTTCAGTCTATTTTGAGCGATAGAGTGGTTCCCATTCTGTCAGACTTAGTTCAGAGCCATTGTTTCATGTTATTTTTGAGGGAAATTTGGAGACCTTGAGCTGTTTCCTATCTTTACTCAACCATCTTGGCTCTACCTTCTGGTACTTCCAATTATTCTTTCTTTCTCTTCTTGATCTGTTCTCCAGATCTATTGATATTTTTTAATAAGATGTTTCACATTCTCTTCTTTTCTTTTTCAGCCATAATATTTGTTTTGTTTTTGCTTGGTCCTCTTATAGCTTTGCTAGGTTCATCTTGCCCAATTCTAATTTTCAAAGAATCGCTTTCTTCTTTAAGACTCCTTATCTTCATTTATATTTGCTTCACTTTCTTTTTGTAATAATTTTTCATTAGATTTTTTTTTTAATTTTCTTCAATTTTTCTCATTTGATTTTAATAATTTTTTTTAGTTCTTCTATAAATTCTTCCTATGTAGGTAGCAATTGGAAGTTACATTTTGCAATAGGAGACTTTTTTTAAAATCATTTCAATGTTTTGTTTTTTTTGTTTTTTTGTTTTTTTTTTACTGAAAATGGACCGAAGTTTGCATTATTTCCAATAACAACTTTTTATAGTTAATAACTTTCTTTTTTTTGTCTGCTCTTTTTCAAATGAGAACTTATTAATATAAACCACCTCTAATCCTGGGATGAGGGGCAATGGTACCTCTGGTTACACTTCAGCTGTTTCCTCTGACCTGAAACTCCAGCCCAAAAGTTCCAATCTCCAGCAAGTGCCTGCAGGCAGCTGTGGCCCTGTAGCCAGCTGTGGCCCTGCCCCCCACTGCTAATATACTCACTGAGTGTGCTGGTTCTTTTTTGCCCAGGACTACTTGTCTGCAGTGAAGATTTATGTAGTGTTTTCTTATCAGGAAATCTTCCCTCACTCTTCTCAGATTCAGACCTCTATTCCCAGTTCCTCAGGTTCAGGCTGAAGCTAGCTCTAAACTCACTGTTCACTGCTTCTATGGAGCTAGCCTGGAGATGTTTACTTCACAGCACTTAAATACATATATGTATGTATTTGTAGAAATATATATGTTCTTAACTTTAGCCTGCTTGGAGGAAGTTGGTGAGGTAGGAAAGGAGAAAAATAAAAAGAATAAAGTTAAAAGTGCACAGCATAGAATAAAAGAAAACCAATAAGGAAGAATAGAAAACATGAGCAGTTCTCACTACAAAGTGTTCTATTATTATATGTGTTTTCTTAAAATGTAAATTTATTGTTTTTATACTTTGAATCCTCCTTTATATTATGCTCTGCATGACATATTTTTCTTTTTCTACTTTGTATTTCAGTTTTATATAAAAAAAATATTGTTTTTTAAAAAAGGAAAAGATATACTCCTTTCTGATCCCATTCAGTTTTCTTCAAAGGTCTGCCTTATATAACTTTTCTTTTATTCTATTTACCTCCTTACTTCTTTCTTGTTTACCTTTTTTTGGATTTATTGAGTTGTGAGAGGGATCGTTTGAGGTCCCCCACTATTATAATTTTGCTATTTATTTCTTCCTATAATTCACTTCACTCTTTTGAGAATTTGGATGCTGTCTCACTTGGTACATATATGTGTAGTAGTTATATTGCTTCCTCATGTATGGTACCTTTTAGCAAGATTGTTTCCTTCCTTATCTCATTTAATTAAGTTTATTTTTTTTGCTTTTTTTCTAAGATCAGATCGATATTTTGTTGTTTGTTCATTTTACTTCAGCTGAAGCATAATATTCTGCTCCAGCCCTTTACCTTTACTATGTATGTGTCTCTCTGTTTCATATGTGTTTCTTGTAAACAACATATTGAGAATGTTGTTTTTTTATCCACCCTGCTTTTCATTTTCTTTTTAGTGGAGTACTCATCCCATTCACTTTCATAATTATTATTACTACTTTTGTATTTACTTTCATCTTATTCTTCCATTTGCCCTCTTTTCCTTTTACCCTTTCCTTCCTCCCTAGTGTTTTGCCTTTGTCTAAAATTCCCTGATCTGCCCTGCCTTCTGTGAGTTCTAATCAGGTCTTTACTGAGTCTCCTCCCCTCTTATTGTTTTGTCTAGTAAGAAAAAATTCTACATTCAATTGATTACAAAATCAGAAAAATAACATTCCCTCTGAGAAAGTACTGGTAAAAATAATTTTCAAGTGAAGCTCCTACTTCCCTCTCTCCTATAATTGTTCTTTTTCTCCTTTTTCATGTGAAATCATTCTCACCTTTCTTCTGCATGTCATTCCTTCAAATTCACAATATATTCATAACTTCTATCTTTGTGCATTCTTTCTCTATATATTATTAATGATATAATTATTAAGAATTACAAGTACAATTTTCCTGTGTAGAAATGCAAACAATTTAACTCTATTGAATCCCTTAAGTTTTCTTTTCATTTTTTTTTTGTGTTTATGCTTCTTGTATCTTTATATGGGAGGTCAATTTTTTTTTTTTAATTTAGTTCTGTTCTTATCCTTATAAAAGCATGGAATGCTTCTAATTCTTTTAGTGACAATTATTTTCTCTTGAAGTACATGTTAATTTTGCCACTTAGATGATCTTTGGTTGTTGTCCTAGTTCTTTTGTCTTCTGGAATATTATGTTGCATGTGTAGTTCTTTAATGTAGTTACCAAGTCTTGTGTAATCCTGTTGTGACGTGACTCTGATATTTAAGTTGTTTCTGTCCACCTGTAGTATTTTTTTCCTTGACATGATAGTTCTGAAATTTGGCTATAATATTCTTTTTTTTTTTTTTTTTTTTTCCCCTCTGAGGCTGGGGTTGACTTGCCCAGGGTCACACAGCTAGGAAGTGTTAAGTGTCTGAGACCAGATTTGAACTCGGGTCCTCCTAAATTAAAAGCTGGTGCTCTATCCACTGCACCACCTAACTGCCCCCTGGCTATAATATTCTTTACAGCTTTTAAATTGGGATCTCTTTCCTGAGGTGATCAATTTGTTCTCTGATCCCAGGGATATCAAAATATTGTCCAGGTTCTCATTTTGATTCTGACTTTAAGGTAGTCCAATCATTGTAATATAATCTCTCCTGGATCTGTTTTCCAGGTCAGTTGTTTTTCTCATTAGTTACTTTATATTTTTATCCATTTTTCCATTATTTTGAATTTCTTTGATTATTGATGTCTTACAGTATCAATAGTTTACACTTGCTCAATTCCAACTTTTAAGACTTTGTTTTTCTTTGATAGAGCAGTTTAAATATTGGATCTGTATCCCAAAGAGATCATAAAAGAGGGAAAATGACCCACATGTGCAAAATATTTTTGTAGCATATTTTTTGTAGTGATAGAGGAACTGGAAATTGAGTGCATGTCAATCAATTGGGGAAAGACTGAATAAGTTGTGGTAAATAAATATAATGGAACATTATTGTTCTATAAGAAATAATGATCAGAATGATTCCAGAAAATCCTGGAAAGACTTACATGAACTGATGCTGAGTGAAGTGAGCAGAACCAGTAGAACATAGTACTTAGTAACAGAAATATTATGTGATGATCAACTATGTTTGACTAATTTCTTCTCAGTAATGCAGTGATCCAAGACAATTCTAAAAGCTGTGGACTGGAAAATGTCACCCACATCCAGAGAGAAAACTATGAAGAAGAAATGTGGATTGGAACATAGAATTTCCTTCTTTTTTGTTGCTGTTTTTCTTTGCTTTTTCTTTCTCATTGTTTCCCCCCCCTTTTTCTTTGTTGTGATTTTTCTTAAGCAACATGATTTATATGAAAATATTTTAAAAGGATTGTACTTGTATAACACATATGAACTGCCTAGTTTTTGAGGAAGTGGTAGGTTACGACAATGGGAGAAAAAATTAGGTGTGCAAAGTTTTACAAAATGAATATTGAAAACTATTTTTACATTAATTAGAAAAATAAATGTAAATATACTGCTCTCTCTGTCTCTGTGTCTCTGTCTCTGTCTCACTGTTTTTCTCTCTGTCTCTCAGTCTCTGTCTCTGTCTATCACTCTCTGTCTCTGTCTCTATGTCTCCGTCTCTCTCTTTCTCTCTCTGTCCCTTTAAATTTGAACTCTTTTGCTCTATTCTCTGTATAAAAGGAGTAGTATCTCAGACTTTTTGTGCATACTAATCCTGACAGTTTACATGGTGCTGCACTGATGTTGTTATGTGACCCACAAAAAACTCATTTCTGGTGCTGTTTGAAGCAGCTGGGTGGAGTGTGGGGTTGTGATGCTGGAAGCTGTAGGGATCTGGCAAATTGCCTAATGATGAATTGGGATTCCAATACTGTGTATGCTGAGGACATGTGGGGTGTTTCTGTATTTCCTTAGGGTTACATTAAAGCAGGATGCTTGTTTTCTCAGAGCTGTGATGAGGCCCCTGGAAGTCTCTTGTTGGAGAATGTCTTTTAGTCTGGGACTACAATGGAGCATGTGATGAGTTCTGGAGTGGAATCAGCTGGCTCCCCTGATGTTGCCAAAGTATGTGGCAGTCACCTGTTCCACCATCCTGGGATTCAGGACCTCCTACTGATTTATTATGTTAGGACTTGATGCTGACTTACTGGGGATTTTCTTCTCTTAGATTGTGTTCCCCCTGCCTTTATCCAAGTGAGAGAGATCCTTCCTGCCAAATTTCCAAATTTCTTGAGCTAAAAAAATTGTTTCATCTTTTTTGCTGATTCTACAATTCCAAGAGAAACATGTGAATATGGAGGGTTATAAAAAGGTCACTACTTTCTCTGCCATATAATCTCCTAGAAATCCAGAGAGCTAACAAATTTTACTGAAATCACTATGCATGCAAAATCATAAAGGTAGAAAATGACAGAATGGGAAATGAACTCAATTCTTATGATGAAATGTAAAGAATTCTTATGGTACCATAATGATTTTGTGCATGCAGTTTCCTATGCTATGCTTGGATTTCACTCTTCTTTAGTTGCCAAACTCTGCTTTTTGAAATATTATTCATTCATTAATCACAAATTGAATGCCCATGTCTCGCCATGATGTCTTCCCTGATCTTCCAAATTGTTTAAGGTCATTTCACAAAACCTTAAATGATATATAGTATTTGCCTTGCAAATATGTGTTGTATTTCTTAGCTAGATAGATAGATAAATAGATGATAGATTTTGTTTTGTGTTAGAAATATCTATATAAATGTTGTTGCTCCTATTAGCTCATGATTCTCTTGAGGTTAGGAATGATATCTTATTTAGGGTGTGTTTTTTCCCCTAGGTCTAACATAGTAATCTGTTTAATAAATGTTTGTTTGAGTTAAAATTGGATCCAGCCACCCTAAATCTCAAACCAGTTATCTTTCAACTATTCCACACTGAATACTTTAGTGACTTAATTAAGAGCTAACTTCCCCACAGAATATAAAGCATTTAACTACTGTGATCTTTTCTCTTTGTACTATCATTTCCTTTGTATACCAAGAAAAAATAAATAAATCCAGAATCAGAATACCTACATTTGAATTTTACACGAGATACTTTTTAATTATATGACTGTGGAAATACCTGTAACATCTCTGAGCTTGTGTTGCTGTCAGTGACATGGTTGCTTGTGTGTTTGTTTAATTGTTTTGTTTTTTTTTTTGTAAATATATAAAATGAGAAATTATAACACTTTCAATACCAACCTCCTGGGATTTCTGCAAAGAAAAAATTTCTTAAAGTTTCAAATCAGTATTTAAATCAGTATTTAAATACATTAATGTTAATATTGATATTATTTTCAGTGTCATCATTATGTTACCAAAGTAAATTCATTAATTAAACAAGTATCTGTTTTCTTCTTTTCTGAGATATTTTTGTTCATGCATTTGTAAAAATGCAAAAGTGAAAGTAGGCAATCAGTGAGGAAAGCTTTTTCTAAAGTATTAGATGATAAAGCCTTTAGCATAGAATAGAACTAGAAACTAAAAATTATTTAAAAAAAAAGTTTTTAAAATATTTTTTATAATGTGGAAATAAGAATAATACTGTATATTATAGCTCCAATCTGGAAATTTAAAAAATAGATAAAGTAAAAGATAATACATTTTTCCCCCCCAGGGAGACAAAGAAGTTATCTTCAAATGTGACAATAAATTTGGTCACTAGGAACAAATAAGTACTTCCCCCCACTCCCTGACATTGATGTCACTCTTAACAGTTACATAACTGCAAATATAAGAAAAGGGATTGGTTCTTAAAAAAAAAAAACAGAGCTTTGACTTTGTACAAATTGGCATGCAAACAAGAATATATATTTATATATATATATTTTACTTAGGTTAAGTCATTGGCATTTGGAGAGAAACAAAAATAAAGAGTGCATGGTGGTTTGGACAACTAAGTCTATAGGTAAAAATGAAATGAATTTTTGAGATAGGTTTTTTGTTGTTTTTAGTAAAATCCTTAGTGGAATTAGAATCAGAATAAAGGAAATAGATGGTGAAAGTTGACATTTGTTGTGAGAATGTTAGAGTTTAAGAAAAGAACTATAGAAAATTGAAAGATACTGCATGGACATAGAAAAAAAATGAAAAATTAAAACAAGACCAAACAAAAAGTTAGGTAGAGTGAAACATATTAATAATCTCACTTAGCAAGAGGATATTGCATTCAAATTTAATTCCTAATGGCTAATAATATTGTTATGGAAAGAATTCTTTATTTAGTAGGAAGAATATTCTAACATTTTGAGAGAATTAAATGTATACATACATACATATATATATATGCATATATATATATAATTGTAAACATGTCTGTATTAAAAAAACTATGTAAACAAGGAATGCTTGTTAGTATATCTATTGATTATTTCCAAGATTGGACTACTATTTTTTAAATTAGAATGTTTGTTTGAACGTATTTTTGGTGGAGATAATTTAGTTAGGAATTTTAATGATGAAGTGAAAAATACTCTTAAGGAGAGCAACAAAAATGATAAATGACTTTTAGAACTCGGGATATTTTGCTTGGATAAGAGAGGATATAGAAAGTACATGATTACTCTCTTCAACTATATGAACATCTATAATATAAAAGAAAAAATAGATTTACTCTACTAGACCCTAGGGGGTTGGACAAGGAACAATGGTTGAAAATAGTAGAGATACAGATGATTTTGGAAGGAAGAATATCTGAATAATTACAATATTCCAAAAGTAAAAATGGTTGCTTTAAAATCTCAAGTTAAATTTGTATAACTGTAAGAAATTAGGGATGGTGAAAAAATTATGGATATTTTTTCTTTGTTTTTTTGGGGGGGATTTTTTTTTTTTGAGAGGCACTTAAGGTTAAGTGACTTGCCCAGGGTCACATGGCTAGTAAGTGGTAAGTATCTGAGATTGGATTTGAACCTGAGTCTAGGGCTAGTGTTTTACCCACTATACAATGTTAACTCCCTAAAATTATTGTTTTTAATGAATAATTTGTATTATATGGAATTTTTAAGGAGAGCTAATATTTCTGATGTGAGGGCAAAATCCTTTTAGCGCTGCTCACCTATTTTTGGTGACTAGTTGGCACTAAATTCTGTCCTATGTGTCCAAGAAACTGTAGCAAGAACAATACTCATAAATGATTATGTTTCACCCTCTTTGCAGATGTGCTGAACCAGGTTGATCATAAGGTGAATTGTGCTGTGGAGAGCTTAGAACTTGGTCAGACATGGAAGATACCAAGGTCAGCCATTGTACCCTAGGTCATCTTAGGCCTTGATTATTTTTCTTGTCAATGGACTTTGGTGAGGTGGGAAGAGAATATGAACCTGAAAAATATGTACAAGTCTGCCTCAAACAAATCTAGTTCCCCCAGGAGTGAAGATATAACTCTGTAGTATAATTGGTTCTCTTTGAAAACAAAAGACAAACAATAATAACAGAGAAAGCTAAATAGAATTTCTTTGTTGCTCCTTTCCAACTCTGAAATTCTATGATTCTATGCTCCCCTAATGATTTCTGTTCTACCTACTTCTATGTCCAAGATATTTAAGAAGTATTGGTCAGTAAAAATTATTATTTCATTATTACCCATGCCCATTGAATATCTTCTGAAAAAACTAGCATAGATAATGTAACATCAAAGCAAAAGACATTTATGTAAAGTTGGATGCAAGGTTAAAAAAAATAATAATAATTAATTAATTAAACTGTATAATAATAATTCTAGCCTTCCATTTCATGAAACTTAGATATTCCAAGTATGTCTTTTGATTAATTGAGAATTAAATTGTTGATGACCAACTCTAGACATCTAACTGCCTCTGTTATATAACAGGAACAACACATGTTATCACTGATGTCTAATTGTTAGCTTATTTCCTTCAATAACTGTATTATGTGAGGATTTCAGCATGATACTATTAGCAAAGGAAACTTTTGACATGGTGTCCCATGAAAGCCATGAAGAATTATGCAGAGCCTTGTTGTTTTCAAGCATTCAAAGGAGCAAGATGTCAAGAGTAGATAAAGTCTTCCATTTTTCCTTACATCTCCTTTTTGAGCTCTGCTGATCAGACTGAAGCCTGTATCTCATTCAGGGGCAACACCTATGCAAATTTCAAGGCCTGCTAAACTCCACATTGGATTTTAGAAATTATATTCTTTAAAAAGAAAACAATGCAAATATAGTCCTCCTTACATGAATTCAATGTCCTATTAATCACAAAAGATGTGTAGACAAAAGAATTTGGTTTTGAATCTTACTTAAAAAAAAAAAAAAATATCTGCAAGACAATTTGCTCTTCTTGATTTTATTTATCCTCATCCAAAAATGAGAACATTTGGTTAAATTGTTACTAAGGTCCTTTTACAACCAAAGTTCAAGATTCTAAGTCTTTTTTTTTTGGGAGGGGGGAGGGATGAATCACACGGCTAGCAATGTAACACAATAATACTTTTCAATGTTTGCTTTTAGATAGAAGTAATAAAAATACTAGAATAGTTCATGACATTGACATTTCAGAAACTCCTAGACTTATCTATGAAGGCTCAAAAAGTTCAGACAACTTTAAACTAAGCTATAAGAAGGTAGTTTAGGGGCTGAGCCAAGATGGCGGAGAAGAAACACATGACTCTGTGAACGTCCTCAATCCCTCACAACCAATTAGATAAATCAGCCTCAGAATAAGCCCAGGACTGATAGATACCACAAGGACGGGAAGCACGACTTACCAGCTGAAGAGAATCTGGAGTTTCAGTGGAAAAGGTCGGTCCCTGGGGGAGGAAGAAGAGAGGCCAGCACAGACGGTGGGGTAGTGGCACACTGCGCTGGTTGCGCTGGGAGGGGCTCTGGGATCAGAGAAGCCACTGAGGTAAAGGAATCTGGCACAGGCTGTTAGCTCTTCTCTGCTAATTATTTAGCAGTTCAGAAGAGAAAGCCAAAATATTTTAAAACTCAGATTAGATTTTCCCAGGACCCTGGAGGTGACTCAGCAGATCTCGGCACCAGGGGGCGTGGCCTCAGCTACCACCTGAGAATAGTTAAGAGAATGACAAGTGGGTGGATACGGCCCAAGGCAACACACACTGCCTAGTTTAGCTGGAGGGAGTGGAACTCAGCTCCAGGAAGTCCCAGAGAAGCAGAACCTTTGAACTAGGGACCGCGGTTTCTGGCAGACACTTCCAGTTTGAGCACAGGGGCTTTTCACGTCACCTGCTGCAGACATTCACGCCCCACCCGGACACATAGGCTGGGCTTTGTGCTCTCTTTACTGTTCAGTCTCAAATCTCAGGGAAGCAGCTAAAACACAGCGCCCTCGGGCACATCAGTGCTAATCACCTCTGAGGCACTTCCAGGGAGGGGGTGGGGAACTCTCTCCCAGAGCTCTCTCTTAGCTCAGGTGCAGGAGCCGCTGCATCCATCCGGTCTGGGAGGAAGCTGGTAAAGAAGTAAATAAAAAATTTCCTACCCCAGGGACAGACCCCAAAAGATTTTTTAAATATGAGCAAAAAAGCCAGAAAAACTATAGATTCCTTCTACACAGAGAAAGAGCGGGTATCCAACCCGGAGGAAGTTAACAGCAGAGAGACAGCAGATAACAACCTAAAGGGGAACGATTCCTGCCCCCCATCACATAACTCTCTCCTAGAAGAAACTCTCAAAAAATTAAGGGAGATTGAAGAAAAATGGGGAAAGGAAAGGGAAGCTATGATAGAGAATAACAACGTCCTGAAATTGGAGTTGGAAAAAATAAAGAATTCACAGGAGATGCAGGGAAACAAAATTTGTGAATTAGAAAAGGTTAAAAAAAACACAGGAAAGTAGGATTTCTGAATTGGAAAAGGTAAAAAAATCTCAAGAAAATGGAATTTCTAAATTGGAAAAAGAAAATAATTCTCAAAAAAAAATTAGGGAAATGGAAAAAAATTCAATAGAGCAAAATAATTCATTTAAAAACGAAATTGGGCATTTACAAAAAGAACTAAAAACTGTGAAAGAAGAAAATAACTCCTTAAAAGTCAGGATGGAACAAATAGAAATGAATGATTCACAGAGAACCCAAGAATCAGTCAAACAAAACAAAAAAAAAAAATGAGAAGCTGGAGAACAACGTCAAATACTTACTGGGAAAATCTATAGACCTGGAAAATAGATCTAGGAGAGATAATCTGCGGATTATAGGACTTCCAGAAAACTATGACCAAAAAAAGAGCCTAGATTCTATTTTACAGGAAATTATCAAAGAGAACTGTCCAGAGATAATAGAAACAGAAGGGAAAGTAGATGTGGAAAGAATTCACCAAACTCCTTCTGAAATAGACCCTAAAAAAAGAACACCACGGAATATAGTGGCTAAGCTGCAGAATTACCACACAAAGGAGAAAATCCTGCAAGCAGCTAGAAAAAAACAATTTAAATACCAAGGTGCCACAATAAGGGTCACCCAAGATCTGGCTGCCTCCACATTAAAAGATAGAAGGGCCTGGAACCTGATATTCCGTAAGGCAAAAGATCAAGGACTGCAACCAAGAATGAACTACCCAGCTAAGTTTAGCATCTTTTTCCATGGAAGAAGATGGTCATTCAATGAAACAGAGGGATTCTATATGTTTCTAAGAAAAAAACCAGACTTAAACAAAAAATTTGATCTACATCCACAAGACTGAAGAGAAACAGAAAAAGGTACACAGAACCCTTGAGAACTGTAACTCTGTTGTGGGTATATAAAAAGTACTCAAGGATAATTTGATTTTACTGATATAAAAGAAAAAAAGGGGGGTGTAGTAAAGGGAAGGAGGTCGGTTCAGAAAAAGGGGAAGGAATGATAAAAAGAGAGAAACCCCAGGAAGAGGCATAGAAAATACACCATATCTGAGGGAACTTAGTGAGGGGGAGAATCATTGTGTGAATCTTACTCTCATCAGGAGAGGCTCAAAGAGTAAATAAGTAACATATTTGTTTTTCAGAGAATTTTCTCTCACCTCATTAAAAGGGGGAGAGGAAAAGGGAAAAGGAAAAGGAGAATAAGTGAAGGGACTTGGAGGGAGGGGGAGGGATCCTAAAAAAAAAAAAAAAAAAAAAAAGAGGGAGGGTTGCGCGTCACAAGGGGGGGTCTGTAAATTAAATATCGGGGAGGGGGATCAGGGGGGGTCAAGGGAAAAAAGCATAATCTGGGGATAATAGGATGGCAGGAAATACAGAATTAGTCATTTTAACTGTAAATGTAAATGGGATGAACGATCCCATCAAACGGAGACGGATAGCAGATTGGATCAAAAAGCAGAACCCTACAATATGTTGTCTACAGGAAACACACTTAAAGCAGGGAGATACATACAGAGTAATGGTAAAAGGTTGGAACAGAGCCTATTATGCTTCAGGTAAAGCCAAAAAAGCAGGGGTAGCTATCCTTATCTCAGATCAAGCAAAAGCAGAAGTAGATCTCTTTAAAAAAGATAAGGAAGGAAACTATATCCTGCTGAAAGGTAGCATAAATAATGAAGCCATATCAATACTAAACATATATGCACCAAGTGGTATAGCATCGAACTTTCTAAAGGAAAAGTTAAGAGAACTGCAAGAAGAAATAGACAGTAAAACTATAATAGTGGGAGATCTCAACCTTGCACTCTCAGATTTAGACAAATCAAACCACAAAACAAACAAGAAAGAAATTAAAAAAGTAAATAGAACATTAGAAAAACTAGGTATGATAGACCTTTGGAGAAAACTGAATGGCAATAGAAAGGAATATACTTTCTACTCAGCAGTTCATGGATCCTATACAAAAATAGACCATATATTAGGACATAAAGATCTGAAAATTAAATGTAGGAAGGCAGAAATAATAAATGCCTTCTTCTCAGATCACAATGCAATAAAAGCTACATTCAGTAAAAAGTTAGGGGTAAATAGACCAAAAAGTAATTGGAAACTGAATAATCTCATCTTAAAGAATGACTGGGTGAAAGAGCAAATTATAGAAACAATTAACAATTTCACCCAAAATAATGACAATGATGAGACATCATATCAAAATCTTTGGGATGCAGCTAAAGCAGTAATAAGGGGAAATTTTATATCTTTAGAGGCTTATTTGAAGAAAATAGAGAAAGAGAAGATTAACGAATTGGGCTTACAACTTAAAAGGCTAGAAAAAGACCAAATTATAAACCCCCAACCAAAAATTAAACTTGAAATACAAAAATTAAAAGGAGAAATCAATAATATTGAAAGTAAAAAAACTATTGAATTAATAAATAAAACCCAGAGTTGGTTTTATGAAAAAGCCAATAAAATTGATAAACCTTTGGTAAATTTGATCAAAAAAAAGAAAGAGGAAAATCAAATTGATAGTCTTACAAATGAAAAGGGGGATCTTTCCACCAATGAAGAGGAAATTAGAGAAATAATAAGGAGTTACTTTGCCCAACTTTATGCCAATAAATTTGATAACTTAAGTGAAATGGATGACTTCCTCCAAAAATATAGGCTCCCTAGATTAACAGAGGAGGAGATAAATTGCTTAAATAGTCCCATTTCAGAAAAAGAAATAGAACAAGCTATTAATCAACTCCCCAGGAAAAAATCCCCTGGACTAGATGGATTCACATGTGAATTCTACCAAACATTTAAAGAACAATTAGCCCCAATGTTATATAAATTATTTGAAAAAATAGGGGATGAAGGAGTCCTACCAAACTCCTTTTATGACACAGACATGGTACTGATACCTAAACCAGGTAGATCGAAAACTGAGAAAGAAAATTATAGACCAATCTCCTTAATGAATATTGATGCTAAAATCTTAAATAAGATATTAGCAAAAAGACTTCAGAAAATCATCTCCAGGATAATACACTATGATCAAGTAGGATTTATTCCAGGAATGCAGGGCTGGTTTAATATTAGGAAAACTATTAATATAATTGACCATATTAATAATCAATTTAATAAGAACCATATGATCATCTCAATAGATGCAGAAAAAGCATTTGACAAAATCCAACATCCATTCCTACTAAAAACTCTTGAGAGTATAGGACTAAATGGACTATTCCTTAGAATAATCAGGAGCATATATTTAAGACCTTCAGTAAGCATAATATTCAATAGAAATAAACTGCAACCTGTCCCAGTAAGATCAGGAGTGAAACAAGGTTGCCCACTATCACCATTACTATTCAATATAGTACTAGAAACGCTAGCCTCGGCAATAAGAGCCGAGAAAGAGATTCAAGGAATTAGAGTAGGAAATGAGGAAATTAAACTATCACTTTTTGCAGATGACATGATGGTATACTTAGAGAACCCCAAAGACTCTGCTAAAAAGCTACTAGAAATAATTCAAAATTTCAGCAAAGTGGCAGGATACAAAATAAATCCACATAAATCCTCGGCATTTTTATATATCACTAACAAAATGCAACAGCAAGAGATACAAAGAGAAATTCCATTCCAAACAAATGTTGAGAGTATAAAGTATTTGGGAATCCATCTACCAAAGAAAAGTCAGGAATTATATGAGAAAAATTACAAAACACTTGCCACAAAAATAAAATCAGATTTAAATAATTGGAAAGACATTCAGTGCTCTTGGATAGGCCGAGCGAATATAATAAAGATGACAATACTACCCAAACTAATCTATTTATTTAGTGCTATACCAATCAGACTCCCAAGAAACTATTTCAATGACCTAGAAAAAATAACAACAAAATTCATATGGAAGAATAAAAGGTCGAGAATTGCAAGGGAACTAATGAAAAAAAACTCAGAGGAAGGTGGTCTAAGTGTACCTGATCTAAAGCTATATTATATAGCAGCAGTCACCAAAACCATTTGGTATTGGCTAAGAAATAGACCGGTAGATCAGTGGAACAGATTAGATACAAAGGACAAAAAAGGATACATATATAGCAACCTAATCTTTGACAAACCCAAAGATACCAACATTAGGGATAAAAATTCATTATTTGGAAAAAATTGTTGGGAAAACTGGAAATTAGTATGGCAGAAATTAGATATGGATCCACACTTAACACCATATACCAAGATAAGATCAAAATGGGTCCATGATTTAGGCATAAAGAGGGAGATAATAAATACATTAGAGGAACAGAGGATAATCTACCTCTCAGACTTGTGGAGGAGGAAGGAATTTATGACCAGAGGAGAACTAAAGATCATTATTGATCACAAAATAGATGATTTTGACTACATCAAACTAAAAAGTTTCTGTACAAATAATATTAATGCAAACAAGATTAGAAGGGAAGTAACAAATTGGGAAAATATTTTTAAAAACAAAGGTTCTGACAAAAGTCTCATTTCCAAAATATATAGAGAACTGACCCTAATTTATAAGAAACCGAACCATTCTCCAATTGATAAATGGTCAAAGGATATGAACAGACAATTCTCAGAGGAAGAAATTGAAACTATATCCACTCACATGAAAGAGTGTTCCAAATCACTACTGATCAGAGAAATGCAAATTAAGACCACTCTGAGATACCACTACACACCTGTCAGATTGGCTAAGATGATAGGAACAAATAATGAAGAATGTTGGAGGGGCTGTGGGAAAACTGGGACACTGATACATTGCTGGTGGAGTTGTGAAAGAATCCAGCCATTCTGGAGAGCAATTTGGAACTATGCCCAAAAAGTTATCAAACTGTGCATACCCTTTGACCCAGCAGCGCTACTACTGGGATTATATCCCAAAGAAATACTAAAGAGCGGAAAGAGACATATATGTGCCAAAATGTTTGTGGCAGCTCTTTTTGTTGTAGCTAGAAACTGGAAGATGAATGGATGTCCATCAGTTGGAGAATGGTTGGGTAAATTGTGGTATATGAAGGTTATGGAATATTATTGCTCTGTAAGAAATGACCAGCAGGAGGAATACAGAGAGGCCTGGAGAGACTTACATCAACTGATGCTGAGTGAAATGAGCAGAACCAGAAGATCACTGTACACTTCAACAACAATACTGTATGAGGATGTATTCTGATGGAAGTGGAAATCTTCAACATAAAGAAGAGCTAACTCACTTCCAGTTGATCAATGATGGACAGAAATAACTACACGCAGAGAAGTAACACTGGGAAGTGAATGTAAATTGTTAGCACTAATATCTGTCTGCCCAGGTTGCATGTACCTTCGGATTCTAAAGTTTATTGTGCAAGAAGAAAATGATATTCACACACATGTATTGTACCTAGACTATATTGTAACACATGTAAAATGTATGGGATTGCCTGTCATCGGGGGGAGGGAATAGAGGGAGGGGGGAATAATTTGGAAAAATGAATACAAAGGATAATATTATAAAAAATATATATATAATAAAAAATTAAAAAAAAAAAGAAGGTAGTTTAATTGATCTATTACAGCAACTTGATCCATTATACTCTGAGGATAAAACTTAATTTTAAATATTATATTTTTATTAAAAAAATAAAAAAGTTATATTGTGGGAAATCTACTGTTCACCCAGCTCAATTCACTCAGTGGCTTCACTGATAACCATATGAAAAATATATATTTTTTTAAAATAGCAATTTTAGAGATGTCCGTTTTAAAAGGCTAGGGAAATCCTATAGTTTCTTTCACAGTGCTTAGAAGATATTTTATAACGGTTTGTTCAATAAATGTCCTTTGAAATATCTGTTATTTCCTCTAATAATACATTATTTACCTACATCATCCTACTTCTTTTTTCAGTTTTTATAAAATCTTAAAGTAACAAACTTCAGAAATTTTCTACCTACTATATCGTTCATTGATTTTATTTGCCCTAAATTTATTCCATTCAAAGTTTTAGATATTTTTTTAGGTATTAGTCTTAGATTTGGTTTTCTTTTCCAGATATTTTACATCCAGAATTTTTTTTCAGAATTTTATAGACTAATTACATTCCATCCAAGTTTTTTTTTTTTTTTAATTCGACTGAATAATCCTATTCGTTACTCATGAACTTCTATCCTTTTGTTGACAAGCAATTTTATTTGAAAATAATTATGACCACCTCAGTTGCAACTTGATCTGGGCAACTCTAAACTTAAAAAGTGATCTTGCAGATTCCATGGTTGCAAACAGCTTTGACCACCTTTTTTTTTTTTTTTTTTTTTTTTTAACCTGAGGTATCGTGGACAGATTATGGAAAGCAATTGTAATTAGATTGCTTTGTTGCAGTCTAAGAGAGTAAGGAGACATTCACATTCTGTATGTGTGATCAGCAACCTATGGCTTCATTTTCTTAACTCCCTCTAAGCTTCCTTTTATACTGTCACATTATAGATGTTATAAAGCTGAGATAATTACTTAACCTTGCAAATTATTCTACACAGCCAAAAAAATGAAACCTACTTAACAGAATGCTAATAAAGACTAAAATACAGTCCCCATTTATTAATCTTTAAGAATGTTCATTTATATGTGTTTGCATGTAGGTAGCATGTTTATGTACCAGAGTATATTATGAGGTGAATGTGGGATGAAATAGGAGGATATGTTCAATTGAGAGCTGTTAATTTTATTTTAGCATTTATTTTAACCTTCACCATCATTTAAATAACAAACATTGTAAAAAAAAAAATGCAATGGATATAGAAACCTAATAAAGTACTTTAGTTAAAAACGGTAGTTTATTTATTTTCATTAATCCTGTATGAAGATGACCTTAGAGTCAATTTCCCTACTCTTAGACAAGCCTGTATAACACAGATGAATTATATCTTCTTAAAGTGGGCACTTCTTTAGAGATAAAGGTCACAATTTACTCAATAGACAAGAAAATTTTCCCTTCCTTGAAATTTGGTTTCTTAAACTTGGTGACCATGAAAAGTTATGATTTATATTGTTAAGGTAGGGTGGTTTGTGCTATATCTGAATTTGAACAGTGTGTACCAGAACTAATCCAAAAAAGTAAGCTACAAACCTTGAAACCAGATTGAAAAAAGTTAGCATTGGAGGAAATATTTTCCTACAGAGAAAAATTCATCTATATCTCTGAACGGGGGAAAGAAAAAAAGAAAAAGATAATGAAACCTTGAAGTCTAGTTTACATTATATTATCCTGAATGTCAAACTTAATAAAAGGGGACATTTTTAAAGAAAAAAAAATCAAACTTGTTTCTAAATTATAAACCTCCTAATTCTAATTATTCAATTAAACTATTACTAGTATCAGAATTTTCATTTCATTGAAGATACTCAGATATTCCAACAAAAAGATAAATGACTCTCAGTATAAATCCTTGATACTTTGTCCTAAAAACATTTCTTCCAAGGGCCAATCAAAAAACTGATGTGTGAAATCCATTCTGAATTTCAGCAATACTTATTGACCCAGAAGTAATAAGGTGCTATTTTTACACACATAAAAATACTTACCTATAGGGATGATACTCTACCTTTAGCCCTCTTATTACAATTTCAATGATAGCATGTTTCTTGACATTTTCTTTGATAGCAAGTTGGTGACTTGGTAGATATGAAAGTAAAAAATGATATTCAAAGACAGGAAATTCCTGAACTATAAAATATTTGCCCATGCATCTTAGAGGAGAAACCATGTTTTTAAACATCACAGTTCTTAAATTAGATGACTTCACATTTTTTCCCCTTTCTAGCACAGCAGTCTTTTCAATTTGAAAGTGTTTCTATGAGAAGGAATAAAAATTTCAAACCAAATTCATACAAATTCATACAAAGAGATGTAATGGAATATAATTTTAATAAGTCATATTAATGCTGCACGATGTCCAAGAATGTTAAACAGATTTTCTTAATAAAAAACTGCTTGATCAATAAATATATCTTTCACATGAAAGTAACACTACACTAATACTATGTTTGAAATATAAAATCACAAACAAGGAATTAGGAAGAAATGATGTAAATGTAAATGTATAATCAAAACAGCAGATTGCTATTCACATTGTAAGAATAACCAATAAATATAGCTTGGGCTTGATAATAGATATCCTATCAACTTCAGGAGGATTTAAGGAATTCCCTAAAAGTATTGTGTGGATGACATGTTCAAGAATCACACAAAATGGACAAGAATGAATGACTTAACTTGATTGTTAAATGAAAATTAAAAAATTCATATTCTCTGTATTGAAATTTTAATGTAACACTTTTATATTGACATTTTGTTTTAATTTTTACATTTTATTTAATTTGAAATAAGTATGAAAGAATTCAAAGCTGAAAAATTATTCTAGTGTTTATTATCTACTTCTTTAATATTTCTATCTATTTTTATTTTGAGGAATTGAAAATTATGTTGAAGACATCCAGCTATTAATTAGAAGCAGGGTTAATGCTGCTTTTAACTTAAGTCTTTTCATTCTGGAGTAATCATTTTACTTAGAAGGATCAAGATGTAGGAGGTAATATGGGAAAGAGAAAATTAAGATATAGAACTATACTAAGGAATCATATATTCAGATTAAACTTCTGTAGAAATGGAGACTCAGAGAGTTTAAGTGACTTCCTTAAATTCGTTCAAATCAAAAATAGCAGAATGAGGCTTAGAACTCAAGTCTTCCACAAAAGACAAGTATCATAACAACATACTGCTTGAATCAAAATCTATATTTCTCCTTTATGAATACCTGAGAATGAATATATTCCTACTGCATATGTTGTCAGTCCTTTAACTATGACAATGATAGCAGATTTTTCAGAACTAATGAAACAATATCAGTAATTTCTATGCAAAATCTCCTATGGAGTCAAGTAGAAAATTTAGCAATTATATCTCCCCAGGTTACTTTTGAGCTCTAAAATTATTATTTTTTTCCCTGACAGGTAAATAACCACTTTCTTTTAATTAGACTAGATTATGGAATTTGTAAGTGTTATTGAAAACAGCAATGGAGTGGAATGCTGTCTTTCATTAAAAGTGGGACCATGTTAATGCCTTGTGCTGTCTAGTTACCATGATAAATAGGTTGTGGTACATGCACACTTTAATTATTAACACTGGATTCTGCTGAAATTGAAGTATCGCTCTTGGTAAGAGCTATTAATGCTGAAATGACCCATTTAATAGTGACCTGTGGTATCAAAGTATGGATTTAAATTGGTAATTAATAAAAGTCCATTTCTGAAAATGCTAACACAGGAGTTCAATAAAAATGCTAACTAGGTCTCAAATACCACAGACAGTTTATTGACATTTTAATATGTATTACTTATGCTAAATACTTTCTAGATTTAGAACCCAGTGGCTGAGAGGATAACAATGAATATGTTACTTATCTAGTAGCTAAGAGATCAGTGGGTAAACTTAGTGAACAGCATTCATTTTTATAGGTGGAGAAACACAGCATGATTTCTTTTTGAAACTGCATTATACCAATAAAAAGGAAGAAAAATCCTTATCACATCCTGCAGAACACAAACACTATGAAAATGAGAAAAATGAGAAAAGAAGCAAAGTCGGCCTATATAGTGATCCTACTTTCCAGTATTGTTGGAAAGGAGGAAGGATTTGGGAATGAAGGTAGATTGGAAGTGTAGGATGACTATTCTCCATGAAAATAATACTGCTCTCCCCCAACTGCATCTCTACTTTTATTGGGAGGTTATAGAAATAGGCTCAATAAGCAATTACATAACCATTTAAACTATAAAAAGATATTTTAATCATTACTGCAAAATTACAGTACTGAGCAGGCATTATGACACTTAAATGGAGTTATCAAAATAAAATCTTACACTATTAACATTCTTCCCCCCAAAAAAAAATTCTTTGTGTTTATTTTTGGGAAAGTGAGGTTTAGTAAAAAGCTTATTAAAATGTAGAATAATTAATAATAGCTAGCAAACGTATTGGAGAATTCTCAGTATGGCTCATTCCCAACCCTATATCTCTGGTGATTTATTTTAGCAATTAGATTTTACTTAGATTGATAATAAAATTAGTTTGTTCTCTGAACATATACTTAGGGGCACATAGTGATAAACAATATATATATTTTGAGAATCTGAGAGAAATCAGCAAGGAAAGGATTAATAAATTGCTATAGATAATTTATAAAGTATATAATCTATATGTGTATAATTATGAATGAGTAAAGATAGGCTCTGCTCATATATGCCCCACAATAATCATTTAGGATTGAAGTTTAAAGCATGTTTTCAATGACATTATAATTACAGCCTGGATAAAACTTTAAGCATCTCCCTATCAGTATGTAATTTGATGCCTAAATTAGAGGTTATGATAGTATTTCTGTTTAGTTGCTGATCTCCAGTTGCATGGTAGGAACCAAATCCAGCTTTTAAGAAGTTAAAAACATATTTCAAAAGATTCTTTTAATCACTGTGAGTTGCTAAGTGATATATTGATTCTTCTTATTATCAGTAAGCATATTATAGAAGTGGTATTGTAAACATTTTTTTAGAAATTGGATTTTTATGCTAACTTTAAAAAATGTTCCATACATGCTTGGCTCTAGCCTTGGCCCCAAAAATTATTTCTTTATTGACATGAATTTGGGGATGTAAAAACATTATTTCCATAAGGCTTAATTGACATGTTAATTTTTTAAAATATCATAATTGATACAATAACAATAAACAAAACTCAGGTTTTAGCAACTAGTGAAGTTTAGTGAAATTGCAATTTATCAAATTAACATGGTTTTATTTAGTGCTTATTCTGTGCATGAATTCATATCAGGGCCTATGTGGGAGCTGCAAAGGAAGTGGAAGTGTTGGTTTTTGACAATAACTGGGGAGGATGAAAGGGATGGGGTAATATAGGCATCCACAAAAGAAGAGGAGAAGGCTTACAGAGTATTCTATAAACATGGACTAATAACTTTATCCAAAATCAAAGAATCTAATAAAACATAAATTCTTTTAAACTAATATTTGTTCTTTAGAATGAACACTTGACCCAAAGAGTAGCTTAGAGAAGAACAACTGAGGAACACACTTGTATCATGCAAATTAAAGAAGAAAAAGGTAAGATATTTTTGATTTTAAAACTTGAATTAATTTCTAAAGGTTTTTCAAATGCATCAGTCTCAACATTGTGAGGCCAGCAATGCAAATAGCACCCCCTCATTTAAAATGTGAATTAACTGAGACTAAGCTAAATGATTTGATCAATAATATATAACTAAATCATGCATTTAGAGTCAAAGTCTCAAAACAAGTTCCCCCATGATTTGAAGATCAGTATTTTTTAATTATCCCAACATCTTTCAATATGTCTTAATGGTTATATATCTCTTACAAGACAAAATCAAGAAAAATAACAATGAAGAATTTAATGTTTTCTTAAAGCTAGTTCACTGATTCTTAATTCAACTCTTTTGCTTTCAACAATTTGTACAGGAAATGCCATCTAGGAGTGGGGGGGAAGGAGAGGAAAAGTTGGAACAGAAGGTTTTGCAAGGGTCAATGCTGAAAAAATTACCCATGTATATATCTTGTAAATAAAAAACTATAATAAAAAAAAATTGTACAGGAAAAAATTATTTACTAAGCAAGATTTAGGAAATACAAATAGATGTGATATTCTTATATATGATATATATATATACACAAATATATTGTGACATACACACATTTGTGTGTATGTATATGCTGGGTATTCTACTTATGTGTGTTTACATGCAAATATACATATTGTGTATTATGGACATAGTGTACATATGTACATATTGAATATTATAGTGTATATATGTATATGAATATGCATATATAGACACATACATAGACATAGATAAACACACACACATATATGTATAAGTAATTTTCCTGTCTTGGATAAATACTCTATTCAGTAATGAAGCTCTTATTTCTATGAATAACTACCTTTCAAAAATTAGAAGCACAATAAATTAATTTTAAATGTTTCCATCTCTTTGGAACTAATCATAGTTTAATCTACACATGGAACATATTCTAGTCACAGTTTTTTGTTTTGTTTTGTATTTGTGGTCAGAAAATTTAAAAATCTAAACAATGTAAGAAGCTTTTTGAATCTGTCCCTACTACTATTGTGGCTAAATAATTAAAAAATCATGATTTTTACATTTTACTTTTACATTTGTATATTGTATTTTTTCCTCCTGTGTACTACAACATTAAGGCCTAGAGGTCAGTTGAGGTTGATTAGTAATTATAGCCAATCACATTTTTCTCACAATTTTCAGCTAATCTACTTAGACTGTTGTTTACAGAATTTTATTTCCATCTTTATAGCTAACTAGTTTTCTGATGTCTGTTATTGCTGCTTTTCACTTTTTTAGTTGCTGTTTGTTTTGTTCTGTTTTGTCTTAAATACTTTGAATCCAGCTTCCTTGGGCATGACCCTCTAATGATTTAGATTGCAACTTTACAACTATGGAGACAATTTTCAAAAGCCTAAAAATTCATTATGTGAAATCAATAAGATCAGGAATCTCCCCAAATTGAGATAGTATGATTCTTAGAACACAAACAGAAATATGATTTCCTAGCTCCTATTCTAAATTGTTGAACAAAAGAAAGTTGTCTTATACAGCAAAATATTTATAGAAACATTTTTGGGGGTATTAGCAAAGAACTGTTAATGAAATATAGGTTCATTGATTGGAATGTAGATAAAAGCACTGCAAGTAGTAATCTCTAAGAAACAGTATGATAAATACAGGGCATTGGAAGACATCTAAAGTATTTATTTTCATTATATAAAGTACTACTCTCTATAAAGGGGTGAGTAAGAGATTTGGAGGGAAATGCAGGTGATGTTAAAACAAAAGAAATCAATTTGTAAAAAAAAAAACAAAACATTGGTCTCATATAAAACAATAAGAACAAAAAATTATTTTTTTTACATTTTTAAGATCTTATTTAAACTGAAAGAATAGATAGCAAATAATTCAGAATTATTTGTGGTCAGATAATTTAAAAATATAAACAATGTAGGAAGCTTTTTGAATCTGTCCCTACTACTATTGTGGCTAAATAATTAAAAATCATGATTTTTACATTTTACTTTTACATTTGTATATATATATATATATATATATATATATATATATATATATATATTTTTTTTTTTTTTTTTTTCCTCCTGTGTACTACAACATTTAGGCCTGGAGGTAAGTTGAGGTTGATTAGTAATTATAGCCAATCACATTTTTCTCACAATTTTCAGCTAATCTACTTAGACTGTTGTTTACAGAATTTTATTTCCATCTTCATAGCTAACTAGTTTTCTGATGTCTGTTATTGCTGCTTTTCACTTTTTTAGTTGCTGTTTGTTTTGTTCTGTTTTGTCTTAAATACCTTGAATCCAGCTTCCTTGGGCAAATAATAGTATAGATCTTTTTTTGTTTGTTGTTTTTGGTAATGAAGGTTGAAAGATACTTGGGACAAAAATATATTCTTATTGTTTGAAAAAAAAAAAAAAAACTTCAAGGAAATAATGTGTAGAAAAAAAATATATAAAACTGAAAGTTATTTATTTCCTTTGCCTGGCTTGTAAAATTAAGATAAGTCACATTTCTTGGATGAGTACATGTTACTATTTCAAACAATATTATCCTGGAATTTAACTTAAGAGTTCCATCTCCATTTAATATCAACACCAGAGTTAGATATCAGATGTCCTCTAGCACAAAGTAATAGTGCAAAGAATGTTGTATTAGCTCACTTCTTTTCTTTATTTAAAATTATTTTTACATTCTTTTATAGATACACTGCTCCTTTACATGAATGAATTCTGATTGATTAAAGATGACTTAGAAATTCCAGTATTAAAAGCATTACTCAAAATAAGTCATTCCATCAATCCATGTTTTGGTATTACAAAAGTGAATTAAGGTTTATAATAACACGATAAAAAGGAAAGTAATTACTTTTCCTTAAATTTGATAAGGTTTTGCAGTATAAAATGAGAAAAAAAGGAAATAATCATAGAGTTTAAAGATTTTTTTGAAATTATGGAGTGAAAGAAACAAAGGAACATAGAACTTTAAGATTCCCATAATATTATTCTACTGAATTGTTATATAGATGGCTGATTTTAATATTGATACGCTGTGTTTTCCTTGATGGACCTCATATCTCATTCTCTTTCTTATCTTTTCTGTTATGATTCTTACAAGAAACTTATGTATTTAGGTCACACCTTTAAAGGAGTTCAAACCTTTAAAAGAGTTTACACCTTTAAAGGAGTTCGATCATTGGTCCACACCTTTAGAGAGAATATAAAAGCCTCTGGGAGAGGATTCAGTCAAGGGAAGAACTTCAGGGAAATTTGAGGAGATTCAGAGCCAGGATTCAGTGCATTCACAAGTCCAGGAGATTCACAAGTTTAAAGGAAAAGCCTGCTCATGGACTTTCTGGAGATTCACAACTAGGACTAACTTTTAGTAAACCCACAATCCTACACTCTTGGAGGCAGAGTCTGATTCATTCCCACTTCGCTGTTTGTGCTGGCAAGAGACATCCTGAGAAGAGCTCTAGGGAGCCAAGAAGAGAGATAGGCCTCTACTAAAGCTAATCAGGCCCCAGGAAAAAATTCAGGATTTTGAAGGACACAATAAAAGATCTGGACTTTAACTCCTGGCTGCATTTGGTGATTATTGGAACTGAACTGAAATTAAGGCTGCCTCCAGAAGCTCCCCAAGAAATGTACTCCCCAAGAGAACGATTGCAATCTAGAGAAACAAAACATGACACTTTTCTAATTATTGACTACAATCTTCCAATCTATCCCAGATATTATTTTTAACTTGTTGAGCTTTCATGAATACCAGTGCAATATTCATCCTGTATATCCCATATTCTCATTATTTGACTAGTCCACATGTCATAAATGTCCTTCATATATTTCATGCTAATCCTTATGTTAATCATCTTTGATCAAAGGCAACATATATTAAATGCTTTTTATCTTTCTTTTTTTCTTTTACATAAGATAAAATTACCACAGTATGTGTTTTGAACACGTTTTGAAGTTTCATCAAGTGTTTTTGTTTACAGTTAATAGTTTTTTAATATTTTTGAGCTCTACAAAACTACAAAGCTTCTTAATGTGAGCCATGGAAATTCAAAAATATCCACTTAGCAAACCAATCAGAAACAATTATATGGCTGAAGTATAAATATTGGTCAGATTATGTCATACCACTAGATGGGCAAAATAGTGAAGTATTTCAACAATATCTCTGTTTAGGACAGGCACTGCAGGTGGATAATGAACTAGACTAAAATTTTAATAGAAAGAAAAGAATAGGATGGATGAAATGAGCTTTGATAAGATTTCACAATGTTAAGATATTTTCTACAATGAAAGTTTATCTTCTTATCATTAATAGTGTCCTGCAAATGTTGTATAGCTGAAAGTCATGGAATTTCATGACCTCAGAACAATCAAAATTATGGTGAATGATACACTAGAAGAAAAAAATTAATGTAAAATAAAATACTGAACCCCAAGGAACTACTAGAGCCCTTTTCATAGTGGCTAGAAGCTGGAAGATGAATGGATGTCCATCAATTGGAGAATGGTTGGGTAAACTATGGTATATGAATGTTATGGAATATTATTGTTCTATAAGAAATGACCAACAGGAGAAATACAGAGAGGCTTGGAGAGACTTACATCAACTGATGCTGAGTGAAACGAGCAGAACCAGAAGATCATTATACACTTCAACAATGATACTGCACAAGGATGTATGCTGATGGAAGTGGATTTCTTCAACATAGAGAAGAACTAATCCAATTCCAATTGATTAATGATGGACAGAACCAGCTACATCCAGAAAAGGAACACTGGGAAATGAATGTAAACTGTTATTTTTACCTTCTGAATCCAATTCTTCCTGTGCAACAAAAAATTCGGTTCTACACACATATATTGTATCTAAATTATACTGTAATATATTTAACATATATAAGACTGCTTGCCATCTGGGGGAGGGGGTTGGGGGAGGAAGGGAAAAAATCTGAATAGAAGTAAGTGCAAGGGATAATGTTGTAAAAAATTACCCATGCATATGTACTGTCAAAAAATGTTATAATTATAAAATAAAATAAAAAATTAAAAAAAAAAAAGAAAAATTTAAAAAAAAATAAAATAAAATAAAATACTGAATGTTAACATTTCTGGATTCTCTATCTTTTTTAGAGTTTTCCCATTAATATAATTGATAAAATTTTAAAATATTGTATGATATAGAATACATGTCTTGCTTTCTTTGATTTCATTCATAATACAACCAAAAGCTTAGCAATGTTCTAAAAGTAGCACTTGGTAAATATTAAGTGATGAAATTAATTAATGGATTTGGAATTTTACTGAATACATAATTACCACATAAAGGAATGAACTTGGAAAACAAATGAAATTTAAATTGACTTAAGAAAATTTTATAGGTGGGACAAATAATTCACACAGGGGACAGATGAAAATCCATTGTCTTGGATAATCATATGATTCTACATATAATGAAAATTAAAAGCATTAATTATCAAGAATTTTTCATTAAGAAGAAATATAGTCAAATTCTATTTGAAATATTTTCACTCACAGAAAAATCCTATCTATGATTTTTGGTTGCATTAAGAATAAAGTAATGGGAGCCTAGTGGTAACCTTTAGATGCAAAGGGATGAGGTCTGATAAAGAACAGAGGTCTTGTTCCAATTATAGTAAACTCATGGAGAAATCTTGTTCTCCATCCAGTCCTAGGACATTCTGTGTCTATATATTTCCTCATCTTTTTCCTGTCCTCATTACTTTCCAGTTCTCTGTTAGGCAGGTGGTATAAAATAACCAGTCAAAGTCCATGCATTTCTGTATCTATACTAGTGAGGGACATCCATTTTCTAACATCATTCAGAAATGAATGTATATATCTAACAATCTGCATAACTAAAAGGGGGACTGAATTTTAAGTAAAGTACATAATTATCAGGCTTATCTGTTCCTCCGACTCAAAGTGTGCAAAACAGTCAGAAAGTATAGAAAGCAAGCACATGATAGATTATGGGTGAGAAATAAGATCTTAATTATTGGAGTCAATCAAATAGCTGGACAAGGATCCTTATTTTATTTATTAGTATCAGTGTCCTTTTTTTAATTTAATTGGGTCTACTGATGGTTTGAGTCTGCTTTCTTGTTTGGGCTAAGATTAGTCCTTACAAGGGTTCACATAGGAGTGATTTATTGAGGTTACTCATTGAGTCATATTAGTTGAAGCATGACTAATTAGCAGAACCTAGAAAGGTTCATTTCAAGAGGGCTAAAGATTAGATATTTTCCAAAATTGTAGATCCAGTACTTCCCTGATTCAAATGAATGCATCATTTCTTCCAAAGGCAGAATTTGCTTCAAGGCTCCCTATATACAGATCTGTGAAAGATAATTATATAGAGAAAGATCACATATCTTATTAGGCTTTTATTTCTTGTGGCCAGGATCAGGCTCCAAAAGTCCAGCTCCTGAATAGTAATAGGTGGCAGACTTAAAAGAATCTCAAAAGTTGACAATCTATATATTATATTATATTATATTATATTATATTATATTATATTATATTATATTATATTATATTATATTATAGTATAGTATAGTATAGTATAGTATAATATATTATATTATATATCTATATCTATATATTATATTCTATGTTGGACAACACAGAGGGCAATACCTGGGATTATTTTAACTGTATTTCCAGGCATAGTTTTTTTTTTTTTTTTCTTTTTTTCTCAAAAGAGTTTTAACTTCCATATTTAATCTTCTAGCTTACCCAGATGATTATGGATGATAATGGGTGTACAGGCTCAAGCTTATTCTACAACACTAAGATTGTTGCTTTGTGTTTGATAACAGATAATGAAACATGATGAGCCAAATTTTGGTATTATGTTCTTGATCAAACATGCTGGTATTATATTTGCTGTGGTGTTCATCTCTAGAAAGGTCTTTATCCAATAGTTCAGTTGGTTTTGGCATACTAAATCATATCTTTAGCCCACAAATTTTCATGATTTAATAAAATAAATCTGCAGATGTTCAAATGGTAGGCTGATTACTTTCCCCCTTTCCCACCAATGTCAGTTTTCTTCTATGAAAAGTTGAATTGTTGACAAAAAAGACTAAATATCACATGATGGACTTCTGCCTAACATCAAAGATGAATGATATCCAGCAAACTTATTGTATCTGGGCCTCTGTTCCAATATGTTCCTAAACATGATGTTGTTGGCAAAGGGGGTGCACTAATCATTTAAGTGAAAAAGGGCAGCCATCTGGCATGATCCACAAGCTGTCTCATAGAATAGCTTCATGTCTGGCTGTCCAGATGTCAATTTTGGCACTTGTGACTAAGGAAGAAAAGTGGGTGGGCTAGTAGCTAGTAGATGCCATAAACAGTGTGTTTGGTGACTCTTAAGTTTCCCAGGGGTAGCCCATCTTGTCTCTTGTATGCCACTGGTTGCTATCTTGCAAAAATGACTACCCTCTGGTAGAGGTTGTTGCAATACATTGTAGAGATGACCTTCAGGAACAAGACGGCTTGAAGGACTTGGCCAACAATTGAGGTATAAAGTATTAGCTTACCCTTTATAATGATACAAACGTGTTGCTTCCACAAGGAGCCAGTGATGTGACAGACTATAAACACATATTTGAAATTTGTGTAAAAGTCCTCTTGAAATCCTTTAATTAGTTGGCACCTCCTGGTCTCCCAATTTGATTCCCTGTGCCCCAAGTCCATCAGTGAAGCCACCCACCGATGAGTCAGTCACTTAACATTTTGGGAGATAACCATTATCCTGATGATTCACATCCCATTTTCATAAAAGGGACAATCTGTGGACAAGGAGCAATCAACAAGGGAACATGTGTGAGGTGAGGCCATATACTCTTCAATTTCATCTTCAAATTCAACTCTCAAAGCAGTCATGGGACATCTCAGCATCTTTCAGGCATTCAGGAAGAATAGTGACTGGATTTAAAATATTGTGGCACTGATCAGAGAGACTAGGATTAGACAAAGGAGAGGCAAACAGTGAGTCATTAATATACTTAATTAAAATGTCCCCCTTCACCCCCCCAAAAAAAATGAGTGTACATCTTAAAGGTCTATGACAAGCATTTGAGGGAATAGAATGGAGAATTCATAATAACCCTAGAGCAATCTAGTCTAAGGCAGCTAAGTGGCACAGTGAATGGAATGCTTGCCCTGGAGTCAGAAGAGCCATAGTTCAAAACCAGCCTCAGATACTTACTAGCTTAGTCACCCTGCCCAAGTCAGCTAATTAACCTTCTTTGTTTCAATTTCCCTATCTGTAAAATGAGCTGGAGAAGAAAAGGCGAACCTGTCTAGTAGTATCTTTGCTAAGAAAACCCTAAATAGGATCACAAAAATCAGACATGACTAAAAAAACTAGATAACAGCAAAGAGACTTAGTCCATTGTATCATTCATTGTCCTTTTCAAAGTTACAGAAAGTAGTCCAGGTTGAGTAGAAAACTAAAATAAATAAACACATTAATTTATAGGTAAATAAATGAATAGATAAAGGAATAAGGAAAGCAAAAAAAAAAAAAAGTTTTTGATGGATAAATAAATGAATGAATAAATAGAGGAAAGAAATACAGAAAAGGAAGGAAAAAATAAAGCAGACCATAAGTCAGTAATGGAATGCACTTTCATATTGTGGAACATCTTGGTAATACTGGAGATATTGATGAGGAAACCCCAAAACCTCTTAAAACCTCCTTGGATTCTGCCTCAGGGAAGGGACTCCACCCTAAACAAAAACAGTTTTCATCTTTGTTATCTGGCTCAGTGCAGAAACCCTTTGAATTCTATTCAAATTCTAACCCTGGATGAAACCCAGCCAGAACACAACCTGGGACTCCACCCACAAACCCCTTCAGCTTGTCCAAATTCCCTTATTATAAAAGAGCTAAACTGGAGTACTCTTTTTGCAGAGGTCCCAAACATGGCAGCCTTACACCTGCCATCTCAAAGGATTTCTACCCACTGGAACCAGAGTTCCAGTGCCTTTTATCTCTACCTTCAACTTTACTAAGTAAACTTTACTTCCAAACCCCATAATAAACCTCTTTTATCAATCTAGATTTTTGTGTCTGTAAATTCCTTTACAGGGGACTCTTAAGCTGCTATTAGAACTCATTTAACTCTGTATCCTTGTGCCGAATCCAAAGAAGTTGCAGAGGAGCTTTATTTGACTTTCTGTACTCCAAACCTGCTACTAGACCTCAATTAAACCTAATTTCATTTAGGTACCCCTTATCTGGTTCTCATCAATATGATTCAGAACTACCTCTTGAGAGGACAAAATTATTGATTGCTCTCAGATTGGAGACAAAGAGGTATGCAGGTAGATTTTTATCATTCACCTTGTTTTACTCACTGTTATTTCAAGGGTGCTGCAAGGTGATTACTATGGCAGAATCACCCCCAGATGGGTTTTGGATTAGTTTTTAGATAGGTTCAACTGCTTCAAAATTGATATCATATAATTGTACATAAGGAGATTTTCAATCCTTAGTTCACACAGTTGACCTCATGAACCCCACAAATTGGTGCGTACATTTTATAATATGGGAGGTAATTCAGACATCATAGGTTTTGTAAAGATTTTAGATTCCTTTAAAATTGTCCAGTGCACTAAATCAATTCCTTTATTTGCTGATATATCCCGTTTGAATCACAGTGAATAATGGTCTCAAATTTATATAACAAGGATCTCTCATACAATGAGATAGGAGAGTTAGGCATTAAGAAAAAGGAATGAGAAGCCCTAATATTCTACTCTGAGGCAATGGGTAGCATTCACATATCACTTCCTCCCAAAATAACCATTATGCTTTCAGTCTTTAACACCAGAAAGCCCTAAGGAGGGCATTTACTCATTGAGAAAGCTGTCCCTTTGTTCACCAAACAAACAGGCTATTCAATCTCAAGTAAAGCTTTTTAACTGTACTTTTTCCCTTTTAGCATTCCCAAGAAACACTTCTACTTTCCAACAACCTTTCTTCTTCTGTCATGACCAATACTCACCCCCAACATCCAAAACAGGTGCAGATTGTTTGATATCTGTGGTCATTGTGGGTCCCAAGGTAAGTGATGATATGGTGGTCTAGGTGACAGCTTATTCTTCATGGGCATCCCCAGTTGATAATTTGGAGGATGTTGCCTTCTGTCAAAGGCCTCATCCCACTCATGTTTTCTGCAATACCTCCTAAGGTGTCTCTTCTTTAGTAAAAAACATGCCGTTCTGCTTCTTGCTTTCTAAATCTTTATTTCTGATCCTTAGTTCATTTTCATCTGTCAGCCTGCCTCAACTTTATGGTGATCATGAAACTCTTTCTTTCCTCAATCATATCTTCCTTCTCCTTTTACCCTTTGAACATATACAATGTCATTACCTTGAGTTTAATAACAATTCTCTCTTAACAACTATGGCAGAATTTATAATCTTTGTTTCTGAGAAGTGTGGATTACATAATTATAGTTCAGTGGTTCCAACTGGAATCTCCAATGTATTTAGCAATGAGAAAGGGCAGTCTTGGTTTGAAACTTCTAAGGACTTTGTCATCAAAGAAGTGCAGAACAAAATGAAATGCAAAATTTTGATTACATTAAATTAAAAAGGCTTTGCTCAAACAAAAGGAACAAGATTAAAGGGGAAATACAAAAATGGGAAAAATTTTACAACCAATCTTTCTGATAAAGATCTCATTTCTAAAATATATAAAGAATTATGTCAAATTAAGAATAAAAGTCATTCCCCAATTGATAAATTGTAAAATTATATCAACAGATAATTTTCAGATGATTGAATTAAAGCCACTTATAGTCATATGAAAAAATGTTCTAAATCACTATTGATAAGAGATATGCAAACTAAAACAATTCTGAGATAGCACCTCATACCTCTTATATTGGCTAAGATGACAGGAAAAGGTAATGATAAATGTTGGAGGGAATGTGGGGAAACTGGAATAATAATGCATTATTGGTGGAGTTGTGAAATTCTGGAAAGCAATTTGGAACTATGTGCAAAGGGCTATAAAACTGTATACCCTTTGACCCAGAAACACCACTACTGGATCTGTATCCCAAAGAAATCATAAAGGAGGTAAAAGCACCTATATGTGTAAAAAATGTTTATAGCAGGTCTTTTTATGGTAGCAAAGAAGTGGAAAATGAATGGATGCTCATCAATTGGTGAATAATTGAATAAGTTGTGGCATATGAAAATAATATAATATTATTGTTCTATAAAAAATAATTTTAAAAAGACCTTTAAAAAGACTTACATGAACTTATGCTTAGCAAAATAAACAGAAATAAAAATACATTATGCATAATAACAGAAAGAATGTACAGTGATCTACTATGAAATATTTGATTCTTCTCAGTGTTTTAGTGACCCAAGGCAATCCCAATAAACTTTGGATAGAAAATGCCATCTGCATCCAGAAAAAGAACAACAGAGATTGAATGTAAATCAATACATGCTATATTCACTCCTTTTTCATGTTTTTTTTTTCCTTTCCAGTGGTATTTCCCTCTTTTTAAAAAATTTTCTCTCTCAACATGATTCACAAAGAAATGTGTATTTTAAAAGTTAATATGCATATATGTAAAACAAGAAAAAAATAAAAAGAAATACACAAAAGAAAGATTGTTTTCCCTGACAGTACTAATATTTGCATAGGTTCTAACATTCAAATTCTACTCCAGAGAATAACTCTTTTGGGCTGTTCATATTGTTCAAATGTGAAATACAACATTTTCTTAAATGATTAGGTTAGAAAGAACGTATATATGGCAAGTTCTTACATGGAAGTCAGAAGAAGCAATACAAGGACATTTTGCAGGTATATCTTAAAAAAAAAAAAAAAAAAAAAAACTTTAAAATTGATTGTGTACTATGAGAGACTCTGAGTAAGGATCAGGTAATATGGCATGCCTGCATCAAAAAGGTTCTTAGATCCATAACTGAAGCAGAATTGCAAAATAAATAAATAAATAAATAAATAATAAGATACACCAATTTACAGACATCTACATTCCAAATATGCAGATGGAATGTTTGTTTATCCAGCAGTAGAAACAGCCAAACTCATATTTGTCTAATCAGTCACAGTTGGCCACACTGTACCTTCACGCCACCATAGTGATTCATTTTGGTCTTTAAGAATGAAGGACAACAACCAACCAATTAATCAACCAAGATCTTCAAGATAGATTTCGCATGAATAACTAATAATAATCAAAAATGCCTTATTTAATTGACCAAATATATTTTCCATAATTATCTTCATACTTTGTCTAGTCTGTCCTCAGCTTTGCCTCTAAGTTTTGGACATTCCCAATTTAACTGGCAGTTATTCTTTGTCCCAAACATTTTTTGTTTTAAGTTTGATTTTCATGATTAGGCTAAATACAAAATAAAAGAATTGAAAAAAGAAAAACAGACAAAAGAAATGCACCATCTTCACAGAAGAACATTAGAAAGGATCCAAAGAATGAAAGAATAAATTTCCATTTCAAGAAAGCCTATATTTAATACTACATATGGTTGTCATAGCTGTTCATCTTTTAAAATTTCCTTGTATATTTTCTTATGTTCTCTTCTGTGCTCTTTTTTCCTCCTTTCCTCCTTTTATTTCCTCAAGAATACTACATTTAAGAATAGATATATTTATAGCATACATATATACACATATTACATAAATATACATAAACTATAATGTCTGGGCTAGCTTTCTCGAGAATCTCTGGATGGGCCTTGGTCTTAGCAAGAAAGTCACCATAAGGATGGTCAGGATAGAATCTGTTGAAGTCTGGAGTCTGGAATCTGGTGTCTGGAGTCTGAGCTTGAGCACACTCTCACTAGAGTCTCAAGTCTGTTTATTTCAAGTCCTCTCAGTCCTTATGTACCTTTTACAATTACATCACTACAGCACACTGAACAAGTAGCAACTGTAGAAACATTACATCACCATATCACACTAAGTACTAAGTGTATGTGATCTAGAAAACCATTATCTCATCAATCACACTGAGTAAATAAACACCCTGCTGTAAGTATCTTTGCTTCAAATATAATTTTCTCAGAGTTCCTCACTTTCTTTTGTTTTAAAACACAGGTGATCACACCTTTCCTGACTTCTCAGGAAGGGAACAGAAAACACCACCAAAGTGATCATGACCTCCCTGACTTCACAGGAATGGAGGTGGGTACCAAAAGGAAATGAGGAGCCAAACCAGATACTATTAGCAGGTTTCCTCTGTGCTGAAGGGTCTTACTTGAAACAGGTATACTTAAATCCATCAGCATGGGAAGTATTACACAAACACAAAATAATATAACACAGACTAGTAATGATGTAACAAACAACATAAATCAACATGAGGAATTATACATTTCCATAAGTCTTAGGAGGGTATATAAATAACTATCATGCATATACTTCGTTTAGCAGCCAAGAAATAGTCCAAAACCAATCTATTGTCCATTACTTCATGTGTCAGGGAATCCAATGATTCCTTCAAGTTTTGAAGTCCTTTAATGTTCTCATCATGTTTCAGGGAATCCAATGACTCCTACAGATTTTGAAGTTAGCAGTATCATTAACAATATTTGATATTCATGAGTCAATTGCCATACATATAGGTGTCTGTCTTAATCTTTGGCCAATGACTGGGCCAATTGGCACCTCTAATGACTGTATGATCTGCACCAGTGTCTACCAACCTTTTCAATAGTATACCATTTACATACATAGTTAGCAGAAGATGGTCAACTGTAATAGCTGCAGTCTAGAATATTCCTGGATTCTGTTGCTAGGAGTCAAAATCTGATTAAATATCACCAAATTGCATTTTAAGAGTGTGTTTCAGTAAATCTGATGCTACTATTTCTCCTGGGTGATATAAGAGATTATTTTCTACCTATATTACTGACTGGGATATTAACTACATATTCCCCAATTTCCCAAGTCAGCGTATGGATAAACACTATTTTGTAAGAGCTCTCAAGAGGTGAAATGGTTAAGCCAACTGTGCCTGGAGGCAAATGATCTATAAGCCAGACAGGGACAGATTTCACCTCTCTGGGGGAGATCTCAGTAGTCCCAACTGCATACAACTCTATTCTCCCCAGCTGTAATCTCTTTCCCCTATCAGGCAGCTTCTCAGCTAATTGATCATGTTGGAGTACTGAACTTCTAAAGACTTTCTGGATGTAACATCAGCTGCCATCATGAAACAAGGGTTTTTTTTGCCTGAGGTCCTGAAGTGAAAACTCACTTCCCATTTCCCTGAGTCATTTTACATTCTGATGCCCAATAGAAGCCTTTGTTGCATTCTGGACATAGGATTTTAAGTCTTGTTCTCTCACCCTGTTTTTTTTCACTCTAAATTTATGCCAACATTGAGCTTTCAGATGCCCTACTTTATCAGATTGAAAGCATTGAGGAGTCCCTCTGAAAGTTCCTTACCAAAAGAGACCCTGTCTTCCCAAGTTCAGATCTTGAAAAGTATGTATCATATCCTGTGTATAAAAGGTATCTGTGCCCAGTGTGGCACAGTGTCTTATGATCTCCTCTAAAGGAGCATCCTTGTATAGTCCTAATATAATTCTTCTATAAACCTCATTAGCATTTTCTCTAGCAAATTGTTTTATCATAATTTCTGTTGCTGCATTTTCAACAATAGTTTCTATGGCAGTTGTCTACAGATGTCCTATGAAATCAGCAAAGGGTTCATTTGACCCTTGTGCTATTTTCCTGAAGGCCTCTTCTCTGTCTTGTTGACCTGGGATAAAGCCCCATGCTTTGATGCAGCAGAAGCAAATTTGCTCATATGCTGCTATAAGTTAATTAAGTTGCACTAAATTGTCTGCATAAGGACATATACCTACTACTTGATCAAAGGTGACTGGTATATTAACTCCAGGTTGCCTATTTTGTTGGGCTTGTATTCTACAGAGATCACTATACTCAGAAATCCATAACAAGTTTTGTCTAGGTTCTAAACATGTCCTTGCTATAGATTACCAATCACTAGAGGTTAAAATTTCATAAGACAAATTTTCTAATACCATCTTAACATAAGATGATGTAGACCCATAAAGACACAGCCTTTTTCAGATCTTTGATAATTTCCAGATTAAAAGAATATATCTTCTTTCTTGACTGAAGAGGGTATCTCTTCAATCACAGGGTATGATTCTATTCTCAAATCAGATGTATCCTGTCCTTCCTCTTTAGCTTTGACTAGTGACTTTTGTAATTGTGTCATAAGGGGTAGACAAAACTGCCTCATGGGTGGTGCTGATGGTGTCATTGCCGCTCCCATTCTTCCCCTTCTCCCTCTGCTCATGAAGGCAAAATTGAAGGAGGAGGGTTAGGAGATGGGGAATGCCCTAAGGGTGCCTGCTCAGGTATAGGAAGAAGTGAAACTGAGCTGTGAAAGTGAGAAGGACCACACTCTTTAAGCTTATCAACATGGTATTTAAAGTACTTAACTTGGTCTAACTGGCTTTACCCTCTAGCTGTGCTGTCAGTACTATCCCCCTCCTCCTGCTCTTTCTCCTCACACTTCCTTGTCTGGCTATCCACCTTAAAAACTTTCCTTTTTTAGAATTTGTGGGATTCTTTAAAGCCAATTGTATTATATTATACATAAGGAATGTTCCCTCAGGAATTGATTCAGGATCCTTAGCATCTCTCCCACTATTTTCCACGTATAAGGCTCTAATTTTTAAGAGCCCATTGTTTTACTTCCAAGTTACCAACAAATCTTGCTTCTTTATTAACCAAACTATGCAGGCTACATATTTCCCTTGGGGTGGGAGAGACTGTTTTCTTAGTATTTGCCCCATTTCAGCTGAAAAATAAAAGTCAAAATATAATGTCTGGCCAAGTTTTCTGAGGATCTCCAGCCAGGCCTTGTTCTTTGGTGGAGAAGTGATAAAGGCAGGAAAGACACCACAAGGATGGTCAAGGATGGAGTTTGGAGTCTGGAGTCTGGAGTCTGAGCTTGAGCACACTCACTGGAGTCTCAAATCTGCTTATTTTAAGTCCTCTCAGCCCTTAAATACCTTAGTACAATTATATCACTACAGCACACTGAGCATATGCCAACTATAGAATCATTACATCATCATATTACACTAAGTACTAAGTATATGTGAACTAGAGAACCATTATATCATCAGTCACACTGAGTAAACACCTTGTTGTATTTTCTACAATACACAATGAGCATACATGCATGTGTACGCATCCATATAAATAGATATCTATAATCTTTCTTGAATCTTTTATATACAATTTTCTAATAAATTCATTTATTTTTGCAAGAAAATCTTGAAAGACTGTCATTGAATGCCCATTTTTAAAATGTTCATTAAATATCCATTTCTTTTTCATTCAGGATTATGTTAAACTTTGCTGTGTATGGTATTTTCAGCTACTTCTTTTGCTCTACTACATATACTGTTCCAAGATCTGCAATATTTTGATGCAATCACTGCTAGATTTTGTGAGATTCTAATTGTAATTCCATAATATTTAAACTTTATTTCCCTGGTTTCTTATATTTTCTTCTTGATCTTGGTATGAAAATTTGTAAGGAAATTAGAAAGCTAATGCATTGTTGGCGTAGTTGTGAACTGATCCAACCACTTTTGGAGAGCAATTTGAAACTATACTCACACTTACATGAACTAATGCTGAGTGAAATGAGCAGAACCAGGAGATCATTATATACTTCCACAACAATACTATATGATGATCAGTTCTGATGGATGTGGCCATCTCCAACAATGCGATGAACCAAATCAGTTCTAATAGAGTAGTAATGAACTGAATCAGCTACACCCAGCAAAAGAACTCTTGGAGATGACTATGAACCACTACATAGAATTCCCAATCCCTTTAATTTTGTCTGCCAGCATTTTTTTATTTCCTTAACAAGCTAATTGAATACTGTTTCAAAGTCCGATTCTTTTTGTACAGCAAAACAACTGTTTGGACATGTATACATATATTGTATTTAACTTATACTTTAACATACTTAATATGTATTGGTCAACCTGCCATCTGGAGGAAGGGGTGGGGAGAAGGAGGGGAAAAGTTGGAACAAAAGGTTTTGCAATTGTCAATGCTGAAAAATTACCTATGCATACATTTTTTGTAAAAATTAATTTAATTAATTAATTAAAAAAAAAAAAAAAGAAACTATACTCAAAGGGCAACCAAACTGTGTATACCTCTTAATCCAGCAATACCACTACTAGGACTTTATCTCAGAGAGATCATAAAAAGGGGAAATGACCCATATATGCAAAAATGCAGGTCTTTTAACAGTGGTAAAATACTGAAAATAGAATGAATACATATTAATTAGGGAATGCCTGAATATGCCTATGAATATAATGGGAATGCTATTGTGCAGCAAGAAATTATAAACAGAAAGACGTGCATGAATTAATACAAAGTGAAATGAACAGAATGGGGAAACATAGTATACATTATTAGCAACATTGTATAATGATCAACTATTATTGAGTCAGATCTCAGCAGCACAAGAAAAATGCTATCTATGACCATATTAAAAAAAAAAAAAAAAGATGAACTCAGAATGCAGATTAAAGCAGATTTTGTTCAAGTATTTTATTCTTTCTTTTTTCTTTACTTTTGATCTGTTTCTTTTTTCACAACTCTAATATTGATTTTTTTTTTCCTGATTTCATTAACTATATCAAATAGCTTATCTTCTTTGGAATGGGGAAGGGGAAGAATAAGGGAGGAAGAAAACTTTGGAAGTTGAAATATAAACAAAGAATGCTAACATTTTTTCTTGTCATAAATCTGGGGGAAAATAAAATGCTATTATATAAAAATAATTTTGAGTCCTTATATGAATTATTTTTTGACAGCTGACCAATAACATTCCTCTTTGGGGATAGAAGAGGCTTCTTTAAGTTCAGTTCTTTCCTCTAAAGATGGATCCTGGTCTTCCCTGTTCACATAGTAACTATTTATAGTTGGGTTCTGTCTCCTTTGCCAGCTCTTTAAAAAAAAAAAAAATTGTAGCATATTACTGGACACTGCTCCTTCAGTTCTCCCCTCTGTCCTGGAACTGGAAATCAAGAACTCTACTCCTCTAGGGCTGCTACAGCCAGCAGTGTTAGTGTCCCACTGCTTTTGCAGTCACCAGGCATGTACTGTTTCCTTCTCACCCAAAGTCATGTCTCATCAGCAAAGCTGGGGTCTGAACTTCCTAATCAGCAGTTTTCCTCAATCTTCACCAACTCAGACACCCCACATCACGTAGTGTCTGGGAGGTGAAAATTCCTGTGTCTGAGGCTAAGGCTACCTCTTAACCCTGCTAACTTGGAGGTTAGCTATTTCCCAATTCATTGGAATTAGCCTTGAGTATATACTTCACAAAAATAAATCATCTGTGCAGGTATTTTTCTTCAGATCTCAGATTGTCTCAAGTGGCCACTGTTCTCAATCAATTCTTAGTGGGTTTTATCACTTTATATATACTCTGAGGCTTAATTTTGTCTTTTTTTGTGAGGGAAATATGGAGGGCTTGGAATTTTCTGACCTACTCTACCATCTTCCAAGAAGTTTCTGTCCTAAGATTCTAGCAACTTGCTTAATGAGGAGTAAGTACGAAGCTTATTGTAGTCTGCTTCTATAATGATACCGGTGTGCCTTAACTGTTCTGCCATTTGGTTATTTAATATCACAGTAAGATCAACTTGCCAATGCTTTTCCTTCTGCCTGGCAGCAAACTCCTATCTTTCTGAACAATGAGAAAATTATATTTTGGAATTAGGACAGCTTTATCCTTTTACTTCCTGAGTGTGGGGAATTTATTTCTCTGACTGTTTCATGGACTATTGAGCACTGCCTGGTCTGAATGCTATCTGCAGGATTGGACAGTAAGCTCATCCTGTGGCAGTTATGTGATTAAAAGGCCCAACATGGGGTGCCAAAATTGTGAAAAGGCAGATGATATGATGATATATTTTGAGAATCCTAGAAAATCATCCAAAAAATAACAGCTTTATCAAAAGTGTAGGGTATAAAATAAACCTACACAAATTGTTAGCATTTCTATACATTACTGACAAAGCCCGGCAGCAAGAGATAGAAAGTGAAATTCCATTTAAAATAACTGTAGTCAAAATAATATATTTAGGTGTTTACCAACCAAAATAAACCAGGAACTCTATTAACACAATTACAAAATATTTCTTACACAACAATTGGAAAAATATCAATTACTCATAGATAGACCAAGCTGATATAATAAAAATGTCTATTCTGCCTAAATTGGTCTAGTGTTCAGTGCCATGCCAATCAAATGACCAAAACTTACTTTATAGAACTAGAAAAATAATAACAAATTTCACCTGGAGAAAAAAAAAATCAAAAATGATCAGGGAATTAAAGGAAAAAAAAATACAAAGGATGGTGACTGAGAAGTACCAGACCTAAAACTATATTGTAAAGTAGCAGTTATCAGAACAATTATGCATTGACTAAGAAATAGTACGGTGGATTAGTGGAATAGGTTAGATACACACAGCACAACAATCAATGCCTATAGAAATCCAGTATTTGATAAACCCCTAAGCTCTAGCTTCTGGGATAAGAATTCACTATTTGACCAAAAATGCTGGGAAAATAGGAAAATAATATCAGAAAATTGGTATAGATTTACATCTCACACTGCAAACCAAAATAAGGTCAAAATGGGTACATGATTTGGATGTAAAGGGTGCTATCAGTAACAAATTAGGAGAGCAAGGTATACTTTATCTATTAGATTTTTAAAGAAGGGAGGAATTTATGACCAAAGAAGAACTAAAGAACATTATAAAAGAAAAAAGTGGTCAACTATCATTATATTAAATTAGAAAGTTTTTACACAAACAAAACCAATAAAAAGAAGATTAAAAGAGAAATACAAAGCTGGAGAAAAAATTTACAGGCAATATTTCTGATAAAGGTTTCATTTCTAAAATATATAAAGAACTATGTCAAACTGATAAGAATACAAATCATTATATGATTGATAAAGGTCCAAGGATATCAAAAGACAATTTTCAGATGATGAAATTAAAGTCTTCTTTAGCGACAGAAAAATGCTCTAAATCACTATTGATTAGAGAAATGTAAATTAAAACAACTCTAAAATACCACTTCACACCTTTCAGATTGCTTAATATGATAGGGAAAAATAATGATAAATGTTGAAAGGGATATGGGAAAAGTGAGTTATTAATGCATCATTGGTAGAGCTATGATCATTTTGGAAAGCAATTTGGAACTATTGCCAAAGGTCTTTGAAAGTGTTAATATCCTTTAACCCAGAGGTGCCATTATGGGGTCTGTATCCCTAAGAAATCACAGAGGAGGGAAAAGAAACCAAACTTAAAAAATGTTTACAGTAGTTCTTTCTCTGGTAGGAAAAAAAAATTAAAAAATAAAAAAAAAAATTAAAAAAAAGAAAGAAAGAAAGAAACCTGGAAAATGAGTAGGTGCCCATTAATTAGGGTGTGCCTGAACAAGTTGTAATGTATTAAAGTAATGGGATATTATTTTCTATAAAAATTGATGAACAAGCTGATTTTAGAAAGGCCTAGAAATATTTGCATGAACTAATACTGAGCAAAACAAGCAGAACTAGGAATATATTGTACACAATAACAGCAAGAATGTGCAATGATCAACTGTGGAAGACTTGGTTCTTTTCAGTGGTTCAATAATCCAAGAAAATCCCCATATACTTTGAATAGAAAATACCACCTATATGCAGAAAAAAAAAATATAAAAATTAAGTGTAAGTCAACACACTATATTCATTTCTTTTATATGTTTTCTTTTTGGATCTCCCAGGGATTTTCCCATTTTGTTTTAATTTTTTTCTCTCCCAACGTGATTCATAATGCTATATCTATTAAAAATTAAATAAATAGGCGGAGCCAAGACGGCGGAGAAGGTACACACCACTGTGTAAGCTCCTTTCTTCCCTCACAACCAACTAGATTTAATCAGCCTCAGAAATAGCATTGGACTGATAGAATCCACAAGGACTGGAAGCACGACTTACCAGCTGAAGAGAATCTGGAGTTTCAGCAGGAAAGGTCAGCTCCCAGGGGAGGAAGAAGATAGGCCAGCACAGACGGTGGGGTAATGGCACATTGCGCTGGTCACACTGGGGAGGGTTCTGGGATCAGAGAATCCACTGACATAAAAGAATCTGGCACAGGCTGTTAGCTCTTCTCTGCTTATAAAACAGCAGATCAGAGGAGAAATATAAGCCACTTTAAAATTTAAAACTAGATTGGATCTTCCCGGATCCCAGGGGTGACTCAGCAGATCTTGGCACCAGGACATAGGCAATCCAGGCTTTCGCCTCAGGGTAGTTAAGAGATTGAAGAGTGGGCAGGGCGGTAACTCATAGTGCCTGGCTCCGCTGGCGGCTGTGGAATGAAAGTCCCAGAGAAGCTGAACCTTTGAACTAGGGACCGCGGTTTCTGGCAGACACTTCCCAGTTTGATCGCAGGGGCTTTTCACGTCACCTGCTGCAGACATCCACGCCCCACCGGGACCCATAGGCTAGGCTTTGAGTCGCTTTTGCTGTTCAGTGTCAACCTCAGGGAAGGCACTAAAACACAGCGCCCTCGGGGCACAGCAGTGCTAGTCACCTCTGAGGCATTTCCAGGAAGGGGGTGGGGAACTCTTTCCCAGAGCTCTCTCTTAGCTCAGGCGCAGGGGCCTTTGCATCCATCTGGTCTGGGAGGAAGCTGGTACAGAAATAAATAAATAATTTCCTACCCCAGGGACAGACCCCAAAAGATTTTTTAAGTATGAACAAGAAGCGCAAAAAAACCATAGATTCCTTCTACACAGAGAAATAGCAGGTATCCAACCCCGAGGAAATTAACAGCAGAGAGTCAGCAAATAACAACCTAAAGGGGAACGATTCCTTCCCCCCATCACATAACTCTCTCCATGAAGAGACTATTAAAAAGTTAAGAGAATTTGAAGAAAAATGGGGAAAGGAAAGGAAAGCTATGATAAAGAATAACAACATCCTGAAATTGGAGTTGGAAAAAATAAAGAATTCACAGGAGATGCAGGGAAACAAAATTAGTGAATTAGAAAAGGTAAAAAAAATCACAGGAAAATAGGATTTCTGAATTGGAGAAGATAAAAAAGTCCCAAGAAAATAAGATTTCTGAATTGGAAAAAGAAAATAATTCTCAAAAAAAAAAAAAAAAAATTAGGGAAATGGAAAATAATTCAATAGAGCAAAATAATTCATTTAAAAACGAAATTGTGCATATACAAAAATAACTAAAAACTGTGAAAGAAGAACATAACTCCTTAAAAGTCAGGATGGAACAAATAGAAATGAATGATTCACAGAGAACCCAAGAATCAGTCAAACAAAACCAAAAAAATGAGAAGTTGGAGAACAACGTCAAATGCTTACTGGGAAAATCTATAGACCTGGAAAACAGATCTAGGAGAGATAATCTGCGGATCATTGGACTTCCCAAAAATTGAAAGAATTCATCGAAACTCCTTCTGAAATAGACCCTAAAAAAAGAACACCACGGAATATTGTGGCTAAGCTGCAGAATTACCACACAAAGGAGAAAATCCTGCAAGCAGCTAAAAAAAACAATTTAAATACCAAGGTGCCACAATAAGGGTCACACAAGATCTGGCTGCCTCCACATTAAAAATAGAAGGGCCTGGAACCTAATATTCCGAAAGGCAAAAGATCAAGGATTGCAACCAAGAATGAACTAGCAGCTAAGTTTAGCATCTTTTTCCACGGAAGAAGATGGTCATTCAATGAAATAGAGGAATTCCATATGTTTCTAAGAAAAAAACCAGACAAACAAAAAATTTGATCTACATCCACAAGACTGAAGAGAAACAGAAAAAGAGAATTCTCTCTCACCTCATTAAAAGGAAGGAGAGGAAAAGGGAAAAGGAAAAGGAGAATAAGGGAAGGGACGTGGAGGGAGGGGGGAGGGATACTAAAAAAAAAGGGAGGGCTGTGTGTCACAAGGGGGGTCTATAAATTAAATATTGGGGAAGGGGATCAGGGGGGTCAAGGGAAAAAGCATAATATGGGGATAATATGATGGCAGGAAATATAGAATTAGTAATTTTAACTGTAAATGTGAATGGGGTGAACACTCCCATCAAACGGAGATGGATAGCAGACTGGATCAAAAATCAGAACCCTACAATATGTTGTTTACAGGAAACACACTTAAAGGAGGGAGACACATAGAGAGTAAAGGTAAAAGGTTGGAGCAGGATCTATTATGCTTCAGGTAAAGCTAAAAAAGCAGGGGTAGCTATCCTTATCTCAGATCAAGCAAAAGCAGAAGTTGATCTAATTAAAAGAGATAAGGAAGGAAACTATATCCTGCTGAAAGGTAGCATAAATAATGAAGCCATATCGATACTAAACATATATGCACCAAGTGGTATAGCATCTAACTTTCTAAAGGAAATGTTAAGAGAGTTGCAAGAAGAAATAGACAGTAAAACTATAATAGTGGGAGATCTCAACCTTGCACTCTCAGATTTAGAAAAATCAAACCACAAAACAAACAAGAAAGAAATTAAAAAAGTAAATAGAACATTAGAAAAACTAGGTATGATAGACCTTTGGAGAAAACTGAATGGCAATAGAAAGGAATATACTTTCTTCTCAGCAGTTCAAGGCTTCTATACAAAAATTGACCATATATTAGGACATAAAGATCTCAAAATTAAATGTAGGAAGGCAGAAATAATAAATGCCTTCTTCTCAAATCACAATGCAATAAAAGCTACATTCAGTAAAAAGTTAGGGGTAAATAGACAAAAAGTAATTGGAAACTGAATAATATCATTTTAAAGAATGACTGGGTGAAACAGCAAATTATAGAAACAATTAATAATTTCACCCAAGATAATGACAATGATGAGACATCATACCAAAATCTGTGGGATGCATCTAAAGCAGTAAAAAGAGGAAAATTTATATCTTTAGAGGCTTATTTGAAGAAAATAGAGAAAGAGAAGATTAACGAATTGGGCTTGCAACTTAAAAGGCTAGAAAAAGACCAAATTAAAAACCCCCAACCAAAAACCAAACTTGAAATACAAAAATTAAAAGGAGAAATCAATAATATTGAAAGTAAAAAAAACTATTGAATTAATAAATAAAACCAAGAGTTGGTTTTATGAAAAAGCCAATAAAATAGATAAACCTTTGGTAAATCTGATCAGAAAAAAGAAAGAGGAACATCAAATTGTTAGTCTTACAAATGAAAAGGTGGATCTTTGCACCAATGAAGAGGAAATTAGAAATAATAAGGAGTTACTTTGCCCAACTTTATACCAATAAATTTGATAACTTAAGTGAAATGGATGACTTCCTCCAAAAATATAGACTCCCTAGATTAACAGAGGAGGAAATAAATTGCTTAAATAGTCCCATTTCAGAAAAAGAAATAGAACAAGCTATTAATCAACTCCCCAGAAAAAAATCCCCTGGACTAGATGGATTCACATGTGAATTCTACCAAACATTTAAAGAACAATTAGCCCCAATGCTATATAAACTATTTTTAAAAATAGGGAATGAAGGAGTCCTACCAAACTCCTTTTATGACACAGACATGGTACTGATACCTAAACCAGGTAGATCGAAAACTGAGAAAGAAAATTATAGACCAATCTCCTTAATGAATATTGATGCTAAAATCTTAAATAAGATATTAGCAAAAAGACTCCAGAAAATCATTCCCAGGATAATACACTATGATCAAGTAGGATTTATTCCAGGAATGCAGGGCTGGTTTAATATTAGGAAAACTATTAGTATAATTGATCATATTAATAATCAGATTAATAAAAGCCATACGATCATCTCAATAGATGCAGAAAAAGCATTTGACAAAATCCAACATCCATTCCTACTAAAAACTCTTGAGAGTATAGGAATAAATGGATTATTCCTTAGAATAATCAGGAGCATATATTTAAGACCTTCAGTAAAAATAATATGCAATAGAAATAAACTGCAACCTTTCCCAGTAAGATCAGGAGTGAAACAAGGTTGCCCACTATCACCATTACTCTTCAATATAGTACTAGAAACGCTAGCCTTGGCAATAAGAGCCAAGAAAGAGATTCAAGGAATTAGAGTAGGAAATGAGGAAATTAAACTATCACTCTTTGCAGGTGACATGATGGTATACTTAGAGAACCCCAAAGACTCTGCTAAAAAGCTATTAGAACTAATTCAGAATTTTAGCAAAGTGGCAGGATACAAAATAAATCCACATAAATCCTCAGCATTTTTATATATCACCAACAAAATGCAACAGCAAGAGATACAAAGAGAAATTCCATTCCAAACAAATGTTGAGAGTATAAAGTATTTGGGAATCCATCTACCAAAGAATAGTCAGGAATTATATGAGAATAATTATGAAACACTTGCCATAAAAATAAAGTCAGATTTAAATAATTGGAAAGACATTCAGTGCTCTTGGATAGGCCGAGCGAATATAATAAAGATGACAATATTCCCCAAACTAATGAATTTATTTAGTGCTATACCAATCAGATTCCCAAGAAACTATTTTAATGACCTAGACTAAATAACAACAAAATTCATATGGAAGAATAAAAAGTCGAGAATTGCAAGGGAACTAATGAAAAAAAAGTCAGAGGAAGCTGGTCTAAGTGTACCTGATCTAAAGCTGTATTATATAGCAGCAGTCACCAAAACCATTTGGTACTGGCTAAGAAATAGAACGGTAGATCAGTGGAACAGATTAGATACAAAGGACAAAAAAGGGTACATCTATAGCAATCTAATCTTTGACAAACCCAAAGATACCAACATTAGGGACAAAAATTCATTATTCAGAAGAAACTGTTGGGAAAACTGGAAATTAGTATGGTAGAAATTAGATATGGACCCACACTTAACACCATATACCAAGAAAAGATCAAAATGGTTCCATGATTTACGCATAAAGAATGAGATCATAAATAGATTAGAGGAACAGAGAATAGTCTACCTCTCAGACCTGTGGAGGAGGAAGGAATTTATGACCAGAGGAGAATTAGAGATCATTATTGATCACAAAATAGAAGAGTTTGATTACATCAAACTAAAAAGTTTCTGTACAAACAATACTAATGCAAACAATATTAGAAGGGAAGTAACAAATTGGGAAAGTATTTTTACAGTTAAAGGTTCTGACAAAGGTGTCATTTCCAAAATATATAGAGAACTGATCCTGATTTATAGGAAACCAAAGCATTCTCCAATTGATAAATGGTCAAGGGATATGAACAGACAATTCTCAGATGATGAAATTGAAACTATATCCACTCACATGAAAAAGTGTTCCAAATCACTACTGATCAGAGAAATGCAAATTAAGACAACTCTGAGATACCACTACACACCTGTCAGATTGGCTAAGATGACAGGAACAAATAATGATGAATGTTGGAGGAGATGTGGGAAAACTGGGACACTAATACATTGCTGGTGGAGTTGTGAAAGAATCCAGCCATTCTGGAGAGCAATTTGGAACTATCCCCAAAAAGTTGTCAAACTGTGAATACCCTTTGACCCAGCATTGCTGTTATTGGGATTATATCCCAAAGCAATACTAAAGAAGGGAAAGGGACCTGTATGTGCCAAATGTTTGTGGCTGCTCTTTTTGTTGTAGCTAGAAACTGGAAGTTGAATGGATGTCCATCAATTGGAGAATGGTTGGGTAAATTGTGGTATATGAAGGTTATGGAATATTATTTCTCTGTAAGAAATGACCAGCAGGAGGAATACAGAGAGACTTGGAGAGACTTAAATCAACTGTTGCTGAGTGAAATGAGCAGAACCAGAAGATCACTGTATACTTCAACAACAATACTGTGTGAGGATGTATTCTGATGGAAGTGCAAATCTTCAACATAAAGAAGATCCAACTCACTTCCATTGATCAATGATGGACAGAAATAACTATACCCAGAGAAGGAACACTGGGAAGCGAATGTAAATTGTTAGCACTATTGTCTATCTATCCAGGTTACTTATACCTTCTTAAGCTAATAATTAATGTGCAACAAGAAAAAGGTATTTACACACATATATTGTTTCTAGGTTATATTGTAACACATGTAAAATGTATGGGATTACCTGCCATCGGGGGGGAGGGAGTGGAGGGAGGGAGGGGATAATTTCCTCCCCGAGGGCAGACTTCCAACAGAATGTTAACAATGAGTAAGGAATTGAAGAGAGCTATTGGCACCTTCTATACAGAGAAATAGCAGCTATCCAACCCTGAGGAGGAAAACAGCAGAAAGTCTCCAGATGAAGCCCTAAAGATAACTGCCCTCCATCACATAACTCTCTCCTAGAAGAGACTATTAAAAAGTTAAGAGAGTTTGAAGAAAAATAGGAAAAGGAAAGAGAAGCTATGATAGAGAATAGCAACGTCCTGAAATTTCAGTTGGAAAAAAATACAGAGTAAAGGTAAAAGCTTGGATCAGAACTTATTATGCTTCAGGTGAAGCCAAAAAAGCAGGGGTAGCCATCATTATCTCAGATCAAGAAAAAGCAGAAATTGATCTAATTAAAAGAGATAAGTAAGGAAACTCTATCCTGCTAAAAGACAGCATGGACAATGAAGCCATATCAATACTAAACATATATGCACCAAGTAGTATAGCAACTAACTTCCTAAAGGAGAAGATAAGAGAGTTGCAAGAAGAAATAGACAGTAAAACTATAATAATGGGAGATCTCAACCTTGCACTCTCAGAATTATATAAATCAAACCACAAACCAAATGAGAAAGAAATTAAAGAGGTAAATAGAGCATTAGAAAAACTAGGTATGATCGATGTTTGGAGAAAACTGAATGGTGATAGAAAGGAGTATGCTTTCTTCTCAGCAATTCATTGAACCTATACAAAAATTGACCATATATTGGGACATAAAGATCTCAAAATTAAATGCAGGAAGGCAGAAATAGTAAATGCCTCCTTCTCAGATCACAATGCAATAAAAACTACGTTCAACAAGAATTAGGGTTAAAAAGACAAAAGTAATTGGAAACTAAATAATCTCATCTTAAAGAATGACTGGGTGAAACAGCAAATTATAGAAAAATTAATAGTTTCACCCAAGATAGTAACAAAAATGAGACATGATATCAAAATTTGTGGGATGCAGGTAAAGCAGTAAGAAGGGGAAATTTTATATCTTTAGAAGCTTACTTGAATAAAATAGAGAAAGAGAAGATCAATGAATTGGGCCTGTAACTTAAAATGCTAGAAAAAGATTAAATTAAAAACCCCCCAACCAAAAACTAAACTTGAAATTCTAAATTTAAAAGGAAAAATCAATAATATTAAAAGTAAAAACAAAACAAAACAAAACAAAACAAAACAAAACAAAAAAAAAAAAAACAACTATTGATTTAATAAATAAAACTAAGTGTTGGTTTTATGAAAAAGAAAATAAAATAGATAAGCTTTTGGTAAATCTGGTCAGAAAAAAGAAAGAGGAAAATCAAATTGTTAGTCTTAAAAATAAAAATGGGGATCTTCCACCAATGAAGAGGAAATTAGAGAAATAATAAGGAGTTACTTTGCCCAACTTTATGCCAATAAATTTGATAACTTAACTGAAATGGATGACTACCTCCAAAAATATAGGCTTCCTAGATTAACAGAGGAGGAGGCAAAATGCTTAAATAGTCCCATTTCAGAAAAAGAAATAGAACAAGCTATTAATCAACTCCCCAGGAATAAATCCACAGCACCAGATGGATTTACATGTGAATTCTACCAAACATTTAAAGAACAATTAGCCCCAATATTACATAAACTATTTGAAAAAATAGGGGATGAAGGACTCCTACCAAACTCCTTTTATGACACAGACATGATACTGATACCTAAACCAGGTAGTTTGAAAACTGAGACAGAAAACTATAGACCAATATTCTTAATGAATATTGATGCTAAACCCTTAAATAAGATATTAGCAAAAACACTTCAGAAAATCATCCCCAGGATAATAAATTATGATCAAGTAGGATTTATACCAGATTGCAGGGCTGGTTCAATATTAGGAAAACTATTAGTATAATTGACCATATTAATAATCAAATTAATAAAAAGAAAACCATATGATCATCTCAATAGATGCAGAAAAAGCATTCGATAAAATACAACATCCATTCCTACTAAAAACTCTTGAGAGTTTAGGAATAAATGGACTATTCCTTAAAATAGTCAGGAGCATATATCTAAGACCATCAGTAAGCATAATATGTAATAGAGATAAACTGGAACCTTTCCCAGTAATATCAGGAGTGAAACAAGGTTGCCCACTATCACCATTACTATTCAATATTGTATTAGAAATGCTAGCCTCAGCAATAAGCATTGAGAATGAGATTAAAGGAATAAGAGTAGGTAATGAGGAAATCAAACTGTCACTCTTTGCAGATGAGATGATGATATACTTAGAGAATCCCAGAGATTCTAATAAAAAGTTATTAGAAATAACTCACAACTTTGGCATTGTTGCTGGATACAAATTAAATCCACAAAAATCCTCAACATTTTTATACATCACCAACAAAATGCAAGAGCAAGAGATACAAAGAGAAATTCCATTCAAAATAACTATAGAGAGTATAAAATATTTGGGAATCCATTTACCAAAGAAAAGTCAGGAAGTATATGAGCAAAATTATAAAACACTTACCAAAAAAATAAAGTCAGATTTAAATAATTGGAAAGACATTCAGTGCTCTTGGATAGGCCAAGCGAATATAATCAAGATGACAATACTCCCCAAACTAATCTAGTTATTTAGTGCTATACCAATCAGACTCCCAAGAAACTATTTTAGTGACCTAGAAAAACAACAAAATTTATATGGAAGAATAAAAAGTTCAAGAATTTCAAGGGAATTAATGAAAAAAAGTCAAATGAAGTTTGTCTAGGTGTACCTGATCTAAAGCTATATTATAAAGCAGCAGTCACCAAAACCATTTTGTATTGGCTAAGAAAATAGACCAGTCAATCAGTGGAACATATTAGGTACACAGGACAAAATAGGGCACAACTATAACAATTTAGTGCTTGACAAACCCAAAGATACCAACATTTGAGATAAGAATTCCTTACTTGAAAATAACTGTTGTGAAAACTGGAAATTAGTGTGGCAGAATTTAAATATGGACCCACACTTAACACCATATACCAAGATAAGATCAAAATGGGTCCATGATATAGGCATAAAGAAAGAGATCATAAATAGATTAGAGGAACAGAGGACAGTCTACCTCTCAGACCTGTGAAGGAGGAAGGAATTTATGACCACAGGTTAACTAGAGATTATTATTGATCACAAAATAGAAGATTTTGGTTATATCAAATTTAAAAACTTTTGTACAAACAAAACTAATGCAAACAAGATCAGAAGGGAAGTTACAAATTGGGAAAATATTTTTTACAGTTAAATATTCTTTTAAAGGCCTCATTTCCACAATATATAGAAAACTGACCCTAATGTATAAGAAATCAAACCATTCTCCAATTGATAAATGGTCAAAGGATATGAACAGACAATTCTCAGATGATGAAATTGAATCTATTTCCACTCATATGAAAGGATATTTCAAATCATTACTGATCAGAGAAATGCAAATTAAGATCACTCTGAGATACCACTATACACCTGTCAGATTGGCTAAGATGACAGGAACTAATAATGATAAATGTTGGAGGAAATGTGGGAAAACTGGGACACTGATGCATTTTTGCTGGAGTTGTGAAAGAATCCAGCCATTCTGGAGAGCAATTTGTAACTATGCCCCCAAAATTATCAAACTGTGCATATCCTTTTGTCCAGCAGTGCTACTGCTGGGCTTATATCCCAAAGAAATATTTAAGATGGGAAAGGGACCTGTATTGCCAAAATGTTTGTGGCAGCTCTTTTTGTAGTGCCTAGAAACGGAAGATGAATGGATGTCCATCAATTGGAGAATGGTTGGCCAAATTATGGTATATGAATGCTATGGAATATTATTGTTCTGTAAGAAATGACCAGCAGGATGAATAGAGAGAGGTTTTGGAGAGACTTAGATGAATTGATGCTGAGTGAAATGAACATAACCAGGAGATCACTATACACTTCAACAACAATACTGTATGAAGATATATTCTGATTGAAGTGGATATCTTCAACATAAAGAAGATCCAATTTACTTCCAGTTGATCAATGATGGACAGAAACAGCTACAACCAGAGAAGGAACACTGGGAATTGAATGTAAACTGTTTGCATTACTGTCTTTCCACCCAGGATACTTATACCTTCGGAATCCAATTCTTACTGTTCAACAAGAAAATTGGATTTACAGAAATATATTGTATCTAGGTTAAACTGTAACACATTTAATATATATGGGATTGCCTTACTTCTAGGGGAGGGAGTAGAGGGAGGGAGGGATAAATTTGGAAAAATGAATATAAAAGATAACGTTATAAAAAAATTAATCATATGTACTGTCAAAAATTATAATTATAAAATTAATAAAAAGAGTGCACAAGTCTCTTGATTTCTAGATTTTGCATAATCTATTATGCATGCTATTGTCCCCAGCTAGCTAACCAACATACAGAGTAGGTACACACACACACATAGGTATACACACATTCATTCACACACACACAAAATCATCCAAGTATATAGATACACTCATATACTGAATAATTCTCATATAACCACTGGAAGATTCTTTGTATTAGATTAATACTCAGATGATATCTGGCCATTGTTACCTAATTTGAAATATTTACCTTCTCTGAGTGCCAGCTATTATTTTTTTCTGGAATATAATATCACTCTGTCAAATCACAGCAATTCTGCATGAAATTAGTAGTTCATGTGCTATTCCTTAATTATCTATGCACACACAAATCATTGTTACTCTTTCTAAATTATTTGACCTTTACAATATGCACTTGGAAAACCGTGCAATGGTAAAGTTTAATGTGTCCTAGTTATCAGTTCTGTTGTTAGATGCTATAATTGAGTACTAAACATTCTTCCTAACAGGTTAAGTCTTCAGTCCTGAATGTGAAAACAAACTTTATTTAAGTGCTTGGAAAAACCCTGTGAAATGGGAATGTACATAAGTCTATGAGTAAGAGTTGAGCAGCCAGACCCACTGCACAGATTTTTTTTTGTTTGTTTTTTTAAGTGCCCTCCTTTGAATTTGGGGTTAGAAAGAATTGCTGCAGACAATCCTTATATAACTGAGGAGTTTCTACTGAATTAACTTTGAAGGGTGTTTGAAATGCTGGCAAGATAGCTTTGAAAGCCTTTTTACACTGATTTGCTATGTGGGCATTTGAATGAGCCAGGTAATTAAAAGATTGCTAGGGCTCTTAGGATGAAAGAATGGGCATCATTAATGTATCTGAATGGATTGACTATAATGATACATAAATGCATTCAAACTATGTGGTTGATATGTAGATGTTAATAGATTTTTTGGATCAAAAAAATATTGTACCTCTTTGGGGGAAGTAGGTATCCCTAACATAATATTTTCACTTAACCAGTTTTTCCCAACTTTCTCTTCCTATTATCATTAACTCACATTTTGATCCTATTTAAAAAAAAAATTCAAAAAAGAATAAATGGAACAAAATGAGCAAGCTATAGTTCAAGTAATTGACTTCAGTTTTTGGCAAAATTTTAGAGTTTAAGGAGTATTTAAAAAACTGTAATTCTTTTCCAAGATTTATTGGTTTTAAATATGTATAACTTAATACTGAATTAAGTGAACAAGAAGTCTGAGACAATTCTCTTTCTACCCTGAGAGCAGAAAACACATTTTAAAAAATGAGAAAAGACCAAAATATTTAAAACATGGATTAACATAATTATAATAATAATAATAAAGTTAATATTTATCTAATAAATAATAAGTAAAATATATCATTAACTGACTGTTACTGCTATAAATAGCTCTTGCTTTTTGTACTGGTCAATTTTCATTTCTTTTATTTATAGTGAAACTTTACAATTCACTCAAAACTCTATGATGTATTTTTCCCTTTACTGTAGTGGTATCGTGATTTCAGGAAGCTTAAAAAAGCTTAGTCTAACTCATATTTCAAAGAATGGAGATGTTGTAACTTTTCTCTAATACCAATTCCATAGTTTTCTGACCTTTAGAGTCAGTATTGTCTTCATAACTCATTTTTCATATATTTCAACACTTTAAAACTCTCTTTGCCCTTCTCCAGGCTACACAATCACAATTCCTTTGACCTTTCATCAATAGGACTATTTTTTTTGTCCCATTATGACTCTTCTTTGGATCTTTTCCCATTTTCTTACCTGATATGAAAACTCTAAAAAACTAAACTTAATCTTAAGATTGAAAAAACACAGAATGTCCCAACATTTCTCTTTTTATTACTTTAGCGTCTTCCAATTAATGTTTTTATCCTAAGAATATCTATAATAGAATGGACTTTTAATAAAGGATATATAAATATACAACAATTCATATTCTTCATGTCCATTTGCACTATATCTCTATCTATCTATCTGTCTATCTCTCTAGGTATCTATGTTAGCATTTGCATTAAAACTTGAGACTTCTTTGTATAATAGCTTCTTTACCTCCTCACATGTGGCTAATAAAAAATTAATCAAAATTATTATTTACATACATAACATCTTTTAAAAGAAACCACTTATTTTGATAAATAGTTTTACTTTTTGGACTAATCCATTTTAAGTAGATTACTTTTGGTGAAGAATCTCACTTGAATAAGTAAAATAACACAGTTCTGCAACTTTTAGTCTTAGAGTTTCCTAATGTATTGGAGTCAAAATAGGAGACTGTCTGGAAGATGTACAGATGATTTCCTCTCCATATATCCTGGTAAAAGAGCTAGAAAATGCATCATATTTCTACTTTGGGAAATACGAGAAAAAATTATAACTACTTTTTTTTTGTTTTTTCTTTTGCCTAAGATACCATAGGAAGACAAGACCATGTATGACCACTGGGATTTGTGTTGACAGAAATGGTAGATTATATACAGTGAATATGTATGATAAGGCAAAGAATAATCCCAGGCACTTATAAAGGTCTGATTTTTGTGAGCAGCTTTGTCATTTATTACCCTATCTCAGGTCACATTTCCAGAGCAAACTGAAGAAATGATGTGTGCCTTGGACTGGGATTACATGGTTTAGAACATCTCTAAACTTATGCACAGAACAGAGTTAGTTCAATGCCAAATAATGGCCATGTGGCTCCCACCTCAGTAGCTGAGAAGTATTAGAATTTTGGTACTGCCTATTAATCCAATCTAAAGCTTGAAGTAGAATGAAGAATCCAAGAATCCTGACTCTCCACCACTATCACTACCATCAAAAAAAAAATAGCCTGTAAATATTTTTTTATGAATCAACAGAGCTTTCCAATCAACTGAGAATGACTGAACTCAGCAATATTTTCCTGAAACTCTAACCAGGGTTAAGATTGCAGCCATATAATAAAACTCCAGCACAATTTAGGATCTTGCAAAGGTCATACATGGAGAGCAATAATCAGAATTTCACCTGAATCAGACCATGTTTTGAGCACTAAAAGTCTTCAATTCCTCAATCAATGTTATTGTGACATATTTAATAATATAATATTCAACATAACAGAGAAAGAAGCAGCAGGATACAAGATAACACAAGTTCAAGTCATTCAACTCTTTTAGTAATGCAAAGAGTTCACTTTTAATATAAATTTTATTCAGGCATTTGATTATTAGAACAAGCAAACAGACAAATAACAAAAATAAGTATTTTGCCATAAAGAAATACTATGGTAATAGGAACATTAAAAAAACAAGAAACAAAAAACACAGTATGTGCTACAATTTCAAGTAGAATTTCTGGGGAAGAAATGAAAGAAGAATTTTAAAATATTTTAATAAGTAAAATGGGTTCTTGAAGGGAACAAAGGCAAAAAAATAAATGAGAAAAATGGGAAAAATCAAAGTTTGGAATAAGAGGTACAAAGTCTTTTCTAAACAACAAACTTTGAAAATTAGAATAGATCAAGAAGAGGATAATGATTTGTATGACCAAGTAATAAATATTAAGACAAAGGCAAACTCGTAGAAAACCAGAAGAAAATGTAATGAACTAATAGAAAAAAATTACATGGAAAACATATAAGGAAGAGGAAATTTAATAAAAATAAATAGCATTAATCAATTAATTAATTAAATGGCAGAAGATGTTAGACATATTGCATGAAATCATATGAATAAAACCTTTCAAAAGGCAAAAGATAGATCTTATTCTCAAGAATAACATATCCAGGGGGAGAATTCTGTGAAGATGGCAGAGTAGGTTGTCAATTTCAAGCTCTCCCTATTTCCCCCACAGAAAGAGCAAATTTGTTCATCAGAGCAGACAAAGACTCATGAAAAATTAAGAAGACTTGGAGCAGAGTTCCTCCTGATATAACTTAAGAAGATGTGAAGAGCCAGGGTTGTGATTAACCTTGATGAAGTGCTAACACCCCTAAGCTATCTGCAAAATCACCAAATGGGGTCCCCTCAGACCAGCAGAGTATGCCTGAAGCCTCAACAGAAACCCCAGAAACTTTCACCTCTTGTACAGTATATGCATTTGGGATATGAATTCTGGAAGAATGAGGGAACTTCGACTGATTGGGAATGCCAGGCCCAACTGTGTTGCTGAGAGGTGGCTCTGAACAAAAAGGATCCAGCACCCAGAGAGTGCAGAGGTGGATGGGCAGGGATGCTGCTGGCTGTGGGCACTTGCAGGAGGATGGAGCCCTTATTTGGGGGTTCCTGGTCAGAGTGAAGTGCTGAGGGGAAGCCAGAGGCACCATTTTCCCCACCCCAGGATTTGAGGTGCTTACACTAATACCTTTTATTTTAAAAAATGAGCTTCTAAGAAGAAAGAATTCCACTATGTAACCTTACTATAGGAACAGGGGAAAACTGGGGTTCATCTTCCTACTAAAGCATAATGTGAAATGGCTCCTGGCCCAGAGAGAACTTATTGAAGAAGTAAAAAAAAAGTCAAATGAGAGAAATGAAGGAAACACTAAAAAAAATAATAATAAAAACCATCCAGGAAAAATAAGATTATGAAAAAAATTTTAATCAATTAGACCCTCAAAGAGGAAAATAACTTTTGGAAAATTGGAATTGGGCAAGAGGAAGTCAGTGAAGCTATGAGAGATCAAGAAATAATGAAACAGGATATAAAGAATGAAAAGAATAGAATAGAATGGAAACAACTCATAAAAGTTGCATATCTGTAGAACAAATCAAGAAGAGAAAATAGAATAATTGGACTGTGTGAAAGTTGTGACCATAAAAAAGACCTTGACATACTAATGCAAGAAATAATATGAGAAAAATGTCTGGGAGTAATAGACCATGATGAGAAAGTAGAAAAAGAAAAAAAAAAAAATCCATTGATCACCACGTCAAAGAGATTCTTTGTGGTAAACACCTAAGGATATTATTGTCATATTTTGAAACCCCAACATCAAAAAAGAATATTTTGCAAGAAATGAGAAAAAAATCCAAATATGCTGGAATTACAATTACAATTGCATATGACTTAGAAGCAGCCACAATACAAGACTGCAGGTCTTAGAATCATATTTATTTATCGAAAAGAATTAGTCCTGGCCAAAAATATCATATTCAGCAAAATTATCTATAATACTGAATGAGAACAAATGGACATTTAGGACTTTCTATGCAGCAAACATGAACTTAATAGAAAATTTAAGATATAAGAGCTAATATCAAAGAGTAATTTCAAGGAATTCAACATGGATAAATTGCTTATGTTTTTTACATGAGAAATTTATACAATATGATTAAAATTGACAACAATATGACACTTAAAAGAAAGATTGGGGAAGAATTAAGGTAAAAATAATAATTAAGTAATACAAATGAGGTGCAGAGGAAAAACAGACACAGAGCCATTAGAGAGGAAAGGAGGGCTCATAGTTCTGAAAACCTACTCCCATATGGAATGGGTTAAATAGGCAATACTAAATATATACTGTAAAGGGGATCATACCCTTCAAAAAAAATATAAAGAAATAAGGGGAGAGAAATGGGTAGACTGGGAAGGCAGGGATAAGGAAAGAAAAAAAAGGAAAGAATCCATAGGTTAGGGAAGGTTAAGTAATAGCAAGGCAAGTTAGGAACAGAACTAAAGCAAAGGGTCAATAGGGATAGGAAAGATATTTTTGTATATATGTGCGGGGATAAGTGTATGTATGTATAGATATGTATGTATATATATCTACATATGTGTATATAAATATATCATTTCTTAACAATAGACTGCTTGGGCACTGGAGGTGAGGATGAAAGGGGGAAAAAGAATAAAGTAAAAAAGGTAGGCAGCAGAGAACAAAAGAACAATTTACAAGAAAATAAAGATAAGATGGACACTTATGAACATAATTTCTTATCTATCTATCTATCTATCTATATAAAATAATATGATTTCTATATATATATATACACACACATATATATAGACACACACACACACACATATATATGTGTGTGTGTGTGTGTCTATATATGTATCCACACACACACATACACAAACACACACACTTTCTTGAACTAGTATTTGTTGTTATATATTTTGAATCCTCCCTGATGTCCTGCTAGACACATGACACTTTTGTTTATTTGTTTGTTTCATTTTGTTTTGTATTCCTTTTCTGTTTTTCATGTCCATTTTCTCTTTTGCTTTGTCATTTTGTTCCTTTTCAGTTTTTCTTTTTTTTTTCTTATTCTGTTTCTTTAGATAAAATAATTTTTGGGGTAAAATAACATGTCCAACAAAAGTTAGTATAATCTTATTAAAAGAAGGAAGGACATTTAATAAATATATTGGACTTAAAAACATTCTTGATAACAAAAAATTAACTGAAGAGAAACTAGAAAATAATGGAAAGAGAGAAGAAAAATACAATGGAGAAAAGAGAAAAGGGGAAAGCAGAAAATGATCTTACATGTTTGGAAAGCAGGAAGGGGTTAAAGTTTAAAATAGAGTGGAAAAGAAGCGAGATGAAAAGTTGGTGTATTGAACTTCATCCTCAAATGATTCTTCAAGAAGAAAATATGTGGAACCACTCAGAGTATTCCCAATCCCTCTATTTTTGTCTGCCTGCATTTTTTATTTCCTTCAGAGGTTAATTGTACACTATTTCAGTCTGATTCTCCTTGTGCAGCAAAATAACTGTATGGAAATATATGCATATATTGTATTTAACTTGTACTTTAACATATTTAACATGTATTGGGTCTACCTGCCACCTGGGGGAGAGATTGGGGAGAAGGAGGGGAAAAATTGGATTAAAAGGTTTTTCAATTGTTAATGCTGAAAAATTGCCCATGCATATATTTTGTAAATAAAAAGCTATAATGAAAAAAAAAAAAAGAAAGAAAATGAAAAAAAGAAGAAAATACATGTACACAATGTATTTACTCAACAGAGAAAAATAAGGGAATAGGGTAATAAAAGGTAGATTTAGGAAAGGGATAGCCCTAAGAGTAGTCCTAAAATCTCTGGGAAGAGTGGATCCCGAAACTGATTTTAAAACAAAATAAAGATAGTATAAATACCTATGATTAGGTTTTGGGTAAGAGGAGGGGGAAAGAAGCAGAATGTAACAACCATAGAGCTCTGGTTTTTCTCTTACCATCTCTTCTTTATAAAAATAGATTGAAAGGCAAAAAGAAGAAAAAAATTAAGATAACAAGAAATATAAAATATAAGGGAAATATAAATCAATTATTAATTCTGTGAATGCAGAAATATAACCAATTAAAATAAGAAGAAAAGCAGCATTGTAATATTTTTCTCAAAATGGCCTCATTTCTAACACACATAGTTAAGTATTTAAATTTATAAGAATAAGAATGTTTTCCCATTTGATAAATGGTCAAAGGATAAGAAAAAAACTGTTCTCAAGAAATTTAAATTTCAATCTTGATGTAAAATACTCTTAAGTATTAATGATTAGAAAAATGCAAATTAAAATTCAAGTTCTACACTGTCAAAGATGACAAAAAAAAATAAAATGACAAATGCTGTAGGTGCTGGGGAAAACAGATACATAATGCACTGTTATGGGATGTGTGAATTCATGTAGCAATAAAAGCAATAATTGAAAAATATTTGTAATTTTGCTTTGTCTTACTAAATTGTAAACCTTCTATAGAGCAGAGATACCAATTTTAGGTTAAAAGCCCAAAAGATAAAAGAAAAAGGAAAAAGACCCATGTTTATACAGATGCACAAATGTGTATAAATATACATACATATTTAAGTGTACATATATATGTATATATATACATATATATGTATATGCATTTCAATAGTTCTCTTTGATGGCAATAAATTTTGTCAAAGAATTGTAAGTGATGGGATGTCCATCAAGTAAGGAATGGATGAACAAATTATAGAATACCAATGTGATTAAATCCTATTATACAATAAGAAATGTTTTCAGGAAAATCTGGGAAGACATTTGAAATGATGCAAAATTAATTAAGTAGATCAAGAAGACCAATTGATTCAGCAGCAATAATTTTTATAAGGGGAAAAACTTTGAAAGACAAGAACTCTCATTAATGAAATCACTAGTACTGATTCCAGAAGACTCCTGATGATTCATTCTTCCTTCCTCCTGTGGTGATATCCCAGCTTACAGACTGAGTCTGTGGTTGTGTGTGCATTACCTTTACAAGGTATGAATGTATTTTATTTGACTATGTATGTTAATAAATACCATTTTGTTTTTCTTTCTTTCTTAATTGAGGGGGTGAAATGATAAAAAGAGAAGCCAGATGTTGGGCTTGAACCAATAAACTTTAATGAAAAAATTTTAAAAGAAAGTTTTCTAGGATTGTGAAATCATAAGATACCATTTAGGATGTAGTATATACTATTCACATTTATAGTTGAATGGGAGCATGAAGTACAAACTCTTTATTGATTAGGAAACTCAGGACTAAATGCATTAAATGATTTTCCTGGAGTCACATAACCAGTATTTTTCAGAGGCAAGAATTTAAATACAGGTTTTCCTATCTCTGAAACTTAGCCTTTAGCAAAGTGCCTGGCACATTAGGTGGGGGGAAGGGAGATGGAAGAGGTTGCTCATGGTGAAGTTAAACATTAGCAGACCAGTTGACTATTTTAATAATTGAGCATTTTGGTCCTTTGTCCTGTTTTAAGTTTTTCTGTTGATTCATATAGTGATGATTTTATAATAATCATTGTTATTTATATAAGGACAAATGACCTTTCTATGCCTAATTCCTATCATACATTAAAAAAAGATTCCTTTTGATTTTTTTTTTAACTTTCCCCTTTTTTGCCAAAAATTGAGGGGGAAAAGTAACATTTTTCCTCTGATTCTGAGGTGAAGTTTTAATGACCTAATAAGACTGAGAATGTAGAGCCTAATTCTTGTAATTGGAGGTCAGATTCACCCAATAATGAACCACAATGACTGGAAATAGAGAAGGAAGAACAAGGTACAGAATTCCTATACGTTATACCTGATTGGTACCTCTATAATCTGAAGAAACAAATGAATAAACAACTACATTAATTATGCTCAGTATAGTGTGTTCCTTGTTTGTTTGTTTTTTTAATTACATACCTGAGTTCAAACTTCACAAATGTATCCACATTCAGAAAAAAAAAATGCAATTTTCTATAGCCAATCCTACTAGGGAGTCTATTGACCTGGAAAGTTCCAGTACATAAATGATTATCAATGGTTATGTGCTTGCCACATAGGCATAAAATTCATGTTATCTCTTAGATGATGACTGTATAATGATGACTGTATATCTCATAGTTGCATTAAATGTTGGAATTGAATTTTCTCTGTCTGAACCCACAATGCCTACTGTTAATTTTCTCTGACTTTCCTGTTTGAGTTGTTATAGCCTTCATTATTTAATTCTATTAGATCGTTCGTAGGTGTCAATATGTTCAATATAATTGTGAACTTTTCAAGGTTGACCTTCTTGATTTATTCCTCAAGGCTATAAAGAGCTCCTACCACCTGCCTCCATCTGAAATGTAAAATAATTAAACTGAAAGTAGTTTGATGGAAAAACAGTTAACCTTTTGCTTTACAGAAGCCTGCTGCATTTAACTCAAAGGAACTCTTTAGTCTTCTTGTGTAAGTTCAATAAAAGCCTATACACTTGAACTGAAGAACTATTTCAATATTGATAATAAGACAAATGAAATTATTGGGCTACTATCTGTCAGGCAAAATATTTCAGTATTTTTCAAGACTAAACTAGAATCAAGTGTATTAGGGTCTGATACACTGTTTAATGCTAAGTTATTTTGAAGGTCAAGGAGAAAAATCATTTTTAAAATTATCAGTTGAAATAAAGAGAATAAAATGGGAAAAGCTATCTTTTTAGTTATCTTATATTTTGCTCTCATTTATGTACTCTAAAGTACAAACATGCTGTTCTACTTGCTATTCCTCTCCCATAATGTTCCTTCTCCCATCTCCATGCATTTACTCTGGCTGTCCCCATTTGTGGAATGCACTCTGTTCATAAATGGACTTACCCTAAATGACTTATATTCTAATTGGAAAGCTATATATGAATGCATGCATGCTTGTACACACATGCATCTTGGCAAATATATTTCTCATAAATGCATACATATTGATGCATATAATTAATATATACATATCTTCATGTAAATACATATTAAATCTCCCATTAGAACATAAGCTACTTTAGGACAGGAAATATTTCACTGTCTTTTATTTCCAATGCATTTCTCAAGTATCCAGAAATACATGAAGTAATGCTGCTCAATTGACTGATGAAATGCCTAAAATTTTATAAAATTTTTATAATAGAAGTTTAATATTTGTGAGAATCTTGCAAATCTTGCAAGTTAGATGAAAAAGAAAATAATGACCCAGGCTTTTAAAAAAAAAAAAAAAAAAAAAAAAAAAAAAACTTTAGTTGTTCAGTTGTTTTTCAGGCATGTCTGACACCTCATGACCTCATTTGTTTGTTGTTGGTTTTGGAAAGAACCAAAATACTAGAGTAATTTGCTATTTTTTTTAGCTTATTTTATAAATGAGCAAACAGATTCAATGACTTGCCCAGGCTCACACAGCTAATAAGTGTCTAAGGCAAGATTTGAATTCAGGAAGATGAGTCTTTCTTATTTCAAGCCCAGTGCTTTATAGACTGTAGCATTTCCTTCTCTTCCATATAAAAAGATCAAAAGGCTGAAAAGTTAATTATGAAAAATTAAGAGGAGGAAGAACTGCTTACAACTTACTTCGTAGAAATTTTATTTTCATTGGCAAATGATCTTTGAACAGAGATATACAGAACATAAATGATTAGTAAGTACTTGAAATCTTTTTCTTAAGTGAAGAAGAGATGGCATATTTGCAACTATCTGTCCTTATTGAATTTTACTGAACCATATTTGATGAATTCTAAAATTATAAGGAAAATAAGACAGGTACTATTGTATCAGAACTTAGCAAATGGTATTCTGGTTTTCAAAAAAGGAAGAGTTTAGATTCTTCAAAATAGATATGATTAATTATTTTCTTCTTCACAAAAATCTATACTGTAGTTTTAAATTGGTTTTAAAATAAATGGAAAAAACATTAAGATGCAAAGAATAAGGAAAATAAGTATTTAACACATGATTAGGCATGAAAGGAAGATGAGGAAGAAAGGAAAGAAGGCAGAAGAAAAGGAAGGAAAGGATGGAAAAAAAAGAAAAGGAGTGAAACAAGGGAGATAGGCAGGCTTCAGTATTTTGGGATCTCAATAATCTGTATCTATATCAGAATAAGGGACTAACTCTTAATAAGGGATTAGATTATATTTATATTGTTTCAAGTTAAAGAAATTATCTTTACTAAAGATTAATGTATTCCTTCCTTCTTTCCAGTTGATAAAATATATAAATGACAATTTAAAATTTTGAGTATGAATAATTTTTCATTACCAAATCATCACATATAATTTTTTAAAATTTTATTTATAATTTTTTGACAGTATATATGCATGAGTAATTTTCGTTTTTATAACATTATCCGTTGTATTCATTTTTCCAAATTATCCCCTCCCTCCCTCTATCCCTCCCCTTGATTACAGGCAATCCCATACATTTTACATGTGTTACAATATAACCTAGATACAATATATGTGTGTAAATACCATTTTCTTGTTGCACATTAAGTATTAGATTCTGAAGGTATAAGTAACCTGGGTAGATAGACAGTAGTGCAAAAAATTTACATTCACTTCTCAGTGTTCCTTCTCTAGGTGGAGTTGTTTCTGTCCATCATTGATCAACTGGAAGTGAGTTGGATTTTCTTTATGTTGAAGATATCCACTTCCATCAGAATACATCTTCATAAAACATTGAAGTGTACAGCGATCTTCTGGTTCTATTCATTTCACTCAGCATCAGTTGATGTAAGTCTCTCCAAGCTTCTCTATATTCCTTGTGCTGGTCATTTCTTACAGAGCAACAATATTCCATAACCTTCATATACCATAATTTACCCAACCATTCTCCAATTGATGTACATCCATTCATCTTCCAGTTTCTAGCCACTATGAAAACAGCTGCCACAAACATTTTGGCACATAGAGGTCCCTTTCCCCTGTTTAATATTTCTTTGAGATATAAGCCCAATAGCAGCAATGCTGGATCAAAGGGTATGCACAGTTTGATAACTTTTTGGGTATAGTTCCAAATTGCTCTCCAGAATGGCTGGATTCTTTCACAACTCCAGCAACAATGCATCAGTGTCCCAGTTTTCCCACATCCCCTCCAACATTCATCATTATTTGTTCCTGTCATCTTAGCCAATCTAACAGGTGTGTAGTGGTATCTCAGAGTTGTCTTAATTTGCATTTCTCTGATCAGTAGTGATTTGGAAGACCCTTTCATATGAGTGGAAATAGATTCAATTTCATCATCTGAGAATTGTCTGTTCATATCCTTTGACCATTTATCAATTGGAGAATGGTTTGATTTCTTATACATTAGCGTCAGTTCTCTATATATTTTGGAAATGACACCTTTATCAGAACCTTTAACTGTAAAAATACTTTCCCAATTTGTTACTTCCCTTCTAATCTTGTTTGCATTAGTATTGTTTGTACAGAAATTTTTTAGTTTGATGTAATCAAAATCTTCTATTTTGTGATCAATAATAATCTCTAGTTCTCCTCTGGTCATAAAATCCTTCCTCCTCCACAGGTCTGAGAGGTAGACTATTCTCAGTTCCTCTAATCTATTTATGAACTCCTTCTTTATGCCTAAATCATGGACCCACTTTGATCTTATCTTGGTATATGGTGTTAAGTGTGAATCCATATCTAATTTCTGCCATACTAATTTCCAGTTTTCCCAACAGTTTTTTTTTTCAAATAATAAATTCTTATCTCAAATGTTGGTATCTTTGGGTTTGTCAAACACTAAATTGCTATAGTTGTGCCTTATTTTGTCCTGTGTACCTAATCTGTTCCACTGATTGACTGGTCTATTTCTTAGCCAATACAAAATGGTTTTGGTGACTGCTGCTTTATAATATAGCTTTAGATCAGGTACACCTAGACAAACTTCATTTGACTTTTTTTCATTAATTCCCTTGAAATTCTTGACCTTTTTATTCTTCCATATGAATTTTGCTGTTATTTTTTCTAGGTCATTAAAATAGTTTCTTGGGAGTCTGATTGGTATAGTACTAAATAACTAGATTAGTTTGGGGAGTATTATCATCTTGATTATATTCGCTCACCCTATCCAAGGGCACTGAATGTCTTTACAATTATTTAAATCTGACTTTATTTTTGTGGCAAGTGTTTTGTAATTTTGTTCATATAATTCCTGACTTTTCTTTGGTGAATGGGTTCCCAAATATTTTATACTCTCTATAGTTATTTTGAATGGAATTTCTCTTTGTATCTCTTGCTCTTGCATTTTGTTGGTGATGTATAAAAATGCTGAGGATTTTTGTGGATTTAATTTGTATCCAGCAACTATGCTAAAGTTGTGAGTTATTTTAATAACTTTTTATTAGAATCTCTGGGATTCTCTAAATATACCATCATCTCATCTGCAAAGAGTGACAGTTTGATTTCCTCATTACCTACTATTATTCTTTTAATCTCTTTCTCAACGCTTATTGCTGAGGCTAGCATTTCTAATAGAATATTGAATAGTAATGGTGATAGTGGGCAACCTTGTTTCACTCCTGATCTTACTCGGAAAGGTTCCAGTTTATCTCTATTACATATTATGCTTACTGATGGTCTTAGATATATGCTCCTGACTATTTTAAGGAATAGTCCATTTATTCCTAAACTCTCAATTTCAGTAAAAGCATAATAGATTCTGATCTAGTCTTTTACCTTTATTCTGTACATATTTCTTTGCTTCAAATGTATTTATTTTAAATGACATATTGTAGGATTCTGACTTTTAATTCAACCTGCTATTCACTTCCATTTTGTAGGAGAGTTCATTCCATTCACATTCACAGTTAAAATTTCTAACTCTGTCCCCTAATTGATAAATGATCAAAGGATATGAACAGACAATTTTCATATGAAATAAATCAAAACAATTTATTTTTATATTCATTTTTAATTCTTTTAAGTAAGTCTTTTGATTTGGAAACCAGTTCATATCCCTCTTTGAAGCTTCATCTGGAAGCGTCTTTTCTTTAGTGTCCTCAGGGTTTGAGTTCTGTTTTGTCTCTGTAATAGCTATCTATGGTCAGTGTTCTTTTTTTGCTTTTGTTTAATGTCTGAGGTCTTCTCCTAGGGCACAGGGGAGATTATACCAAGCTTCTTCTAGAAAACACTTCACAATTTACTAGACCTAGTTTTGCTGTAGATTCCATCTCTTCACTGGGTGGGCCTGGCCATGTCCCTCCTTTTATAATGGGCTCTTAAAAGTCTTATAGCTAGTCTTCTGTCCCATTCGTCTTCTGAACCAGGACAAATGCTGCTATATTTTAGCTAAGAGCTTCCCAATATATTCCCCATTAGGAGTCTCTTCACCCTGGGCCTCCCTGTGACTGTACCTGAGCTGTGTCCCACCCCTTTCTATCTATTGAGACAAACATTTCCTGAAGTCCTCCCAAAATATCCCCAGCCGAAAATGTGTTACATTCCAAATATTCGTGGATTTTGTAACTCCAAAATAATTTTAGAGCTTTGCTCTACTATTGATTCTGAGGGAAGCTAGGAAGAGATAAGGCAAAGTCCTGCCTAATTTATGCCATATTAGCTCTGCCCTGGGCCACCCTTACTTATAAACTCAAAAAATTCCAAAATAAGTTTAATATGCTGGAAACTAATGATTACAATATCTTGAAAAGTTGCCAAGTGTAATTTTGTTTTTTATATAAATATTTTAATATTAAGTCACATATGGATAATCTATTAACTATAGTTCTGAAACTTGTTTTACTTGGTATTCATTTAGTCATCATTTAAATTATTTCCTAATTCTTTGAACTTCATACCGATTAGTATAAAAATGCTTCCTAAATAAAATTGTTCTTAAAATACACACTACAGCTATGTCCTTTAAATTCAGGTGTTGCTATTTGATTTCAGAATCCATCCTAAAAGCACTACATCCCTTGACATGCCCCCACTTAGATATTAAATCCTGGCCACACTTACCATTTAAGGAAACTTCTAGTATACCATTTCTAAATTTCATTTTGTTGCTCTTTAGTCAGTCAATCCTTTCCAATACTTTGTGATCCTGAGGACCTAGAAGAGCAGTGATGCCCCTGGGTTTTACTGGAAAAAGGTATGGTAGTAGTTTGTCATTTCTTTCTCCAATGGATTAAGGCAAAGAGAGGTTAAGTAACTTGCCCCACAAAGCTAGTCAGTATATGAAGTTAAATTTCAACTCATGTTTTTCTAGCTTCAGACTCATGATTTTATCACTGAGATTTTGTAATTTCATCTAGAGGAAGCTGCATAATGAAATGATTTGCTTTAAACTGATGCAATTTATTTAATTGAAAATGGTACTTCTTAGTATCTTTGGGTTTGCCATTCTCATTAATCTTGCAGATTGTTGACAAACTGTATATTTCCCTTAAGGTTTGATTTAATGCTTTACTAGTTATTGTATTGGGAGCAGAAAAAGGTCAGTACTTAAAATAATTTTCACTAGGTTATGAAAAATATTAAAAGTATAAAAATTTTGGATTTGTTTTGATTTTGTGAAAGAACAAAATGATTTTTCCTGAATTTATTTTTTTAAATCATTGTTATTTTTATTTATTTACCCCTGCTCCTGGTGAAAAAGAGAAGTAGTAAGTAAAATATAACTGAGTGTTTAATTTGTTTGAGATTTCGATTATATTAGAATACAAGTTAACTAGGTCTTTCTAAATGCCTTTCCTTAGCAGTAAATTTGAATTAGAACCAATTTATACTAACACATAGTGTTTTAAAAATTGCTTCAGTAATAGTCAGCAGTCAAACTATTATAATTTAGACCTAGAAAGATGCCCCAGAGAGCATATTTTACATGAAAGCTAAATACTTTGTAAAATAATGTGAATTAAAGTTTTTTTTAAAACTTACTGTATTTCTATTATGCAGCAAATAAGTCACAGTATTTATGTTAGCATTGTGTTATCTATGAGAAGATTTACCTAAAAATGTTCAACTTTCTGTACTGGAAGGAAAAGAAAAGATTAGGGTTAGCACAATTCTAAATCCACATTGTGCTATTCCATGTTTAAGATATCACTGCAAGATGTTTCATTATTTACAATCTTCTTATTTATTTTTTAAAATTACTATATAACCAAATTTTAATATTCATTTGAAAAATGTTAAGTCCAAATTTTTTCATTTCTTCTTCCTTCCTAATAAACAAATACAAATAACACATGAACAATCATGCAAAGTATATTTTCATATTAGTCATGTTGTTTTTTAAAAAAGAGAAATAAAACACATGAAAAATTAAAGAAAATCAAAAATAGTATTCTTTAATACAAAGTATTTGGGTAATAATATTTAGATAAGTTGATGACTTGTTATAGATTTATATCCTACAGGTTTGTCAAAATTGTTAATTGTTGCATATAATTTTTATTTGATTCTCTGGGATCCTCTAAGCATACCATTATATCACATATACCATCACAAAATTTTGTATCCTTATTGCCTATTCTCCTACTTTCAATTTCTTTTTCTTCTCTTATTTCTATAGCTAGCATCACTATAACAATATGAATAATAGTGGTGAAAAGGGCATGTTTACTTCAGCCTTGATCTTATCGGAAAAGCTTCTATCTTATTTCCATTAAATATAATGGTTGTTTATGGTTTTATATAGATACTACTTATTACTTTAAAGAAAAATCAATTTATTTCTATGCTTTCTGGTGTTTTTATTAAGAATGGGTGTTCTGGAGATGGAACCATGTTGGCAGAGTAAAATCAGGAATCTGCTCGAGCTTTCCCAGTTTCCATAAAAAAAAACACATGAAACCAAAACTCTGAACAACTTTAAGAAAATGACTTACATTTCTATTACATTTCTATCAGAAAAAAAAAAAGAACTAAACAGGACATTTGATACAAGATAAATCCAAATAAATCATCAGCAATTCTATATATTATTGACAAAGCCCATCAGAAAGCGATAAAAAGAAAATTTTCAATTAAAATTATTGTAGGCAAAATAAAATAGTTGGGGGGGTGTCTACCTACCAAGACAAACCTAAGAACTATATGAACACAATTCCACACTTCTCACTCAGTCAGATTTAAACAATAGGAAAAATATTAATTGCTCATGTATAGGCTGAGCTAATACAATAAAAATGACAATTCTGCTTAAATTGGTCTACTTGTTCAGTGCTATACCAATTAAATTGACAAAAAATATTTTGTAGAACTAAAAAAAAAGTAACAAAATTAATCTAAAAGAATAAATAGTCAAGAATATAAAGATAATTAATGAAAAAAAATTTAAAATGGTGGCGTAGCTGTTCCAAACCTAAAACTATATTATAAACATCAGTCATCATAACCAATTTGGTACTAGCTAAGAAATAACATGGTGGATCAGCAGGATAAATTGGATACATATGCTGTAATAATCAAGGTCTATAGTAATCTAGTATTTGATAATCCCCAAAAAAACCCAGCTTCTGGGATAAAAACTCACCAGTAGGCAAAAATCTCTGGAAAAACTACATAATAATGTGTCAGAAAATTGGCATATACCTACATCTCATATCCCATACCAAAATAAGGTCAAAATGGGTAAATGGTTGAACATAAAGTATGATACCATAAATAAATTAGGAGAGAAAGGGATACTTTACCTATCAGATCTTTGGAGAAACGAAAAATTTATGACCAAAGAAAACCTAGAGAATATTATGAAACGCATAATTGGCAACTTTGTTTATATTAAATTAAAAAATTTTTGCACAAACAAAATCAACAGAAAGAAGATTAAAATTAAAAAAAAACATTAAATATAAAGCTGGGAAAAATCATTGCAGCCCACATTTCTGATAAAGATCTCATTTTTAAAATACATAAATAACTATCCATTTTATAAGAATACAAGTCCTTCCCCAATTGATAAATGGTCAAAGCATATGTACAGACAATTTTCAGATGACAAAATTAAAGCCATCTATAGCCATATGAAAAAAATGCTCTAAATATATTTTATTTATATAACTAAATAAATGTATTTTATATATGTATATAAATATATTATATTACATATACATATACATATGTATATGTATATATATATATATATATATATATATATATATATATATAAACACACACACACATATAATTCCCAAGAGAAAAGTAAATTAAAACAACTCCGAAGTATCACCTCACACTTCTCAGATTGGCCAAGATGACAGGAAAAAGTAATGATAGATGTTGGAGGGGATGAGAGAAAACTGCATCATTAAAACATTATTGGTGGAATTGTGAAGTCATCCAGTCATTCTGTAGAACTATTTGGAAATATTACCAAAAGATTGTAAAACTTTGCATAGTCTTTAACCTAGTAGTGCCATTACTGGGTTTGTATCCCAAGGAAATTGTAAGGGAAGGGAAGGGCTCACATGTGCAAAAATGTTTGTAAGAACTTTTTTTGTAATAGCAAAGAATTGGAAAATGAATAAATGCCCCTCGATTGGGGAATGGCTGCACAAGTTGTGATATATGAAGATAATGAAATGTTATTGTTCTTTCAAAAAATGATGAACAAATTGATTTTAGAAGGGTCAAGAATGATTTACCTGAACTCATGCTGAGCAAAGTAAGCAGAATCAGGAATACATTTCATACAATAACAGTAATAATTTGTGATCAACTATGAAAGACTTGGTTCTTTTCAGCGATTCAATGATATAAAGCAATTTCAAGAGACATTAGACATAAAATGCTATACACATCCAGAAAAAGAACTAAACAGACTGAATGTAAATCAATGTTATGTTCATCTCTTTTTTCTGTTTTTTTTTAAATCTCTCCATTGTTTTTTTCCTTTTGTTCTGATTTTTTCTCTCTCAACATGGCCTATAATCCAAAAGAAAAATTGTGTTGTATTTCCCTCATTAATAATAATTTAGAACATCTTTTTCATGCAACTATAATTTTAATTTCTTCCTCTGAAAAGTGTCCATTTATTTCCTTTCACCATTTATTGATTGGGAAATGTCTTGTATTGGTATAAATTTGACTCATTTCTCTATATATTTGAGAAATGAGACCTTTATCAAAAACAATGACTGTAAACATTTACTTCCCAGATTTCTGATTTTTTTTTTTGGTCTTGGTTTTTTTTTTTTTTTTTTTTTTTTTTGTACGACATCTTTTTAATTTAATGCAATAAAAATTATCCATTTTACATTTTATAATGTAAGCTATTTTTTGTTTGCTCATAAATCTTTCCTTTCTCCCAAGAATTGACAGGTAGACTATACCTTGTTTTTCTAATTTGCTTATAATATCTCATAAGTTACAAACCAATTTCAAAAAAGTTGGTAGAGGGTGTAAAATATTAGTTTGTGCCTAATTTTGGTCATATCATTTATCAGTTTTCTCTATTTCTTATCTAGTCCAAATGATTTTTATGACAGTAACTTTGTAAAAATGTTTTAGAGCTCGTATGGCAAGGCCAAATTCTTTTTGCAGTTTTTAAATTTAATTTTCTTAATATTTTTAATGTTTTGTTCCTTCAAATGAGTTTTCTTATGGGCCAGAACTCTGAAATTGAAACAAAGGATTCTTACAAAGTGCTAAGTCAGTGGAATTGATAGAGACAATGATTATATAGTTTAGCATGGTTCAGTAGAATGATTTAATCTTACAACAAATAATGGTTTCTTAGTGAAATAATGATTGGTTTATACTCAGTGTAGAGCCTATAAACTAGGAGGCTTAGCCAGGATACATTCTGAGAACCTTTCAGAGGGCAGAGAAGACAGGCAGGAGCTCAAGTTCTTGGAACCAAAGACACACATTCGTTTGACCTGCAGTCAGGCCACTAGTAGCAGGCTCTCCTCCTGCACTTCTCTAATGAGACCAAGGCCAGACTGAAAGGCTCTCCAGAAAGCTGCCCAGCCTGAGTAAGTAGATAATAAAGAATATGGACTATAAGAAAGCTAAATGGGACCCAGGAAAGGAGACAAGACTTTGAAAGAGATAATAAAAGATTTGAACTTTAACACCTGAATCTTCTTGTGGTGACTGCTCTCCTAAAAGGAAGGCTGCTCCCAGAGACCATTAGAAAACTGAACTAAGAACATTACAAGTTTCATTTTCTTTTTCTGTCCCAACAAATTCGTTTTGGGCAGTTTAATTGGTATGGCAATGAAAGAAGTAGATATATTTCAGTTGATCTGTCATTTGCATCCTATTAGCTTAGTCTACCAATGAGCAAGTGTTATTTTTCCAGTTGTTTAGATCTTATTTCATGTGGAAAGTGTTTTCTAATTGTGTCACTATAGTTCCTGGGTTTGTCCTGGCAGGTAGATTCCTATATATATATATATATATATATATATATATATATATATATATATATATATATATATATATGTTTCTTTCAGTTATTTAAAACAAAATTTCCCTTTCTATCTCTTGCCTTCTGGTATTTGGTGGTGACATATAGAAATGCCAGTGGTTTACATGAGTTTATTTTATATCTTTCAACTTTGCTAAAGTTGTTTGTTTCTTAAATTTTTAAGTTGATTTTCTAAGATTCTCTAAATATATCATCATAACATCTTTTAAAGTGTGAAAGTTTTGTTTCTTCACAGCCTTTATTTTTCTAGTACTTTATATTTCTATTATTTCTGTCCAATAATGGACAGCCTTTTTCCACCCCTGATTTTATTGGGAATATTTCTAGTTTAGCCCATTACATAAAATACTTCCCATTGTTTTATATAGATACTGCTTATCATTTTACTGGTTTCTACTTGTTTCTATGTCCTCTAGTATTTTTAAAAAGAATTTTAAAAATACATTTTTAATTTATTGAGATAATCAAATGATTTCTATTAGTTTTATTAATTATATGGTCAATTATGATGATTGCTTTCCTAATATTGAACTAGCCCTTTATTCCTAGTATAAATACCACTTGGTCAAAGTGTATTATCCTGGTAATAAATTGCTATAATCTCTGCTGATGTTTATTTAAATATTTGCATTAATATTCATTAGAAGTATTAGTCTAACTTTTCTTTTCTCTTTTAGCTTTACCTGGTTTAGGTTTTAGTACCATATTTGTGTCTAAAAGACATTTGGCAGGACTCCCTTTTTGTATATTTTTTCCAAATAGTCTACATAGTATTGGAAGTAATATTTTAACTGTTAGGTAGAATTGACTTTTAATTTCATCTGGCCTTGAAGATTTTTCTGAGGTAGTACACTGATAGCATGCTAAGTTTTTTTTTTCTTTTCCTTAAAAAAAATTTAAATATAAATTGTTTATCTTTTTATCTGAATCTGATTCTAGGCCTATTGCCCTGAGAGTTTTAAAAGAGACTATGAGACCAGATTCATTTGATTCAAACTTGCTCCAACCATGAGATCAAAGTTAGGTTGTTCTTCCAGTTACTTCATTTGACAAATTTTTGACACCAAGTAAATGGGACTCATCCAGTCTCTCAGTAAATAGCAATAAGTAAACTAAACAATTTACCAATTTGATTTTTAAAATTTCACTATCAAACTAAAACAAAGTCAAATGCAATGATTTTATTTATTATTGAGATCTTCAGCACTAATATCTCCTCTGAATCCTATTCTAAATCTTGTTCACCCACTCTTAACTTCCAGAATAGCTTTTAATAAACCCATTCCATCTCTTTCTCCTTGAATTCAGAGACTGTTAATCTATATATCCCACTCTTAATCTCTTTTGCTTGATCTTAATCCAGGTGATACCTATTAACTATGGATGTTGCCCAAGACTATATTTTGGGACCCTCTTTTCTTTCTCTAGATTATCTCACTTGTTAAACTCATCAGTATTCATTGATTATGTGATCATCTCTTTGCAAATAATATGCAGCCACATCTCTGCAGTCCCAATCTTCTTCCTGAACTCCAGTCTCACATCTCCAACAGGCTACTTGATATGTTGAATAGATATTTTGAACCACCATCTACAAAATATTTCCCCCCAACAAACCCTCACTTCTTCTTAACTTCTTTATTTATTTATTGCTATTCTATAAGGGGTACTATTCTCATCCGGGGTTCTCAAACTACAGCCTGCAGGCCAGATGCGGCCCACTGAGGACGTTTATGCCGCTGACCCGGTTATGGCAAATGGGCTGAGTGGCAGAGAGTGTGAGCTTTTGCTTTTCACTATAGTCTGGCCCTCTAAAAATCTGAGAGACAGTGAACTGGCCCCCTATTTAAAAAGTCTGAAGATCACTGATTTTAAACCAAACAAATTCACCTTGATGTCATCTTCAACTTCTCAATCTCTCACCTCCCATATACAATTCCTTTTCAGGCATCATTAGGCATTTGGCTTTATTTCCATCATTTCTTCTTTATTCCTCTTTCTCTCCTGTTACACAGTTCCCATCCTATCTCAGGTACATGACCTCACACCTGAGAAATCACCGTAGCCTTGAACATATCTCATATTTTCAGTCTATTCTTCTTTCAGTTGCAAAAATAATCTTCCTAATGCTGAGGTTTGGTCATATTATATTTCTACTCTATAAACTTCACTAGCTTTCTATTACTTCTGAAATTAAATATAAAATCCTATTAATTTTAAAACCATTTACAATTTATTCCCTTTATACCTTTTCACTTTTCTTATACTTCCCTCCAAATATTCTATACTAAAGCAACACTGACCTATTTCACTTTGAACAACAAAACTACTTGTGATTTTAATTGACTGTTCTATTTTTGCCACCCTTTGTATCTTCAACACCTAGCATGCTGCCTGGCATATAATAGATACTTGATGAATGCATGTTGACTTAGCCTAATAGATGTTATTTGTTTTGAACAAGGGGAAACAAATTACTCTGAATACTGCTCCCTTTCTATGTTGTTACAGCTTTATGTTAGTATAGTTTTATAATGCAAATGCAATAAATAAAAGTGAAAAATGTCAAAGATGTGTTATAACATCTTTAAGTTTCTATGTCTAAATCCTCAAACTGTAATATCTATGTTTTACATTCAAAAATATTTTGCCTCACATGCATAGTTGTAATTTCATGAGTGGTTTTTCATAGTTCTAGTTGTAAAAATTGTTCCAGGATGGAGTAGGTCTTTTTTTTTTAACTTTATTCTAAACAATTTTTGAAATATTAAAATTATAAAAATCAAAATACAAATTAAAAGAACTCTAAGTTTTTAATATCACACTCTGTACATTGGCAAAGATCACAGAGGACTGGAACAATTATTGCTGAAATAACTGTGCTGACAGGCCACATTCATATATTATTTCTGTAGCTGTGATGTGGCCAAACACTTCCAGATGTTTATTCAAACAAATGATTAAACTTAACATACTTAACCCAGCAATCATACTAATGATCATTTACCCCCAAAGAAATCAAAGGCAGACATGAAGGATAAAGAGTAATAATGCCATTCTTTTTTAGCAAATAATTTAAAGTGTAGTTGGTACTATAATTTAGGGAATGTCTGAAAAAGAACAGTTACATTCTTTGAATATAATGGAATGTAATTATTCAGAACAGGTGAATGTGAGGAAGTTAGAAAAATATACCAAAAAAGTTATATGCACTGCTACAGAATACAATAAGCAGAACCAAGAGAACAACATGACAAAAACAAAGAGTGTTATTTAGAAGATCATGAAAAGGAATTTGGAATCTGGCAACTGAGCAACCTATGAAAATCCTGGATAATGTATAAAGAAATATGTCTCCCTCATTTTAACCTAGATGCAGGGGAACATGAAGACAGAAGACCTATCAGAATGTTTCAGGCTATCTTCTTTGTACTAGTTATTGTGCTTCTCCCAATCACAACTCCTTGGAGAATTGTAGAGAGCCACAGATAGTTGGGGAATTCTGGATAATGTATAAGATCCTTCAGCCCAGAGGGAACCTGCTGACAAAGTCTGGTTTGGCCCCCATCTTCCTTTGGTACATCTCACCCTTCCTGAGAAGTCAGGGAGGGTGTGACCACCTGTGTTCTACTTGAAGCAAGGGATACTTATAATAAAGACATATTTACATATCAATGGCAGAGTGCTTATAGTTAGCACTTGCTCAGTGTGTTGTGGTGATGTGGTGATGTAATGGTTCTATAACTGGCACATGCTCAGTGTGCTGTAGTGATGTAATTGTACTAAGGTATTTAGGGGCTGAGAGGACTTGAAATAAATGGACTCCATCTTTGACCATTCCCTTGAGTCTCCTGTCCTCATTACTCCTCCACTAAGTCCAAGGACTCAGGCTGGTCCTGAGATCCTCTAGAGATCTAGTCTGGATCATATATTTTGGCACCCCAGCCTAGGGTCTTTAGAAAGCACACTACAGGGAATAAATTCTACATTGTTCCTTCTTGAATCCCTATGTCCCTTATATATTTTATCAATTACAATGGGTCAAGCCTCAGCCTTTGATTTCTCCCACTATTTTTCACCTTTAATCCAAAACAGGCTAAATAAAGGTAGAGAAAAATCATCATTTTTCTGAGTGGATTCACTAAAAGATAACCTCAACTGGGCTCTCATTGTCATTATGCAATTCTACTATATCTTCCTTTTACAGTGGCTTTTACAAACCATTTTTTTCTCAAAACTGGCTTTTCTTCTTCTCACCCACTCTCTTTGATATAAATCTTACCTCATATTTTACAGAAAAAAAATTAAGACAATTCACCATAAATTTCCTTTTCTCATTTCATGTCCTATCACTCAAATGCTTTATGCCAGTTTCTCCTCTGACATTCATCAGTGTGTCTCTCTGTATGTATATTTGCATGTTGTTCCCCTTATTAGATTTCAATTTAATTGAGGGCAATGATTCTCTTTTGTTTCTTTTTGAATTTCCAGTGCTTAGTATGTCTGGCACACTTAAAGTACTTAAGTGTTTGTTTATTTATTAATCAATGTTGGTCATTTTCAAAGATAAATTTTCCCTAAACAAATTTACTTTGTCACATTATGAAGGGAATAATTTTAAATAGCTGAGATTCTGATAAAAGATATCAATGGAATTTAATTTTTATTTTGAAAAAAAGCAGAATGACCTTTTTTCAGTGAGAGAGAACATTCAGAATTCAATACTTTAACACTTCAGTATTTCAAATTACTAAGAGGCCACTGTTGGAGTACTTCCTTAGTACTGACTCATTTATAGGTGGTAAATATCTAATGTATACATATATATTCTTCATAGAAGGGTTATACTTAAAATTCAATAAATAAATGTTACGACTATTGATTATAAATACTAGATGTTGAATTCTTTGGGAAATATTTTGAAATTTAATAAAGGGCATTGGATGTAGGGGCAGAAATGTTTTTATATATAAATCATTTAAAATTCAGAAAATACTAGTCATATATGTTGTCTGAAAGAGAATTAACATAGTTAATTCAATGTGCCATTTAACTTATATTTTACTTGTTTATCCACTGAATGCCTTACCAAGAGAGACAAATTTTAAATACACATAATAGTAACAAAGAAAAGGCCTAATTTATCATATTTTCTTATTCTCCACTAGCTTCAGCATTCAAGCTTGACTATAAAGAGAAATGAAAACAACAGGTTCATTAGAAATCTTTTTATTTGAAAAAAATCATTGGTTACCTAGATTTTAGAAAAATGCTAAATGGTCATTATCAATAATTTGGAAATCAAGAATTTAATGCTTTTATTCTTCTACTCCTCTATTAATCTGTCTCTGTGTATTGGTAGAGATACATTATTCATTGAGAATTAGTTCTCTACACCAATAAAATTATGAGTCCCAAACAAAAATAACCTAATCATTGATTGAGTTCAGTAAACATACCAAAGAATCAGTGTCCTAAGAGAATAAATGGATGCTGCTTAAGTTACCAATATTGATATGCCAATTTTTTTTCTATTCTGTCATTAAACATTCTCTATTTTTCCCATAGGAAAGGCATGACTTTTCTGAATACTTACAGTCAGCTTCATATGATAGAACTGTCATGTTCTGGGGGTATGATGATTCAGCTAAGCTTTTGAGAAATGACAATATTGTACTCTATAATTATGAAGATTACTCACACTTCTAAGTTCTCTAGATATGTGGTTAATTAGTAAAACTAGATTTTATTTAAAAGAAATAAGCTCTCAATGACTATATAGAATTTTTTATCTTTTCATTTTCTTACAATAAAAGAATGAAGAGAGAAAATTCCAATGAGGTCTAGACTCCGGCTTCACAAACACCAATTAAAGCAACAATTTTACTTTGAAAGCGGAACAACCTGACATTTTCCTTAAAAGAAGTCAATGCCCTTCATACAAGTGATTTCTTAGATTGAAGCTCTAAAAATATTTTTGCAATTAAAATGTGCAATATTTTTGTCAATATTCGAGTTTGAGAGCCTGAACTGTTTGATCCCTGTATTAAAGTATTGACCTCCATCAGTTTGGAGGTGAAGGAAAGAATTATATATGTCTAAGGCATTAGGTGACAAGTCCCTTATTAAAAGGACAGGGGTAAACTTCCTTGATCTTTCTTGAAATATGTATAAATATAATTACACTGATAAAGTTGGGTTACAATTTAGCAATATGAAAATTGATCTGGTCTAAGGTCAAAATAGGGAATCACAAATAAAGGAATATGAAAAGGGTACTAGTTCTCTAAATATTGTTGATATCTTGCTTTTGATTCTCTTTCAGTTTGATAATGGCTGGGTTGTTATCAGAGTGGTGAACTGAAGAAGTAGGATAGTGTTAAATCACAGAAATGTAATAGGTTAAGGGACAGCTATAATCAACTGTTACCACCTTGTGGTCCAATCCTCTGCTGACAGCTTCTGAATTTAGTTATCAAGTAAAAGAATGTCTATTTGTGGTCCATATTCATGATTTTTGCAAATTAGTAGTTTGTTTTTTATCGTGGTATAGACCTGCAGAATCTAGAGTTATCTCGATGTAAAGTGGAGATAACTAGTGCCTTAGGACAATAATGAAGAAATACTTACAAAATTAACGATAAATAACCTTCATGAAAAGTGTCATGGTGTAGTGTATCAAAGTCCCATTTGGAATTATGAAGACATAGGTTTTAGTTCTGTCTTAGACACTTACCAAGTATGATCCAGGGAAAATAATTTCTCTCCTATTTGTAAAATAAGTTGATTATACTCAATAACCTGAAAGTTACATCCATGTTGTAAATCTATCATACTTTGATCTAGGAAAATCCTTCTAAAAGTTGATGATTTTAATCTCTTCATCTAAAACACTCTCCTTACCTCAAAAAATGTTCAAAAACTTAACTAATAGAAGCAAGTCTATCCAATGCAAAAGAAGAAAATGCATTAAAGTAGGATTAGCTTCAGGAAGCAATGACAGATGCAGAGTGCTTTGCACACTTTGCTATGAGATGTTGAACATATGTTGTCAATTTAAAATTGCTTAAGAAATATTTAGCAAGGCAAATCTAATACACTCCTAGTTAGTAAGAATGTATTGAATTCATGCCTAGCTGCTGCTTCTTTTACTTTCACCCATTATACTGTAGGCTAAACAGCACCTTTTGCAGCATGATACCTAATTTATTTGCTAAAGTTATGTTTTAATTAAACCTCTTTGAAAGACACATTTTTTTTAACATTGTGATGGTTATTAGATATCTTCAGACCCATAGGTGGTAAATGTATTGCCACTGTTAGAATTTCCTAGGCTATAGAACATAAATGCTTAATAGATAAGAAATTAAGTGAGGAAATAGTCATTATCATTTTTGGTTATATTATATCCATACATAATATCTCACTAATTTTCGATTAGGATAAAGTCACTCTAGAGAATCAGATATTTTTTAAGACTCTTTGAGTATCACTTTGGGAAAGTATTTAATGATCAAAAGAGCAAGTATTAAATAGATATTATAATAGAGTCCATCAACTCTGACCCCTAGAAGACATTATAGAGAAAATATTCCCACATATTATTCTCAGAGGGAATGTCTTGGCAAACTTAAAAAACTATATGAATCTTATGCAACACCTAATAGCCTATGTGATTATAGTGCTTTACAGTTTTCAAAGTGCTTCCTTTGCATGAACCTGAAATGTCCTTCTACACATGTATATGTACACATATATACATATGTATACATATGTATATATGTGAATATGCTTATGTATATCTTTTTATATGTATGCATGTATGTATATACATTTCTCATTTAAAGAATGAATGACCCAAGGTTCAGAGAATAAGATGTTCATAATCATATAGCTACCAAGGGATACCTATCCCTTTCTAATGCATGCTTATTGATTCTAGGACTAGTACGTTCTTGAACACTTGCTCTACTCTAGCTAAACTCCTGGTTTTCTACATTCAAGTTTTGGATTATGTTCTTCTTGTAGTTAAAAAGTCCTACACCATCTTGTGAACTGTTGAATCCTTACTCATCTTTTAAAACCAAATTGAAATGTTACCTTCTCAATGTATTCTTTCCCAGTTCCTGTTTTCAAGCACAACTTCCCTTCAGGATCACTTTAATGGAGCATCCCATGAAGTTTTATTTGTTTTTGTCTCCAAACCTGCAATTTCATTGAAATTGAGTGTTCATGATGAAGAACTTCATGTGCTTCATCAAAGCAAATGAGATTCTTTTTGTAATTCAGAATCTTTAGAAGTTTACTTAGCATCTCTTAGTAATTAAGTGACTTGCACATGGCTACATATGCAGTTAAGTGCCAGTGATGGATCTTGAATACATATTTTTGTAATTGTTGTTCAGCCATTTAAACTGTATCCAAATTTTGTGACTACATTTGGGATTTTCTTTATAAAGATACTGGAATGCTTTTCTATTTCTTCTCCAACCTAATTTACAGATTAGAAAACTGAGGAAAATAGGTTGAAGTGACCAGCCCAGGGTCACACAAATAGTGAGTGTTTGAGACAGGATTGGAATTCATGAAGATGAATCTTCCTGATTCCAAGTCCAATGTTCTATTCACTGTGTAATCTAGCTGCCATGAACCCATGTCTATCTAAATTTAAATACCACTTTCTATATCTTCAATCATGATGCTTTCATCATATTATATTTAATAATTATATCATTCTGCAAGTCTGCAAGTTCTAAGAAGCAGAAATCATACCTTATTAAATTTCCTATTTCTCTTAATGTCTATCACAAAACTCTACACTAGTTGGGCATTTAAAATGTAGGTAAACTGCATTATGTTAACATTATGGGGAAAAAAACAAAAAACAAAACAAAACAACAACAACCATATATTTTGGACTTCAGTTCTGCCATGAGTAGCTTTATGATTTTAGACAAAGTAGTTGACTCTTATGGATGTCAGACACTTCACTATAAAATAAATAAATCAATTAAATAAGTTAAAAAGGCAATAAACTTTAATGTTCTTTTAATTCAATATCTTATTCTTAGGCCTTCTGTAGGTGATAATGGAGATATCTTACACTATGATGCCAAGAATTTAAATGTTTACTATACCACCTCAGGAGACATAAACAACAGACACACACACATATACACACACACACACACATGCAACATGATATATGCATACATATCTGCATAAATATGGTCCATGTTTTTTAAATATATATAAGGAGTAATATTGCAGTTTTTCAGCAGAGATCCTCACATGTATTGATTTTCCTCAATGCACAGGTGATTCAAAAATGAAAATAGAGAGCTAGGAATATTCGTTCTGAAAACATTTAAGGCTGTTAGAAGAAATAGGCCATTTCTAACCCTCTAGTAGTAAATGAAATTCCTTTGTGAGTTTCATTAATGCAAGTAAAATGCCCAGGGATAGTCCTCTATGACTATTTATTTTGTCTGCTACTTTTTTGAGGTGTTTTTTTTTTTATTTTCTATTCTCTTCAACAGGTCTTTAAATGTTATTTCCAAAAATAGATAACTAAATCCAGAGTAATGACTCTGTTTACTGGTATTCAGCTCTATAAGTGTTAAGGAAATTGAACTGTGAAATTACAGGTGAAAATTTTACTATTTAACTTCTAACACTGAGAACATTTCCACAGTTTTCTTTATCAAACACCTGACTAAGTTCCCACCTTTTCCCCTTCTTCACACCTATTAGTACTGAAAGGGGAGGCTAGTTTACATGACACTGGTCAGATTAGACATTTTATGAAGGAGAGTAAAGCTAAAATATTTATTACCTCTTGTCAATCTTATTATTCCTCTGTCTTGTCTTAGTTTCTACATCTCTTCTCTGTCTTTCTGCTTCTCTGTCTTTCTATTTCGCTGTCTCATCTCTCTGTCTTTGTTTCTGCCTCTATATCTTTCTGTTTATCTACTTCTCTGAATATGTCCCTGTTTAATGCTATTTCTCTGCCTCTATAATCTCTTTTTTCTGGATCACTCTGTTTCTCTTTTGTCCTTTCACTTAATAGAAGAACCTGTAGCCAATAGACTTATTAGACTCCATTAGTCATGGAATCATTCATTTAGAGCTAAAGCAACCTTAGAGGCCATCTAGTACAAATATCTCAAAAACAAGGCAAAAGAGATTAAATGATTCACTTTAAGTTGTGAGAATAGCAGATGACAAAGTCAAATTCATCAAACCAATCTTCTTATTTTTTCAATTATTATTATTCCCATTTTAAGAAATGGAAAAAAAAAGTTTATAGACATCCAAAAGTCTTTACTCGCATAACTAGTAAGCAACAAAATTGGGATTTGAATCCAGACCCTTGCAATGTCAAGCCCAGATTTCTTCATGATTGTATGATGTAGAAACTAAAAAAATGGATTTCCACTCAAAGAGAGTCAGGTTCAAAGTCAATCAAATTATTTCTAAATGATTCTGGGCAAGTCAATTAAGCTCCTTGAATCTCAATTTCTTTATCTATAAAAGAGATATGATAGCATCTATTTAGTTCAATTTTTGAGACTAAAATAAGATAAACATATGTGAAGTGATGTGTAAATGTGAGCATTTAAAAATAATGTGTATCACTGCCTTATGATATACCAATTATTCATTCAACTGCCTCGTCCAAATAACTTATTCATCCTCACAATTGAGTTAATTAAAATATTGCCATTTATATTTTAGGAAATAGATTGGGGTCACCATGTTATTTCATGTCCCTTCAGGAATCAGTTATGAAAGAGCTATTCAATTTTTCCTGTCTGATGTCAATATCTCTTTTTTTTTCCTGAATAGGATCAAATATCTTGATGATGAGTCTCCAAAGAAATCCTTGATAGATTTGTTGTTCTTTTCCATGTACCAAAGGTTTTTCATGTGAAAGTAGTGAAACAGTTCCATCTATCCTCCCATTCATATTATCAGTTAAGCTCTATACCTAGCTTTAGCAGAAAAAAAATGACAAAGTTATTTTGTGCTGTCCGTTCAACTTTCATTATTTTGTTACACAAAAAATATTAATTCATCCCTCTCACATGCCATTCCAACTGTCTAAGAGAAATGAAGTTTCAAAACAGTGGAGAATTGGTTTAGGAGTCAGTGACAGATGAAGCTGCAGTGAACTGATTTCAGAAAGAGTATCTGGAGTTGTCAAAGCTTCCAGATGATATGCAAATACTAACTATTCCATTTCAAAATGCTGGCAAGACATTCCTTAGACTTCACCCCGACTTTATTTTATCTCCTGGTTACCCAAGGATCTGACTCTGGCTGTATCAAGGTACAACAACTGAAGCAACTGATGTAGTTTAGCAAATATTAGAGAAATGTCTCTCCTACTTAACAAAGGGGTCCACAAGAATCAGTTTTCTCTTTCACTTCAAGAAACCTAACATACTGAATTTCTCCCAGCCCATAGTGTCACTATTTTAAAAAAATAAATAAATATGTAATTCAAGCTGCTGGAAAAAGCCAGGGCATATCATGTCCTTCAATGAATCAAAAGCATGAATGACATTTCATATAACATTTGATTCACCCCTTTTTCACCTGGTGCTAGAATCAAGCAGGTGAAATGGCAGTTAAAGTCATATTATATGTTAAAGCCCTCACCTCAATTGATTATGTATTTTAAGGATCTTGAAAGCTGTGTAGAGCAACTATCTTATAACTACAGTATTCTTCATAAATTGTTATGATAATTTTAATCTCTTTTCTTTTTTTATATACAGTATCTCAGAATATACTGACACAAAGTTTGCTTTTGAATATGAAAAGTACCTAACACAATTGTTTGTAATATTATACTTTCAATTTGACAAACATTATAATATCTGTTATATGTAAGGTATTACACTAGGCACTGAGTATAAGAAAAAAACTGAAAACAATTTTAAAATCCATTCAGAGGTACTGTTTTATTATTTTTTTTCCTGAATGGGATCAAATACAAAAAACAGAAAATAAAAAAAATATGAAAAATTCAATTTCAATTAAAAATACTAATTGTTATTATAGAGTGCTTTAAAGCTGGCAAATTGAGTCTCACAACTTCTAAAGAAGGTACTAAAGGAATTATTAACCCAAATGTTATATACAAAGCTATAGCATCTTAGAAAAGTTGAAATCCTTTTGCAAAGTCCTAAGACTTCTAAGTGTTCTAGATAGGATTTAAACTCAGGTGGTCTAATGCTCTATCCAATGCAATGCACAACATTTATATTAACTTGTAAAGTCTAAAATTAAAGAAATTATCTCCTAATAGCTATTGAGAACTATTGTCTCTTTCACATTCACACAGTGATATAGTTATTTCTCCCTCCTATATCACCACGAAATTCTTCTGAGATTAAAGATTGTATACTACCATACCACTGCAGTTATCTATTTTACTTAGAATAGTTTCATTGCTTTTACTATTTTTTTCTAAATGTCTAGAAACCACAATGGCAGGCAACATGTGAAGATATGACTTGATAGATATATATATATATATATATATATATATATATATGACTGATTTTCAATACTAAATGACCCAGGGAAAATTTTGAAATATTCCATTTATAGCTTCATATATAACAGAAGGCCAAAGAGAAAAGGACATAAAGAAACTGTTCATCTATTCTGACAAAATCGTTGAATGCAAATCTTCTTTGGTTCAATATCATCTATTTTATTACATTAGAAAATTATTTTAAAATGATGGTTTTTTTCTTTATTTGCTTTGCTAATCATGAGGGTTTTTGTAAAGAAGTTTTACAATAAATAATGTAAGAAATTAAGTAAGCTTATACAAACACACATTAACAAAAATGACCAAATTTATGTTGTCTATTACTGATTTTATTATTATCATATATCATATTTCTGCATTAATTTTATTGTGTATAGCATCAAGAAGTAATGTCTTAACTTGCATATGAATTGGATTTAAGTGAGGCAGAACTGTACAAAATGGTCATTCTCATTCTCTACTGTCTTGTACACATAGTTGATTTTGAAATACATTTGTAAACAATCATTTCTGTCTATTATAATGTTTCTTTTTGTGATATCATTTGTTTCTTAATGGATCTATAAATTATGATTCTCTTCTTAAAGATAGCAATTTTTATGTATATGTAAGACTATTCCAGATAATTAAGTATCTAACCTCTTTTGTTTTTTATTACTTAATCATATTTTCCCAAATGTTTCTGAGTCTCCTCCATGCCCAACTATGCACTGACATGTTACTGACTTTTTGCTATTTTCATTCAATTTTGATGAAATTAGTGAGTTTTGAGAATTTTTTTTTTACAATCTCATGTACAACAGATGTTATTATGTGTCCTAATACTAACCATGAGTAGTGTGATATAAGAAAATCAAGTGTTCCATGGAATTTTGTTTTTATTGCCTTTGGATGCATAATAAAAACAATGCTTTCAATATTTTTTTCTTTTTACATGAGAATTATCCTATTCAGCTTTAACTTCCTTGTTTTTTTTTTTTTCCTGATTATACTTCTAAAAAGAATGAAATAACTGAAAATTAAGTATCTCCTCCAGTTGTATGCCCAATTATTGGTGATTTTATATTTTACTTGTGGCAATGGCTAAAGAATTCATCACCAAATATATAGCTTAAATTGCTGATAAACGTTTTTGCACATAGCTATGCTGTTTAGCAGAAACAGAAGTAGAGGGTGGGATTCTAAGTCTCTGAACTCACTGGGCATGAAAACACTTAAAATAACCACTTGCTTATAATCCTATCAAGATGTAGGAAAAGTTCTAGGAGTAGCACCCACCCACTTGTGGTGTGATGACCTCACAGTTCATAAAGCAATGAATTCCGGTGGTAAATAGCCTTCCTTGGCTAATTATACTGATCATGGAGAATTTGGAACAGTATTATGGGAGAAGGTAGGCATGATATCCTCACCAATGTAACTTCTATTTAATTTCCCTTATCAATCTGCAGAGTATGCAGTGCCATTTCTCACTTTTTTCATTATTTGTTGCTGAGGTTGTAACGAAAGAAAATAGCAAAGCTCAAGCATCTTTTGTGGAAGTGTGAAAGTAGTGGAGATAGATCGGTACTTACAACAATGCTATAGACTCTTGTAGAACACAGTTTTGTATTTCATGAAATTTCCCTAAGACATTCCTCCTTTTTCTCCACAGAAGCATACGCATGTTTAGTATCACATAGCCTGTGTGTGTATTAAGGCTAGAGGAAAAAGCAGGACATAACTGTAAGCCATATATGTAAAGACTAATAAGCTCTGCCTTGACCTCTCTCTTGCCTTAGACCAAGTTATCCTTGCTTCCTCAGGCATAAACATTAAGAATTCTGACTCCTCTGACACTCAAAGTAAACAAATTATGTTACTAACACCATAGTTCAAATCTCTTCCAATAAAGTAGTATATGAAGGAATTGATGCCCCACTAATTAAAGCTTTGATAAATCAAAATCACCCAGGAAATATAACAAATCACACTTCATGAATCTGGATACCCTCTTCTTAATAAGAAAATCACCTATTCCTATGAAAGATACCTATAGCTTAACATACACTTTAAATTTGCAATTTAATTACCTTGAAATATTAAAATAATCCTATTAATAGTTAATTTTCTTTTATGATTCATGGTTTATATTTTTATATATTTTATTATTTGATTTGCAATAATCATCTTTAGTTGATAATTCAAGTATTATAATCTCTATTTAAATGTGAGAGAATTTAAACTAAGAACTAATTTTGTGACCTTATTATGAAAATAAACATGGGGATTGGGATTCAGGGTTTCTGCTAATTTGTGTTTTTTTTTTTTTTTTTTCTTTTTTTTTCCTATTCCTCACTTTGCAACACTGCCAGTTGCTTTCTGGTTGAGAAATTTGTTTGACTTTTATTTTGGATGAAATTTTATTCTATGAAACATCAATCATATTCCATTTGCATCTCTTACATTTCTACTTGTTCCTCTATTTTTTAAGTATGTTTGAGAACAATCAAATTTTTTTAATGTTTAATCCTTTCAAGTTAAGACAAAAAATTATAAAATCACCCCCCCACCAATGTCTCCTCCCTTCTACTACACTCACTTCTAGTGACCAATTGATCACTAATTCCTATTGATTGTTTCTTCATAATGCTAGCTATAGTCATTTATGTTGATAGTTTCCCTAATATTGAACCAGCCCTACATTCTTAATATGTATCTTACTTGGTCATAATATTATCCTGGTGATAACTTGTTATAATCTTTTTGCTAATATTTTGTATAAAATTTATATATTAATATCCATTGGAGAAACAATTTTTGTTTCTCTCCTTTCCCTCAGCTGTAATAGACATGTTTTTTGCTTCTTCTTGTGATTTAATGTATCCTATTGTACCTCCATTTTCCTTTTCTTTCAGTACATTTCCTTTTTCATGCCTACTTTTTTTCTATCATCAGAGTAAGGACAAGTTATACCTATACCTTCTAAGTTTATCCTAACAAAGATACAGCTTTCAAGAGGTAAACATAGCAGCTTGCCCTATAGGAACCTATAACCTTTAACAATCTTTAACCTTTAAAAATTTTTTTCTTTCCTTTTTACATTTTTATGCTTTTCTTAAGTTCTAACATAGTTTTGTTTTTTTTTTTTGTTTTTTTTCCCTTTCCTTTTTTCCCTTTTTTTGAGTTCAAAAATTTTCTTGAGTTCTTTTTAATTCTGGTCATTTCATCAAAAATAAATCCTAACACCCTATTTCATTGAATGTTTATTTTCTTTTTCTGAAAGATAATGCTTAATTTTGCTGGATAATTTATTCTATGATGAAGTTCAAACTCCTTTTTCTTCTGGAATGTCATATTTCAGGCTCTTTGATCTTTTAAATTGAAAGTTTCTAGATCCTGGGTAATCCAGATTGTGTTTCCTCAATATTTGAATTGTTTCTTTCTGACCGCTTGCATTATTTTCTTCATCCTCTGATATGGAGAGAAGGAAGGAAATTCTTCTGGAATTTAGTGACAATATTTCTTAAGAATTTTTATTTTAAAGTCTCTTTCAGGAGATGATCAGTATGATTATTTTACCCTCTATTTCTAGGGCTTAAGGGCATTTTGTTTGTTTGTTTGTTTTTTGATGATTTCTTAAAAGTTGTTGCCTAGGCTCTTTTTTTCATTGTGTTTTTTAGATTCAATGATTCTTAGATTGTCTCTCATGGATCTATTTCCCAGGTCAGTTGAGGTATACTACATGTTCTTCTGTTTCCATTTTTTTGATTTTGTTTAAATGACTCTTGATGTCTTATTGAGTCATTAATTTTCATTTGTTCAATTCCAATTTTTAGTGACTTATTTTCTTCAATTACCTTTTTTATCTCCTTTTTCATTTTGCCAATTGAACTTTTAAATGAGTCGTTTTGTTCATTGGATTTTTTTCCACTTCACAAATTCTGTTTTTCAAGGAGTTATTTTTCCATTTCACTATAACTATTTAAGAAGTGATTTTCTTCAGATAATTTCTCTATTTCCTTTTCCAGAGCTCTCATCCCCCCCCCCCGCAATTTTTTTTTTTTCTTTTAATTCCCTTGTAAGATTATTTTTGCATTCTTTCAAAAGATCCTGGTGAAATAGAGACCAACTTTTATCAGCCTTTAAGGCTTTATCTGGAGATGTTTTGCCTTTAGTGTCTTCAGGTTTTGAGATCTGTTCTTCTCTTTCTCCATAAATCTATGATCATAGTTCTTTTTGTTTTTCTGATTATTTTTAAAGGTTGATTGCTACTCTTGGGGCAAAGAAGAGATTGTTCAAAGCTTCTTCTACAGGTGACAGCAGCTTTCACAGTTCACTTCACATAGCAATAGTGCTCCTGCCATCCTTCCCATGTTGGGCGGACTTGGCCAAGTCGTGTTTGTTATGCTGTGGTTCTGTTCTTGAGCTTATTATTTGCCTTCTATTGTTATGTTGGAGATACCACAGCTTGTCTTCTGATCTACTGGCTTCTGAATCAGAACAAAGTAGTGAAACTTGCTGTAATTTAGCTAAGAGACTCCCACTGGATTCATTCTGGGAGCAGAGGCCCCTTGGCCCTGACTTTCCTTTGGCTGAGCTGGGCGGTGATGCCCCTTTCCAATTGAGACAGAGTTTTCCTAAAGATCTTCCAAAATATCTTCTGCTGGAAATTTGTTACACTCCAATTATTTGGACTGTTTGGAGTCTTGATATGAATGAAGCTAGAAAAATCTCAGACAAAGACCTGCCCACTCTTTGCTATCTTGGCTCCACTCCCAGATTAATCTTAGCATACCACTGTTATTCCTATGTCAAAAACTCTTTCCAAACTGCCTACAAAATAAGTTCTAAATTCTTTAACTAAGTAGTAAAGATCCTGTTATTATCTGCCTCCCATCTATTTACTTAACTCAATCTCTAATTCGTTCCTTTGGTCATTCAGTGGTGGGTTACAATCAAATGGATTTTGCTGATGTTGCTTAATTCTTTATCTTTGAAGAGAACTAATGACATCATGAAAGTGATGTTTTGACTTGAATTTGAATTGGCTATAAAGAAGGCAGAATTACACGAAGTTTTCATTTGAAAGGCAAAGTTAAAGAAAAAATGCGAAAGTATACATCCCAAATGATGTAGGTAAACATAAATATATACATCTGTATGAATGTATGTATACATACATGTGCACATTTGTATATATATATATATATATATATATATATATATATATATGAGTATATATACATGTATATGCACATGAGTATATATACATATACATATGTATATATATACATATATATACACACATACATAAACAAACACACACACACACACATATATATATATTACATAGATATAGTTATGATATAGACAGATGTATGCTTTCTTTCCTGCTCACACTGAGCCCTTAAATTGCTTTGCTCCTATTTATGGCTAATGAAGCTATATGTGCTTAGGGAAAGGAAATATAGTTTCATCACTGCTGTCATTAAATGTGTAAAGGTAGGAACTATATGAATGTGACATAGTCTACTTCTGTGTCATCTTATTCTTAAAGCTTGCCTGCCAGCCTGTCTATTGATTTACACATTCATACAACTTTGGCAAGCATATTATTTTAGCAAAAAAAAAAAAAAAAAAAAAAAAAAAAAAAACAATACAAAGGGAGAAAAAAAAAAGAAACAACTTTCAAGGTTTTAGCTGGTTATAATACAACAAAGTTCTATTCAAATTGGACTTGGGAGATTGAATTTTATTTGTCTTCTTGTGAATTCAAAAGAATTTTGGAATGTACCAGCTCTATGACCTTGAGCAAGTAATTTAACTTAGCAGTGTTTCAGGCAGCTCTATAAGATATTAAGTTGCTATTACTCAGATGAATTAATAGAGGTTTTTTTTTTTTTTTGGGGGGGGGGTTTCCATATATCAACAGTATCCAATTCAAATAAAAGAGATGCCACTAAACTCTAAATAAGAATTTTTATAAGTCGCATATTGACTTAGGAAAGTACATATTAACATGTTTTACTATATTTTTAATTATTTTTTTAAATCTTTCTAAATTACCTTTTTTTTTTTTTTTTTTTTGGTTATGTTATTTGGGGTTAAGTAACTTGGCTAGGATCACAGAAATAGAAAGTGTTAATAGTCTGAGGTCACATTTGAACTCAGGTCCTCCTGATTTCAGGGCTGGTGCTCTTTCTACTGTGCCACCTGTTTGCCCCTGAATTACATCTTAATTTGATTCCAGTACCAAGTGTTTGACACTACTCATATTTAAAGGTATTTCTTTACCAGGAAACATATTCCTATCACATTTCTTAGAGTACAAAATAATTCTCATCAATATATCTAACCTGAATCAGCATGCTTTTATGCTTTGTATTGATGATCTGAAATACTGGAATTGCTAATACCCTATTAGTGATTTTTTTTTTGTCTCAGTACTAAAGAAATATGGTTTAGCAACATCTTTCTTGGGTATGAAAGCAGTATTAGGACATCATAATTCAAAGAGAATGCCAGTCTATGATAAGAAACACTAATGTACACACACACACACACACACACACACACACACACGAAAGCTTTTGTTACATAAAGTCATCAAGGGTTTCTCTGAAGATTATCTATGCTTAGTGGGAGAGAAAACAAAAAGCTTCAAAATCAAGGTAGAATACTGACTACATTGTTGGGCTTAAAGGGTTAAAATAAGATTACATATATCTTCTGGTTCTTCATTCAATCTTATGTCAATGAAATAATAAGGTTAAGTAAAAGGGGAAATGATGTTGGACTAAATTACCTTAAAATCATTTCCAGTTCTAAATTTCTATGGTTGTACAAAAGGCAATGCTTATATTTAATATTCATTTTTATATATTCTATGTCAAACCTTAATGTGATTATGGCAGCTTTCCTTTTTTTTTTCCTCTTTAAAAAGTTTTCACTTTTCAATTTTGGACATATTCTATTTAGTAACCCATCAATAACTATTTCCTAAAAGAGAACAGTTGCTATAGTGATAAACATCAGAAATATTTAGAAACTTTTATGTTACATACTACAGTATTAGCATAATTAACACTCCTTTTTCCTCTTCATATTTAAAAACATACTATCTCTCCACAAAATATTTGTATTTTTCATCTGTTCCATTAAATCACAATTTAAAAGAGAAATATACCCCCGTCTTCAAATTTTATTTATTTATAATTCATTAATTATTTCAAGGGATAGTTCACAAATTTATTTTTGTTGACATGTAAATTATCATTTTCAGAGCTTTAGAAGTCTATCACATTTCATCATAAATTCTTGAGTGATCTTATTTCTCATGATTTTCTTTTTTATCACTTTCATCTTTAGATATGTAAAGCTATGCTTAATGAATAGACTATAAATCAATAATGGAGATCCATTTCTTTGTCTGTCACTGACTCAAATATAAAGTTGAATAATTCTTAAAGGTATTTCTTTATACATTTTCTCATTAGAAAGGAAAATAACAACTAATGAAGTAGATTCTCTTGCTCCAAAAAAGGAAAAATAATGTTTTCTTTGTCTTTTCTTTCCAATGCATAAGAGCTGAATTCCATTATAAAAAGTAACTTTGCTTAGTAAAGAAAAAAGTGGTAAAATTATATATCTTTATTAGCGGTCTTCCTCCTAGCTATGTAGCAATACACACTGTACCTAAGTTCTGACACTTTTTCTCTGACATTTCAAAAAGCAAGGAGAAAATGTCAAATTCTACAACTCTACTTGAGGGCATTAATTGAGTATAATCAGAGAATCTTCTCTAGTTTCTTCATCCTTACAAGTCCAGGTTGTATTAGTTAAGTAAGGTCAAGAGACAAAGGAGAAGAATAATAGTAAATAAGATACAAGATTTAAAACAAATAATTTTCAGTCCCTTTGTAGTCCTATTATTTCATTATGTCTTTGTCCTTTCTAATGTAACTCACAGTAGCTCACTGTTCTTTGCAAAAAAGGGTGTTTATAAAAGGAAGAAACACTGATTCTTCCAGTTCTTCCAAACTTAAGAATGCGAGGTAGAGCATATATTTTCTCAACCACACTTTTCCCCTCCAAATGAGTGACCCAAAACAGACCAAGATCCTTTTCTCTATTCATTTCCCAACTCGGCTCTTTATTTGAGAGACTTAAGAATCAAAGATCTCTCAGATTCTGTGATCTTAGTTACATGATCATGAGTCTGCTACTTCATCTGAGAACAAAACAGAAATTCGGAAAAAAAAATTATTAAAAAATAAAGCACTATGAAATTCTCTTCCATTTGATACAGGCTTATCTTCCTCTAAGACTTATCCCCTTTATTTCACTCTGTCTCTATCTTTCTGTCTCTGTCAGTCTTTGTCTCTTGTCTCTTTCTGTCTTTGTCTCTGTCTTGTTTCTGTCTCTCAATCTCTGTCTCTTCTCCTCTTTATTCTCCTCCTTCTCCTCCTCTTTTTTTTCCTCTTCCTCCTCCTTGTCTTCCTCCTCCTCCTCATTCTCTCCTTTTCCTCTCTCTCTCATTACCATTTAACCACCCCTGCTGCTGCCAATTTAACATCTGCTACCAGCTATTGCCTCCATGCATAGCAATATTCTTTCCAATTATTTTTGAATCTTGAATTTCTTTGTCTGTGTCCTTCCTGTATTCTCTGTTTATTGCCCTGATCATATTCCTAGAAATTCTGTTCTAATCCATGGATGGTCAATTCCCATCATGCATTTTTCCATATATTAGATAAACTAGGGTACACATTAATTTATACAGATTTCATAAGAATGTTTTATATCTCTCAAAATATATAGATTGCAAAGGCCTACAATGTTTACATTTCACTAAGAACCAAAGAATCACAAAAGTTTGTTCTTAAAATATATTATCAATTATCTTCTAAAGCTAATCTATAATAATAATATTCAAGATGGAAGTAAAATTTGCTTTCCTTTTTCCCTGAATTATGTTTGAAAAGCAATAAGTAGCATCAAAAAGATAACTGGTTTTGGAGTAAGAAAGAATGGGTTCCAATTCTGATTCACATAAATCTCTCTGAAATAGTTTCCTCCTCTGTACAATGAAGTAGTTAGAAAAGATAATGTCTAGAGTTCCTTCCAGTTTGAAATCTCATGGTCCAATGACCTGACCAGAGTGAAAGAAAACCCATATCTGCCAAATACGAGAAAGACACAAACCTAAAAAGAACACATTAAAACTGAAGGCAGAACTATAAGGCAGTATTTCTCTGCTGAAACATACTCAGCAAATCCTAATAAAAGTATTACTTAAATCTGGGAGGGCTTGTGGGCCCTATCAAAAGAACTCCCCTCCATACCCTCTTCACAAGAAGGAAGGGAAATGACAAAAATCTCCCTCAAAATGCACTTCTTCAATAATTTTCCCTTCTCTCTTTTCTTTGAATTCTAGACAAAATTGACTTTTTTTTTTCTCTCTCTCCTCCTCCTGTCCTATCATCAGCCATATTCATTTTTACTCTGCAAAATGACTAGAGGCTAAGGTGAAAAGTGCTACATACATTGTTAAATGAAATGGAATGGAGTCTTGGGAAACAAAAAAAAAAAATACTCAAAATGGGGTTGCTTTTCCTTTTATCTATTTGGCAGTAAACTATGTATTCTACTTCTGCTGAAAGTCCAACAGAAATTTAATTTTATCCCTCCTATAAATTAAATATTTTTCTCGCCATTATCTTTCCCTGTCTTTATCTCTGTGTGTCTCTTCATTCATAACTATACATATACACATATATACATAAATATATACACACAAATATATATGTGTATGTATACAAATATATGTAAATAGAATAAGTATAAATAGATTTACATATATATACGCTTATGTATACACATGATTTCAATTTGATAACGATTCTTCAGCAAAAGTCCTCATTGATTTCAATTTATAAAGAAAAATAAAAATGTTTTGTAAGGATGATAATAATAGTTTTTCATTGGATTTTAGGTTATAAGTTTAATAGTTGATTGGGACTAAGCTTTTTAATGGCACATAAAGCCAAAGGAAAGAATGTATTAAACCCACATATCCTTTATAAGTTTTAGCATCTTTTGACTTTAAATGCAAAAAAATATTGTTTAAAGATGAGAGGAAGCACCAAGGCATCTAAAACACACCTTTAATATTCAGGATGAATAGAAGATGAACATGTAAATTTTTATTACCATTTGCCCTACTTTTTTGCATAAGATTTCAGATTCTCACATTTATGAGTCATAGATCTGTTAACTGAGAAGTATGAGTGACAACCTACAGACATTCCCATAAACAATCTTTCCCATTACTTGTATAACTTTCTAACTTTTGTAGTTTTTTTTTCCCTCTGCATGCAAAACTTCTGCATTTATTATGGCATTAATTTAAAGTAGTCTCTTGATAAGATCACAGCAAGAGGTTAGAAAAATTAAAGCTGTCAAAAACATACACAATTAAAATTTGTAAAATTAATGGGCTGCAAAATAGGAAAGGGTTTGCAGTAGGCAGTCCAGATGATCAGGACAACAGGAGACACTATTAAACTGATCATGATGAATGTTGACAGAGAAGTTTCTATGTTGAAAAGTATACTTATTGGAAAATCAAAGGAAAAACTCAAACCCCTGTGTTATGGTCAACTTATATTGCCAATCATGTAAATTTTCTATCATAAGTCTTTGTCAAAATACAACAAACACTTAAAGACTTCTGAACTCTCATACTCCTATATTATAGAGAACTATCTTGAATGTTTTGAAAAATTATTATAATTCATGGGCTTGATTTCAAACAAATACAATTTGTCAACATGATATATTACTTGAAAAATAATAGACTGCAGTGCTTTTGAAGGAATAAATACACATACTTATATAGTATCAATGGCTATATTCATAAAACTGAATCTATGGAGAAGCTAGGAAGATTAGTGAAATACTGGATAGAATTCTACATCTGATACCATGAAGACTCATCTTTATGATTTCAATTCTGGCCTTTGACACTAACAAGATGTATGACCTTGAGAAAATCACTTAAGACCAGTTACCTTACTTTCCTCATCTATAAAATGATCTGGAGAAAGAAATGACAAGTTAGTTCCTCTAATGTCTTTGCAAAACAAAACAAAACAAGAACTGAAAGGGATCACAAAGAGTCAAGAGGATTGAACAACAATTACAAAATAGAAGAAATTATCAGATAGTTTTCTTTCAAAAGTTTAAATATAGAAATTCTATTGTTTTAATTTTGATTTTAAAATATCTGAGGGTAAAAAGAAAATATTATCCTAGATGGAGAATTTTCTCCTTGGACTGGAGGTCAATTGGGGAGTAGGGGTGGGAAATAAAGTCTTAATTTAATGCTAAGAAAATTTTAGACCAATTCAAAAATTCAAAAGGTTAGCAGATCATTTGATGTTAAATATCCTGATTATAAAGCCACCAAAAAAGTCAGATTTAAAAAATTGGAAAGGCATTAAGGGCTCTTGGATAGGCCAAGCAAATATCATAAAGATGACAATACTCCCCAAACTAATCTATTTATTTAGTGCTATACCAGTCAGACTCCCAAGAAACTATTTTAATGACCTAGAAAAAATAACAACAGAATTCATATGGAACAACAAAAGGTCAAGAATTTCAAGGGAATTAATGAAAAAGAAGTCATATGAAGGTGGTCTAGCTGTACCTGATCTAAAGCTATATTATAAAGCAGCAGTCACCAAAACCATTTGGTATTAGCTAAGAAATGTCGATCAGTGGAACACAGGACAAAATAGGGTACAACTATAGCAATCTAGTGTTTGACAAACCCAAAGATACCAACTTTTGAGATAAAAATTCGTTATTTGAAAAAAAAACTGTTGGGAAAACTGGAAATTAGTATGGCAGAAATTAGATATGGATCCACATTTAACACCATATACCAAGATAAGATCAAAATGGGTCCATGATTTAGGCATAAAGAATGAGATCGTAAATTGATTAGAGGAACATAGGATAGTTTACCTCTCAGACCTGTGAAGGAGGAAGGAATTTGTGACCAGAGGAGAACTAGAGATCATTATTGATCACAAAATAGAAGGTTTTGATTACATCAAATTAAAAAGCTTTTGTACAAACAAAACTAATGCAAACAAGATTAGAAAGGAAGTAACAAATTGGGAAAATATTTTTACAGTTAAAGATTCTGATAAAGGCTTCATTTCCAAAATATATAGAGAACTGACCCTAATGTATAAGAAATCAAACCATTCTCTAATTGATAAATGGTCAAAGGATATGAGCAGATGATGAAATTAAAACTATTTCCACTCATATGAAAGAGTGTTCCAAATCACTATTGATCAGAGAAATGCAAATTAAGACAAATCTGAGATACCACTACACACCTGTCAGATTGGCTAAGATGACAGGAACAAATAATGATGAATGTTGGAGGGGATGTGGGGAAATTGGGACACTAATACATTGCTGGTGGAGTTGTGAAAGAATCCAGCCATTCTGGAGAGCAATCTGGAATTATGCCCAAAAAGTTATCAAACTGTGCATACCCTTTGACCCAGCAGCGCTACTACTGGGATTATATCCCAAAGAAATACTAAAGAGCGGAAAGAGACATATATGTGCCAAGAATGTTTGTGGCAGCTCTTTTTGTTGTGGCTAGAAGCTGGAAGATGAATGGATGTCCATCAGTTGGAGAATGGTTGGGTAAATTGTGGTATATGAAGGTTATGGAATATTATTGCTCTGTAAGAAATGACCAGCAGGAGGAATACAGAGAGGCCTGGAGAGACTTAAATCAACTGATGCTGAGTGAAATGAGCAGAACCAGAAGATCACTGTACACTTCAACAACAATACTGTATGAGGATGTATTCTGATGGAAGTGGAAATCTTCAACATAAAGAAGATCCAACTCACTTCCAGTTGATCAATGATGGACAGATCCAGCTACACCCAGCAAAAGAAACTCTAGGAGAAGATGAATGTAAATTGTTAGCACTACTAATCTGTCTGCCCAGGTTGCATGTACCTTCGGATTCTAATGTTTCATTGTGCAACAAGAAAATGATATGTCACACACATGTATTGTACCTAGATTTATATTGTAACACATGTAAAATGTATGGGATTGCCTGTCATCGGGGGGAGGGAATAGAGGGAGGGGAGGTAATTTGGAAAATTGAATACAAGGGATAATATTATAAAAAATATATATATATATATAATAAAAAAATAAAAAATAAAAAAGGAAAAAAGGACTGACATGTATAAAAATATTTATAGAAGCACCTTTTTGGTGGAAAAAAAATTGGAAACATACATATTCAGAGAAATAACTATGATGTTTAAATTCAGATAGAAGTATATTTTCAATTTTCTTTGTTTTAGTTTATGTTTCTTTGGTTAGTTTTCTTCCCTTTTGTTGTGCTTCTTCTTTAACAACATAACTACTGTAGAAATATGCTTATATGGCTGTACCTGTATGACCTTCAACAAATTGCTTTACATATCAAGGAAGGGGAGAAGGAAGGAAAGGGAAGAGAAAAAAAAATAGAAACTGAAAATCTTATAAAAATGAACGTGGAAGGTCATATTTACCTTTAATTAAAAAAAAATACTATTTACCTGCAACAACAACAACAAAAAAGATAATCTGAGCTTTTAAATGAAAGGCACTCATGTGACTACTTAATTCAGCTTGCTTCTTTTCTTTTATATATGAAGGGAGAGACTAAGTTTACAGGGAGTCAAGTGATTTTTGCAATATTACCAAGGAAGTAATTAATAGAACCAGAAAAATATCCCATGTTCTCTAACTTTAATTTGGCAATCTTTGCACCAATCCATGTTCTTTTCCTTAAAGATATTCATATAAAATAAAAATTTAAAAAATATATCCATATACAAATCAATTGACTATTTACTTAAATGTATCAATCACTCAAAAAAGAGAGAGTGAAATGAGCTACAGGCTTTCATTTTTTTCTTCTCATGAGGTGATGGGAAAATAATAATAAAACATTAAGGATTTAGACCATGGGGGAAAGAGTATGAGTTGGGCACATCTCAGAAAGGGAAGAGCAAAACATCATCATGTCACTTCATATACATTGAAGGGAGTGAGACAGAGAATATGAAATGATCTCTTCCAAAAAATAAGGGTGCTTGAGGATATCAACTTTTACCAGACGGGTTTCAGTTCCTCAGCATTAATGCCAATTAGGAAGAAAACAAGAGTTCCTGGGTAAACAAGTATCAGGGAGGTAAACAGAGATCATTCAATGAAATGACATCATAGATTCAAAAGGGAATAAAGTAAGGATAAAATATCTAAATACAGTGATCCTGAGAGCAGCTAGATGGCTAGTGAATAAAGCACCAGTCCTGGAATCAGGAGGACTTAAATATAGTGATCCAAGAAACTTTCAATAGATGGAATAGAAGGTGCCATCCATATCTAAAAAGACAACTACAAAGACTGAATGCAAATTAAAGCATGCTATTTTCACTTTTTTGGTTTGCTTTCATATTTTTTTTTATTTTGTTATTTTGTTATTGTTGCTTTGTCTTTCACAGCATGACTAATAAGAAAAATAGGTTTGCAGAATCAGCTACACCCAGAGAAGGAACACTGGGAAATGAGTCTAAACTGTTTGCACTATTGTCTTTCTACCCAGATTACTTTTACCTTCTAAATTCAATTCTTACTGTGCAACAAGAAATTCTGTTTTACACACATATATTGTATATAGGATATACTATAACACATTTAACATGTATGGGATTGCCTGTCATCTAGGGGAGAGGGGAGAGGGAGGAGGGAAGGAGGGGAAAATTCAGAAAAGAAGTGAGTACAAGGGATAATGCTGTAAAAAAAAATTATCCATGCATATGTACTGTCAAAAAATTATAATTATAAAATTAAAAAAAGAAATAAAAAAAGAAAAAATATGTTTGAAATAATTGTACATGTATGGCCTATATTGAATTGTTTGCTGTCTTGGGTAGGGAAAGTAAGGAAAGAAAGTAGAAAAAAATTAGAATTCAAAATCTTGCTAATATGATTGTCAAAGACTCTCTTCATATGTAATTGGAAAAAATGAAATAGTATTGAGAGGAAAAACAATCAAAAAGAAAACTATGAAGTTTAAAAGTTTAAAATTAAAAACACAAACTCAGTCAGTTCATATGATTCCAAATGTTCTTCACATATGGCCTTAGTAAAAGATCATATGCCTTTTAGGCATTCTAGATTATATAAATTCATAAAAATTCATCTCCAGTTTGGGCTTAAAATTAAGTGGTAACTTTTGAAGCCTATCTGTAAAACAGGAGAGAGGTGTTGATCTATTGGTATTTCATTGTTGTTGTTGTTGTTTTTGTTATTGTTGAAAGATCCCTTAATATCAACAAAATGTCATTAAAAGATTATTTAAATATTATGATGATTGGGATCAAGAAGATGATATGCTCATCTCATTGACAAGGTTGTTCAGTGATATGTGCACTTAATGTCAAAGTGATTAGAAGGCTTTCTATATGAAAAGCATTCAATAATCCCTCGAATTATTAAATGGGTGAATTCATACTAAATCTACATGTGCCTGCATATGTAATACTTTTTAGAACTTCACATTGAATGAAATGAAGGTTATTACTAAAATTTTAGCAATGCCATTGACAAAAAAAAAAAAAAAAACATAGCCTATGTTTGTGCAAAACTATTGATAATGTTCTTATAAATTTAATGCATTTCAAAATTAACTAGATTCACAAATAAATCAATTTTACTTCAAAGCGAAAAAATTCTACAGATGAAAAATGTAAAGGCAAAAAGATTTTTATTTTATCCTATTTACATTAGATTGTTACAATAAGAAAATCATTTCTTACATTATGATGATAACATATATCATATGTGCATGTCACCAAGCAACCTTATCATTGAGGTCAGTATAGCAATTTGCTCATGAGCATCACATAATTTGAATATTTTTAGGTTCTGAGATTTTGCTGGTTATTAGTGCTTTTTAAGTGTGTATAAAGTATTTATTACTTTTTTATTAAGCCACAGCAGTTTATAATAGAACATAAACATATATTAATACTTACTACTAAAATAGCTAGATGAGAAAGGCTTCTTAATTTTAGATTTAAAAAAGTTTAAAGATGGATAAGGATGTTTGGCAGAAATAGAGTAGGAAGTTGTCCAAAAATAGGAAATGAGAAGGAAGGCGAAAAGGTTAGAAAAACAAACTACAGAGGGAAAGAAAAGCTTTCTCTGTTTCAGTGAAAGAGGGAGTTGAAAGGAAATGTTTTCAGAACAAAATTGTTTAAATATGTTGAAAAGAATTAATGAAGAGTTATGAAACAAAAGTGAAAAGATTATATACCATGGTGATGGAATTGAGAAGCCAGGAAAGATATTTTTGACTTTGACTTACTTTTCCATATGTGGACTAAGCATAAGTCAAAGTTTAAGAGAAAACAAACAAACAAAAAATAGAAGCAACTGCAACTATGTTAACAATCCATGTATTTAGCTGCTTTTCCTTTCTACAAAATGAGAAGACAAGAAAGTGGAAATATTTTTATCTCCAACTTATTACAGTATATACAAAATTATGCTTTTCCCTTTAAAATGAAGAATACCAACTAAAAGATGTTTGAAAAATAGAATTTTGATAGAATCCAGATTTTAAGTAAAAATGTAGGTTGTTTAAATGGAATACTAATTTGTACCTAATAGATTTGTAGTTTCATATGTTTTTTAATGATAACTATGTTGTGAAAATGCTTGTCTTATTTCATAAATTGAAAATTTGGAAAATAAAGGTTACATTTTCCATTGGGGAAGAAAAAGAGAGAAAGAGAAAGGATGGAAGGAGGGAGGGAAAGAAAAAGAGAATGAGGAGTATCCTAACCTGTTTTCATTACAAAGACTTAAACTGGAAATTAACAAAAGAGGCTTGCACCCTTTTGGAGGAAACCTTTAAAAAATTAGATCTTGGAAATATTCTGACTAAAAATTAATGATAACTATATTTAACACTTCAAGGAACCATGATTAAATCAGTTTTATTTCTCATTTAATCTGGTATCAGATACACATCTTAGTTTATGTTTTCATGTCTTTGTGTGACTGAAACAATTAATTGCTATATATATATATATAGCCTTTAGCTAATGAGCCTCCAAAAATATATAGGTGTTTTCTTGGCACATATCAGATGTTTTTTTGTTTTTTTTTTTTAATTCCTCTCTTATACAACATTAGAGAATACATTAAGTGTCTTTCCATATAAAAAGTGCTCCTCAGTCAAAGGCACTGAAAGAATGAGTCTCAGAAGTCCATGTATAACAAAAACTTTTTAAAAATCTAAGAAGTTAAGAAGAGCTCTCTTTTATATAATGTTTCTTATTGATTAATTTTCCCATTAATAGTATTTTATTTTTCCAAACATATGCAAAAATAGTTTTCAGTATTCATGCTTGTAAAATCTTAAGTTTTAAATTTTTCTCTCCCTTTCCCCTCCCCTTCCCCAAGACAGCCAGCAATCAATCTGATAATAGGTCAAACATTCAAAAATGTTTGAAAAAATAAACAACAACAACAACAACAAAAGATGAAAATACAATATTTTGATCCACATTCAATCTCTACAATTCTCTCTCTAGATGCTATGCATCATAAGTCCATTGGAATTTAGTGCATTAAATTTCCAAAGTATTTTTGTCCTAACAATGTTATAAGAATAGTTTTATTATCTTTATTTTACAAATGAAAACACGAAACTCCAAAATCAGATACTCCCAGCTAGGAGGGATCAGATGTTTCCATGCCAAAAACATCCTTTCACTAAAGGAGGCTAAAGGACAGAAAGAAAGGATCAAAGAATCTTTTCATTTCCCAAGTTCTTTACACCTTTTAGTTTTACCAAAACATACTTTCCCTCAATATTATGTTGATAAAATTACATTGATAAATTTATATATAATATATGTATATATATACATATATATATATATATACATAATGTATATGTACATGTATATGAATCCCAGAGTGATATTATAATTATTTTTTGAGACCATACTTCATTTATTTCTCTCACAGTTAAGCAGCATGGTAGATAGAGCAAAATGTCTCAGTTCAAAGAGTGCCTTAAATATTCCTAAGTATGGGACTAAAAGAAAGTTACATAACAGCTTTCATTAGGTTTGCATATCTGTAAATTGAATAAGGATATTCTACATTTTCCTAGAGTGTGTATATATGTATGTGATATCCAACTGAAACAATATAGCTATAGACTTTTTCAAAAATTTTATGCAAAACAAATATTAAATATTGCAATCATTATTACTGATACATTATTCTTTTATTTTAGTATTATTATCATTTTAAAATTTCAATATTATTTAATTCTATGGCCATAGTTCATGTCTTTCTTTATACCTTCCTGCATTATATGTAATCTTCTCTAAAAATACTGAAATAAAGGTCCTCTTTATAAATTATAAATTAAATATTTTATGTTTAAAATGGGTCAGAAATAATACATAGCCTTATAAGAACATTCACAAGAAAATAAGTAATTTTCCATAGATCTCATTATTATTTGTATAAATGTTTAATCTAAGACTAACTCTAAATAAAATGTAGGGGAAAAGAACTTTACATGTTTTTCATCTTTTTTTTTTTTTTTTGAATCTGGTACCTATCAAAGTTAGTCACACATAGTATATGTAACAAAAAGAAAAAGAAAGAAAAGAAAAGATTGTGCTAAAATTAATCTTGAAGCCATTGACATTAACTTAAACCAGCATTATATGGAAATGAAAGCAAAAGAAACCAGGACCAAAAGAATGAAGATCCAGTCAAGAAAAAATTGTGTCTAGACATCCATAAGACTTTTAAAAGTCCATGGGATTAGATATTCCATTAATGGAAGAAGAAAATGAGCTGTAGATGTTACTACTTAGCATTTATATAGTACTGATTACCATAGTTTCTAATCACTTCTTCATTTGCCATTAATAGAATACAACTTTCACAAAGACTTTGGCAGTAATTTTAATAGTTATCCCTTCAACAATCTAATGCACTGAGTCTAATGTTTATTCCTATTTGTTAAGACAAAACTGCTATTTATGCATTAAATTGTGTATGGAAGGTCAGATAAGTCAGTGACAAAATTAGAGACATAAATTTTATTTTCCACTCTTACTCATTGCCTAAGTTAGCAATTGTTATTAAATCATTCAGCAAATGTTAAAAATATTTAAATATCTATCTATCTATATCTATCCATGTATCTTTATCTGTCTACATATGCATGTATGTATGTATCTTGGTGACCAAAGTACATGATAAAAATCAGTCCAATTTGTTATAGTGCCTATTTGGACTATTAGAGCATTAAAAATGGTATTTTAAAATTCTGAACACATGATTATCCAATGTGAAAAACAAATGATCTCAGTGATGATATAGAGACAATTGTCTTAAGTTTTTTTTTTTTTTAATAGGATTCATAAAAAGCTCTAGTTAGTTTCTTGATGCAATAACTACCATTGTCTATGCCCCCCATCATTACCTTGTTATGTGGGAGTGGCTTCCATAACTCAATGACATATAATCTATACTGTTGCATGATTATCCAAGATGAAAAGCTCATAGTAGAATTCTGACAAAAAAAAGTCACTGAAGAAGGAAATAGAAATCCACTCCAGTGTTATTGCCAAGAAAAACTCAGAAACTATATTAAAATGCTAAAAAATATAATATGGAAATGTTCTGCTTTAGTCCATGGGGTTATAGTCAGAAACTACTAATAGAAACAATGAAGTGACATTTTATATACAATTTGTATTCCAGTATATTTTTATAACAATGAAATATATATATATATATATATATATACACACACAACAATAATTTATATCACAAATAATATGATTTTCCAAGTCTAACAATGTTTTAGTGGATAAATAGTCATATGTATGTATATATAAACATGAATATACATGTGCGGATAATTATATATTCATATTTATAAGTATATATATACATATACATACATACTTAAATATTATTCGTGAAATATTATTTCAAAAATAATTTTTAGGTTCAAGATATATTCCTTATCAGTGTCCGTTAATGGGGAAAGAGTACTTGTAGATACATATTTTTAAAATTATTCCATTCCCTACTGATGTCAAGGACACAAAAACAAATATTGAAAAGTAACTAAATACATTTATCTGAGCTAAGAATAATTAGAATTCAAATAATTTATTCAGGTTAAAGTACTCCAGAAAATACACAGAAAAGATTTAACAACTGGAAATAATAAATGTTAACTCCACTATGAGAGAGAAACAGAAAAAGAAAGAAACAGAGAAACCGGTCCCGAGAGAAAAGAATCCCCTTATTTCACATAAAGAGACATTATTGAAGTCTCTGTGTGATCATCTAGAGATAGGAACATGATTGAGTTTCCTGTTCTTGTACATGTTAGTTTCTTGATGAAATCACTCTCTCCCTTCAGTGACCTCTCCCTGAAGAAAACATGTATATCTTCTTTCAAATCTGGGTTCCAGAAGAACAAGGATCTCTTCCCTCTCAAACTCCTATGCACTCTATCCTTCACACAGGCAAGATTAGTCAGTAACTATTCTCAGCCAATGAAGAGAGGCTTACCTAAATGGATTGAATCTCAGATTTCAGAAGTAATCATGCTTGCACATTTCCTTATTCCTTGAAATGTGTGTAAAAGCATTCTAAATGATAAAATATTACCTTTCAAAAGAGAAGCAACAAAATTCCAGAAGTCAAGGATTTAAATTGTTTTAATGACAGATTTAGTTCCTCTTTGATTATAAACAACTGTAAATAAAATGAAAACATGCGCTTTTTTCAATATATTTAACAACTGCAGCAGTATTGGGGTTTTTAGAAAATATAATTCTTTGTATATCTATATATATATATATATTCTTGTATATACATCACATTTCAAATGTTTTAAATGGTTTTAATTTTTAAAAACGATGAATTATCTTTTCTAACAATATCTTGAATTATATAGTACTCATAGCATATTTACTTAGCACTACAAATGTTATAATGATGACAAGAATGAAGAACAATTATAGTTTTATTGACTCCAATAGTCAAACTGTCAACTCTCCAATTATACATAATTGTTCTTTTTCAAAGATTTTTATTTTTATATGAGGGAAACTTAGCTGTGTTTCAAAGAAAATATCATTCTTAATTTTCAAGTGGAATATATCTCTTGATGATAAATGACAATGGAAGATTTCATTTTGATTTTCAATGGCTATGAATATATAAAGATATAAGGAATACCAATCACAAGGAATAAGGATTCCAAAATAAACTTTTTTAACTAGTTAGAAAAATTTGGAAAAGAAAATTTTAAAAATAACATAGAGAAAAATTTAAAAAAAATCATGTCAGTTAATGTAACATTATGAGATATTTGGAAACCAAATTGAAAAATAATATGAATTTTAATCTAAATAAGGTTTATGGCCAAGAACTTTGAAACTCCCCGTTGGAAATATTTTCTATAAATGGAGTAAAAAGTACAAAAGTATTTTTGTCGATATAGTCTGCTCAGTTACAGTTTTGGCTAGGTAATCTCTGAGGTAAAGTACAATGCTTTGGAGAACAATCCCTCCTCAGAGAGAAATGAACTGTAAAGGAAGGGGGCAGGAAATTCTGGGCAATTCCTTAGAATGTGTAATCTCTGTCTCATTTATTCTTATTTCTGTCCATCATTGATCAACTGGAAGTGAGTTGGATCTTCTTTATGTTGAAGATTTCCACTTCCATCAGAATACATCCTCATACAGTATTGTTGTTGAAGTGTATAGTGATCTTCTGGTTCTGCTCATTTCACTCAGCAACAGTTGATGTAAGTCTCTCCAGGCCTCTCTGTATTTCTCCTGCTGGTCATTTCTTACAGAGCAATAATATTCCATAACCTTCATATACCACAATTTACCCAACCATTCTCCAATTGATGGACATCCATTCAACTTCCAGTTTCTAGCTACAACAAAAAGAGCTGCCACAAACATTTTGGCACATACAGGTCCCTTTCTACTCTTTATTATTTCTTTGGGATATAATCCCAATAACATATTGCAGCTTTTTTTGAGATGACAAAGGATTGGAGAAATAGGAGCCACCATCAAGGAGTTGGGTCAGGAATTATGGATTTTACAAGATATAGGTCAATCAGGTCAAAAATGAATCTGGCATTAAAATTTGAGTCACAGGAATCCAAAGGCAATCATGTTGCCTAAATAGCAGTAAATTAGTACAGGTCAGAGCTTAAGAACTAATCACTGGAATGAATAGTTAATTTTCACACTTCTTAGTTGAACAAGATTACAAGATCTAGTTTCAAAAAACTTATCTTTCCGTATCTGTACCATACTCCCTATTCTCTCAATATCATTTATATGTTTTACATCTCCTGTTCTTCAAGAAAAAAAACTTGAGTTTCCTCTCCCATGAAAAAATCCTAATCTTCACTGTTAAAAAAAAAATCCTCTTCAACTATATCACAATAGCAACAGACTGGTTTTATTTTCATTTATATCATTCTGCCTATATTATTCCCATTACTGCACTATGAACTTCTTGCAGGGGAGTTTGTATCTAATTACATTTTTTTTTTAAATTTCAAAGTGTTTAGCATAGTGTTCTATACATATTAAGGATCTGAGAAATATCTGTTGGATTGCATTGGGATTTAGGGTACATGTGGAATTTTTAAACTAGGATAAATAAATAAGGCATTTATTAAGTGCTTACTATGGGTACAGCTATGCTAAACTCTAAGGATACAAATGGACAAAGTAAGATAGAAATATTAAGAGTTCTTTTCTTTGAAATACATTGTCAAAGAAGATACCTTATATATTTATCTGAGTATTAAAGATAATTATTTGTCATATCACTGATTTGAGCAAAGTAATATAGAAAGGCAAAAGAATTGCCACATTGACTATCAGAGTTGTAGCAGCACTGTTGTTTCACAAAATAATAAATGAGTAACTATTTTAGAATTAAACTAAGAACATACAGCACAGATTGTTTAATCCACTAGAGTTCTATCATGCAATACCTCAATTTTGAAGTTGGTAAGCACTTTATTAATAAGTAATTCAGAGAATATGTTTACAAAATGGCAATTATTATCACATTATCCCTATTACTAAGAAACTAAAGTCATTTTTATAAAACTGTAGTAGAGAGACCTATTAGCTTATAAACCTATGCCAACTATATAATAATTCAGAATTTCAGCATAAGTTTTTAAAAAGTTCAATAGAATGTTTTTCTCTGGCTACCTCATCTACACAAACTGATTCACATTTGTGAAAAAACTTAGTGGCAGAAAAAAGTTTCACAGTTATAAAGATGCACATATATCCATATGTAAATATATGTGTCTGTGTTTCTGTGTCTCTTTATCTGTGTATATTTTGGTGAATATATGCTTACACACATAACTGTACGTGAGTATTCTTATTAATATCTATTAGAAGTGGAATAAAATTATTATAATTTTAAATTAATAAAAGAGAATAATAGATTTTAAAGGCCTCACCCAAATATTTCTTCCTAACCACCTAACATGATTGAGAATGATATTTACAAGATATCAAGCTATAGCTGTAGCTTTGAATTGTTTCCAGGATCAGAAATCAACATAATTGTATTAATAAAGTTGTGTAATAATTTTTAAAAATCTCACAGATGTCATATAAAGCAATTCCCAAGAAAATATATCAATCTCTAGTACTAGATTTCAAACCTAGTTGCTGCTGTCATTGATATTTCTCCATGTTTTTTAATATTCACAAGGTGAGGAAATGGGTAGTCAAAAGAGTTTCTTTAAACAGATTAAAACCTGAATTCTAAGAAAGAAACAAGGAAAAACAGAGGTTGAAATCATTGTCAGTCAGCACTGTCTATGAATCAGGGATGATGCTAAACCATAGAGATCTGAAGGAAGGCAAAAATAAAAAATAAAAACAAAAATCCCTTCCTTCAAGGAACTTATATAATTATGGGGAAAAAAAACATACATATAACAATATTTATATTTTTCAGTGTAAGGTAATCTCAGATGAAAGGCACTTGTAATGCAAGTAAGAGAGTTAGCAAGCAATTGGGAGGCACATTTTCAAGAGTAATAGTAAAAATATTATTTGTTGACTACAATCAGCCTCTGTCTTTTTTTAAGCTGTGCTTGGAAAGAGTGGCAAATTATATCCATTGTTCCCTCTAATAATTCTGTTGTAGCAGTGATATTTATTTGTCCTATTCCTGTAATGGCAATACTAGTGATAATATCAGCAATAATAATAACAAATTCTACAAAAACTCACCTATTTTTTTTCTGTCATGAGCTGAGGAGAAAATCAAAACAAGTGAATGCTAGATAGTACATTGTAAAGTAAAGATTTTGTGTACCCTGATTCAGTTATGATAGCTATGAAGGCCTGGAAGTAGTTTCATAAATATATTACCTATTCCAAGCAGGATACTTTGAGCATAAATCTATCATACAGTTGACTCTGGATAGTTATTCACATCCTGAATTTAATGGAAAAACATATTTAGACCAATTAATACCTGTAAATCTTAATATAATGTTAGAGACTTAAAATGATGACAACTTATCTAGAAAACATTCAAACAAAAACACATGCAATATAAATGAAACATGGGACCTATTACCCCAATGAAACTCTAGAAAGACAGACATTGCTTTTTTTAGAAAGGACAAAGAGAACTGATAGTGCTTTCAGAGCACTGACAATCAATTAAAAAAAAAAAAAAAAAAAAAAAAAAAAAAAAAACTTATGGAAATACCTAGGTCAATAAATAGTAGGGAATCAAGGAAGTTCTCCAGAAAGGGATTTAAATGCCAAACATAGTTGCTTATCCTTGATTCATTAAGAATTCATTGGAGTTTCTTGAGAGGAGAAGTGACAAAGTCAGAACTCTGTTTAGAAATGGTACTTTGGCAGGAGAATAAAAGATTCAGGGGAGACCGGGAAACCAGCTGAACATAATTCCATATTTTTTCAGAAGTACTAAAAGAATGTCATTTACTCAAATGTATAAATCACTAATTTGTGAGGGATATGTGTGTGTGTGTGTGTGTGTGTGTGTGTGTGTGTGTGTGCATGTGAGTGTGTGTGAAATGTAGATATTAAAGTCTTAGGCACTATTGACTCAAGAAGACACAAGTAAGAACATAAAGCAGAAACTCTTGAGGCTAGTAGCAAATTTCCCAGGCAAACGTGAATAATGGAGCTCCTTACTGACCTTTAAGTCAAAGAAAAACCATAGAATCATAGTTGCAGAGTTGAAAGGGTACTTGTTAGGCACATATTCCAACATCTTTATTTTATAAATAAAGAAACTGAACCATTGGCAAGTTAATTGACTTTAAAACATTAAACATATATCCAGAGAAAGAACTGATATATAGAAGTAGGTGCAAAATAATGGGGTGTGTATGTGTGTGTGTGTGTGCAAATATTTGTGTTTAATAGTAGTGATATCTAGTGTGGGGGAGGGGAAGATAGAAAAAAGAAAAAAAAGTTACATAATAAATTATTATATATTTAAAAGGAAGATTAATTTGTACATAAGAGATTTGCAGTTTCATTACAATCATATTTTTGTTGCATTATGCTACTAAAAAAACTTTGTTTTTTTTTTCCATTAATTAAAAATAAAATAAATAAATGTAACAAAAAAAGGGGCAAATAAGAAAAAAATGGGATTTGAACCCATATACTCTTGTATGAGCACTATATGATTCTTTTACTCAGTCACACTTTCTCTTATTTATACTTGGGGTTGCTACTTTCTAAAAAAAAATAACACCAAAATAAACTTTTTATCTTTAAATACAATTTGGACATTTATTTGATTAAATAGAAAAATAGTAATTGAAGACAAAAACAACTATGTGGAAACTGAATGAGTCAAGCAACAAAATAAGAAACATTCTTCTTCTGGCCTAACTTCCTTTTCTTGAAATTAAGATCTGATAAGTCAACAATAAAGCTTAAATAATACTGAACAAGCCTTAATGTGCTAAAAAATTTAGACCCTCTTATACTACCTTTGTGGCCTCTTAACTAGATCAGTATACATTTCAACCAGTTCCCAGATTTATAGATTCATGTTTGCACTGCAACATCTCTTTGCCTTTGGAGATTGGTTCTACATTCTACTAAGTCAAATAATTACATAATAAAATGAATTAAACTCTGCAAAGATAGCACAGGCCAATTCACTTACATGTCTATTTAAAGTTTTAAATGTTGACTGTGTACTTAAAACAGAGAGAAATCTTTTCTAATAGGACTGAAGCATCTCTCTGTGGTTTAATTCTAAATGTTAAGGTAAATTTGTTGTATTAGTGTGTTGACTCTGATAAGACAATTCTGCCAAGGTAGGTCTTCAATTAAAAATAATAATAATATTAATAATGGGACATAGACACAAGCTAATATGTCACATTTTTGGGAAAGTTTGCCCTTTAAAGAAGTAATTCCAGAAATTACATACTATATAAGAAAGAAAATGTAAGTTGATCTGTGACTAGATTTCTTCTTGCTTTCATTTCATTTTTTGTCCCATCTTCTTTGGAATTCAAGCACATTGAATCACATTTCACAGAAAAGTTGAGTGCTGATAGTTGTGTTAATGTATTTGAAAAGGTGTGTTACCAAAATAATTGCAAACAGCTGCACTCATCCCTTTTAACCATAGGGTTGGGATATTCTCAAGTATCAGGAAGAGGAGAAAAAAAAAAGCAACATCTGATCTTGAAGGGAAAACAGTGGTAGTGATGTAAAGATTGTTAGTTTCAAATGCAAGTCTTCCTGTAATTTAGGTATAAAAAGTCTAGATTTTTCATCTTGGATGAAATTTTTCTGTGACTTTCCATGATTATAAAAGTAGATTTTTCAAGAAACTATCTTAACACTTTCAAGAGAATAAGATGTTTATACTTTTTAACTGCAACAATTTCTAATTTTTATTTTAATGTGATTTATAAAAGCTTAAAGTATGTTTTTTTTTCTATTCATACTATATGTGTGTGTGCATGAAACCTGATTTTATTTAGATAGATAGATAGATAGATAGATAGATAGATAGATAGATAGATAGTCCTTTTGCAATCTGTAAGTCCTGAAAAAAAAAGTCAAACTGAATCAGAGGAAAAATTAACTTAAAATTTAGGGTCATATCTTCTTTTTCAATTATGTATTTTTCCTCTTCGACTGTGGTAAGTCATGAGACTTAAGATATCAACAAAAGACAGAAAGCTAGAGGAAAAAAGAGTTAGAGCTAGAATATGTTCTTTCTTGAACTCACTTATAGAATTAATTTTCTCTTAGAGGTTTGTAAGGAAATCTGATAATCAGAGGCCTAACTCAATTTTCATCACTTGGATCTTGAACAGCTTGAGTTTGGAAAGATGTTAAAAGTCACAGGGTTTATGTCATGATGAGCACACTGTGAGATAACTCCTCAAACTATCTTTCAAAAGATAAAGTGGAATTCTATAATAACATTCTTGCTAATTAAAGGTACAGTGGAGTACTAAAATGGACAGAAGTACACATACCCTTTGTTTCCAAAAGAAAATAAATATTCTGGACATTTGTCAACAGCCTTCATTTTTTTAAAAAGCTAAATTCTAAAGGTCTCTAGTAAACATTATAAAGGAGTGTGTATGATGGAAGTCTTTTTAATTATTGATATAATTTACAAAATAATTCAATAAATATTTATTAAGTGCTTACTATATGCAATATACTATGCTATTCAACTGGAATAAAAAGATGAAATAAGACAAAGACACAAACATCAAGTTATTTCCAGTGGAAATAAAGAGAAAAAAAAAAACATTAAAAATGTTGAAAACACAAAGGAGAGATAGCCTTAAACAACTTCAATGCACCAATAGATCTCTATTATAAATTTCATTTTCTGAAATGAGGTGGATTAAAAACTTGTCCATGTAAGAGTGATATTCATTTATGCTCTCCCAAAAAATTAATTACAACAACAAAATGTTGTGCTCTTACTAAAATAATTTTGCCATTTTAGAAAGTATATCAGGAAAAACATAGACCCTACATCAACTATCTTTTATTTCCTCACTTCCAACAGTCCATGTTCTTTTTTGTTTATTCACTTGTGTTCCTTTATTTATAATATATATATATATATATATATATTCACTGCATTTATGTATGTACATATAGGTATACAAATATATTATTATGTACATAATATGTACATATGTGTGTGTACATTTACATTCAGAGATGCTCAGATGGGGAGAAGACAAGTAGAAAGAAAGAGAAGAAGACAAGAATCAGTAGTATACAGTTCTCTTATTTTGTTGTGCTTCCAGAGACCTTTACTTTAAAGTAGGGAAATATTCCTCTCTTAAAACATTATCAGACATTTTCTTTCTCATGGAAATAACAAGGAAAGGGGTATCAAGACAGAGTGTCATGTATGGTAGCTGCCTTCAAACGTCCTTCAAGTATAGTATCTTTCTGAGAATGGAATTATTCTTTTTCTCTTTTATGTGATTGGGCAGAATTTGAACCAATAAATGGAAATGACAGTGACACTTCTACCTCAGGAGCAAAAAAAAAAAAAAAAAAAAAAGAGGAAGTTTTCAATAACCAAAGCTATCTAAAATTGGAGCAAATATCTTTGAAAAAGTGAATTATTCTTCCTGAACACCTTCCTTATAGTCACTTTTCTGCTAATGATTTATTTTATTCCAAAACCCTTTCAGCTGCTGAATTTCTCTGAATTTTTTGTATATTTTCATTTAATCATTCAAAGTGGTATACCTTTAACAATATCACAACTTTGTACCTTCCTCTTCTGCCTTCGTTAATCTTTGTACTCTCAAAAAAGTTATCAATCAATAAACACACATTTATTAAATATATACATATATTAAATAAAATATATAATTTATAAATGCAAAATTATAAATTATGTTTATACTATTTCCTATAGTATAAATTATGTATGAGTTAAGAGGGGTGGCTGATGGTCTGTGAAGTTGGAAAAATAGTTGACAGTAAATGAATGCATATAAATGCTGAAGAGAGATTTTATATCTAAAGACAATACAAAATCACTGGAGATAGTATAGGGGAATCATCTCTTTGGAGCTATTTTTAAGAAAAAATGTACAGTATGGACTAATGAGAGACTTTATAAAAGAGATTTATTAGGAAGCTATTACAGTTTTGATGGGATGCATGTGAGACATTTTGATGGATTAAATCTATAAAATTAAATAAAAAGGTATTTTGTTGTTTTGTTATTTGTTATTTTTTTGTTTGTTTTAGTTTAGTTTGTTTTGTTTGTTTAGTTTGTTTAGTTTTAGCAATAAATATAGTGATCATTTTTCTTACTGTTTTGGTAAATTGAGTGTTGTCTAAAGAGGTGGTCTATTGGGGAGCAGATAGCTTTCTTAAGTCTCTCTGTTTCTAATATTTTCTAATCAAGTATGTCTGCAAAGCTTATGTTACTATTCTCATAATGTGATTATAATGTCATTATTTTTTGAAAATAAAGTCTATTTTTTCCTTCATCATTAGTATTCTGCTATTTTTAATATACATTGACACATTTAAATATCTTTAAACACTGTGATGACAAGGGTAAGAACAATTACTTCTAAAGAAAGCATGAGGCTTAGTCCCAGCCAGCAGGTACAATGTGCGGCTAAGATTTTGAATGTTCTTTTGATTTATACACTAAATTGCCCAGAAACATTTCCTCTGTAGAGCCAATTGCTACCAAATCTTAATCTCTTTGTAATAGTTATACTGAAAATATGATTGCCTGAATTTATACTACAACCTTCTTCTCTAGTTCCTTTTCTCTCATCTAAATCTACCTGATCACTAGCAATCCCATGACCTACTCCTACTGTACCTCTCCTTTGCATTGTCAAATACCTGTTCTATCATCATCAAATTACTATTTGTTTTAAAATTCAATTTATTTTGCCCTTTCCTAGGCTATGATTGATTGTCCAGATTATTTGAAATTTGAGTACCTGAAATTCCAAATTTTGGTGAAAAGAAGAAAGAAAACATAAAGTTGCAGGAACTCCAAATCAGATTTTTCTGCTGTATTCACCAAGTACTTTATCTTCCTGCTAAGTGTCATTGCTATACTGAGGTCTAGAAATACAAGGGAGAGAAAATAAGAGAAAAGGATTGTTCCAAGGATTATGCTAATAGACCACAAGAAAGATAATAATAGTTCAAATAAGAATCCAGTCTGTTGCACTCTAATCATAAAGAGGCAATCTGAATTTTGGAGGTTTCAATTTTCCCCCTTTTTTTTAACAATTAGTATATTTACCCTTGTCCTAGAATATTCATTCCCATTATTCATGATCTTTCAGAAATCACTGCAAGTGGTTCAGCAATATCTGCCAGATTTTTCAGTAGCTACAGATGTAGTTGATCTGAACCAGGTGATTTGAATTCATCACTGTCAAGTGGATATTTTTTATCTCCTTACTAATAATGGGTTTCAATTGCCTATAAGACATTTTTGTTCCCTCCTTTCTTCTTGACAGAAAATAGAAGGAAAATAAGACTTAGATCTGATTCTCCTTTTTCATTGTTTTATGTAATCCAGACAGCACTTGCATATTTTCTTTTATCCTTTTTTCCCTCAATAGTGCTCAAAAATATATATGTTTATTTACATGCACATAGATGTATATAAATATAATATATTAAGACCTGAATCTTCCTTGTTAGCTGCAGCTTATTATAAGTTTTCACTAATATGGTTCTTCTTTGCTCCTGACTGAAATACAATTATTTACTAAATTGGTTCCAGCAAGGCAAACATATTTCTTTCCTACCCTCTTAAAATATCACAACTTATATACTGAAAAGAGTAATCAGACTCCTAAAATTAATACCCAGGCAAATGTTATTGACAAAGAAGGCTTCCTGTTACAACCTTATCCACTCTTCAAAGAAACATTCCAATTCAAACCCAACACTTTAAAATTTATCTTGTTTCTCATAGTTATACCTTTATACTTAGTTGTATAAACGAGGGAATTGAACTAAACAACTTCTGAGGGCCTCCCTGTAATGCTAGGACTATTGTCTTTTTATCTGAGGTGGGAAAACCATTTGCTCTAAAGAGACAATAAATACTCTATACTGTTACTTTGAACTTGAAGGCTAAAAGCATATCAAAGAGAATGGAATGGGGAAAAAAGAATACAAAAAAGAATGGAACTGTTCAACATGTGAATCAGTTGAAGTTACTAGGGATTTTTAGCCAAGAAATAATAAGGAAATGGGTGTCAAGATAGAGTGTCATTTATGGTAGCTGCCTTCAAATGTCCTTCAAGTATGGTATCTTTCTGGGAATGGAATTATTCTTTTTTCTCTTTTATGTGACTGGGCAGAATTTGAACCAATGGGTGGAAATGACAGAGACACTTCTACCTCAGCAGCAAAAAAAAAGGAAGTTTTCAATAACCAAAGCTATCTAAAATTGGAGCAAATATCTTTGAAAAAGTGAATTATTCTTCCCTGGACACCTTCCTTTCATAGTCACTTGTCAGATATGCTGTAAATAATTTTGAATTTGATGACTTCAACCATATTTCCAAGTCTAAAACAAAAAATAAATAAATAAAGCTAAATTACATTATATATTTGTATCACTGATTTTGAGTGTCATATTCTACATATTCATGTTTCATTATAAAGGTGACAAATTTTCATTAATTTTATCATCTAGTACTAATTTTTAGTCAAAACTAAAAATATAATTTTCAGTTTTTCTCTGTAAACTCTGATTAATAATGATACAGTAGCTATCTTTTTTTAACTTAGATTTAAGGATAAAATTACATAAACTACTTACCTTGTCCAATTAAAGTATGTCCTTAAACTCAGCTCAAAGCACTATAAAACTGTGCATATACTTTGAAATATCTCTACTGTATAGACCAAATAGATCATAAAAAAGGGAAAATGACACATATATGCAAAATTGTCTGAACAGCATTTTTGTTGGTTTTTTGGTTTTTTGTTTGTTTTGTTTTGTTTTGTTTTTTTTGTAGTGACAAAGAACTGAAAATTGAGTGGATGCCCTTCAATTTGGGAATGATGCTGAGTGAAATGAGAGCTAAGAGCACTGTATAAAGTAATAAGATTATGTGATGATCAACTTATTTTTCTTCAACAATGTGGTGATTCAAGGCAATTCTAAGAGACTTGTGATGGAAAATGCCATCCACATCCAGAAAGAGAATTATTGAGATTGAATGTAGATCAACAGTATTTTCCCTTTTTGTTGTTGCTGTTTATTTGCTTGATTGTTTTCTCATAGTTTTCTTCCTCTTTCAGCTATTTTTTGGGTACAGAATGACAAATATAGAAATATGTTTAAAGTATTTGCATGTGCTTAATCTATATTGGATTGCTTTCTGTCTTTTGAAGAAGTCTGATAAGAAAAGGAGGAAGAAAAAAATTGTAACACAAAGTTTTACAAAAAATGAGTAATTGAAAACTATCTTTACATGTATTTGGGGGGGAAAGTACTTAAAATAAAATTCATCCTGAGTCTTGCATGTTTCTAAATGATTCTGTAGGCATCTAGGTGACATAGTGGATGGAGTACTGGTCCTGGATTCAGGGATACTCATCTACCTGAATTCAAATCAATATTGTGACTCTTGACATCTTACTTAACTCTGTTTGCTCACCTATTTTCTCATTTATATAATCGCATGTAAAATGATTCATTTCTCTTATATTCATTCTCTCAAAGTCCTTTAATTTTAGTTGAACGCCAGCAGTATTATTAGTAAAATTTTCTATAGCATTCTTGGAAGATAATTGGAAGATAACAGTTAAAGTGTCTTTATATTTAATTATTGGGTTTGTTTATTTAATGTTTATCTTGGTGGGTCACATGCTGATGTTCAGTTTGCATTTTTGGAATTTCTTTACTTAAAATTAAAACAGACTAACATTAACTATGTACACACATATGGATATATTAATCATGATATGGAATTCACCAAACTGGGGGCCTTCCTTACTTTCACATGACATTCATTATGCCTTTCTCTTTTTTGTCACGAGCCTAACTCAGCCCCAATGTCAGAAGAACTTCAGTATTATGAAGATGGGTTCTTTATTCAGAGTATGATACTGATCTTTCTATTATTTTCTTATTTAATTCTGTCCAAAGCATTGTCCATGTATAACATCTGTTTGAAATGTATATATTAATGGATTTTCTCTATATCCACTGCATATCTTTGTTTGGATAATAAACATGATTTTATGAGTTGGTTTTTATTTCTCATATTTATCTCCTCTATACTCACGCAGCAGTCAACATCCTCTTTTAAAGCTCAATCTTCTTTTGCATTACTATACTAACCCAAAAAAGAAAGGGAAAAAAAAAAAAAGCTTTTTTTTTTTTTTTTCTTTCTTCTTGCCTGTAGATCTTTTTCTTTCCCTGATTTGCCCTCTACAAATCTTTAAAGTAATATTCATAAAGCACAGTTCTGGTCATTTAACTCCCACCTCTAACAAAAGTCTAGTTGCTTCTTATTTCCTTAAAACTAAAATTACTCCTCTGTTTAGCATTTAATGCCCTAATTATCCCAATTTTATTGTACATTGTTCCCTTTTATTTAAGAGTGAGCCAGCTCATATCCACTCAGGGGAGCAATTGTTAAATTTTCATTGTACTTATAATTTGGAAATTGGCAAGTGCTACAGATCTATACTTGATTTCTTATATATTTGAATTGGTCAGTCAGTTAATAAACAACGATTAAGCCCCTATTATGTGCCAAACTGCAAAGAATTAGGATTATAAAATAAAATAAGATGTCAAAGACAGTTCTTGCCTTCAGGGAGCTAACTATTTAATGAAGAAAACCAAAAGAAAACAGATTTGTATAAGCAAGCTATATAGAGGATAAATAGGAAATAATTAATAAAAGGAAGTACTAGAATTAAGATTATCTGAGAAAAGACTTCCTATAAAAGACTGGATTTTAATTGTGATCCAAAGAACAGCATGAAAACTAATAGACAGAGAGGAGAAAAGATAGGATCCCAAACATGAGGCACAACCAGAGAAAATGCCCAGAAGTAAAAAGAGCTTGTTCAGGGAATAGCAAGGAGACCAGACTCACACAATCATAAACCTCTTTAAAATGGTTTAATTTGTAGTTGGGAAGATAATGAATTGGTTCTTCATGAGGGAGGACAGATCTTTTTTGTGAGCATGAGTCAACTCCGAGAAAGAGAAAGGATATGGATGTTACTGTGTGTTATTTATATTGCACAAATGGGTTCAATGCCATATAAATTTGTTTAATGACCTTAGATCATTAATATCGGCTCTTTTATAAAAAAAAAAAAATAGAGATGTATCTTTGTCAGTTATTTGCCATTGTGTTGGAGGAGCTTTATCAATAGTCCATATCAAAGCAAGGTTGTTGTTTTTTTTTTTTTTTGTTTGTTTGTTTGTTTGTTTGTTTGTTTTTTAATGAACAATAAATTCTTTCAGATATTCTTCTTTACAGAACACTGAGACATAGCAGTTCTTCTTGGACTACTACCATAATCACTGAAAAGGATTTAACATTTTCATATAATTAACAAACAATAAATAAACAATTGATAATACAATATTATCAAATACTTACTATAAACCATGGATTTTGGGAAGCCCTGAGTGTACCAGAACAAAAAAATGAAACAGTTACTGCTTTCAAAGAACTATTTGGGCTGGGGCAGGGGGAAGTGGAGAAGACAGTGAATTTGGAAGTAAGTAAATGAAAAATATTTTTGAAGTAAAAATCATGAAATTTGCAAGTGAGAGTAATAGCAGCCAAGGAATAGGCAGGAGACTTTTTGGAGGGAAGTGACATGGTTTGAAGGAAAGTTGGGGATTATAAGATTATGGCTGAAAAGGCAGTACATTCTCAGCATTGATCCTAGACCAAACACACCAAGAAAAAAAATAATAATAATAATATATATGAAGAAAAATAAGTCTAAATAAAGGGAATCTAGAGTGGTTGAAAGTAGAATTGTGCTAATATATTTTTAACAATTGACTTCTTCAAGGAAAATGTACATATACCATACAAATAAATTTAATCTGAATGAATAACATTTTCTACATAACTTTCTTAAGACTAAACAAGAAACAATTCTTAATCTCTTCCCTGACTTTTGTTGATATACTAGGGGATAATAAAATATGCATTGACTATCCATCAAATATCCTAACCACTTAGTTGATCAATCTATGCATTTTCCATTTAACCTCAGCCACACACCAAGTTGTTCATGTCCTTGATTTTTCTATTGCTCATAAATACTCCTTGCCTATGTTCAAGAAAAAAGGATGACAAATAGAAGAGAAATGAAAAATGATTTTTTAAAAAAATTAACAAACTTTTTCTTTCAACACAACACTAAAATCATACTACTTGGATCTTAACAAATTCAGATATACTTATTTTTGAAGTAGAAAAGCCATTAAAAAGAACAATGAACAGAATAAACGAATCAGACCATATGTGTATATAGTCAAATGATATGTGCTAAAAGCAGCATAATTTTGAAAGCATGAAGGATAAACATAAAAGTATATTCAGGAAGGGATAATATTGCAAACACACATATGAAAAAATGTCTCAAACTTCCAAAAGTAATTATTTTAAAGGAGAGAAATCTAGCAATGTGATATTTCAAAACAAAAGAAAAAATATTACTAAGAATAATTTGCACTGCAATTCTGAACATAATGATACACAGGGAAAAAAAATTCACCTTAATAACAGAGAACTTTAAAGCATTCCTAATAAAAAGGAACAATAGGAACTCTGAAATGCAAATTCCAGAGTCAAGAGAAACCTAGAAATTTAAAGAGGCTAACAGTAATAAATACTTATATTATAAGAGGTCAGGGAAGAGACTGTTCCTTCAGAAATCTAATGGGTTTTAAGTAAGACGAAAACAAGTCTTAGAAGTGGTTTTATTATATGTTGAGTAAGAGAGGAAAGAAAAGGTATGTAAAGTGAGGTGAACACAGGGAAAAAGTGAGGAAGTAGAGAACTTTGAAATTTTTCATGAAGAAAGGGATAGGAGGTACAGGTATCATATGAAAGTTACAGGCAAAAATGGTTGTACACACACACACAAACACAGGCACACACGGGGGATCGAGAAAGAGAGAGGGGGGGGAGAAGGAAGAATGGAGGGAAGAAGGGAAGGAAGGAAGGAGAGGGAGAGAGAGAAGGAGGAAGGGAGGCATAGAAAGAGAGAAATATTTATTCCTACCATGAAAATTGTCAGTGATTGGGAGAGGGGGAAGGAAATTTAAAAGGGAGAATTGAGTCAGATAAAGAATAGTAACAAGTGAAATAACAAATTGGAGGAGAAAAGAAAAAAAAATATATATATATATGCATATATATATATATATATTTGTAGTGATTAAATTCTGAATAAAATAGAGGATGACAAAAGAGTCAAATACTTCAATTTCAATTCTAACTTAAAAGAATTAAGCTCAATCCTCCTCTTTGGTTATTATTTATAAAGAGCCAGGCAAAGTCCAAGAGGAAAAAGCATTAGAAGACATAATGGAATAAAAAAAAATTAATAAGCTTTATGGCCATGATTTAGGTATTGTGGTGCAAACCTGTAATTCCTACAACTAGAGAGCCAGAGAGTGCTGGATCACTTCAACTTGGAAGTTCTGAAATGTGGTGAGCTAAAAATTAGATCCCTGCATTGCCTGGCACTAATATGTTAAAGTCCTAAGAACTGAAAGATACCAGATTGTTGAAGAAGGATGTTCTGGTCAGAAAATAAGCAGATGAAAGGGCAGTGCTAATCAGGAGACCTATGGATGACCACAGCAATTCAAGTCTATTTCTATCTTACCATAATGTTTACCTAAATTTATATAGAAGGTTTATATTTTTTATACTAGAATTATCTCCCTAATCCATGAACTGTTTTCTTGAGAAAGCAATATTTAACAGCCCATATAATTGAGGATTTGGATAACTCTAATTTTGTCAAAGACAGTATGCGAAAAAAAAATGGGAGAATAAAAAATAGCTTAGTCTTAAATTCCTTATATCAGGCCATTTATTTTCTACTTGTACATTTCTCTGTAAAAAAAAGTTTCAAATAAATGAAGTAAAGTTTTGTTTGGATGAAAAGAGGAGGGCATATGTAAGTCTATATTATTTTCTTCTGCGAGTATAATGTCAACTATTTAGAGGTCATCTTCAGTTTCCACTATAGGAATATTTGTTATTAAAAATAATATATCATAATGATCAAATATTTCATGTTATTATATATGATGATAACAGATGTTGATAAAAATATAGATATACATAAATCTATACCTTCTAAAATATATATGGGCATGTGCACATACACAAACACAAACACACATACAGATGTTAGTTTAAGATAAAATATTGTCCTCTAAAATTGACCAAATATTCTAAGATTTTTAAACATCAAGCTAATTTGATCAATTGCTATTTCCTCATATCAGCAGTATCAGAATTGATTTTCAAAGTGGAGATTCTAAGCTGAGATGTAGAAATGTCTTCACAATTGAGAAATAAAACAAATTCAGTGTATTTTGGCAGCCAAGGGCATTTTATTTGTTCATAATTATGTGAAATTACATAATTAATAAAAATTTTTATAGAGGTAGAATATATAAAATATTAATCAGTCTATTAACCAGCACATTTAAATAAACTGAACTCCCTATTCCCCAACCATGCAAGAAAACAATTTGCTCTATCTAACACTATCAATTAGCTTTTGATCCCTGGAAACTCTGAGTATTAAATATCACAGTTTGCATTCAGAAACTCTGGCTGAGGCAAATGCTGATTTTTCACAAGTTTTATTCTGTCTTTGGGAGATAAGATAATGATCTCAAATAAAACTTTTCACAATCTTGCTGCACTTTCTTCATTTTCTAAGTTGAGCCCTTTTTCAGCCCCTTGATCCTGCTCCAGTAAAGTTTTAGGTAATTCTACTTTCCCAGAATGACACGTTCCAAAGCATTTAGGTAATTGCCAACCAGCTGGTAGAACTTCAAGGGACCAACAAAGACATTTTTAAAAGGTTAGTTAAGAACCACTTATGTGCTGAATTATCCTATTTTCCTCACCATTTACAGCATTCTGCACATAAAATAAGTTAAGGATTAACTAATTAAAAAAAAAAAATGAAATGATGGTGGGGAAGGGAGGGAAACCTTGCAATTTACCTTTAAGCAACAAGCATATTTTTATAACCCTGAAGTTCTTTTTATTTCTCTAGTGCTTTTCTCTGACCAAATGTATACCATTTTCTAGCATTCTACCACTTGTAGATCTATTGAGGACTATTAATTATAAGTAGGCCTTTGCTATTTGTGGAGAGAATAGTCCAGTTAAAAATAGGGTCAGCAAGAAAACAAAAACAAAAACAAAATATATCCTGTTATTAAAATGACGATAGCCCTGACCACAAAGGTGAAGAAAGCATTTATGTCTTCACTCATAAACTTTTAAAAGTATATCAAAGCACTCTTATTTCATACTTTTCATTTTCCATAAGAAATCTCATAATTTGTCCTCTAATAATCTTGTTATGGTTTTTATTTATCCTACAATATTTAATTGGATCCTATAAGATCTAAAAATGTTTAAAGAGATAATTCTGATACTACTGTTCTTGAACTACTGTTCTGGGCAGTAAAGAACAGACTACATTTTTGGTTTTTGTTTTGTTTTTTTCTGAGTCAATTGGGGTTAAGTGACTTGCCCAGGGTCACACAGTAGGAAATGTTAATGTCTGAGTTCAGATATGAACTCAGACCCTCCTGACTTCAGGACTGGTGCTCTATTCACTGAGCTGCCCCCACAGGACATTTTTATTACTTATTTCAAAATATGAAGAATTTGAGATTTTATCATTAAAGCTAGTCTTTCTACAACTAAATATTTCAGCCCACTCTGACTAGTCCACTATATAGTCATTATAAGTCTCTGTGGTATAGGGGAAAAAGAAATAATTTAGCAACCACTTCCTAATCCCAGCAACCCACCACTCTATGAACAACATTTCTGGTCTTTGAATGACAGATATAAGAGACTATTTTACATAGTTACCCAGCATCCCCTCCTTTGCTACTCTGAGTCATCTTATCTAAACTTTAGTGGAGTATATTTTATTATACTCATTTAATTTAAAAGTTGTATATTTTCCCCTTCTTTCAAAAAAAAAAAAATAACACAGAGTTAGGGATCATATCCTAAAGGTATTTAAAGACATAATTAGTGTACACATAACATAGAGAAAGGATTGAGAGGGGAAGGAATTGTTTGTTTTAAAATAATAGAGAAGCTACTGTTTTTCAGATTTTAAGTTTAAATAACATTTGATCCTATGTTGATGACAGGTTATTTCCCTCCCCTCAAAAATGTATTTATTTAAAATTTTTAATTTTATTTTTCTCTTTCTATTTTTCTAAAGTTCACTCATAGAATTAAAATATATATATATATATATATATATATATATATATATATATATATATATATATATAGTAATATTAACCAAGACTCTTTATTAGTGTTTTTATTTGAAATAATTCCAAAAGGATATAAATTACTTTTTAAAAGCTTCAAAATATACAAGATATGTTTTCTTGCTTGTATCTGCTCTACTTATTTCATTTTTTACTGCTGAAATCTCTGTCACTATTAGTACTATTAGATCACTCAACAACAAACTTTCCAACACATTGATCAGCTCCAGAAAGGAAACAGATAATGTCTATGGAAATGAATAATTTTACTTTTTTTTTTTCACTTAGTATGATATTTTAAGATAGTTGTAGTAAAGGATCATCTCAAAAAATCCTTAAGGGAAAAGAATGTAGACCCTGATATTAGTATAACATTTCAAATGTGTGTAACACTCTTTTCTACTTAAATGTATTTGAATTAATGTATAACCTTTATGGGGAATATCTAAGTATCTGCTTTGAATTTCCATAAGCATCCTATTTCCTGTGATATTTTATGTATTTAAATACTATTCCTGTTAATCCAGATAGCCCCTTAATCCATGGCAAAAAAGATAAAGTAGAATAGACAGTTAATTATTTATATATGTATAAAAATGTAAAACATATATAATATCTTTTTTTAAAATATCACTTTTACTTGAAAGCCATATTATTTCCCTTATTCTCCAGAGTTTTGTTTTAACTGAAAAATCCACTTAATCTGTTGAATTCAACAGATTAGTTGTTCAAGTAATTCTAATAGTCTTTTAGGAAGACTTCATTATTACAGTTGATATATTTTCATAGAAAACAAGATTTTTTACAAATGCAAAAGAGTTTCCACCAAAAGACATTTATTTTCAGGAAAATAAAACAAGACCCTCAAAAAAGTGAATTTAATTAAGTCATATATTGTTAATAACAATTCTGCCAATGATTTAAGTACCTCTAGCTGTAACACATAAGGGACTTTTGACTGGTCATTGAATACTACAGAGTTTGATGGGTGTGAAGAGTAGTGACTAAAAGTTGGTTCACCATCTTTTGGTAGATACCAATATAAAATACATTAATAAAACATTAAACCAATACATAAAGACAGAGAAAAAAAATTAGAAAATGATACTAATTTTATTCCTGCCTTTTTATGTCTCTGTTAATATGTTCTCTTTATGCCTTATCTCCTAAGATATTTGTTGTTTGTTTATTTTCATAAAGTGAGAACATTTTTTTGTTGTTGTTGTTGTTATTGTTGTTGTTTACTTATTTATTTATAAATATATATTTATTTATATTTTTGCTTAAAATAGAAAAGGTCAGGACAATAACCAGGATGAAAATAGATACTGGACAGTTTTAAATATTTAAGCTAAATTGGGCACTTAGACAGTTGTAATCAATTCTGGAAAGTGCCAGCAGTCAAAGAAGAACCTGCCTTCCAAGACAAAATTGTCATCTCTGTTTTATTGTGATAAGGGGAGTGGATTTTTCCTCTATTCTGCCATTAACCACAGCATTTATAAATGGAGCTACTCTTCCAAAGGAAGACATTTCACATAATATTTGGAGAGGTAGGTTGAGAGAATTGAAAAGTTTTATAAACATATATACATGCATATATTATAAGTGGATTTTTCCTCTATTCTGCCATTAACCACAGCATTTATAAATGGAGCTACTCTTCCAAAGGAAGACATTTCACATAATATTTGGAGAGGTAGGTTGAGAGAATTGAAAAGTTTTATAAACATATATACATGCATATATTATAAGGCTAAAAATAACTCAAGGGCCTACTTCACCATTATTACATTATTACTAAGTTGATTCAGCTCCAAAAGAATTTTTATTCATCCTGATCTTTCACTGAGTATATTCATTCCTCTATCCTACTTTCCCTTTCCCTTTTGTGTGTTTTGTTCCCCATTACTGTATTTCTTCAAGAGAAAAGTTATCTTTTTTTTTTTTTTTTTTTTTTTGATTTTTGTATTTCTAGAACTTAACCCAGAGTCTGGTAAATAATAGGTGCATAATAAGTAGTAATTGATTTAACTTGTCTTTCTCCTCTGACTTCTTTACTCAATTGAATTCCAAATTAGGCTAAATTGGACACTTAGGAAATTCTAGCCAGTACTTGAAGATACTGCAATATCTTGCTTTCCAAGACAACAATTATCCTCTATGTTGCATTGTGATAGGAGAGTGGATTTTTCCCCTATTTACAAATTACCAACAATTACATAATGAACACACCTGATATTATTTTTATAATCCTAATCCTTCCTGACCTTTCTGATACACAATGATGACCTTGCTCTATATTCTTTCTTGTGTGGGTTTCTTGTTGCTATATTTCTTACTACCTGTCTGATAGTTGCTTTCCAGTCTCCTTTGCTGGTTCATCATACAAACCATGCCTTTGAATTTGTATTTTCCCTTAGGTTCTTTCTGTAGGGCTCTTCTTTTCTTCCTCTATCATATCTCATTAGCTTCCATGTAACTAACTAGCATCTCAATGCAGATTAATACTAGATCTACATGTATCTTTTCCTGAGCATCAATCAATCTCATATTCTAAATTCTTTTGATTTTTAGAAACTGAATATACCAAACAAAACAAATTTGTCAAAAAATAAATTCATTAAATTTTGGCCTAAACCCTTCACTGCCCCTTCTTCCAAAATTTCTATTTCTATTAAAATCATCACTACCAGTTTTTCAGCTTCAAGATTCCAAGGATTCAATTACCAGATCTTATCATTTCTACCTTCACAACATTTCTCATATTCCACCCCTTCTTTCCACTCACAAAATTACCAAATTAGTTCTGGCCATCATCACCTCTCAATTATATTATTAAAATATCTTTCTAATTGCTCTTACTGTCTCAAATCTCTCACCCCCTCAAGTCCATCCTACACACTGCTGCCAAAGTAGATTTTCCTAAGTACAAATATGATCATATGACTTCCCTACTTAAGCAACTTCAGGAGCTTCCTATTAATTTTATGATAAAATATAAGTTCTTCTCTTCACCTTTAAAACTCTGTACATCCTGCTTCCAACTTGATCTAGCCAAACTGAGCTTCTCTTTTCCCCCAACATAACAATCCATTTTCCATCCCATCTTTTCATTAATCTATTCCATGTATAGAATGTCTTTCTTCTTATCTGTACCTCTCAAAGACCCTCTATTACTCTAAGAGATAGCTTAGACACTATATTTCACAATAAATCTTTCACAGTCATCTCCTTCTATCCATTGGGAAGTCCTTCCCACACTAGCTTGCATTTATCTATCTTGTATCTATGTTCACACACACATGCATTTATATAAATGCATGTACAACATGCATACACATATATATAAATGTGTATAAATCTATATGTGTAATACATATAACACACATATCTCTTAACTGTACATTTATACCATATTTGTATATGGTCTTATCCTACCTATCTGAATGCAATTCATTTTGAGTAGAGTGGGATTTTTTGTTGTATATTTTTGCTTTTTATGTACTTTTATCTACAATGCATGGGATAGAGTAGGCACTTATTAAGTAACTTTTGTCTTCACTACACCAGATCTTTATTTAAAATAATATATTCTAAACTAGTTGTGTCAAACTCAAATAGAAACTGGCCCACCAAACTATATAGAAATATCCCTGCAGGCACATAATTGACTTAGAAAACTACATATTAACATAAAATATCTCTTATTGTATTTTTATTTGTATGGTTAGGCACTTCCAAATTAAATTTTAAACTGGTTTTCAGATTCTCAAATGTTCTGCAGCCATATACTGTAACCTCCCCTGAATCCCCAGAGAATTTGCCAGCTTTGTTCTAAACCATCAATATTCTTGGAAATGTCTTTTATATCTTCCTTAAGAATTCTAATATTCATTTTTATGTTGCAATTATTTTATTAAACTTTACAATCACTCTGTGTGTGTGCTATTCTCTATTTTATGGTATCCATTTATTATTAATACCAAAAACATTAGGATGCTCATAGGTTGGTCAACAATAGGTCCCAGGGCAAACCTGATTGACTCAGAGTAAATGTAAATAACAATCATTCTGTTTTGGCAAAAAACACTGAGGGTCTTCTCCTCATTTAATTATTTGTTTAGATTTTTTTGGACTAAATGAAAGAATCCATTCTTGCTTCTACCTAGCATTAATCATTGAATTGGTGTATCCTTGATCAAACTGAGACCAGTGGAAGACCTCAGTTTAAAACTGTTCATGGTCTCTCATTGTCTTTCAGGGCCATCTCCAGTAATCCTGATCTATTGCTGACCATGGTTCTGGAGAAAAAAGTGAAATAGGTGACCTTACATAGCCCTTCCTTATTTAAATCCAATTTGCTTCCATGTTAGAGTAACACCTCCTTCATGGCATGGTCCTGTTTGAGAATGCTGAACAAATAACAATTCCTTTATAAAATATTCTTTAGCAATTATTCATTTTTTAGTCACTATCTTTTTCCTCCAAAGGCTTTCCTAAGTTTAAGGAGCAATGTGGATTACTGTATACACAAAACTAGAATTCGCAATCTCCTATTTTGACAATGGCCATTTTCCAAATGAGAAAACTGAAGTACACAGAGCTCAAGTACCTTGCTCAAGGTTACATATTTAATTAATAACTGGGGCTGCATTTGAACTCAGATCTTCCAGTCATCTGGTGTAGTTCTTTATCCACTAACCCACCTAATTCCTCTTCCTATGGCTGCATTTCTGTGACAGTCTTTTTTTTTTTTTTTTTTTTTTTTTTTAACTGCTGCCTACTTTCTTATAGAACTATTAAGGTTCTCAATGAGTGACTTTCTGCACTAAGTTGAGCACCTTGATTCTCCTGTATTACTCCACAGAACCAATAATTCCATTTAAGCACTTGGCTGCCATCTGCTACTAGTTCCATTCAATTCAGTTTTAGGTGCCAACATTTCAATTACATGTTGCAGTGGATAGAACATTGGACTTGCAATAAGAATTTGAAATTTAAAACTCCATGCAGGATTTCCAAAGGTTGAGTAAAAGTATTCCCAAAGCTCTGACAGTGTCTATAACAAGATCAGAAGATTACAAAAACAGTGGATTGTTGGCTGTTTGAAGACCAATAGAGGTAGGCATGAGAACTTCATCACTTGCAGATCTACTGATGGTGATTAATTCTTTTGGCCATGGGGAGCTCATGAAGAGATAAAAATACAAAATGGTTCTATGTTTTGTCATGCTTCCTTTGCTATCTTCAATGACAGTGATGGATGCAAAACTCACATAGAATTAAGAATTTTTTTAATTGAACTTTTGGTTCTCATATTGATGAGTTCATATAGAAGAAAGTATCCAAATGTATTACTGAGGGTTTTTTTTTTGGGGGGGGGTGAAATTTGTGATTTTATCTCAGTTGGGAACTTACTCATGAGAGAACTCTCTTCAGTAAAGCAGACTGGCAAATTATCTATAAATTAAGAATGCAATGTGTTGTCTAGAAGGCACTGGGAGGTTGTATGTAATGAGCATATTATAATGATATGTCATAGGTAGAATTTGAACCAAAGTTTTATTGACTGCAACACCAGCCATTTTACCCATTATATATTCAATCTCCTCACTCCAGCCAAATAAAAAGAAATTAATCCTAATTAAATAATTAATTTAATTAAACAAATAAAAGCAACATTAATAGCTGAACATGTTCTTCCAGGATCTATTTAAAGTAAAATACCTCATAACCTTGATGGATATATTAATGCCCTTAAATTTTATCTTTCCTCTTTTTATTTTCTTCTTCAAGATGAATAATCCTTTTAACTTTTCCTTATAAATAATGGGCATGCAGATGGTACCAAAATAAAAAATCACAGTTACAAGCCTTCCTTGCCTTCCTTTTCTATTAAAACTTCATTTTTAACCATGATTATATATAATCTTATTGAATCTTTTTCACTATGGAATTATTTTAGATAGCTCCAATTATGTTGGAGTTAAAGGTATTATACTGCAACAGGTAACATCTTTGTCCCATTTGTTACTGTCAGATTGTGCATATGAACTTTATGTGTGCAGAAGAAGTTTATATATTTCATTTATTCATAATCCCATTGTTAGGACTCAAAGGTATTCATAGGGTTGTCTTTGATTAAATTTTACTTAAAATAGATACTGTCATTACAACATTAAATGATAAGTTTGAACTTAAAAGGTTGTAACTGAAAATAGAAATAATACTATTTTGTTATTAATAAAAAATGTTAACAATTCACATACATGTATGCATATTTCATAGGCATATATCTGCTAACTATTCACATACTTCATGTTTTTTAATTATGCATTCTCTTACTATATTCACTACTTTCTTGAAGTTTTATTAAAATTGTTAATGAAGCATTTTTTTAACTAAAAAAAATCAGTACTTAAAGGCTATTGCTATTTATAAATTTCCATTAAGAAGGAAATGAGTGGAAATTATTTCAATTGAAATGCTAATAGGAATAAAAACTCTAGCTTAATTTTCCATGAAGGAAACATCATAACTACTTATTAGCTATGGGCAATATTATTTTCAAAAGTTAAAAATAATAAATCTACATTGATCTCTGCTAATATTCAATATGGCTTTCGTAAAGAATGGCAAGGTATGATAAATTGTTATAATTTATTTACATCTATTTCAATGAGATCATATACACCTGTGGTACACCTTATTGATTAGTTAAAGAACTTATTGAGAAAAGCTCCTAGGCTGTGGGCTTAAAAATTGATCAGGAACACAAGCATTTGTTAATATTATCTTGAAAATCATATTAATGTTATTATCTGACCTGTGAAGTAAGTTTTTAAAGAATCCAAAGTTGACTATTATTAAAATCTCTCTTAGGTTGGGCAATGAGTAAAATTATCTCTCTTTATCACAATACATTTCACATAATAACGTGAAATGGTGACAAAAAGTTCTCTTGTTGTCATAATTGAAAATAACAGAGTAGAATGAGCCAGTTTCACTGTGAATCATTTGATCTGTATAAAAGGTATTATAGACAATGAAGATTGTTAAACACGGGGACAGATTACTAAAAAAAAAAAAAAATATATATATATATATATATATATATATATATATATATATATATATATATATATATATATATATATATATATATATATGATCTCTGCCTCTGGAGGGTTTTAAAGAGAATCCCAGCTCCCATTCATCTGACCCAAAGTATATATGTTCCTACCTCAAAGCAGAGTAGATGTGGGGATTCTAACCAAGCATCTTTCAAGGTCCCTTTGAGCCCCATTATTCCAACCATTCAATTTGCATGGCCCAGAGTCCAAGTTAATTAGCACAAGAAATCAGGCTATGGGCATGGTTATTACTAAAAATTGAAAACATGACCCACAGTGTTAACACAATATGTATTCGTTATCGATATTCAGTCATCATTTTTTGGCACTTATAGTGTAATTAGTGATTCACTCAAAGTGAATTTTTTAAAATATTTGGTTTTAAAACTTTGAGTTCTAGATTCTCTTCCATCCTCTATCCCCACTCAAAACTCTCATTGAGAAGGAATATATGAAGTTATACAAAACATTTACTAAAAGTAAGATTGTAACAAAAAACAAAACAAAACAAAACAAAAAAATAGATTCCCCCCCCAAAAAAAAAAATTCAAGAAAAAAAGTTTTTAAAAAGTGTGCTTCAATAACTATTCAGACATAATCATTTCTTTTGCTGGGTATAGATTAGATTTTTCATCATAAGTCCTTTGGAGTTGTATTCTGGGGAATATCAAAGTCATGCACAATAATCATCCCTGAATATTGCTATTAGTTTGTATACTACAGTTCACTTTGCATGAGCTCATGGAGGACTTTCCAGGTTTCTAAGGATGCCCTGTTCATCATTTCTTGTAGAATAATAATATTATTCCATAATAATAATATACTACAATTTATTCAATTCTTCCACAATTGATGGGCATTCCCTCAGTTTCCAACTTTTTTTCCTGAGAAAAAAGCTTCTATAAATATTTTTCATAATATGGATTTTTCTTTAAAAAAAATTTATGATACCTGCCTAGTAATAGTGTTGTTAGATCAAAAGGTATCCAAGGTTTTATAGCACTTCGGGGATAGTTCCAAACTGCTCTACAGAATGGTTGTATTATTTCACAATTCCACCAACAATGCATTATTGTCTCAAATTTCAGACTGATTTTTTAATCCTGTTTGAAAGGTTATAGGAAATAAATAGTATAATAGGATGTTTAATAGGTATGAATATAAAATTTCTCAATCCTTTGCTATTAATTCAAGTGTGGATCAGAAGAAAAGTAATATGTTTCAATACCAATTGAATTAACAAGTCATGGCAGTCAAGATGGGAAATCTATGGTTAAAGTTGGATCACAGTAGCATGGCTCTATAACTGGAAGAAACATCAAAGTTGAACTAGTAGAACTTCCTCATGATGGCTATAAGGCAAAAAAAAGATTAAGTGCCCTGTCCAAAATCATGCAGGTAGGACACATAAAAGGTGAGGTTTAAATCCAACTCTTACTCCAAAGGTAATGCTTGTTACCTCTCACTATGCTGCCTTCACAATTGACTCACTGTGACACAGACAATAATGATCAAATAATAATTCATATGATATTTTATCATAATCACATTAATAGGAGTGCATTTTTATTGCTTGAATTACCCCAATTCTTCACTCCGTTGTGTTCTACAACCATGGTACCCTCTAATCTTTCAAAATTTTTCATGGGATATGAAAATTGATCTTTAAAGCTTCTAAGTTCCTTTTTATCCTTTTTCCTGAAGAATTTTATATTTCTCACCATTATGCATACTAGAAAGACAGGTCTTTTTTTTTTTTTAACAAATGAGAAATATGAGTAAATCATGGGATTCATCAAAACATTATAAACCATCTGCAGGGTAGAATGATAAAATGTTAGGTTTGGATGAAATCTTCTAGGTCAATTCTGTGAGCTTAATTATAACAATAATAACAATTTAACAATTATATAGTTATTTAAGGTTCACAAAGAAATTTACACTTGCTATTTCGTTTGATCACAATCCACCACAATGAGTTGAAATTAGCATCATTATTCTTATAGATGAAGAACTTAGAGTCACAGTAGATGGAAATCTTCCCCAGAATTCCAGGAGAGAAAAGACTCTTTCTGATCACTCACAGATGACAGCATAGTCCAGGAGAGTGGTAATGACACCTTTCTTTGCATATGCCCCCTTAGAAGAATTAAAAACTTAACAGGTCCTTAGAAGGATTTCTTCAAACAGCTGCACAAAAGTCCTGAAGCTTGGGACAATGTATCCTCCACCTTGCAAAAGAGCCCTACTTTAAGAAAGAGTTAAAAGCTAATCAATAGTCTTGGGAAATGAGCAAATAACAGAAAAAAATATTCTAACCATAGAAAGTTACTGTGGTGTTAAAAAAAAAAAAAAAAAGATCAAAACATACACTCAGAAGATAACAAAGACAAAGGTCTTACATCCAAATCCTCCAAAAAAAAAAAATAAGAATTTGGCTCAAGCCATGAAAGAGCTCAAAAAGGATTCTGAAAATCAAGTAAGAGAGAGAAAAAAAAAATTGAGAAGGGAAATGAGTGTTGTGAAAGAAAATTAAAAAATGCCAATGAAAAGAAGAATGCCTTAAAAAGCCCAACTGGCCAAATGGAAAAATGAGGTGCAAAAGTTCACTGAGGAAAATAATTGTTCAAATCAAGCCAAATCAACAACAATATATTAGACACCTACTTTATCATATAAATTATGCTAAACACTAAGGATACAAAGGGAGCAAAAAAAAAAAACATTTCTGTTTTTGAGAAATTCACAATTCAAATGAGGCTACAATATGCAAGTAAATGTGTGAAATAAGGTGTATATAGAAGAAAATGAAGCTTATTGAAAGAGAGAAGGCAATAATGATAATAATAGGCTAACATTTATATATAACACCATGTGCCAGGAATTATACTAAGCAATTTTCAATACTTGTCTCATTTGATCTTCACAACAAATAAAGATGATAGATGCTATTATCATTTCTCAGTGTTTTTAACTTAGAGACATAAAATTAATTACCCAGGACCACACAGAAAGTATGTGTTTGTAATCAAATTTGAACTCAGATCTTCTGCCTCTACAGCCAGTACTCTTTATAATATAACACTTTGTCTCGAATTATATTTTGTATCACTTTACACATTTGAATATGATGCATAATATTATTATAGTGGATATATGATCTGTCTGAACTTTCATGGAATACTTGATTGCTTCTTTCTTCCTGAAAAACAAATTGCCATTGACTTTTTTTGTTATCTTACTCAAAAAAGTTAATTTCCTTCATAGTAATAATGAGTAGAAAATCTTCAAGAGATTTAGTAATAGGTAGAGGAGTCTATAACAATACATTTTGTTTGTTACATAACCTAATTTTCCAGATTTTCTCTTCTTGAACTCCACTGTGTTCCAAATATAGAATAAAATGACCCCCAACTGTGTTGATTGTAAGTAGCTCACAGTTGCTTCATATCAAGCTTTCCTATTATTTTCATATTTTTGTGCAGTTCTGTCTATTGATGAGATATAGTTGCAGGGTGCCATCAGTGCTGGTTGGATACTTAACTTTCTGGGTCATAAAGTTGTCCTCTGTGTAACCTATGAATCAGTTTGATGATCCATTTATGACTGTATTTATTACCCAACAGATGTCTGTGTAGTTAAAGACCCACATGATTACTGTATCCTGTGGTTTCTAATACCTTTTGAGTTTATCTAGAATGACTGAGTTTTAAACTATTTGGCTACAGGCTTTGATTTGGAATAATATAGAAATATTCAATTGAATATCTAAGCTGGATAAATAATTCATAAATAATCAGAATCAAAATAACATTGTTGTATGCACAAGCAACAGTAAATTAAATAAGATAGAATTCCTGTTCCATAGGGGATTACAGATGAATCAAATTTGGAACAATAAAATAAGCAAAGAAAAAGAAAACAAACAAACAAAAAACCTCATCAAGTAGTTCTTGATCATCTATTAACTACAAAGTACTATCCTAAAATCTATGGATAGGAAATTTCTCTATACTTTCATAAGGTGAATTAGGGGTGAAAGGATGTGATGGTTAAATATTTTAAAATTTAATAATGAAACATAGACTACTCTATTTGCAAAACAAATATTATTATCATTGTATTGTTTTTCTATAACAATTTAGAGTATGATATTGTTGAATAAGGTCTAACAGAAGAGATAGCAAAATGAGCTGGATTTTAAAGAGGGGATTTAGGTAAGGAAAGAATATAAGGGAAGTTACTCTATTCAATGGAGATGGCTTGAGCAAACATTTCTGATATTTTCTGAGAAATAATGGATGTATTATTTTGTTTAAAAGTTAGCAAAGAAAACAATTTATAGGATATATATGATAAAGGTTCTTGAATGCCAAGAAAGCTAAACTCTTTTCAATAGCAGTAGAAAGCCTTCAAATTTTTAAGCAGGCTCAGACACACACTTAGCACCATTCCAGGTGAAAACTTACTGATAGACTTACTGGGCTGGGAAAGATAAGACTAGAGGACCAACATGGTTTGATATTTTATCTTCCAGATTTCAGAAAGATGTTGGGAGGATCCCAAAAGTCAGAGTTAGGAGCAAAAGCAACAAATAGCAAAGAAGTAAATTTAGGCAGGAAGTAAGGAACAACTTCCTAACAATTGAAGCTATTCAAAAATAAAATCAGCATGGCTAAGTAGTATAATAGATAGAGTACTGGGCTTGGAATCAGGAAAACTCATCTCCCTAAATTCAAATGTGACCTCAGACGACCTGTGTGACTCCAGGGAAGTCGCTTAATCTTGCTTGCCTCATTTTTCCTTATCTGTAAAATGAGCTGTAGAAGGAAATGCAAACTATTCCAATATAGTTGATGACCTTTAGAGTCCCTTCAAATTCTGAAGTTATATGATTTGATATTAATCAGACTTGGGAAGAAAAGAATATTTTATTTTTAATGGATTCACTCATTAAAAATACTCAAAAGTAAATATAAAATGTTAGATCTTAATTGACAATGGACTGTTGTTAGGCAAATTTTAAAGAAACTAAACCAACTAAACCATGTCAACAAATTCTATAAAATCAAAATTTACCCAAGTAGATTATTAAAGTACCTACATTTGTAAGAAATATGAAATTATGTAGAATTACATTTTGTACAATAGGTAATAAATTTAGAACTAGTAGGGAAGCTAGGTAATAGGGGATAGTGTTCTAGTCTTGAAGTCAGGAAGAAACATCTTCATGAGTTCAAATCTGGTCTCAAATATTTACTAGCTGTGTGACTCTAGGAAAGTTACTTAATCCTGTTTTGTCTCAATTTCCTCATTTGTAATATGAGCTGAAGAAGAAAATGTTAAACCACTCCAGGATCTTTGTCAAAAAAATCTGCAAGATAGAATAATGAAAAATCAGATATGACTGAAATAATTAAATAACAACAAAAGGGCCCTGAGACATCATTAAGGATATCTGTTTTAACATGTGCTTCATAAATTCAGTCACATTCCACAGAATTTAAATATGTGAAAACTTTTTTCTCAAGTAACAGATTTGAAATTAAGCATTTGTAATAATGGAATATTTAAATCTTGATATTAAATGCAAGTACAGAATAGTTAAATAATTTCCCCAATGTGCTGGCTAATTGAAGAGACAGAGCCATTATAAGCATCTTCAATATTCAATGATTTCTATTACTCCAAGCTTCATATATTCTTTAAATCCAGAGGATAGACATATCACAGTTGAATTTGCTCATTCTTTGGTTCTCTAATCCCTTTCTTCATTCATTGTTTTCATCAGGAAATCATGGTGAGAATAATAGGAGAAAAATGAACTTATTTATCCCAAGAAACTGATATTAGTTTTGGAGCTCATATATAAGTGAAATAAAAATAGATTGAAATAGGATCTTTTGTTGCTTTCTGTGACCCTTGTAATATAACATTTTATAGTCTAAAAACTAAAGTTGTCTTTTTTTATAAATCTCTATCTGTTCTCTTTACATCTCCTTTTGATGGTTGTCAAAAGGTTTTGCCCTTGTCTGGCCAGAAACCATAATGACAATAGAAAAGCAAGAAGGGAAAGAAAAAAAAGCAGTAAATGAGACTTTCAGGAAGCAGGATGTGGGGCTCACTTTAGTACTGAAATTCTATCACTAACCTCACTCTGGATTTTAAAGGATATAAAAATATAGAAATAAATTTATGGATTCTTGCTTGATAAAATTGTTTTGGTATTTGATGGTAAAATTTGTCTGGAATTTATCAATACCCTCCCTTTTAAAACTGCTATAAATAGTAACATATTAACAGGCATTTATAGTTAATAGACACCAGCATGGTGAAATAGATACAGGGTAAGGATATAGAGTCAAGAAGAACTGTGTTAAAATTTGGCCTCAGATATTTACTAGCTGTATGATTCTATGTAAGTCACTATATCTCTATCTAACTCATTTTCCTCTTCTGTAAAATGAGGATAAAATAATTTTGGTCCCTACATCTCAGGGTTATTATGAGACTATGAGCCAATATTTATAAAGTACTTTGCAACTTCAAAGTAGTATGCAAACCACTATTAATGTTAATGATAATAAAATTCATAATAATAACTCAATTAAAGTTGTGCTTTCACATGTATTATCTCATGTAAGCTTCACATAGACTTCTTTATATAAATATTATCACTATTTTACAAATAAAATATTTAAAAACTTATGAATAGTAAATTCTACAACTACTATATTTTAATATGCTGTAGTAATATAATCAAGTAGTGAATCTCTCAAGAGTAAATAAAAGATGTGACTTGTTCTATATACCATACATCCTTTCTTGAGAACCAGTCTTTTCTATTGTTTGAAATAATTTCTCATTACTTTCTATGAATTGTATTTTTGCTTAAAATCATATGATCATAAAATTCAAGATGGGAAGCCAGAGCTTATCTGGTTTAAACATCTCATTTTACAAATGATTAAAATGAGGTTTTAGAAATCATAATGATTTGTCCATATTCACACAAGTTATAAGTATCAGAAGTGAGATTTGAATCATCTGATTAAAAAGTCAATGCCATTTTCTACTCATTTCTGTATTACAAAGAGAATGTAAATTTCTTAAGGATATGAACTTTTTCATTGGTCCAGAGTTTAGCCCTTAAACATAACCATGAAACGTAATAATTTATTTATTGAATTAAAATAAACTCAATTTAAAAGAAATATTAAGCGACTGTTATTAAGTTAAGTTTTGGGGGAGATATAAAGAAATAGGTATTGCTATTTCTAATATGCTTTGTAGTTTAGGTTGTATTTTTTATTTTTTGTAATTGTTTAATTTATTTGTATTAATTATAGATACACATAAGCATGCATGTGTGTACAAGAGAAAAAGAGAGGGGTGATGGTGCTAAAAGTAAGAGATTATAGACATGGCATTTAAGGTTTTTAAGAACTGGTCAGCAGAAAATCTGGTTTCAGCTTCTTCCTTACTCTGACATTAGTTTTGTTACCTGGGTTTGTCTTTTTTTTTTTTTTTTTTTTTTTTAGTCTTGTCTTCTTCACATCTAATAAAAGATAATAATAAATGTTTTATCTACCTGGACAGGTAGGACAGGGATATTGTGAAGTTCAAAATAAATGATTTATATGTAACTCATAGGCTAGTATTCTTTCATAACTAGGCTTAGATAGAACAGGTCCAATTGTGGAATCTGATCTTCAAATATTACTTATACTTTAGGTCAAATTTCCCCTATCAAGAAGGGCTTCCAAATACCCTGGGGAAAAAAATTCAATCTTGATCCTATATAAGTATTCAAAGTAATAAATGCATTTTGAGATAAAATCTTTATTTTATTCTACAGAAAATGCATAAAATATAAAAGAATCACTTAAAACTATAAATAAATATAGAAAATATAACAGAATATTCATAGTAGCTTATAAACAATCTACAAAATTATACTTTTTTTCAGTGGGTACCAATACAGGGAAACACCGTCAACTCATTACTCTTATCCAGTACCATGGTTAGACTTGTAATAGCATCTTGTGTTTTGCTCTCTCTTAGAAGTGAAATACTATTTAGTTTCCAGATAAATAACATACCAAAATTACAATTGGTTTTTTTGTACCCACCAGAAAAACAATGAGCATAAGGACACTTTTGGAAGAGAAATATATTTTTGGTATACTCCACATTTAATTCCCCATTTATATGGCTTGTAGAGTGATAAATGGTGACAAATGTTGAGAAAAATGCAGAAGTTTTTGTTCCTCCCATATTGTGACTTTAGTTTCTTCATGTGTGAAGATATAGCTAATTCTACACTTTCTCCAATACTCTCTCTCCATACAATTCAGATTCCTGAAATCACAACTCAGTGCTTTTTCTTGATGCAATTCCCAATTCTTTCCTGCCTATCAAATTATCTTCTAGTTAGCTAGTATTCCAGGATTACAATGTTCATGAAATCACCCTTTGATGCAGTGAGTTTATTTTATGACTCTTGAATATGGGAATACTAAAAAGGAAACATTCAGAAATTTCTCAGAAATCGGGAGTTCAGAAATTGACATTGTCCAGTCTACAAGACTGAATCTATATGTCTGCCTCTGCTGTAAGACAGCCATTAATAGTTCCTGCTTAAAGAATCACCCCTTTTACCACCATTATTCCTTAGAATGTCACCAAAAGTATAACAAAAAAGGAATATGATGAAAAATAAATGAATCTTTTATTTTCCCTAGGCAAACTCCAAAGGATGATATGGCTTATTAGAATAAAAAGAAAAAAAAAAAAATCAGTCAATCAATTTACAATGGGGGTGGCCTTACTCAAAAAAATCCCAGTAATCAGAAGGTACCAAGCAGTCATTTTTGGAAACTCTTTTGGGAAATGCATTCAGTTATTCTAGATAAAATTTCAAACCCTTCATCTTTTCAATAAAGGAAATTCCTTTTACCTACTCACCTATGGAAAAATATTTTCAAATTTTAATGTACTACATAACTCCAGTTATAGTTATCTGATAGATACAGATATAAATTTGAACTACCCTAAAAGTAGTTCATGAAAAAACTGTTTCTATAATTAACAGATACATGAAAAAATACATATATATATATATATATATATATATATATATATATATATATATATATATATATATATATATATATATATATATATATATATATATATATATACACACATATACACAGACATACACACATGCATATATACGTATGTATTATATGTGGGTATATTTATGTATACATATATATGTCATATATGTGTACATAGACATATATATGTATGTATACTGTGTATCTAAGGATAATTTATGAATTTATTAAAGGGGAAGTTATTGCTTAATTATATAAATATGATAGCTATATTTGGTCAAAGAGTCCTAGTTATAAATAAGTGATAAAGTATGAAAAAATATTTTAGGTAAGAATGAGGGCAATGTAAAAAAAAAATATTTAAAAGGCTGTCAAGTAAAACTTCTTTTGTTTGGTCTAGAGTTAGATATAGAAGCAATCATTGGATAAAAATTTCAGAAGCAAATATAACTTTAATATAAGTTTCAAAACATGCTTAATTCCCTCTCACCAAAGACCTCATGGTTATCTACTTTTTGAAGATAGTGTAGAGGTTATGTCAGATAAAGTATAAGATCCTTCCAAATTTGAGACTCTATGACACTTAAATCTTTAGGTTTTTTTGTTTTGTTTTGTTTTTTTGGGTTTTTTTGTTTGTTTGTTTGTTTTTTTAAACCTGGAATCATACTCCTCCAGTACAGACTAAAATCCTGATCTATTTCTTTGTGTAACAGTAACTGTGTTCACAGGTATCTGTATTCTTTGCTGGTTAGTACATCATTGTATGTTGTGCTCCAATACCTGAATTCAATATTGAAGGCATTTAGTTCCATAGAAATTATAAAAAATTTATATGTCATGTAGAATTTCCTTGAGGCAGACTGAAATATTACATTTTACATGATATAATCTCATAGTATGTATTTGTAGCTCCTACAAAATGAATAAGATGAAATGATGCATTAAATGCATTTTTTTTTCACAAATGCTTTTCATTGCAATTACTCCAAATCTTTTGAGGCATGTATAAGCCAATTATGCATATAGACCACATCTTGCAATAGTAAATTGCCTTTAATTCTCAGCCATTAAATTTACAAATCTAGGGGGCGGAGCCAAGATGGCGGAGAAGAAACACACGACTCAGTGAACGTCCTCACTCCCTCACAACCAATTAGATAAATTAAGTCTCAAAATTAGCTCAGGACTGATAGATACCACAAGGACTGGAAGCACGACTTACCAGCTGAAGAGAATCTGGAGTTTCAACAGGAAAGGTCAGTTCTCAGGGGAGGAATAAGAAAGACCAGCACAGACGGTGGGGTAGGGGCACACTGCGCCCATTGCGCTGGGAGGGGCTCTGGGATCAGAGAAGCCACTGAGGTAAAGGAATCTGGCACAGGCTGTTAGCTCTTCTCTGCTAATTATTTAGCAGTTCAGAAGAGAAAGCCAAAATATTTTAAAACTCAGATTAGATTCCCCCACCCACCCACCCTGGGGGTGACTCAGCAGAGAATCGGCACCAGGGGGTGTGGCCTCAGCTCCCTCCTGAGAATAGTTAAGAGATTGACAAGTGGGTGGATACGGCCCAAGGCAACACACACTGCCTAGCTTAGCTGGAGGGAGTGGAACTCAGCTCCAGGAAGTCCCAGAGAAGCGGAACCTTTGAACTAGGGACCGCAGTTTCTGGCAGACACTTCCAGTTTGAGCGCAGGGGCTTCTCACGTCACCTGCTGCAGACATCCACGCCCCACCCGGACACATAGACTGGGCTTCCTGCTGTCTTCACTATTCTACGCCCTCGAAGCACAGCAGTGCTAATCACCTCTGAGGCACTTCCAGGGAGGGGGTGTGGAACTCTCTCCCAGAGCTCTATCTTAGCTCGGGCGCAGGGGCCTCTGCATCCATCCCGTCTGGGAGGAAGCTGGTAAAGAAGTAAATAGTTTCCTACCCCAGGGACAGACCCCAAAAGATTTTTTTAAGTATGAGCAAAAAAGCTAGAAAAACTATAGATTCCTTCTATACAGAGAAAGAGCGGGTGTCCAACCCCGAGGAAGTTAACAGCAAAGATTCAGAAGATAACAACCTAAAGGGGAACGATTCCTGTCCCCCATCACATAACTCTCTCCTAGAAGAAGCTCTTAAGAAATTGAGGGAGATCGAAGAAAAATGGGGAAAGGAAAGAGAAGTTATGATAGAGAATAACAATGTCCTGAAATTGGAGTTGGAAAAAATAAAGAATTCACAGGAGATTCAGGGAAACAAAATTAGTGAATTAGAAAAGGTTAAAAAAACACAGGAAAGTAGGATTTCTGAATTGGAAAAGATAAAAAAGTCTCAAGAAAATAGAATTTCTGAATTGGAAAAAGAAAATAATTCTCAAAAAAAAAAAATTAGGGAAATGGAAAAAAATTCAATAGAGCAAAATAACTCATTTAAAAACGAAATTGGGCATTTACAAAAAGAACTAAAAATTGTGAAAGAAGAAAATAACTCCTTAAAAGTCAGGATGGAACAAATAGAAATGAATGATTCACAGAGAACCCAAGAATCAGTCAAACAAAACAAAAAAAATGAGAAGCTGGAGAACAACGTCAAATACTTACTGGGAAAATCTATAGACCTGGAAAATAGATCTAGGAGAGATAATCTGCGGATTATTGGACTTCCAGAAAACTATGACCAAAAAAAGAGCCTAGATTCTATTTTACAGGAAATTATCAAAGAGAACTGTCCAGAGATAATAGAAACAGAAGGGAAAGTAGATGTGGAAAGAATTCATCGAACTCCTTCTGAAATAGACCCTAAAAAAAGAACACCACGGAATATTGTGGCTAAGCTGCAGAATTACCACACAAAGGAGAAAATCCTGCAAGCAGCTAGAAAAAAACAATTTAAATACCAAGGTGCCACAATAAGGGTCACCCAAGATCTGGCTGCCTCCACATTAAAAGATAGAAGGGCCTGGAACCTGATATTCCGAAAGGCAAAAGATCAAGGACTGCAACCAAGAATGAACTACCCAGCTAAGTTTAGCATCTTTTTCCATGGAAGAAGATGGTCATTCAATGAAACAGAGGAATTCTATATGTTTCTAAGAAAAAAACCAGACTTAAACAAAAAATTTGATCTACATCCACAAGACTGAAGAGAAACAGAAAAAGGTACACAGAACCCTTGAGAACTGTAACTCTGTTGTGGGTATATAAAAAATACTCAAGGATAATTTGATTTTACTGATATAAAAGAAAAAAAGGGGGGTGTAGTAAAGGGAAGGAGGTCGGTTCAGAAAAAGGGGAAGGAGTGATAAAAAGAGGGAAACTACATCCCAGGAAGAGACATAGAAAATACACCATATCTGAGGGAACTTAGTGAGGGGGAGAATCATTGTGTGAATCTTACTCTCATCAGAAGAGGCTCAAAGAGTAAATAATTAACATATTTGTTTTTCAGAGAATTTTCTCTCACCTCATTAAAAGGGGGGAGAGGAAAAGGGAAAAGGAAAAGGAGAATAAGTGAAGGGACTTGGAGGGAGGGGGGAGGGATCCAAAAAAAAAAGAGGGAGGGTTGTGCGGCACAAGGGGGGTCTGTAAATTAAATATCGGGGAGGGGGATCAGGGGGGTCAAGGGAAAAAAGCATAAGCTGGGGATAATACGATGGCAGGAAATACAGAATTAGTAATTTTAACTGTAAATGTAAATGGGATGAACGATCCCATCAAACGGAGACGGATAGTAGATTGGATCAAAAAGCAGAACCCTACAATATGTTGCCTACAGGAAACACACTTAAAGCAGGGAGATACATACAGAGTAAAGGTAAAAGGTTGGAACAGAGCCTATTATGCTTCAGGTAAAGCCAAAAAAGCAGGGGTAGCTATCCTTATCTCAGATCAAGCAAAAGCAGAAGTAGATCTTGTTAAAAAAGATAAGGAAGGAAACTATATCCTCCTGAAAGGTAGCATAAATAATGAAGCCATATCAATACTCAACATATATGCACCAAGTGGTATAGCATCTAACTTTCTAAAGGAAAAGTTAGGAGAACTGCAAGAAGAAATAGACAGTAAAACTATAATAGTGGGAGATCTCAACCTTGCACTCTCAGATTTAGACAAATCAAACCACAAAACAAACAAGAAAGAAATTAAAAAAGTAAATAGAACATTAGAAAAACTAGGTATGATAGACCTTTGGAGAAAACTGAATGGCAATAGGAAGGAATATACTTTCTTCTCAGCAGTTCATGGATCCTATACAAAAATTGACCATATACTAGGACATAAAGATCTCAAAATTAAATGTAGGAAGGCAGAAATAATAAATGCCTTCTTCTCAGATCACAATGCAATAAAAGCTACATTCAGTAAAAAGTTAGGGGTAAATAGACCAAAAAGTAATTGGAAACTGAATAATCTCATCTTAAAGAATGACTGGGTGAAAGAGCAAATTATAGAAACAATTAATAATTTCACCCAAGATAATGATAATGATGAGACATCATATCAAAATCTTTGGGATGCAGCTAAAGCAGTAATAAGGGGAAATTTTATATCTTTAGAGGCTTATTTGAAGAAAATTGAGAAAGAGAAGATTAACGAATTGGGCTTACAACTTAAAAGGCTAGAAAAAGACCAAATTGTAAACCCCCAACCAAAAATTAAACTCGAAATACAAAAATTAAAAGGAGAAATCAATAAAATTGAAAGTAAAAAAACTATTGAATTAATAAATAAAACCAAGAGTTGGTTTTATGAAAAAGCCAATAAAATAGATAAACCTTTGGTAAATTTGATCAAAAAAAAGAAAGAGGAAAATCAAATTGATAGTCTTACAAATGAAAAAGGGGATCTTTCCACCAATGAAGAGGAAATTAGAGAAATAATAAGGAGTTACTTTGCCCAACTTTATGCCAATAAATTTGATAACTTAAGTGAAATGGATGACTTCCTCCAAAAATATAGGCTCCCTAGATTAACAGAGGAGGAGATAAATTGCTTAAATAGTCCCATTTCAGAAAAAGAAATAGAACAAGCTATTAATCAACTCCCCAGAAAAAAATCCCCAGGGCCAGATGGATTCACATGTGAATTCTACCAAACATTTAAAGAACAATTAGCCCCAATGTTATATAAATTATTTGAAAAAATAGGGGATGAAGGAGTCCTACCAAATTCCTTTTATGACACAGACATGGTACTGATACCTAAACCTGGTAGATCGAAAACTGAGAAAGAAAATTATAGACCAATCTCCTTAATGAATATTGATGCTAAAATCTTAAATAAGATATTAGCAAAAAGACTTCAGAAAATTATCTCCAAGATAATACACTATGATCAAGTAGGATTTATTCCAGGAATGCAGGGCTGGTTTAATATTAGGAAAACTATTAATATAATTGACCATATTAATAATCAAATTAATAAGAACCATATGATCATCTCAATAGATGCAGAAAAAGCATTTGACAAAATCCAACATCCATTCCTACTAAAAACTCTTGAGAGTATAGGAATAAATGGATTATTCCTTAGAATAATCAGGAGTATATATTTAAGACCGTCAGTAAGCATAATATGCAATAGAAATAAACTGCAACCTTTCCCAGTAAGATCAGGAGTGAAACAAGGTTGCCCACTATCACCATTACTATTCAATATAGTATTAGAAACGCTAGCCTCGGCAATAAGAGCCGAGAAAGAGATTCAAGGAAGTAGAGTAGGATATGAGGAAATTAAACTATCACTTTTTGCAGATGACATGATGGTATACTTAGAGAACCCCAAAGACTCTGCTAAAAAGCTACTAGAAATAATTCAAAATTTCAGCAAAGTGGCAGGATACAAAATAAATCCACATAAATCCTCGGCATTTTTATATATCACTAACAAAATGCAACAGCAAGAGATACAAAGAGAAATTCCATTCCAAACAAATGTTGATAGTATAAAATATTTGGGAATCCATCTACCAAAGAAAAGTCAGGAATTATATGAGAAAAATTACAAAACACTTGCCACAAAAATAAAATCAGATTTAAATAATTGGAAAGACATTCAGTGCTCTTGGATAGGCCGAGCGAATATAATAAAGATGACAATACTCCCCAAACTAATCTATTTATTTAGTGCTATACCAATCAGACTCCCAAGAAACTATTTTAATGACCTAGAAAAAATAACAACAAAATTCATATGGAAGAATAAAAGGTCAAGAATTGCAAGGGAACTAATGAAAAAAAACTCAGAGGAAGGTGGTCTAAGTGTACCTGATCTAAAGCTATATTATATAGCAGCAGTCACCAAAACCATTTGGTATTGGCTAAGAAATAGACCGGTAGATCAGTGGAACAGATTAGATACAAAGGACAAAAAAGGGTACATCTATAGCAATCTAATCTTTGACAAACCCAAAGATTCCAACATTAGGGATAAAAATTCATTATTCGGAAAAAACTGTTGGGAAAACTGGAAATTAGTATGGCAGAAATTAGATATGGATCCACACTTAACACCATATACCAAGATAAGATCAAAATGGGTCCATGATTTAGGCATAAAGAGGGAGATAATAAATAGATTAGAGGAACAGAGGATAATCTACCTCTCAGACTTGTGGAGGAGGAAGGAATTTATGACCAGAGGAGAACTAGAGATCATTATTGATCACAAAATAGAAGATTTTGATTACATCAAACTAAAAAGTTTCTGTACAAATAATACTAATGCAAACAAGATTAGAAGGGAAGTAACAAATTGGGAAAATATTTTTAAAAACAAAGGTTCTGACAAAGGTCTCATTTCCAAAATATATAGAGAACTGACCATAATTTATAAGAAACCGAACCATTCTCCAATTGATAAATGGTCAAAGGATATGAACAGACAATTCTCAGAGGAAGAAATTGAAACTATATCCACTCACATGAAAGAGTGTTCCAAATCACTACTGATCAGAGAAATGCAAATTAAGACCACTCTGAGATACCACTACACACCTGTCAGATTGGCTAAGATGACAGGAACAAATAATGACAAATGTTGGAGGGGATGTGGGGAAATTGGGACACTGATACATTGCTGGTGGAGTTGTGAAAGAATCCAGCCATTCTGGAGAGCAATCTGGAATTATGCCCAAAAAGTTATCAAACTGTGCATACCCTTTGACCCAGCAGCGCTACTACTGGGATTATATCCCAAAGAAATACTAAAGAGCGGAAAGAGACATATATGTGCCAAAATGTTTGTAGCAGCTCTTTTTGTTGTAGCTAGAAACTGGAAGATGAATGGATGTCCATCAGTTGGAGAATGGTTGGGTAAATTGTGGTATATGAAGGTTATGGAATATTATTGCTCTGTAAGAAATGACCAGCAGGAGGAATACAGAGAGGCCTGGAGAGACTTAGGTCAACTGATGCTGAGTGAAATGAGCAGAACCAGAAGATCACTGTATACTTCAACAACAATACTGTATGAGGATGTATTCTGATGGAAGTGGAAATCTTCAACATAAAGAAGATCCAACTCACTTCCAGTTGATCAATGATGGACAGAAATAACTATACCCAGAGAAGGAACACTGGGAAGCGAATGTAAATTGTTAGCACTAATATCTGTCTGCCCAGGTTGCATGTACCTTCGGATTCTAATGTTTATTGTGCAACAAGAAAATGATATTCACACACATGTATTGTACCTAGACTATATTGTAACACATGTAAAATGTATGGTATTGCCTGTCGTCGGGGGGAGGGAATAGAGGGAGGGGGGGCAATTTGGAAAAATGAATACAAGGGATAATATTATAAAATATATATATAATAATAAAAAAAAAAAAATTACAAATCTATAAACATGCCTTTTTTTGGTTTGATTGTCTCAATTATAAGAATCAGGAAGGTATAAGAACCAAAGTAAGAGACACCAATTAGGCTGTTAGTATTTGAAGCAACTGTTGTCTTTATTCTCAGGAACATATCGTTCATAAATGGAAAAGAGTTGCTGAGGTATGTCCTTCTGTTGTCTTTACAAAAATAATCTGGCAGGATTGTCTAATAGATTAAAAGGATTTTAAAAAAGACTGTAAAATAATCCTATAAGACTCAATCACATACAACTTTGCCCTCAAGGATTTATAATGCACTAAATGTGGTACTATAAGATTTGTGAAAGACTTCCATTAGAAACTGAAAAGTAATATGATCTTAACTTTGTTGAAATATATATGTATATACATATATATTTCAAAATATTTAAAATTCAGCAAAAACCTTAAATATTTATTGCAGTAAATCTTATATTCCAGGAAACCAAGAGTTCATCCTCATTTTTGAAACCTTGTGACTGCTTTTATAGACATGAACTTTTTATCTTTAATAATATAAATCTCATATAAGGAAAATATCCTATATTTCAGAGAGATAGATAAAGACAGACAGACATATAGGAAATAGAAAATCTTCTATTATTTCTTCTTGGTCTGGACATGTAGTCTTGAGTTTTCAAGGGCTATGCAAGTGGAGCATGATAACTTTTTACAGACAAATACAGTTTACTAACTAGTCTTGCGAAGCTCAGAAATGTTCTTCATCAGAAACAATCAACCAATCATGATGTTCAAAATACCATGAAATACTTGTCCACAGCACCTCTTGAAAAAGATCTTATAAGGAAACTTATGATGGTGAATTGTTGATGAGCTTTATTCTTAGTGTCAGTGAATCAAATGTGCATAGCAATGACATAACTGATTCTTAAAGAATATATATACTACAAAGCACATATACAGATACAAACACATGTGTGTATTTATATGATTTATATACACATAGAAATACAAATACACTATATATTTCAGTACATATGCATATTTTATCAATCTACATATTAATTGTATATATAATAGTAAATATATCATATATGATAACTAGGATATATTATAGAATAGTACATAGATATGTGCATATATGCAACATAATTATGTATATATATATATATATATATATACATACACTTCCTTTTATTTTGAACAATATTAAATGCTCATGGGGTAGTTCATACCCATATAATAAAATTAGCAATACATTCTAAATTAATTTTCTTATGTAATGTCATACTAATCAAACCAAAGGATTATTTCATAGACTTCAAATAATAATAAAAATCATGTAGTGGAATAAAGATGCCTAAAGAAAATGATGAAAAACAAGTAAGAAAGAAAGGATCTAGAAGTTTTATATCTCAAATTATATTGCAATGCAGTGATCATCAGCTAGATGTCACAATGCATAGAATACTGAACTGAAAGTCAGAAAGATTCATCTTCATTAATTCAACTTGGACCTCAGATATTATTAGTCATTGCCTCTGATCAAGTCACTTATCCCTGCTTGTCTCAATTTCATTATCTGTAAAATGAGTCAAAGAAAGAAATGGAAGACTACTTCAGTATTTTTGCCAAGACAACTCCAAGATGGTGTCATGAAAATCAAACCTGACTGAAATAAATGAACAAAAATCATCAAACCTATTTGATGCTAGATGATAGAGGGAAGCCAGGGAGTTAGCTGATCTCTACCAAATTTTATGGAAAACAATGTTAAATCAAGCATCTAACTGGATTCTAAAGGAACAGAACACCCAAAAAGATGGAGTAAAACAATTTTCCAGGGTAACAAAATTTAGATGGACTTCAGTAAAGATCTTTTTCACTTTTGTAAAAGTGGATTGTAGCCCAGGATAGTCCTGGCAAGCCAGGGGCAGGCTCTTAGTCTGGACACAAAACAACAATGGAGAATACTCAGTCCTGGCTGAGTAGACCAGTGGTACACTAGGCCAGTTAAGAGGCCTCCAAATCCAGCTCATAAAGCAAATTGTGAGCCTCGGAAGACCAGTGCAACAGGCCCAATTACATCTGGTGACTTCACAACACAGTAGGCAAGCCACAAGCACTTCAAGTGGTACTGTGGAAATACAGTGCCCAGGCCTGTGGCTCCCAACAAGAAGCTTGAGACAGTGCCCCTGTTCCACAGAAGCAGACCTCAGTTTTAAAGGTCATGTTAGCTAACAAATGAATGAAAAAGAGAAAGGAACCTTGACCATAAAATATCTATGAAGACAGGGAAGATCAAAATTCAAACTCAGAAGAGGAGGACAATGTCAAAAAACTTACATATGAAACCTCAAAGTGAAATATAAATTGCTCTCAAGCTCTCAAGTGCTCTTAAAAGGATTCAAAAGGGATTTTAAAAATCAAGCAATAGAAGTAGAAAAGAAATTGGGAAAGAAGGGACACATATGCAGGATAATTATGAAGAAAAAGTCAACAGCTTAGAAAAGGAAGCAAAAAAGTTTGACAAAGGCAACAATTCCTTTAAAATAAAACTGGCCAAATGGAAAAGAAGATACAAAAGGTAACAATACAATTCTTTAAAATTATAATTGGTCAAATATAAGTTAAAGACATTATGTAATATCAAAAATCAATCAAACAAAATCAAAACAATGAAAAAACTAGAAGAAAATGTAAAATATCACCCTGAAAAATTATCTGACATAGAATATATATTATATATTATGATATTGAATATATATAGAATATAGAATAATATAATATAGAATATATCATCAAAGATATTCCAAATTATCACACAAGAATAAAATACTGAAAATGGTCATAAAGAAGCAATTTAAATATTGAGGAGCCACAGTAAGGAATATCCAGGAACTTAGCAGCTTTTACATTTTCCATTAAAAGATAAGAAGCTTGGAATATGAAATTCTGGGAGGCAAAGGAGCTTGAATTATAACAAAGAATCAACTACCCAGCAAAATTAAGCATAATTTTTTTGGGAAAAGATGGACATTAAATGAAATAAGGAGACCTTCAATTATCCTGATAAAAATGTCAGACCTGAACAGAAATTTTGATTTCCAAAAAACTAGACTCAAGAGAAGCACAAAATGAAATCAAGAGGAAAAATATATATTTTTTATTCAATAAGATTAAACTGTTTACTTCTATAAAGGGAAGATGATATTTGTAACTCTTGATAACTGTATCTATCTTAGGACAGTTAAAGGAGTGTGCATAAATAGGTAGTGGGAGAATAAGATGACTTTGATCTAATCATAAAAAAGGAGATGGAGGGAAAGTATCGTACTGACAGAGGAGAAAAGAAAAAAAGCAGAATAGGGTAAATTACATAATATGAAACATCACAAAAGACATTACATTAGATGAAAGAAAAAAGGAAGGAAAAAGAAAAAAAAAGAATAGTAGTTCTTGTCTTAGACAAAAAAAAAGAAAAACAATGATCTAATTAAAAGAGATAAGAAAAGAAAGTACATCTAAACAGATCTAAACAATTAGGAAAATATCAATTGTTCATATCTGGTATGAGCTAATATAATAAAAATGATAATTCTGCTTAAATTGGTCTACTTGTTCAATGCCATACCAATCAAACTATCAAAACATTTTATAGAACTAGAAAAAAAATTAAAATTCATCTGGAATAACAAAAGGTCAAGAATATCAAGTGAATTAAGGGAAAAAAAATACGAAGTATGATGGCTTTTCTGTACCAAATCTAAATTTATATTATAAAGTAGTAGTCATCAAAATCATTTGGTACTGGCTAAGAAATAAGAATCATAGATCAGTGGAATAGATTAGACACATATAACACAATAATTAAGGCCCATAGCAATCTAGTATTTGATAAACCCCCAAACTGCAGTTTATTGAATAAAAACTCATCTCTGGGAAAACTGGAAAATTATATGCCGAAACTCAGAGCAGATCTACATCTCACATCTCATACCAAAATAAGGTCAAAATGGATACATGATTTGGGCATTAATGATGATACTACAAACAAATTAGGCGAACAAAGGATAATTTGCCTATCAGATCTTTGTTGAAGGGAGGAATTTAAGACCAAAAAAGGACTAGAGAACATTATGAAAGCTAAAATGGACAACTTTGATTACATTAAATTAAAAACCAACAGAAACAAGATTAAAAGGAAGTCCAAAGCTGGGAAAAAAATCTTTAAAGCCAGCATAAATGGTCTTATTTCTAAAAAACACATAATGAAAAAAAAAAAAAAAAAAACCTGTCAAATTTTTAAGAGTACAAGTTATTCCCCAATTGGTACATGGTGAAAGGATATGAAGAGACAATTTTCAGATGATGAAATTAGAGTGATCTCTATATGAAAAAAAAATGCTCTAAATTACTATTGATTAGAGAAATACAAATTAAGGAAATGGAATATTATGAGTCTACAAAAATGATGAACAACATGATTGCAAAAAGGCCTGGAAAGTTTTATATGAATTGATGCTGAGCAAAACAAGCAGAACCAGGAATACTTTGTACACAATACCAGCAAGAATGTGCAATGATAAACTTTGAAAGAATAAACTAGGAAAGACTTGGTTCTTCTCAGGGGTTCTGTGATCAAAAGCAATTCCAATAAATTTGGACAGAAAATGCCCTTTGCATTCAGAAAAAGAACTAAAGATACTAAATGTAAAACAACACATGCTGTTTGCTTCTTTTTTCTGTTTTTTTTTTAATCTCTCTCATGATCTGAATTTTCTCTCGCTACATGATTCACAATGTGTGCTAAAAAAACCAAAATAAAATAAGAATCAAAGAACAAAAACAAAAACAAAAAAGAAAAAAAAAAGTGTTGAGTAGGCTAATTTCAGAAAAAAAAAAAAGCAAAACTTAAAAAGATACATGAACTGTGCTTACATTTAATTTTGCTTCTCTTTTTTATTTTTTTTCCACTGGTTTGATTTTACTTTTCTTGTGCAGCACAATAATTGTATATCTATCTATCTATCTATCTATCTATCTATCTATATGCATATATTGGATTTAACATATATTTCCACCATGTTTAACATATATTGGACTTTTGCCATCTAGGTGAGGATGTGGGAGAAAGAGAGGAAAATTGGAACACAAGGTTTTGCAAGGGCTAATGTTAAAGAATTGTTCACTCATATGTTGTAAAAAATAAAAGCTTTTTTAAAAAATACATAAACTGATGCTGAGTGAAGTAGCAGAACAAGGAGAACATTGTACAGAGCAACAGCAATATTACATAATGATAAATCATGGTAGACTTAGCTGTTCTTAGAAATACAATTATGAAAGACATTTTCAAAGTATTTTTAATGGAAAATGCTGACTTCATTCAGAGGAAGAAGAGAGAGAGAAAGAGGGAGAGAGAGAGAGAGAGAGAGAGAGAGAGAGAGAGAGAGAGAGAGAGAGAGAGAGAGAGAGAATCTGAATACAGATTGAAGCACACTATTTTCACTTGTTTCTTTGATTTTTGCTTTTTTCTTATTATTTTTCTCTTTTCTTCTGACTCTTCTTTCACAAAATGACTAATGTGGAAAATGATAATATGATTGTAATTGAATGATCTGTATCAGATTGCTTGCTATCTTGAAAAAAAGAACAAAAAAGTCAAGGAAGGATGGAGAAAATAGTAGACCTCAAAAATCTTACAAAGATGAATATTGAAAATTATTTCAACATGTAGTTGGAAAAAATACTATTAAATAAAAAAAATGTTTGGTGTTGTTTGCAAAATAATAACATTAATTAATGATGCTAATTATGTATACACAGCATGTAGAAAGATATAATAGCCCATTTTTAATGATAGTAAACATTCTAAGACCTGGTATAATGTTTACTGTTTAAACAAATATTTCTGAGAAACTTAGACAACAGTCTAAATCAATTAGAAGAAAACTGCCTCTCATATTTGTGGGTAGAAGAAGAAGTCATGACTAAAATCAAAATAGAGAGGATAAAGAAACTTTAATCAACTATTTAATGGCACAAAATAAATAATTTTATATAGACCAAAGTCTTTTCTAAGGAAAATAAAATTACTGAAAGGGAAATGTTTTCATTTCATCTTACTACAACCATTTTACCAATGTATCTAGAAATTGAAGGGATTTGAATTGGGGAAGAAATCATAGAAAAGATCAATAATTTAATCAAATACAATTTCCTTAAATTAGTTATGTATTCCCACAATAGCATAACATTTATTCTAGAACTGATTTCTAATGATTAGGTGAGACATTTTAGGGGCTCCTTGTATAGTGTCAATATACCTTAATTGATAACTATGCCAAAGATCTGCAGTTGAAAAACTTTATGTGTTTTATGTAACAGAAGAGCAGAGAAATTTGATTTTGTCTAAGGCACTGGATAGCTAAATATTGATAATGCTACTTCAGCTGAATAAGCAATCATCTATCATCATTCAAACTTGTCAGCCCTGGGTGGTTTAGGAGACTGAAAAGCAGCTATCTCCAGTTGTCTCATGCATGGCTATCTATATGGCTTTTGCCTGAAACTGTAATCAAAATAAAGGAACACTTTCCCTTATGTCCCTTTTCTGTTATGGTAAATTTTTATAATCGTGTTGGATGACAGTTGGAAAATAATATTAAGTTTTTATATAAGCTAGTTTTGGGAGCACATCTGATTTACTGTATGTTTAGTAAAATGCTGATATACTAGTTACATATTCCTGGTTAAGTTAAATATCCTTTAATTTATCAGTTCTGTGGGGATCATTAGTTAAATTCTTACAGTGAAGCTAGGATGTTCTATTAGCTAATATGAGAATGTTCTGTGTTAAGGAAAGAATAGATATCTTGTAGAAGGTGTAACATACTTTTGATAAGGAGACTATTCATTTGAACAGTGCTAGAAGTTAAATGCATTGCTTTAAACTTTAAAGTGGGATTACTTTAAATTTGTACTCAATGTATTATGTAGCCATTCCAGAACTTTTTGTTAACTTTTGATAAATCTGTAATTTCATATGAATTCATTTTTGTATTGGAATACATTTTATATTGGCTTTTGATTTCTCTTTGTAGATATAGGAATAGGTGGTATAGGTGATAGATAAAATTGTGAATTCCCTGGTCTAATAAAAGATTACAAATTTGAAAAAGATAGAAGGTTTAAGCTAACTTTCATTATCTTATCTGTTTATTGACAAAGTAACTGAAAGTTAGTTCGAGATCAATTTTGTAGGAAACTTCTACAAGTGAACCGAAGAGAAGAACAGACCAAAGCCCAGAACTTTAACAGATGCTTCTAGAGGAAGGGAGACATGTACTTTTTTCCTTTGTGTCTTTTAGCTAAGATTTTACTTATCAAAGGAGACTGTCCTCTTTGATTGTCAATGTTATCAAAGATGATTGCACCCTTTATTTTTGTCCAGTCATCCATTTTTCCTTTCACATTGCCTCCCCTCATAAGTCCCCAAGTAACTCTTGATGAAGTATTTATTTTGGGCCTAAAAATAAATGTTCCCATAACCATCATTTTAAATAACCTGTTAGCCCTATTATTAAAGTGATTAAATTGTCCCCTCCAAAAAACAGAAAAGCAGCTATCTCTAAGCAGTCCTTGAGCATACAATGTTATTCTGTTGCTTACATGCTCCATAAAATCTATATTAATCTTACTGAATTCCTTGTTTCTTAGACAATAGACGTTTAATTGGTTGGCTCGGTTGGTCTAAATCTCTTGGCACTTTGTTTTCATGTTCCCCCCACTTCCACAATATGTGAACTTGCTTCTAGTAAATTGATTGATCAGGCTGTTCTAACAATATCAGTACCAATTTCTCCTAGTAAAAATCAATTACTTTTAAAGAGGCTTTTGAACTTCCTCTAGAAAATTCTCCTTGAAAGAGAGTTATAAGTGACTTCACAATACAACTGCCAGTAATATCATCTGGGTCATTGCTGTCATTTTGAAAAATACATTATAGCCTTAAAAATTTTTGCAATAAGCCTCCTGAGAAAATACTGTGGAAAGCATATTTAGCAGCTACTGAATTGGTGCCACAGAACCTGCAGCAATCCTTTGACGCTCATTTTTTCCCCTTTTTTGTAGGGCTAAACTTGCTGTCTCTACCTCCTGGTTTTCTACTTTACCTTCTCACAGTCCCTTGGAGGTGAGATAGTTGTTGCCTGTTTAAAGAAAGGGGAAAAAAATCAAAATACTTAACTGACATTTGTCCACTGGCTTTATAAAAAGAAAGACAGTACATCTAGTAAAACCATTTGTAAAGAGTTACTAAGGTTTAGGTAGAAAGAATTCATGTTCTTGCAAATGCAAAGTAGATTAATTATGACTCATTGTTCATTGATTCTAAAAAGCAGAGATTTTTCTCCTCTTTGCGTATGTTGTTGTTCTTGTTGCTGAGTCATTTTTCATTTGCATCCAAACCTCTGTGACCCTGTTTGGAATATTATTGCAGATACTATGGTGATTTGCCATTTCCTTTTTTGGCTTATTTTACAGATAAGGAAATTGAGGCAAGCAGGTTTAAGTTATAAGCCCGGCATAAGTGTCTCAGGGAGGCCAGATTTGAACTCACAAAGATGAGTCTTTCTAAGATACTGTATCATCTACCTTCCTTTTAAGTGTATAGAATGTAATAAATACTGGAGAGCAAACATGTGTCCTTGGTTATAAAGTCAAAGAATATTACAACCAAATATTTGTCAGTAATTTTTTCAGTGGGGGTAAGATTCCCAGTGTCTGTAAATTGCTGACAAATGTGACTAGCTTGTCTCTGACCTTCTTTATGCACGTAGCACAATTAATTCTGGCAGGTATTCTAGTATGATGGACTGTTACAAACTCTCTTATTTATCCATAACATGAATATTTCTTCTAACACCATTGACTTTGAAAATGTTTTTGACATTTTTCTGCTGAGACTTTAGTGTCACAATGATAGTTTAAAAAGAATTCTGGCCCATAATGATGGGCTTCTAAGAAAACTCTCAAGGCTTTTGGGGTCCAGTAGATATCCTGAGATGAAAGAACTCACACTGAAATTTAAAAGCAGACAATTCTATATTTAAGAAAATATTCCCTGTTCCCCATAATTTTATTTTTAAATAGCTATAATTTATATGCTGTTAAATAAGAAATTTAACAATGTCATTGCATTTTCTACACAAGGCTAACCTTTGCATTTTGAAATTAAAATTTCAAGTTTGGAATTATGCTGTGCATACTGCCCATATCTTCAGGGAATAGATTCTTAATACAAATGCTTAAAAAACTAAGAATAAAAATATATATAACAATTTATTTCATGATAGCAAAGAATTGAAAATTGAATAGATCTTCATCAACTAGGCTATGGCTAAACAAGTTATAGTACATTAATTGTGATACAATATTATCATGTTATTAGAAATGATAAGGGGGATGGTTTTGAGGGAAAAAACAACAACGACGACAATGATATGATGATACCTATATGAACAGATGTTAAGTGAAGTAAAAACCGGGGTATAATTGCACAGAGAAACAGCAATGTTGTGGTGATGAACAAATGTGAAAGACATAGCTACTCTGATTCAAGACATTCCAAAGGATTCATGATGAAAAAATATTTCTATCCACTTCCAGAGACAACTGGGGACCTATGAGTGCCAATTGAACTATATTTTTCTCATTTCTTGAAATAAGAGCTAATATGAAAATACTTTTTTTGTATTATTTCACATGATATATTACTCATTTTCTTAGTGGAGGGGGGAAGTGTGAGAGGGAGGGAGAGAATTTGAAAATCAAACTTTTAAAAAACAGTTATATCTAGATAAATTAATAATAAAGAAAAAGAAAGGAAAAATGAAAATTATAAGTACATTAAAATCTCAATAAAGTAACTGACATGAGGGGGAAAAAAAGGCAAATTGAGATGGATGGCATATGAGAGCTGTAAAATCAATAAAAAATAAGGACCATTTTTGTTTTTATTTCCAGGGAGGTTGAAAATATAATAGAATGCAACAGAGAAAATGTCAACAAAGTTGTTAGAGAGTATCAGTTATTCATGTATATCACAATAAGACTGTGAAATAGCTAGCTAATGAAACATAATACAGAAAATAAATTGGCTGATGCCAACAAATGTTCTGAAGAGAAAGTAGATAACAGAAGAGTGCCTGAAAGGTTTACATAGAGCTCCAGATTGCAGTCCTTCACACCTTCAATATTCTCTACTTTCACTTTTTCCAAATGCTGGGTTACTTATCTAGTGTCCCAAAAATATTCAGTAATCTTTTTGTTGATGTTCAAAGCCAAGAATTTATTCACACATAGGGACAGAATGTTCATATGTTGACTCAAACTATTTTCTTCATGTAATTAATTCAAGTACGATTAACTCAAACTTTCTTTGTAGAAACAGTAAACACAAGGGCAATTCTCATAATTATCCCAGTGTTAATGATTCTTTTAAAGGGAATAAAATTAAATTGAATGTTATTATTTTGTCTTTGTAGTTAGATAAATGCATATAGCTTTCTCTCTCACTGTACATATATAAATAAATAATTTTATACATGACTATATATGCACAAGTGTAGGTATAGATGATATTGATATTGATACAGATAGGTGTTAGCATAGGAATATATTTAGATATTTAAGTAAATAGGTGTGATGGTATATAACATAGGTACAATTACAAATTACTTAAATAGTCATTAAACATTAGTTTTCTCTTAAGACATTTATATAATTAATTTTAAGGACCATATTTATATAATGATTGTATGTTTTATTGATATTATTCACTTCTATAGTATATTCATTCTCTCATAATCCAATTCTCTCAGCTGAATCATTTTTTCTAATAGAGAAAAACAGTTAAGCAAAATAAATCCATATAACAGCTATGTCTGACAGCATATTGTAATAATCTTTCTCTGCAATCTCCCAACTCTCCACTGTTACAAGTAAGGTATATTTTGTTATCTTTTCTTCAAAACAAAGACAGGTCATTAAAATGAAGTACAATTAATTACAATTACTTAATAGTAATGGACAACATTTTAAAATATATCTGTTACCATAATGCCACATTTAATGTCTATGTCATTAGTTTACAAAGGGAATTTGCCAACAAATTTATATAATCCTATTTTGGTCTATATTTGTTGTTCTCTCTGGAGAAACATGAAAATCCTTATGTTAACATTACCATCATTATCATGGTTAAATATTGCTATATTTGGGGTTCTGAATTAGTCTTAGTTTATGATTTACATGAACTATCACACATATAGACAAGAATTTTTTTGTAGTTTAATATAAGTATTAAGATGTTAAAAAAAAAAAAAAACAACAACAACAACAACAACAACAAAAACTTTAAACTAAGTCAAAGCATCCTTAGTACAATTTTGTAGTAGATTAAAATAGCTGAGATTTTATGTATCTCATTCTGGTGCTATATGATTTTAAACTAATTAATCTAGTCATCATTCTTTGAAATCATTTTCTTTTGCATAGCTTAGAAATTATGAAGCTGAGAAATGTTGACATATGTTTTTCCTTTTAATATTTTTATTTTCCCCAGTTACATGTAATGTTTTTATATTTATTTTTAAAATTTTGAGTTTCAGATTCTCCCCTTTCTCCCATATCCACCATTGAGAAGGACTATGTGAAGCCATAAAAAAAAAAAAAAAATCTCCATAAACATAGATTTCCCTCCAAAAAAATCCCTCAACAAAATATCTGTATGAACATGTATACATATATTGTATTTAAAATATAATTTAATATATTTAACATGTATTGGTCTACCTGCCATCTGGGAGAGAGGATGGGGGGAAGGAGAGGAAAAATTGGAACAAAAGGTTTTGCAATTATCGATGCTGAAAAATTACCAATGTATATATCTTGTAAATAAAAAGCTATAATTAAAAAAAATCCCTCGAAAATAAAAGGAAAATAAGAAATATGCTTTAGTCTGTATTTACATAGATAGCATTTTTTCTCATAAGTCCTTCAGAATAGTCTTGAATAACTGGATTGTTGAGAATAGCAAAGTAATTCACAATTGCTCATTTCACAACTTAGCAATTACTATGTATAAAGGACATTTTACTTTGCTTGCTCTCATGGAGCACTTTCTGGTTTTTCTGAAAGCAACCTGCTCATTCTTTCTTATAGAACAATATTTCTTCATCCTATACCATAGTTTATTGATTGATTGATTTATACTTGATTGATGAACACTGCCTCAATTTCTAATTCTTTGCTCTGAGAAAAGAGCTGCTACAAATATTTTTGTACATATAGGTTCTACTCTTTTAAAATCTCTTTTGGGATACTTGCTTAGTAGTAGTATTTTAAGGTCAAAGAATATGCATGGTTTTATAACTCTTTTGGGCACAGATAATATCTTTTGATCATTTACTAATTGGGAAATGGCTTTTTTTTTCACATAAATTTGACTCTGATCCTTAAACATTTGAGAAATGAGGCCTTCATCAGAGAAATTTGCTTCCAAATTCTTTAATAATTAATATTGCTAAACTATTCTCCCCCCCATTTAGTCTCCTTTTTCTTTTGCCCTGCCCCCCCCCAAAAGTATTTTACTTCTAACTGACCCTCCAATGTACTCTCTTCTATTGCTCTTCCCCTTCTCATTTCCTTTTCCCCTCCAACTTTCCTGTAGGGTAAGATATATTGCTATACCCATATTGAATTTGTATGCTATTTTTTCTTTCAGCCAATTCTGATGAGATCTTTGATGAATTCATTCATTCTCCCTTCCTTCCCTCTATTTCTCTCAAGTATAAAAGTTTTTTCCACATATTTTAGACATTATCCCTTCAGATTCAATTCACACCTATGCCCTCTTTCTTTATATATTCTTGCCATAATAATGAAAATGTACTTATGAGTTACCAGCATAATCTTCCCATGTAGGAATAAAAATAGATAAACCTTCCCCCCTTATGATTTCACTTTCCTGCTTAACTCCTTATGCTTCTGATTCCTGTTTTTGAAAAACAAATTTTCTATTCAACTCTAGTGTTTTCACTATGAATGCTTGAAAATTCTCTAATTCATTGAATGAACACCTTTTCCCCTGAAGAAGTATAATCAGTTTTGCTGAATAGGTCATTCTTGGTTTTAATCCTAACTTCACTGTTCTTCAGAATATCATATTACATGCTTTCTGATCCTTTAATGTAGAAGCTGCTTAATCTTGTATTATCTCTGCTTTCACTATACTTGAATTGTTTCTTTCTGGATGCTTGCAATATTTTTTCCTTGACTTGGGAGTTCTAGAATTGGATTAGATTATAATATGCCTAGGAATTTTTATTTTGGGATTTCTTTCAGAAGATGATTAGATTTCCTTGGTAAGATAAAGTTTTTCTTGAAAGATGACATCTAAGCTCTTTTTAAACATAGCTTTCAGACAGATCAATTGATTTTTAAATAATCTCTCCTGGTCTATTTTCCAGGTCATGTTTTACCAATGAGCTATTTCACATTTTTAAAAAACATTTGTATTCTTTTGGATTTGTTGTATTGTATCTTGATTTCACATAAAGTAATAAGTTTCCATTTGTTCAATTCTAATTTTTCAGAAATTATTTTTCTTAGTGAGTTCTTGTACCTCCTTTCCCATTTGGTCAATTTTGCTTTTTATGGTATTCTCATCCTTTGCATTCCCTTTGTATCATTCTCATTTCTTTTCCTCATTTTTCCTCCATTCTTTCTCACTTGATTTTTAAAATCCTTTTTGAGTCTTCCATTTTTCTTAGCAGCTTTGGATGTAGTAAATTATACTAATTTACTAATTTACTTATTTATATATTTACTAATTTATTTATTTACTTATTTACTTATTATTCGTTTAATTTATAGTACTAAATTATTAATATACTACTAAATGTAGTAAATTATACTAATATTTTTCCTAATATTAAACCAGCCCTGCATTCCTGGTATAAATCCTACTTGATCATAGTATATTATCCTGAGGATGATTTTCTGAAGTCTTTTTGCTAATATCTTATTTAAGATTTTAGCATCAATATTCATTAAGGAGATTGGTCTATAGTTTTCTTTCTCAGTTTTCTACCTACCTGGTTTAGGCAACAATACCATGTCTCTGTCATAAAAGGAGTTTGGCAGGACTCCTTCATCCCTTATTTTTTCAAATAGTTTATATAACAATGGGGCTAATTGTTCTTTAAATGTTTGGTAGAATTCCCATGTAAATCCATCTGGTCCTGGTGATTTTTTCCTGGGGAGCTGATTAATAGCTTGTTCTATTTCTTTTTCTGATATGGGACTATTCAAGCAGTTTACCTCCTCCTTCATTAATGTAGGAAGCCTATATTTTTGGAGGTAGTCATCCATTTCACTTAAGTTATCAAATTCATTGGCATAAAGTTGGGCAAAGTAACTCCTTATTATTTCTATAATTTCCTCTTCATTGGTGGAAAGATCCCCCTTTTCATTTGTAAGACTAACAATTTGATTTTCCACTTTTCTTTTTCTGATCAGATTTGTTTAAGTCTGTTTTTTTTTTTTTTTTTCTTAGAAACAAATGGAATTCCTCTGTTTCATTAAATGACCATCTTCTTCGATGGAAGAAAATGCTAAACTTAGCTGCGTAGTTTATTCTTGGTTGCATTCCTTGTTCTTTTGCCTTTCGGAATATCAGGTTCCAGGCCCTGTGATCCTTTAATGTGGAGGCAGCCAGATCCTGAGTGACGCTTATTGTGGTGCCTTGATATTTTAATTGTTTTTCCCTAGCTGCTTGCAATATTTTTTCCTTAGTTTGGTAGTTCTGTGTTAGGTTCTTACTAAGTGCTAAGTTGGTACTTAACAATTCTCTAGTTCACATCTTTGGTTCTGGCCTTTAAGGGGAGTTTACTCCTTTGAACTTCTGAGGAGGAGTTTACATATGAAAAGGAGTTTACAGAATCTTTAAAAGGAGCAAATTCATTGGTTGAAGTAATTTTCCCACAAGCCCTTGAGTTCTCACATGCCCATTCTCTGGGAGGATAAAAGAAGACAACATTGAGCAAGGAGTTAGTCTATTCTGGGATAGAGTTGGGACGGCTCTCTGGAGGAAGAAGAGTCTAATCTGGGATTGAGTTGAGACAGCAGATCTCTTCCCAGAGAGCGATCAGCAGTTTCTGGAGACAACAGAACATTACATTTTGGTGCCAACAACATAGGGCAAGGACTTTTGATTATCCTGACAAAGACTGATTCTGACCCCTTTAGAGGAGCTATTCTGGATCTTGACAGTTCTGCAGCTTATCCACAGTGTTCCTTGGAGTTCTCTTTTTAGGGTCTTTTTCAGAAGGTGTTCAATGAATTCTTTCAGTGCCTATTTTCCCATTTTCCCATCTGTTTCGATTATCTCTGGATAGTTCTCTTTGATGATTTCCTGTAAAATAGAATCTAGGCTCTTTTTTTTTTTTTTCCATCTTAATTTTTGGGCAGTCCAATGATCCTCAGATTATCTCTCCTAGATCTATTTTCCAGGTCTATAGATTTTCCCAGTAAATGTTTGACATTATTCTCCAGCTTTTCTTTTTTTTTTTTTTTTTTTTTTTTTTTTGGATTTGTTTTGTTTGACTGATTCTTGGTTTCTCAATTCATTTCTATTTGTTCAATCCTGATTTTTAATGAGTTATTTTCTTCATTCACATTTTTAGTTCTTTTTGTATGTATCCAATTAAGGTTTTAATGAATTATTTTGCTCTGTTGAATTTTTTTTCCATTTCACTAATTTTTTTTTTTTTTTAAGTGAGTTATTTTCTTTTTCCAAATCACAAATCCTTTCTTGGGAATTTTTTATCTTTTCCAATTCAGAAATCCTACTTTCCTGTGATTTTTTTTAACCTTTTCTAATTCACAAATTTTGTTTCCCTACACCTCCTGTGAATTCTTTACTTTTTTCCAACTCAAATTTCAGGACGTTGTTATTCTGTATCATAGCTTCTCTTTCCTTTTCCTATTTTTCTTCAAACTCTCTTAACTTTTTAATAGTCTCTTCTAGGAGAGAGTTATGTGATGGGGTCAGCTAAGGACACCTCAGGGTTGGATACCTGCTCTTTCTCTGTACAGAAGGTGTCAATCGTTCTCTTCAGCTTCTTACTCATTGTTAACACTCTGTGGGAGGTCTGCCCTTGCATAAGACATTTATCAGCTTTCTCCCACACTGGATGGATGCAGGGAGTCCTGTGTCTGGGCTAAGAGAGAGCTCTTGGAGAAAGTCTCCTCCCTCTTCCCCGGAAAGGCATCAGAGGTGGTCAGTACTGCTGCTTTTCGAGGAGTGCCCAGTGAAGGACCCCATGTGTGACCTAGGGACTGCCCTGAGGCTAGGGGCTTAACAGTGAAAGCGTCACCAATCCCAGCCCTCCTCTGGGGCTGTGGATATTAGCAGCTGAAGCAAAAAGCCCCTGTGCTCAAACTGGAAGTGTCTGCCTGGAAACCACGGTCCCAGCTGCAGAGGTCCCTCTTCTCTGGGAATTCCGCTGCTGCTAGAATTCTACTGCCTCAGGCTGAGCCCCACACTATATAGATTAGAGGCTGCCCTGGGTTGTGACCCCTGCTGTTCAGGCTCTTAACTACCTCAAGGAAAAGCCCCGGACAGTAGAAGGCAGCTGCACAGCCGTGCCGAGATTGGTGTTATGGGGTGGTTCTAGGAACTGACTTTATATTTTAAAGTGGCTTGATTTCTCTTCTAAACTGCTGTTTTATAAGCAGAGAAGAGCTATCAGCCTGTGCCAGATTCCTCTATCTCAGTGGCTTCTCTGATCCCAAAGTTCTCCCCAGCCCATTTGGTACAATGTGCTAGCCCCTTGTCCAACCATGTCTGTGCTGATCTTTTTTTTCCCCTCCCCTCATAGACGAATTTCTGTTGAAATTCTCGATTCTCTTCACCTGGTAAATTGTGCTTCTAATCCTTGTGTTTTTTTTTTTGTTTTGTTTTGTTTTCAGTCCAGTGTTATTTTTGAGGCTAATTTAACTAGATGATATTGAGGAAAGAAGGGAGCTTACAAATTTGTGTGTATCTTCTCCGCCATCTTGGCTCCGCCCCCCTAAGTAGATGAATTTAAACAAAATACTTTATTCTATGGAGATCTATTTAAAGTCATCATCATACATTTATTATCATTCCATTTAATAGTAGTAGAAGAGTAATTAATCAAGACAACATTGATCTTTTTTTTTTCCTCAACCAAATTTATGAAGTCACAGAATATAGAGAGACAGTCAAAAAACAAGGTGATCAGCAAACTGATTTATAAATACAAAGCATCTGTCATGTCTCTTCTGAACTCTCAAATGTGATTTAGTAATGTTGATGGCTACTAGATATCATAATGGATGGATCACTGGGTGTAGAGTCAGGAAGTCATCATTGTGAGTTCAAATCCAGCCTCAGATACTAACTAACTTTGTGACCTTGAACAAGTTAATTAATCCTGTTTGCCTTCATTTCTTCATCTGTAAAATTCTATCTCTGATGTATTTGGGAAAAGATATGTATTTGGAAAAATAAAATACTATTAAAATAATTTTTAAAAAGATTAAAATCTCATTTTATGCATCTCACTCTCTAGTGATAAAAAACACATAAAAGAGTTAGCCATCATGGGATGATAGTTCTGGAATTGGAGTCAGAAGACTTAACATTGAGTTCTTATTAGGGAAGTTATACAACCTCTCAGTCTCAGTTTAATCCACTGTAAAATAATTATACTACCTATCTCATAGGGTTTTTTTAATGAGGGAGTGCTTTATAAACCAAGCCAAAAGTAGAAAAAAAAAATTAAAGATGAGTTGTCTGAAAGCTGTATTAAGGATCTGAGAATTAGTCTTATTTTGATATGATTTTATATACATAGTAGACAGTGGGAAAAGTTTGCTTAGTTTGTATAAAAACTACATGTTATATTGACAGCTGTGGAAAAAAGACAGTTTTAATATTTGTCCCTGTTAAGAGAGGATGAAAATATGAATGAATAAAAAGCTGATGACAAAGAGATTATTTTGAGAATCATTGTATCATTGTATATTTGCAGATAACAACTCACAAACTGGACTACTACAAATTACTGACTCCAAATCTGCAATTAAATGTGCATAATACTAGAAAGTATGATGAACTGTCTCACTATTACAAGAAGTACTATAGAAATATTTTTAAAGTATAATGAATAATTGCAACTATTTTCTCTGTGATATAAATAGACTTTTAGTTTAACTTAAATTTTAAGTAGTAACTAATAAGGATTCCATCCTGAGGGTTAAGGGAAGGAGGGAGAATTAGACTGCATATGTAATATGAAAAATTGGTCACTTTGACCAAAAATAAATAAACAAATAAATAAATAAATAAATAAACCACCTTAAAATTTTATATAAGTACTTAGTTACCATGATGAAAAATGCTGTCTATCTCCAGAAAGGAAACTGATGAACCTTGAATGCAGATTGAGGTATACTTTTTTCACTTTATTTTTCTTGTTTTTTTAAAAAATGTGTTTTATTTTTCATATAGCTTGTCTTCTCATAAGCATAAGCATAACTAAATGGATGTATTTCAATTTATGTATTTATTTCAATTTAAGGATGTTAAAATGACATGATAGAGAAAACACCATCGGACACTAAAAGCAACAAAATTTAGTCCAACAAATATTTCTTAGTGTCTATAATGTGCAAGGTTATGTGCTAGGGAAATGTTGAGAAGAAACATTGTCAATTCGGTCCCAAATCTAATATGGATACACATCCACAAATAAAAACTTTTTAACCCTCCAAAATAAATAAACAAAATATATATTTTTTTGTTTTTGTTTTCTGACATGTAGCTTACCTCAATTTTTTTTGATATCACTATCACTAACTTGTTTATTGGTAAGACCAGATGAGCTTAGAATCTTTAATAATTATTCAGATAAAACTGCAAAGGATCATATGTTGTAAAGAAAGGATCAACCAAAAAATTCTGAAAGAATTAGGATCTCTAATAGTACATTGATGAAGCATGATTCCAGAGGACTAATAATGAAAGTCTAACTATCTTTTGATAGAGACAAGACTCAGAGTGCAGAATTAAGCATGATTATTATCTTTTGAGCTGCCACGTGGATATTTAGTATTAAACTAATGGTTATAAATATATAAAAATAAGAGAAGGTCTCAGCCTCCAAAGAATTTATAATCTATTAGAGAAGAAAAAGGGGGGAAGAGGCAATTTCTTTTTAAAAAGGAACAAAGAATGATTTTATAAAGTAGCACATTAAAAAAAAAAAAAAAAAGTTTACAAAGTATATAAGTGGCAGCATGGTATTTTATGAAGCATTTTGCCAGGAACTTTGGGCATTTTCCAAACCATTTGGGATTATGTGAGTTCAAAAATTCTCTTGATAATAATATGAAGAAATTTTAATATCTAATATAATATTTTTAAACAGATAATCCACATGAAGAAATTTCTTTGAGGAAGTACTTAATTTCAAGAGTACTGAGACCATGAAAGTTTTAGAATAGCTCGTTTATTATACTGTTGTTGCTGATGTTCAGTTGTTTCAGTCATGTCCAACTCTTTGTGAACCCTTTTCTTATTTTCTTGGTAAAGATATAGAATAAAGGTATTCTCACCTATTTAAGCTTCTTTCCAAAAATCACCTCCCAAAGTATCTTGTAATTTATTTTGTATTGTGTATCAGATGAGAAAAATACACACACATGCATACATATGTGTATTCATGTGCATTATATAACAACATAACATTCACATAAATCTATGCATATATGCATGTATGTGCATGTATGTACATGTGTATGTGTGTGATATTTGCATATATAAATACATATGTATGAATTATAAATATTGCACATATATGTATGCATCTACTACTAGATCCATCAATTATTGATCATGTTATTAACAGACAAGTAAGACAATAAGCACCACAAGTTAGTGTTATCTCCAAATACATCAGTCCTTCTTATAACCTGTTCTGTATAACCATAATGGTGGGTCCATGCCTGGAAGTTGCTTTTGCAGGTAAAAAATATATGATCCTACATATAGATCAATATTTGCATATATAGCTAATTTCAGGACTTATTGAAATAATGAAAATATAGAAGAAAACAATTCATTTACTTGGGATAGTTTAAACTACCATTTAATTTTAGTACATAAGTATATGGGATGATTTTAGTCATGAAAGATTTCCTGAAGGAAATAAGATTGGAAAGCAAAATTTGAAGATGAGTGATACAGGATGTCACGAATTTGAAGGCCAAATCAAAAGAGAGTGGTAAATATAATTAGATAAACATAAGGAAATGACCTTGAATAGATAAGAAAATTTCTTTATTAGAGAGTTTGATTAGTGATAATCAATAGGATTGGAAGCAATGAAAAAAAAAAAAAAAGATGACTGTAGAATTTAGCAATAAATAGAGGAAAAGCATTATAAATTCTTGAAAGGGAATATATCATTACATTCAATCCTTAACATTCAACGGTTTAACTTGCACAAATTCAATCATTCTTTTTCACATTTGTGTTGACAACTATATACCTTCAGTGATATGAATGGTAGAGAGGGGGAAAAAAGGGAGGTTTAATGTGTATAAGTTTGTGGAGACCCTGGGTGTCGTTTCAGGTGCTTCACTAGTCTTGTTCATCCTACTGTTGAGTATAAAGAGCTCCCCATGCATTTTTTCATATTTTCATTGTTGTCTTTAAAGCTCATTGTGTGTGTGTGTGTGTGTGTGTGTGTGTGTGTGTGTGTGTGTGTGTGTATGTGTGTGTTGTGATTATGCAGTGAATATGTAGGGCAAGTCTTTAGGGCTGCAAGCTCAAACATACAAAGTCTGATACTGCTTCGTAAGAAAATGAAATTGTTAAATAAAGTCTGGACTAGGAAATTCATAGCCACTATCAAGGAAAGTTTGGTGTTAACAAACTGACAATTCATTATATCCATACATATGCAAAAGGAGGAAATACTTAGGCACTTTAAATTTCATTTGTTATGAGAATGAATATTGTTTACAATCATTTTCAAAACTGATATGTTAGCATAAAAGATCATAGAACCCTACAGAATTACTAGGGAAAAAAAAAATGTTTTTCATGTTACCAATTTTATCTTATGTACTGCATTTCATGGGTTATTTCATGGTTTTAGAAAAAATATCTGTATTAACAGAAGCAAGACTTGAAAGAATTGAGGGCAGAAAAGAGTATCTTCAGCAATCTCTAGGGAAAGATTATAACTTTTAATGGTCATAGGAACTTAATCCTCTATTCCCCATAAGTTTCAATTATTAATCTTCACACTTTTGTCTTTCATGCAGTTTGTTAGAATCATTGCTCCCATGAAAGTTGAGGATATACTATATATATGAGCATAGGGAATGGGAAGGAGAAAAGAAGATATAAATATAGAAGATGCTGAAGAGTGAAAAATATTCATCAAGAACATCAAGATTATTATCCATACCAGAAGATGACATATTCAAACTGGGGCTATTAGAAGATTGACAGTTTCACCGATGGTGAAAAAATAGAAAAAACCAATACAGGTCTACAGGAACTCATATTTGCATTAAGGATATAAAGACATAGTATATTAGAAGAGGTATTTTTTATTTCTGAAATTGACATTTATTACCCACTTCCTGACCCAAGATAACTGAACTGTGCCATCAGGTTTTGAAGAGCCTCAATGTGAAAATTGTGTTTTAAAAGCTGTTGGAGGAGAAGATGTGTTTTCCCTCAATACCTAGAAAGTCTTGATCTGAACCTAGCATGATGGAAATTTATTTGGTCCATTTGATGATCAACATTTTTAAACAAAAGGCTGGCCCTATCTAAAGCATATTTCCCTATTTCCCTTGAAGAACACTAAGTATAAATTAGTCAATTAAAATACATAATTTAATTGAAATAGTGCTTATAATTTAACCTACTTTGATAGTAGGAAAATAAAAGAGATGAAAAAAGAGAGTAAACAGATATCCATTCTGATTCACTTTTTCTTTTTTACAAAATATGAATGACCCAAAGTCTAGACAGAGATCTTTCTATCGATAACAATGTATATACACATAGGGGGGGTAAAAAAAAAAAAATTAAAATTAAAAATAATAATAATAATAATATATATATGTGTGTGTGTGTATTTTTTAATTTATATATTTTATTTATATATATTCTATATATATTTTTATTTATATATATTATTTATTATATATATTATATTATACTTTTATTTATATATTTTATATATGTGTATACATATGTATATACACATACATAAAATATATAAATTTGATGTAAGTGTATTCCATAATGATTTATAGCTGTAGAGAACCACAATGTATTGTATCAAGTGACAATGAAACCCTTTTGTACAATTGTAAATTGAAAGCATAATCCCCAAGCACATCCTCTGAAAACAATATATATATATATATGTGTATATATATATATATATATATATATATATATATATATTTTTTTTTTTTTTTTTTTTTTTTTAATTACTGGCACAAGGGCACAAAACAAACTTTAGAAAACTAAGAGTAATGGAGCTCTGAAAACCACTAAAATTAAAAACACTTTCCTGAGGCTGGGGGGCCGGGGGGGAGGGAGGATGAGACACACAGAGAGAGACAGACAGACAGAGACAGTGACAGAGAAATATAGACTGAGAGAGAAAGAGAGAAAAAAGAGAGAGAAAGACAAGAGGTGGGATACAAATTTTCCATTGCTCAAAACCAGTCAAGACTAGACAATCGAATTATGAGGTCTGCTTGAAATAAAAAAGTTTATTTCAGGATGTAATGATCAGAATGAAGTGTGGAAAATCTTTACCAAGTTAATGAATGCCCTCTCTGACACACTGATGTTTCCACTAAATAACTACTGAACCAAGGTCAATTCTTAGAAATATGTTATAGGCCAATTTTGAAGCAAAATAAGGAAAGTGCAGCCACTTGACACAAAAAATGGCTGCCCTGGATCCATTCAAATTGAACCTTGGTGCACTGGTTTAGAAAAAGTCATTGCACTCAAATCACTCACACTTCATTGATCCTGATGCTAGTTTCTTGAACAATCTAAAATCTTATACTGCAACGTAATTGTTGTGTGTCTTGTGAATATGTGATGAAAGGAACTGTATTTGGAGATTAGAGGTCTACTAAAAATATAGTTCTCTGATTAGATCAAAGCTTGTGGGAAGATGATTAACTCAGATAACTTTATTTTTGTTCTGATTAATGTCACTGTACTGAACTGGTAAAAGAAAAATGTTGAGGTTTAGTCTTTTTTCTGTCAAAAAAATTAAATAAGGTAAAGCAATTAATTTAAATTTTTACTCCCTAAATATTCTTTTTGATAAAAGATTAAATATTTAGTAAAATAATAACTTAAAATAATGGATTTCTCTAGTATTATTCATTTTTTTGAAAGTCCCATGAATCAAATGTCAAATTGATTTTAATGCTAGATTAAATTTTATATAGATTGGTAGTATCATGTTATCAATATGCTATGCAATCCTATTAATTTATGTTAATTGGCTCTAGAACCCTTTTCTGACAAGGTGGATTTTTTACTTTGGGGTACTCTCTATCTTTGAAAAATAATACTAAAAGAAAGTAATTATAGTTTGTCTTGAGGAAAAAAAAAATAACAAATTATGTTTCTGAGTCATTAAAAATGTAGATATTTAACACTTCATTAATGCCTGAAATCACTAGCAGTTTTTTCATCCTTTTTTATCTCCAGAAATTAGCATAGTATTTCAGCACATAGCTTGTACTTAGTAAATGTTTGTTGACTGACTTGACTAAGTACATGGAAGCTGATTCTTTTAGCTTAATTTCCTAGGGATGTTAAAGCTAATTTTCAGCTTTTTGACAAATTAGAGGGTTTGTTTCCATGCTGAACATATTGGCTGATTGAAACTATTTGCTTCTCTGCAATGAACTAAGAATTTAACTAATATTAATGAACTATGAAAGAAATTTCATAATAATAACTTATTTGATAAGAGTTTTTCTACTTTACAAAGATTATCACAATTTAGCTCATCACAATAAAATAGTTTATGTGATTAGCCAATATGTACATTGCAAGTAAGAGTCAAAGGAGATATTTGAACTCCAGGACATCATGACACTAAATTTAGGATACAGGAAAAATAACCTGGGAGACAATCCACTAGTGGTCCACTAAGTAAAAACTGAGTGACTTAGACATGTAGTAATACTAACATAATCTAAGATCAGTGATCAGAAGCACTGAATTGATTTTTTTTTTTTTTAAATCATATGTAATAAACTGTCTTGCAACAGCTTCCTATGACTTTAGAAGGTTCAAAGTGGCATAAGGCTAAAATGATTTGCTAGAGATTTTCCATGAATATAAATTTCTAGCTTAGAAAATGAGGAATTGCTTTTTTACTTTCTGTGAAGATGAAAAAAATAAAATCCAAGTTCTTTATTCAATCCAATATAGTAATAATTCTAGTAAAATACAATTTGCATTTATATATCAGTTTTCAATAAAGAACTTTGAAATGCTTTGCTAACAAGTATTATTTCCAAAATACTGAGCTGCGGTTAAGTTAAATGAGTTCTTCAAGGTCATGGAATGAGTTAGTGTGTTGGCAAGAAAATCTGAGTGCCAAGCCCCTGACTCCTGATCCTTTACTCAAAGCCCCAGAGCAGAGTTAGACAGGCTATAACGTCTTTCAGATCTGAAGTTCTATGAGTCTCTAACCTATGGCTCTGACTCAATTATTATTTCCCAATAGCCCAGAAACTAAGCCAAATTCACAATGTTTCTATTGTCCCATGGGACAGAGCTATGCCAGTAGGCACAAACTGAACAGTCCCTGTCCATTCCTTGAGTGCCCTGTCCTTTATACCCATAGCTACAACTATCTTTTTTTTGTCAAAATGATTTTTAAAAAAGTAACTTTTGGGTGAATGTTAAGCTTTATGCAATTGTACAAATCCAGTGTATTCCATATTCAACAAAATGTTTTCTATATATGATTTGTTCTTGATGGCCATAATGTGATTCCTTTTGGCAATGTTGCTAACTAATTTGCTCTGACATGAAGTTCAAATTTCCAGTCCAAGTCATTTTTGGGTACAAAAATTTGCTGGTGTAATTTACCTTAGGAAAGTTTATTTCATTTCAAAATTGAGGTGACCATATATAAAATTTTTAAATGCCTTGAGACTTGTGGATACAGATATATTTCTACTTGCCAAGATTTTAGCTCTGGAATTACAAGAGACCATAGAAGCCATCTAGTCCAATTTTCTCATTTTTCATGTAAGGACATTTTGAGCCAGGAAGACCTTCCTCAATGTGATACAGAGAGTAAGCAAAAAGAAGAAAAACTTGAACCCTAAAGCAATGTTCTTTCCTCAGTAACAGGCTGTAGTTGGCTAGTGTCTAACTAAATGCATACCTTGGATAAGTAGGGATATTTCAATAAATCAAGTCTGTTAAGATTTTCTGGCTTAATTACTGACTTTAAAATGGATTACTAGGATGCATTAGGATTTAAATTTCTATCATCTCTTCCCTTTGAGGGAAATTGATCCTCTCAACTGATGGTTTTTAACCTTCAGTCAGCTTCTCCAAAGGTGTTTAACTACTACAGGGTGGAGTAGTAATTAACTGGTGAAGTGCTTTAGCTGTGGGGCACATTTACGGACAACAAAGACTCTGAAGAGGGGGAAAAAAAAAATAGAACTGAGGAGTGCTATCACAATGCATAATTCACAATCCCTTTTAGGAGTATTGTTGCTTTTTGCAACTCAAAGAGCAACTGTTACTTTTAGCAAAAAGGATCATTTTTTTCTAATAGTTCTGGGAGTAGGGTAGGGATGAGTTTTTACTGACTCATATCTTTGATGATTTCCCTGTATTGGCAAATAGCTTCTTAATGAAATTTGAGGTTTCTCCACCTGTAAGAAATGTGCTCCCTGTGACCCATGGGGTAGCTCAGTACTATACTAGTGTATGTTTCAACCTAATATATTGTATGCAGTTCTTTTTTGAGAGCCTAACTTTTCCCCTGATTGTTACATCCTTCACTCACACAAATTTCTTTCTCTTTTGCCTTTAGCATTTTTTTTTCAATATCTGTTTTTATCTCTTCAAAAATCTTGATTTCTTGATTTAACTGAAGTTAGCTTTTGGTAACTGGAAGAATCATAATTTGGGCCCTAAATGATATTTTCTACTAGAGATTAGTAATTTTAAAATAATTTAGCCATAGAAATAATTTATGGTTTCAAATGGGAGTTTGCATAATACTAATTTGAAAAATGGCAGGATTTACTACAAATATAAATTCTCCATTCAAACCATCACCTCCTCTCCTCAGATTTGTACAAAAATAAAACATTCTAATATAAAATAATTTTATATTTAGAACAACTCTGTTGATATGGATCTGAATAACTAGGTAGGGTTGGCAGAGAAAGACTGAACTGCTGATAAGATTACTCCCTGAAGCAAGCACGGAATGGAATCAGTTCAATTTTATAATCCCACCCTCTTTGGAAGTACTGGCTAGCCCCACCTTGCTGTGTCTAATCAGAAATCCATGTCAAACCCTTGAGTTTAAATTTCCAATCCAAACCTCTCCAAGTCCCACACTCTTTGCTGGCTAAGCCCCACACAGCATGCTATCTTTTCCCTTCTCCCATTCCTCATGATGTCTTTCTTCTTATCTCCCATGCCTTATGATATCTTTCTCCTTCTTAAAGCTAACTATCTCTTTTATGGTACTAAATATTTCTATGGATTTAGCTTGCTAGTCAATATATACTCCAACCTTATGAGGTAGTTCTTGATTAACTCCAAGTTCTACTAAGAAACTTGTTCTTTCCATCTTAATGATTAAAACTTCATTTCCTTATGCTCTCTCAACTCTTTTATATTTAGTACTCCTGGTGTCTATTTTACTTCTTCATTTTGTCTGTAACCTCCTCTCCTAAATAAGTCTACCTTTTGCCAAAGAAATATGATTTCTTCATATGACCAAACCCCAACTTTTGGTGCTGATTGTTCTCCTCAATCTCATCCGGTGGCTGAACATCTATCTTATCATTTGGTGATAAACTCTTGTTATGCCACAGTTCTCTTTAATTGTCCTGACTCAGTTTCCCTAAATTGTTCTGCCTCAGTTTCCCTAATTGGTCCTGCCTCAGTTTCCTTAATTGTTCTGCCTCAATCCTCTTGGTTGCAAACCCCACTCCAGTTCATTAAGACTGATATAACTCAGGGCTACTTGCTCTAAGGTAATAAACTGTCAATGTATAAACTCAGAAAGGGAGACTCCAGACATTCTATCTCTAGTTAGACACTTTCTTAACTACCAGTTAGTAAGAATTTATGGTCCTACCCCCCTCCCCCAATCTGTCTCATGTTGATCGTTCCTACCTGGAGATTCCAGCTCATCAGAGTTTGGACTCCACACCCCTGCCTTTGTTTAGCTACTATGTATAAATATGTCATTGAGAACTTGCATGGGTGGCTAGATGCTGGTGGGATGCTGGATTCTTGGAGAAGATAGTTTCATTCAGCCCTGGGACCAAACCATGAATCCATTTAGTCCCAGTAAACCTCTCCCTTTTAAATCTCATTATTAAATACTCTCTAATCTCTATCTTGCCTCAGTTTCTCCGGCATTACAACTCCAAACATCATTTGGAACTAGGAACTTGTTCCCTTAACACATCACTATAAGATAGGTAAGAGAATTATTATTATCCTTTTTCAATCCACATCCTTTAAAAAAAAAAAAAAAAACTCTTTAATCCTTTGATACTGTTGATTACTATTTTCTTTTTTTTTTTTTTTTTTACTTAAATATTGTACATATCTTTTTTTTTTTTTTTTTTTTTTTAATTTTATAATTATAACATTTTTTGACAGTACATATGCATGGGTAATTTTTTACAACATTATCCCTTGCACTTACTTCTATTCAGATTTTTTCCCTTCCTCCCCCAACCCCCTCCCCCAGATGGCAAGCAGTCTTATATATGTTAAATATATTACAGTATAATTTAGATACAATATATGTGTGTAGAACTGAATTTTTTGTTGCACAGGAAGAATTGGATTCAGAAGGTAAAAATAACAGTTTACATTCATTTCCCAGTGTTCCTTTTCTGGATGTAGCTGGTTCTGTCCATCATTAATCAATTGGAATTGGATTAGTTCTTCTCTATGTTGAAGAAATCCACTTCCATCAGCATACATCCTCTTACAGTATCATTGTTGAAGTGTATAATGATCTTCTGGTTCTGCTCGTTTCACTCAGCATCAGTTGATGTAAGTCTCTCCAAGCCTCTCTGTATTTCTCCTGTTGGTCATTTCTTATAGAACAATAATATTCCATAACATTCATATACCATAGTTTACCCAACCATTCTCCAATTGATGGACATCCATTCATCTTCCAGCTTCTAGCCACTATGAAAAGGGCTGCCACAAACATTTTGGCACATACAGGACCCTTTCCCTTCTCTCGTAGTTCCTTGGGGTATAAGCCCAGTAGTAGTATGGCTGGGTCAAAGGGTATGCACATTTTGATAACTTTTTGGGCATAATTCCAGATTGCTCTCCAGAATGGTTGGATTCTTTCACAACTCCACCAACAATGCATCAGTGTCCCAGTTTTCCCACAGCCCCTCCAACATTCATCGTTATTGGTTCCTGTCATCTTAGCCAATCTGACAGGTGTGTAATGATACCTCAGAGTTGTCTTAATTTGCATTTCTCTGATCAATAGTGATTTGGAACACTCTTTCATATGAGTGGAAATAGTTTTAATTTCATCATCTGAAAATTGTCTGTTCATATCCTTTGACCATTTATCAATTGGAGAATGGCTTGATTTCTTATAAATTAAAGTCAATTCTCTGTATATTTTGGAGATGAGGCCTTTATCAGAACCTTTAACTGTAAAAATTTTTTCCCAATTTGTTACTTCCCTTCTAATCTTGTTTGCATTAGTTTTGTTTGTGCAGAAACTTTTTAATTTGGTGTAATCAAAATGTTCTATTTTGTGATCAATAATGGTCTCTAGTTCTCCCTTGGACACAAACTCCTTCCTCCTCCACAAGTTTGAGAGGTAAACCATCCCATGTTCCTCCAATTTATTTATGATTTCGTTCTTTATGCCTAAATCTTGGACCCATTTTGATCTAATCTTAGTATGTGGTGTTAAATGTGGGTCTATGCCTAGTTTCTGCCATACTAATTTCCAGTTTTCCCAGCAGTTTTTGTCAAATAATGAATTCTTATCCCAAAATTTGGGATCTTTGGGTTTGTCAAAGATTAGATTGCTATTTTTATTCACTATCTTGTCCTGTGAACCTAACCTATGCCACTGATCAACAAGTCTATTTCTTAGCCAATACCAAATGGTTTTGGTGACTGTTGCTTTATAATATAGCTTTAAATCAGGTACACTTAGACCACCTTCCTCTGACTTTTTTTTCATTAGTTCCCTTGCAATTCTCGACCTTTTATTCTTCCATATGAATTTTGTTGTTATTTTTTCTAGGTCATTAAAATAGTTTCTTGGGAGTCTGATTGGTATAGCACTAAATAAATAGATTAGTTTGGGGAGTATTGTCATCTTTATTATATTCGCTCGGCCTATCCAAGAACATTGAATGTCTTTCCAATTATTTAAATCTGACTTTATTTTTGTGGCAAGTGTTTTGTAATTTTGCTCATATAATTCCTGACTCTCCTTTGGTAGATATATTCCCAAATATTTGATACTATCGACCGTTATTTTGAATGGAATTTCTCTTTGTATCTCTTGCTGTTGGATTGTGTTGGTAATGTATAAAAATCCTGAGGATTTATGTGGGTTTATTTTGTATCCTGCGACTTTGCTAAAATTCTGAATTATTTCTAATAGCTTTTTAGCAGAGTCTTTGGGGTTCTCTAAGTATACCATCATGTCATCTGCGAAAAGTGACAATTTGATTTCTTCATTTCCTACTCTAATTCCTTGGATCTCTTTCTCGGCTCTTATTGCCAAGGCTAGAGTTTCTAGTACTATATTGAATAGTAATGGTGATAGTGGGCAACCTTGTTTTACTCCTGATCTTACAGGGAAAGGTTCTAGTTTATCACCATTACATATGATGTTTACTGAAGGTTTTAAATATATGCTCCTTATTATTTTAAGGAATAGTCCATTTATTCCTATACTCTCAAGCGTTTTTAGTAGGAATGGATGTTGGATTTTATCAAATGCCTTTTCTGCATCTATTGAGATGATCATATGGTTTTTATCAATTTGATTATTAATATGGTCAATTATACTAATAGTTTTCCTAATATTAAACCAGCCCTGCATTCCTGGTATAAATCCCACTTGGTCATAGTGTATTATCCTGGGGATGATTTTCTGAAGTCTATTTGCTAATATCTTATTTAAGATTTTAGCATCAATATTCATTAAGGAAATTGGTCTATAGTTTTCTTTCTCAGTTTTCGATCTACCTGGTTTAGGTATCAGTACCATGTCTGTGTCATAGAAGGAATTTGGTAGGACTCCTTCAATCCCTATTTTTTCAAATAGTTTACATAGCATTGGAGTTAGTTGTTCTTTAAATGTTTGGTAGAATTCACCTGTAAATCCATCTGGTCCTGGGGACTTTTTCTTAGGAAGTTGGTTAATAGCTTGGTCTATTTCTTTTTCTGAGATGGGACTATTTAGACTACTTACTTCTTCCTCTGTTAATCTGGGCAAGCTATATTTTTGAAGGTATTCTTCCATTTCATTTAAGTTATCGAATTTATCGGCATAAAGTTGAGCAAAGTAGCTCCTAACTATTGTTCTAATTTCCTCTTCATTAGTGGTGAGTTCACCCTTTTCATTTTCAAGACTATCAATTTGCTTTTTCTCTTTCCTTTTTTTAATCAGGTTTACTAATGGTTTGTCTATTTTGTTGGTTTTTTCATAAAACCAACTCTTAGTTTTATTAATTAATTCAATAGTTTTTTTACTTTCAATTTTATTAATCTCACCTTTTATTTTTTGAATTTCAAGTTTTGTGTTTGTCTGGGGGTTTTTAATTTGTTCCTTTTCTAGCAATTTAGTTGTAAACCCAATTCATTGGCCCTCTCTTTCTCTATTTTATGCAGGTAGATTACTATTTTCTTAATGACACTTTTTACCCCACATTTTTGGTGACTTTACTTCTGGTTTTCTTGCAATCTAATTGATCCCTCTTCAGTCTCCTTTGATGGAGCTTCTTCCAGATCAACACTTTTTTAGACTCATTGATCTTTTCCCTGTTATCAGCTCCTGTAAATTCAAGAATGATCTCTATGCTAATGAATTACATTTCTAAGTATCCAGCTCTAATGATAAGCAATTGCTATCATCTAAGGGAAATATACTATTTGAAACTCAAATTTTAATAAGTTACCAGAAAATGGAGACAGGGGTCAATTTCTAATTAAAACAATATGCATACTTTCCTTCTTGCCCTAGAAAAGAACCCACTACATATTTGTCTGGATATTCTCTTGCTTTTCATTTATCATACATAATTATATTAATTTACAGATCAATTGGATTTTTTTGAAAAAACAGAAGAAATGGGAAAATACTGATTTTTGTCTCATAAAATGTGTGTGTATTTTTATCATGGTATATACTAAATGACCAAAATACTGGAAGTCAGACATCTTGGTAGGTACTCTTATTCCATCCTATTTCCCATTGCAAAAGGTTTCTGAGAGACAGAATTATTTCTGTGACCTTGGACCTTAGTCATGTAATATTTCTAAGTCATCATTTCCCTCACTGATAAAATGGGAATAATCAATCAATTAATTAGCAAATAAACAAGTGTGTACTTTTTGCCAGGCACTGTGCAAAACTCTTAGTACATAAAGAAAGATAAAAGACAGTAGTTATCTTAAGAACCTAAACTTTATGAGGAAAACAATACACAAACAGCTGTGAACAAAGAGACTTTATTAAGAGTAAATTGGAGCAGGATAGGAAATAACTTCAGTAGAAGGTGGAATTGTTAGTAATTTAAAAAGTTGGTAGATGGGTAGGTATCTGCATTTACCTTCTTCAAAGTCAACTACAATGATTTTTATGGGAATTTATTATGAACAGGTTATGATGAACAGGTTTTTTAGGAGCATACTATATCTATCTATCTATTTATCTATCTATCTATCTATCTATCTATCTATCTTTATTTATCTATCTATTGCTTAAGACTTAAATTTTGGGGCACTTTGAAAATTAAAGTAAAATTAAGACAATACAGTTAAGGTTTAATGTTTTAATAACTTTTTTACCTTTAATTTTACTCTGCATATATGCATAAAATATATTACACAGTTTTATTATGGGCACTTTAGAAAAAGTCAATATAATTTTCTTTTATGGAAACAGATGGAGCTTGAACAGTACAGTTTATTTTTTCTCATTTTTAATTATACATAGATTCATTATAATTAATTTTACATAAGGATTTATCTGATGAGCATTAAAATAGTTGTATTAAATATACTTCACATAAGTGTTTTAATTACAGACAAAACTAATTCAATATTTGTCTCCTAAAGAATTAAAAAAAAAATTGTGTTTACTTCAATATCCTTCCTTTCTTCAATTTCCCATATACTACTTTTTATTCTTCATCCCCAAAATATGAAATCTTAAGGCCATTCTCAATATATACTTCACACTTTTAATTTCTTATATATAATCTAAGGCCTATTTGTAAGCTGCACTGCATTTCACTATGGACTTATTATCACAAGGGATTAATGTTTCTTTACCACCTAATTTTTTGAATAAGAAGATGACTAGTAATATGATTTCAATGTACTCTTTTCTCAACTCCAGTCCAAACAATAGATTGGAAAAACAGGAATGATTATGCCTTGTGCTAAAGTTTTCTGATTATGACAGCTCAGCACCAGCATCTATATATTCTTCTACTGGTATAAATTCCTAAAGCTTCTATGTGTCTATCTTTCCCCTCTTTTTTTATCTTTATCTCTTTGTCTCTGTCTCTGTTTCTATTTCAATACTTCTTCCATTCTCTAAGAAAAATAGGATAGATCTAGCTAAACAGCAATTAAAAAAAAAAATTAAATGCTAATTTCCAGGACTTTAGCAATACTATTGGTGGTCATTTCCAATCTCAGATCTTCTTCATCATCTCAAAATTACAACAATAACAACAACAAAATTTTAAAAAGTAAAAGAAAAGAAAAAGATTGAGTAAAAGAAAGTAATTTTTACAATAAAAAAAATTATAAACTATTACCAGCAGAAAAGAAAATGAATAAACAAAATAGACACTTCATTATAATGAATACTCTATGAGACAGAAGAAAATTGAAGAGAAAAACTACTGGAGAAATAAACAATATAGAAGCAACAAATAAGAACAACTTAGAATGAAATAATCACAAGGAATTTCAAAGTGATAGAGAATCTAATAAATTAATTAAAGAAGACATAGGGAAGGGAATTTTGACTTTTAAGGAATAAATTTAAGGAGGCAAACAAGAGCATCATAGGTTTGTAAAGACTGTGGAAAGGCTAATGGTAAGTCTAAATAAAATAGAACTATAATTTAAAAAAAAAGAAAACCAACATTAAAAGTTCAATAGAACATTTGAAATTTCCACAATTCAAAGAAATTCATACATTTCATTAATATAAAATTTTAAAAAATTGTCCTCTCTAAAAATATGTTGAATGGTGAATGTCATATTTCAAAATAATATGCAAAAAATCACTTATGTCAGACATGAAGAGAAAAACAAACACATGGAAAACAAAATTGCCTATCATATTGCTAAGATACCAAATTACATATCACCAAAAGTGGAAAATTTAAATGAAATAAATGAATAGCTGCAAAGATTATAAAACAAATAAAATAAGTAAATAAAAAATTTAAATGCAAAGCAGAAAAATTGAGTATGGCATAAAGGAAATTCAAATAAGTAGAAAACAATTCATTTTCTAGATGGATTTATAAATGAATCCTATAAAAATTTTAAGGAATAAATGATATTTTTGCTCTATAATCTATATTACCCTTCTGCTCAAAAAGTTTCAGTCATTAGTCAGTCAACAAGCTTTTATTAAGTATTTACTGTGTATCAGCCAACATTTGGCAGAAAAAGAAAAAAAAAAATGTATCTGCCTTCCTGGAATTCACATTAGGTTGATAGCAAAGAAAGATATAAAGATATGTTAAAGATATAAATAGTGTAAGTTAAAGATATAAATATGTTAAAGATATAAATAGTGTAAGTTAAATGAATTCATAGTGGGAAGGCAGTAGGAATGAGGGGAACTAAGTAAAGCAAAAGATATTTGATCTGAGTCTTGAAAGAGTTCAAGGAAGCCAGAAGGAAGAGATGAGAAAAGTCTTCTGGCTACAGAAGAGCACCAATGAGAAAATGGAGAATGGGGAAATGCTGAGTAATATACAAGGAAATGGTTAGACAGAATGGGATGAAGAGAAAACTGAAAATATTCTAAGGTCCAAATGAAGCATTTTGATGTCAAAAAGGGCATTTTTTATTTAACTATAAGAGTAAAGGGGAGCTTCCTTTGCAGCTTCATTCAAATGCTATCTCATAAGAAGCCTTTCCTTAATGGCTTAGTTATGAATATCTTAACTTTCTGAAAACCTTAATGTTCTCATTACACTGAAATAATATTATAGTTAGGCCTGCAAAAATGGTTCAGTAAACATCCCAGAGCTTTTGGGGACAATAACATTAGGAACACAATGCTCAAAGATTTACATTGTGATAGATAGATATAAATATATATACACATATGTATAATATATATACACATACCTATATGTCTGTAAATATTAAATGAGCAAGAAATATGGCTAAGCTGCTGTGATGCATGCCCTTTTGGAAAATCTTGGCATCCATATTTCTCAAGTAATACTGTAGTTTGTCACATTTAAAAAGAGCAATGATTGTTCCAGAAATTAAACTTTATCTTTTAGAACTCTGGACAGATTTATTCTTCAGATCCAATAAAGTGTCATGCCCTTATCCTTGCACATAGCAAGCAACTTAATAAATGTTAATTGATGTTTTGCTCACTTCAGTGGGAGGCAGGAAATGTTGAAGAGTGAATTGTTGTTAAAGGACTTGTTGATTTGAAGACTCAGGGACACCCTACAACTATAATATTTTTTATTTCAGATGAGCGAAGCAGGGCAAACTAAAAGGGAAGCAGTTTGAGTGATTTAGTAAAAACTTATAAGCATCATTAGTCAGAACTTATGAGATCAAAATCAGACATGTGAATGATCAGAACCAAAAAAAAAAAAGATACATTATCAATATATCTAAAGTTTTTGTTAGAGGAAAATAATTATAGTTAATATGCAAAGGCTAAAGTCATGGAGTTTAATAGGCTATAGTCAGTTCGCAGAGTCTGGGGATCTAGTTAAGGCAGGTTTGAAGGTGTGCCCCCTTTGAATCTATGCTTGAAGATTTAATGCATCTTCTATCAAAGAATCTCTGTTGAATGTAACAGAGGTCATAGTGAACTTACTTTTTTTCAAAATGAATTATTTCACCTTCCCCCTAAATATTTCATTTTATTCATTCTTAACCACAATATATACCATTAATTCAGTTCCCAGGTGCACTGAAATTCCCTTAGCAATAGAACTTTGCCTTATCAATGAATTTGTCTCACCAACTACCTTAAATAGTTTTCATAACTCTTATTAAAAGAGCTTTATAATTTTATGTGGAAAAATACACTTAATAATAAAACTTACTTAGAATTTTAAGTACATTATCTCATTTGTTTCTCATAATAAAGTTCTGTTATTATCCTTTCCTTTTACAATGGAGAAAATTAAAGCTAAAATAGGTTAATTTACTTGGCCAGAGTTACATAGCTAGTAGGTATCTGAGGCAAGAGTCTCAACTTAGTTCTTTCAGATTCCAAGCCTCATTTCTTACATTTTGTGTTACATTAAGTAAACATTCATGTATTTAGTCTTCTTCATTCTGTACATGGAACCAGTCTTTATAATTATTTTCTACGCTCATAGTTCCCCCTATCCTAAAGCTATAATTTATGTATGTCTATTGAACTATTCCAATAAAAAAACAAAACAAAACAAAAAACAAACAAAAAATTATATATATATATATGTATATATATATTTGTTTTGTTTTGTTCTGTTTTGTTATGTATATATATATATATATATATATATATATATATATATATATATATATAAATTATTTGGAACTCTATATATTTCTGAAAAATGGACTTTTTTGTTTCAGTGTTCTTCAATGTCTTTAAATTTATATTGAGACAATACAGAGCCCAGGGCTTTTAATGACAAGACTCCTTTTTGGCCAATACATTTCAGCTAACTGTTCAAATACAGAGGTAGACTAACATGATAGATGGCTTAGAGGGCCAGATTTAGGAGTTAGGTGGAATTTGGCTTCAGGTCCTGTCTTTGATATACATTAGCTATCTTGCCAGGAGTCCCTTAATCTTTTAGTGGCCAGTGCAAGGTGTTAAATCTATAAGTTTCAGGAAAATTGCTGTTCTTTCCACCAATGTGATGATTGAGACCAGTTTCAATTATCTAGAGATGAGGAGAGCCATCTATACCCAGAGAGAGGACTGAGGGAACTGAAAGTGGATCATAAAATAACATTCTCATTCTTTTTGTGGTTATTCATTTGCATTTTGTTTTCTTGTTAGTTTTCTCTCCTTTTTGATCTGATATTTCTTGTGCAGCAAGATAATTGTACACATTTGTTTACATATATTGGATTTAACATATATTTTAACATGTATAACATATATTGGATTACTTGTCATCTAGGGGAGGGGGTGGAGGGAAGGAGGGGAAAATTTGGCTAGAATCAATGTTGAAAAACTATCCACACATATTTTCTGAAAATTAAAAAAAAAAAAAAAAAAAAAAAAAAAAAAGGTTTAATAATGATAATAAAAAAGGAAAATTGCTTTTCTGAATCTGTGGAGGTAGTTTTCATACTATGAGTTACCCCACAAAGACAGATCACATATCTGGAACAACAATAAGAATAAGAAAATTAGGAAAACAAAGACTATTTATTTGTCTGTAAATTTTGGCAATTAAAATTAACCTGATTAAAATCAGACAGGTATGTCTATTTGGCAAAATGTTCTATTGCTGGCAATTTACCTGCAAATAGGCAGTATAGTTAGATCATTATTGAAATGTACACAATTTAGAGAAGAACAAAAAAAAAAAAAAAAAAAAAAAAGAAGCAGAAAACAAACAAACAAACAAAAAAAACACTGAATTTTTAAAGGATTTGGTTTCAAATCTAAGCCCAGCAATCACTGAGGTGACTGAACAAAAGCCTTTGTTTTATCATCAATAAAAAGAAGTAAAGTGGATTAGAGGCTCTCTGATGTCCTTTCTACCATTCCCTTCTGGCAATGAAAATGAAATAATGAAATAAAATCTGTGTATAATAGGTGTGCAGGCAAGTAGTTAGAATTGAACACTAAGGATGAACTATAGCATACTCAACTTCTAAATGGAATGGCTTATTTAGCCAATGTCTATAATACCTAATGCACATCTCTTTAGTCATTACTACTCTTTCTCCAAAATGAGGCTGATAACTTGTAATTTTGAAATGAAGTCCTCAGTTCTGTTCTTCAAATCGCTTATTATATGGTTTTTGTACATTGTACATCAAGAATTTATTTTTTACTCCCTATTTTATGAAGACACATGATATTTATTTGTCAATTTCTGTAAAAGTGGTTTGAAGATTTTATTCAAATATAAAATAATATCATGTTTTACATATCCTTACCTCTTCCTCTTTTCTAGTTAAGTAGTATTAGTCATTGCAGTCTTTCATCTTAAGAAATGCTTTATATTTCTTCTTGAAAATTCAGACAGAAATTTAGTGCCCTGTATAGCACACTATAAAAGTAACTTAATATTGAACTGATACTATAGCTTCTGTACTCATTCCAGGAAATTCAAAATACTTTATACAGAATATTCGATTCTCTTTCTCTTTTTTTTTTCCATTTTACATCATCTTGAACACTATTAATGGTTAGGTTTCATATTGCAATAGCCCAGGTATACTGAAAATATATGTACAATTAGCAAGTTTGATGCCAATTGTCACGTTGAGTTTGACATTTGAGTTCAAGATAAATATTGAAACAGTCATATTCAGTTTAATAAAATCCAGGTTCCTAGTTAATAAAAGGTACTTATTTTTCTTCAGGTCACCTCTGTTTGGTACAGCACAGATCCTGTAGTTTACTGAGTGATGGTCTTAGTGTCAGGAGGATCAGAATCCAAATTCTACTTCAGATATTTTCAGTAGCCACGTGTCATAGGACAGTACACATGGATTCTATAAGATTCAGTTTTTTTATGCATTAATAAGGGATAACAATCTACCTATCTCAATAGGTGAATATGTGGATCAAATGAGATTTAAGATTATATATATGTATTTATGTATTATTATTTATTGAGCAGGGTTTATATGTAAGATACTCTTTCAAAGAACACATACAAATTAAATAGCATATAAATTGTCAAACAAACAAACAAAAAATTGTCAAACAATTCAAGCAGAGAGTTAGAAAAGACAATCCTTCAGAGTCTGCGATCAGGGAAAATATTGAGAAAACTGAGAGATGAAGTGATTTTTGAAGGATATGTGGGATTCAAATAAGTAGAGAAGTGGGGTTAGTGTCAGTGGCTACTGCTGCTGCTACTGCTGTTGCACGTTAATGAAATGCTTTTCTGAAAAGGAGGGAGTTAAAAAATGCAAGATATATGCTGGGGGTCTGTGAATAAAATATTTTGTATAGAACAAGAATTTTAATAAAAAATTACTTAAGCTCCTTGTGATCATCACAATAAAGAACTTGCTACACCAGGGCATTTACCTTGTATTACTTCTGGCACAATATAAATTCCTTGAGGGAAAGAATTGTCAGACTATTTTTTCCCCTTCTCTCCCTTGGTGCATTCAGCATCTCTTAGACATAATGGCTGCTTAATAGAATCTTGTTAAAAGGAGACAACTCTTGGGAAAATGGATAGAGTTCTAGGCCTACATTGGGAAAAACAGGCTCAAATCTGACCTCCTTTACTAGCTTATTTTTTTTTTTTTACATAAAAAAAAAATCAATTAAAACATTTTTATACTATCTATATTCCAAAAATGTGATTAAAATATGAAGCAAAAAACTTCAATTTGAACTCAGTGTGCATGCATTCTCTTTCTGTATGTGGAAAGCCTTTGTTTTATCATCAATAAAAAGAAATAAAAAGAGGTAAAGTGGATTAGCAGCTCTCTAATGTCCTTTCTATCATTCCCTTCTGGCAATGAAAATGAAATAATGAAATAAAATCTGTGTTTTCATCATGAGTCCTCTGTAACAGTTGATAGTAGAAAAAAACATTACTATTCCTGTGTCCAATGATCTATTGGTTCTTCACATTCCCTTTTGCATCACTTCATATATCTTCTCATAATTTTTCTGCAACCATTCTCCTTACCTCTTTTTTGTTTGCTTGTTTATTTGCTATTTTTATTTTTTTAAAAAACATTTATTTTCCCATAGTTACATTTAAAATATTTTTTACATTTGTTTTTAAAACTTTAAATTCTAGATTCTCACCTTTATCTATACTCCTACCCCACCATTAAGCAAACACATTTGAAGCTATGCAAATCATTTCATAAAAGTCATGTTGTGGGGAAAAAAAAAATTGTATTCAAATATAATTAGTTTTGTCTCTGAGTATGGATAGGATTTTTCATCTTTAAAAGTCCTTCTGAGTAATTGTAAATCATTGCATTGCTAAGAATTGCTGTCATTTACAGTTGATCATCCTAGAATATTGTTATTACTTTGTATACAGTATATTTTACTTTGCTTGAGTTCATGGAGGACTTTCCAGGTTTTTCTGAGAGTATCCTGCTCATCATTTCCCATAGAACAAATAATATTCCATCATAATTACATATAATTTATATAGCCCTTCCCCAATTGATGGGCATCCCCTCAATTTCCAATTTTTTGCCCTGAGAAAAGAGCTGCTATAAATATATATTTTTTTAATATATGGGCCTTTTAAAGTCTCTTTTGGGATTCATGTCTAGTAGTAGTATTGTTAGATCAAAAGATATGCATGATATTATAGCCCTTTCAGCATAATTCATGTCTTTTAATCATTAATCAGTTAGGCATTTTTTATCAATTTAACTCAGTTTCCTCTGTGTTTGAGAAATGAGACCTTATTGGAGAAACTTGCTTCCAATATATATATATATATATATATATACATATATATATATATATATATATATATATTTTTTTTTTTTAAGTTACTATTGTTAACTGTACCCCCCCCATTTATTCTACTCTCTCCTTTTACTCTGTCCTCAAAAGTATTTTGCAACTACTCCCTTCTCTAATAAGCCCTCTCTTCTATCACTACTCCCTTCCTATAACTTCTTTGCTTCCTACTTTCTTGCAAGGTAAGAAAGATTTCCATACATATTTTGAGTATTTATGGTTATATTCTTTTTTAGTCAATTCTGTTGAGAGAAAGGTTCAGTTAACTCCTCCTTTTCTCCCCCTCTTTCCCTCTGCTTTAAAAAATAAATAAATAATTTTTTTCCTCTTTTATGGTAGATAATTTGCACCATTCTACTTCTCCCTTCCCTTTCCACCAAGTACATTCCTCTCTAATATCTTAATTTGTTTTTTAAAAAGATATTATCCCTTCATAATCAACTCACACCTATCTTTGCCATATACTTCTAACTATAACTATACTTCTAACTGCCATAATAATTAGATCTTAATGAGTTACAGGTATCATCCCATGTAGGAATGCAAACAGATAAGCCTTATTAAGTCCCTTATAAAGTTACTTTCCTGATTACCTTTTTATGTTTCTCTTGAATCCTGTATTTGAAAATCAAATTTTTTATTCAGCTTTGACCTTTTGATCACAAATCCTCTATTTCATTGAATTTCTACCTTTTCTTATGAAGGATTTTCCTCAGTTTTTCTGGGTATATGATTCTTGGTTGTATTCCTAGCTCCATTGCTCTCCAGAATATTATATTCCATGTCACCTGATCCTTTAATCTAGAAGCTGCTAAATATTGTATTACCCTGACTATGGTCCCACTATACTTGAATTGTTACTTTCTGGATGCTCATAATATTTTCTCCTTAACACTGGGAGTTCCAGAATTTAGTTACAATATTCCTGGGAGTTTTCATATTTTGATTTCTTTCAGGAGGTGATCAGTGAATCTTTCAATTTTATTTACTCTCTCCACCAAAGAGTAAATATGATGGGCAGGCTCTTTTTTTGATCATGAGTTTCATGTAAACTAATCATTTTTTAAATTATTTACTATAAATTATTACTCTAGGATCTATTTTCTAGGTCAATTGTTTCTCCAATGAGATATTTCACATTTTTTCCTATTTTTCATTCTTTCGGTTTTGCTTTATTGTTTCTTGATTTTTCAAAGTTATGAGCTTCCATTTGCTTACTTCTAAATTTTAAGGAATTATTTTCCTCAGTGAGCTTTGGTATCGCCTTTCCCATTTGGCCAATTTTTCTTTTTAAAGCATTCTCCTCATTAGCTTTTTGTATTTCCTTTTGCACTTCTCTCAATTCTTCCCAGAATTTCTCCTTTATCTCTCTTCTTTGGTTTTCAAAATATCTCTTGAGCTCTTCCATTTTCTGAGCCCAATTCTTATTTTTCTTGTAATCTTGAAAGTAGGAACTCTGACTTTATCATCTTCTAAATGTGTTTTGATGGTCCTTGTCAATATTTAGAATTTTTTTTTTGTTGTTGTTGTCTGTTCATTTTGCTAGTCTAACAATCTGCTTTTCATTCTTTACTAAAGCATGGCTCTGTTTCCAGGGTGGAGGATACATTGTCCCAAGCTTTAGGGGTTTTGTGTAGCTGTTTTCCGAAATCCTTCTAGGACTCTTGACTATAAGCATTTTTTCCTGCCCTGGAGTTGTTAGGGCTTCCCTTGCCTCATTGTAAGTGTAAGATATAATACAGTCCTTCCTCAGTGCTAGTAAAGAGACCTGTACCACTGTCACCACTGCCCAATCTACTTTTGGTTTGCTAGTTTCCCAAGGCTCTCTCACCTTACTGACAAACCTTTTCTGTCAACCTTCTAAGTTGTCTTTGGTTTCTCTGAGCTGAGAGGTCTAGGAATGGCCAGTGCTTCCTGCTTTGCTGGCTTTAAGCCTGGGAAGGGGATGCGGCAGGTATGGAACTGCACTTGGGCAGTCTGCCCTAGGACTATGCACTGAACTCCTAACTTGTTGCCACAAATTTTTCTTGCTGACCTTCTAAGTTGTCTTCAATGTGAAATTGTTCTACTCCATCTTTTTATGTGTTCTGAGGCTCTAAAATTCATTGAGTCATTATCTAAAGATATTTGGAACAGTTAGGGGGATTAGCATGATGAGTTCCTTCCTTTTCTCCACCATCTTGACTCACCTCATCATTTTTAAAAATGCATTAGTACTATCTCACAATTATCTATCGCAACATTGTTCTTCTATTCTCAAAATTATGAGAATCTCCAAGATTTTTGTATCTTTTTTTTTTCCCCACTACAGAGTTGTCAAATCATTTTTGTATATATAGGTCCTTTTCCTTTCCTTTTTTCTTTTTTGTTTTCAGCATTTCGTTTTTCCCCTTTATTGTTTTATTTTTTCTGGTTATACATTTTAATAGAACAATAATATTCTATTACTTTCATATACCACAACTTATTCACTCATTCCCCAATTGATGGGCATCTACTCATTTTGCAATTATTTTTTGCACATGTATATCCTTTTCACTTCTTTATAATTTCTTGGTAAACAGATCCAATAGTGACACTGCCAGATCAAAGGGTACACATAATTTAATAGCCATTTTCTTTTTCTTTTTCTTTTTTTTTAATATCTTTGGGATACAGATGTGATAATAGTATTGCTGGGTCAAAGAGTATATCCATTTTTATAGTTCTTTGGATATAGTTGTAATTGTTCTTGATTGCTTGATGCAATTTACAATTGCGCCAACAATTTATCCATAAACCCATTTTCCCTCATCCCCTCCAACATTTATAATTTTTCTTTTCTGTCATATTAGACAAATTGATGTATAAGATGGTACTTTTGAGTTGTTTAAATTTGTATTTTTCTATTCAATAATGATTCAGAACTTTTTTTTTCAAATGGCTTTGGGTAGTTTTGAATTCTTCTGAGAACTATATCCTTTGACTGTTTATCAATTAATTAGTGAATGACTTTTACTTTTTATAAATTTGACTCAGTAACCTATATTTGAGAAATGATGTCTTTATTAGAGAAATTTAATGTACATTTTATTTATTTATTTCATTGTCTGTAGTACCTTTTAGCAAAATGTAGTTTCCTTGATTATTTCTTTTAATTAGGTCTGTTCTTGCTTCTTCTTTGTCTGAGATCATGATTACTACCCCTATCTTTTACTTAAGGTGAAACAGTTTTATCTCTTTATTTGAATTATATGTAAATCTTTTTGTTTCATGTATGTCACTTGTAAACAACATGTTGGATTATGGTTTCTACTCACTTCTGCATTTTGTTTTGTTTTATTGGTAATTTAATTCACATTCACAGTTATGATTATTGACTATATATCTCCCTCCATACTATTATCTTACTTTTTTTTTTTTTTTTTTTGCTGAAGCATGGGGTTAAGTGACTTGAACAGGGTCACACAACTAGGACATATTACGTGTCTAAGGCTAGATTTGAAATCAGGTCCTCCTGACTTCAGGGTTGGGGCTCTATCCACTACATCAACTAGCTTCCCCCATCCTATTTTCTTAATGATTTATCCTTTCCTGTCTTTCATTTTGTTTTCCCTCCATAATGTGTTTTGCTTCTGATAACTGCCTCCTTTAATCTGATCTCCCTTTTTCATCCCCTCTCTGTATCTCTATCCTATTCTCCTATTTCCTTGAGTCAGGTAGATTTATATACCTAACTAAGTATGTATATGGATTCTGCTCTCCTTGAACCAATTTCAAAGAAAATTAAATTCAAGCATTGCTTGCCACCCCCTTCTCTCTTTAATTCTCACTGTAAAATTCGTCTTTACATATATCTTTATGTAAGAAAATTTTCCTTATTCTACCTTTCCCTTCCCCATCCTCTCAGTGCATCCCTATTCTTGCTCTTTCTTTACTTTTTGAAAGATCATTTTAATATAACCCACTCATACTTGTTTCTCTACCTATATAAATCCTTAATAACGATTAAATTTTAGGAGTTACAAGTTTCATCTTCCCGCGTAAGAATGTAAGAAATTTTAACATATTAAGTCCCTTAAGATTTTTCTTTCATGTTTACCTTTTGATGCTTTTCTTGAGTCTTTTGTTTGCATATCAAATTTTCTAAGCAGTGCTGATCTTTTCATCAGTAATTTTTGAAAATCCCTTATTTCATTAAATGTCTATTCCCTACTCCCACCCCAGAAGAATTTACTCAGCTTTGGTAAGTAAGTTATTTTGGGATGTATTTCTAGCCACTTTAACTTCCAAAATAACATATTTCTACCCTACATTTTTTTTTTTTTTTTTTGACACAGAGGACAAATAAGTGGAGCTCTGATTTCTTCAATTTCTTCAACTAGAAAATGGGGATGATAATAGTACTTAGCTTGCAGGATGTTTGTGAGGATTGAATAAAATAATATTAGCAAAAGCTCTTAGCACATGATAGGTGCTATGCTGATATTTATTCCTTTCCCTTCTCCTTAATAAATGTTTGTTGAACTGGATTAAAGCTTGGTCTCTGTTGATGAACAGATTCTGCTTCTTCTATCTCATCTGCCATCTATGGAAATAGGCCATCAAAATCCCTTGTTTTTTTCACTTTCAACTAGTGTAATTAAGAATTTTTTTTTATTATCTATTTAATTTATCTTGAATTACCAATATTTTGTTAGTAGCAATTAGATGATTACAACCAACCAGAGGTTATTAGCATTATCGAAATAATACTAATAACTTAATGAGGTCAAGGAGTTACAGAAAGGAACTTTGATATAACTGATAGAAAGCTAGCCTAAGATTTGAGAAGACTTGCATTCATAATTTAGCTCTGATATATACTTGTTGTGTGACATTGGGCCAGTCATTTAATTTGTAAATATTTTAGGAAGGTTTCTAATGCTACAAATTAGAGGGAAAATGTTGATCTTCATTGGTAGAGAACTGGTAGAGAAAAATACAAGAGTTGCTCATATGAAAGAAATAAGAAGTTTGGCCTTTATTAATTTCTATTATGTATTATAAATTTCTTGCAGCCAGCAGGTTGAATTTGGACACAATGATATACCTAGTGCAAAGACAACTGAAATAGGAATAAAAAGGTCCCATCATTTCCCTATCTCTAAGATGAGAAGATTGAAGTAACTGAGATCTGAGATCCCTTTCAGTTCTAATAGTCTGTATTTTTTCTTCTTGTGATTGTAGTCTCATCGAGCTTTGACATGTTTTATCAGCCTTAATTTCTGAGTAACACAAGCAGGCTAATTTAAAAACGGAAATCAATAACACAAACAACTTCTTGCAGCTCATCTCTTCAAGAATATACATTTTAGAGGAGAGAAGCTATCATTCAGATGCTTATATGCCTCTTTAAAGGGAACTTAGTTTAGTGGTAAGCAAAAAAAAAAAAAAAAAAAAAGTACTAAAATTTACTTTTGCTTCCAACTAAATCAATAGAAGCCACATGTGAGTGCCCGATTTGGATAATAATTTGAGTTTATTGAAATGAACTTAATATGAATATCATCAGATCAGGGGGATAGCTTTGAATTTCCCAAGGTGGGAGAGAGAAATGAAGGGATCTCAGATATCAGGGTAAAGAAGAAATGGGTCTTGATTTTATTAAAATTCAGTTCAAATATTTGTTTCTCTCCAATTATCATTCATTTAATTGGACAAAACATAATCAATAGAAGCTGATATTTAAGATGCCCTCAAGTCACTGGTATCTTGATATATTACTGTCTGACAATGTTCATTGTTTGAAAGTGTACACAAAGCTTCAGTGAACTTCTAGTAAGTCACCAAGCATGTTAAAAATGTATGAAAGGAATATATTAGATATGATTTTTAAACTAAAAATTAAAATCACATTTCCATTCCCTTAGGAAATGCATGTAGAACCCTTTAAGGGCTAGCTATGTCATTCTGTTCTAGTCTTTTTTTTTATTTTTTTATTTTCCTTTATAACAATTTCATCTGCAGGAGTTCATAATGGTGAGAACTACCTTTATAAGAAATACAAAGAATAATAAGAAAAAATCTTTCTTCACCTTTCTAAAGTACATTTCTTCTTTATTTTTTTTAATGTGAGCTATTTTGTGTTTCTTTTCATTACTGCATGCATTGTAAATGGCATTACTGTGGTATCTTGAAAAGAACCTTACAATAAAGCCTACTAGAAAGATTTTTAAACAAAAGAATTTTCTCCATAAAAGTAATGCAATTAGATAAATTAGCCAGATTTACTATGTAAGTGTTTTTCATGATGAGAGTGATATTGTCTCTTTAGAAATTTTTTTTAAGTGTTATCATTTCATTATAGAGACACCAGCCTATGGTGGTTAATTCCATGAAATCTTTTCAATTCTCCTAGTCCCTTCTCCCAAGTCCCAGTCTTCCCCCCAAATTAATATCTTGTGAATCATTTAGAAAGTTTTCTTTATTTTTTCTTCCTGCAGATTAAGTTAAAATGACCAATTATGTTTGACTTTTGAAGGTAACTCATCAGTCAACTCCTTAAGATAAAACAGACTTAAAAGTGCTACTCTGCTTTATTTTGAAATAAAAATCAAGGCAGTTAAATATATATATCCATATAAAGGACAAAAGTTTCTTGATTTAAATGAATTAATAAGAAAGTACATTGAATTTTCTTCAGGGTTTATAAAAGACATTGAATTCCTCAGCAGTATAATTCTATGCATTAAAGAAGATAATGATAAGGAAGGATGCTGTTAGAACCGGAGAATGAGAAGCACCTGTCAGAAAAATTCCTCAGGGATCAAGTTTTTGTTGCTGCCTTCTGGGCCAAGGCACCCACTCACTCACATGAATCAGAAGGCTGTGATAATCTTTCCTTCTTTACTCTTACCTATCTTGAGGGATGAGCTTAAAATTTGTTTTTCATTTCAAGGCTATTTACTTAGTCTACTGTATATAAGGGTAGTCAAGGATGGTTAGGACATGCATGTCTGTGTTCTAATACTTCCAAATAATCCTATTTCCTTGGCTCCTGTACTTTACAGTTGAGGAAATAGGAAAAGAAATATAAACCCATTTTCTAAGCCATGAGCATACCAAGGATTAGAGAATAACCACAACATAAAACTCCTGAAGAAGGATCTCTGGGTAAACATAGTATTTTGGAACTGTGATTTTTGAAGTTTCATGCCTCTGTTTCTCCCAAAAGCTCTCTAGCTGTGTGTCTTGAATCTTGTCATCCCGGCCCTCTGGTTGCATTCCATAAAGTGGTTTTATTATTTTCTTTAATCTAGCTATCTTCATACCTTATTAATGGTCCTAGTGAAAATAAATAGAAGGCACAACTTTATTGATAGGCAAAGCCTCAGCTCCAAAAGCATGAGCCTTAGTGTAAAGCAGAACTATTTGGTTCAAGTTCCCTGAAGCTTAACATATTGCATCCAGTTAATATTTTTTCTCCCATCTCAGTCTACCCTCCAAGAATTCTAATTTTGTCCTTTTCCTATATTTTAAACTTCCAGAAGAAAAAAAAAAAGACAAAACAAAACTACTACTGTATTTTCTAGGATTTTCAATATATATTGTGCAGAACCAAGAGAACATTGTATACAGTAACAAGAAGACTATGTGATAATCAACGATGATGAACTTGACTTTTTTCAAAATGAGGTGATTCAAGGCAATTCCAATAGACTTGCGATAGGAAGTGCCATCTGCAAACAGAGAGAGAATTATGGAGACAGAATGGGGATCAAAGCAAAATATTTTAACCTTTTTGTTGTTGTTGCTGTTGTTGTTATTGTTTGTTTACTTGTGTTTTTTTTTTCTTTCTCCTGTTTTGTTTTCCCCTCGATCTGATTTTATCACACAGCATGATGAATATGGAAATATGTTTAGAAAAACTGCATGTATTGTATTTAACTTATATCAAATTGCTTGCTCTGCATGTATTTTAAAAAAATAATATGCTATTAAAATTTTTAAAAATATGAAATTACCAAAACATACAGTGTAGAAAGATTAAGTGGTTTAAACTACACCATTAATTAATTTAAGCATGGCTTGCTTGTATAGTTCATTCTTTGTAATTCCTTGCTCTATGATTCCTGACCTCCCTTTAACAAGTGACTGTAACTTCTCTCTTCAAAAATATCCCCTTATTTGGGCATTTTAGGAGGTCCAGATTCAATGGACAAAACACTTAATTTGTAGTTAGTGGATCAGAATTCAAAATCTGATTGCTACCACTTGTTATGTATATTTGAACAGGTAAATATTTGCGCTTCTGTCTCTTATTTCAAAGTTAGGGTTTGGATTAGATGACTATTAGATCCTCTTTCAGCTGTAAGCTATAATTCAATAAAATTATTGCGACTTCAATAAAGCATGAGGATGATGATGCTAATAAGAATAATAGCTAATATTAATATAGCACTTACTTATTAAGTACCAGACACTATGCTAAGAGCTTTACAATTAGCATTTCATTTTATTATCCTTACATTAACTGTGGAAATTTGGTTTTAGTATGATCATAATGTTGTAAATGAGGAAACTAAGAAAAAGAGAAGTCACAACTACTAAATATTTGAGGTCAAATTTGAACTCAGATTGCCTAATTTCAATCCTGGTGCTTTAACAATCACAGCACCTTACCCCAGCTCAAAAAAAAAAAAATCCTCTAGGAAATGAAATATCTGAGTATATTGCCATTATTTCAGATGATGGCAAAGGAGGTTGAATTTAATAAACATTTATTAAGTACCTATTAAGTCTCAGACACTTTCTGAAAAGTAATAGTTAAACTCTTTCATATTTCACTTTGAGTGGTCAGTTCCACTAAAGACTCCAAGGAGATGCTTGAAATGGAAACTTCCAGCCAATATACCATATTAATCAGAAGCACTGCCCAAAGATAATGCTTTTCAGAAAAGTGAAAGGATGGGTTATCAAAATTCTGTTCCTCTATTCGATTCAAGGGGGGAAAAATTCCCACCTCAGTTTCTGTTCCTTATAAAGAAACTAATCTAAGAAAACACATAAACAGACAAGACAGGCTAACATTTTTTTATGAGTAACAAATTAAGAAAGATGAGTGCTTTGAACCAGTTCATTTCTGGAAAGGTTTCAAAATGCATTAGATAAGGATTCAATTTTATAATTTTACCTGTCCCAGTCTAATCATACCTTCTATGAATGAGAATTCTTCATTTACCATAACATTTCATGACAGAGTTGGGACCAAAGATTCTTTTTTATTGGTTGGTTTGTGAGGTAGGATCAGTACCTTATTTTGGGCAGCACTAGAGTCTAGGGAAACAAAAACTCTAAGCTCTCCAATTGGGTATCAGTCTATACCCAAAAGAATAATAATAATAATAATAACAATAAAAATAAAAATGTAAGGAAATAGAGAGAAAACAAAAATTAGAAAAGTTATTAAAATTCATTTAGTGAACAAAAAGTAAAAAAAAATCTAGTACTTATATAGAAGTAATAGATAGAGATAGAGATATATATGGAAATAAATATAGATATAAAGGAGGGATGATAGTATCAAATCTTTACCTATACTAAGACATTAGTTATCTAGATTATCTGTTTCACATGCATTTGCAGTTTCATGTGCATTTATAAATTGTATTATATTTTATATTATAGAAATGCTTATTTTATTAGTTAAATTAAAAATAAAATAAAATAAATAATTTAAAATATATCTTTTTTCAGGTTTTTCCTGTCTCTGTTATTTTAAGAGAGCATTATATTTATAACCTCAGGTTAAGTCATTATGTATTCCTAATTACAGATTAATTTGAAAGAGATAACCAAGTACCCAAAGAACTAAAGTATATTTTCTCACACTTTCTAGTTGTTTTTCAAAAGACCTTTTTAATCATCTAATTTATGTTAATAATAGTCCATGGAATTGTGGAATAAAACAGCTATAAAATCTCAGATTTGGAAAAGAACTTCAGAGATTATCAAAATAAATTTAATTAACCTACAAGAATATTATTGTCAAACAAAAATCAAAGTACATGCTAAGAATTCCAGTTGTGATTATCATGATGGATTTCCTTCTCCTCTCCTCCTTCTTCCATCCCCTTCCCTACATCCCCCAAAGAGATAGAGCCAAATAATAACTTATGAAGTTCTTGTGATAGGAGAGATCTACTAAGTAGAAGGAAGAAAAGCCCATCTCTCCCTGGATTTTCACACTTTCAGGAGGCTTCCAGATACCAAACTATTAAAACACAGATTTGCTAGGAAAATTTCTCCATATCATGTTTAAATCTATCTCTCAGAACCTTATACATATTTGCCACAAATCTAGTACTTGTAAGGAAACAAGAGTCCATCTAAATAACAAAATGCACAAGTTGAAACTTGCTGGCACAAACACTAAGAAAAATGATATTGTCCTCAAAGAATATATGAAGAACAAAATATGCTTTCAAAAAGAATACAGTAAAGGATATTAAAAAAAAAAAAACTATTAGAGTAGTATCTATCCTTAAAAAACAAGAAAGGTCACAGAAATAACAAATTTGATCTTTATAAGATATAAATATCTTTCATCAACACTGAGATGAAAGCTTAAGGAAAGCAAGATTCTAATGTGTTCCAGTCATTATACGAGGTGCTATATTTCCTTTTTAAGGAAAATACACTTTCTCTACCAGCTGACTTTGAAACCTCTTTGCAGTTAATTTTTCCTGTGGGCATTAATGAGTGTTAATTTGTTGTGACCTGTGTCAAAAACTTAAAAGCTTTTGTATAATTTTTCATGCTAATGCAGTTTGTTTATTCTTGTTTTAATGCTTCAGCACTCACAGTAAAACATTTTTATGAATATGTTACACATTTATGGGAAACAACACATCATTCTTAAGCATATGCAATAGTGTGCTGTTTCCTACATTATCTGTAGGCCCTTTGGATGTTCATGACCCATATCCTCATATTAGAACTAATGTGCATTAAATCTGTTGTGTGCTCTAATAAAATTGAAAAATTACATTATTAAACACCCATTGCACACTGTTTCTAAGTTCTAATGACAATATCAGCCAAGTTCCTTCGTTCTATGATCTGCTTAAATATTTCAGAGGGAGGCAGTGCAGTATAAAATAAAACATGCTGGTCTGAAGCTAGGAGATTGGGGTCCTAACTGTTCTTCTAAATTGCTTTGTGAGTTTAGACCAGTTTCCTAAGCTTTCTATTCATATATTTTTTCATTAATAAAATGATAGTTTTAAAGTAGATTATCTCTAAGGTCCTTTCCAGTTTTTCCTTGTATGAACATGGCTTAAGATATGTGCTTTTCTAATTTTCTTGCTGACAAACTGTCAGTGTTTCATATAATAACTATTTTTCCTGATAAATCATCTTAATTTTCAGGGGGAGAGGGAAGACCCTCTTCTTAAGGAATGAGTTTTTCTCATATCAGAATGTCTTGAAAGTTATATTTGCTATAAGGACAATATCAATTGAAGATTAAATAACTTTTCAATTATATTAGAGAAACATTTCATATTCACTAGTTTATCTTTATAGTACACATAAACATATGAACATATTTATCATTTAACATGCAAAAATCAGGATATTTGTAAATGAGTACTCAGAATACTGTTTTATGTGCATCTTTAAATACCCATTATTAACAAATTGCTGCTGCAGAATATATTATCACTCCAACTATGGCACTGTTGGATCTCAAGTATAGATTCTAATAACATCTGATTAAAATGCAAAAAAAAAATGCAAAAAAGCAAGTCATATTAGAAATGAATTATAAATCTTTGTAAGAATAATAATTTAATAGCATATGATAAGGAATTCTAATCTCCAGGTCTGACAAATTTATAAATAGAAATAGACTGTAAGAGTTAACAGGCACAATGGGTGCACTAGACCTTTAAAACAAGAATCAGGCTGCAGTAGTGCTTCATATGTGTGGAGGAAAGGATTGCTATATGATGTTGATTGTGATTTCAAATTCAGCTATATAGTAAGCACTCTAATACTTCATGATTTATCAGCAAAAGCCAAAAATTTCCCTCTTGGTGCATCATACTTAGTTGTAAAGTAATTTCAATATATTATGCATTTTAGCAATGAGCAGAATGGTTCAGTAATTAAAGAACCAGATGATTATTTAGAATGTACTGACATTCTAGATTTCCCAAACAATTGCTTACATTAAGCTTTATTTATTTATTTTAAACTTCAGCCTGAAAAGACCTTCAGTTCAAGGATACTAATGCTATGAGAATGTTATTTCAATGATATAATCCCTGATCTACAATTGAACATTATCAGTAGTTAATTTAAGTCTAATTCAAGTAATTCATTCTCATTATCCAAGTTATTTTAATGTTATATAGGCATTTTCATTGTAACATAGTGTTAACCATTATTGGAATTTGAATTTCAATCATGATTTCCCCTATAATCTAACTTCCATCCTAATGTGAATCATTTTGCAGTAGCAGTTAGAACAAAACTCCTGGGGGCCTGCTTCACTAAATACTTATTCATACTCATGAATAATTAAAATTGCTCACTTTCTTTTGACTTTATGGAAAGCAAGAACATTTCCCAACTGATTCATGTAAGTAGGCATGACCATTTGATTTTTATGATATCTGAATAGTTACCTTGATGAAAATCCATTTCAAATAGAAGTAACAATATCTCTCTATCAAATGTTGAAGGATAGTTTTTAAGAGCTGGAAAACAGGGATTATTCTCAGAGCAGAACACAATTTTCAGAAACTAGAATGATTCTTGCATTTTAGGAGATAGAAAAAAATTATCTTTTAACTCTCCTCAGCAATTATATTACATACCTTAGCCTTACATTTTATAGACCTATAAATGATCAATAAAAAAACTATCAGTCTCCTGGCTTTTTAAAAATTGTCTCCTTGACAATTGTGCTAGGTAATGCAGTAAATAGAACACCAGCTCTGAAATCAGGAGGACCCGAGTCCAAATATGGTCTCAGACATTTAATACTTCCTAGCTGTGTGATCCGGGGCAAGTCACTTAACCCCACTTGCCTCAGGAAAAAAAAAGAAGAAAAATTACCTCCTTTATGTTTTAAATGTTCCTGTTCTGTAATGCTCTTATACTGGCCCCATCTATATGCTTGAATTTCCATAAGAAAATTAATGTTTAAAATGAAAGAAGGAAAGAATTAATTTCCTCATTTCATGGATGAAATCATGAAGGAAAAATAAATTATTTAGTAATGATTATACTTGATAAATGTATATATATATACACACACACACATATATGTACACACACACATATATATATGTATATACACACACATATATATATATGTGTGTATATATATATATATATATATATATATATATATATACACATATATATGTGTATATATGTACGTATTGACTAGTGGATATATTTAAAATGGAAAACTACCTATTGATTCAGTCAGGAAATGGAGTAATAGAACTTGAGATCTCCCTGGACTAATATTGGTGCTAGCACAGTATCATTTCATAAAATGGCATACATAAGTGAAAAGCATAATACAAGTTACCCATGAGAATAATATTTGAAGAGAATTTCTTTTACATTGTCAGAAAGAATCATTATCACAAATAAAATAACATCACAGATACATCAATGCCTTCTATGTCAGAGATTCCTTTCCAGAGCCCTTCAGTGCCTCATATTCATACTCTTATCTCTTCTAGACAAAGAATGCTACAATTTCTAGCTTTTAATTCCATGAAGAGAACACTTCCATTTGTCCTGGAATACTTGTCCTTTTAATGAAATGAAGATCATACATACCCATGGACCAGGAAGCAGCTTTTTTACTCCCAATTGGTAGTGAAAGAATAGAACGCTTTCTGAGTATAATGAGTTAACAAACATTTGTTAGGTGCTTATTTTGAGCCAGGTAATATGCTTAATTTGTAGACATACATAAAAGGCCAACATATGCTCTCTGTCTTCAAGAACCTCCCATTATATTTAGAAAGACATATAAATAACATACATATATATTTATGCATATTTGTATATATATATATGTTTATATGGATATATACAGATGTATATGTAGGTGCACACACACCACACACACACACACACACACACACACACACACACACACACACACATATATGTATGTATATACAAAGTAAATTGAAGATAATCTCCTATGAGTAATTGATGGCAAGGAATCTAGAAAAACTAAGATGTGAATGCAAATAGCAAGAGCATTTGAAGCATGATAGTCACTGAAAAAACATGAAGGCAGGAAAATGGAGTGTTGTATGTGAGTAATGGTTCCATCACAGATAATAAGTAGGGGAGCAAAGTATAAGAAAACTTGGAAGATAAGGAAAGGGGAGGTTACACAAAAATTTAAATAATTCATTTGAAATCACTTTAAAGGAAGCTATATTTGATATTGGAGATTATTGGAGTTGGGGAGGTGATAGGAGTAAATTGATACTTAACAAAGATCAGTTTGAGAGCAGAGTAGTGAAGTGGGAGACTCTTGAAATGGGAAACCAATTAGAAAGCTATTGCATATGTAATTACCACTTACCCAGACTGAATATATTAAAAGGTTTCTGTTCTTAGAATTTATTTTGACTAGGGTATAACAGGTTCATTGCTCCTTTAAGTCCATAAGGAAGTATACATGTTCCAAATGTGCCTTTTCATAATGCTTCTGAATAATTAGAGGATTAATTACAAATGAGAGTCTATATACATAATGTAAAAATTCATACAGGGTGCAGTGGATAGAGCACCAGCCCTGAAGTCAGGAGGACCTCAGTTCAAATCTGGTTTCACACACTTAACACTTACTAGCTGTGTGACCCTGGGCAAGTCACTTCACCCCAATTGCCTGAGAGGAAAAAAAAAGTTAAGTAATGCAATTTAATTTCAAAATAAAATTAAAGTCAATATAATTAAAAGTAACTCAACAACAGTGACTTTTTTAAAAATTGTAAGAATATATTCAGACATTTCAAAGAAAAAGTCTTTTGTAACAATATTTAGTTTATGTACTATATTCTAAATCAAATATAGCCAACATGTTATTGTTGTACTTATGTAGCAAACAACAATAACAACATAATAAAACAAACCAGCAACAAAGAAATAAAGTAAAATAGTTTGGAATATTGTGTTCAAAGGTTTTAAAATAGTTGTTAAGTGCTTGCTTTAGTATGCTATAGAACAAAATTTTAGAGGTAAAATAATAACTTCCACCCTAAAAACTTCATCTGCAGTTTTCACAAATGTGCATGCATCTTCTACTTGATGTAATGGCATACTATAATCAAACCAAGCAGACAATTCTGCTTTTTGAGAACTGTAGTTCTTGGGAATTTTCCCATGCATTGAATCAATCTCCACGTACTCTACAATTGCCATCAGCTTCATCTAGTTTTTCCAAGCACAAATCTGATTCCTCTTCTATGCAATAACCATTTTTTTTTTTTAATAATAGACAATAGCTATTATTTCCACTGAATTTTCAATCAATTTCAGCACATTTTCTAAAAATATTCACTTATTTTGCATGACATCTCTATCATATATTCTTTTTAAATTTCTTCTCATTTGATACTAATGTTCATAATTGTTCTTATGGGGTAGTAATAACTAATAATACTCTCATAAGGTAGTACATAGTAATATATTCACAGAAAAGTGATTCCAGAATGATATCTACATCAGTAATTAATTAATCCCTGTCTTTTAATAAAATAAATTTCATATTTTTAAGATGTTATTTATGTTCTCTGGTGCTCAGAATATTTTAACCACTTTCTCAAAGAACATAGTTTCCACATATAGTTATGAGATATTTCTGAGGTTTTGTTTTTTTTTTTTTTTTTTTTTTAGCATCTTTAATATCTTATGTATAAACACATTTCTTTATCAACACATACTTATCAACACATATACATATGCACATGTAGAGGTTAAGAGAGACACAGGGAGTTATACAGATATGTATTTTGTTGTCCTTTATTTTCATTGAAATAACTAAATATTAAAGCTATGTGATATGGGTTTTGAGAAAAGGGAGTCTGGATATATAATTTAATCAGTATATGGAACCCCTAGTGTAGGAATTCTATCAATAATCATGAGCAACTCATTATAAAATCACAGTTTTAGAAATTGTTCTGGTTAGTTAAAAAATTAAGCAATGGGCATATACTAAGTGTCGAAAACAAAACTTTAGTCCAATATTCTGATTTCCAAAGCCATGCTGTTTCTCTTAATGTGCATAATGATTTAATTTGAGAGAGAGGGACTACAAGTTATTTGAAGATTTTCTCTATGGCCTTACCCTTTGTAACAGATGTTGTATCCTATGCAACAGATGTTGAAACATAAGCTGCAATTGTCTTCACAGTGGACTCTTTGCAAATATTTATCAGAAGCACTGACACATGAAATGAAAAAAAAAGTTCAATGAAATGATATTTCTTTTTGCCTTTGGATAGATGATAAAAAACACTGATGTTACCTTCTTTGTAAACCTGTGAGCCATCCTTTAATTTAGCAAGTTATTATTTTTCTACTTTTAATTATAATGAAAATGTTAATATTAATATGTTTCATTTTATTTCATACTATATGCACTTGCTGATCACTAGAGGATTAATAGCTTTGTTATATGCATATATGAATAGAGTGCTAGGTCTGGAGCCAAGAAAAATTGAGTTCAAATCCAGCTTTAGGTACTTACTAGCTCTGACCTTTGGCAAGCCATGTAACATAAAATTATGTGGAGATGGAAATCCCAATTCACTCCAGTATTTTTTACAAGAAGACTCCAAAAGGGATCATTAATAGTTAGACATAACTGAAATAGATAAACAAAAACAAGAAATTCTATAAATTCTCTAATTCTTAGCACATCGAATTTTTTTTTTGTTGCTATCATTGTAGAAGCAAAATCCTATTTCATTGAACTAAGGAATATTTGGCTTTTCTGTTTAACATGAACAAAGAATTTGTAGAGTTATTACTCCTGAACATCTTCTATGTTTAGCTAGAGTGACTTTTAGAATACAAATACTCCAGTTCTGAACTTTGCTTATAGACTGTATTGCAGTCATATATATATATATGTATATATATATAACAGTTACATACATATAGGTAGAAAGGGTAGCTAGGTGCTATTGTGGATAGAGTGTTAGGTGAAAAGTAAAGAAGAGTTGAATTCTAATCCAGCCCCATACACTTCCCAACTATGTGACAGTGAAAGAGACAGACAGAGAAAAAAAGGGGTAGAGAAACAGAGAGAGATGATATCAATATTTAATCTGAGAAATTTGTTATGAATATTTCCTCAATTATTCACCTTCTAAGTTTAAATAAATTTATTTTGTTTGTGCAAAAAGCATTTCAGTTCTAGATAATAAAAAGTGTTCACTTTATCTTTCAGTATCATCTCTATCCCTTGTCTCAGAAAAATTTCTCTTCATATTTATAGTTATGAAATAGGTCTCCTTTCCTTCTTCTCCACCTATTATATTTCAGTTACTGAGCTAAGTAAATGAAAAGGTGAAGTAGAATCTCTATTCTTATGTAGTTTATAATCTATTTTTAATTTATTTTTATTTATTTATTTATTTTTGCTGAGGCACTTGGGGTTAAGTGACTTGCCCAAGGTCACACAGCTAGGCAGTGTTAAGTAGCTGAGGGCAGATTTGAACTCAGGTCCTCCTGACTTCAGGGCCGATGCTCTTTCTACTGCACCATCTAGCTGCCCCTGTAGTTTACAATCTAAAGAAAAGTTTAACTTGGGTTTAACTTGAAATTGGAACTAATAGAATATGTGTCCTTTAACAAAAGAAAGTTTACTTAAAAAGAGCATGTTTTCTGCAAAGGGTAGTACTGATTTAATTGATATTCTTAGCTTCACATCTGTATTCAGAAATGAGCACAGTCATTGTGTTGAATCATGGAAGAAGTTCATTCATCATATCTGAGGACCCCTGGACATCTATTGAGATTCTGAGATCTGAAACAAAGGAGAAAGACCAGCAAAAAAAAAAAAAAAAAAAAAAAAAAAAATCCTTGTTTTCTAGACTTCTTTTAACTTTTTCTACTGCTGGTCCCTTTTTTCACTTGAGAAATTTCTATATGCCTCCATCTAGAATTTGAGCTGAGGTATTTCTGGCAGTATTCATGCATGTGCAATGCAAAATACACATATTGTGTTTTCAAAACCAAGAATATAGTGAAGTCTCACAATGCAACAACATGTGCAAGTCCTGCTGGAAACAGATCCATTAGGCATTTATTATGGATTAATTTTTGATCATTATATTCAGAAACCTCTTACTATTGCCAAATTTGTTTTCTGGAATAGCTACATTCAGTTACACAATCCCTTTTGGCGACATGATCCACAGTTTAAGAAACTTTGTTCTAGACCAATCAAGACTACAACTCAGATTTATGATCTTTTCAACAACAAAGACAACCTGGTTTACCTAGGAAGGATCATAGTAATTTTATTAGGATAAAGAAATCCCAAACGGAAGCTCATTTTAGTAATGTAGGTTAGTACATAATAGTAGTTTCTTTGGATCTCACAGTTTTATTATAGTATAGTTTTTATAGTATAGTTTTAGTGTAGTTTTGTTTCATTAAAGGATTATGAGATTAGCTTTCCAGGGTCACACAACCCCTTTGTAACAAAGTTAGGACATGAAGCTAAATATTCCTTGTTCTGATATCAATTTCCTATCCACTATATGACACTACTTCTCAAGGACCTCAGCCCATATTGAAAAATCAGTCAAGCCTAAATGAATGAATAGGTCTTGCTTCTATAACACTGTCAAATGGATATTCACTTAAAAAAAATGTGACTTGGCCACAAGGAATTAGGAGTGTGAAGAATTCAGGGGTAAAAAAGTAAATAAATAAAACAAACAAACTTTGGTAAGATTTCTGTGAATTGAATCAAAGTGAAGAAAATAGAAGCAGAAAAACAATATTCATGATGGCAACAATATTGTAAATAGAAATAACAAGAACCAATATATCATGTATTTCTAAAAGAAATTTTGTTCTCATTGAACAGTGGAGAAAATATATATTTCCCTCATTTTTATAGATATTGGGGACAATAAATTTGTGATATATTTTCAGTTATTTTGAATATGTCAATTTATTTTTCTGAACAGCTATTTTGCTTTCTTTTTTTCTTTTTTTTCCATCACTAAAAGGGTAGGAGAAAAAGGTATTTTTTTCATAAATAATTATAACATAAAAGCAAAAAGCATTGATAAAAGATAAGTTAAGAAACATGCTAGTTGGAGCCAGGTTACAATTTTTAAATTTAAAATTTTTTGTTAAAAATCATCAGCTTCATATAGACTAATATTATTCTCATGATACACAGTACACATGGTATACAAAATAATCTATATAAAGAATAATTTATTTTGTTATTTTAAACTATTTTGCATAAATATTCATTTTTAGACTTACAGAAATACATTTGGAATTAGCAAATATCATTTCACTAATAATATAATGATGTATAAAATCAATGTTTCCTTAATATTTTCAATTGTTTTTAACCTGATTCATTACCTCATTCTAGGAACTCTGTGGCCTTCCATTAATTGACTATAGGTAGGGAAGTCAGACCAGAAATTTGTGTAGTTTAATTGACACTCATAAATCTATCTAGGTAATTTGATAATTAGGTTTCTCTAGTCTTGCCAGCTGATCTTACCTCCTTTTCACTCCAGGTAAGCATGATTTGATTTCTGTGAGCATCCATTTGTAACATGTACAAAATGAGTTGCTGTCAACCAGTATCAAATTACATTACTCTTTTCCATTCTCACTATGTACATAAAGTAGCAACAACTTGATAAATGAGATTTGTCACTGAAAAGTCTTTCAATAAAATACACAAGTTTATAATTCTAAACATAATGGCATTTTCCTCAAAGAGATGTCAAGAGAAAAAAAAAAGTAACATTTTTAAGGAAAATCAGAAAAAAGAATACTCACAACCTAACCATTAGCTATTAAATTTTAAATTTTGGTTAAACTAAATTCTTAGGAATTCTTTTATAAACCTTTCTTTTTTCATTGCTTCTTTATTTATTCTGATGCCCTGAATGTTTTTCTGTCAGTTATAAAATTCCCCCAATATCATTAGTTTTTACTCATTTTGTATTCTTTTTCCTTTAATAGTGCTTTATTTTTTCCCAGATACATATCAAGAAAAAAAATTAGCATTCATTTTTACAATATTTTGAGTTCCAAATTGTTTTTCCTCCCTTTCTTACTCTCTTCTGAAGGTGGTAGGCAGTTCATTATAGTTTAAGCATGTGTTATATAAAACATATTTCCACATTAGTCGTAATTGTGAAAGAAAAAAAAAACAGATAAAAAAAAAAAACATGAGAAAGAAAAAAATAATTGAAAATATATGTTTTGATCTGCATTCAGAATCCATTAATTATTTCTGTACATATGAATAAAACTTTCTTTCATGTGTCTTTTTTACTTGTCTTGGATCATTGAATTGCTGAGAAAATCTTAATCCTTTAAAATTAATCATTACACAATGTTGCTGATACCATGTACAATGTTTGTTTTTTTTTCCAATTTTGTTCATTTCACTTTGCATTGCTTCATACAAAGTCTTTCCAGATTTATTGTTGTTGTCTTTTTTCTGAAATTTGCATTCATCTTTTTTTTTTTATTGTACTTAGTACTTATGCTAGTATTCCATAGTATTCCATTATACTCATATGCTCCAGCTTGTTCAGTAATTCCCCAAATTATGGATATCCCCTCAATTTCTAATGTTTTGTCACCATAAAAGGACTGATATATATATATATATATATATATATTGTACATGTAGGCCATTTCCCCTTTGTTAATGATTTCTTTGGAATACAGAATTTTGTTGCCCTTTGGGCACAGTTTCAAATTGCTCTCCAGAATAGTTGGATCAATTTACAATTCCACCAATGATCTTTAGTGTCCCCATCTCACCACATCTCCTTCAATATTTGTCACTTTTCTTTTTTTGTCATATTAGCCAATTTGATAGGTGTGAAGTTGCTTTAATATGTATTTCATCAAAGGTACTTTAAAGCACTTCTTTATATGACTTTAGATAACTTAGATTTCTTTATCTGAAAACTGCCTGTTTGTATCTTTTGATCATTTATCAATTGGGGAATCAATTTTATTCTCAGAAAGTTGACTCAGTTATCTATATAGTTGAGTGTAAGGATTCGGTTCCCGCAAAACAAGAAAAGGGAATTGTAAGAACCCTTTAAATGGGCGGCACCACAGCACATTGGGAGATTGAGGCCCAGAAGTAATTTCTGTAGATATTAGGACTGCCTTGTAGGTGGGATCTTGGCCACGTTGAAATAGCTTCGTAATGGGTGACTCTCTCACTGATTGGCCGTGTGTGACCTCACAGGCCCTTTATAAGCCCACTGCAGGCAGCAGTCGCTCTCTTTAACCTGGTGCTCTTCACCCTGGCTCCCTAGGCTGGGGTAGCCAAGTGTATTGTTCACTTTCGGGCTCAGTTAGATAATTTCATTCAACAGATAATAATCAGATATCCAGGGATGGGGTAGAGATGGGGAGGAAACTCTCTCCTCTTTCCTTTTATCTTCATCTTGACTCTACCTATAGAAAATCAATAAAAGACTATCTCAAGCTCTCTCATCTACATAAAGGGAGATAGTGAAAATATAAATTGTTTATTTAAAATCTTCTTTCTTCTTTTATTAATCATTTCTTTTGTTGTTGTTGTTGAGTAAACTTTCAATTACAGAAGGGGATAGTATATAGAGACTAGTTGTACATATCCCTTAGCAGGGATCCCAAACTTCATTCCTATCTCTCATGGAGCCAAAGCAAATGGCTCAACTGGATAAAAATAAGATTAAAATAGGATAAAGCCCTTATTACACATGATTTTCATGGAAATTGATTCTTACAGTTAATTGTATAAAACAGCATGAGCCCAATTAACTCTATTAAAACAAGAACACAAAGTGCATGGGTGGTGACATGAGAAGAAATAAAATTTTAGAAATGACACAATGAGGAAAAAAAAAACATTATGGAAAGACAATGGTGGTAATTGTAAAACCATGTAAAACCAATGTAAAACCATGCTAAGATTTTAAACTCACAATATGTTTAAAGCACTATGAAAGTGCCATGATAAATGGAAAGGGAAAAAGACAGAATATATTTAGCATTTACTTCATGTCAGGAACTGTGTTAAGTACATTAGAAATAAAATCTCATTTGATCCTCATAATAACTCTTGCAAGATAGATAAGATCTCCTTATTATAATAGAATATTATAATACGATAATTATGATATAATATCATATATGAGAAAGACTGAGGCCAAAAGATTTGCTGAGAATCACACAGTTAATAACTGTCTGAGGGTGGATTTTATCTCAAGTCCTCCTGCCTCCAGGCCCAGTTGTCTATATGCTCTTACCTGGCTGTCTCTGAATACCAGTAATTCCATAAGAGAAAAACAGTTGCATGCAAAAAGGGTAATGCTATCATAGAAAACTATTGTACTAGATCAAAATATTACTCAGGCAAACACAAACTAAGTGATATATAAAAAATAGAAAGACAGGGAAAAGCAATTACTAGAATAAATGGAAGTATAATCAACAAGACCTTGATATTGAAGAAAATATTTCTTCTGGTCTGAAAAGTTTTTTTAAAGATTTCCTTTGGTAATAAGATAAAATTACCTGAAGATAGAAATGGGAACTTTTAATTTTATAGTATTTGCAAAGGAGAAGAGCCATTGATATTTTTGAGTAGAAAAACAGCATGAAAAAGGGATGTTTTGAAAAGATAAGAAGGAGAAAAATAAAATAAAATGCTTTAGAAAATAAGAATATATAGAATGAGAGAAAAAGATGATAAGAAAGAAAGAAGGTAAAAAGGTAAAAATGAAGAGAGATAATATATTAAAAAGTCTCTTTAAAATAAATAGTGAAATTCAGAATTGATCTGCTTGAAGATCAAATATCATCACTTGTCAAATGAATCTGAAGCTTCAGGTAGAGAAGAAATGGGCTTAGTGGATATGAACATACTTTTGTCCTAAACCAGTGTTAACACCTATGATCCTAAGAATAAGTGAATTGCAATGTAATGTAGTATTGAAACTTTTTTTCTCTCATTTCACTCTGAAACTGGAGGACAATAGATTTACAATATCAAGATACCATGGTCTGTAAAATAAAGAACTTTTTTCTTAACATGTACTTTATAGTAGACATATTTAAATGTAGAAAGAAGTAAACTGTGGAGAGGATTGCAAGTAATTGGGCAGAAGATTATTAAAATTGCTTCTCAGGAATTATTTTTAATATATTTTTCTTCATTTAAATTAAGAAAAATTATAATTATTACCCTCTCCCTTTCCCAAGAAAGCAAGCAATATGATATAGAGTAAATATATACAATGCTTTTAAACATATTTTTCAATAATTTCATATTACTTTTAAAAATATTATTGATAACTTTTAATTTTATATTACTTTAATAAAAACCTTTTCATTTTCTTCACCTTACTATTAACTGGAGTTTGGCATATGCTCAGTTGACTTACAATGGAGACATACAAATCTGACTCTATGGGTCAGGAAACCTGGCACATGTAGGAAAATTCTATATTAATGTAAAAGGCAGTTGGGAGCAGCCTTTTTTTTTTTTTTTTTTTTTTTTTTTTTGATCATGTAGCTAAACATGCCATATGTCATTATAAACTACTGGGACAGATTTTCTCATTTTGTTTCCTTTAATATCAATAAAACATACAGAAAGCTGTGTAACAAAGTTTGGAAAAGTCATCTTCCTCTCTTCTTATGTTAAAGAAGACTTAAGTTATGTGGTATTCTGTTTTATTTTATTTTGTTTTTTTCCTTTTAAGTTCTAGGTGTTCTGAATAGAATCCTCAGTCAAGAAGAGTAAGTCTCATGAACACTTTTATACAGATAATAAAATTTTGACCTTATTTTTTCCTATGTTGGTTGGTGGGTGTCCATTTATTTTTTTTATTATAACTTTTTATTTACAAGATATATGCATGACTAATTTTTCAGCATTGACAATTGCAAAACCTTTTGTCCCAACTTTTCCCTTCTTCCCCCCACCCCTTCCCCCAGATAGCAGGTTCACCAATACATATTAAATATGTTAAATTATAAGTTAAATACAATATGTATACATGTCCAAACAGTTGTTTTGCTGTGCAAAAAGAATCGGACTTTGAAATAGTGTACATTTAGCCTGTGAAGGAAATCCAAAATGCAGGTGGACAAAAATAGAGAGATTGGGAATTCTATGCAGTGGTTCATAGTCATTTCCCAGAGTTCTTTCGTTGGGGGTAGCTGGTTCAGTTCATTACTGCTCTATTGGAACTGATTTGGTTCATCTCATTGTTGAAGATGGTCATGTCCATCAGAGTTGATCATCATATCTTATAGTATTGTTGTTGAAATATATAATGATCTCCTGCTTCTGCTCATTTCACTCAGCATCAGATCATGTAAGTCTCTCCAGGCCTTTCTGAAATCATCCTGCTGGTCATTTCTTATAGAACAATAATTCTCTAATTTTGTGAATATCGTTTTTCTTCTGGGCATATTCAGTTTTGCTTTGCTCATAGAACACATCATCTTCTCTAAAGAGGGCATACATTGTGGGGCCAAAGGTATTCTATCTGAGAGCCAGTGTGAATTCAGAAGGGGCCACGTATGGTTGATGTGATGTTTACTGCTGGGCAACTCCAGAAAAAACTTCAGGAGCAGAACAAAGGACTGTGTACAATATTTGTAGATCTGACCAGTGTTTTTGATTCTACTAATTATAAGGACTTATGGAAAATTAGGTCAAAATTCAATTATCCAGAGAAGTCCCTTGGTATAAGATGTCAATTTCATGATGGAAGGCTTGCCCAGGTTCTGGACTATGGACAATGCTCTCAAGTTTTCCCAGTCACCAATGGAGTGAAATAAGATTGTGTGCTTGCTCTCATGCTTTTGAGCCTGATGTTTTCAGCCATGTTGTCAAACATGAAAACAAAGTCAGCTACTGCACTAATGGTAAATTCTATCTCCCTACTAGAGGTACTTTTATTGCTTTTGTTGAATTATTTCTAATTTTATAGTACCTTTTGATATTTTCTTAGCAAAGATACTGGAGTGATTTGTCATTTCCTTTTCCAGCTCATTTTACAGGTAAAGAAACTAAAGCAAATAGGGTTAAATGACTTTTCTAGGGACACACAATGTATCTAATATTGGATTTGAATTCAAGTTCTCTTGACTCCAGTCCCAGCCTGCTATCCATTGCACCACCTAGCTGCTTTAGGTGTACTTCTAAGGGAATGACAAGTTTTGCTGTAATACCATTGATTTAACCTCCTCTTCCAGTATGTTCCCAAACACATTGTTAGTTACCTATAATTAGAATCTCAGTCCATTTAACTAGTTCAGAGCAATAGCTTTTACAGAAGGATATATGTGGACTTAAAAGATAGAGCAAAAATACAAGAACCAATATGCCTGGAAAATAGCTAAGGGTATGTATATGGTATATTTTATTTGAAGACTCGAAAGTGTTATCATATCTTATGCCAGGATTTTAATTAACCAGTTAGTTTTCCCAAGAATCTCTTTAAGACTATAAGATCCAGAAAGATTGTTGATATGCAATAGCAGAAGGTGTTTCCCAGAGTACTCAATAACAATAAAATCACTGTTCTATTATAAAAATAACAACAACAACAACAACAACAACAAAATGCTCTTGGTTTCATGTTGTTAATGTTTGAGAAGTCAGTACTTGAATCAAAGGTCTAAACTAAATCTGTTTTATAAAACATTCTTGGTGAAAAGTTACTATAATAGTGACAATCAACTAACAAGCATTCATTAACAGCCCACTGTGTGTGCCAGACCTGTTTTAAAGACTGAAGATAAAAAGAAAGTGAAAAACCCAGACTTTGTCTCATAGAGGCTGACATTATAATGGGAAGGTGAATATGGATATAGTTATTTACATAAAAGATATACAGAGAATAGATGGAAGGGCATATCAGAGCAATAGTGTTAGAGTGAGGAGAAAAGCCTCTCAGAGAGGATAGATTTGAGGCAGGTCTTGAAGGAAACCAGAGTCAGAAAGCAGAGATAAGGAGGAACCACATTCCAGTAATGAGGAACAAGTGGAGAAAAGTCAGGGAGTCAGGTGTATCATGTGTGAAGCACAACAAATAAGCTTTGTTAACTAGACCATATAATATGTAGAGTTTAGTAAAGTATAAGATTGCTTAAATGGTAGGAAAATGTAAGGCTATGGCAGACTTTAAAAGCTAAATGAAGAAATTTGTACTTTATCCTGCAAGTATTTAGAAGTCACTGGATTTTACTGGTTAGGGAATGACATACCTGTGTTTTAAGATAAAGTTTTTCAGCAACTTAGTGGGAGAAAGATTACAGGAAATAGACTTGATGCAAGGAAACCAAACACAAGGCTACATCTTTTTATTTTCTTTTTAGTATACTGTTATTTCTTCCTTAAAGCATTAAATATAATTTTATTTTTTTTTGGTTGTTGCAATTTCTTTTTTAAAAATTCACTCTTATGAAACCCTGTCTCTAATTTTTTCCCTCAAATGATTCAATATATGTTGAACATGTGCAATTCTTCTATACATATTTCTCCAAATATCATGCTGCTCCACAAAACTCAGATAAAACGGAGAAAAAAATGAGAAAGAAAACAAAATGCAAGCAAACAACAACAAAAAGAATGAAAATAATATGCTGTGGTTCACACTTGGTTTCTACACTCCTGTCCTGGGTATATATATGGCTTTCTCCACTACACGACCATTGGAACTGGTCAGAAGCATATCATTGTTGAAGCTATGTCCATCAGAATCGATCATCATATAATCTTGCTGTTGCTGTATGCAATGATCTCCTGGTTCTGTTCATTTCTCTTAGCATCAGTTCGTGTAAGTCTCTCCAGGCCTCTCTGAAATCATCCTGCTGGTCGTTTCCTACAGAAAAATAATATTCCATAACATTCATAGACCACAACTTATTCAGCTATTCCCCAATTGATGGACATCTAGTCCAGTTTCCAGTTTCTTGCCATTACAAAAAGGGCTGCCACAAACAGTTTTGCACATGTGGTTCCCTTTCCCTCCTTTATGATTTCTTTATAATACAAGCCCAGTAGAAACACTGCTGGATCAAAGGGTATTCACAGTTTAATGCCTCTTTGGGAATAGTTGCAAATTGCTCTCCAGAATAGTTGGATCAGTTCACAATTCCATCAACAAGTCATCAGTGTCCCAGTTTTTCCACATTACCTTCAACACACTTCATTATCTTTTCCTGTCATTTTAGTCAATCTGAGAGATGTGTAGTGGTACCTCAGAGTTGTCTTAATTTGCATTTCTCTGATCAAAAATGATTTAGAGCACCTTTCCATATGATTAGAAATGGTTTTCATTTCTTCATCTGAAAATTGGAACTGGTTTATATCCTGTGACCATTTATCAATTGGAGAATGGCTTAAATTCTTATAAAGTTGAGTCAATTCCTTATATATTTTAGAAATGAGGCCTTTATCAGAACCCTTGATTGTAATTTTTTTTTCAGTTTATTGCTTCCCTTCTGATTTTGTCTGCACTAGTTTTATTTGTACAAAATCTTTTAAACAATATAATCAAAGTTATCCATTTTGCATTCAATAATGTACTTCAGCTCTTCTTTTGCCAGAATTCCTTTCTTCTCCACAGATCTGAGTGGTAAACTAATTTTTGTTCTAATTTGCTTATAATATCATTATGACTAAATCATGAACTCATTTCAGTCTTATCTTGATATTTGGGTCAATGCCTAGTTTCTGCCCTACTAATTTCCAGTTTTCCCAGTAGTTTTTGTCAGATAGTGAGTTCTTATCCCAAAAGCTGGGGTCTTTGGGTTTGTCAAACATTAGATTACTATACCCATTGGTTATTTTGTGAACTTAACCTATTCCACTGATCAACTACTCTTTTTCTTTGCCAGTACCAGATGATTTTGATGATCACTGCTTTGTAATATAGTTATAGTAGGCCAACTTCATTTGCATTTTGTTTCATTAATTCCCTTGAAATTAAAGATAATCTTCTAAAGCTAATTTGGGGATCTGCTTAGACTATACTCATTTGTAAAATGTTTGGAGGAAAATGGTGAAGGACAGCGAGAGATTATGACAAATTGTATATAATTTTAATAAATGAAAATATGTGCAGAAAACAAAAACAAAAGCAAAATCAACACAAAACCATCAAAAGGTTTTAAAGAATAGTGTCCAAAGTACAAAAGCTCAAAATGAATTAAAACTGATACAGAAAATGAATGTCACAAGAAAAAAAAAAAAGTTTTATTTGATGTTGTACTTGATGACATAGGAAAGAAAACTCACAATATTGATGTGGCTACTATTTTCTATTTAAGCTAAATACCAATTGAATTGGAAATTCATATTTTTTTTAAGCATCTGTTTACCTTAAAGCATAAAAATTAGATGTGTTTGTTCAGAGTCAATTAAATATTTTACAGTCATTTTATATGTAAGAATTTATTTTAAATTTTAAATTAAAATATTTAAATGATAATACAGATGACATGAGAAATCACATTCTTATATTTTTATGTCTTTTGAAATGATTTGAACAAGTTTAAAAATTGATAGTAATTAATACATTATGGAAATTTGTAATAATATAGAAAGAATTACAAAATCTAAATCCAGAACAATATTAATTGAGATAGTCTTGTTCTTTTCTTTAATTTATACTCTTAGTTCCTAGCAATCATTGTAACATAATGAGCATTTATTAAATGTTTTATCTACTCATCTATTTTTTCCTCCACAAACATTACAATCTTGGATTTTATCTCTGTGTTCATATGTATTTCTGATTCTCTTTTTCTTTCATAATGGAATTAAGATTTTGTCTTAAAGCTGTTTCATGGAATAAGAAAAGGATAGGGTCTACAAGAGGGAGGGTAGATTACAGGAGGCAATGATCAGAAACCAAATAGGCATTTGAAAAGGAGCAGGGTGAAAGAGAGGGAGGAGGATAAAAAGAGGAAAACAGATTAGAAGGAAATATACAACCAGTAATACTAATTGTGAGTGTGAATGGATTGAACTCACCCATAAAATGGAAACAGGTAGTAGAATGGATTAGAAATTATATGTAGTTTACAAGAAACATACTTGAAATAGAAAGACACACATATACACAGAGTTAAAATAAGGGGAAAATGATTTGTTATGCTTCAGTTGAAGTTATAAAGTCAGGATTTTCTGGAAAGTTTCTCTAATAAAGTATTTTTTTATCAAATATATGAGTAAATGAGTCATATTTATTAAAAAAGCTGTTTCCGGAGCAGCTAGGTGGCGCAGTGGATAGAGCACCAGTCTTGAATTCAGGAGAACCTGAGTTCAAATCTGGTCTCAGATACTTAACACTTCCTAGCTGTGTGACCCTAGGCAAGTCACTTAACTCCAGCCTAAAAAAAAAAAAAAAAAAAAAAAAAAAAAAGGTGCTCCCCAATTGATAAGATATCAAAGGATATGAACAAGCAGTTTTCAGAAGAGGAAATCAAAGTTCTCTATAGTCATATAAACATGGCCTAAATTACTATTGATTAGAGAAATGTAAATTAAAGTAACTCTGAAGTACCACTTTACTTCTCTTTACTTCTATCAGAAATGAAAAGTGGTAGAGAGGAAGTAGAAAAATATTTACATTAATGATCTGTTGATTGAATTGTAAATTGATTTAAGCACTCTGGAGAATAATTTAGAACTATGTCCAAAGTGCTATAAAATTGTGCAAATATTTGGACTTAGCAATATCACTACAAGGTAGATCTACCAAAGTGATGAAAGGAAAGGAAGAGGACCTATATAGACAAATACACACCCACACCCACAGATATGACATATACATACATACATACACACAAACACACACACACATACACACACACACACACACACACACATACACACACACACACACATATATATATATATACACATACTTACATGGATATACACACATACACACACATGCTCTTTTGTAAAGCAAAGAATTAGAACAAATTGTGGCATATGATTATGTTGGAATATTATTGTACTATCAGGAGCAATGGTGAACCCAAAGGGGTTCTCTGATACCCTTAAGAGTATAGGGGAACTGGGTTCTCTGTCATTAGCTCCAGTCTCCACTGATGATATTCCCTCAGCTGTAGGGAGGAAATCTACATCCAAGTTCCATTTATCCCCTAAAAGTCAAATAAGCATTTACATAGAAGAAATCAATTCAAAAGATAATCACACGTAAAGCAACTAATGCTTCTAACATATGGAAGCCAAAATCCTCAGTTTTTCACCACCTGATATTGGGTCAAGGAAGAGAATTATTAGGTTCATAGTCTAGATTGTCTAATCTGGTTCATAAAAAGCACAATCTTAGCTTTAAGTCCAAAAGTTTTATTGGTTCCAAATCCCGGATAGCATAGCTTTTCATGGCTTCCGTGATGCATTAGATAATTGCACCACCTATAAACCAGTCACCAAAGTAGTAATGGCTTCAAATTTCTTGTGACTTAGCTCTAGTATTTGAAACTGAGCAGGACAAATAAAATAGAACAGAGAACACCAGGTTCATTTCTTGGGAAGAGAGAGCAGAAGAAGAAATCCCTTCCCCTGTCATCAGTTTAGTTCATGGTGACTTAGCTGTGGATAAACGAGGATCTTCACCCTCTAGAAGCAGCAAATAAGGGTTGCTAAGTAAACTATCAAGATTAAAACAAATTTGTACTAGAAAAAAATTCTATATTGTAGAACTATATTATTTTTGGAAAAATATTGAAGGATTAAAAAATCACCATAACTTCATTAGGAATTAATCTTGCCAGATAAAATTTATTTCCATTTTTGACAGGATTACTAGACTAGTTTATTAGTGAACAGTATAGATAGTCTATATCTAGATTCTCATGAAGCATTGAGAACATGATACACACTATCCTTGTCAATTACATATAGATATACATACTACAAAATAATATAAATAAATAGATTCAGAAAAAAAAAAAAAAACAGTCATGGATATATTAATGTGAACTTGAAACAAATTCTTTAATAGAGATTCTCCAGATGTCTATTGTCTAACTATATGTTGGTTGGAGCAATATTCTTTACAATAATCTGTATGAATGAATAAATGGTAGGTCTGTCATGTATAGAAGACACAAACTTCAGATATTCAGCTAAGATAATGGAAAACAGTGAGCATCTAAGAGGAATTTTCAACAGGCTTGAGTAATAGACCAAAGTTATAAAGATTAAATTGGAGAGGCCAAATTTGAAATCTGAAATCAATTTTTTTAGAGTACAGATTGCAAAGATAATTTAATAACAATTTTTTTAAAGAAAAAACAATATCCACTCTTTTTGCTGATAGTATATTTATTTGTGTGAGAATGTGATATAAGAATAAGAGACACTTTTGGGAGGGAGGAATGTAGAAGGCAGCTAACAAATAAGTGAATGGTGATGGGCACTGTGGTAATATATCTTCAGTTATTTTAGAGGAGGATGAAGAGAAACTTAATTCCACTGGAAAAAATGTTTTATAAATCATATTTTCAGGAATTTATAAGATCTCTTAGTTGAAGTCAAGGTATATAGAATTCTTGTTTAATCACATTTGTCAACAGTGCAAAAGAAGCTTGATTTTTCAAATGACTACTCCAGGGAATGAAAATTATTATTGTTTTTACACATTTGGACACAATTGTAGGCAGCTTTTATTTATATTGAAATTAAAAGGTATGTTCTTCTTAGTTGGACTTATCAGTGATTAATTTTCTATTTTGAGAATTCTTAGTATCCTTATTTGTACCCTTATTAGCATATGACTACTTCTTTCCACCTTGTATTGATCTTCTGTTTCTTTTGATTCTGTCTAAATGACCAGAAATGTTCATCATGATACCTCATTCTATTCTTATGACTACAAAGCTTTTTTCACTACCCTGATAAAGGAATTCACATGCATTGTACAGAGTTGGATCATCACTAGTAATGTTTTACTTAGAATATTTAGGTTAAAACTTGCTAGGATTTTCATGGTTCATAAGACAAAAATTAGAGATGAATATTTATGGCTTTTTATCAACATTACACTCACACTTCAGTGAATACATATCTGCTTTGATTATTTTTTTGCAGTTTATGAAAATAAAAGCTCATTTCTTTAAGGTTGTGTATAATTGTGCTTTTTAAAATAGCAGTGAAATCAATGCTATACTTTAAATGTGAGAAGTAATATAGAAATTGTAAACCTGGTAACTAAAGTCATTTCATCATGTAGTTCCACTTTAAAAAAAATTACAAAGAAAGGATTAAATCTTTGATATCATGCCAAACTTTGAAGAGGGGCAATTTCAGTTGAATGATCCAATTGGAAGCTATATTCCAGAGGGTTTAGATTCCAGTTAAAGGAGAGGAAGTAGGGGCAGTAATTATAGACTATTTTTCTTCCCCAGAGAATGACAACTAGCAGGTATGATCAGATCAAGCAAGAGTTTCTTAAGGATGAAAGATTATAATATAATCATTGCTTCTGAAAAGGGTAAGATTAACTTAGATCAAGCTTGCATGGAGAAAGGTTTCATTTGGCAATGTGAAAGTCATTCTGGTCATCCAAGATTAGGTGAAGAATGTCAGAGGGATAGGGATGTGAAATGAGGTAAGAAGGAGGCTCTCAGTGAGCAGCCTCAATTTGTTTTGTTTTGTTTGTTTTTTAATGTTAATTATGAAGTAAGGTTTTCAATTGAGAAATAGCAATAAATTGGCCATAGAGGTCTTGAAGAGGGGTGATAAGATGTAGAATAGTCCCTATGGGTAGTAGTATAGGTAATGTATTAAAAAGGTGAAAACATTTTACTTTGCTATAGTGAGAACCTAGTTGAGATTATGTAATAACAAATCTATTGTACACCAACTTAACAGTTTCATTATTTGTTCTAGTCCTATTCAGAACCACATGAGTAGGAACAAAATAGGCAAATAGTTAAAGGCTGAGGATTGACATACCTTGATCAGGTAAGAATCAAGAAGCCAAAAAACTCAAGTCATTTGAAAATAGTAAACATTCAATTTATTAAAGATAGGAAAGGGAATGGTGCAGTTAAGAAAATATTAGAGGAACTTGATATTACAGTGAGAATGAAGAAGATGGTTATAAGTCATAAGGGGCAAAGAAAGCTAGAATGGTAAAATATTATCATTTGATAAAGAAATATCTTTTATTGTAAAGGGTTAGAACTGAGAAGATCTTAACTGAGATAACCTAGCATGTAGTGTTAATTAGCAATTGGACAATTCTCTATTAGCATATGCTTGGAGGATGACCCTACTCAACTCTGTGCTGGCTCTATCTGTGGGTGTGGACAAAGAAGGGGAAATGAGATCAGTGGCAGGAGTAGGAGGAGTAGATTCATTCTTTGGCAGTGGAGAGAGAGAAAGGAGGTATTGAGGTTCCTATCTCTAATCCCCTGAGGGCAATCCTGAAAGACCAAGAATAAAGACTTTTGCTTATCCTGACTCCAGCTGATTATAAGATATCCAGGTTACTAAAGAGGTCACTACATTTTATCTTTTTTTTTTTTTTCTTTTGTGAGGCAATTGGGTCAAATGACTTATCCAGGGTCACACAGCTAGGAATCCTTAAGTATATGAGACTATATTTGAACTTAAATCCTCCTGACTTCAGGGAGAAATGCTCTATCCACTGCACCATCTACTGAGATTAAGATTGCTCAAATCTGGGGTAGCTAGGTGGTGCAGTGGATAGAGCACCACCAGCCTTGAATTCAGGAGGACCCAAGTTCAAATCTGGTCTCAGACACTTAACACTTTCTAGCTGTGTGACCCTGGGCAAGTCACTTAACCCCAGCCTCAGGGGGGAAAAAAAATTGCTCAAAAAAAAAAAAGATTGCTCAAATCTTAAAAAAATGCAAGCTGAACATGAACATTTGCTTGGGGCCTATGTGTCATTGAGAAGAGTAGAAGAACTGATAGAAATTGAACAGATGTTGAACACGGAAAATAAAAAAGTTATTAAAAGGATTATGAATATGTATGGTGAAATTCCTTTATATAAAAGCAGGAGTCAGAGTAGAAAGGAAGAACATGAACCAGGCAAACCTTATAGGAGGGGGCAACTAGGTGGTACAGTATATAGAATATGAGCCCTGAATTCAGGAAGATCTAAGTTCAAATCTGGCCTCAGACACTTAACACTTCCTAGCTGTGTGACCCTGGGCAAGTCACTTAATCCTAATTGCTTCAACAACAACAACAACAACAACAACAACAACAACAACAACAACAACAAAAAAAGAAAAAGAAAAAAGGTAAATATATTAGGTCAGTATGTAATAGCTACCATAATATGGATTGGGCAATAAATTTGACTGAATGAGAATCTCAAAACACAAGAAATTACTTAGTGATAGTGGTAGAGGGAGATTGTAGAAGTGATAATGGTAAGCAAAGAATATTCTGAATTTCCAGTTACCAATGAAATAGGGATGTGAGTTAAAGTGCTACCAGTACTGGAAGTAGTGACAAAAGAGACTGTCAAAAACAAAACAAAACAAACAAACAAACAAATGAAAATTCTCAAATCTGAGTCAGGACATGGCCAAGCAGTAAAAAAGAGAAAGAAAAATTTCAAACATTATATGTATAATATAATAATATATAAACATACATATTATATATATAATTATATAATAAAATATAATGTATATATTATAGATACATACATAATATATAATAATAAAATAATATAATATATTAATATATGATAAATATAATATAATAATATAAATATAAATATATAAAATAAATATATATATTATATGTAACATATACTATTATACATAACAAATATAAATGTATATTTCAGGGGTTCTCAAACTATGACCCATGGGCTAGATGCGGCCTGCTGAGGATGTTTATACAGCACGCAAGGTTATGGCAAATGGGCTGAGGGGCAGAGACAGAATGTGAGCTTTTGTTTTTACTATAGTCTGGCCCTCCAACAGTTTAAGGGACAGTGAACTGGCCCCCTGTTTAAAAAGTTTGAGGACCACTGGCATATATAATAAATACAATAAAATATAATAATAAATATAAATATATAATATAATACAAATTTAAACAATATAAAATACTTGAGAGACTACCTGTTATGACAAACCCAAGAATCCCAAAAATCCAATTACAAAACATTTTTTCACACAAAGTCACATCTAAAGAGAAAAATACTGTTCATTCAGTTACAAATGTTTATAGTTGGCTGAGCTAACATAATACTAATGGCAATTCTACTTAACTTACTTATTCAGTGCCATACTGCAAACTCCTAAAATATTATTTTATTAAGCTAGAAAGAGTCACAACAAAATTCATCTGGAAGAACAAAAAGTCAAGAATATCAAATGAAGCAAATTTTAAAATATGAAAGAAGGTGACCTAGCCATCCAGATCTCAAATTGTATTATAAAGAAGAAATTAATTATCAAAATTATCTGCTACTAGTTAATAGACAGAGTGGTAGATTACGGGACTAGATTAAGTGCATGATACACATTGATAAATGACCATAGCAACCTTGTGTTTGATAAACTCCTAAATCCTATCTTTTGGCTCACAAATTCACTATTTAGAAAAATTGCTGAGAACGCTGAAAAGCAATTTCAAAGAAAGTGAACATAGATAAACAGCTAACATTAAATAATAAAATAGGGACATTAAATTAATTTAGTAATAAAGGGTGATACCACAGGGACGTTAAAGGAATATGGGATAGATTATCTGTTGACTGACTATATGGGTAAGGGAGCAATTCATGACTGAACAACAGAACAGAAAGCATTATAGGATATAAAATAGATAATTACTATTACATTAAATTAAAAGGTTTAGTACAAATAGTCAATACAACCAAAATTACAAGAAAAGCAGAAAACTAGAGGGGAACAGAAGATCATAGCATATTTCTCTGATATAGAGTTCATTTCATAAATAAATAGGGAACTGAGTCAAATTTATGAGACTACAATTCATTCCTCAATTGATAAATGACCAAAGGATAGGAACTAGGAATTTTCAGAAGAAATAAGTGCTATCTATAGTAAAAAGAAAAAAAAAAAAGAATCATTATTTTTTATAGAAACATAAATTGAAACAATTTAGAGATCATACCTATAACAATTTATAACAAAAAAAGAAAATGACAAATGTTGCAGGGGATATGGGAAAATTGAGATAATGCTCCATTGTTGATAGTGTTGTCAACTGATCCAACCATTCAAGAGTGCAATTTGGACTATATCCAAAAGACTATAAAATTGCATACCTTTTGACACAGCAATACCACTATTATGTATGTAGCACTAAAAGATTTAAAAAGGAAAGGAAAAAGGACATATATGTGCAAAATATTTATAGTAGCTCTGTTTGTGGTGACAAAGAACTGGAAATTAAGGGTAAATCCATCTATTGGGAAATGATTGAATAAGTTGTGCCCTATGATTGTGATAGAATACTATTGTGGTATAAGAAATAATCAGTAGGAAGCTTTCAGAAAAACCTGGAAAGACTTATGTGAATTTGATGCAAAATGAATGAAGCAGAATCAGGAGAAGATCATATATAGTACTAACAATATTATTACGATCACCTGAATGGCTTAACTATTTGCAGCAATATAATTAATGATCTAAGACAATTCTAAAGGTCTTGTGATAAAAATAATAATAAAACTCTTGTTATTTATTTCCAGAGAAATAATTGATGGAGTTTGAATGTAGATCAAAGAATGCCTTTTTTTTCATGTTTTTTTTTCTTTTTTTGTTTACTCAGGTTTTTTTTTTTTTTTCCACAATGTGACTAGTATGGAAATATGTTTTGCATGTCTACACATATATAACCTTTATAAAATTGCTTACTCTCTTAAGGAGGAGAGGAGAATTTTGAACTCAAAATTTTTTTCTAAATGTTAAAAATTTTTTTCTTCTATGCAATCAAGAAAATAAAATGTTTAAACACCACCACCCCATCCCCAAATAATAAAACGTATCCTCATTTAAAATGACAAGAAAATAATAAGAGAAAGTCAAGAATTTATTGAATGAATCAAATCAGCTGGTTTTCCTGGCAATATAAATTGGGAGATGTATAGAAGAGGAAGTAGGGAATTTTGGAAGATGAAATATTTTGATTGGAAAAAAAAAAGTTTGCTAAAGTGTTGTAGTATTAATTTAAAATAAAACAAAAGGTCACAAACTATTTGATAGATAAATGAGGTAGCAGAGAAGGATACATAATTTGAAGTGACCTTATTTAGTTTTTCTACATGAAATAAATTCCATTTATAAAATGAAGAGGAATATGAGACTTTCCCCCCTACTTTTCTGTGAACCAAAAAACAAAACAAAACAAAACAAAAACAACATTATTCTTAGAATCTAGAATTCCATTTAGAATAATTATTATTATGTTACAGGTACATTAAGAGTTAAATAGGCACTTGGAATCCAGTAACTTTAAGACTTTCCAGATCCCCAAAAACATGATTTTCCTTTTGTCTTTCCTTCCTAAGATGAGACAGCAAAAATTGAGTATGCCCAGGGGCAAGCCATTGCTAGGAAGAGGAAAAGTCATGATCAATAGCATTAAAATGATAATGGATTTTAGAATTTGAAGGAAAGAAGAGGGAGAATTAATTAATTTTTTTCATTGCCAGGAGTGTCTTGAATACTTTCCTATAATATTTAGCATATGCCATTCGCAAAAGGTAAAAATGTCTTTTGACACCACTTGGAAACTGCTAAGAGACACTGATTTTTTTAAGAAAACTTATACCTATGGCACATATGGAAATGCTTGAGGAACAGTTGTCTGGGATACTCTATGAACTCTCAAGATGTTAACCAAGATCACCAAAATTTTGTCTCAAGACCTGTTTATTTTTTCATTTTGAACTTAAATGTGTCTAACAAAGTAAAATTTCAGAATCTGTTGACAAAGGGGACATTCTATTACTTTCAGGAACCTTCATTGAATTTCTTTCTTTTCATCTACAGTGAAATGATCACGGGAGAGCAGAAAATCTTCTTGCATAAAGTGGGGTTTGAGAGGAAAGGGGGACTTAAAATATAAAATATTGATTATGGAAGCTTTTTGAAGCATATGAAACAACATATTTCAGGGGAAGCATAAAATCTGGACCATTAGATTGCTCAGTGAATAGAGAACTGGGAATGTAGTCTGGAAGACTCATTTTTCATGAGTTCAAATCAAGTCTCAGACACTAGTTATATGAACCTGGATAAGTCATTTAATCCTATTTGCTTAATTGCTCATCTGTAAAATGAGCTAGAGAAGGATAAGGGAAACCACTGCAGAATCTTTGCCAGGAAACCACTTACCTGGGGGGGAAGCAAAAAATAAACAATCACAAAGAGTTATAGATGACCACAAAACAGCCAAACCAAATGAAAGACTTGGGAAGATCATTCTCTCTCTGTCTCTCTGTCTCTCTCTCTGTCTCTCTGTCTCTCTGTCTCTCTCTCTCTGTCTCTCTGTCTCTCTGTCTCTCTGTCTCTGTGTGTGTGTGTGTGTGTGTGTGTGTGTGTGTGTGTGTGTGTGTGTATACACAATGAGGGATAATAAAAAATGAGTATTTATTCCTTAAGACCATGATTTGAAGAACTGATGGTTAAGAAGGACTACAAGTGAAAAATAGCCAGGTAAATATGGATAATCACTATATATAAAGTAGATATCACAGTGGATAAGGTGCTGATGCTAGAGTCAGAGAGTTATGAATTTAAAACTAGCCTCAGAAAGTTACCACCTGATATGTAGATCCAACATTTTAAACATACTTACTATGTGCCAGGAACAATGTTAAATAATAGTGATGCAAATAGAAACCAGTAATAGGTTCTGCAAAAAGACTATATTCTAATGGGGAAAGATAACACAAAGAAAAGGAGAAGCTATAGACATTTGGTGGTATGAAAAAAAAAACTAAGGATAAGGATGTAATAAGACAAAATAAAAGGTTACTTGAAAGAACCAAGGAGCCCCAGAAGTGTGTCCAAGTTCTGGCATATTACGTATATGTGTATTATTATTGCTAGTCCTTCCTCTAAATGATTTTAATGATTAATCCATTTTCATGTGTCATTGTTAGCATATTTTTATTGTGTTTTTGTGGTTATCACACAATATAACACGAGAAGAAATTTCTTTTCCACTCATAAATTTCTTTATTTTAAAGGCTTTATTCTAAGGTCAACTACACTTTTAAATTTAACCAAACCACTGGGTACTTTTCCTATTGCTCAATGAGGTGATTTATTTCAAAAAAGTTTCTTCAAGTTTTTGCACATTTATCATTTGCTGAGAAAACATTTATCATTTCTTTTCTTTTTTGATGAATATTAATATTTCATTGATCCCTTACTGTGATAGGTGTGGTGTTTGTTAATATTGTATAATTTTTTGTTAGAATATTTTCCAAGTATGCCTTGGTCCACTTAAAATTCGTGCCATAATGGAAAGAATTAGCATAGCCAATAAGGAAGCAAAACTATCAATCTTTGCAGATAATATAATAGTACACTTAGAGAATCCTAGAGAATCAACTAAAAAAAAAAAAAAACTACTTGAAATAATTATCTTAAGCAAAGTTGCAAAATATAAAATAAATGTACACAAATCATCATTTTTGCAGATTTTCAACAAACCTCATCTTCAAGAGATGGGAAGAGAAATTTAATTTGAAATAACTATAGACAATATAAACCTATTTGAAATCCAGGCTTTATATGAACATAATTACAAAACATTTTTCACATAGATAAAGTCTATGTGAAAACAACTGGAACAAAAATCAGTTACTCATGGGTAACCTGCTCTAATATAATAAAAATCAAAATTCTACTTAATGAATTTATTTATTTAGTGCCTTATTAATCAAACTAAAAATAAACATTTTATAGGGTTTGGCCTAGCCATGAGTAATTTGACTTATTTAGATTTAAAATGTTTTGCATAAACAAAGCAAATGCAACAAAGATTAGAAGAGAAGCAGAAAGCTGGGAAACAATTATTACAAGCAGAGTCTATTTTAAAAGATTTCATTTCTCAAATAGATAGAGAATTGAATAAAATGTACAAAAATACAAGCCATTCTTCAATTGATATATGGCCAAAGGTTATGAACAAGCAGTTTTCAGATGAAGAAAGTAAAGATATCCCTAGTTATATATATTGTTAAAACTTTAAATTATTATTAATTATACATATGCAAATTAAAATAATTCACACCTATAGATTGGTTAGGATGACAGAAAGGAAAATGATAAATGTTAAAGAAGATGTAGGAAAATGGGGACACTAATTCATTGTTGGTGGAGTTGTGAGCTGATCCAACCATTCTGGTAAGCAATTTGAAACTCTTCAAAGAATTATCATATAGCTGTGTATTTCTTTTGATCTGGCAGCACCACTATTAGGTCTGTATTTCAAAGGGATCAAAAAAAGACAAAAGGACACACATGCACAAAAATATTTATTACAATTATTTTTGTGGTGCAATGATTTGGAAATTGAGGGTATGAACATCCCAGTTGAGTGAACTCAACATCAAGATTAAATATTTGTGGTGAGTTACTTAGAAGTTGAGGGTGACTGGGTACCAAGGCTATACTACTTGTAAGGTACTGATGACTTGATAAGCTTTAGGAAATATGACAGAGAAGAGGGCATAGGAGAAAACAAAATGAGTTCATTTTGTGACATGTTAAGGTATGCTTGCGACATCCAGTTTGGTAGTTTCACTAGGCATTTATAGTAGTCAAACAGAGAGTGGGAGAAAAAATAATGATAAATAAATAGATCTGAGAACTATCTGCATTAAAATTTTAATTGACTCTATAGTAACTTTTCACACAAAAGAGTAGTGAGAGAAGAGAGGAGGTATATCTGGGACATTACCGTGCTGCAACATTCATTATCAACAGGTGACTACGGTGAGAACGTAGAAAGAAAAATAGGACAATCAAAAGAAAGTAGTATCAGAAAAATCTAGAGAGAAGAGATTGTCAAGGGGAAAAAGTTGATCAACAATGCCAAATATTACAGAAAGGTTAAGAAGGATGAGAATTGAGAAAAGGTCATTGGATTTGGCAATCTTCTTTGTGGGGTTTTATTCATTTCCCTTGCCTGATTCTATTTCCACAGAACACTAGGAGATTTTCTTTTCTTGTTCATTTCTTTAGCCACTATAGTACTGTGAGTTATTTCTCCTTTCTTAACTGTCTCACAGACACCTCAATTTCAACATATCGCAAACTAAAATTTTTCTCTTTCTAAATTTCCCATTGTTTTGGAGGAAACCACCATTCTCTCAATCATACACTCAGGTTCACAACTAGGATTCATTCTTGATTCTTAAATCTCTATCAACCTACCTGACTTCATAACCAATATTTTGCTAAGTCCCATTGATTCAATCTTTGCAACATCTCCTAGAATATCCCCTTCCTCTTTTCTCACAAAGAGACTACACTAATATCATCTCTCATCACCTCATACCTGGTCTTGTAATCCTTCATTAAGCTACTAAAATTTATCTTCCTGAAGTACAGGTTAGATTGTGTCATTCTCCTGCTTCTTCCCAACTAATAAACTCTAAGAATCTACTATATATGCAAGATCAAATTTTAACTCAATTTGTCATTTAAAGCCCTTCATAACTTGTTCCCTACCTGTTTTTGTTGGTTTCTTAAACATTACTCTTTTCCCTAAATTCTTCTATACAATAATATTTACCTCTTAGTAGTTGCTCTCACAACATACACCATCCCCACATTGAATTACTAAGTTTTTATTACTAGTGTGAACTGAGTATAAAATTTGTTATATAAGAATAGTAAGGATAAACACAAGGGGATCAAAAAGAATCAAATATTATATTCTACAGGTGTGCATCCTATTTAATATCACCAGTAGTCATGAAAGGAGTTAAATAGAAAAAAGGACCTGTAATATCTTTATCATTTTTAAATCTAAAGAAAAAATATTACAAAACAAAAATATTACAGCATACAGTAGAGAGGCATGTTATTGATATTTTACCTCAAAAACAATTGGATATGAATTGAAATATATGAATTCATATAAAAAGTAATATTTTATGCAAAAATAAAGTCTGAAAGGCTAACTCATAAAATAAGTTACACCAAACAGATAACAAAAAGGTAAAAAGAGAAGATTGAACAATTATGTTCAGGGTAAAGGAAAAATGTAGTTCAAAGTAAATTATCTGATTAGTAAGGCCACCGAATAAGCAACAGATAATACCAGAAAATGGTGAACCTATTAATCACTATTTTGCTATAATGTGAATAACAGGAGTAGGTATAATCAAAGGACTATTACATAAGCCTCAAAATAGGTCCTATCCTTTTTATCTGTAGAAGTTAATGCCTGGGAAATTTTTTTTTTTTTTAAAGGCTTTCCTTCCATTTTTCTCTTTCTCTGAATTTTTTGATGGCTAAGACGTGAAAAAAATTGGTAACAAAAACAAAGTTATAATTATTAAATAGCACCCTGAGTCATGTTATGAAATATTCTGAATGAATATCTTAAAAAACAAACAAGACCATCACTAGAAAAAGAGCTGAATGATGGAGCACAGATGGAGTATCAGTACAAAAGTTTTTTTTTTTTTTTTTTTTTTTTTTGTGTGTGTGTGTGTGTGTGTGTGTTTTTTCATATTTGCACAGATTTTAATGTCAGAAAAATTATCATTCTCTATATTATTCAATAACTATTTATTAATCATCTTCATTTTTTCAATTTCTACAAGAAAGAGATTTGAGTCCCTGCCCTAAGGAACAATTTTAAAAAAGAAATATAACACGTGAAAAGGAGCTGAAAGGAGCATGAATGGTTAAGAAAGAGGAAAAGGAAGGAATAGTGGAAGTGGCATGTGATGAAGTCATTCAACAAGCTGAAAAATTATGCAGTATCTGCCCTGGGTCTCTCCTTAAATAGAGGATCTGGGAAGAGCCCTCTAATATACCTACTATCCACCCTTTCTAATCAGAGGGAGAGAGGTACACTATAGATATTTACTTTGTGAGAAAGTGAGTTCATAATCCTATATTAAAATTGCAAAATTTCTAGCTGACAATAACATTCAGGTCATATGCAACACTTCTCTATTTTGTCCAAGACATATAAAATCTAGTTTCACCCAATTCTAAACCAAAGGTCTTTCTTTAGACTCACTATCATTCAAAGTGTAGAATCCAATACTAGGAACAAATTTTTCAAAGCTTTTGATAATGCATCTACATTGTACATAAAGGTTATATTAGATGAACTTATGCTTAAATTGTTCAACAAGAACACAGAAACCTGGATGAATTATGATAACCTGACAAATCTTTTTTATAATTCAGAATGATTTTTTATGATTACAACTTGCTACAAAACTCAGTTTTAGAAAATTACACATGTCCAATATGAGTAAATATTAAATCTTGAAACTATATTGAAAATCTCCCAGGGAGTTATTTATTTTCTATTTTAATCATATCTTGTTCTTGATTTTCCAAATAGATGTCCATACTGTGAAATAAAATTAAAAGTTTGTTTAAAAACACACACAAGAGAAATATTATTCTCATAGTTGATCTATTTTCATTCAAGAATACATTACATATTTTCCACATTTAATTAGAAACCTTTAAGTTCTACTTGTATGTGATAACTATGGTTGACAACAACAATTCTGATAAAGAACTTTCCACTACAATGATTATACTTTAGTGATTTTACAGAACAAGTATGCTCTAAGCAATGCTATCTTTATAAAACATATTCTAGCTTAAAAACAAAGCCAGTGAGATAATAAACTTGGATAAAAATATGGTGTTCTTCCCTATTTAATCAGTCCTGTATAGGAAGCTGCTGAGCTTATTACTTGCTGCTTAGAAAAATGTTCATTAGAGTTTCCAAACAGTTCATCAACTTGCTGTAGATAATGGAATTAGACAGTTGTTTAAATTATTAGACATCATGTATTTTTCTAGCCAGTACTTTATAATTGTAATTTAGTATCTATCACCATCATCAACTAAAAGATATTTTCTGAGAACAGAATTTTTACTTTCAAATATGTATGCATGTATGTATATTAGCATGTACACATGTACATGTACACAGCCCATATAACACACAACATTAACATACAGTGCATACATGTATTGTGTATGCCTCTACATATACATATGCATGTGTGTGCATATACACATATATGTATACATATATACTTGCATTGCATGTGTGAATATGTGGTCAACATATACACACATACATATGCATGGATGTGTATATGTGTGTGTTCATGTATATGCATGCATGATTGACAAAGCCAAAATAGCAACAGAAATTGAAAAGTAAAAGAAGTTGAAATTTCAAAACTAGATTCAAAACCAACTGTCTGTGTGACTGCATAAACGAATTAACCTTACTGCTAAACTTTATTTGCATGTGCCATTTCATATCCAATAAGGAATAGTCATTTATGTATGAGGAAGAGAACTAAAAATGTTTTTTTCTTCTCTTTCCCATTTTCTAAATTTTGTAATCTACATTGTGCAAAAATGAAAGAAATATAAGTGAGGATATTCTTAATGACAATTTAGATAAAAGTGGGAAAGTGACTAACTTGCGTGCCAGAGAACTTGGATTCTACCCTCAGTGCTGACATTTAAATGTAGGGATCTTGGATAAGTCTCCAATAATCTTAAATGGCTCTCAAATAAACATGTTAGGCCAGTGACACAAGCTTTTGATTGGTGGTTATGCCAATGGAAAGGCTGGGGGATGGAGGGGGAAATGGAAGCAATTGGAAGGAGGTAGCTATTTCCCTTTGTCTGACTCTTTATTGTACTTTGTTTTTACACCTTATTTTCAAATGTAGACTAGGTCCAAATGACTAATTAAACCTCAAAAAGCTAGTAATTAAGGAAGAACAAAGATGAAATATAAAGGAATTAAAACACCTAAAGTGCCAGAAAACCTAAAATCACAATAGTCCACAAAATGTTTTCTCTGATTATTTATAGCTCCTCACAGTAACTCTATTTTTTTTTTTAAAGATAGACATTTATTTTCCTATAAAAATTAGAGTTTTAAGTTAGAAAGATTATAGGATTTTAAATCAGAGGAGATGGTTTCAAATCTCATTTCTTTGAGAAGCATTTTAAACATTTGGAACACAGCTTCATTTTCTTTATAAGAAGTTTGAAATAGATTGTCTCTATGTGTGCTATCAGATAACAAATGACCAATATGACATCGGAGGACCTAGGTTTGAAAATCAGCTCTTTCACTTATACCATAGACAAATCATTTAATTGTAAATTGAGTCTTAATTTCCTCATCTATAAAATATGGGAATTAGATGAAATGAATTCTCCAGTGTCTCAAAATTACATAAGACTTTAATCTAGAAGTCCCTTAAAAATCTTCCACATCTGAAGGAAAACAAAAACAAACAAACAAAAAAAAAGTTTTTTGTTACTATTTGAAATTAATTTTGAAAAGCCTGAATTTTATCTTTATTATTTTAGGTATTTTTATCATTTTAGGTATTTAAATTTAATATACACACAGTAAAGTAGCTCATACTTACATAGCACTTTATGTTTGTGAAACATTTAAGTGCAACATGTAATTTGATATAGTTGTAAAGATTCACAAATAAAATTCATATATTATTTTCTATATGTGGCCATGGAACTTATTATGGAGTTCTTCTCTGTTACAAGTCTGAGTATCCAATAGTATTAGTTCCATGAAAATTGTTTGACTTAGTTACTAGACAAAAATGTAAAAATGGTAAGAAAAAAAATGGCGATTTATCATCAATCTAATTATGTAAAGCTTTAAAAAGTTCTTTTAATTCATCTATCATTATTCTATCCATTCAACTAGTTAATCTGCCATCTATCTATCTATCTATCTATCTATCTATCTATCTATCTATCTATCTTTCTATGTAGGTATCTATCTACCTATCTATTTATCTATCTACCTACCTACCTATTACTTAATTATCTATATAACTATTAATCTACCTATGAGTCTATCATCTACCTATCTATATATCTGTTAATCTACCACAAATCGATCATACATATATATATATATATATATATATATATATATATATACCTATTAATCTATCATATATGTATCCATACATAGTGCTTCCATGTATATTATCTCATTTAATTTGTAAAAAAAAAAAAATCCCTTCCAGATGGTATGCTAAAATATCAGAGGAGTTATATGACTAGACCAAGGTCACATTCTCTAAATAAGTGACAGAATACAAAAAAAACAATTCTTCTGATTCTTTATTCAGTGAACCTACCACCAGATCATGCTGACCATAAAAAGTTTTTGAAAAATCTATGCTCATCCTCTAAAATCTTCATTTTATTATACCTTTCTTTTTCTAAAAATCCAGATTGGCTGTTGACATTGATCAAATTAACACAACATAAGCCAAATCTCTGCTTCACAGAGGGATTTAAAATTAAATTTTCCTGTTGATCTTTAAACAATTTTCTGAGGTAGGTGGCAAGAATTATTATCCCTAAGCAGATGGAGAAAATGACTTGTAGAGATAATGGTTCAAGCTTACATTCTCAATTAATGAGTTCAGACTTCCTTCTTTTTGAATCAAAAACATTTAAGTCTCCTTATATGTTAAGATAAAACCAAGCTCTGATAGTCTATATAAATATAATAATCATTTACATATGTAAGTTTTAAGAAAATTAAACTCAGTCAACATTTTGAAAGACATGTATCTTAACACTTTCACTTCATTATATTGCAGACATAGATAACATGGCAATCTTTCAGTGGAATGAATATACAACAAATTATTCAGTGTCATATTGAAATATGTTAGCCACAGAACAGAGCATACTGTTAATTAGTCAAATATATAATTAACATTTTGAAATAATAACTTTTTTCCTTGAAATGCCTGATATTTCAGCACTTTAAAAAAATCCAAAGAATGTTGTAATATTTAATTATCCAAAATAGAGCATCAAATTTATTTTAAAATTATGTCCATATTGAGTGAAATTTTTGATATTACTATTTAATAAACATAATGCAGAATATCATAATCATTGCAAGTATTCTTTTAAGTTTTCTATTTGTAAAATATCATTATCAAGGAAAAGTTTAATTTCAATTATTTAGCCAAGTTGCATGGCAAATATCTACAAATGACATTCTTTGCAGTAAAAATCACCATCTTATTTCTGCAGTTTGGAATAATATTTTCTCTGACTGATTTTCAACATTTTAACTTTTTTGCAATTATTAAAAGTGCAAGACATATCTGAATTCTAACCCTGACATTAACGTACAAATTTATTTTTGGTTGTGGAAACATATAGCTTGATATTTATTATATTGTGTACAACATATTTTTACTCTTTGGAAAACAATAAGATTTATTAGATCATTTTTCCTCTGCTGACAATGCCATCTACATGGTTAAGATAGAGATAAAACAAACCCCGCATACCGATGTGAAACAAAAATCCATAAATACAACAAAAGCTCCACCAAGAGTATGATTACAGCAACATAAAAATTCAAGAAGGTCTATTACAATAGGAAATTGATAAAGGTTCATTAAAGGTATGTCATAGCACAATAAATCACAGAACTCCTTACAAGAATATAGGTATATGTAAGATTGCATTAAATTGCCACAAACATAGGCATTCAATGTAACCAAAAAAAAAAAAAAAATCTGTAACAAATGAGGTGGCAAATGCCATGCAGAATCATGAATATCAAATAGCACTAAACAACAATTCTTATCAAATCTGGAGACATGCAGCTACTGAAATCTCATTGTTGCAGGCTCAGATTCAATTTCTTAACTTGCTTCTTGCCTAATAACATACCCATAACTAATTGTGTATCATGAGCCATGAACTGTGTTTTTAACAGTGAGGGAAATCACCCCTAAATGATTATCTGGGAGTAACAAGGAGAATTATCTCATTTGCATTCAAGCCCTTGGGTCAAAAATCTAGTAGATACCACAAAAATCAAGGGGGGCAAAATAGAAAAGATAATTTTTTAAGACTGGGATCTTTCTATGGTACTATCTATAAAATCTTATTTTTTCAACCACAATTCCCTGTATATAGTCTAGTTTTTATAACAAGCATAAACATTTTAATAGATAAACGCTGTACCTATGTATTTACCTGCCTTTCTTTTTAGACCCCTGCGTTTATCATAGAACCTGACACATAGTAAGTACTACATTAGTAAGTGCTTATTGACAGTTAATAATCTAGGTCATTAATTCTGCTTAGATAAATAGATTTAGATTATATATATATATATATATATATATATATATGTATATATATATATATATATATATATATTCAGCTTAATGTTTGTGACAATGAATTATGTGATGTCAAGTTAGGTAGTCATAATCTACATGGCAATCTAGTGTTTTTCATACATCCTTAAAATGAGTAATCAATTTGGAGAATAAAATAGCTTACATGATTTAAGGATATTTTTCCCTTTAATGACTTAGTTACACACACACACACACACACACACACACACACACACACACACACACCCCTAAGCCAATTTTAAAAATGAAAAAATAGAAAACTAATAGGATCTTCAGTCTCAGAAAATGAACTAAGAGAATATTGATTCAATAAATTATATTTCAAAATAAAGCAAGTATTCTGAGACATTACTACTTAATCTGGTTTTTACTTTACTTTAAGTTACTACTTTAAGTCTGGTTTTTATGAAGTTTATTAGATCAGGATAAAGGATGGAATTGGGAATTTGGTATAAGAAAACAGGTTTCTAGGGAAAGAAAAACCTCACTTATAAACCTAAAGGTTAGCAGGAAAATGGCTTGTCTCTAATCAATTCAGCCTCAGATCCCAGAAAGTCATTGGAATAATATCAGGAGAATTCTAGATTCATCTTTTGTATTCCACATTCTATCTTAGCTCCAGTCATCTTGGAACTTCACCAAAAAATAAAGTGTCTTTTCTATTAATTCTATATGCTCCCCAGGGGTTACTGCTCCCTGAAATTATTAATAAGAATTTCAGATATCCAGCAATAATTTCCAGACTCCACAGTTTCTGCTAACAGACTCTGCAGCTGTTATGAATGCAAAAAAGAGAAATACAGTGCTTTTAGAGAAGTACAAAAAGTATTTCATGTGGGAAATACTTCATCTTTGGAAATATAACCTATTAACTATCTGTTCATTGTTTTATTTTCGTTTTCTTTTTTTTTCTCAAATAGAAACCGAATTTCAGAGAGAGTTTAGAAGAAAAAATAGCTAATCCCCAACCTGCTGCTCTTAGGTAAATAAAAAAAAAAAAAAAAAGTTAAAAAATCAATCTATGGCTTATTTTGACCACAAAATTACTACTTGGTCCAGGGCCCTAAGTGCTAAGTGTGTGAAAAACAGTGGAGCAGCTATCTGACTTCAATCCAATAATGTGAACCACAAGGGTCTACCCACTGTTCTAACACTTGAATAAGGTGAGAAATTTTGATCTGCTATAACCAAATTCATTCTATAATGGAAAATTTTGGGTGTTGAAATAAGCCAAATCCTGCTAAACTCTGTTAATGGAAAGACAGAAGTTAGGGACATTTCAAAAGCATGTTGGTGATGTCAGACAGCTGCAAATCAGGGAACATCAAGTCCTTCAGAGAACTTCAGGTGAAAATGAAAGGGAGCATAAAGGCACAAGGGCTATAAACAGGTTGCAGCATGTCATGCAAGAGAAGTGGCCTGAAGATTATCATCAAGCACATTCATGATATTTAGTAACTATACATCATGACAAAAAAGGAAGCTGAGTTGTTCAAGGATTCAGGGGTTCAAATGGAGAGTTCAGGTATTACTCTGAGATATATGAAATATCAAAGGAGAAGGAAATCTGGGGAATTATATAATTTTGATGATCTAAAGCTTCTCTGGAGAAAAATAAGAACATAAAATGCATAGTAGGAGAAAGTATGGATGAATCATAATCCATACCATCAGAAAAGATTGTTCATCTCTCTGGGGTCACCCATGCTCTGAGATATTGAAAGTGAATGTATCAATGGCGAGTTCTAGGGAGTCTATCAATTTACCTGGAAATTTACTTTCTTTAAAATAAGGCATTTAGATAGGACTAACACACCTTTAGAATTTATTATTATTTAACTCCTGGCTGCATTTGGGACTATTGAACTGAACTGAAACTAAGGCTGCCTCCAGAAGCTCCCCAAGGAATCTGCTCACAGAGAACAATTACAATTTAGAGAAAAGAACATTACAAAATACCAAACTGGAAATTCTAAAAATAAAAGGATAGGTCAATAAAACTGAAACTAAAGAAATTATCAAAATAATAAATAAAGCTGAGTTGGTTTTATGAAAAAACCAACAAAATAAAACTTAATTAATTTGATTAGAAAAAGGAAAGAGGAAAATCAAATTGTTAATCTCAAAAATGAAAAGTTAGAACTATCCACCAATGAAGAGGAAACTAGAGCAATAATTAGGAGTTACTTAACCCAACTTCATGCCAATAAATTTGACAACTTAAATGAAATGAAGGAAAACCTACAAAAATATAGATTGCCCAAATTAACAGATGAGGAAATAAATTATTTAAATAGTCCCATTTTAGAAAAGAAATTAGAACAAGCTATTATTCAACTCCTTAAAATATATATATATATATATCCTCCAGGATCAGATGGATTTACATGTGAATTCTACCAAACATTTAAAGAACAATTAACTCCAATACTATATAAACTATTTGAAAAATAGGGAAGGAAGGACTCCTATCAAATTTCTTTTATGTCACAGACATGGTACTGATACTTAAACCACGTAGAACAAAAACATAGAAAGAAAATTATAGAACAATCTCCTTAATGAATATCAAGGCAAAAATCTTAAGTAAAATATTAGCAAAGAGATTGTAGAAAGTCATCCCCAAGATAACACACCATAACCAAGTAGGATTTACACCAGGAATGCAGGGAGGGTTCAATATTAGGAAAACAATTAGTATAATTGGTTATATCAATAGTCTAACAAAAAACAATGTGATTATCTCAATAGATGCAGAAAAAGCATTTGATAAAATCCAACACAGATTCCTCTTAAGAACACTAGATCACAAAATAGATAATTTTGATTATATTAAGTTTAAAAGGTTTTGTGCAAATAAAACTAATGCAAACAAGATTAAAAGTGAAGAAATCAGTTGGGAACACATTTTTATATTCAAAGGATCTGATAAAATCCTCATTTCTAAAATATATAGAGAATTGATTCAAATTTATAATAGTTCAAGCCATTCTCCAATTGATAAATGGTGAAAGGATATGAACAGATAATTTTCCAGTGAAGAATTTGAAACTATCTATAGCCACATGTAAAGGTGTTCCAAATCACTATTGATCAGAGAAATGCAAATTAAAACAACTGTGAGATCCCACTACAGACCTGCCAGATTGGCTAAGATGACAGGAAAAAGATAATGATAATGTTGGAGGGGATGTGGGAAAACTGGGACACTGATACATTACTGGTGGAACTATAAATGAATCCAACCATTCTGGAGAAAAATTTGGAACTTTGCTCAAACTGTGCATGCCCTTTGATCCAGCAGTGTTTCTACTGGGATTATATCCCAAAGTGATATTAAAGAAGTAAAAGGGACCTTATGTGCAAAAATGTTTGTGGCAGCCCTTTTTGTAGTGGCAAGAAACTGGAAACTGAGTGGTTATCCATCAACTGGAGAATGGCTTAATAAATTATGGTCTATGAATGTTATGGAATACTGTTGTTCAGTTAAAAAAACAACCAGCAGGATGGTTTCAGAGAGGCCTGGACATGAACTGATGCTGAGTGAAATGAGCAAGAAGACAATACGAAGATCAATTCTAATGGACATGGCTCTCTTGAATATTGAAAAGATTCAAAGCAGTTCTACTTGTTCAGTGATGAAGAGAGCCATCTACATCTAGAAAAAGATTCATCAGAACAGTGTGGAACACAAAATAGAATTCTTACTCTTTCTGTTGTTATTTGCTCCATTGTCATTTTCTTTTTCAATTTTTCTTTTTTTTTTCTTCTTGATCTGATTTTTCTTGTGCAGCAAGATAATTGTATAAATATGTATACATGTATTAGATTTAACATGCATTTCAACATATTTAACATATATTAGACTACTTGCTAGCTAGGGGAGGGAGTGGGGAAAAGGAGGGGAAATTTTGGAACAAAAGGTTTTGCAAGGGTCAATGTTGGAAAAATTTCCCATGCATATGCTTTGTAAATAAAAAGCTTTAATAAACAAAAATAAATAAATAAAAAAGAAACCCACACTGTGAAGATTCTGTCTAGCAAAGGCAAGGCATACCTTTGCTTTATTTGTAATCTGAATGAATAATTTGGGATTGTGAAGGGTTAAGTGATATGCTAAGGGCCATAGTATGCTCTAGTGACAAAATTTGAAGTCAGGTCTTCCTATATCTGAGATCCAGGAGGACATTCTAAATAACATTGAAAGAGGTTGTTACTATTACTATATGGAGATGGTAAAATGGAAATTTTTGTTGAAAATTTTATTCATAATGATAGATATTTATTAAATATTTTTATAACATAAATCAATGTGGTGATTTAAGGTCACGAGTAGTGAGTGATGAAATATTTGTAGCAAAGTGTATCCCAAGGGTCACCCATATGATAAAGCTGATCATGCAGAATTTTGTATTCTGGAAAACCAAATTTGCTATGAGGTATATAATTCTGGTGACCTGCTGTTAAAAATAAAATATAATTAAAAAAAAATTACATCTTAAGCCAACATTATTGAGAAAACACTTATAGACTTAAATAATACAGAAATCATAGAGAATTTGAATTATGAATTTTACTTATGAAATTGCAGCTGAAAGTCATACAGAAAGATATTCTGAAATTTTATTAAAGTTAGTTTGTTTAGTTCCAGAATCAACATGAATTAAGTAAGGATTTCATAGGGAAGTTTAGAAGAAACTCTTTAGACATAAGGTAATTAACAAACAGAAAGACCACCAAAGGCAGCAGCTGAACCTCCAGCTGCCAATATATTTATTAATTAGGCAGACACTGGGGCCATTTGGATGGGGACATTGTAGGATTCAGACACAGATGGATTTATATGAAGTTCATTACTTTTGTTTTTCTCTCCATCATAGGTAACTAAGTCTATTTCTATCATAATTAAATTAACATTCCCAAATATATACTTTATTTATAAGTAACTTTAAAAAAAATAAGTTTTCCCCATGTTTAATGTAATTAATTTTTATTAAATTTTAATTAGCAGTAATAGCTGGAATTTATATAATACCTATATATCAGACACTATGTTAAGAATTTTGTAAATATCTCATTTTATCTTCACTATAATCCTGGGAAGTAGTTGCTATTATTATTCCCATTTTACAGATTAAAAAAAATGCAGATATGATAAAAAAAAATAGTACTGCAGACAAACAAAAGCAATCAACCTAATCAACATACAGCTATCTGGGGGGAAGGGGAATAAACAATAGTTAATTATATTCTTGGAGCAGACCCAGTACATACAAAACCAGTGAGCCTTAAGTAGTCATTTCAGCAATTTTTTATATGTTTTAATTACATCATCAAGATGGATATATTGAATTTTACACAGGTCAGAATGGGAAGGTAAAGATTTTTATATCAAAGAAGATATAACATATGGGAAAGATCTATATTAGGAAAGATAATAATCATGTTAGTAAGCATTAAAGATATAGCTAGAATTAACTAACCATTAATGTCAGATATACTTTCTTACTTGACATGCTGTTTATCTTAAGTAAATAGAGGTAATAAAGCAGAGTCAGAAATTTTCCTATAACTCTTTAGTTAATCACTAGTGCTAAAGTTTGAGTTATTAGCTAAATTGTAGAAATTCAATATGGTTATATGACTTCTCAGAAGTACTTTTTTTCATATAGGTGTTAAGGGAATTGTTAATGCCTGAGACTTTATTTGAACTCAGGTACTCCTGACTCCATGACCAGTGCTCTATCTACCTTCCATGTTATATATATTAGATACATAATCAATTTGAAGATTCAAGTCTATAGTTCCATTCTATGTGACTAGGAGGCTAAATAGAGTACCTATCTGGGGGGAAAAAAAAAAGATAAAGACAATAGCATTGGCTCCTATTCATATTGTACTTTGTAATTTGTAATGAGGTTTTTATTTTATTGTTGCAACCATATGATGAGGTCTTTAGTATAAGACCTCATATGAGGACTTAAGTACCATCCCATTTTAAATAAAATTAAAGAGAACTTTCAAGGAGAAATCACTTACTCCAGGTTTTGTAGTTAGTAAATCAAAGAGTAAGGATTGTGATTCTGGTCTTTTGATAAGAAGTTTCAGGCCCTTTTCATTGCATTTGCACACAGGACTTCACAAAAACTATACCAAAATCAGAATTGATCTTAACTGACTTAATCTTCATCATGGAAAGTTTAAAGTAATATAAATGCATGACCTGGGGAAAAAAACAAACAAACAAACAAACAAACAAAAAACACCAAAACAAACAAACAAATAAAAAAAAAACACCCTGCTCTTTAAGAGATTATACTAAATCAAAATATTACATTATAAACTTATCTAATTACTGATTATATAATCTCCATTTCTTCTTGCTCAAGGGGCCTTCTATGCATATTGACCCCATGACTAAAACAGAAGAATTGGTTGGACAAGATAGCCTCTGATAAGTCTTCCAACTTTGGAGAGTATTACTTGGAAATCTTTTTGTTCACATACCATTCAAGCCACAGTAGGAAGCTATTATAAGGCTTCTTTCCTCATGTGTCAGAATCCCAAACTCACCAGCTTCGTGATTTTATGGACTTTATTCCCCATACTTTTGCTGCAATCTCATTTCTGAGAGTTCTGAGGACTCTAGAAAATCCCTCTACAAGCCAACCACTTTTTCTTATTAGTTAATTTTTCTTGGAGTTTCCATTTTTAAGGAAGACACTCAGATCAGAAAAAAATGTCATAAATGTTAGCCTTTGCTTTTTAAGTGACCTTGTATTTTTAAGTGATTGAGAAAATGTACATTGTTGGTTATAAGCATCTTCATCTCCCCTTATGCATAGCTTAAAATTCTCTCTCTCTGAAGTAATTTTTTTATCCTTTAATCTAAACATGGATGATAAGTAGGTCATTTTTTTTTTTTTTTTTTTTTTTTTTTTGTCAAAATTAACATTGCTGCTTTTATACCTAATCCTATCTGGCTTTGTCTTTGTCTTTGTCTTTTTTATCAGCATCCCTCTTCCTCCTTCTCCTTTTCTGCATCTATATCCATCTTTCTTTCTCTGTTTTTATCTCTTTATTCCTCTGTCTCTGTAGTCTTTCATCTACTGAATCTTTTCCCATAATTAACTTTTACTTCTAATACATTTATTGACTCTTCCATTGCTTTAAGACAGGGGTCTTCAAACTACGGCCCACAGGCCATCTGCGGCCCCCTGAGGACGTTTATGCAGCTCGCCTGAGGAGGTTATGGCAAAATCAGACCAGAAGTGATGTTGGACCTAAACTCTCATTAGCAATGCACACTTCCAGCACTGGGCTGAGGCAGCAGAGACAGAGTGTGAGGCGATATCGAGGTGAGGTGAGTTTGAGTTCCCAGGGCGGGGTGTATGGTGTGGGGAAGGGAGAGATGTAGAAGATGGAGAATTGACAGTCCAAGTCCTTATAAAGTAATGGAAGCCACCACAACAGACAAGCATGAGGGATGTACAGTGTATGCTGCATATATCACAGCCACTGCAGGGAAAATATATGGGCTGTGTCTGGTGCGCGGGTATAGTAACAGTTATTATTATAAGTCCCAGCTTGACTCTATCATTGTCATTATGCTGTAATGACAATGTAATTGCTCCCTCTCTAGTACATGTTGCAGTACTGACCGTTATTTTCACCCACTCAGCAAAATATTTTTGTGAAGCAGAAGCAACTAAATATTTAATCACTGGGACCAAGTTTTCAAGTTGCTAAGCTAATAGCACACACTGGCAGACCATTTGTGGAGGGAGAATTTGTTAAAGAATGCCTTCTTTCTGTTGCCAAAGAGATGTGACCAGAGAAGGCCGATTTATTTAGTACAGTGAGTCTTTCAGGACCTTCAATTACATGGAAGATTGAAGAAATGGGAGACAATCTGCATCAGCATTTGCAAAACTCTACAAAAAAAATTTCACATTTTCCCTTGGCACTTGATGAAAGCAATGATGTTTGTGATTCTGCACAACTTCTAATTTTTATTCGTTGGACAAATGATTATTTTGAAGTCATAGAAGAGCTTGCTGCACTGCAAAGCATCAAAGGAACAACTACAGGAGAGGATATCTATGAAAAGGTTTGCCAAACTATGAATGGTTTGGAGCTGGACTGAGCTAAACTAGCCGCATGACAACTGATGGTACCCCTAGCATGGTGGGGTCTAAGAAAGGAGTAATTGTTCGCATTAACCAAAAGATGGACAAACATAACCATTCTCATCCAATAGTCATATACTGCCTCATGCACCAACAAGCACTGTGTAGTAAATCACTGAAGTGGGACTCTGTTATGAAAATTGTGGTATCTTGTGTTAACTTCATTATAGCTAATGCAACAAATCACAGACAATTTCAGGAATTTCTGTCTGAGCTAAATGTTGAGTATGAAGATGTTCTATATCACACAGAAGTCCGTTGGCTGAGTCGAGGGAGAGTTTTGAAACAGTTTCTATGACTTACTTCCACAAATTACAACTTTTCTGCTTTCAAAAAACAAAGAAGTACCAGAGCTCAATAATGCAGAATGGAAATGGCACCTTGACTTTCTGACAGATGTAACAGAGCTACTCAACAATTTCAGTATGCAGCTTCAAGGAAAGGGGAAACTCATCTGTAATATGCAATCACATGTCAAAGCATTTGAAGTAAAATTAGGCCTCCTCATCAAACAAGTGAAAGAGAAAAACTTCTGCCATCTCCCCACAACTCAAAATCTGTTAGCAGAAAAAACTGCTGTTTGCATTCCCAAACAAAACATGTGTGGATTCATTGGAAAAATTGCAAAAGGAGTTCCACTTTAGATTTAAAGAGCTTCATCTCCAGGAACAGTACATACAGCTTTTTTATAACCTGTTTTCTATTGACATTGAAAATGTGGATACACCCTTTGATCCAGCATTGCTGCTATTGGGCTTATATCCCAAAGAAATACTGAGGAGGGGAAAGGGACCTGTATGTGCCAAAATGTTTGTGGCAGCTCTTTTCTTAGTGGCTAGAAACTGGAAGATGAATGGATGTCCATCAATTGGAGAATGGTTGGGTAAATTATGGTATATGAAGGTTATGGAATATTATTGTTCTGTAAGAAATGACCAGCAGGAGGAATACAGAGAAGCTTGGAGAGACTTACATCAACTGTTGCTGAGTGAAATGAATAGAACCAGAAGATCGCTGTACACTTCAATGTTGTATGAAGATGTATTCTGATGGAAGTGGATATCTTCAACATAAAGAAGATCCAACTCACTTCCAGCTAATCAATGATGGACAGAAATAACTACACCCAGAGAAGGAACACTGGGAAGTGAATGTAAATTGTTAGCACTACTGTCTATCTACTTATACCTTCGGAATCTACTACTTAATGTACAACAAGAAAATGGTATTTACACACATGTATTGTATCTAGGTTATATTGTAACACATGTAAAATGTATGGGATTGCCTGTCATCAAGGAGAGGGAGTAGAAGGAGGGAGGGGATAATTTGGAAAAATGAATACAAGGTATAATGTTAAAAAAATTACTCATGCATATATACTGTCAAAAAATTATAAATAAATAAAAGAAAAGAAAAGAAAAAAAAAAAAAAAAGAAAATTGTGGATACAATTTACCAAATGGAACTGGCTAAAATGCAGAATTGTGACTCTCTGAAAGATACATTCAAGTCAATCAGCCTTCATAATTTCTATGCATTCCTCCCCTCTGAAACATATCCTCATCTTAGGACCCATGCACTCAAAATGGCAACCATCTTTGGCAGCACTTATGTCTGTGAACACACTTTTTTTTAGAATGAAACATTTGAAATCTCCAACCAGATCAAGTGTAACGGATGCACATTTACATCACTTGTTACGACTAGTAGTGACAAATATGGAACCAGACATTGACCATCTCAAAAACAGTCTCATAGTTCCCATTGAAATACTGGTAAGTTTTTTGATTTAACTTTACTTCATTTTAAATATTGTATTTGTTCCCATTTTGTTTCTTCACTTCAAAATAAGATATATGCAGCATGCATAGGAATTTGTTCATAGTTTTTGTTTTTACTATAGTCCAGCCCTGCAACAGTCTGAGGGACAGTGAACTGGCCCCCTATTTAAAATATTTGAGGACCACTGCTTTAAGATATCACTCCAAATTTCTTTTGCATATTTATTTTACACTATCAAACTCACAGAATTAGTAGATGTGCTTTCTGTTCCTTCTAACTCACTACCCATTTCTTTATTAACACTTGGCTTCTAAGTTTATAGCTATCCTTTCATGTCTTGCCAAGTATCTCCTAATATTCCTCTTGCCAAGTCTCAGACCTTTTCAATTTTCCTCGCCTGTCTTCTCATCATGCTTTTATTCAGGTTCACATATCTACTTTCTATTACCCTTTTATATGTTCTTTTCCCCATTAGAACTTGAGGCCAAGGACTGATTTTGCTTGTTTATAATCGGTTTCCCAGGATTAAACACAATGGCTAGCATATGATGCTTAATAAATGTACCATCCGTATAGGTAATTAGGTGGCACAGCAAATAATGATGATGGTATAGAAAAATAAAACACTGTATTCAGGAAATTCTGAATCATAATCCAGTCTTATATAGTTATCAATTGACCCTGATTCAATGATTTAACTGCTGATTTGCTTTACCAACTGCTTGTTGCTAAAATGGGGATGATACTAATGGCACTTTCATTCGAGGGTTGTTGTGAAGATAAAAATGAGAAAATATTTGTAAAGTGATTTGTATACATTACAGTGTTTTATAAAACATGCATATATAAATAGAAATGCTATTCATATTTACACATGCATATTACACATATATGATATATGGATAAACATAAATATCTGTGTATATATACATGCATACACACATATAAATATACATATAATATATTAGCTCTTAGCAATTTAACTATTTATCTATCTATCTTTGTCTCTTAGGTGATGTTGTTTTATGGTCAACATTCTATTAATTCTATGCAACTTTTGCCACTTTTGTCTGTTGTGCCACAGTTATCTTTTAATGTCCTGACCCAGTTTACCTAATTGTCCTATTCAGTTACTATGCCTCAGGTCATAACCATTCTCTCTTAATGTTTAATAGGATAAAGCTCTTATATCTAAGACCTTAGGTTATAGTTATTCCCTCTTAATGTTTAATGGGATAAAAGTCTTTATTTATTTTAGATGTTATTAGTATATCAGGAGTCTCTTCAGTACCTCCCTCCTTTATGTAATCCTCATCCAGGTACCTCCTCCATTATGTCATTGTTTTTCTTGCCCTATAAAAGAGTCTTGCATTTTGACATTGAGGACTGGATACTTTGAGATGAGATACTGATCCAGCCAATTGATTTACTCTCTAATAAATTAATAATCAAATTGTTCTCTAATCTCTATCCTGTCTCAAGTTTCTCCAGCATTACATGTCCACACTTTCCTCTTGGACACTTTCTTTTTCAATAACATGTATGATTCCTACTCTGTTCTAGTCTCCTTATACCAATCTTGAATTCTCCTTTTCAATCTCTATTAATGATATCTTTCATTTTTGCTTTGTTAAACAGGCATTTTATCCATAGTTATAATCTTGAATCAATTTTTTGTCTCTGTTATCATTTCTTCATTTTCTTAGTTCGCTCACCATATTTTTAATAATTCCTATTTAAGATTTTTTTAAAAAGTAGTAAATGTTAAAGCCACCATTCAATATTTGATCTCTTGTCTCAATTTTAATTAATTTTCTGTTCACTTTTTTTCCCCCCCATAGTGGCCTAAATGATGGATAGTAATATAAATACATACTATGTGTGACAGGCAATGAGGAGTCATTGAATATTTTTGAATGGTGAAATGATATGAATAATCAGCTCAGACAAGACTTAGAACAAATAACACTCAATAACAAATTTCAGCATATCTTTAATAGAAGTGTATTAGGAATTCAAGGCATTATTTTGTTATATTCCATTTTCTTCAAATTTAAATAACTCAGGAATGTGCACAATTGAAATGCTTATATGCTTACTAAATGGAACAAGATTATGTTTTTGTCAGAGAATATTTTTATGACCATTTTATACATTCAGATCAATCTCTTGTGCTGCCTTGAGGTGTTTCTCTTGACCCTCTAATGAAAAGAGATCCACAACAAGGAAAAATAATTCATAATGTTATATTGACTTTAGAGGTGAATTGATTTTTAACCCTAATGTTATCTTTCACTGAAGTTTTAGGGAGAATTTCTTTTAAGGAAGGATAAAATACATTAGATCAGTGTGAGATCCAACCCACAACACTTCTGAGTGCAGCCCAATCCAGATTAAAATGTAATTGGGAAATACTTAACAAATAAATAAAAAATACAATAGAATGCAGTTTGTTAAAACATGACTTTCTTAAGCAATATGTTCCTGGTATGGATTCTTATGTACTAATCCTTATAAAATGCTATCCATTTCTTTTTGAATTTGACAGCAATGGACTAGATGACTTCTGAGATCCATTTCAAGTAGGAGTTTCTCTGTGTATTAAGAAAATTAGAGAGGCAACAGTGTAAAGCCTGGCTTGAGGATTAAAAAGGAATTAATGTAAATAGTAGCATAAATAAATACAAGTACTATGTTTTAAAAGATTATCATAATCAGCTAGGGAAAAAAAGCCTCAAACCCTAAATTTTCAATTGTAAGTAACATTCTTTTTTTAAATTTTGAGTTCAAATTTCTCCATTTAGTTCCTTTACCACACCCTGAGAAAACAATAAATATGATATATATTTATACACTAAAACACAAAGTTTAGGACATAAAATAAATTTATGGTCAATTACAGATGATAGGATTAGACATGCAAAGGAATTGGGTCAGTTCTGTCACTAGGCTGAAAGGACATTAAAGGACAGTCTAAAATGAGTTGGTATCCATACAATGTCAAGAAATCTGGAGTATGAATACTAGCTTTGCCATTTAACACCCCACCTGACATTGGGTTAGTAACTTACATTTCTATGACCCTTAGCTTTTTACTTCTGTGAAAATCAGAAGATGGATCAGGTATTTCCAACAATGACTTTTAGGTCTAAATCTATGATTCTATGATATTATATTGCATGAATTCCCGTGAAATATTGAAGCAAAAGATAGACAAAAATCACAGAATATGAAAAATGGTGGATGAGCAACTAATGTTCATTGGTAAAATAATATTTGCATTAATGAAATTGCATAGATGTTCAGAAATATTTAAATATCTAATTTTTCAATGTTTATCAATTAAGTCACATGTTTGCGGCTTCCTCAAAGAAAACACCAAATTTATAAATAACAAAATGGTGCATTTTTCTTAAGTTCCTTTACCAAGGTACAATGACATGGACTAGTGGAGAAAGGGTGCTGGACCAAGCAAGAGTCAGGAAGATCTGAGCTGTGAGACATTGTGCAAGTCACTTAACCTCTCTTTGGTTTCCTCATCTGGGAAATGGGAATAATAATAAAATCATCTTTCTAGGGTTACTGTGAGGGTGAAATGAAATAACAAAATAATTGTAAGCTAAATATGTATTAGCACAGTGCCTGGAATATGGTAAGTGCTATGCAAATATAAACTGTGACTATCCACTACTATTATTACCACTATACTGCTACTACTGCTACTATTACTACTATTCTACAACTACTTTTACTATTACTCCCACTACTGCTACTATTACTATTAATACTAGTACTTCCACTATTACAACCAATACAATTACTATTACTCCCACTACTGCTACTAACACTATTACTACTACTAGTTCCATTACTACTACTACTATTACTACTAAACTACAACTACTTTTACTATTACTTCCACTACTGCTACTATTACTATTAATACTAGTATTTCTACTACTACTAATACTGCTACTTCTATTACTCCTAATATTATTCCCACTAATACTATTATTACTACTACAACTATTTTATCTCTTACTACTCCTGCTCCTACACCCCACTACAACTACTACTACTATGACTATGACTACCACTTCCTTCCACTTCTTCTTCTGTAACGTGCTCTCCTGGCAGTTACAATTACTAGTCTGTCCTAGGCCCACCAGAGTACCTTTGACCACTGTCCTTTGCAGTGTGAGCTCTACCCGGCTCGCCTCCTCTGAGGCCTTCTAAGGTCTCTGGCCACAATCTCTTGAATCTATAGCTTAATAACCGGTAGCGCACTCAAGAACAACCACGTGTAATCTTAAAAGCCTTTATTATACCTACTCACATAATGCCCTAGCTGATGCCCTGACTTGTTGGTTCCCGAGTGAACACCTGGTCAGAAGACCCATGTGTTCACTACCAAAACCCTTACCTCTTTTGGCTACCCATCTTGGCTTGGCCACCCAGGCTGGGGAGCCAGGGTGAACAGCAGGAGGTTAAAGAGGGCGGTTGCTGCCTGCAGTGGGCTTACATAGGGCCTGTGAGGTCACACACACAGCCAATCAGCGAGAGAGTCACCCATTACGAAACTATCTCAATATGGCCAGGATCCCGCCCAAGGGCAGTCCTAATACTTCTGGGCCTCAATCTCCCGATGCACTGTGTCCGCCCATTTAAAGGGCCCTTACATTCTTCCACTGTTCTTCCACTATTACTCCCACTATTACTATTACTACTACTGCTACTCCATTACTTCTAGTCCTACAAATTATGTCAAAATTACTGGCTGTTAATAATAATTAATTGATTTTTTTTTTTTCAGTTTAAACTATTCAAGTTTAAAGCAGTTAAGAATTACAAAATATTTTCTATGTGTTATCCCATTTGAAACTTATAATAAGAACTTCCAGGAGTGGAGCCAAGATGGCTGAATAGAATCTGATGGAATGAATCCAGTTTTTGACTTAAGACAGATTAGAAAAAACTTCAAGAAAGGTAATTCTTATTGGGGTGAAAAAGGTGTTCAGCTCAATTCAGACTGAGGAGCTCACCTCACAGAGGGATAGCTTTTAAGAGGGTCTTAATCGCAGCAATCAGCAACTAAAACCCTCAGTCCTGGCTCAGAAGAGAAGGATGCCAGTGGGGAAGCCTGCAGTTCAGAAGGCAAACTCTGAAAACCAGCCTTTTTCCTGAAAAGAGCAGGTAAGGCTACCTCCTGTTATGAGCAAAACACACACACAAGGAGCACTATGCTCAAAGGCAAGGCTCAGAGCTACACAGGAAGCTTGGGACAGAACCATCTTTACCCCAGGAGCAGAGTTTAACCTTAAAAAGAGAGAGAGGGAGAGAGAGAGAGCAGACTAAAACACAAACTCAAACAAGGACAAAATGTCCACAGAAGAAATGTCAAAGAGTAATATGAATTGGTCTCAAGCCCAGGCCAAATGCAAAACAAAAATTCCATTAAGGAAAACAACACTTTGAAAAGTAGAAATAATAAAATGAAAAAAGGAGATACAAAAGCTAACTGAAGAAAATCACACCTGAAATATTATAATGGGGCAAATGAAGGCTAAGGCTTTGTGAGACATCAAGAATCAATCAAAAAAACTTAAAAAAGAATGAAAAATGGAAGGAAATGTGAAATATCTTAATTGAGAAAACAGCCAACAAAGAAAATAGGTCTGGGGGATACAATTTAAAAATTATTGATCTACCTGAAGGACATAACCAAAAAAAAAAAAAAAAAAAAAAAGCCTGCATAACAATCTTCAAGAGATCATCAAGGAAAACTATCCTGATATGAGGGAGAAATACTGATTTAAAGAGATCCCACAAGGAAAACCCCAAGTATAATTGTTGCAAAACTCCAGAACTACAATCACAAGGAAAAAATACTGCAAGCTGACAGTCAGGATTATTCAAGATCTGGCAGCTTCTACAATAAAAGATCAGAGGGCCTGGAATACCATATTCTGGAAGACAAGGTCCTAGGGTTACAACCAAGAATTAACTACCCTGCAAGACTGAGCATCATCTTCCAGGAAAAAGAGACAGAGCTTCAATGAAGTAAGAGACTTTCAATCATTTCTATTGAAAAAAAAAAAAAAAAAAACAGAATTGAACAGAAAATTTCATCTACAATCACAGGACTCAAAAGAAGCATAGAAATGTAAACAGTGAAATATACATATTAGTAAAAGATTAAAGTGTTCACATTCCTAGATGGGAAAACAATATCTATAATTCTTGAGAATTGTATCTGTCACTGGGACAGAGGGGGCCATCACATAGACAAAGAGTGTGATTGTGAATGGACTATGATGTGATGACATCAAAGAAAAAGACATTAAGATGTGGGAAAAGGTCTGCACTGGAAAAAGAGGAAAGAGGAGGTATAATGGGACATTAGTTCACATGGAGACCTATTACAGTAGAGGGAAAGAAGGGAGGGGGGTGATCATTGAAGCTTTATCATCATTTTGATTCAAAGTAGGAGATAAATTAATCATTAGGTTGGGTTTAGAAATTTATCTAATCCTATAAATCCTATAGAGAAGAAAGGGGAAAGAAAAGAGAAGGGAAGGATAAAAGGGAGAGCAGAAACATTAGGGAAGAGAAGGGGGGTGGGGAAGAGATAGCAGATAAGGTAATGAGTGGAGTTGATTAAAAACAAAACACTATTAAGGAGGAATGTACAGAAACAGATAACAAAAGTATACAGAGGGGAAAAGCAGGATAGAGGAAAATACCAAACTGGTAAGCAAATTGTGAATGTGAACAGCATAAACTCTTCCATAAAGGAGAAGTGAATAGCAGAGTAGAATAAAAAGAAAAGAAAAGAAAACAAACAAACAAAAAAAACCAGAACCCTATAACATATTGTTTACAAGAAATACATTTGACACAGAGATATACATACAAAATAAAGGTAAAAAGCTGGGGCAGAATTTATTTTGCTTCTGCTGAAGTAAAAAAAAAAAAAGGAAAGCAGGTGTAGCAAATAAGATCTCAGATAAAGCAAAAGGAAAGTAGATCTAATTAAAAGAGATAAGGAAGGAAACTACATCTTGTTAAAAGATACCACAAACAATGAAATAATAACAATACTAAATATATATGTATAAGTGATAGAGCATCCCAATTCCCAGAAAAGATATTAAGCCAGTTACAGGAAGAAATAGTCAGCAAAACTATATTACAGGGGGACTTCAACCTTAACTCTCTTAGAATCAGAGAAGTCTATCCACAAAATATGAAAGAGACTAGGGAAGTTAATAGAACCTTAGACCACCTACATATGACAGATCTCTCGAGAAAATTGAAAGGGACAGAAAAGAATACAACTTTTTCTCTTCAACACATGACACCAACACAAAAATAGGCCCCACATTAGGGCATAAAACTTCACAATCAAAGGCAGAAAGGCAAAAATAACAAATGTTTTCTTTGTAGATCATGAGGAAATAAAATTATATTCAATAACATTCCTGGGAAAAATAGACTTAAAAATCAATTGGAAAGTAAATATAACTCTAAAGAATGAGTGAATCAAACAACATATCATAGAAATAACTCATAATTGTATCCAAGAGAATGACAATAATGAGACAATATACCAAAACCTATGGGATGCACCCCAAGCAGTTCTTAGAAGAAATTTTATTATCTCTAAATAGTTACATAAATAAAATAGAGAAATAAGAGTTCAGTGAGTTTGGGATGCACCTAAAAAAGCTAGAAAAAATACCAAATTAGAAATTCAGAAACTTAAAGGGGAGCTTAATAAAACTAAAACTAAGAAAATTATTGCAGTAATAAAACTAAGAGGTTTTATGAAAAAAAAAATCAATAAAATAGACAAAGTTTTGTTCAATTTGATTAGAAAAAGAAAAGAAAAAAATTATTAACAACAAACATGAAAAGGTTGACTTTACCACTGATAGCAATGAAATTAAAGGAGTATTTAGGAGTTATTTTGCCTAACTGTACAGCAACATCTGACAATTTCACTGAAATGGATGAATATTTACAAAAATATAAACTGCCCAGATTAACGAAAGAGGAAATAAATTACTCAAATAGTTCCATTTTATGAAAAGAAATTGAACAAGCCATTAATGAACTCCCTAAGGAAAATAATCTCCAGGAGCTGTTGGATTTACAAGTGAATTCTACCAAACTTTTAAAGAATAATTAATTCCAATACTATGGAAACTATTTGGAAAAATCTGGAAAAAAGAAGTCGTGTCAAAGTCCTTCTCAGACATAAATATATTATTGACCTAGACCAGAAAGAGCCCAGAAAAAGAAAGAAAATTAAAAACAATCTTCCTAATGAATATTGAAGGGAAAATTTTAAGTAAAGCATTTCCAAAGAGAGTACAACAATTTACCTGTAAGATGATACACTATGACTACAGAAGATTTATACTAGGAAGGCAGGACTGGTTCAGTATCAGAAAAAAAAAAAAAAAAAAAAAAAAACTATTGCCATGATTGACCATATCAAAAGTAAAATCATCAGAAATTACATGGTAATCTCAATAGAGGTAGAAAAAGATTTTTACAAAATACAGCTCTGATTCCTATTAAAAACATTAGAGAGCTTAGAGATAAAGGGAGTTTTCCTTAAAATGATAAGCTGTACTGTTCTCTGGTTCATTTTTTCTTGGGGGTCTCTGGAGCAGCCTTTGTTTCAGTTCAGTAATCCCCACAAGAACAGCCAGGGGTTAAAGTCCAAATCCTTTATTATCTCTTTCAAAGTTTTGTCTCCTTTCCTGGGGCCCAGTTATCTTTTTTAGAGGCCTTCTGGAGTCTTGGTTTCAGTGGAGAAGTGAAGGAGGAGGACAGTCTGTCACCAAGCTGGTGTGAGAGGAAGTGCATGAATTTCTCTGAGTCCAAAAGTTTGTGCTTCAGTGTCCAGCCACCAAAAAGGTGGATGATGGAATGAATCTCTCAGTCTTTGCTGGCTGTTATATACTCCTTTAAAATAGGTGTGAATCTTGTGGAATCATATTAAGTACTAAGTACATGTACTTAACTAGAGAACTATTAAGTCAATTCCATTGACTTAATACTTTGTAAGCATCCTTGTTTCAGAAATCTGGTCCATAAAAATAAGCAGCATCTATTTAAAACCAACAGCAAGCATTATTTGTAATGGAAAGAAGCCTGACACATTTTCAATAAGATCAGAAAAAAAAAATAAGAATGTCCATCATCACCACTATTATTCAAAATTATACTTTAATTAAGAGATTGCTGAATATTGAGCCAGAGAACCTGGAGTCAAGTTTTAACTCTATTATTAATATTTATGTCCTATAAGTTATACCCCAACAATACATGAACTGAAAATGACCAGAAGAAAAGACAAGTTTTCAAAGAGACAGAGGAAATAGAGACCAAATCATCAATCTTTCCTGGATTATGAAGAAAACAAGTGAGTTCTAAGGGAAAAAAAAAATAAAGCAAAAACTAAAACAAACAAAAACATATTTAGTTCTGCTTCATTGAATATAGTAAAGTATTTGATTGTAGGAATCAAAATAAAATGTGGTAAGATCACAAGAGATGGGAGTACCAATCATATTAACTTGTTTTTTAAGGAACCTTGTAGATCAAGAAGCCACAGTTAGGACTAGACATGAAACAACTTGTTGGGTTAAGATTAAAAAAAGGAGTATGAAAAGTTCTGTATTTGTCACTTTACTTTTTAAAATTATGTCCAAATTTCATTGTGTGAAATGTTAGCTTGAATGAATCAAAAGCCAAATTAAGATTTCTTGGACAAATATCAACAACCTCAAATATCACTGTGATGATAGAACATAAGGAAGAATTAAGAACCCTCTTGATGAGGGTAGAACAGGAAAGTAGAAAAACTGCCTTAAAATTTATTTTAAACAGGCCCTAAGATCTTGACTACTAGTTTCCTTACTTTCTGGTAAATAGAAGAATAAGAAATGAAATCATCAGATTTCACATTCTTGGGCTCAAAGATCACTGCAGAGGGAATTAAAGTCATGAAATTAAAAGATACTTTCTCCTTAAAAAGAAGGTTATGGAAAATCTGGATAGTATACTAAAATATTGACAAAGAACTATATAATCAGAGTATTATTTTTCTAGTAGCACTGTATGGCTATGAGAGATGGACTATAAAGAAAGCTGAATACTAGAGAATCAACACATTGCAATTGTGGTGCTAGAGAAAAATTTTGAGAGTCCCTTAGAATATAATGAGATCAGATTAGTTAATAATTAAAGAAATTAATTCAGAATATTCACTGGAAAGTCAAATACTAAAGCCAAAGTTTAAATACTTTGACTACATAAGACAGTACTTATTGGAAATGATACTGATATTGGGAAAAAAAAAATTGAAGGCCAAAGAAGAAGGGAATGGCAGAGGATGAGATCAATAGGTAGAATCGTGGAAGCAATGAGCATGAGTTTGGGCAGATTTCAGAAGATAAAGAACTATAGAAGGTACTGGTGTATCATATAGTCCATAGGTCATAAAAATAGGACATGGCATAACAATAATAACAACTTTGGGCAAGTGGATCTCTCTGGGCTTCAGCTTATTAACAGATAAAATTAGGGAGTTCAACAGCCAGGTACCAAGGAAGGTAGGTGATATATTAGATAGAGTACATTGGATAGAGTGAGAAAGACCTGAGTTAAAATTAGAACTCAGATATTTATTAGTTGTGTAACTCTGGGTAAGTCACTTAACACCCTTTACCTTCATTTCCTCATTTCTAAAATGAACTGGAGAAGAAGATGACAAAAGCACTCCAGTGTCTTTGTCAAGAAAACCCCAAATGGGGTCACAAACAACAATAATAACAAAGACCTATTCTAGCTCTACATCTATAACATTATGATAATACTAAACATTTTTATTTTAATATGACACAAATGCATAATGGTGGCTGATTATAATGTTCTAATATAATGTTGGAAAAAAATGCAATTTGTCTATGGTCTGACTCCCTCAATTATTCAGTTCAACTACCTTAGGTATTGTTGAAGTCAGCTAACAAATAGTACAGTATGTTTGTGGAGAAGACTTGCAACTCAAATAAGCTGTAAGTCTTTAGGCATCTGGCTTAATATTTCTGCAATTAATCTCCCTGCATTGGCTGCATCTGATCATATTGTTGCAGAGGTGTTAGGAGTTATTTGGCAAGTTTATGGAAGATTTGAAGCTTATGACTGTTGTTTAGTGCCTGTTATTTATAGGCTTTGGTTAAGTCTTTTGCACACATACTTTATGTATTTAATATTTCTAAAATCTAAACCTCATAACCATGAATTATATTTATAAAATGTTCTCCATGCTGATTCCTTCTGGCATCTTAATGCAGTGATGTTTTATTCCAGATCCAACTGTGAAATGAATGCTTGCACTAACTTTTCCTTGCATTATGGAGGTAAGCAGATTTCTGACAACCATCTGCTGAGACTTTGCTTCTTCCTTACTAATCAACCCATTTGAGGCTGAAATTGGGGTAAAAACAAAGAAGTTAGAGAAATATTGTCAAGCACTTGCAGCTATATATACTAAGTGTGAGATCCTGTGTAACTTCTGCCACATATGCATAAAAAGCAGGTTCTCACTGCTGTTGCAGCGACCAAAGCACTTTTGTTTAACTTTGTTTATGCAATTTCCTCCTTAAATCACACCAATTACAATTGGCATTTTCTGTTCTTTAAATGTTGCATATATTGCATTTACATAAGCAAAGTAGAAGAACAAAAAAAAATTACTCATTGGCATGTTTAAATATAGGTTTATGAAATTATTTTCCAGATATCTCAATTGCTTTTTATTTGAATTCATCCTGCCTAAATGATTATTTTTTTTCCTCACTGATACAGCAATTTTAAAAAAAATGTTGAAAAAAATAGTCTGGTAATTGTGTATAATAATATGAACTTTACTATTAAAAAAAATTTAACTTTCCTAGGACTAGAGAAAAAAAAAAAAAAAAAAAAACATTTTGATGTTTCCTATGCAATCTCAGCTGTCAGTTTTTGCTTCAAGGCCTGGGGAGAAGACAGACAGAAAAAGCTTCTGAGAAGGTAAATGGCTTAAAGAAATTATAAATAAAGCACAATGGAATATATAAGAATATTATTACAGAATTTCAGTTTTTAGTAGTCTCCTCCTTTTTATTTTTACTGAGGGCAATGCTTTCTACAGCATCTGTAATAACCTCTACTTGAACCTTTTTGCCATTTGAATATGTATATGTAATTGTGCTAAATCTTTGCACAAAATGGAAAATGACAATGATCTGGCCCTAAAGAGGTATACTAATAGGTGGGGGAGAGAGCATATAACTTTAAAACAAAAAAGTGTAAGACAAAATATTTTACAAAAGACAGGAGAGGGGTAGGGGTTTTTGGAAGCTTTTTGGAGAAAATAAGATATGAACCAGGCTGTGAAGGAAGAAGTTTTCAGTTAAATAAAGTCAACAAGCATTTGTTAAACCTTTGCTGTATGGGAGATTTTATGCTAAGTTCTACAAATAAAAATATAGGCAAAAACAAAAGACATTTCCTGTGATCTAGAAACTTATATTTTGATGGGGAAGACAATCCCTAAAAGGGAATTAAAAAAGAACAGCTGTAATGATTAAAATAAAGAAAAACTGAGGCAATACATTTCTGAGATGATTCAATTTATTGCTAAAGCTAGGAGTTACTAATCAAAGGGGTTTTTAGCTTTTCAGTAAGCCAAAAAACATTGAAGGTGAACTGGCAGATTAGTTTTTTAGACAAGAGCAAGAGCATGCAAGAAAACAGAATCACAGATGGAGAAAACAATAAAATTGGTTATAAAGTCAGAAACATGATGGATGTAGGAAACAATATGATTGCCTGAAAATTTGAGACAGGGCTAGCAACAACCCCTTCTTCCATCTTGTCACTATGGAAAAGTTCATTGGTGTTGTCTACCTGCATGGCTAGTTAATGTCACAGCAATAAAAGACCACATTTTCTTGCAGCACAGTCATTATTACAGAGATAACAGGCCAGATTTCCTGGCATCCACCTGCATCCTTCAAGGATAACAGATTTCCTTGACACAAGAATAGAGCAGTGATTAGCAGGAAAATTGAACTTCCAAACTTAACTCAGAAACAAATGAAACGTGACTTAGGTAGTTACAAAAAATGTCGGTTGTGATACAAAATGAAATCAATTACAGGATAAAATCAATTCACTTTTCTCAATTTTTCAAAGGTCTTGGGGGTACATAGCATGTATAATGACAAACATAGCTAGTCTTGATTTTTATTTAGTAATGGAAGGTGTCCACAAAATCATAGGGAGAGGGCAACTTAAAGAAACATGTTGAAAAAGTTCAGAGAAAGATAATTGAGGCAAGTGGCAGATATCAAAATAACATCTTCCAGGCATTTAGAAATGTATAGAGGTAGTAGAGGTCAAGCTGAAGCTGAAGAAAAGCTTGCCTTCTAGTTTGTATTCATGGATTGCATTTTCTTAAAAAGTAAGAGTGAAATCAAATTGGGAAGGGGAAGGTAGAAGAGGAACATAATAACCATTTAAATAACACCTTATTCTAGAAATTGTGCTGTGAACTTAAAACTATTATTTCATTTGATGTTTACAATGACCCTAGGATGTAGGTATTAGTGTTCATATCATTATACATATGAAGGAACTAAGGCAAACAGATTAAATGACTTGGTATGAGAAGAACAACCAATTCATCAAGATTTTTTTCTTTCTTTTTCTTTTCAAGATTTTATACTTGATTAAGGGTTAGGACATGATTTTTTCCAATAGCACACACAAACTGGCTGCTGGGAATACCTAGAGAAAATTAAGTTATTTCTTCTCTAAGAAACATCCATGCATGACTTTGAAGGAAAAGCCTAGGAGCTTATACAGTACAGAAAGTTTGAAGTCAGGGAACACTGGATTGTAATATGTGTGGTATATTGGAAATAGGCCATCTATTCCGGGAGAGTGAATATAACTTAATCTTTCTACCTTCTAATTCGTAGACCACATATTCAAACCATGCTCCCCCAAACAAAACATAAACCTTATTTAATTTACAATTTTTCCCACAAACATTCTTAACTAAATTAATATTGTGATCATAGCATATAGTGATATATAGCTTAAACAAAACTTGGAAAATATTTAATTGAACATTTTTATTTTACATGTGTCAAAGCTGAGGCCCAGAGAGGTCAAATAACTACATCAGTAGAAAGTAGCATCTAAAATTGTTATTGGTTCACATTTAGAGTTTTTTGTTTTTCTTTGTTTTCCCCGTGGTAATATATCTCAGAGCTGATGAATGAAGATTGTAGATAGGGTAGCAAGATTGGTTGTCAGTCATGTTGATGCAAGTTACCATCATTCCCTTGGTACAAAATCTTTGAGGTAGCAGCTATGTGGTGAACATGAGATGTTACTCAGATCTAATAATCTAATATCAGTAACCTAATAACCTAAAGCAAGTGATTAAGTACTTGATCTTGTTTTACATTTATCTAATCAGTCTTCTATGAAAGGCTTTATAGGTTTATATATGTTTGCCTCTCCTGGAATTTCTGATTCCCAAATCTCTTTAATGATATGGATACAAGAAGAAATTGACATTGTTTCTGAGACCTGAGAACAATCTGCATAAAAATGATAATTAAATACTTGGGGACTGATAAATATTTAAATAAAATAAATTAAAATATAATATAATAAAATTATATATAATATAAATATTTTAAGACAAATTGTACAGGGAGAGAAATCAATAAGAAAGACCAAGACAGGGCTTTGAAGATCACCCATGATCAAATAGCATAACAAGAATAAAGAGACAACAAAGGCATAAAAGAGAACTGAATTAAATATCTAGATAGAAGAGAGTATCATAGAAAAGAGAGTGATCAATACTGTCAGAGGTTACAGAAAGGTTTAGAAGGATAAAGTTTAACCTTACATAAAAAAAAATTGTTTTGACAAATAATAGATCACTAATAACTTTAGACAGAATAATGAGATCAGAGTAATATTATAGAGGATTTAAAAGATAATGTTGGGAAAGGAAAGGAATTCATTGTAGATGGATTTTGAAAGAAGCTTAAGAATCAAAAGAAAAATAGATTTAGGACATCAAGACTGTATATAGATCAAGCGATAAAGATTTTGAAGATGGAAGAGATTTAAGAGTTTCTATAGGGAAGAACACAGGGAGATGTAGATGATTAGTGAAATAATGAGAATGACAAGGGGCAATCGACTGGAGGAGATGGAATGGGAGGAAATAAAAGTTGCATAGATAGGGGTTAGCCTTGGAAAGGAAAAGGGTTGCTTCTTCATGTGAGGCTGGAGTGAAGAAAGAGATTGTATGGGAAAACATCTAAGTGACATGAAACTAGATGGGAGAAGAATAAACACTTTGTGAATGATTTTAATTTTTTCTCTGCAATAGGAAGCAAAGTTTTCAGCATGAGTGGTGGATAAAGGGAGTAGGAGCCAGTAGATTTAAAGAGGGATGAAAAGGTTACAAAAAGCCACATGGTCAAGCAAATTATTTATCACTTCAGTAGGATTTAACCAAATCTATACCATATCATCTGTTGGTTTTACAAAGTCCTGACTACAAAGAAAGATAGACAGGTTACACGATTTTTTAAATTAATTTTATAATTATAAAAAAATTTTTTTGACAGTACATATGCATGAGTAATTTGTTTTTTTTTTTTTTTTAATAGCATTATCCCTTGCATTCATTTTTCCAAATTTTCCTCTCCCTCCGTCTACTCCTTCCCCTAGATGACAGGCAATCCCAAACATTTTACATGTGTTACAGTATAACCTAGATACAATATATGTGTGTAAATACAATTTTCTTGTTGCACGGTAAGAATTGGATTCTGAAGGTATAAGTAATCTGGGTAGATAGACAGTAGTGCTAACAGTTTACATTCAATTCCAGTGTTCCTTCTCTGGGTGTTGTTTCTGTCCATCATTGATCAACTGGAAGTGAGTTGGATCTTATTTATGTTGAAGATTTCCACTTCCATCAGAATACATCCTCATACAGTATTGTTGTTGAAGTGTTTAGTGATCTCCTGGTCCTGCTGATTTCACTCAGCAACAGTTGATGTAAGTCTCTCCAAACCTCTCTGTATTCCTCCTGCTGGTCATTTCTTACAGAGCAATAATATTCCATAATATTCATATACCATAATTTACTCAACCATTCTCCAATTGATGGACATCCATTCATTTTCCAGTTTGTAGCCACTACAAAAAGGGCTGCCACAAACATTTTGGCACATACAGGTCCCTTACCCTTCTTTAATATTTCTTTGGGATATAAGCCCAGTAGTAGCACTGCTGGATCAAAGGGAATATATTCACAGTTTGATAACTTTTTGGGTATAGTCACAAATTCTTTCTAAGAAAGGTGGCCTTCAGAATTATGCCATAGTCATGTAAAAATTCTCTAAATCACTATTGATTAGAGCAATGCAAATTAAAATAACTGAGATAGTACCTCATACCTCTCAGATTGGTTAAAATGACAAGAAAAGATAATGATCGATGCTGGAGTTATTGTGGAAAAACTGACATTAATGCATTGTTGGTGGAGTCGTGAAATGATCCAGCCATTCTGGAGAGCAATTTTTTTTTTTTTTTCCCTGAGGCTGGGGTTAAGTGACTTGCCCAGGGTCACACAGCTAGGAAGTATTAAGTGTCTGAGACCAGATTTGAACTCGGGTTTTCCTGAATTCAGGGCTGGTGCTCTGGAGAGCAATTTTGAACTATTCCCAAAGGACTATAAAACTGTGCATACCCTTTGACCCAATAGTGCCATTATGGGTCTGTACACCAAGGAAACCATAAAGAAAGAAAAAAGAACCCACAAGTGAAAACAATGTTTGTAGCAGTTCTTTTGTGGTGGCAAAGAACTGGAAAGTGAGTTGATGCCCAACAATTGGGGGAATGGATGAGCAAGTTGTGGTATATGAAGGTAATGGAATATTATTATTTGAAAAAAAAATAATGAATAAGCCGATTTTAGAAAAGCCTGTTAAGGTTTATATGAACTGATATTAAGTGAAACAAACAGAATGAGGAATAGAATGTACACAGTAACAGCATGATTGTGCTATAATCAACTATGAAAAAGTTGTTTTTTTCTCAGTGGTTCAGTGATCAAGGCAATCCCAATAAACTTTGGATGGAAAACACCATCTGCTGACATGATATACTTAGATAATCCTAGGAAATCATCCAAAAACCTATTTAACCAATTCACATCTTTAGCAAAGTTGCAAGATATAAAATAAACCCACGCAAATCACTAGCATTCCATATAAAGATGATAAATATTGAAAGTGATGTGGAAAAACTGGGACTCTAATGAATTGTTGATGGCATTGTGAAATGATCCAACCATTTTGGAGAGCGATCTGGAACTATGGCCAAAGGGCTATAAAACTATGCAGATACTTTGACACAGCAGTGCCATTATTGGGTCTGAATCCCAAAGAAATCACAAAGAAGGGAAAAGACTCATGTGCAAAAATGTTTGCTAGTGCAAATTGTTGTGTGGTAGCAAAAAATTTGGCAAATGAGTAGATGCTCATTAATTGTGGAATGGCTGAACAAGTTATGGTATATGAAGATAATGAATTATTATTATTGCATAAAAAAGATGAACAAGCTGATTTTAGAAAGGCCTAGAAATTTACATGAATTAATACTGAGCAAAACAAGCAGAACCAGGAATACATTGTCCACAATAGCAGCAAGAATGTGCAATGATCAACTATGAAAAACTCGATTCTTTTTTGAGGGGTTCATTGATCCAAAGCATAGACATTGGACAGAAAATGTCATTGGCATCCAGAAGAAGAACATGGAGACAGAATGTAAATCAACACATGCTATGCTTACTTGTTTCTCCTTTTTATTTTTTTCTCTTGTGGTTTTCCCCTATTGTTCTGATTTTTTCTCCCAACATGATTCAGAAAGAAATGTATAGTTATGCAAAACAATGTACATGTATAACCAAAAAATTAAAGAAAACAATAAAACATGAAAATTGTTTTCCTGGATTTTTTAAAAAAAGAATTGTGCCAGGAATAGTCCAATGATGTTATAAAGCATAGACGCTTTAATCATTGTAGAGGGATTGCAGTATATATTTGTGTAGGTATCACACCTAGATCCATCAGTGTATCAAAGTAACATGGTATTTAAAATTGAAATTATACATTCTCTGGTTTGCTTTTTAATTGCCTCACTAAATTTATCTTTTTTTTTTCATTTTCTCATAACTTTTTTTCTTTTCTTTTTCTCATATTTTCAAGTATATTCATCTAGGATTTACATTATTTTTTTTAAATTTAAAAACAAAAACAAAAACAAAAGCAAAACTCCATTGACCCTTATCAAGCTCTGTAGGTACTTGATTAGCCACATTGATTTCTTTTGTATTATAAGCTTTTTATATTTTGCTGAACATCATTGCTTTCATAAATGTTTAAAAGTTTTGTCACATTCTCACAATTGATTCACTATGCACTACTAAAATCTAGTCAATATTTATTTTTTTCACCTTTCAAAGTGTGCTTTTCTCCTATTTCCTTTTGTAAGAGCCCTAAATATAATTCCTAAATATTGAGAAGTATGATCCCCAATTATTTTTTTCTTCAGTCATAATCTACAGTTATATTTTCCAACCTCACCTGATTATCTGATTTTCCTAGTTCATGAGATACATGCTAGGAGTAAATGAGAGCAATTTGGAGGCTGCATTAACTCTTTCAGGTCTGTAAGTCAATATACTAAGTGGTTTGTTTTTTTTGCTGAGGCAATTTGGGTCCAGGGTCACACAGCTAAGAAGTATTAAGTGCCCGAGGTCAGATTTGAACTCAAGTCCTCCTGATTTCAGGGATGGTACTCTATATACTAAGTATTTTTTAAAAGTCTATTTTTAGGAGAAGAAACACTTCCAGCCCTCACAAAGCTTACAATCTATTAGTATGTTCGTTATACATGCAAATTTTAAACTAAAATGTACCATAGTACATTTTAACAAAGTTCATAAAAAAAAAAGAATACTACAAAAGAGTTTTGGCATATGCTAGAATTTAATTTAACTAGTTTTATGTTATGTATTCAGTGATAAGATTCTTTCCCTGAATTTTTTTTCTTCCCATCCACAGTGAGATTAAAAGAAAACAAAATTGTACTTGGGACATAATTGGTCTAATTAATTATTCCTGGCTTCACTAATTCCTTCTCAGTTCTATCTCTACTCTTTTGAGTTAACATGAAGTGGGCCTACCTAGGACAAGGCTGTCCTTGGGACTGAATTGTTTGTATTAATTAGTCCTGGCTTCACTAATTCCTTCTCAGTTCAATCTCTATTCTTTTGAGTTAACATGAAGTGGGCCTACAAGGACAAGGCTGTCTTTGGGACTAAATTGTTTGTAACTTTTTTCATGCAGCTTTCTGGTCATCAAAAGTCATAAAAACATCTGGCATATGGGGTTTAGTCCCTTCAGATTTAGTGGATTTTTGAAGCTCACGAAAGAATATTTATCTTGCCCTGGATCCTTTCTATCTGATGAAGAGAGAGGGCAGAGATGATAAATACAACTTTACTATTGTTGCATGTCCTTACTGTGCTGGGGCAAAGTAAACCTCCTGATATTAAATGTTCACTGACTTTTGAGTGTCTTATTTTATTTTCATATTGGAACTGAACTATGCTGGCTCCATCATTGACACTGAAACATTCTCAGAGTATCTTAAGTTCTAAAATACTCTGGCTAAAATAAACTGCTGAAACAAATAATTCAGTGATAAAGGCAATCACTTTGGTTATTTGACACTGATTTGGAATAACAACTTGAACCTTTCGTTTTAAAGAAAAACAGTTTATAGATAAATGAGTATATTAGAGGGTCTAAAATGTCTATGACATTAATTGGTTTTATAAAATTGTTCGCTTTTCATCATCTGCTCAGGAGCTAGAAAAACAAACAATGACCTAATTTTTTTCTGGGCTTCTTTTATCTATTTAAATATGTTTTCATATTCTGTCCAAATGTATGCAAAAATGTTAATGGGTAATTGTTTTATGCTTTTAATGACAACAAAATTAAATAGAGTTTTTGATGTTGAATAAAAATATTCTGCCACTTATATTTTGTGACAATTTTCCTCTTCACTAGACTATCAACTTTGACATCTATTAATTATACAGAATGATGGTTTGACAATTCTATCAACTAATGTTATTTGACAGTTTATGTTTAAATTGAGTTAATAAAAAGTGAAAACATTAAAGAAAGTATTGTAATAGTTGAGGCAAAAGCTCTTGAAAGTCTGGCATATGAGTGGAAAAAAGGGAATTATGTAGAGATGTGGTGAAGGTAGAAAAAAAAAGATTTGGCTGCAGGTGAGATATGCTGATGACTTATTATAAGGAGTTGAAGAATACACTACAGAGAAACTGGGAGGTACAGTGATGTTCTGAATCAAAATTAGGAAGTATGGAAGAGAAAGGTTTGAGAGAGGGAAGGAAACTTGAATTCCATTTGTTGAGATTAAGATGTTTATACATTTTTGAATTTAAATGTCTAAAATTCAATTAGTAATATGCGGATAATATTCAGGAGAGAAATTAAAGCTAGATGTAAACATTTGGGAATTACTGGAACTATTAGTGATGATGAAGTCACCAAATAATAAGGCACCGTACAGATTCTTGATTCTAGACACATTATATGAATGATAATCAAGCAAGAAGACTTAGGAATGGTCAGATGGGGGGAGACAAACCATGGAAAAATGAAGGCATGAAAATCCAGAAAGAACAATATTCAGGAGGAGCAAGTGGTCAACAATGGCATATTTTAACAGGATGTCAAGAAAGATGAGGATTGAGAAGAGATCATTAGATTTGGAAAGTAAGAGGTCATTGGTAATTTTTGGTAAGAGAAGATTCAGATGGGTGATGTGAAACTAGTTTTCAAAGGAAATATCAAATGGAAAAAGAAAAAAAAGAATTTGGTTAAAGTGGAAATAACAATTATAGATTGATTTTATGAAGGAGTTTTACTAACAAAAAGAAACAGAATGTTAAAAAGTACATGTAATTGTGAAATAGTTAATAAGATGTTTTAAAATATATTAAAAAAGCAAAAGAACTGATAAAATTTGTTAGAAAATGTGGGCTCAAGTAAGGAGTGTTTTAAAGATAAGTAAAACTTGAAAATATTTATATCTATTAGTCAAGAAACTGATAGATCCAAAAAGTATAATGATTAGAAAAAAATAAATGATAGTGGAGAAGATAGAAAGATAGGATATCAGGGATTGCATTGGGATTGGGATTTAATATGGAATTGATTTAATATGAACACTTGTTAATTGATACTCAGTATTAAATTAAGATGAGATATTTTTGGATCATTCAACAATTAATGAAATGAAATACACTGTTATAGACTTAAAAGTATATTGAACAAAAATATTATAGCATTTTCTATGTTCAAATTATTTTTCTGCAGTTTGCTTGTTTTTCCAGGCTATTACTTATATTCTATTTCTTTGATAATTATAACTCCGCTTCCAAGATAGAGGATGCAGTGTCCCAAGCTTCAGGGGTTTTGTGCAGTGTTTTCGGAGATATGTCTGAGGATCTGTAAGTTTTCACTTTTTCTAGGGTGCTATGATCTAGGAAGATCTATGATGCTCTCCTATGCTCTGGTCTGTGAGTAAGCAAAAGCATTCTTTTCTGCTCTGTAACTATGAGAACAGTTTCCATCCCACTGTTGCTACAAGCTCTCAATCTAGTAATGTTATCCAGGAGTGCCATCCAAGGCATCCAGTCATGATACTGGAATAGCCCAGGGATGATTCACACTAATATGGATAAAAGGAAAAGATGAGATCTAAAACTAGAAATCACAATCTAGAGTAACACTCATGTTTTTAGGAATAGAAAAATGAGACCCACAGAATTGAAATAATTTGATGAAGAGTGGGAGAAGTGATAGAATTCAGACTCACTCTACAAACTCACACTTTTTTCCAGAGTTGAACAGTTTTATATAATAGAAACATGGGAATTACTGAAGTACTATTTACCTGTGGCTAATACAGAAATCTAGAGCAGGAAAAAGACAGTAATGAGACCAATTTAGATAGGATAAAAATATCTATAAATAAGGTTAGCTGAAGTTGAATTACATAAAGGTTAACAGATACTAGTCCAAGAAAACTATATATACTGCTTAATTGTCCATGAAGGATATAAATTGTACATATTTTCTTTATACAAGTAGTTTGTGTGTTTTGAACAGCTCTAGAATTTTTTAAGCTTATATAATACTTTTTTTTTTTTTTTTTTTTTTTGGTACAATGACCATAGAGAAACTCAAGACTTCATGTCTATGTATGTGCAGATATGAATATTAATGGAAGTATTAAAATACATGATGAAACTGGAAAATAGACTATTGTCACATTATTTCATGAGAGTATAAAATATATGGAGCACAGTAAATTAAGGATGGAGAAATAGAGAAGAAACTAATGTGGAGAGTTTTAAATATAGGAGTAGAGTTGTTATTTTATGCTACAATTGATAGAGACTTTGATTAGGAAAATGACATCAAATCTATATAATTTGATGAGTTTCTGAGAGGATAGAATGAAGGCAGAGAGATGAGTTAGTCTAATACAAGAAATCAATTGTAAAAAGCCCAAAATAGAAGATTGAGTTGAAGGAACAACCTGTCTTACAACTATTCTCCATGTTATTCAGAACAGAAAACTGTATTGATAATTAATCAAGAAATCAAAGGGAAATAACCCATTAAATTAAAAAGTCAACTAAAAATTACAACAGAAATTCAGATAATAAACAAAGTTTTTAACAAAATTGAAAACAACAAATCATGGAAATGATAATTAAAACTAAAAGCTAATTTTTAAAATGGAGTAGATTATACTTTAATTAGTTCAATTCTTTTTAAACAAAGGATTCAAACTTTTAGTATCACATTATTATTATGAATCATATCACTATATAATTATGTTAATTTTATGTAATATATTAATATGAAAGTCAATAAATCATAATAAAAGAAAAAATGAAGGGAATTACTTTAAAAGGCTAATTATAAGTCAGCAAAGCTCATGATTTAAATAAAATTGAAAATAGTTGTAAATATGAATTAGCTATTAACAGAAAAAAAACAAATAAAAATATAAGTAATTCAATCTTAGGGGTAGAAATAGAAAAAGCCATATATGCATTTTCAAAAAGTTCAAAATAAATGTATCTAGGTGCAAATACATTTACAACTTATTTTATCAAACATTTAAAAAGCAAATGATTCCAATATTATATAAACTCTTTATGAAAATAGGAAAAGAATGGATTAAAGCAAATCCCATGTTTGATAGAAATATAGTCTTGATGCTTAAAGTAGAGAGAAATTAGCAGGAAATTTTGTGTTCAAATTTAACCTCAGATATTTACTAGCCATATAAATTTGGGCAAGTTACTGACAACTCATATTTGTATTATTTTCCTTATTAGTAAAATGGGATTGATAACATATCTCTTAGGATTGTATGAGAATAAAATGAAAAAAAAATGCATATGTTAGATGTTATATGAATTCTAGCTGTTGTATAATAATTATTACTATCATTATTATTAAAATAATGTTTGTTTGTTTTTTTTTTTTACCCCAAGGCATTTGGGGTTAGGTGACTTACCCAAAGTCACACAGTTAGTTACTGCTAGTTATTGTCAAGTGTCTGAGGCTGAATTTGAATTCAGGTACTCCTGACTCCAAAACTCCAAAACTATCCACTGCACTATCTACCTGCTCTTAATAGAAGGTTTTTAAGATTAAAAAAAAAATATTGGCCTACCAAAAAATGTTCTGAATTATTAATACTTAGAGGAATGCAAATTAAAGCAATTTTGAGATTCTACTTTATATAACTGATTAGCAAAATTGTCAAAAAGGAAAATAACAAATATTAGAAAATGAGGATATTAATGCATTTTAGTGAAATTATGAATAAGTACACTTCTTCTGGAAAACAATTTGAACCTATGCTCAAAAACATAATTAATCTGTGAAATCACAAAGATATGCATATATGTATGTGTAATTTTTATAGTAGAAAATAATAAAAAAAAACAACAAAGAAATTTGTTTTGAACATATTTTAACTGGAAAACACAAATCGATTAATTAGTTAGCTTCTCCCAGGCTTTCTTAATCTTAGCCTAAAAGTTTTTGCTTGCAGATTATCCCTTTTGTAACCAGAAAGCATAATAGAAAATAAAAACCTATGGTCAATCGTTAGCAGTTAACTCTCCAGCCACTTCCTTCTTACTCTTCCCATTCTCCATCCCATTACTTAATTTAGACTTTAGCTCAAGAAAAAAAAAAAAAAAAAAAAAAAAAAATATATATATATATATTATCCACTAAGACCGGATACAGTCTCTAGCTAACCTTTTTTCAACTGTCAGAAAGGAGAAATTAACCTCTAGTCTATTCCTCTTTCTACTAGAAAAGTAAACTTAGTCTTGAAAAACCTTACAATTTTATGATTATTTTATTCTTCTAACTTATATGATACTAAATGATAAAGTCTTCTCAATCTTTCTATTCATCAGATCTATAAGAACATAAACTTAAGAGAATATCTGTTTTAATATTAGTTGTTATGGCTTTTTTTCCCAAAGAAAGGAGCTAGATTCTATAATAAAACTAAAAATAAATCAAAGTAATCAATACTAATTGATTTCCTTTTCAATAGAGGGAAAGGAAAGAAAATAGTAATTAGTCATTCCTTTGCTTACTAGAAAGGGAAGTATCACTGCTCTCTATATTCTATATAACCCTGCCTACCAAGAATATAAAGAGACCTATGCTCCCTACTGATTTGTTTTCCTGGGGGGGGAAAAAAAAACAGGAAAAAAGAGAACAAAGTCAAAAATTTTTCTCTTGATCTCCTGGTCACCACAGAGCACTGTAGGTAAGAGCCAACCATGTTTCTCTTGCTCTTATGGTTGACTATGAAAGAAAATAGAGTGATGAGAGCAAAAATGAGAGCAGAATGAGTGGAGAGACAGAGACAGGAACAGAGACTCAGAATGACAGAGAGAGAAAGTCAAAGAGAATCAGAAACCAAGAGGTAAAGCAATTCAGTTAGAAACTGCTTCACTTTGATTTATTCAGTAATAACTTTGCAAAAAACTTTTAATGGAAAGCACTATGTTTTACTTCTTTGCCTTTCATTTTTAACACACTTAAGAGAATATTTCAAAGACAAAAGAAATTAGTTAAATGCAAGGAATGCAAACTGGTTTATGGGGGCTGAAAATAGTTCTGACATGAATAGCAATGGGAATGAGGTTGTTTTGCTATGAACACCAATTCTAAAGACACCTTAATTAAAAAACATGTATAAATATCCTTGGTTATCATTCCCCAAAGAAAAACCTCAATTTTCATCTTACAATAATTTATGTACACAGCAGTGATCTCCTAAATTAGACTCATGAAATCCTAAAAATGCACCTGTGGTCTTTAGACCTGCAAAACCTTAAGTCATATTTTTAAAATAAATAAGACTCTTTAAAGCCAGATTTTTTTTAAGATCTGGGAATAGTTTTGTAATTCAATGGAATATATTGAAACTCCTTGCAAATATCACAAATAAAGAATGAAGCATATCTATAGTGTGTCTATAGAGGGGATAGGGGAGATTACATTTTTAAGGAGTCTTCTAGCAACCGATTGAATACTTCTGTGGCTTTCTTCTCTTTTTTAAATTTCTCTTCCCCCAACCCTGCCCACAGAATTATACCTTAAACTTAATGCAAACTATTGATTGTAAAAAAAAAAAAAAAAAAAAAAGTATCTTTTATATTGTCAGTACTTGAACACAGTTTTATAGATTTTTTTTAAAATTCCAGAATATGATATGTATTCTTGCTGAGTTGCAGAATATAACAGCATGATGCAAAATATATCACAGCAAAACATGAAATATGCATATTGTGCTGTTTTTACTTTCCATATGAAAGTTTTACTCAGCTCTGGGAAGAAGCATTTTCAGTGCTCAGGAGGTTGCAATCACAGCTGCTACACAGTAAAGCAATAGCCTAAATTAACATATTTTGTATTTCTTTTATGAGACAGCTTGGCCAGTTTGTGAATATTTGAAATGTAAATGTAGTTGTTGGTCACATGTACACACATGTCACACATACACACATGAGTCACAGGTTAAGTGGCTTATCCTGAGAGTTACCAGCATTTTAAGTTAAGACTATCCAATAAAGAGTTAAGAAATATGTCTCCTGTAACTATGAACAATGAGGAAAAAAAAAAAAAAACACGGCTGTTTAATTCTGATCTTGATGCTTAGTTATTTGTGGTAGTCATGATGATTTGTTATTATTGTTGTTTGGTAGGTCAGGTAGCATCCTTAAAAATTTGCTGATGTTCCATGATAAACTTTGAAAACAAAACTTTCTATTTTTAGGATGTGCTGAAATGCCATTTTAAAAATTTTCTTTACTACTTTTTTTAATTACTTGGGGAGCACTTATTTTCATGGCAATAGTTTCTGCTGCTGCTGAGCTATTTTATTAGTTTAACTGAATATTTGTCAACAATTTTATAATACTTCAGTAAATTCATTTGGTAAAAATCAAGCTTTCTTCCATCTAATCCATTCCGAATTCATTTAACAGATTAATCTTTTGAAATGTATTTCACATCATTCTCCTATTGCCCATCAAGTAATTTCTAAACTCTAGGCAAATATTCAAGGGACAAGATAATCTGGCTATAGTCTGCTATATCTCTGAATACACATTAAGGGAAAAAAAAATTTGTAATCTGGGCAGTAAAAGGCAATCTACCTGTCAATTTCACTATCCACTGTCTTAATGTACCTTTCATATCAAAAGACCTTCTCAGACTAAGACATTGGAGTTTAATCAAGTTGTTTATCATTTTCTTACTTACGGCTACATCTGTAACCCCTGCCTTATTCCCCCCACCCCTTACTCTGAGAAGTTTTATCAAATAAATATTAGTGTTTATTCTGTCATGAGATTGACTTTAGCCCTTGCCTCATACCCTACCTTGTAGAAAACTTGCCCAGCAGCAGCAGAAACTTTGCTCAGTAACAAATGCTGTTTTTAGGACTGGGATATATGTGATTAATGTTCTTTACAATACTAGTTGTTTGACTCATGTACCATCCTGACACAAGTTCCCTGTACTTGACTGGATAGACATCCCATCTTGTTTTCTTGTGTCGTATATTTAAACTGGTCATGAAACTGAGCCCTTAACACCTAGTCCCAAAACTGTTATAAATATCAGATCCTTTGTCTAGCTTGCTGCTGGTCCCTAAAAGACAAGCCCATCTTGCTATTCACATTTAAATTGATTGAGAAAAATCTTGCTCCCTGAAATCCCTGTCCCAAGTGAACCTGAACGAACCTGACAGATCCTCATCATTCTGAAAAGTGCATGTTAATTAAATCAGATCAGACTCCATTAATAAGTTTTGTGTCTTCCCAGACCAAAACTTTCTTTTCTGGTTACCGCTTACCTATAGTATCATCAACATTTTAACAAGAGTTTACCTATAGTGTTACTATATTAACATTAAACTCCTTGAAGGCAGGGACTTTCTAAACTTTGCATTTTTTCCCCCCAGTTCTTAAAAGAGAGCTTGATACACAGCTATGATATACAGTATCAATATGGATTCATTTAATTTAAACCATTCAAAGCTATGTAATTTCAAAGTTAGAAAACACTAGGTAACCCAATCTCTACCTAAATAAAAACTCCCAATATAACATAAATTATGATCTAGTCTTAGCTTGTAGATATGAAAGTTGCCTAGAAAAACAATTCATTTTTAGAAAGCTGAATTATCAGGGAAATTTTTCTTATAGAGTTCACCTCTTTTCAACTTTTCTGTTAGTTCTGTTATCTGATACTAAATGTATTACATCTGCTCTGCAACTTTTCAAGAACTACCATTTTCCTTTTAAGGTTACTCTTCTCCAGACTAAACATCATCAACTGCTTCAACTAATCTATTTGTCTGTCTGTCTATCTATCTACTGCAGACTGGTCAGACATCTTACCATCCTTATCAACTTCTTCATCTAAATGCTTTCTGTTATGAACAATACCATTTGTTATGAACCAATTCTGGGATCCAAGCCATCCAAAATGATGAAAACTTTCTGGAGTGAGTGAAGCAGTGTTTATTACATTCCTGTAGGAAAGGGGAAAGTCCTTATGGTAGAGGAGTGCACTCCTACGGAAGTGAGAGTATGTTTTTATTATTAACTAAATCTCCCCCCCCCCTCATGAACTACTCCATCTCCTCCCAATCTTCCCAATTGATTAATATTGTGCTAACAACCCCTCCCTCTCTACCTTCTGCATGCCCTCCTAGATATGTTTCCCTTCCATTATCATGCACCCCATATTCAAAAATGTCATAAACTCCCCCCAAAGGTTTTGTTGGTTAATAGACTATTATTCTATTAATCACTGTCATTACTCATTTGCCTTTGTCAGGTTATTGATGCTGATTAATTTAAGCCAGACTGTGATTAAAAAGAAATACATGAACCCATTTCTGATTGTTTGAATCCTCTTGTTAGCAATGTTATTAATTACTTTTAGAATTCTAGTTCTCTGTGGAAAATAAAATGTTTTGTTACCCCATCTGGGGATCCATCTATTATATTCTCCTACTTATCAATGTCCATCCTAAAATGTCCTGCTCAGAAAAAGGATACAAAACTTTAAATATGGTCTGGCCAGGCAGATAAGAATATGACACTCAAGTGTCTTTAATTTTGGAGACTTTTCTGTCAGAATGCATTAGCTTTTCTTTTTCTTTTTGGCTTTTATTTAAATCAATTTTATAAAAGAATGCAGAGAGAATCAAATTTTTAAAGCACATTAATTTTATTAAAATCATTAAAACTCTGAAATAATTATTTTAGATTAATTGCTATCAAAATATATCTTTTCCATTTTGAATTATGAAGCTATTTTTTGAACCTTGATATAAAACTATGTTCTTCTTAAATTTATGCTTCCTAGATTCAGAATGTTATTCTACACTCATTCATTCAGAATTTTAGTGGTCCCTCTTTAATTTGGATGCAAATTAAAAAATCAATCTTTCTGCCTTCCTCAATAAAATTAATAAAACTGTGAAATAACACATGTGCAAACACAACTTCATCAAAGTCTTCATTCAAAGTTAATGTAGAATCTTTAATAACTATCATTCAGGTTTGTCCTTCTGTTGTTACTACAATCATTTTTTAAGTCATGTCTGACTCTGATGTCATTTTGGAGTTTCTTGGCAAAGATACAGGAGTCGTTTGCTATTTCCTTCTCCAGATCATTTAAAGATGAAGAGACAGAGGCAAACAGTTAAGTGACTTGCTCAAGGTCACACAGCTAGTAACTATCTGTGTAATCTATCTGTCCATCTAACTGGATTAAAAGTATGCATTAATTATTCACTAATTATGGATTAAAAATGCACTATTATACTCTATTATATGCTCTATTACAGTTATATCAATTCATCATACTGAGTAAAAGCCAATCATTATATCACTAGGGAACCGTTATCTATTGTAAAATTAAAACAATCATACTGAACTAGAGAACTATTAATCACCATGCTAAACTAGATAACCATTGTTTTATCAATTCCACTTATTTAGCACCTTATAAGAATCTATGTTTGAAATTCTGGCCCATAACATCTCTTCTTTCTTTTGCTTTAGAACATAGGTGATCATGCCCTCTCTGACTTCTCAAAAAATGGGATGAAAACCACAAAAAAGGATGTGATCACATCCTCCTTGGTGTCTCAGGAAGGGAGATGAAAACACCAAAAGAAATGGGGAATCAAACAAGATTAGTGGGTTTCTGAAGGGATTACTTTGAAACAGGTATACAAAAATTCACAGTAACACAGCCTAGTAGTGATGTAACAAGCAACATGAATCAACATGAGGAATTATACATGTCCATAAGTCCTAAAAAAGAGTACGAAACAAATCTATTGTCCATTACTTCATTTGTCAGGGAATCCAATGATTCCTGCAAGTTTTGAAGTCCTGCAATAGTCTCATCTTGTGTGAGGGAATTCAATGGTTTCTGCTAGGTTTTGTCAGGGAATCCAATGATTCCTGAGGGTTTTGAAGTTCTATAACAGTCTCATTGTCACCAATGCTCTTTCAATGTCAGATTTTTTTTTATAGATTTTTTTTTTATTTAGAATTTTTTTCCCACAGTATATATGCATGAGAAATTTTTTAAAATAATATTATCCCTTGTATTCATTTTTCCAAATTATCCCCCCCCTCCCTCCACTCCCTCGCCCAGATGACAGGCAATCCCATACATTTTACATGTGTTACAATATAACCTAGATACAATATATGTGTGTAAATACCATTTTCTTGTTGCACATTCAGTATTAGTTTCCAAAGGTATAAGTAACCTGGATAGATAGAAAGTAGTGCTAACAATTTACATTCACTTCCCAGTGTCCCTTCTCTGGGTGTAGTTATTTCTGTCCATCATTGATCAACTAGAAGTGAGTTGGATCTTCTTTATGTTGAAGATATCCACTTCCATCAGAATACCTCTTCACACAGCATTGAAGTGTATAGCGATCTTCTGGTTCTATTCATTTCACTCAGCATCGGTTGATGTAAGTCTCTCCAAGCCTCTCTGTATTCCTCCTGCTGGTCATTTCTTACAGAGCAATAATATTCCATAACCTTCATATACCATAATTTACCCAACCATTCTCCAATTGATGGGCATCCATTCAACTTCCAGTTTCTAACTACAACAAAAAGAGCTGCCACAAACATTTTGGCACATACAGGTCCCTTTCCCTTCTTTAGAATTTCTTTGGGATATAAGCTCAATAGCAGCCATGCTGGGTCAAAGGGTATGCACAGTTTGATAACTTTTGGGGCATAGTTCCAAATTGCTCTCCAGAATGGCTGGATTCTTTCCCAACTCCACCAGCAATGTATCAGTGTCCCAGTTTTCCCACATCCCCTCCAACATTCATTATTATTTGTTCCTGTCATTTTAGCCAATCTGACAGGTGTGTAGTGGTATCTCAGAGTTGTCTTAATTTGCATTTCTTTGATCAGTAGTGATTTGGAACACTTTTTCATATGAGTGGAAATAGTTTTAATTTCATCATCTGAGAATTGTCTGTTCATATCCTTTGACCATTTATCAATTGGAGAATGGTTTGATTTCTTATAAATTAGGGTCAGTTCTCTATATATTTTGGAAATGAGACCTTTGTCAGAACCTTTCCTTTTAAAAATATTTTCCCAATTTGTTACTTCCCTTCTAATCTTGTTTGCATTAGTATTGTTTGTACAGAAACTTTTTAGTTTGTTGTAATCAAAATCTTCTATTTTATGATCAATAATGATCTCTAGTTCTCCTCTGGTCATAAATTCCTTCCTCCTCCACAGGTCTGAGAGGTAGACTATCCTCTGTTCCTCTAATCTATTTATTATCTCCCTCTTTATGCCTAAATCATGGACCCATTTTGATCTTATCTTGGTATATGGTGTTAAGTGTGGATCCATATCTAATTTCTGCCATACTAATTTCCAGTTTTCCCAACAGTTTTTTCCAAATAATGAATTTTTATCCCTAATGTTGGTATCTTTGGGTTTGTCAAAGACTAGATTGCTATAGATGTACCCTTTTTTGTCCTTTGTATCTAATCTGTTCCACTGATCTACCGGTCTATTTCTTAGCCAATACCAAATGGTTTTGGTGACTGCTGCTATATAATATAGCTTTAGATCAGGTACACTTAGACCACCTTCCTCTGAGTTTTTTTTCATTAGTTCCCTTGCAATTCTCGACCTTTTATTCTTCCATATGAATTTTGTTGTTATTTTTTCTAGGTTATTGAAATAGTTTCTTGGGAGTCTGATTGGTATAGCACTAAATAAATAGATTAGTTTGGGGAGTATTGTCATCTTTATTATATTCGCTCGGCCTATCCAAGAGCACTGAATGTCTTTCCAATTATTTAAATCTGACTTTATTTTTGTGGCAAGTGTTTTGTAATTTTGCTCATATAATTCCTGACTATTCTTTGGTAGATGGATTCCCAAATACTTTATACTCTCAATATTTGTTTGGAATGGAATTTCTCTTTCTATCTCTTTCTGATGGATTGTGTTGGTAATATATAAAAATGCTGAGGATTTATGTGGATTTATTTTGTATCCTGCCACTTTGCTAAAATTCTGAATTATTTCTAATAGCTTTTTAGCAGAGTCTTTGGGGTTCTCTAAGTATACCATCATGTCATCTGCAGAGAGTGATAGTTTGATTTCCTCATTTCCTACTCTAATTCCTTGAATCTCTTTCTCGGCTCTTATTGCTAAGGCTAGCGTTTCTAGTACTATATTGAATAGTAATGGGGATAGTGGGCAACCTTGTTTCACTCCTGATCTTACTGGGAAAGGTTGCAGTTTATTTCTATTGCATATTATGCTTACTGCAGTGTCACATGTTTTTTATGTCTTCTCCTTTGTTTCGAGGTTTTTATCTTTTTCCATCTCTCTCTGATGGACAAGGTGAATATGGCTCATTGGCACCCATCTGATTCTTTCTCTATCTGCAGGTATAAAAACAAACCCTCTCTTCCAAATAGTTAATCTATTTGATTCCTTCCATTCACCACTTTCTGGATCTCTCCACATTACTTGGAGATTATATTGGAGCTGCTATTATTCCTTTCTCCCATCTGATTGCTTCTCAGATGATTTGATCATATCAGAGTCCTGAACTTCTAAAGACTCTCTGGGTTTAAACTCAGCTGCCATCATGCCCCACCTATTTTTTTGTTTGAGGTCTTGGAGCTGGGCCCCACATCTCCTTTCCCTGAGTTAATGTACGTTCCGAAGCCCAGGGAAGCCCTTGTTGAATTTTGCACATGGAATTTTGCGTCTTATTCTATCTCTATGCCTAAATTGAGCTTTCAGATGCCCTACTTTATTACACTGAAATCATTGACAAGTTACTCTGGAAATCCCTTGCCAAGAGGGAATCTGTCTTTCCATGTTCTGCATCATAGCCTGGGTATAAAAGGCATTTGTGCCCACTGTGGTAAAGCATTTTAAGATCTCCTATATAGGAACATTTTTGTGTAGTTCCAATATTATTCTTTTGCAAACCTCATTAGCGTTTTTTCCAGCAAGTTGTTTTCATCATCACTCCTGTGGCTGCATTTTCACCAATTGTTTGTATGACAGTTTTTTGCAGATGTCCCATAAAATCAGCAAAAGGTTCATTCGGACCTTGTTCTATTTTTATGAGGGTTTTCCCTCTATTTTGTTTGACTGGGAGGGTGCCCCATGCTTTTACAGCAGCAGCAGCAATTTGCTCATATGTTATCAAAGGGTAATTAATCTGTGCTGAAGCATCTGCATACTGACCTTTACCTGATAGTTGATCAAAGGTGATTTGTATATTAACTCCAGGTTGCCTATTTCATTGGGCTTGTATTCTACATAGTTCACTGTACTCTAAAAGCCGCAATAAGTTTTATCCAGTTCTAAGCATGTTCTTGCTATAGATTTCCAATCACTAGGGGTTAAAATTTCATAAGCCAAATTCTCTAATACTATTTTAATATAAGATGATGTAGCCCCGTAAAGAATACAACCCTTTTTTAAATGTTTGATAATTTCCAGATCAAAAGCAGTATATCTTCTCCTTTCTTGACCTGAAGAGTCAAACTCTTGAATAACAGAGTATGCTTCTATTAAATCACATATATTCTGACCTTCTTTTTTAGCTTTAACTAGTGCCTTTTGTAATCTTATCATAGGCTGCTTCATTGGTGGTTTTGGTTGTGTTACTGCCCTTCCCCCTCCTCTTTCTCCTTCCACCTATGAAGGGTTAATTGAGGGGAGTAGGTCAGGGGATGGGGAATGCCCTAATAGCTCCTGCTATTTCTCTTTAATTTCATAAGTATTGTACTTAACTCCTTTCTTGTCTAATTCTTCATGCTTTTCACCTAGTTTGTCAGTATATCACTTCTGCTCTTTTGTCTTTTTCCTTATTCTATAAATTATGTAATTTCCTATTTATATTTTGTATTTGTAATTTGTATTAAATTATATGTATAGAATGTTTCTTTAGGAATTGAATCAGGACCATCATCATTGTAATATTCACTTAATTGCTCTCCTACTAATTTCCACTTGTCTGGTTATTATTCTTCTTCCTTAGAGAACCAAGGAAATATGTATTTTAATGTTTTGAAAAGTTCAATGATCTGCTTCCAAGTTACAATCAAACCTTGTTTTTGTTTTGTTTATTTTCATCAGTTTAACTATGCTTTCAACACATTTTCCTTGAGGTGGAAAAGGCTCATTTCTTTTTTTTTTTTTTTTTTATTATATATATATATATATATATATATATATATATATATATATATATATATATATATATTTTATAATATTATCCCTTGTATTCATTTTTCCAAATTACCCCCCCTCCCTCTATTCCCTCCCCCCGACGACAGGCAATACCATACATTTTACATGTGTTACAATATAGTCTAAGTACAATACATGTGTGTGAATATCATTTTCTTGTTGCACAATAAACATTAGAATCCGAAGGTACATGCAACCTGGGCAGACAGATTGTAGTGCTAACAATTTACATTCCCCTCCCAGTGTTTCTTCTCTGGGTGTATCTACCTCTGTCCATCATTGATCAACTGGAAGTGAGTTGGATCTTCTTTATGTTGAAGATTTCCACTTCCATCAGAATACATCCTCATACAGTATTGTTGTTGAAGTATACAGTGATCTTCTGGTTCTGCTCATTTCACTCAGCATCAGTTGATTTAAGTCTCTCCAATCCTCTCTGTATTCCTCCTGCTAGTCATTTCTTACCGAGCAATAATATTCCATAACTTTCATATACCACAATTTACCCAACCATTCTCCAACTGATGGACATCCATTTATCTTCCAGTTTCTAGCTACAACAAAAAGAGCTGCCACAAACATTTTGGCACATATATGTCTCTTTCCGCTCTTTAGTATTTCTTTGGGATATAATCCCAGTAGTAGCGCTGCTGGGTCAAAGGGTATGCACAGTTTGATAACTTTTTGGGCATAATTCCAGATTTCTCTCCAGAATGGCTGGATTCTTTCACAACTCCACCAGCAATGTATTAGTGTCCCAATTTCCCCACATCCCCTCCAACATTTGTCATTATTTGTTCCTGTCATCTTAGCCAATCTGACAGGTGTGTAGTGGTATCTCAGAGTGGTCTTAATTTGCATTTCTCTGATCAGTAGTGATTTGGAACACTCTTTCATGTGAGTGGATATAGTTTCAATTTCTTCCTCTGAGAATTGTCTGTTCATATCCTTTGACCATTTATCAATTGGAGAATGGTTCGGTTTCTTATAAATTAGGGTCAGTTCTCTATATATTTTGGAAATGAGACCTTTGTCAGAACCTTTGTTTTTAAAAATATTTTCCCAATTTGTTACTTCCCTTCTAATCTTGTTTGCATTAGTATTATTTGTACAGAAACTTTTTAGTTTGATGTAATCAAAATCTTCTATTTTGTGATCAATAATGATCTCTAGTTCTCCTCTGGTCATAAATTCCTTCCTCCTCCACAAGTCTGAGAGGTAGATTATCCTCTGTTCCTCTAATCTATTTATTATCTCCCTCTTTATGCCTAAATCATGGACCCATTTTGATCTTATCTTGGTATATGGTGTTAAGTGTGGATCCATATCTAATTTCTGCCATACTAATTTCCAGTTTTCCCAACAGTTTTTTCCGAATAATAAATTTTTATCCCTAATGTTGGAATCTTTGGGTTTGTCAAAGATTAGATTGCTATAGATGTACCCTTTTTTGTCCTTTGTATCTAATCTGTTCCACTGATCTACCGGTCTATTTCTTAGCCAATACCAAATGGTTTTGGTGACTGCTGCTATATAATATAGCTTTAGATCAGGTACACTTAGACCACCTTCCTCTGAGTTTTTTTTTCATTAGTTCCCTTGCAATTCTTGACCTTTTATTATTCCATATGAATTTTGTTGTTATTTTTTCTAGGTCATTAAAATAGTTTCTTGGGAGTCTGATTGGTATAGCACTAAATAAATAGATTAGTTTGGGGAGTATTGTCATCTTTATTATATTCGCTCGGCCTATCCAAGAGCACTGAATGTCTTTCCAATTATTTAAATCTGATTTTATTTTTGTGGCAAGTGTTTTGTAATTTTTTTCATATAATTCCTGACTTTTCTTTGGTAGATGGATTCCCAAATATTTTATACTCTCAACATTTGTTTGGAATGGAATTTCTCTTTGTATCTCTTGCTGTTGCATTTTGTTAGTGATATATAAAAATGCCGAGGATTTATGTGGATTTATTTTGTATCCTGCCACTTTGCTGAAATTTTGAATTATTTCTAGTAGCTTTTTAGCAGAGTCTTTGGGGTTCTCTAAGTATACCATCATGTCATCTGCAAAAAGTGATAGTTTAATTTCCTCATTTCCTACTCTAATTCCTTGAATCTCTTTCTCGGCTCTTATTGCCGAGGCTAGCGTTTCTAGTACTATATTGAATAGTAATGGTGATAGTGGGCAACCTTGTTTCACTCCTGATCTTACTGGGAAAGGTTGCAGTTTATTTCTATTGCATATTATGCTTACTGACGGTCTTAAATATATACTCCTGATTATTCTAAGGAATAATCCATTTATTCCTATACTCTCAAGAGTTTTTAGTAGGAATGGATGTTGGATTTTGTCAAATGCTTTTTCTGCATCTATTGAGATGATCATATGGTTCTTATTAATTTGATTATTAATATGGTCAATTATATTAATAGTTTTCCTAATATTAAACCAGCCCTGCATTCCTGGAATAAATCCTACTTGATCATAGTGTATTATCTTGGAGATGATTTTCTGAAGTCTTTTTGCTAATATCTTATTTAAGATTTTAGCATCAATATTCATTAAGGAGATTGGTCTATAATTTTCTTTCTCAGTTTTCGATCTACCAGGTTTAGGTATCAGTACCATGTCTGTGTCATAAAAGGAATTTGGTAGGATTCCTTCATCCCCTATTTTTTCAAATAATTTATATAACATTGGCGCTAATTGTTCTTTAAATGTTTGGTAGAATTCACATGTGAATCCATCTGGCCCTGGGGATTTTTTCCTGGGGAGTTGATTAATAGCTTGTTCTATTTCTTTTTCTGAAATGGGACTATTTAAGCAATTTATCTCCTCCTCTGTTAATCTAGGGAGCCTATATTTTTGGAGGAAGTCATCCATTTCACTTAAGTTATCAAATTTATTGGCATAAAGCTGGGCAAAGTAACTCCTTATTATTTCTCTAATTTCCTCTTCATTGGTGGAAAGATCCCCCTTTTCATTTGTAAGACTATCAATTTGATTTTCCTCTTTCTTTTTTTTGATCAAATTTACCAAAGGTTTATCTATTTTATTGGCTTTTTCATAAAACCAACTCTTGGTTTTATTTATTAATTCAATAGTTTTTTTACTTTCAATTTTATTGATTTCTCCTTTTAATTTTTGTATTTCGAGTTTAATTTTTGGTTGGGGGTTTATAATTTGGTCTTTTTCTAGCCTTTTAAGTTGTAAGCCCAATTCGTTAATCTTCTCTTTCTCAATTTTCTTCAAATAAGCCTCTAAAGATATAAAATTTCCCCTTATTACCGCTTTAGCTGCATCCCAAAGATTTTGATATGATGTCTCATCATTATCATTATCTTGGGTGAAATTGTTAATTATTTCTATAATTTGCTCTTTCACCCAGTCATTCTTTAAGATGAGATTATTCAGTTTCCAATTACTTTTTGGTCTATTTACCCCTAACTTTTTACTGAATGTAGCTTTTATTGCATTGTGATCTGAGAAGAAGGCATTTATTATTTCTGCCTTCCTAAATTTAATTTTGAGATCTTTATGTCCTAGTATATGGTCAATTTTTGTATAGGATCCATGAACTGCTGAGAAGAAAGTATATTCCTTCCTATTGCCATTCAGTTTTCTCCAAAGGTCTATCATACCTAGTTTTTCTAATGTTCTATTTACTTTTTTAATTTCTTTCTTGTTTGTTTTGTGGTTTGATTTGTCTAAATCTGAGAGTGCAAGGTTGAGATCTCCCACTATTATAGTTTTACTGTCTATTTCTTCTTGCAGTTCTCTTAACTTTTCCTTTAGAAAGTTAGATGCTATACCACTTGGTTCATATATGTTTAGTATTGATATGGCTTCATTATTTATGCTACCTTTCAGCAGGATATAGTTTCCTTCCTTATCTTTTTTAACGAGATCTACTTCTGCTTTTGCTTGATCTGAGATAAGGATAGCTACCCCTGCTTTTTTGGCTTTACCTGAAGCATAATAGGCTCTGTTCCAACCTTTTACCTTTACTCTGTATGTATCTCCCTGCTTTAAGTGTGTTTCCTGTAGGCAACATATTGTAGGGTTCTGCTTTTTGATCCAATCTACTATCCGTCTCCGTTTGATGGGATCGTTCATCCCATTTACATTTACAGTTAAAATTACTAATTCTGTATTTCCTGCCATCGTATTATCCCCAGATTATGCTTTTTTCCCTTGACCCCCCTGATCCCCCTCCCCGATATTTAATTTACCGACCCCCCTTGTGACGCGCAACCCTCCCTCTTTTTTTTTTTTTTTTTTTAGGATCCCTCCCCCCTCCCTCCAAGTCCCTTCACTTATTCTCCTTTTCCTTTTCCCTTTTCCTCTCCCCCCTTTTAATGAGGCGAGAGAAAATTCTCTGAAAAACAAATATGTTAATTATTTACTCTTTGAGCCTCTTCTGATGAGAGTAAGATTCACACAATGATTCTCCCCCTCACTAAGTTCCCTCAGATATGGTGTATTTTCTATGTCTCTTCCTGGGATGTAGTTTCCCTCTTTTTATCACTCCTTCCCTTTACTACACCCCCCTTTTTTTCTTTTATATCAGTAAAATCAAATTATCCTTGAGTATTTTTTATATACCCATAACAGAGTTACAGTTCTCAAGGGTTCTGTGTACCTTTTTCTGTTTCTCTTCAGTCTTGTGGATGTAGATCAAATTTTTTGTTTAAGTCTGGTTTTTTTCTTAGAAACATATAGAATTCCTCTGTTTCATTGAATGACCATCTTCTTCCATGGAAAAAGATGCTAAACTTAGCTGGGTAGTTCATTCTTGTTTGCAGTCCTTGATCTTTTGCCTTATGGAATATCAGGTTCCAGGCCCTTCTATCTTTTAATGTGGAGGCAGCCAGATCTTGGGTGACCCTTATTGTGGCACCTTGGTATTTAAATTGTTTTTTTTCTAGCTGCTTGCAGGATTCTCTCCTTTGTGTGGTAATTCTGCAGCTTAGCCACAATATTCCGTGGTGTTCTTTTTTTAGGGTCTATTTCAGAAGGAGTTCGATGAATTCTTTCCACATCTACTTTCCCTTCTGTTTCTATTATCTCTGGACAGTTCTCTTTGATAATTTCCTGTAAAATAGAATCTAGGCTCTTTTTTTGGTCATAGTTTTCTGGAAGTCCAATAATCCGCAGATTATCTCTCCTAGATCTATTTTCCAGGTCTATAGATTTTCCCAGTAAGTATTTGACGTTGTTCTCCAGCTTCTCATTTTTTTTGTTTTGTTTGACTGATTCTTGGGTTCTCTGTGAATCATTCATTTCTATTTGTTCCATCCTGACTTTTAAGGAGTTATTTTCTTCTTTCACAGTTTTTAGTTCTTTTTGTAAATGCCCAATTTCGTTTTGAAATGAATTATTTTGCTCTATTGAATTTTTTTCCATTTCCCTAATTTTTTTTTTTTTTTTTGAGAATTATTTTCTTTTTCCAATTCAGGAATTCTATTTTCTTGAGACTTTTTTATCTTTTCCAATTCAGAAATCCTACTTTCCTGTGTTTTTTTAACCTTTTCTAATTCACTAATTTTGTTTCCCTGCATCTCCTGTGAATTCTTTATTTTTTCCAACTCCAATTTCAGGACGTTGTTATTCTCTATCATAACTTCCCTTTCTTTTCCCCATTTTTCTTCGATCTCCCTCAATTTTTTAAGAGCTTTTTCTAGGAGAGAGTTATGTGATGGGGGGCAGGAATCGTTCCCCTTTAGGTTGTTATCTTCTGAATCTTTGCTGTCAACTTCCTCGGGGTTGGATACCCGCTCTTTCTCTGTATAGAAGGAATCTATAGTTTTTCTAGCTTTTTTGCTCATACTTAAAAAATCTTTTGGGGTCTGTCCCTGGGGTAGGAAATTATTTACTTCTTTACCAGCTTCCTCCCAGACTGGATGGATGCAGCGGCCCCTGTGCCGGAGCTAAGATAGAGCTCTGGGAGAGAGTTCCCCACCCCCTCCCTGGAGGTTCCTCAGAGGTGATTAGCACTACTGTGCTTCGAGGGCGTAGAATAGTGAAGACTGCAGGAAGCCCAGCCTATGTGTCTGGGTGGGGAGTGAATGTCTCCAGCAGGTGACGTGAGAAGCCCCTGCGCTCAAACTGGAAGTGTCTGCCAGAAACTGCGGTCCCTAGTTCAAAGGTTCCGCTTCTCTGGGACTTCCTGGAGCTGAGTTCCACTCCCTCCAGCTAAGCTAGGCAGTGTGTGTTGCCTTGGGCCGTATCCACCCACTTGTCAGTCTCTTAACTATTCTCAGGAGGTAGCTGTGGCCACACCCCCTGGTGCCAAGAGATTTGCTGAGTCACCCCCCAGGATCGGGGAAAATCTAATCTGAGTTTTAAAATATTTTGGCTTTCTCTTCTGAACTGCTAAATAATTAGCAGAGAAGAGCTAACAGCCTGTGCCAGATTCCTTTACCTCAGTGGCTTCTCTGATCCCAGAGCCCTTCCCAGCGCAATGGGCGCAGTGTGCCCCTACCCCACCGTCTGTGCTGGTCTTTCTTATTCCTCCCCTGAGAACTGACCTTTCCTGTTGAAACTCCAGATTCTCTTCAGCTGGTAAGTCGTGCTTCCAGTCCTTGTGGTATCTATCAGTCCTGAGCTAATTTTGAGACTTAATTTATCTAATTGGTTGTGAGGGAGTGAGGACGTTCACTGAGTTGTGTGTTTCTTCCTCGCCATCTTGGCTCCGCCCCCCGGAAAAGGCTCATTTCTAAACATTTGTTCCATTTCAGCTGAAACAGTAGTTTAACCCTTAACAAAATTTCCTTCTTGGCTATTTTTTTACTTACCCTAATTTCGGGGTCATGGAGATTTTCCCACTTAACTCAGGATCATGTCAGTCTGGACTTAAATCCTTAGCCCCACTTTGGGTGCCAAAATGCAGTGTTTTCTGGAGGGCTTGGGACCAGCCTTTATTTTAGTAGAGTAATTACCATGAGAATAGCCAGTGATAAAGTCCAAATTCTTTATTGTCTCCTTGCCTGGGGCCTGGGCTAGTTTGATCTCAGTGGAGAAGTGAAGGGGGAGAGCCTGCCACCAAGGTGGTGTGAGATGGAAGGAATGAATCTGGCTGAGTTTGTCCCAGCTTATATGCTCTATTACAGTTGAATCCATTTATCATACTGAGTATAAGCCAATCATTATTATATCTCTAGGGAATCATTATTTGTTGTAAGATTAAATCAATCATACTGAACTAGAGAAGAATTAATCACCATGCTAAACTAGATAACCATGGTCTTATCAATTCCACTTAGCACCTGTAAGAATTCTTGTTTCAACTACAGGGTTCTAGCCCATAAGAGAGTGTCTCCATTTAGAATTTATTATGGTATATAATATATATATATATATATATATATATATATATATATATATATATATATATATATATATATATATATACATATACATATACATATACATATACATATATACATATACATATACATATACATATACATATACATATATATATATATATAATCTAAGCAGGACTTTTATAACCATCTCTATTTTTGGACCATCTAGTATATACATAAACTCAAAAAACCCATTTATTTCTTTTTCCCATCTTTTCTTAATAATGTCCTTCTCAAGTGGTTTTCTTTATCTTATCCTATATGTCTTGTTGGGAGAGAGAAAAGTGAGAGAGAGAGAGAGAGAGAGAGAGAGAGAGAGAGAGAGAGAGAGAGAGAGAGAGAGAGAGGGAGAGGGAGAGATAGAGACAGAGAGAGCTAGAGAGATAAAAAGAGAGAGCAAATAGAGACAGAGATGGAGAGTGATTCTCTTTTATTGGACTATGAGTTCTTTGAAAGCAGGAATTATCACCTGACTTTTTTTTAAATCACTTTAATCACTTTGCACAATTCTTATGAATATTTTTGTATATATGGTTCCTTTTCCTTTTCTATTAAAAAATATATCTTTTGCCATACATGCCCAGTAGTGGTATTATTAGGTCAATCATTATTATGTTTATTATTAACTCTTTAATCATGGTTCCAAATAACTCTACAGAATGGTTGAATCAGTTCACAATTCCACCAATACATTAATGTCTCAGTTCCCCCATATTCTCTCCAACATTTATCATTTTCTGTTGCGTGCTGTCGTCTCCAGAAGCTGCCAGATCGCTCTCTGGGAAGAGATCTGCTGTGTCTACTACTCAAATCTCTCCGACAGATTCTTCTTCCTGTAGTGAACCGTTGTCTCCAGGCAGTTGCTGTTAACTCTTGTCCTTAGAAGTGACTTCCCTTCCTGCAGAGAGCCCCGTCAAGCCTGATGCAATGCAGAGTCTTTCTTCTTGAATCGTGGCTCTGAATCTCCTCCAGCTCTTATCCTTCTCCAGGCCGATCTGCTCTGCGCCCAGTGCTGTCCTCTCTTTTATTCTCCCAGAGAATGGGCGTGGGATAATGCAAGGGCTTCTGGGAAGAACCACCTCAGCCAATGAGCTTGCCCCCTCTTATCAAGTCAACCTGAGTTCTCACCTTGTAACTATCCAGACAACCTCAGTTCTCACTTAGTAATCCTAACATCTCCCCCTTTCTTTTGATTTAGAACATAGGACAGTCATGACCTTGAAACATAAATCCATCAATATGGGAAGTATTACAGATAATTACATAAATGACCTTGAAACATAAATCCATCAATATGGGAAGTATTACAGATAATTACATAAATTACATAAGCACATAGTAACATAGTAACATAACACATGCTAGAAGTATATAACATAATCATAAATTGAAAATTTATAAATGTCCATAAGTCCATTGTCCATTAGTCTCATCTTGTGTGAGGAAGTCCAATGATTCCTGCTGGTTTTTAAAGTTCTTTAACAGTCTTCTTATTATCCATGCTCTTTCAGTGTCAGATGTTTCTTAGATCTTCTCCTTTATTTTGAGGTCTTTCTCTTTTTCTGTCTCTCTCTGATGGACAAGGCGAATATGACTTGTTGGCACCCATCTGATTCCTTCTCCAGCTGAAGAAATACAAGCAAACCCTTTCTCCCAGGCAGTTAACCTATCTAATTACCTTCTATTTACGACTTTCTAAATCTCTTCTCATCATCTGGCAATTACATTGGAATTGTTTGCACTGGACACAGCCATGTTGGTTTAAAAGGCCTGTATTCTCCCCAAGTGTAATCCATGTTTGCAATCTGATTGCCTTTTGGCTCACTTATCAGGTAATCCCTTTCTGCCATGTGATTACTTTTCTGCTGATTGATTAAATCAGAGTCCTGGCCTTCTAAAAGTTCTTTGGGTGTAACATCAGCTGCCATCATGCCCCAAGTCTTTTTTGCCTGGGGCCCTGGATCTGGGCCCCTCATCCTATTTCCCTGAATTAGTTTACACTCTGATGCCCAATGGAGTCCTCTGTTGCATTTTGGACATGGGGTTTTAGGTCTTCTCTCACCCTGTCTTCTCACTGTATCTCCATACCTACACTGAGCTCTTAGATGTCCAATTTTTCCACATTGAAAACATCGCCGAGTTTCTCTAGAAGTCCCTTGCCAGGAGGGACCCTGCCTTTCCACATTCATCATTGTCCGGGTGTAAAAAGCATTTGTTCCCACTGTAGCACAGCGTCTTATGATCTCCTCTAAAGGAGCATCTTTGTCTAATCCCCATATAATTCTTTTGCAAATCTCATTGGCATTTTCCTTAGCCAGATGTCTGGTCATTATTTCTGTAGCTGAATTTTCTCCAATAGTTCTTTTGACAGCAGTTTGCAAACGTCCCACAAAATCTGCAAAAGGTTCATTGGGACCTTGCTGTATTTTAGTGAAAGCCTCTCCGCGATCTTTCTGTCCAGGGAGGACACCCCAAGCTTTTATTGCAGCCTTAGCAATTTGTTCATATATTGTCATGGTATAATTAATCTGTTCCGAATTCTCTCCATACCGACCTTCACCAGCCAAGTGCTCAAAAGTGAATTGTGTGTTAACTCCTATTTCCAAATTGCATCTGACTTGAATTTTACATAATTCATGAAATTCCGCAAGCCATAATAAATTTTCTCCAGGTTCCAGACATGTCCTTGCTATGGATTTCCAATCATTCGGGGTTAGGACTTCATAAGACAAACCATCTAGTAACATTTTGACATAAGCTGATGTAGCCCCATAAAGGGTACAACCTTTTTTCAAATCCTTAATTTTATTCAAATCTAAAGGTGCATATCTTCTCCTTTTTTTACCTACAGAGTCAGTATTTTCAATCACAGGATATGCATGTATAAAATCACTTATATCCTGTCCTTCTCTCTTAGCTTTAACCAATGCTTTTTCTAATCTTGTCATAGGCTTAGGCTTCTTCACAGGCAATTCTGTTTGTGTTTCTGCCTCTTCCCCTCTTTCTTCCTCCATCTCTGAAGGTGGGGTTGATGTGGGCCTGTCAATAATCTGTTCTCTAGGCAGGGTTGAAGCTTCTTCAAGAGAATCATACCATAATTCCTCACACTTCCTCCTCTGTTCATTTTTAGAACTTTTCCTTCTCCTACAACTTGCTTGATAGTTTAAGGCTAATTGAACTATGTTGTAGATATAAAATACTTCTGCAGAAATTGAACGAGGCCCATTTTTTGCATGAAATTTTTTCATTTCATATCCCACTAGCTTCCATTTATCTACATCTATCTTTTCTTCCTCTAAGAACCAAGGGGATGTGCGTCTTAATGCAGCCAAGAGTTTGGCAATCTGTACCCAGGTTATAAGTAAACTCTGCTCCTCAATTATGTTGATTATACTCTCTATAGTACCACTCCTGAATGGGGGTGGAGCTGAGGTTGCTTCTGGGGCTGGGGTTGAGTCGGCTGAGGTCCAGGGATTGAATATAGCTAACATCTGCCCCATTTCAGCTATAAGAGATTCCTGGTTTAGCCCTTAACAAGTTAAGTTCCTTATTTATCTATTAGCACGCTCACTTAATCTTTAACAAAGTTTCCTCGTTACTCACGGTTCTGGGTCAGAGAGACTGAGATCTAGATCGGAAGCTTTTCCACTGGAATCAGGACCGTGTCTGTCCCTGTTCGGGCGCCAAATGTTGCGTGCTGTCGTCTCCAGAAGCTGCCAGATCGCTCTCTGGGAAGAGATCTGCTGTGTCTACTACTCAAATCTCTCCGACAGATTCTTCTTCCTGTAGTGAACCGTTGTCTCCAGGCAGTTGCTGTTAACTCTTGTCCTTAGAAGTGACTTCCCTTCCTGCAGAGAGCCCCGTCAAGCCTGATGCAATGCAGAGTCTTTCTTCTTGAATCGTGGCTCTGAATCTCCTCCAGCTCTTATCCTTCTCCAGGCCGATCTGCTCTGCGCCCAGTGCTGTCCTCTCTTTTATTCTCCCAGAGAATGGGCGTGGGATAATGCAAGGGCTTCTGGGAAGAACCACCTCAGCCAATGAGCTTGCCCCCTCTTATCAAGTCAACCTGAGTTCTCACCTTGTAACTATCCAGACAACCTCAGTTCTCACTTAGTAATCCTAACAATTTTCCTATAAGGTTATACCTCAGAATTGTTTTAATTTGCATTTCTCCAATCAACAGTGCAATGGAGTATTTTTTTTTCATATAGTTATAGTTTGATTACTCTAGCTGAGTAATATATTTTGATCATTTATTAGTTGAGGAATTACTCTGATTTTTTATAAATTTGATTCAGTTCTCTATATGTTTGAGAAATGAAAACTTTATCAGAGAAACTTCTTTTCAAAATTCTTTTCACAATTACTACTGCTGTGTTCCCCCCCCCCACCTCATTTAGTCTTCTCTCTCTCTCATTTCACCCTGTCCTTCCTCAAAAGTATTTAGCGTAAAACCACTCCTTCCTCCAAAATCACCTCCCTTCTATTACCCATTCACATTTAATATCTCCTTACCCCTCCTATTTCCCTGCAGAGTAAGACTGGTTTCTATACTCATATTGAGTATGTATTTTATTTCCTCTTTGAGCCAATTCTGATATTAAGGTTCACTCATGTCCTCTTCCTTCTCCCTATTCCCCTCCAGTGTAAAACATTTTTTTTGCCTCCTTTTTTGGCAATAGTTTGTTCCTTTCCATCTCTTTCTTTTCCTTTCTCCCAGTACATTTTTCTCTTAGCCCTTAATTTTATTTTTTTTTCAAATATTATCCCCTTATATTTCATAACTGTGCCTTTTATATATATATATATTTATATATTTATATAAATATAAAATATATTTATATATATGTATATATATATAAATATATATATTCTTTCTAACTGATCTAAACTGCCCTAATAATGAGAAAATTCTTATGAGTTACAAGTATCTTTTTCCCATGTATGAATGTAAAAACAGTTGACCTTATTAAGTCTCTTATGATTTCCTTTACTTAATTACCCTTTATGGTTCTCCTGAGTCCTATATTTGAGAATTAAATTTTCAATTCAGCTCTGGAGTTTTCATGAAGAATGCTTGAAAATATTTTATTTCATTGAATATCAATTTATTTCCCAGAAGGATTACACTCAATTTTGCTGGGAAGGTGTTTCTTGGTTGTAATGCTAACTCCTTTGTTCTACAGAATAACATATTCCAACACTTCCCCCAACCCCCACTTCCTCCAGTGCTTTAATAGAGAAACTTCTAACTTGTAATACTAACTGTTGCTCCACCATACTTGATTTCTGGATGCTTTCAGTATTTTTCCTTGAACTGAGAGTTCCAGGATTCAGTTATAATATTCCCAGGAGTTTTCATCTTGGGATCAAAGAAGTTCATCAGTATATTTTTCAATTTCCATTGTACCCTCTGGTTCTAGAAAAACAGAACAGTTTTTTTGACAATTTCTTAAAATATGATGTCCATGCTCTTTTTTTGATCATGGCTTTCAGATAGAGCAATAGTTTTTTTATTCTCTCTCCAGGATATATTTTTTTTTAGGTTAGTTGTTTTTGCAAGGAGATATTTCAAAAATTGTCTTTTGTTTTTTCATTCTTTGGGTTTTGCTTTATTGTGTCTTGATTTTTCATAAAGTCATCAGCTCACATTTGACCAATTCAAATTTTTTTTTTTTTTTTGTATTCATTTTTCCAAATTACCCCCCCTCCCTTTATTCCCTTCCCTCGATGACAGGCAATCCCATACATTTTACATGTGTTACAATATAGTCTAGGTACAATACATGTGTGTGAATATCATTTTCTTGTTGCACAATAAACATTAGAATCCGAAGGTACATGCAACCTGGACAGACAGATATTAGTGCTAACAATTTACATTCACTTCCCAGTGTTTCTTCTCTGGGTGTAGCTACCTCTGTCCATCATTGATCAACTGGAAGTGAGTTGGATCTTCTTTATGTTGAAGATTTCCACTTCCATCAGAATACATCCTCATACAGTATTGTTGTTGAAGTGTACAGTGATCTTCTGGTTCTGCTCATTTCACTCAGCATCAGTTGATTTAAATCTCTCCAGGCCTCTCTGCATTCCTCCTGCTGGTCATTTCTTACCGAGCAATAATATTCCATAACCTTCATATACCACAATTTACCCAACCATTCTCCAACCGATGGACATCCATTCATCTTCCAGTTTCTAGCTACAACAAAAAGAGCTGCCACAAACATTTTGGCACATATATGACTCTTTCCGCTCTTTAGTATTTCTTTGGGATATAATCCCAGTAGTAGCGCTGCTGGGTCAAAGGGTATGCACAGTTTGATAACTTTTTGGGCATAATTCCAGATTGCTCTCCAGAATGGCTGGATTCTTTCGCAACTCCACCAGCAATGTATTAGTGTCCCAATTTCCCCACATCACCTCCAACATTTATCATTATTTGTTCCTGTCATCTTAGCCAATCTGACAGGTGTGTAGTGGTATCTCAGAGTGGTCTTAATTTGCATTTCTCTGATCAGTAGTGATTTGGAACACTCTTTCATGTGGGTGGATATAGTTTCAATTTCTCCCTCTGAGAATTGTCTGTTCATATCCTTTGACCATTTATCAATTGGAGAATGGTTCTGTTTCTTATAAATTATGGTCAGTTCTCTATATATTTTGGAAATGAGATCTTTGTCAGAACCTTTGTTTTTAAAAATATTTTCCCAATTTGTTACTTCCCTTCTAATCTTGTTTGCATTAGTATTATTGGTACAGAAACTTTTTAGTTTGATGTAATCAAAATCTTCTATTTTGTGATCAATATTTGAAAAAATAGGGGATGAAGGAGTCCTACCAAACTCCTTTTATGACACAGACATGGTACTGATACCTAAACCAGGTAGATCGAAAACTGAGAAAGAATATTATAGACCAATCTCCTTAATGAATATTGATGCTAAAATCTTAAATAAGATATTAGCAAAAAGACTTCAGAAAATCATCTCCAGGATAATACACTATGATCAAGTAGGATTTATTCCAGGAATGCAGGGCTGGTTCAATATTAGGAAAACTATTAATATAATTGACCATATTAATAATCAAATTAATAAGAACCATATGATCATCTCAATAGATGCAGAAAAAGCATTTGACAAAATCCAACATCCATTCCTACTAAAAACTCTTGAGAGTATAGGAATAAATGGATTATTCCTTAGAATAATCAGGAGTATATATTTAAGACCGTCAGTAAGCATAATATATGGTCTATTTTTGTATAGGATCCATGAACTGCTGAGTAGAAAGTATATTCCTTTCTATTGCCATTCAGTTTTCTCCAAAGGTCTATCATACCTAGTTTTTCTAATGTTCTATTTACTTTTTTAATTTCTTTCTTGTTTGTTTTGTGGTTTGATTTGTCTAAATCTGAGAGTGCAAGGTTGAGATCTCCCACTATTATAGTTTTACTGTCTATTTCTTCTTGCAGTTCTCTTAACTTTTCCTTTAGAAAGTTAGATGCTATACCACTTGGTGCATATATGTTTAGTATCGATATGGCTTCATTATTTATGCTACCTTTCAGCAGGATATAGTTTCCTTCCTTATCTTTTTTAAGGAGATCTACTTCTGCTTTTGCTTGATCTGAGATAAGGATAGCTACCCCTGCTTTTTTGGCTTTACCTGAAGCATAATAGGCTCTGTTCCAACCTTTTACCTTTATTCTGTATGTATCTCCCTGCTTTAAGTGTGTTTCCTGTAGGCAACATATTGTAGGGTTCTGCTTTTTGATCCAATCTGCTATCCGTCTCCGTTTGATGGGATCGTTCATCCCATTTACATTTACAGTTAAAATTACTAATTCTGTATTTCCTGCCATCGTATTATCCCCAGATTATGCTTTTTTCCCTTGACCCCCCTGATCCCCCTCCCCGATATTTAATTTACAGACCCCCCTTGTGACGTGCAACCCTCCCTCTTTTTTTTTTTTTTTTTTAGGATCCCTCCCCCCTCCCTCCAAGTCCCTTCACTTATTCTCCTTTTCCTTTTCCCTTTTCCTCTCCCCCCTTTTAATGAGGTGAGAGAAAATTCTCTGAAAAACAAATATGTTAATTATTTACTCTTTGAGCCTCTCCTGATGAGAGTAAGATTCACACAATGATTCTCCCCCTCACTAAGTTCCCTCAGATATGGTGTATTTTCTATGCCTCTTCCTGGGATGTAGTTTCCCTCTTTTTATCACTCCTTCCCCTTTTTCTGAACCGACCTCCTTCCCTTTACTACACTCCCCTTTTTTTCTTTTATATCAGTAAAATCAAATTATCCTTGAGCATTTTTTTATATACCCACAACAGAGTTACAGTTCTCAAGGGTTCTGTGTACCTTTTTCCGTTTCTCTTCAGTCTTGTGGATGTAGATCAAATTTTTTGTTTAAGTCTGGTTTTTTTCTTAGAAACATATAGAATTCCTCTGTTTCATTGAATGACCATCTTCTTCCATGGAAAAAGATGCTAAACTTAGCTGGGTAGTTAATTCTTGGTTGCAGTCCTTGATCTTTTGCCTTATGGAATATCAGGTTCCAGGCCCTTCTATCTTTTAATGTGGAGGCAGCCAGATCTTGGGTGACCCTTATTGTGGCACCTTGGTATTTAAATTGTTTTTTTTCTAGCTGCTTGCAGGATTCTCTCCTTTGTGTGGTAATTCTGCAGCTTAGCCACAATATTCCGTGGTGTTCTTTTTTTAGGGTCTATTTCAGAAGGAGTTCGATGAATTCTTTCCACATCTACTTTCCCTTCTGTTTCTATTATCTCTGGACAGTTCTCTTTGATAATTTCCTGTAAAATAGAATCTAGGCTCTTTTTTTGGTCATAGTTTTCTGGAAGTCCAATAATCCGCAGATTATCTCTCCTAGATCTATTTTCCAGGTCTATAGATTTTCCCAGTAAGTATTTGACGTTGTTCTCCAGCTTCTCATTTTTTTTTGTTTTGTTTGACTGATTCTTGGGTTCTCTGTGAATCATTCATTTCTATTTGTTCCATCCTGACTTTTAAGGAGTTATTTTCTTCTTTCACAGTTTTTAGTTCTTTTTGTAAATGCCCAATTTCGTTTTTAAATGAATTATTTTGCTCTATTGAAATTTTTTCCATTTCCCTAATTTTTTTTTTGAGAATTATTTTCTTTTTCCAATTCAGAAATTCTATTTTCTTGAGACTTTTTTATCTTTTCCAATTCAGAAATCCTACTTTCCTGTGTTTTTTTAACCTTTTCTAATTCATAAATTTTGTTTCCCTGCATCTCCTGTGAATTCTTTATTTTTTCCAACTCCAATTTCAGGACGTTGTTATTCTCTCTCATTGCTTCCCTTTCCTTTCCCCATTCTCCCTTAACTTTTTAAGAGTTTCTTCTAGGAGAGAGTTATGTGATGGGGGGCAGGGATCGTTCCCCTTTGGGTTGTTATCTGCTGACTCTCTGCTGTTAACTTCCTCAGGGTTGGATACCCGCTCTTTCTCTGTATAGAAGGAATCTTTGGTTTTTCTAGCTTTTTTGCTCATACTTAAAAAATCTTTTGGGGTCTGTCCCTGGGGTAGGAAATTATTTATTTACTTCTTTACCAGCTTCCTCCCAGACCGGATGGATGCAGAGGCTCCTGCGCCTGAGCTAAGATAGAGCTCTGGGAGAGAGTTCCCCACCCCCTCCCTGGAAGTGCCTCAGAGGTGATTAGCACTGCTGTGCCCAAGGGCGTAGAATAGTGAAGACTGCAGGAAGCCCAGCCTATGTGTCCGGGTGGGGCGTGGATGTCTGCAGCAGGTGATGTGAAAAGCCCCTGTGCTCAAACTGGAAGTGTCTGCCAGAAACTGCGGTCCCTAGTTCAAAGGTTCCGCTTCTCTGGGACTTCCTGGAGCTGAGTTCCACTCCCTCCAGCTAAACTAGGCAGTGTGTGTTGCCTTGGGCTGTATCCACCCACTTGTCAATCTCTTAACTATTCTCAGGTGGTAGCTGAGGCCACACCCCCTGGTGCCGAGTCTGCTGAGTCACCCCCAGGATCGGGGAAAATCTAATCTGAGTTTTTAAAATATTTTGGCTTTCTCTTCTGAACTGCTAAATAATTAGCAGAGAAGCGCTAACAGCCTGTGCCAGATTCCTTTATCTCAGTGGCTTCTCTGATCCCAGAGCCCTTCCCAGCGCAATGGGCGCAGTGTGCCCCTACCCCACTGTCTGTGCTGGTCTCTCTTATTCCTCCCCTGAGAACTGACCTTTCCTGTTGAAACTCCAGATTCTCTTCAGCTGGTAAGTCGTGCTTCCAGTCCTTGTGGTATCTATCAGTCCTGAGCTAATTTTGAGACTTAATTTATCTAATTGGTTGTGAGGGAGTGAGGACGTTCACTGAGTCGTGTGTTCCTTCTCCGCCATCTTCCCAATTCAAATTTTTAAAGAATTATTTTCTTCAATGATTTTTTGAATCTTCTTGTCCATTTGGCCAGTTTTATTTTTTATAACATTCTTTTGTTTTTGATTTTTTGTATTTCCTTTTGTATTTCTCTCATTTTTCTTTGCATTTTTTTCCTCTACCCCTCTCACTTAATTTTCAATATCCCTTTTGAGCTTTTCTATAGCCTGAGACCAATTCTTATTTTTGTTGAGGCTTTGGATATAGGAGCTTTGATTTTATTTTCTTCTGAATATGTATTTTGATCTTCCATATCATCACAGTAACTTTCTATGAATAGAATCTTTTTTTGTTTTTTGCCCACTTTCCCATCCTATTACTCAATTTTCAACTCATTATTAAGGGAGGGCTTCATTTCAAGAATGGAGAGTTCAATGTTCCAAGCTTCAGGAGTTGTGTTCAACAGTTTTCAGAAATCCTTCTGGGCTTGTAAGTTTTTAGTTCTTCCAAAGGGGTATGATCAAAGAAGTGTGTTGTGTGTTTATTTCTCTCTCTACCTGTGCTCTTATTTGTAACTAGAAGTACTCTTTTCTGTCTTAGAATTATGAGGAGGGTACATCGAAAGTTTTATTGTACTAGTGCTTTTCTTCACCCTAGGACTATGATCCAGGAACATGACCCTAATCTGAGTATGGACAAAGAGAATCCTGCTTCTTCATTACTAATAAAGAGACCACCACTCATTCAATACCCCTTTACTCTCTGTAGGCTAAGAACTCTTGAAGTCATTTCTACTGCCACTGCTGATACTGATGATGCTGATGCTGATGCTGATGATGAATGATGATGATGATGATGATGATGATCCCATGTCTTCCAACACCCACTTCCTGCCTTTCTGGAGCCATAACACTTTTCTGCTGACCATCTAAGTTGCCTTTGATGTCTGAGGACTGAAAAGTCTCAAAACAACTACTGTTGCCATTAATCCCTAGGCTCCCAAGGACTTCTGGTTTGTTTTTTGCCTGGGATATTAGTACAGACTGTGCTGGAATTGTGCTCACACTTTCATTCTGAGGTGTAACTCTTTCTTGTTGACTTTCTAAGTTATCTTTGGTTTCAAAAATTGTTTTATTCCATGTTTTTTTCTAGGTTTTAACACTCTAAAAATCCTTTAGAGTCATTATTTAAAAGTATTTGGAAGAGTTTGGGAGAGAACTCAGGTGAGTTTCTACCTTTACTCCACTATCTTGCCTTTATTACCCCTAAATAGTTCTTGTAACAATTCTTATGTTTTTTTCATGATACTTTAAATATCTTTAATGGCATTTCTATCTAACAAAATCCAACAGAAATGTTCTCATTCCAAAATATTATCTCCTCAATAACCTATATATCTTGATTAATCATAAATGAGCTTTTACTCTTTGATCAGAATCCTAGCTTTATGTTTATACTACTATAAATCAAAGTCCTATATTATTTTAAAATAATATTTATGTTTTGTTTATCATCTCCTACCTTTTAGTACTATTATTTATGTTTAATTCCTAATATTTGCACTAAACTATAAGGTTCTTGGACAGAATCTTTTACTTCAAGTTCATAATATTTCCATTATTATTCATTCCCCATCATATCTTATATTTAGTAAGTAAATATTGAAATGGCTAAATTCATGGATAAATAAAAATTATTCTATTTGAAATGTGTTTTAGTTTATGTATGTGAGTATATGTATGTATAGAAATATGTATATACACACACATATATGAAATCATATATATACATGTTTGCATGTTAATGTGTATGTATGTATTGAGATATTATATTTTTTTCATGTGAATTTTATTTTTTTTAAATTTGTTCAGTTAAAAAATGAAAAAAAGTAAAATTATAGTTTTTATCAGGTTTAATAGAAACTATATCTTGAAATCACATAATTTATACTTTTTAAATTATTTTCTTTAAAATTTTGAAAACAGTAAGGGAAATGATGAATGGTCTGATGTATAATTGCAGCCATCCCTATGTTTAGTCAGAGTATTTGTTTCAAAAAGAAACCATTTTTATCTTGAAAATATTTCAGTTAAATTTTTTTTAAAAATTAATTAAAATTTTTTTTTAAAACTGAATCTTGTTAAGCTGAGATCATTCACTGCACATAAAATTCCTCTAATTTGAGGTGCTAAAAACTGAGGTCAAAATACAGAGAATGGGATAAAAATTGCTTAGAAAAGAATATTTGGTGATGTTTTTCAAAGCTTTCTTGTGAGACACATCTTCTTCCCTCTACACTGTCTTGGTAATGATCTCATTAGCTCCCATGTATTCAATTGTCATCTTTATTCAGATGATTCTCATTTCTTCATGTCCAACTCTAAATTCTTTTCTAAGCTCCAGTTATATATTACCAACTACATTTTTCACAGCATAAAATGAGTTAGGGCCTCTCTAACTCAATATCTCTAAAACAGGAGTTATTAGCTTTTCTTTTTTTTTTTTTTTTTTTTTTTTTCTCAAACCCTCACTTTTCCTAAATGTCTTTATTACTGATGAGGGCACAGCCATCTTCCTGGGTACACAAATCCACAACTTTGTTGTCATCCTTGAATCCTTTGTTGCACTCGCTTCACATATCTAATATTGTCATGTCTTATTTCATCCTTCAGAGGATTTCTCATATAAATCACTTGTCCTCTATTTATACAGCTACTATACACGTACAGACTTCACATCTGGCCTTTTGGTTATTCTCACTGACTTAAGTCTTTCCTGATTCTAATTCATCCTCCCCTCAGCTGAAGTATTCTTCCTAAATTGCAGGCTTGACTATGTCATCATTTTATCCCCATATACTCAAGCAATTTAAGCTTATCCCTATTATCCATGTTCAAATATATAATATTTTGTTTGGCATTTACAGTTCTTCAAAACTTTTTCATTATTTGTACATTTTAGCTCCCTTTGAATATTCTATCTGGTAACACTGTCCTTCTAGCTCTTCCTTACAAACAATACTCTATGTACTTGTTTAGTGATGTTTAATTGATATCTTCCATTATTGGAATGGTCTCCCTTCTCACCTCCACCCCAAGACTTCTTTTAGGATTCAGCTCATACATCACCTTCAACAGGAATGTCATGCTCATTACCACCACCACTAGCACTACTGTGCCAGTGCTTTTGCTCTGAGATTACCTTCCATCTGCACTGTGTATATCAAATTCTTGGTTATTTGTACACAGAAATACATAAAATATCTTCTTAGAATATGAATGCCTTAAAATTAGGGAACAAGTTTTTGTTTCTGTTTATATCTTCAGTAATTAGCATTATGCAAAGAATATAGGATATGCTCAATAAATGATGTTTGCTGGTTGGAAGAATACTCAGAAACTGACAGGAGTTCAGGAAAACTGACAGGTAATCTTGGGAGCAAGAAGTTTGACTCTCACCATATAACCTTCAACTTGAGAGATAGACAAAAAAGGAAGAAAATAGGTTTTATATTTTTTTTCTCTGTGAGCTTTGCCAAAAGGAAAAGGAACAGAAAAGAGAAAACATAATCCACTACGGAAAGTCTGTATGGTCCTAGCACTAGGACCATAGCACTAGACTGAAAAGGAAAGAGTTTTAGAGAAAATTTAAAGAGCTTTGAAATCTTCTAAATTAAGGAAACTTCTTTTCACAGAAATAACTTAGTAATTTCTTAGTGTCCTTCAAAGGGTGGCTGTGTGTTAAAAGACTTGAGAATGTTACTGTTGCCAAAGAATAGCAAGAAGGTAGAATTTCTCAGAAGGAAGTTTATATGGACCAGAAATCTCAACATTGTTGACTGACTGTAAATCCACATTTATGGTTGAATTTTGATGATTCAACTATTCCTACTCTTTCCTTCTATTGAATAAACTATTCTTGGTTTTGCCTTATCCTTCAGAAAATATGCATTTTTAAGAAACAATGGTGTCATGGTAACTGTTTTTTTGCGTGAATGGAAAGCACACAGGTAAAGAAGCTCATGAGCTACAGTAGCATTTGACAGGAAGATATCCATACACCCCAGAGATATCTGTACAGCACTGAAAATTGAGACAACAGCTGAACAATAGTACTCTCTTGGAAACCTATTTCAATCTATCAAAGTAGTGGCAAGTAGGATGAGAGAGCTTCACCCCCCACCCAAGAAAAAGAATAAAGAAGAGAGAGCTTGGGGATAGTAAGCTATGAAAACAGATTTCATTTCCTCATCATAGCTATATACATATTCATATATATATAATATAAATCAGTGTCCATACATGCATGTATGTGTGTATGTGAGGAAAAAAATAGTTGGATAGCTAATTTCTCCAGCAAAGCTTTTAAGCCTACTCATTGGGAATGCAAAAAAAAAAAAAAAAAAAAAAAATTGGTGCCTTTCCTCAAGAAACATATTCTAAAGAGCAAGACATGAAAATAAATCTGGATACAAGGAACAGAACAAAGAGGTATGAGGGGAAGGAACTAGTAAAAAGCTTGCTGTAGAACAACAATAGCCTGGGCATTGGGCATTTGATCTGAATCTTAGATGAAATCAGGAATTTAGAGAGGAGAAAGTTGAAGAGGGAAGAAATTTTTACATATAGGAAATAGTCAGATCAGGAACACACAGAGGCTACAGATAATATATGGTGAGCAAAATCCTCCTAAGCTAGTATCACTGAATCAGAAAGTGTATGGAAAGGGGAAACATATAGACAAATGCCTGATAAATGATACATACATAAAAACATATATACATATATATATATAAATGTATATATATGTGTGTGTATAATCCATATATTAACAAACTTATTCACATGCATAAATTTAAATTAAATATGTACATTTATATACAAAATACTATCTGATTATTTTTATATCAGAGCTATTTATTTTATATTTATGTTTATTATATTTTATAATATATCTATCAGATTTTGGTACTGATAACTTCATAAGAATTCTCTATCATCTCCCAAATAAATTTTTTACTTCCTTTAGATTGGAAGGGTGGTAGGTGTGAACATTTTAATTTCACATAAGTTTAAAATAAGACAGATAGCATATTAAAGCTTTGATTATAATATCTTGAAACTCTGTATATTAAGGACAGCTAGGCAGCACAATAGGTAGAATGCCAGGCCTGGGGTCCAGAAGAATCATATTTCTGAATTAAAATCTGGTCTCAGACACTTACTAGCTAAGTGATTCTGGTACAGTCTGTTAAGCCTTTTTTTCTTTGTATTCTCACCGATAAAATGAACTGAAGATGAAAATTGCAAACCACTCCAGTATCTTTAGCAAAATAACCCCAAATGGGTTATAGAGAGTCAAATGTGATTGAAAAAAGACTGAATTTCTACACTCTTCATATTACCAATGAGATAATACATAGAATAAATAATTATGATTTTTGAGATTCGTATTCAAAAAACTAATAGTTCAAAATATTGTTTTCTGAAATACACATAAATTTCAGTATTAAGAAAGCATAAATTCAATTCTCAGATATGAAAACTGTATTATAGTATCACTCCCTTTTGTGCACAAACTCTCTAAGGTCAGCTCAATAAATTGGAACAATCCAGACATGATTATGTAAGCACACTGTTCTCTACTGAAAATCTTTAATGAAAAATGAAGTAAGGAAGGAAACATATGAGTGAAAGAAGGAGGAAACCAAAGTAGTAGAAATATTATCAATAGCTCTATCATAGACAACATATGGCTTCAGTGCCATATAAAAACTACCTCAGTTTTGTAGCTTATGTAAAAATCAGAATGCAAAATATAAAACTAATTTTCATGTGTGATATTGGAAATTAATCTAGATACACAAAGTTCATATAACATAAACCTAATTAAACTGATTGATACCTTCTTTTGTTTTGCCTCTCTTTGTCCAATCTACAAATAATAATTTCTAATATGTTTTGTTTTTTTTTTTTTTTCCTTTTTTAACTACTTCTTTTGTATCTTCATTATTTACCACAGCTGGAAGAGAAAAAAAAAAAAACAGGATAATTTATCCTAAAACATTGCCATTTTTCAAAATAATAACTGATTCAGAGTCAGTAAGCTTTTAGAGTCTAATATAATCATATTTAACATTCTGAGTAAAGTGAAATTCCAGTTCCACTATTCATATACTAATGAAATTGTGAAAGTCTCTTAAATAACAGCCACAAGAATCAGTTATGGATAAAAAAAAAAATTAAAATGAAACAACAACAACAATAACAACAACAACAACAACAAAGAATCTAATTTGTGTATTTAATATAATAAATAATGTATTAGTCCCTATTGCATTGTAAACTATGTACGGATAGAAAGATAAATTGCACAAATAATTTTGGGAGGGGGAATCCTGAGTAACCTAGATGTGTGCAGCTGTGTGGATATATCCAAATCGTCAGCAGGGTTCAGAAAGAATTGGTGTGGATTATCAGAAAAAGGATCAGCAGCTTATTAAGGATAATCCTCCTAAAATTTCAGCCAGTAAGTCTAAAAATCAAAGAAAGTCAAAGTGATATCTGTACTGGGTCCATATCTTAAAAATCCACACTGCACCTGCTAGCTGATCAGTTTGAGGAATTGGAAGGAGTATTAACCAGAGAGAAATCTAAAAGTGTTCTTTGCTGACAATTTAAAACATTGCAAGTATATTTTTTGTTCATTTAAAAAAGTTCCCTATTGACTAATTAAACTTATTCAAAGTTCACAATCTTTGCAAAAAGAAGAAAGCAATTTAAGTCTGCTTACCAATCAAGTTTTCTTAAACTCTCAATTCAGTTTACTTCATTAAGATGAGTTCATTAGGTTTGTTGTATAAGATCAAACTAAAAATTTCATCACTAGTGATATAGATGAGTAATTGTCCTGTGGATTTAAGGAAATTTAAAAATATACAAATATAATACATAAACTGAAGGTGGCTAAAATACTCTTTAGATAATGTTTTCATATGTAGTTTTGTATGCTTAATTCCATAGTTCAATTTAATTTATTATTTTCAAGCTTAATTAGAGTTGAGCATTTTTATTTTCTTGTTGAGCCAAGTAGCAGGCAAATACAAAAATACTCAAAGAGAAAAAGATTATTCAGTCAAACTGCTTAAAAGTTTGACTGCAGAAATAATCTTAAGTGTTCAATTAGAGATGGAACTAGTGGGTATTATCAAGTGGGCAAGACAAGTTTTTAAGCTATTTTCTCCTCAGATTCTTGATGATCTTTTTTTTTTTTTTTAAATCAACTTTACATATATTTTGTCTTGACTTATCTATGTACATGCTGTTTTCTTCTGTAAAATATATATTCCACAAATGAACTTTTCCCATAGAAGTTGTTTAAAAAGTACTTATTAGATTAATTTATCATTATGTTTAGTTCTACTTCTACCAATTTAATGGTTTATTGCTGGGATTAAATCATCTGGGAAGAAAGGTCTTCCTTTCACCATTAAAGGAGATAGGGAGGAAGAAAAGAGGGGAGAAAAGGAAGGATACAGAAGAGGAAGAAGGGGAACAAAGAAAAGAATTAGAAGAAGAAAAGGACAAGGAGAGAAGAGGAAAATGAAGAAGCAGAACAAGAACAATAAAACAAAAAGGAGAAGAAAGAGAAAGAAAAAGAAGAGGAGGAAGAGGAGGAGAAAAGGGAGGGAAGAAGAGGATTTTTTTATTTTATTTAGTTGTGTGTGGAAGATAATGCTCATGTTTGAGTGAGTTGTTAATTTAGACCATATTTAAAAGCTTTTTCTTTGAGTTTTAGTCCAGTGGTCCTTTTCTGTGTTTTTTATTCTCTTCATTCTTCTTTCTCTCTCTCTCTCTCTCTCTCTCTCTCTCTCTCTCTCTCTCTCTCTCTCTCTCTCTCTCTCTCTCTCTCTCTCTCTTTCTCAGACACACACACACACACACACACACACACACACACACACACATGCGGGCACACAATTTTTTCCTCTTAACCATTAATCATTATTCTAATCCAGTGTCCTTTCCATATATTTAGGCACATTTTGCTCACTGATGCCCCTTGTCTTTTTAAAAATACTTTCATTTATGTCAGATTCTGTGATTTGTAATCATCACTAGTAATATCCATATCTATGATTTCCCTATTGCTCACTGGAAAATTGCAGTTCATTGTAACATATTTTATTATATTTTCAATGGCAAAGTTACTGTTTAAAATTATTTCCAAAATGTCTCTGCATTATATTAAAGGGAAAGGAATAAAGAAAATAAGGCATGTCACACTATTTTCTCTAAGTAACAAAAAAATTATATGGTCAAGACCGAGATGATATTAGTGATAGTGATGATATTGAAAAAATAGATATTATATATTGTTGTTGTTGTTATTATCCAGTTATTTTTTTTTCAGTCACATGCAAGTGTCTTCATGAATACTTGGAATTTTTTGGCAAAGTCACTGGTGTGGTTTGCCATTTCTTTCTCCACCACATGTTAAAGACCTTGGAAAGATTCTCCACCTCATGTTACAAATTAGGCAACTGAGTCAAACATCATTTATCCAGGCTATACAGCTAAAGCTTGAGACAAAAATTGAATTTAAGAAGAGAGTCTTCCGGACTCTAAAACCAACACTCAGCTATTTCTATAACATCTTAGAAATTTTATATTTATGAATTGATCATTGCAGAATGTGTCATCATTCCTTTTTATTTGCAAGCACATTTTTTTTTAATTATACAATTTAAAAACATGTTTAGTTGAGTAGGAAATGCTAGTGTGTTATATCAAGAAACTCCAAATTAAAATTAATTTTGAAACAATGACCACTAATGAACATAGCTTCCTTTCTAGGAACCCTCCCTTCAACTCACATAAATAAGTTGAAGTTCCACCAGCATAACTATGCTCAGGTTAAAAGTACTCTAGTTCTTTATTTTAAAATTCAAAGCTACTAGCTTTAACCAATGTATTTACCTTTAACAGTAATCATTAATTTAACAATTAGCTAAAGCACAAATAATTTACTGAAAAAATATAAGAAAAATAATAACAAAATATTTTCTTCCATAAACCTGACTTCCACTGGGCAAGCTATTGTGGTGAGGAGTATTATAAGAAGAGAGAAATCTGTACCCTTTCCCTCTAAATAGTAGAGAAAAGATACCTTTCAAACTACATTTTTTCATCTATAACTGGTTCTCTTTTCTCCAGGCAAATTTACTCCTTAGAGATATCCTTTGACTTGATTGCCTGATTGGAAAGTGACTCTCATTTTTAAATGGTTTTCAGCATTATTCCAATTCCTTCAATAGCCAAACACAAGTTATCTAATAATTCCCACAATTTTGATTAGAATAATTATAATTATATATATATAATTACACAAAGTACACACACACACCTATATATCTTATAAAGGGGTAATAAAGTGCATTTTTTTTCTTTATACTTCATTTAAGATTTTAGCATCACCTTGGCTTTATAAACTTGTTACTTTTCACCAATCCATTCTTTGTATATGTGACAGACTAATTTCTTTTTAATGTACAGATCTGCACTTTCTTTATTTAAAAATCTTCATTGTCTACTTAATGCAAAATGTATTGGAATTAGTTGTGTTGGAATAGATTAGTTTTATTTATAATAAATAGATTAAATAAAAATTAGTTTTACTTATATTGCTTAAATTATTAAAATAATATCTTTATGATTTAGAATTCAATAAATAAATTTAAGAAGTCCTCAGTTGAGAATACTAATGAAACATCCTACTCATACTTCTGAAGTAACATAAATAAAAAAATGCTAAAAATCATAAATAAAGAGAAATATGGCTGTCAACTATTCCCTTTGATTACCTTGTTGAGAATTTTACCAATTAAGTTTATATTTCAAGATGGCAAAGATAGAAAAGCTTGGAAAGGGACAGATAAGAAATTCCTTCTTCATTAATCAGATGCTCCATATCAGTAGTTATTAATCATTTTCCAGTCCTGAAATGCTATCCTCTAGGTCAGAAGTCTTCCTTCCTTTCTTTTCTCTTTCCTTCCTTCCTTCCTTCCTTCCTTCCTTCCTTCCTTCCTTCCTTCCTTCCTTCCTTCCTTCCTTCCTTCCTTCTCTCCTTCTTTCCTACCTATGTATTCCTATATCAATTGCTTTGTTAGCAACTTTGTGGTAAAATATATTCTCTAGTTCTGTGTCTTTTTCTTATCTATCTATCTATCTATCTATCTATACATCAATTCTAACCATATCTAAATATACCTTCCATAATTACTTGCAGATTTCTTAATTTCTTTAAAGAATATAACTTCGTAGAGAACAGGGATCATGTTATTACATTTTTTCTTTTCTTTTCTTTTCTTTTCTTTTCTTTTTTTTTTTTCTTGTTCCACCTACAATGCTTAGTCCACAAGAACAAACAAATGACAGAATAATATAGATTTCCATATTATGTATTTTGGCAAATAAAACAAGCCTCAAGAAGTAAAAAGACGTCATTAAAAGTCAGTTTTGTGTAATGCCTATGACATAATCTTTTGTAAAGGAAGGGGCTGAAAGTATTCCTGTATATCAGAAGATTTTCATGTATTCTATTTATAGTCATTCTAAATTCCATTCATGTTATCACCTACCTGCTGAGTCCGGTAACACATCTAATTTTGTATTGTATCACCTGACTGCCTTTTCTGCAAGAAACATTTTCCCAAGGCTATTGCTGCTGACCTAGCATAGGTTAGCCCATAAATCTCTTTCTCAGCAAAGAATTCAGATAGTTTAAGGCAGTCATGAAAATAATATTCTAGTCCAGTCGCCAAGGCATCTAAAAATAGTTTCATGGCAGCTGAATAATCTATTAGATTAACTTTAGGACCTAATATATAAAATAGAATATCCACCAACCATGGCTTTTAAGCTCCTGAGAAAGTCTTTGGGGAAAGAAAACCTTTGAACAAAGTGTAGAATTAGGAATATTTGTGAAATCCAAGAGTCACTTCAATGGTGCTTCTTAGACTCACATGTAAGTAGGCTTGAGAGAAACACCTACATAATATTTCCTTTTCAAATGTGAGATCTAAAAGGTCTGTCTTTTTTTTTTTTTTTAATGTATGAAAAAATGATAGGAAGAGCTAGACAATCACTGCTTCAGTAACTTTCTTTTTTAGTTCTTTTATTATGTAAATGCAATCCTAGGTCTTAGGGGGGAATGTTGATATATGATATAAGTGCCCTGCTCTCAAGGAAATTCCTATTTATTTTTGCATTCTATTCCATTCATTTTCACTTGACTTTTCTCTCTCTCTTTTTTTTTTTTTCATTACAAAATACTTTTTATGGGAAACAAATTAAGGAAGAGAAATAAAAAAAAAATAGTTGTTGAATGAGTGATGTTCTTCTAAACAGGTTTTTGATTTTGTGACTTCTGCCTCAATGCCACTCTTCTTTACAATCGCAGTCTGTAGCTTAAATCATATCTGATGTGAACTATAAGTTCCATAATAGACCTGAGCCTTTTTATGACACAACCATTTATAATTATATTTATTTTGAATATATTTTATATGTATTTTTCTGTGTACATGATGTATCTTTTGCTATATGCTCCTGGAAATCAGAATGGTTCCATTTTTGCATTTACATTATCAAAGCCTAATATAATGCTGCATTAATGCCTATTGTTCTCTGTCCCTGGTTAACCACTTCCTCAAGAACATGGAATCCCAGGATAAAATTCAGTGGGAAGTGATAATAATATTTGAGTGCTATTCTGTTTCTATTTAAGGATAACAAAAATTCAGCTACCTTGATCCTTTTGTGTTGGAACATTTTCTTCTGAACATTTACTACAACTCTTCTTTCAATTGGGAAATTAAATTGCTTTATTAAGATTAGATTATATTCAATCATTAATCAGCTTAGAGAAATTGTACTTGCTAAACTTAGTAGCAAAATATAGTTTGCCAATACCTATAGAGAATATTTCCCCCTCTTCAACTCAGAACAAATCTAAGTGTTCAGCATCTATAAACTCTCCTCTAATAAATACAGATAGATAAATATATATATATATATATGTATATGTATATGTATCTATATATGTATATGTATGTATACATATATATATGTGTGTATATATATATACATACCTGTATGTATGTATATATATATACACACACCTATACTGAAATAAATGAGAAACCTTAAGTTGTTAATCCTTAAGAATATAATTTACTTCTAAGATGATTGAAACAAACTTAAAGTATAAAAAAGTCTCAGATCTTAAGGATGTTGTATATTTAAATAAATAAGTAAAAACTAACTCTGTGGCATATCAATTTCTTGCCATAGAGATGTTTATTTTCTCTTATATTGAATTTCACACTAGAAGTTTTCTATAATAGGCCAAATATGTTTTCTTGTACTTTGTGTTATATAATCCAACAACAAAATCAAATACTGCTTATGGGTGGATTATTAATGTTAAAATTAGTCTTTCTCTTACTAGGAATAAAAACATTTAAAAATGCCATTTCTGTTCTCAAGGATTCATGGAAATCCCCATATACATTGATTTGAAGTCTATCAGTTCTTTGTTGGCAAAAGTTTTATCTCTATAAGAATTCATGAAACTTGAAGTAGCGCACCCTCCATCCTAGAAATAGAGTCCTATTTTACCTTAGCCAACTAATTGTTCAATAAATTATCAAAATCATTAAAGCACTTGCTATATTGGAGATTCTAATTTTTGTCCCTGTTATTTTATGGTACACCTATACTGCATTCACTAGAACCTATTGTCTAGTGATAAAAGTTGACTAGCCCAAGTGTTCCACTCATACCCAGAAAATTTAAACTCATGTTATTCATACGAAATTTTCCATGAAGTTCCAGATTTAGAAATGTAGTAAATGACTAATTCATAATTATGTGTTCTTTGTGCTTAAACAAGCAACACTTGAATGAGATTTAATTTTGATGCAAAGTCAACCAAGAATAGGGTCATTTATTGAATGTCCTTTGCATATCAATTAAGTAACATAAGTCACCATGTGACTTATATTCAATATCCTCCACATGGCATTATCGTAGGAGGCTTAAAAAACTGTACTAAGTTCTGGGAACTAGAAGTTGCAAATAAATGACTTGATACAAACAAGAGATATTTTAAAAATTACTGAGTTTAAAAAGACACAGTTGTTGACTTGAGAGCAAAGTTATATGAGGATAATTCTGATGACATTTTTGGCACTGGTTCTAATTCTGTTTTATTTTAGCACTGATGACTTTTAATGGGCAAAAGTTCTCACTGTCTCCCTTCTTTCCTTGGAGACTGTGCTCCCAAGGGTGTCTAGCTGATGCTACGGTCTGTAAGAAAGAATTATTATATCAAAGTGGCTATTGTGTCCCCTGAGCTGGATACTTTTATAGGTCTACTAAATACCATATCACCACTTCAAAACCTTTAATTATACACAAATTGATGAAACTTTTATTCTCTATTGTCTATGATAGAGAAAGATAGCTAGATCTACTTGTGCAAGCTATCCCATTCTATCTCCTTGTTTACTACAAATTACACCCTTTATTATTCCTATTCTTATCACTTATTTGAGTAGCCCTCAAAATAGGCTCTTTCCCTATTACTCACAAAAATGTTTGTCTCTCCCCCATTCTATTGACATATTTCACATTTTCATTATTTTTTCTTTCTTTCTTTTTCTTTTTTCTTTTTTTTTGGTTTTGCTTTATTGTATCTCAATTTCTCAAAAAGTCATTAGCTCCTATTTGAGCAGTTGTAACTTTTAAGAAATCATTTTCTTCAGTGAGCTTTTGTATCTTCTTTCCCAATTTTGCTTTTTAAGACATTCTCCTCCTCATTAGCTTTCTGTATTTCCTTTTGCATCAGTCTCATTTCTTTTTCTAATTTTTCCCCTATCTCTATTATTTGATTTTAAAAATCCCTTTTGAGCTCTTCCATGGTCTAAGGCCAATTCTTATTTTTCCTGGAGGTTTTGGATGTACAAACTTTGACTTTGTTATTATATTATGAATGTGTGTTTTTATTTTCTTTGCCACCATAATAACTTTCAATGGTCAGAAACAATTTTTTTGTTGTCTTCTCATTTTCTTAGCCTATTATTTGCCTTTTAATTCTTTGTTTAAGTAGGACTCTATTTCTAGGATGGAGGGTGAACTACTTCAAGCAGTGTGCATGTGTTTTCCGAGATACTTCTGGGGGCCTAACCACAAGCACTCTTTTCTGTCCTGGAACTATTAGAAGTATCCCAGCTTCTCTGGAGTTATTTTATAACTGAGTCCTGTTTTGCTGACACTGGAGCTAGGACTGGGGCTAGGGCTGTGCTGACATGGCTTAAAGCAGGACTGACTCCCATTCCAATGACACAGAACCTCTTTGCTGATCTTCCAAGTCTTTTCTGGTGTACCTGGGGCAAGAGGTCCAGAAGTTACCAGCACCATCCCAATTCAGAAGACCCACCTTGCTGACAATGGGGTGGGGACTAGGGCTGGGACTGGGGTTGCACCAGTATGACCTGCACCAAAACTGCACGGCAGACTCCAATCTCAGTGTCACAGATATTTTCTCCTGAGCTTCTAAATTGCCTTCACCTGGAAAATGTTATACTCTGTCTTTGGGAGTATTCTTATGTACTTAAATTTGTTTAAAATAATTACTTAAAATAATTTGGATATCTTCCCTGTCTAAAACAAAACAGAAGGATGACAACAATATTTACGTATTCCTTAAATCCCAGTTGTTATTCTATAGCTCTTCTATTCTTTGCATCTACACCTTTGCATCATTGAAAAGGTCAATTACAATAAATAACCTCCATTTTCTCTCTTCTTGTTCTCTTTCTCACACCCTGAAATCCATTCAATCTCAATATTTGATCAATATTTCTCCCCCTAAAGTTTCTAATGATCTCTTCCAAAGACTTTTCAGTTTTCATTTATCATTTCATTCTTTTTCATTCCCTATAGACCATCTTCTTCTCTTATCTTTAGATTTTCAGTCCCTTAGGCTAATAACCTGGGTATCATCCTTGACCCCTCATTATCTCTGACCCCCTAAATCTATTTCTGTCAATTCCCTGGAAATATTATTTAACTGCACTACCTTCTTTCCTCTGACTCTGCTACTATCCTGATCTATATGTCCTCATCACCTCATGCCTGGACTATTACAATACTCTACTGTTGGTTGAGCTTTCTGCCTAAGTCCCTCCTGAATCAAATTCATTTTCCACTCAGCTGTCAGATTAAGCTTCCTAAAGTGTAATTTTGACCATGTCACACCCCTACTTAATAAACTCCAGCAACTCTTTTTCATTGTTATGGAAAAAAAAAAAAAAAACTCCTAGTATAAACTATACTCCTTTATTTTTCCAGTCTTCTTACACCTTACACACCCACCCTCCTTCAAATGATACATTGTGAACCAATAGCATTAGCTTTCTCCAGACAATGGTCATTTTCACTAATTGTTCCTCATATCTGGAATACTCTCACTCTTCATTTCTATCTTCTGACTTACTTCAACACAGCTAAAATCCCAACTTTAGGAGGATCATTCCCTCTTAATATTAGAATATCTTCTCTGTTGATTATCTTAAATTTATTCACTATGTTGTTTACATGATGTCTTCTCTACTAAATTATGAGCTTATTCAAATCAGAAATGGTCATGTGTTTTTGTATCTTCAGGGCTTAGCGCAGTGACAGGCACATTGTAAGCATTTACTAAATCTTTAATGACTGACTGACTGGCAGAAAACCACCTCAGACAGTTTATCATTATCTGTTGTATGATCAGTTTCAAGCCTACATTTATAGCAGGGGTTCTTAATCTATGATTGATTACTTTAAAACAATAAAGAGAATCATCCTTTATAATTTATTGTATTTTATAAATTTATAAATACTAGTTTGAGAAAGGATCCATAAATTTCATCAGATTGTCAAAGGGTTTTTAGAATATAGAAGCAGCTAAGTAGCACAATGAATAATGTTCTGCCTTTGGAGTCAGAATAAACTGAGTTCAAATCCAGCCTCAGATAATCTGCAGGCTAATTACTTAAGGTAATTCTCACATATTTCTCAATTGAAAATGTGAATATATTACCATATACCTCATAGGGCTGCAAGGGCTAGAAAAAAAGATATCTGCAAAACTCTTAAAATTTTGTCTACCTCATAATAAGCAGTCAATAAATGTTTGTTCTCTTAATTACTCCCTCCTTTAAAAGAATACACAATACAAATAAAGTCAAGAGCACAGGTAGCTGCAAAGTCCTTTTTCCATTCAAACCAGAGATGGCAGCAGAAAACAATGAGCTTCTCTAGTATATAATACAGGAGAACAATAATTCTGTTCTTACTAATGAAGGTTTCATGGTTATAGGCTTCCTTATTACATTCTTAAATGCCTTATCCTATCTTTTCAAATCAGTTCACTCCACATTGTTCTACTTTTCTGTTTTTTGGTTTTGCTTGTATGTTTGTTAGAATACTTTTAATGGCTCAAATCTAAGCATTGTGTTTCTTAGAGATACATGTTTCCTTTGTGAGATAAAACACAAAATCTACTTGTCTGCTAGTTATGACATCTATATCCATTAATTATAGTATGGCCTCCAAACAATTGATTTGCTTTTTTTGTTTTAGTCTCAATTTTTCATTGTATAAAAATTTTATTCTGCCCCTTTATGTAACTAAACTATATGCTAGAATGCTCAAATATGAAAAGGGAATTATTCTATACCTTTCATTATTGATTTTGTTAATAAATGACCCTCAAGTTCATAAAGAAAACGGAAATTAAACAGAGTACAATACACCAATTAAATGCATTCGTTATCTCAGAAAAAATAAACTGTAAGAGAGAGAAGAACTAACAAGGGAGCAGAGAGGTAAAAAGAGTTTTTCAGCTGTCAAAGGAGAGGAAAAAGGCCTAACATAATATAGTTTCTAGAGGCTTTGGGAGAAGAAGATGGGATTTAAAGAAAAAAGACATGTGTAAATGCAATAAGGCAGGGACTAACCTGTTTAGAAAGTCCTGAGTCTAATGCTTGTGTTCAAGGCCATCTTGAGTTGTTCAAGACTGGTTTGGCCTCTACAGTCATCTCTAAGTTCACTGAGAGTAAATTTTGCAAAAGACCACTGGTATGTCAAGCATTTCTAAACTTCAGAAATCCTTTTAATAGGCTGGTTATTGTTTAACCACATTGTCCTGCTACCATTGAAGAATTAAAATTCTACCATATTGCATAATCATTATAGAGCTCATGCTAACAATTTAATACTTTATCTTTACACAAAAGTTTGTTTTCTGCTTCACCAAACAACTACTTAAATGAGAAAGGGGCAATAGTTATCATCTTTCCATTTCTAATTTTTCTGACTTTGCTCTCACTGTCCCAATTCATCTAATGTGCAGTATGTTCCTGATAGTCCCGATAGTCAAGACTGTTCAAGTATCATCTTTTAGATGAGGATTTTCTGATTTATCTAGCTATAACTCTCTCATTCTCCCCTAATCACCTTTGAATTTTACCATATATGTTTATCTTAGAGATCAGATGATCCTTTTGTTTCCCACATAATATAGTGCCCAGAAATAATAGTTCTTTTTTTAGGTAGAGTTTTATTTTTCCAAATATATACTTTTTAATATCCACTTTTACAATTTCTTGTGTTTCAAAATTTTCTCACTCTTTCCCTCCCTCCCATCTCTCTAAAAGTGCAAGCAATCTGATATAGGTTAAATATGTGCAATTCTTCTAAACATTGCCATATTTGTCATGTTGCACAAGAAAAATCAGGAAAAAAAGCATGAGATAGAAAAAACAAAACAAAACAAGGAAAGAACTACAACAGAACAAAAGTGCAAATACTATCCTTTGATCCACCTTTAGTCTCAATAGTTGTGTCTCTGGATATGTCTGGCATTTTCCATCACAAGTCTAAATAATAGTTATTTAATAAATTTTGTTGATTGAATGTTAATCTTTGAGAGATGCCTGGGGATCCAGGATCACAGGACCATTATGTGTCAAAAGTGGAACTTGAAGCTAGTTAGTCCCAACTCTGTCTTTATCTAGTTCAACACCCTCTCTCATGTCAATTAGAGGCAGATACTAAACTTATGATTGATTTCACTGACATAGGGAATCCCCAAGGAGGAACTTCCTCTACCAGTGTAAGTTGGTTATTTCTCTGAAACTTGTAGTTTTAGCAAGTTGTCAAGAATACTGAAAAGAAAGTTACTTACAGATTTCTCACATAACCGATGTATATCAGACAGAGAGTACTTAAAATGTTTCTGTCTCAGAAGCCCTTTTTTAAACTATGTTATTCTGAAATATTTATTTCAAATGCAACAATATAACTTCTTTTTATATTTATATTAATAAAACAATCCTCAAAAGTAAGGCTGATGTTTTTAAACCAATATTATATCTGGACAAGCAGAAAGCAACAGCAAGAGATGACATACATGGCACTAACACATTCCAAGTGGTACAATCATCAATGCTGCTGAAAAATCACCATCATAATTGGTCTCTGACATACACAATATGAGGTATTTCTGTTACTACTTCTGTTGTGATTCCTGTTCCCAAAGATATTAGAATATGCAATACTGGGTGGTAAAAATAAAACAATTATTCTTTCATAAATATGGACTTTTGGGGCAGATAGGTTGCACAGTGGATAGAGAACCAGCCCTGAAATCAGGAGGACTGGAGTTGAAATCTGATCTCAGACACTTAACACTTCCTAGCTGTGTGACCCTGGGCAAGTCACTTAACCCCAATTGCCTAAGCAAAGTTAAAAAAAAAAAAAAAAAAAAAAAAAAAAAAAGAAGAAGCAAATATGTACTTTCAAGTGTAAGCATTTTTCCCCTGCCCCTCTATGTCTCTGTGTCTTTTTCTCTGTTTCTCTGTCTCTGTGACTCTGTCTCTGCCACTGTTTCTTTCTTATACTTTCTGTCTCTCTATATTTCTGTCTCCTTGTCTCTCTCTGACATTAAATCAGCCATAGGTATTGGCACTACTGATTTCTGAAATTAAATTAGCACACACACGTGTGTGTGTGTGTGTGTGTGTGTGTGTGTGTGTGTGTGTGTGTGTGTTTGAGTGTTTAACTTTGGCCTATTTGGATAATGGTTCTATTTCAAAATTCAACAAACCACTTAATATCAAAAGCCTTAATGTAAATATATTGATAGATAGTCTTCCTACCTGGAGGAAATGTCAAGGACAAGAAAAAATAATAGACACTTATGGAAATAATTGAATATAGAAAATAGGGATGGAAGAGAAAAATCACATTGAATTCTATTTTTTCTGGCATTTTTGTCTTAACTAAAATAGATAATACACTATCATCATTAGAATGACTTCTGAAATCATAAAGAAGGGAAAAGGACCCACAGATGTAAAAATATTTGTAGGAGTTTTTTGTGTGATATCAAATAATTGAAATGAATAGATGCCTACCAATTGGGGAATGGCTGAATATGTTGCACTATATGAAGGCAATGGAATATTATTGTTCTATAAAAAATGATGACCAAGCTGATTTTAGAAAAGCTTGGAAAATTTACATGAAATGATGCTGAGAGAAACAAGCAGAACCAGAAGCACATTTTACACAGTAACAGCAAGAATGCATGATGATCAGCCATGAAAGACTTGGTTCTTCTCAGTAGTTCAGTGATCCAAAGCAATCTCAATAATCTCTGCTTAGAAAATGTCATCTGTCTCCAGAAAATGAACTATAGAGATTGGGTGTAAATCAAGACATGCTATTTTCACATCTTTTTTTTTTCTTTGTTTTTTTTTTTTTTTCCTCCCTCATGGTTTTTCCCTTTCATTCTGATTTTTTTTTCTTCCAACATGATTCATAAAGACATGTACATTTAAAAAGTTAATATACATATGTAATCAGAAAAAAAAAAAAAACTAAACAATTAAAAAAAAAAAGTAATTCTGAGTTCATAGGACTAAGTATAAAGAATTAATGAGACAGCTAGGTGGCACAATGGATAAAACACCAGCCCTGAAGTCAGGAGAACCAGAGTTCAAATCTTATCTAAACAGTTGACACTTCCTGTCTGTGTGACCCTGGGCAAGTCACTTAACCCCAATTGCCTAAGCAAAAAAAAAAAAAAAAAAAAAAAAAAAAAAGAATTAATGGGCCACTTAGTCCAATTCCTTAATTTCACATATAAGAAAACTAAATCCTAGAAAGAATGCAATTGACCAATTTCATATGTGTAGGAAGCTGGAAAAGCAGGCTGTGAACCTACATCCTTTGTCTCTCAGGTTAGTTTCTTTTTTATTGCCCCACATAAATCTCATAGGATATGATGGCATAGAGACAGGAACACTGTGTTCATGCATGTGATTCATGCATGATCAATTATATTATAAAGTAAACCTCCAATTTATCATAAATGAAACATCAAAACTAATCTCTATCTTTTGTCTTTCTTTATCCTGGATCTTAAAGCCACAGAAGTTAAAGTCCACCCTGTCTTGGATTTCCAAGTGCAATAACAAGATAGTATTTTTTTTATAGCTTCTATTTTCTTCTTGAAATAAAAAAAGACTATAAAATTGTCACCAGCTGTGAATCCAAAATCACTATATATGAGAAGCAGTGCATATTCAGGAACCAACTTTTTTTTTTTTTTTTTTTTTTTTTTTTTTTCCCCATAAAGAAAAACTTTGCAATGTGCCAACCAATCTTATCCCCTTTCTTGATTTGCTTTACAAGATGTACTAGACTAATAAGAAATGACAAGCAGGATGATTTCAGAAAAACCTGGAAATTACATGAAGTGATAAAAGTAAAACTAACAGAAACAGGAGAATGTTGTTCATAGTAATAATAATATTTGATGAAGAATTATTAATGATTTAGCTATTCTCGGCAATACAACTTCATTTTTCCTTCCTTCCTTCTTTCCTTCCTTCCTTCTTTCCTTCCTTCCTTCTTTCCTTCCTTCCTTCCTTCCTTCCTTCCTTCCTTCCTTCCTTCCTTCCTTCCTTCCTTCCTTCCTTCCTTCCTTCCTTCCTTCCTTTCTCTTTCTTTCTTTCTTTCTTTCTTTCTTTCTTTCTTTCTTTCTTTCTTTCTTTCTTTCTTTCTTTCTCTTCTCTCTCTCTCTCTCTCTTTCTTTCTTTCTTTCTTTCTTTCTCTCTCTCTCTCTCTCTCTCTTTCTTTCTTTCTTTCTCTCTCTCTTCTCTTTCTTTCTTTCTTTCTTTCTTTCTTTCTTTCTTTCTTTCTTTCTTTCTTTCTTTCTTTCTTTCTTTCTTTCTTTCTCTCTGTCTTTCTTTCTTTCTATCCCTTCCTCCCCTCCCTCCCTTCTCTCCCTCCCTCCATCTCTCCCTCTCTTCCTTCCTTCCTTCCTTCCTTCCTTCCTTCCTTCCTTCCTTCCTTCCTTCCTTCCTTCCTTCCTTCTTTCCTTCTCTATTTCCTTCTTTCCTTCCCTCCCATCTTTTCTCCCTCCTTTCCTTCCTCCCTCCCTCCCTTCCTTATTTGATTTTTCTTGTACAAAGTGACTAATGTGGAAATCTTTTATATGATAGCACATAACCTATACAAGATTACTTACTGTCTTAAGGAGGAGGAGGGAGGGAAAGGAAAAAGGAAGGGATAAACTTTGGAATTTAAAATTTAAAAATATGATTAAAGTTGTTTTAATATGTAATTGGGGGAAATATTATATCAAAAAGAGATTCGTTGGTCCAGACTTTGTTTCAATATTTCCCCACTAGTGACTTGTCCATTTGCTGTAATCAATGATTCTGCTACACCCACTATCCATTCTTGAGTTTTGTCCTCAAAAAGAAAATAATAGAAATGACAGGGGGTCAATCAGTAATTATTGGTAGATAGTAGAAAAGTAAATATTAAAGGAATGTAGAATGGAAATTTGCCAATCATATTTTCTTTTTATTCTAACTTAATACCTTAAATCTCTGCTTTCTTGACTCCTCCCCTATTCTAAATCTTGCAGCAAGCTCATCTAAATAAATCTACAATGCAGATTTCTTTACTTGAGTATATAGAAAAAATGCTCTGGTATGGATTCTGTGTTTCCTTTCATATATGAATTGCAAAATCTGATTCAGAGACATACTTACTATACCTTTTCAGATATAGATATAAAGAAAAGGCAGCTCTGGCTTCCTTCCTCGGGTGCTAAAAAGCAGCTACTAAGATTTGGTGCCAAGTGCTACAATTTTCAAGCTGCTGCTTTGTTTCAATGAGTTTGTTTACTCCATTAGCTAAATTGTTAAATTTAAAACAAGGGTGCTCATAGCAAAGGTGTTTAGTTCTAAAATGCCAAGCATTTAATTGGAATTTTATGTTTATATGTTCCTTTTCATCTTCTGTATCAACTTCTGAGGTACCTTTCACCACACTACTGGACTTACTCATGTTACCTAGGTGACAGATGATTGCAAAAGTGATTTTCAGATGGGGTCCCAGCATCATTATTCACAAAGACATCCTTGAGTTACTAGGAAGAGCAATTTGACAAGACTTGGCAATAGCCTGGGGTGGGTTGAGGGAGGATTTGAAAATGCCTCCAAGGTAATGTACTGGGATGATATCAGAGCTATAAAGGTTTATGGATAATTGAGTTATAGTGGAATAGGGAGGAAGATAGACAATAAGAGTAGGAGTGCAGAAGAATAATGAGCAGCTCATGATTTTTCACATTGAACTGATTTTTCCCTTAGTCCTTAGATTGAGGAGTAACAGTCATCACTCTGCCTCTTTTCCAACTCTTTTCCAACTCTTATGAATTAATTCTTAAGAAGAATAGGATAGGGTGCTTCAAGTGAGTCTATGGCAAAGTTATGTCCTCCCTAATTCTGTCTCTACTTAAATGGGGTATTTGTATTTTCTTTCTAGGCCATATTCTTCTTACACTAGGCTGATGATTTTCTACAAGCTAGGAAAATCCAAAGAAATATTCTTTACTTCTTCTAGAATGAAGAGATATTTTATCACTAGTATGATTAAGTGGTTACTCCCATACTGGCTAAATATTAAGCAAGAGAGCAAATATAGTTTTGGAGCAAATTGCTTCCTACTACAATGTCAGAGTAAGACTAAAAGTATTAAAATTGAGTTGTACACTGTTCTTCTTGTCCCCTTTCATATATCATGGAACATGGAGAAATGACAACCTTGGCTTTCTTCCTGGGTGCTAAAAGTTATCATCTAGTTTTGGTGCCAAGTGCTACAATTTTTAGAAAGAAATATAATAAACTCAAAGAATCAAAAATTAAGTTTGATGGAAATAGCACAAATTCTTTTACATAATAAATACAAGTCGATTCCTTGTTTTGAAGCAAATATTTCTAAAAATCCTTCAAATTTAAAAACAGAGTAAAAATACATACAATGTAATTAGAAGAGAGAATGGAAGTTAAGGAAAACATTTTAAGATAGCTATTACAGAAAAACAAAGATAGGATGATTATCGGAAAAGCAAGTGGCATCACAAGGGCCAAAATTATTGAACAAAATGTGGAGTGTGAAATGAATGATGTCAGACAAAAAGTCAATAACAATAATTATTATAGGCAATGAAATAAGGTTTGAGGAAAGAGCCCACTAATATGTAGGCAAAGGGAAAGTAGGGTAGAGAATCAGGATTAACCACAGGGAGTTATCAATCATAAGAACCTAAATCAATTGATCAAATCAATTTTGGTCAAGTGATTTGTTGATCTAATTTGTTGTGAGTCATTCAGATAACAATCATTTTTTGAGAGTCAAACTCTATGCTAAGTGTTGAGGATAAAAAGAAATGTAAGGAATCATGATTCTTGCCCTCAAGGAGATCATTTTAATGGGGATGCAATGTACAAACAAGTATGTACATACAACACACATACCCATACACACACATATAAAAACAAATAATACATAATTACAGAAAAGCATTAGTTGGGGGAAAGAAGGGGAAGATCGAAGATGGGAAGAACCTAAGGAACCTAAGAACTCAAGGAAACAAGAGTGAAGGCTAAAAAGTGGAAGGAGAGTATTACAGGTATGATAGACAGTCAGGAAAGGTTGTAGAGTCAGATCATGGATAATAATGTACAAAAAAAGAGTTATTTGGTTAGTATAGTTGGATAATAGAATATGTAAAATGGACTAAAGTATAAGAATGATGAAACGGTGGGAAGGGGCCAGGTTATGAAGAAATTTATATGCCTAAGCGAGAAATTTATATTTCATATGAGAAATAATAAAGAAATGCTTGAGTTTATTAACAGAGAGACATAGTCAGGCTTGAACTTTAGGAAAATCACTTTGGCAATTGAATAGAGGCTGAATTAGAGGGAGGGGTGTGAAATCCCTTCCTAATAAACAACTAGTCCTGATATTCATTAGTTCTGGAAGTAATGAGTACTTGATGTCTGAAAATCTTAAAAACTCACTAAGAGACTTAAATATCACTTCTCAGGGATGTTATTAAAGGGATTCCTATTTTAGGTCAGTACCAGATGCCCTCTGAGGTCCCTTCAAACCCTGAAAATTTATCTTCTTTTCTTTTTTCTTTCTTTTTTTTTTTTTTTTTAAACATTACCTACTTCCAGCCACATTCACTCAGGGAATAAACACCATCTGCTATATTATACAAAGGCATTTTATGAAGTTCTATTGAACACATTGTGAATCTGTGTTTCTTACTTCATGACACTAATTAGTGCTTTTTAGGGGGACTTAGAAGGTAACCCCTATTTTCTCTCATATAGGAGTTAAAGCATAGTTCTGTCCACCAAAGTTAATTCTCCTGCCTTAGGCTCAAAATTCATTAATAACCCATCTCTGGACCTTCTGAATAATTCAATAGGACTTATAGAGTATTATGTATTAAGGGAGTTATATATTCACAAGTGTGAATATCCTGCCAACTGCCTGACTACTCCTACATTCAATTTGAGTTACATTAATTTGTGCTCTACAATATATTTTAAGGTTTTCAAATAATCATTAATCACTTTCCCTTTGCCATTACCTTCATTTAACAAAAAAAAAAAAATGCTTTACTTAATGGCTGAAAGACAGCCTTCCCCTCAAAAAACCCATCACTTTTGAGTCTTTCAGCAAATTGTGCCATGAGACCAAAATAAGTGGGCAGGGAAACTTCCAATAGAGGGAGATAGAGATGATGAAGAATATTTTTTCAATGGAGACTTTAGCCCGTTATTCAGAGAAAACTTTTAAAAATATCAAAAAATGGAAGTAATATGAATTGAAGACATTTTTGAATTGAGATTATTTAGCAGAATAAAGAACAACAAAAAGCTACTTGTTAACTAAGAATATTTTTTTTTTTCAGAAAAAGAAATACATTGCTTTCATTTCAGCATCTTGAAAATTCTGTTTTCATGCATGGAAAAGTTATATGACCACTAATATAAGCAGCAAAAGTTTCTCTTCACTGCTATGTGCAACATTATCCTCACTTCTATTAACTTAGCAAACAATAGAATCTTACTATAAGATATTCCTAGTAAGAAGTAACTTTTAAAATAAAACAGTGATTATGCTGGAGAAAACATTGTCAGCTTTTGGGAGATGCCTTAATATCTGACAAGAAGCATCCTTAACTCTGATGGCTAGTTTGAGTAATTCCTTAGTGTTTCTGAAACAAATGGTGATATTTATTAGGTTCTTCACAGCAGTGCAAGTGTACTTCAACTGGAAGATTTTCTCTTGGCTCTGTCCTTTCCAATTCTTTATATGAAATATATGTTGATCTAACACTGGCAGGAAATGTTTCACATGTTCCTGTAGGTAAGTGGTTTGTTAGTATAAAAATATTTGTAACAACTCATGAATTTCAGGCATGCCTGGCTTTATTTCTCCCTCCAGGGCCCTCTTTCCATCCATCCTACATACCTTATTACTTTTGTACCTCTTCAGCTGCAGCTTCATTTCCTGTGAGGCTAGGAGTTCGTACACAAGGGAATGGGAAACAATAGAAATGAGGGGCTAGAACCCTTCCTACTCATCCCCCAGTACTTTTTTTTTTTAGCTAGTCTTTTTACTAGGATTCCACTGCAAAATGTTGCATCATTTTTCATTAGTGACATTAGGTATAATTTCTGTGGGTATGTGTCTATCTGTTTCTTTAGCTCGGTCTCTTTATCCCTCTCTCTTTCTTTCTTCTCTTTCTCTCCACTTCCCTGATTAAAGTACTAGAATCATATTTGTCTTATGAGAGAAATTTGGTGCTATATTCTTCCATGATCATTGAAAATAATTTGGGGAATATATACATCAATAGCTTTTTTGAATAATAGATGTTATTCACCCCAAATATATTTATTGATACACAGTTGTTTTATTTCTTTTGTAAAATTAGGATAAATCTCTTTCAGAGTCTGTGAAATTATTTTACATTTTATAGGAAAACCTTTAATTCTTTTACATTTTTCATATAGGATAGCATATAATAATGCATAATAGTACATACTATAATTAATATACATATATATACATTATTATATGATTTTACCTCTTTTTAGTTTTAATAATTTGCACATTATTATATTCAGTATAATACTGCTATTACTATATACAATATTCCTCTAGTTCCACATATTTCACTTTGCATCAGTTTATGTTTTACCAATATTTTTTAAATGAACTTGCTTTTCATTTCTTATAGCACAATAGCATTATATCAATATTCCAACATTGGATTATGGATTCCAACAGCAATCATACATTACAAATTTTATAGATTCCCGAATTGATAGGCATCTATACAATTTCCATTTTTTTTGCCATCACAATAACAGCTCCTATAAAGATTTTTGTACATATAGATATGTTTCCCTTTTTCTTTACTTTTTAGAGATATAAACAAATAAAATCAGAGCATGGAAAGCTTTTATGATGGAAGGAAAAATTGTGCGTGGAAGGAGACACAAAAATGTTTGAACTTTAATCAGGTTTGGCTGAAATAGGGAAGAATATACATATTCAGTTAGTTCTAGAAATCTATCTTACCCAACAGGGAACTAGAAGGGAAGGAGATAATAGACAGAAGATTTGATGATAATAAATAGATTGGTGGAGATGTAAAATGATCCAACCATTATAGAGACTGATTTAGAACTGTGCATAAAGGGCTATAAAGCTGTGTATACCCTTTGATGTAGTGATACCATTATTAAGATTTTGGGGGGTAGGCTATTCTTATTAAAATCCTACCTTTTTATTTCCCAGAATATCATATTCCAAATCTTTCACTCATTTGATGTGGAAGCTGTTAAATTTTGTGTGATCCCGACTATGAACCCACTATTTGATTTTTAAAAAAATTCTGGCTACTTACAATGTTTTTCTCCTTGTATTGTGAACTTGAGCATGTAGTTATAATAGTTTAAATACTTTTTATTTCACAATCTCTTTCAGAAGGTGATCACTGACTCTTTTAATTTCCATTTTACCCACTACTTCTAGAGCAATTTTTCTTGATAATTTCTTGATACATGATGTTTAGACTCTTTCTTTGATCATAGTTTTCAAGGACTCCAACAATTCTTCAATTATCTCCCCTTAATCTATTTTCCAAGTTAGCTATATAAAAATATAGATAAAGGAAATGATCATAACATTTTTAAAAATATATTTGAAAAAACCTTAAATTAACATAAATTATGATTAAACTTCAAATGTTAGAAAAAATAGATTTAAAGGGTAGAAGAAATAAATGATAAAGAAACAAAGTTGTTTCTTTGAAGCAACTAACAAAATTACTAAAACTTTAATAGAAGTGAAGGCAAAGTAATATAACTAAAGTCTCCCAACATTTTTTTATTTTATTTATTTATTTATTTATTTGTTTGTTTTTATTTTTTTATTTTATTCATTTTTCCAAATTATCCCCTCTCTCCCTCCACTCCCTCCCCCCCCCTATGGCAGGTAATCCCATACATTTTACATGTGTTACAATATAACCTAGATACAATATATGTGTGTAAATACCATTTTCTTGTTGCACATTAATTATTAGCTTCCGAAGGTATAAGTAACCTGGGTAGATAGACAGTAGTGCTAACAATTTACATTCACTTCCCAGTGTTCCTTCTCTGGGTATAGTTATTTCTGTCCATCATTGATCAACTGGAAGTGAGTTGGATCTTCTTTATGTTGAAGATTTCCACTTCCATCAGAATACATCTTCATACAGTATTGTTGTTGAAGTGTATAGTGATCTTCTGGTTCTGCTCATTTCACTCAGCAACAGTTGATTTAAGTCTCTCCAAGCCTCTCTGTATTCCTCCTGCTGGTAATTTCTTACAGAGCAATAATATTCCATAACGTTCATATACCACAATTTACCCAACCATTCTCCAATTATGGGCATCCATTCAACTTCCAGTTTCTAACCACTACGAAAAGAGCTGCCACAAACATTTTGGTACATACAGGTCCCTTTCCACTCTTTAGTATTTCTTTGGGATATAATCCCAATAACAGCAATGCTGGGTCAAAGGGTATGCACCAATTGACAACTTTTTGGGCATAGTTCCAAATTGCTCTCCAGAATGGCTGGATACTTTCACAACTCCACCAACAATGTATCAGTATCCCATTTTCCCACATCCCCTCCAACATTCATCATTATTTGTTCCTGTCTTTTTAGCCAATCTGACAGGTGTATACTGGTATCTCAGAGTTGTCTTAATTTGCATTTCTCTGATCAGTAGTGATTTGGAACACTCTTTCACATGAGTGGAAATAGTTTCAATTTCATCATCTGAGAATTGTCTGTTCATATCCCTTGACCATTTATCAATTGGAGAATGGTTTGGTTTCCTATAAATCAGGGTCAGTTCTCTATATATTTTGGAAATGAGACCTTTGTTAGAACCTTTCCTTTTAAAAATATTTTCCCAATTTGTTACTTCCCTTCTAATCTTGTTTGCATTAGTATTGTTTGTACAGAAACTTTTTAGTTTGATGTAATCAAAATCTTCTATTTTATGATCAATAATGATCTCTAATTCTCCTCTGGTCATAAATTCCTTCTTCCTCCACAGGTCTGAGAGGTAGACTATTCTCTGTTCCTCTAATCTATTTATGATCTCATTCTTTATGCCTAAATCATGGACCCATTTTGATCTTATCTTGGTATATGGCGTTAAGTGTGGGTCCATATCTAATTTATGCCAAACTAATTTCCAATTTTCACAACAATTTCTTCCGAATAATGAATTTTTATCCCTAATGTTGGCATCTTTGGGTTTGTCAAAGATTAGATTGCTATAGATGTACCCTTTTTTGTCCTTTGTATCTAATCTGTTCCACTGATCTACCGGTCTATTTCTTAGCCAGTACCAAATGGTTTTGGTGACTGCTGCTATATAATATAGCTTTAGATCAGGTACACTTAGACCACCTTCCTCTGAGTTTTTTTTCATTAGTTCCCTTGCAATTCTCGACCTTTTATTCTTCCATATGAATTTTGTTGTTATTTTTTCTAGGTCATTGAAATAGTTTCTTGGAAGTCTGATTGGTATAGCACTAAATAAATAGATTAGTTTGGGGAGTATTGTCATCTTTATTATATTCGCTCGGCCTATCCAAGAGCACTGAATGTCTTTCCAATTATTTAAATCTGACTTTATTTTTGTGGCAAGTATTTTGTAATTTTGCTCATATAATTCCTGACTATTCTTTGGTAGATGGATTCCCAAATACTTTATACTCTCAACATTTGTTTGGAATGGAATTTCTCTTTGTATCTCTTGCTGTTGCATTTTGTTGGTGATATATAATAATGCTGAGGATTTATGTGGATTTATTTTGTATCCTGCCACTTTGCTAAAATTCTGAATTATTTCTAATAGCTTTTTAGCATAGTCTTTGGGGTTCTCTAAGTATACCATCATGTCATCTGCAAAGAGTGATAGTTTGATTTCTTCATTTCCTACTCTAATTCCTTGAATCTCTTTCTCGGCTCTTATTGCCGAGGCTAGCATTTCTAGTACTATATTGTTTCACTCCTGATCTTACTGGGAAAGGTTGCAGTTTATTTCTATTGCATATTATGCTTACTGAAGGTCTTAAATATATGCCCCTGATTATTCTAAGGAATAATCTATTTATTCCTATACTCTCAAGAGTTTTTAGTAGGAATGGATGTTGGATTTTGTCAAATGCTTTTTCTGCATCTATTGAGATGATCATATGGTTTTTATTAATGTGATTATTAATATGGTCAATTATACTAATAGTTTTCCTAATATTAAACCAGCCCTGCATTACTGATATGAATCCAACTTGATCATAGTGTATTATCCTGGGGATGATTTTCTATAGCATTGGGCCTAATTGTTCTTTAAATATTTGGTAGAATTCACATGTAAATCATTTGGTCCAGGGGATTTTTTTCCTGGGGAGTTGATTAATAGCTTGTTCTATTTCTTTTTCTGAAATGGGACTATTTAAGCAATTTATTTCCTCCTCTGTTAATCTAGGAAGCCTATATGTTTGGAGGAAGTCATCCATTTCACTTAAGTTATCAAATTTATTGGCATAAAGTTGGGCAAAGTAACTCCTTATTATTTCTCTAATTTCCTCTTCATTGGTGGAAAGATCCCCCTTTTCATTTGTAAGACTAACAATTTGATTTTCCTCTTTCTTTTTTCTCTTCAGATTTACCAAATGTTTATCTATTTTATTGGCTTTTTCATAAAACCAACTTTTGGTTTTATTTATTAATTCAATAGTTTTTTTACTTTCAATATTATTGATTTCTCCTTTTAATTTTTGTATTTCAAGTTTAATTTTTGGTTGGGGGTTTTTAATTTGGTCTTTTTCTAGCCTTTTAAGTTGCAAGCCCTATTCTTTAATCTTCTCTTTCTCTATTTTGTTCAAATAAGCCTCTAAAGATATAAAATTTCCCCTTATTACTGCTTTAGCTGCATCCCACAATTTTTGGTATGATGTCTCATCAGTGTCATTATCTTGGGTGAAATTATTAATTGTTTCTATAATTTGCTCTTTCACCCAGTCATTCTTTAAGATGAGATTATTCAGTTTCCAATTACTTTTTGGTCTATTTATCCCTAACTTTTTACTGAATGTAGCTTTTATTGCATTGTAGTCTGAGAAGAAGGCATTTATTATTTCTGCCTTCCTACATTTAATTTTGAGATCTTTATGTCCTAATATATGGTCAATTTTTGTATAGGATCCATGAACTGCTGAGAAGAAAGTATATTCCTTTCTATTGCCATTCAGTTTTCTCCAAAGGTCTATCATACCTAGTTTTTCTAATGTTGTATTTACCTTTTTAATTTCTTGTTTGTTTTGTGGTTTGATTTGTCTAAATCTGAGAGTGCAAGGTTGAGATCTCTCACTATTATAGTTTTACTGTCTATTTCTTCTTGCAACTCTCTTAACTTTTCCTTTAGAAAGTTAGATGCTATACCACTTGGTGCATATATGTTTGGTATCGATATGGCTTCATTATTTATGCTACCTTTCAGCAGGATATAGTTTCCTTCCTTATCTCTTTTAATTAGATCAACTTCTGCTTTTGCTTGATCTGAGATAAGGATAGCTACCCCTGTTTTTTGGCTTTACCTGAAGCACAATAGATTCTGCTCCAACCTTTTACCTTTACTCTATATGTATCTCCCTGCTTTAAGTGTGTTTCCTGTAAACAACATATTGTAGGGTTCTGATTTTTGATCCAGTCTGCTATCTGTCTCCGTTTGATGGGAGTGTTCATCCCATTCACATTTACAGTTAAAATTACTAATTCTGTAATTCCTGCCATCATATTATCCCCAGATTATGCTTTTTCCCTTGACCCCCCTGAACCCCTTCCCCAGTATTTAATTTATAGCTCCCCTTGTGACGCAGAGCCCTCCCTTTTTTTTTTTTAGTGTCCCTCTTCCCTCCCTCTACTTCCCTTCCCTTATTCTCCTTTTCCTTTTCCCTTTTCCTCTCCCCCCTTTTAATGAGGTGAGAGAGAATTCTCTGCAAAACAAATATGACAATTATTTACTCTTTGCGCCTCTTCTAATGAGAGTAAGATTTACACAATGATTCTCCCCCTCTCTAAATTCCCTCAGATATGGTGTATTTTCTATGCCTCTTCCTGGAATGTAGTTTCCCTCTTTTTATCACACCCTCCCCTTTTTCTGATACTACCCCCTTCCCTTTACTACCCCCCTCATTTTTTTCTTCTTTTATATCAGTAAAATCAAATTATCCATTTGTACTTTCTATATACCCACAACAGAGATATAGTTCTCAAGGGTTCTGTATACCTTTTTCTGTTTCTCTTCAGTCTTATGGATGTAGATCAAAAATTTTTTTAAGTCTGGTTTTTTTCTTAGAAACATATGGAATTCCTCTATTTCATTGAATGACCATCTTCTTCCATGGAAAAAGATGCTAAACTTAGCTGGGTAGTTTATTCTTGGTTGCAATCCTTGATCTTTTGCCTTTCAGAATATCAGGTTCCAGGCCCTTCTATTTTTAATGTGGAGGCAGCCAGATCTTGTGTGACCTTTATTGTGGTACTTTGGTATTTAAATTGTTTTTTTCTAGCTGCTTGCAGGATTTTCTCCTTTGTGTGGTAATTCTGCAGCTTAGCCACAATATTCCGTGGTGTTCTTTTTTTAGGGTCTATTTCAGAAGGAGTTCGATTAATTCTTTCAACATCTACTTTTCCCTCTGTTTCTATTATCTCTGGACAGTTCTCTTTGATAATTTCCTGTAAAATAGAATCAAGCTCTTTTTTTGGTCATAGTTTTCGGGACGTCCAATGATCCGCAGATTATCTCTCCTAGATCTATTTTCCATGTCTATAGATTTTCCCATTAAGTATTTGACATTGTTCTCCAACTTCTCTTTTTTTTTTTTTTTTTTGTTTTGTTTTGTTTTGTTTTGTTTTGTTTTGTTTTGTTTGACTGATTCTTGGGTTCTCTGTGAATCATTCATTTCTATTTGTTCCATCCTGACTTTTAAGGAGTTATTTTCTTCTTTCACAGTTTTTAGTTCTTTTTGTAAATGCCCAATTTCATTTTTAAATGAATTATTTTGCTCTATTGAATTTTTTTCCATTTCCCTAATTTTTTTTTTTTTTTTTTTTGAGAATTATTTTCTTTTTCCAATTCAGAAATCCTATTTTCTTGGGACTTTTTTATCTTCTCCAATTCAGAAATCCTATTTTCTTGAGACTTTTTTATCTTCTCCAATTCAGAAATCCTATTTTCCTGTGATTTTTTTACCTTTTCTAATTCACTAATTTTGTTTCCCTGCATCTCCTGTGAATTCTTTATTTTTTCCAACTCCAATTTCAGGATGTTGTTATTCTCTATCATAGCTTCTCTTACCTTTCCCCATTTTTCTTCAAACTCTCTTAACTTTTTAATAGTCTCTTCATGGAGAGAGTTATGTGATGGGGGACAGGAATCGTTCCCCTTTAGGTTGTTATCTGCTGACTCTCTGCTGTTAACTTCCTCGGGGTTGGATACCCGCTCTTTCTCTGTGTAGAAGGAATCTATGGTTTTTTTTTGGGCTTCTTGCTCACACTTAAAAAATCTTTTGGGTTCTGTCCCTGGGGTAGGAAATTATTTATTTATTTCTTTAACAGCTTCCTCCCAGACTGGATGGATGCAGCAGCCCCTGTGCCTGAGTTAAGAGAGAGCTCTGGGAGAGAGTTCCCCACCCCCTCCCTGGATGTGACTCAGAGGTGACCAGCACTGCTGTGCTTTGAGGGCGCTGTGTTTTAGCGGCTTCCCTGAGGTTGAAACTGAACAGTAAAGGCGACACAAAGCCCGGCCTATGCGTCCCGGTGGGGCATGGATGTCTGCAGCAGGTGACGTGAAAAGCCCCTGTGCTCAAACTGGAAGTGTCTGCCAGAAACCGCGGTCCCTAGTTCAAAGGTTCAGCTTCTCTGGGACTTCCGTTCTACAGCCTCTAGCCAGCCTAGCCAGGCACTATGAGTTACCGCCCCACCCACTTTTCAATCTCTTAACTACCCTGAGGTAAAAGCCTGGGTTGCCTATGTCGGCCACACCCCTAGTGCTGAGATCTGCTGAGTCACCCCTGGGATCCGGGAAGATCCAATCTGGTTTTAAATTTTAAAGTGGCTTATATTTCTCTTCTGAACTGCTGTTTTATAAGCAGAGAAGAGCTAACAGCCTGTGCCAGATTCTTTTATCTCAGTGGATTCTCTGATCCCAGAGCCCTCCCCAGCGCGATGGGCACAGTGTGCCACTACTCCACCGTCTGCGCTGACCTCTCTTCTTCCTCCCCTGGGAGCTGACCTTTCCTGCTGAAACTCCAGATTCTCTTCAGCTGGTAAGTCGTGCTTCCAGTCCTTGTGGATTCTATCTGTCCAACGCTATTTCTGAGGCTGATTAAATCTAGTTGGTTGTGAGGGAAGAAAGGAGCTTACACAGTGGCGTGTATCTTCTCTGCCCTCTTGACGCCGCCTCCACTCCCAACATTTTTTAAAGAATTTTCAAATAATACATCAAATAGAATTTTGGAATGGTAGAAACAAAAAAAAAAAAAATGGAATAGTAAGCAATCTATGGTGGGTATAAATAGTTTGCAAAATATTGCCAATTATTAATTGCATACAAGAAGTATCATAAAGGATATTATTATAGGGATGTATGTTCATACCAAAAAAAAGGTTGACTGATGACATGGTGAGAGTGAGAGATGATTGATGGATAGACTGTGCATTTCACAGATTGCTAGATTAAAAAAAAAAAAAAAAACGTGTTTAAAGAATAGTACTCTTTATTATAAAAACTAACATTCTGGTTGGATATAAAGCAAATATAGATGGAAATATGGATGCTATCAATCATTTTCGAGAGCAATTTGGAATTATGTTCCAAAAGCTACATAACTGTCTATACAACCCTTTGAACCAACAGTACTATTATTGTGTCTGAATCCCAAGAAAAGCATAAAGGATAGAAAAGGAACCATATGTGCAAAAATGTGTGTACCAGCTTTTTTTGTGGTAGTAAATAATTGGAAAAGCATTGTCTATTCATCAATTGGGGAATGGCTGAATAAGTTGTGGTACATGAAGGTAATGGTATATTATTGCTCTATAAAAATGATGAACAAGCAGATTTTAGAAAGGTGTCTAAAATTTTACATAATCTGATATTGAATGAAACAAGTAGAACCAGGAATACATTGTATAGAGTAACAGCAAGATTTTACAGTGATCAAATATTAAAGACTTGGCTCTGCTCAGTAATTTAGTAATTCATGACAATCCTATTAAGCTTTGGTTAGGAAAAAACATTTTCATCCAAAGAAAGAACCATGAAGATTGAATTAAAGTTGAGTCATACTATGTTTATGCCCCCTTTTTCTTCTGTGTTTTTTTTTTTTTTCCTTTCATGATTTTTTCCTTTTGTACTGATTTTTTGTATCCCAGAATGAGTCATTAAAAAGTATCTTTAAACATCAATTAATATACATGGATAAAAATGGCAGAAACTAACAAAATGAGAAGCAGGTAAGCTAGAAGAATAAGATTAAATAAGGCAGATAGGCAAAAGGAACAAATAAAACACTTGATTGGCATAGAATTATAATGAAGTTTACATGTATGTATTTTATTTCTTCCAACAAAAAATTATCATTTAAAACATTTTTCAGGGAAAGTTATTTCACATTTCATTTTGGGAAGATACTTAGAAACATTTTAAAGACTTTTGAGCCATGATGTGCCATGTCAAGAGATCAGTTCTACATATGATTTTAGGATCTTAGATCTATAACTAGAAAATACTGCAAAAATTATGTGGTATAAAGCTTTTATCTTATATATGGAGAAATGATGAACAGGAAGTTTAAATGACTTGGTGTCTGGTGTTTGGTGTCATATGCGTAGATAATAGTCATCAGAGGCAGAATTTTAATGTAATCACTTTGAATTGAAAGCAGTTTGTTTGTTCCAAAGTGCTTTTTTCCCCCCATATTCTAAGTATCTCTGCATAATATCATCCCTGTTTGTATCTTTTCTATCTGTATCTTTTTTTCAGCTATTTCAATTTCTTTTTCTATTTCACCTATGCCAATGACTATACAATGTTAATTTTGCATATCTAGACCTATATCTATACCAATTTGTCTATAAAAAATACTAAAAACAATAATACATAAATATTTGTCTAGACATACCACATAAATAGCACAAACTATATATATATTTTATAGAGTTCTGCAATGTTAATTATTTGCATTGAAAAGTGGTTACAATAAGAAACACTTTGATGTCACTGAATTAGCTCTCATCAATATAGTATCCCCTTCAACACTGCCTAAAATCCTCCATCTCATAGCACCTTTATTTCTATTATTTTTGTCCATTTTCTTTCATCAATCCTCTATTGAATGTCTAGCCAACTTGTATACATATTTCTTGTAAATCTCTTTTAACATTTTGTTGGTATGAATTGAGCACATGAACTTGTCTGGATGCATATCAGGTCCACCTCTGGAAGATAACATCTTGTAAATTGTTTCTCCTCCCCAAGTCACCACTAATAATAGATAAGAGGCTGTTGATTCTGACCAAACACTCCTCAATTGGTCATTCGGGAACTCACTGTTTCAATTCTCCAGAAATTATTTTATAACTCATAGTTGTACAAAATGTGGAAGGATTTTTTTTTTTTTTTTAATAACAAATCTAGATTATAGTTTCAAAGAAATGGAATGGTTGGGGGGGGGTCTCTAAAAGCATTTTTTGAAGATCAATTCTGTAAGGGTTAAAAAGCCTCTGGAAGCAAGGAAGGCATTTCAAGGCATGTGGGAGGACCTGAGGGATGAGAGGTTCGAGTCCTACAGGGAGGTGGGGCATAGCCCCTTGAGGTGGTGTCTGACTCCAGGTACCACGCCTCCCTCCTTAGTGCTCTCAAAGCCCAGCACGCCTCCCTCTTTCTTCTTGGGCCAATCCCATTATGCCAGGTTCCTAGAGGACTTCCCCCTTCCCCCATATCATCAGTGGGGTATAAATATGTGCTATCTCAGAATAAAGTTCTCTTTTGCTTCACCCCTACCTAATGGTGTTCTGTCTCTATGGGATCCGGGTTGGTGCCTGAAGACGGGTAAGTGTGGCCTAGCCATGCCGTCGACAGACGGGCATGAAGAGTAGCTCTAAGGGGAGCTACCAGGTTAGAGTAGTCCTTAGGGGTATAACAAATCCAAGCTTTAAAAAAAAAAAAAAAAATTCTAACTAGAGCTCATTGTCCATTATACACAAAATCTTAAGTTTCAGCATTTTAAAAGTTTAAAAGGGTAGTGTGTGTGTGTGTGTGTGTGTGTGTGTGTGTGTGTGTGTACGCTCATATATTTCTGTGTGTGTACATAGACCTACATACAGTTTTTTCTTAAATATCTTAATAGAATTTCTGCAACAGAGAGAATATAGATAGGCTTATTAAATCTTCTCAGTTAAGCTAGCGAGTAATACAATCATCAAATAAAGTGGAACTAGGCCACCATGTACTTAATAAATATTGATCCAATTTCTGCCAATGTAAAATACTGTTTTTGATACATTTTAGTTCCAATTAAATTTTAATCCCATGAATTTTATATAAGTACAGTATCTAAGGCTCTTTACTCCTTAAATTTTAAGATACCATTTTAAGTTATGCAAAATAATTATGGATAAGAAATTACCTTTAAAAGTCCAGGTACTGGAGTAGCTAGGTGGTGCACAGTAGATAGAGCACCAGCCCTGAAGTCAGGATGACCTGAGTTCACATCTCTTCTCAGACACTTAACACTTCCTAGATATGTGACCCTGGGCAAGCCAATCTCAATTGCATCAGCAAAAAATAAAATAGAATAAAATAAATAAAAAATAAAAGTCTAGGTACCAGGCTAAGCTCTTAAACAACCCAAAGACAAAAATCTGTCCATGTCCCCAGTAAGCTCACCATCTGATGAGAAAAATGACAGGCCAAACAACTATGTACACCGAACTGTACACAGGTTAAATTGGAAGTGATTAATTAAAAATAGGCATAGAGGTGGAGAACTCTTGTATTCAAGAGTATCTGGAAAGACTTCTAATAAAAATACGATTTTAATGGTGATTAAAAAGAAATCAGCCAGGGAAGGCAGAAGGTGGAACTGAAGATTTCTAGTCTAGAGGGGAACTAGAAAAAATGGTGGACTCCTAATAACAGAAATATTGAAAATTTTAAAAAGGAGTCATTTTTTTGGAGGAAGAGGATAGGTACAGTTTTAGGATTCAGGAAATTATGAGACCTTCACTTAACATCAAAGGAAGATCATTGAATTCATAATAAAGCAAAGTACTTTTTGTCATGATCAAAACATATACAAAATACATGATGTCTGGTTGGGAGACCAACTTAAAAAAAAAAAAAAGACTAGAGGTCTCAACATCTATGGATGTTGTCATAAAAACTTCAAAGTTTTGGCAACATAATCCAAAGGACAATAGGATAGGGAGCATAGAAGAGTGCAGAGGAGAAAATGATTGGGAAAATTTCAAAAGTATTGAGAAGCTTAAGAAATAAGAGATTGAGTACTATCCAGATTCAGCACTTGAAAAAACAACTATGTACACTGAATTGGGCTAGCCAACTAGCATGAAGTTTGCATGCAAATAAGACAAACATTTCCAATTTCTCTTTAATGTTTAGATGAAAATGTTTTGTTTTGTTTTTCTCTTCTCAATATTGTTTGCTTCAGTGAATGCAAAATGTAAGGCAGATTTTGCATAAGACAAGAAATGAAGATGGAGGTAAATACAAAATCTTTCAGACTTTTAACAGGTCTATGTAAATGAAAGTGTAGGAGAGGTAAATTAAACTATTTTTCTTGATTTTTTGTGGTTCACCTGTTTATGCACACACTGGAAATATTTAGTCTAGAAACTATCAACCAAAGTGCAGAAATTCCTAATCTCCAACAGATGCATGTTTCATTTCCAAAACATACAAGTCTTTGTTTAACTACAATTATATAGGTGTATGCTGCTTTAAATGACATAGATCATGTTCCAATTTTAAAAACAAATCTGAATGGCACTTGAAATTCATATTGGTTAGATAAGCATCTTTTGAAAGTTTACTTTGAAAGGTTAATTTTTCTCATAGCTAAATGAGACTAAAATAAAGAGAGGGGAGATAATTTTATTATTAATAATAAAAATATTTAAAATATTTCGGTGAACTTGGGTAATGCTATACTTTATAGCAAAAATGTTCTTCAGAAAATTTTGTTTATTTTATCCAAATTAAAACAAATATAATTTTTGCATTCAGGAGAGTAGTAATAGAAAGTATTTTACTCCTTGTGCCATGCATAGGGAATGAGTTCTCTTCTCTCCTTTCCTCTTCTCTCTTTCTGTTCCTATCTGTATCTGTCTCTCACTGTTTTTTCTCTCTCTTTCATTGGATGAGAGAAGAGATACTACATGAGACACTAGTATATTGTGCCATAAGGCTCAAGATCTAAGGAGAATCATAGTGACTTAGGGAACATTAAATAATAGTTATAGAAGTTTATGCCCCATCCAGTTCAACCTGAATAGTTTTCTTTTACATGAACTATTAATTTAACTGCAACAGTGTTGAAATTTCTGCATACTAGTACTATCTCATGATTAAACTCTAGAAAATTCACTCTTTTTGTCATGAATTTCATGACAACAATAATAGTATGAAGTTGAGAAAGAGAGATTGCTGGAACCAGCTACCAAGCCATGATGAAATTGGTAGAAGGGGTTCTGACTTATAATTCAGGGAACCAGGAAGGCTCAACAAGGGAAAAAAAGTGTCATGATATATGTGGGGAGGAGGGGGGACAAAAAGGTAAGATACAATAAGTCTGTTTTGGGAATTTACTTAAGAAGCTTTAGTTGCTAGCTAGGCCTTGCCTTGAAGGCACTATCTATTTTATGGACAGTTAAATACTAGAATAGGTGTACTTAAACATTTTACATTTTAATGTTCTGAACATTTGTTCCTTTTTGTTTACCAAAAGATCTCTGAAGGAGATGAATGTAATGTTACTAACAGTGAAGCTCCTAATGGCTTAGTCAGTGAAGAAGGTTGACAAAGTTTCCAGTTTAAACCAACAACAATAACAAAAATCCTAGACAAAGCTGATCACTATACTCTTTATTATTAATTGTGAAAACTGTGAAGGGAGAGAAAGATAAGCAGGTAGAAAGAGTTTGGAGGTTTAATGGATTAAGTTTTGTGATTTGTGGATACATTCTAATGTACTAAAGGCTTCTCTCAGTGTTAGAGCTCAGAGAGATTTTAGAGATCATATAGTCCCAACCCTCAGATTTCACAAGTAAGATAACCAAAGTTCAGAAAGATAAAGTGTGAATTTATCAAAGTCACACAAGTAAAAGTGATAGAGCTTGCAACTGAGCACAGATGTCTTAATTCAAGAGTCAGAATTATTTTTTTCTTTTTTCCCTCCTTTCTTCCCTCCCTTCCCCTTTTCTCTTTCTGCTTTTCTCTTTCTTTTTCTTCTTTTTAAATTTCCTTTTAAAATTTAAACCTCATAAGCATAAAAATCAATTATTTTATAGAAAACAGCATAAGAGAGAATAACATAAAAATATAAAAAGAGAATGGGAGCAGCTAGGGGCACAGTGAATAAAGTACCAGTCCTAAAGTCAAGAATACCTGAGTTCAAATGTAGTCTCAGACACTTAATATTTCCTAGCTGTGTGACCCTGCACAAGTCACTTAACCCCAATTGCCTTTGCAAAAATAAAAATAAAAAAGAGAATAATTTACTTTTAATATTTATTATGTATTTTAAAGCACATAACAATGCTACCCCACTTTTTTGTCCCCATAATTACCTCTTTCATTCTTCATTTTAATTTCTTCTCCCCTTAATAAAAAGTCATGCCTAGTAAAAAATATAGTAAAGTAAAACAAACCCCTGTATAGAATACATCCAGAAATCCTTCCTCCCCATTTCTTTCCTATAATTCATGTTCTGTCTGCCAAGATTTGGAAGGAATGCTTTATTATTAGTCTTCCAGAAACACAATTGGGCCTTGCTTTGATTATAGCTCTTTAATCTTTCACTTTTCCTTTACATTGTTGTAAAATATATATATATATATATATTTTTTTTTTACTTATGTTTGCTCCATTCTTTATCAATTCACACAAATCTTCCTAAGTTTCTCTACATATAGTTTTTTCATCATATCTTATGACTCAATAATATTCTAGTTCATTCATGTACTATAATTTATTCAATCATTCCCCAATTTGTGTGTCCTAACTTTGTTTTCAGTCTTTACTACAACAACCAAAAAAAATGTTTCAATAAACACTTTTATATGTACCCACAGCTCTTTTCACACAGTTTTGTTTGTTTTGTTTTCTTTTTTAAAGTAGTTAGAAATTGGCTAGGTACTCATCTTTCTAATGGACTATGTGATTATATATAGGATGGGATTAAACTATATTACAGGTTGTTTTTCAAATTTATGGTTATCCAAACTAGCCAATTATGTAAATTTCCAAATGTCTTTTATTACTTTCTGTCATTTATTTTTTGCTGCCAAAAGTAAGAGGTTGAACCAATGTTTCAGAAAGCCTTTCTTTTAAATATTTCCTTGAACTGATGGTGAGGCAAAGCAGGAAATACAACTTTTAAAAAACATTTTCATTCCTTATTAATAATTAATTCACAATTATTCAATATATTTTTTTAAAAAAGACTTTATTATGTGAGAATATGAGGATAATTGATGAATTGAAACCCTAAAATCTGGCTAATAATACAATCTGGGCTTCTGAGATCAAGATTGCATACCCCTTCTAACTATTTGCTGTTAGCAAAAAACTGACTTCATAGATCCTAGCACCTAGGGGTGAAAGCCAGATATAGATACATATAGATATAGATATTAAAATAGTAGCTATTTGTGTTTGTTTGCATTCATGTATGTGTGTGTATCTTGAGCATCTTAATGGAGGTTTATCTCTCTGATTGTTATAAAATATCTACCTAAGGATGGTCATAATTTCTAAAAACATCAGACAGTATTCTACATACACTGTAGGTAAATAATAAATGTTGACTATTGCCCTGCTCTAATTTTAAAGATTGTAATTGTGTAACTTTTGTGAGGTATACTCAGGACTTCTTAAAAATCAAGATTTTTATCTACAAAATTCATAATAATAATGCAGAGGGAATAGGCATTTTTATAGAGGGAAGAAAATTATGTTGCTCCATTCTGAGCATTATCTATGTATTGTTGGAAAATCATAATAAATATTCTGAAGAATAGATGTGGACAATACCGTTTCCTTTTATATTTAAAAATAAGAAACACCACAATGTTGAAGACAAAGAAAAAAAACAAAAAACAAAAAACAATCACCTAAGAAGTTGCAGATGTCCCTGAGTTAAAGGCTGACTGTATTTTACTGAATGTGTAAAAGCTAACATTCTGGAAGCCAAGACAAAGTCTATTATTTCTCAATACCATTCAGGTCACAGATCATATTTACTGAAGCTCAAGGACAAAGGAGAAAAAAAAATGAGTCACAATTTGAAAGTAAAAAAAGCCTGCATTAGTCACATAAAACCTGCTCAGGTTCCAATCTAAGTAAGGAAACATTGGTTTCTTTCCAAGAGAAAAGGAAACGTTGCTTCCTGCTGGCATCCACTTTATAAGGGTCACAAAATAAATAGGTTTGATTGTAAAGGCTCAGTGACATTCCTGATTGATAGCTATTCTCTGCGACATTGAGGGTTTAGGAGTAAAATGATGTATAGGATTTCCAGAGCTGTTTTCAAATACACTCACAATCCCTGTATTTGAAAAATCTAAAGATTATAAAGTGGGTTACATAAACTAGTTTAAAATTCACTGTATTACTCTATTTAAAAATGAGTAAATATAAAGATCCATGGAAATAATTAAATGCCTATTCAATTCAATTCTTCAAATGGTTATTCAGTGCCTACTATGGGCAAAGCATTTGGGGCAATGTCAGGGATTTGAGGACAAACTAGAATAATCTCTCATTCTATTTGTGTGATACCATTTATACAATTAAGTAATAGAAAGAACCCAACCTCCCATGTGTAACAAGATTTTGTATATAAAATAAAAATAGGCAAAGCCCCATGTGATTTGAAGATTGCCTTCCAGATCTGTAGAATAGGAATGCTTTTGTGAGGCTCCAAGGGAGGCATAATAGACATATCTAGGCTATTCTCCAAGGAAGATAGTAATTCCAACCAAGAGATCAAGCCGAAAGATGGAACCCAGAAGCTTCTCTATTCTCTTCTGAGAAAAAAGGAACCAATATAGAAGTGTATTTATCTGCTTCTTGAGATGTTGTGAATGCATGGAATATAATTGCTTACAATCTAACTTCTGATTACTTTGTCATCATTACTGAGAAGTTCCAAGGTCTATAGCCAAAGCTCGATCCCTTCCCAACCAAATACCATTTTAACAATAAACACACATAGAGAATAGCATCTATCCAAATTGTAACAAAAGAAAATCAGAAAAAAAAAAACATACATAGAAGGACATATACCAGGCAATGCAGAATGAAGGTCTCTCTGGGGTCTTAACCAAGAGATAAATCTCTAAATCTCTCCCAAAGGGAAACCCCTCACAAAGTCTGTCTTAGAGCAGACTTTGGGTAGAGACATGTTGGAGACTACCAACTTCTCTCATGTGTTTCTAGAATCTTTTTCCTAAGCAATACGAAGTTTTATTCTTTCATCTTCATTCTCAAAAGTGGAAGGCAGACATGAAGTGCTTCAAGAAAACTGATGCTTAGGAGTCCAAAAGAGGAATTAAGAAGGCTGGAGCACTCTGCTCTCATTGACTCCACGTTGTCCTTCATAGAAACCAAAGCATTTATCTTTATGAATTAGTTGAGTTCCATACCAATGGATTTGTGAATATATTATATATTAATATTGAATTATGTATTATATATTGGACAAAATTCCTATTTATGACTCTCCTAAAACCTGTTTAATTACTCACTATGGGGTGTTGATACTGGGTTCTCAAATGTTATGTCAATTGACTGAGCTCTAGCCAATCAACATTTAGAAAACATTTAGTAAATGAGTAAGTTTGTGTGCTATGCAACATACTTATGAAAAAAATATGTCTTCAAGAAGCATAACTTTCTATAAGAGTATATAATACTAAGAGGGAACAGCCTATTTAGAAGGAAATTAAATGCAAATTACAACAGGTACTTGATAGAAACTGGATCCATGATTTCATTGGTACAAAAAGTTGTACCCAAGGAAACTTTTTACTCATTCAGTAAAGTATTTTGCCTGAAATTCATGGGTCCAAAGATTTTTCTCCAACACTACAGGATACAATGATTTGCCCATCAGTATTCGTTAAAAATAATGTAAAAGAAGATAGTTTCAAAAGACAGAATGCTAATGACAAAGGATAAAAGGAAGGGCCTCATATGGGAGCCTTACTAAGAAAAGCTTGGTGGGAAACAAAGGAATATAAGAGGTAAATGTATATATATATATATATATATATATATATATATATATATATATATATATATATATATATATATATATATATATATATATATATGAAGAGAAAGTACATACAAGATAAAAGTAACCCTTGTTTTAATAGAATAAGAAAAAATGATGAACTACCATTTTTTGAGTAGCAGCTAACTGATCAGCTTAATTGGAAGAAAAGTTGTAGGAAAGGTAATACAATTATTTCTTCTGCAACCTAAATTTCCCCAGCGTGATTTCAATAAATTGAAGATTGGCATAAGAAATTAAATGATAATTTTGGGGGATTTTTGGAGAAACCTAGATGACATGTGAAAGCCAGCATATGACATAGATGCTGTGACCAAATACTTAACCAAAATTTTGCAAAAGATGCTGCACCTACCTAATAAAAGAAAAGGAAAAAAAAATATGAAGGGAAAGACAAATGTTTTCAGTGGATTTTCTAGATTACAGAGTTGCTGCACCACTAACCCCCATATTATGGAAGGGATAACTGTTTTGTGAAATAAAACTGGTTGTAATATGGAAACAGATTATGGAAGGTTTAAAATTTCAGGATGATGCATTTATATTTTCTCTTGAAGAATAAGGACAATTTTAACATTTTGAATAAGGAATATTATTGTTAATTCTATCTCCTAAAATATTGTTTTGTCAGCTTCATAGAGGATGGATTGGAGAGCAAGGAAGAAAAAGTAAGCACTTCTTGCAGTAATTCAGGTCGAAGTTTATGGAAGCCCATATTAAATAGAGAGTACACAGATAAAGGGGGAAAAAAAGAGGATAGATTCAAGGGATGTTGCAGGAATAAAATAGGTAAACAGACTAGATCACATTGAATATGTGGTAAGGGAATGGGTGCTTGGAAAGATAGTGGTGCTATCCATAGAAGAGGGGACTTTAGAGAAAGTAATGCTTTGCATATATAGGCATAGTGATTATCATGAGAAACAGATGAAATTTAGAGACTCTTATTACTAGAAGAATGACTGCATAGAGATCATGTTGACTATTAATGCAGATATCTACTAGGAATGAAGAGGTTGGATATACTAATGAACATTTACTAATTATAAAATTTATTAATTACTAAATTACTAATAATTTACTAATGACAGTGCATACAAAATTGTTCCTGGAAAGATACAGAAAAAAATCTTGGAAAGGTATTTATTTCAAAACATGCAAGGAGTATCACATCAAACAGAAGCACATTGTATATAAGAGAAAATTTATTCCCAGTTTTTCATGTTTTCTAGAGATAAAATCTTAAGTCATATTCTGCTGGGGTCTTATTGTGTTTATATGTTATAAATGCATTACTAAAACATCTAAAAGCACTCTTATAATATTAAATGGGAATCTTTATGAATTTAAAAAGAAAAAAGTTAGCTACCAATAGGCAGGAAGTCCAAAATACCTGTAAGAGTCAGAACATTGTAATGACTGTGACACACTGAGCTGTTAGATAGACAAAGACTTTCATTACCTGAATAGATATTCTCAGAGGCTTTTAGAAAGACGGCAAATTAGAAAAGCAACTGCTTATTTCTTCCCATAACTTGGCACAGCTTTTTAATATCTAAATCTTTTCTCTTTCCATTTCAACCCTTATCTGATTTGAAAGAATTTAATAAGGAAAAAATAAATATATGGAGGTTACAAAAAAAGAAAATTACATAATGATATAAGAAGTTAAGTTAATGGTAATAATTTTGCTTTCTATTATTTATGTACATATATGTGTGTATGTATGTGTGTGTATATATACATAATATACATATATACACATACATATATATATATACATATACATATACATGTATATATACATACATATATATATATATATATATATATATATATATATATATATATATATATATATATATATATATGAGATAGAGAGACAGAGAGAGACAGAGAGAAAGATCATCAGCAATTTTCAGATAGATTTGTCTAGATTGTGATGGTACTGAAATGTGTTCTAAGATAATATTACCTCAAGGTAAATTGAATGAAGCAAATGGCTGTCTTTTACCATGTTTTCTTGACTATTTTTGCCAATGTTTTCAATGAAGGCATAGTGAGTTTGCTTATCAGGTTAATAGATGTCATGAGCCTAAGAGAGGATGTCTGTTTCCTAACAGAAACTACAATAAAAGAAAAATCTCTGTATATAGAAACAACAGGCTAATTCTGACAGTGAACACATGAATTGCTTATTAATTGCTTACTCATAAAAAGCAATGTGTTAAAGCTCTAGGGGCAAAAAACAAAATAGAAAAAAAAAGTCTCTGCTGTCAAAAAATTATAATTCTTGAAGCAGAAGAAGTGACGTATATGTAAGGATTCAGTTGCAAGTTGAATAGAAAGAGCTTTTGATCACTATGATGCAGCAGCAAAGCAGTCATTAATTTTTTTTGTATAATTTACATTATTTAATTCATATCAGTTTTGATATTGAATCATTAGACAATGTCAAGGATTTTTCTTAAAATAACTCTTTAATTTGAGACTTTAATGTAGGTGGCTATACTAGCATCTGCAAGAACAATAGCCACAGAATATCCCACAGAAATTGTTTACTAGGATGATGGCTGCAAGAAATAGACATGGATTATTACTCTTACAGAAGTTCTTAGGTTCATAATCCTGGAATGTCTCCATCAAGGTGGTGTTCGTGGTGTAACTTGTCTGTCTCTGCTAACTCCAATGTGTCCTTTAGGGTAACCTGTTGGTGGATATGTTTTTCTATTTCCCTTTTCCCTTTTTGGTCTAAGAATCTAAGCAGTTGTCTTTAATGGTTTCTTGGAACATGGCTTCTAGGTGCTTTCTCTGTTTCTGTCTCTTTCCCCCGTCTCTGTCTTTGTCTGCTTGTCTATCTGTGTATCTCTCTTTTTTATCTCCCTTCTTTTTTTTCCCCATGTCTATCTGTCTGATTCTCACTCTTTCTCTATTGGCCATGGCTTTCTGATAATAAATTGTATCTGAAATTATCTGTCCTCAAACTGTGTTCTAGGTCCATTATTTTTTGTTAAGAGAAATCTTATATTTTCTTATATTTCCCCAATCATTTTATTTTCTTTAATTCTTTCTTATTATATCATCATTAGTTTCTATTTGGTTCATTCTAATTTTTAGAAAGTTTTTTTCTTGGGCAAGGTTTCTTACACTTTGTGTCAAATCATTCATTCCCTTTATAGGTTTTTTTTTGTTTGTTTGTTTGTTTGTTTGTTTGTTTGTTTTTTTTATTCCATAGCTCTTATCGCTTTTTAAAATTTTCTCCCCCAACAGTATTAGAAACAAAACAAAAATATTTTTAAATAGTTCATCTCATTCAGAATTCTAATTGAATGTACAACTAAAATGCATTTTTCTTTGAGGCTTTCATGTGTTTTGGCATTATCTTTTTCTTTTGGGTTTATATCTTTAGCATTTCTGTCATGATAATAGCTTTTTATAGTGGGATGATTTTTTGTCATTGTTTGCACACAGTTGCTGACTTTGACTTTATGTAAGGGCCATTTTCTGAAGAGAAAGTCTTGCTGGCCTTGCTGCTGATTTCTTGTTATATTGATTTTTGTGTTATTCAAGGTTGTCAGGGATCTCAGTCTAGGGACCTGCAAGTTTTCAGTGCTCCCAAAGTGGTTTAATCCAGAACAAAATGTGATTGCTGAGTCCTTTGGTTTGAGCTTTTTAAGGTCCTGATCTAACTTGAATCTTATCAATAGGCTTGTGGATTTCCCCATTTAGAGTTTTAGTATACTATTGAGCCAATATCTAACAGTGACAAAGTCTTGTCTACTTAAAATGAATGATTTAAATGAAACTACTGATAAAATACTTGGAGGTGGGTATTCTTCCTCTGTTTATATGCCATCTTGCTAAATACATATTTTTTCATCTATTTTCACTGTATTCATTGATTTTGTTTTGTTTTCTTTATTTCCTTTTAAAATTTCTTTTTATAAGCAGCATTTCTCTGACACTGATTAGGGAAATGGATAGAGAAAGAAATCTAAGTGATTAAAGACAAAAAATAACCATATACATATATATATATGTGTGTGTGTGTGTGTGTGTGTGTGTGTGTGTGTGTGTGTGTGTGTATTTCAATGAATCATAGTGATCTCATCAATGTGTTTATTTCTTTTATCAAATTATCTATGCTTCTCAACCTATGTAATTCTTCTTTTTATGTTCCCACATAATCTCTATAGAGAACATACCTGGTGTAATAGAGTTGTTTGCATGTTATCTCCTCCATTAAAATGTGAGCTCCTTGAGGGTATTGACCATGCTTTTGCTTTTCTTAGTGATTAGCATAATTCTTGGAAAATAAATGCTTTAGGAATGCTTGGTGACTGGCCTCAAATTAGTTATAGATGAAAGATAGCATGGGAGCACTTGAGCTGTCCATATTCTGCTCTGTTTTTGATTTGCCTTAGCTAGAGTACCTCTCCAAATTCTGCAAATTGCATTTGATTCAGGATGACAAATTTTAATGAGGACATTAGTATACTGCAGGGTATTCAAAGCACAGAAGTCAAGATTGATAGAACAGAAATCATGCTAAACAGGGAACTGATAAAGAAATTAGGCATAGTTAGAGAAGAAATAAACAAATCAATGGGCAACCAATGTGATCTATCAATATCCATGCAATACAAAGAATTTTTTTTTTTTTTAAGTGAGAACTTTATCTCATTGGATAGGCCATATATGCTAACCTAATAAAGTTGGTTGGTTTGTGGCTGTCTTTTGTTCTGAAAGAGGACCAACATGGCTTTACTATGTTGAAGTCAAGAAACTGATCAGACCAATATGGACTTGAAAAGCTCTAATACAGTTCAAGCACAAATGGTCCACATGGACATCTGAAGTACAAATATCTCTAAATTTTTGAATCTCACATTTCTTTTGAACTTTTGCAATTCTGTTTCTCATAGAGCATATCTTCTTTGATACAACCATGTGATGCTGGGAAGTCCCTTGCCATTACAGATGACTTCAAAGTTTTTCAAAGACATTTTGAGAAGATCCCTTTGTTGATTTTTCTAAACTACATGGAAGCATCTGCTTTTTGTGTCCAGGTTTCACAGTCAAACAACAATGAGATCAGCACAGTAGCTCTATAAATTTTCAGTTTGGTAGCCAACATGATGCCTCTTAACTTCCACACTTTCTTTCAGAATCTAAGCTGTCTGATAATGTATCATCCTCATAATCTATGTGTATCTTCCTGAAAAATATACAGCTAAGGTAAGTAAACTTACCAACATTATTCAAAACAAGGTTACCAAAGGTAGAAAAAAAGTCAAACAGTATAAGCAAGAATGAATTGATTTGCACTCCGAATTAAGTGAGATGAATCATAAAATGATAGATACAGTGGAGAATTGTCCAAAAGTTGACATTCTCTGGAAGTACTTAGGTGCACATTTCTAGAGGTCCTCCAATTGAGCTTCAATGTGTTCCTTGTTTACTACTATTGTAGAAGGCGTTCTAGCTTTAAATATGAATTGTACCAAGTGAACCTTTAAGGTTCTACTAATTTAAAGATTCTGATTTTATAATAACCCCAACTTTCAGCAAATGAATGTTACTGTTTTTATTTATTCAGGATCTCTGTGGATAGAGCTAATTTACTTATACAAAACAGTACAGAGTAAAATTTAAAGTTAGGTTATAAATATTCTGTTTTTCCTTGTTTGACCAAAGTAGTTTTCTCAAAAACAAACTAAACTGTAGTTATGATCTTATACACTATGAGAAACATTCACATTATTTTTCAAAGTTGAGATTTAGAAAAGTAATGAAAGAATGAAATTGTATTGACAAAAATACCATATAAACAAATAATCCAAAATAATAGTGCTCCTTAGCTTTAGTATTTAGTATACTTTAACGCAATTCTAATTAGTTCATAAAAGATCTTGAGGCAAAGAAATTTCTTTCTAACTGTTGAGTAGTTACAATATTTCTTAAACTTCTTATTTGAGGAAAAAAGGAGTTATACGACATAAAAATCATATTTTTTTTCTGGATATTTAAAGGTACTGTCTCAAGCAGCTGGAAACTCAACAAACGGAAATTGAATTCTTGTGGTTAATCTGAAAGAGAAATATTGACAATGATAAACTGATCTGTAGAGTCGACTTACTGCCTCTTATTTGTGAGATCTAAGGGTAGCTAAGAATCTGACACAGAAACTAAGATAAACATTAATATACATTTTACTTTATCTTCTAAAAAGGGTTTGCAGAGCTGCAGCAGCTTAACCTGCAAAACAAAACCATGTTTAATAAGACATACATAAAAGTCTTGTATTTTTTTTTTTCAACTTCATTCCAAAAAGAAAAGACATTTTAAAACTGGCAGTGTAGTTTTGTAATAATGAATTATTTGATCCAAACCTTCCTCCCTAAAGTCCCTCTCTTTTCTTCCATTTTTGTTTCTGAAACTTTGTGATAAGTAAAGGATCTCTAGATACAATTGATTTAGTTAGAAGCTGTTGCCTTTATCTAAGAACACTGTGCTTAACTAGCAGAAGTTGGTCTCTTTAGTTAGGTTGATTATACAATGTGGTTTTTGTCAAGATAAAAACAAATCTAGCATTTAAAAAGACATTATCAGTTTGAAAACAGATGATAGGAGATTAATTAGTTTTTCTAGTTTCTATTTCATCATGTGATTTTATATAGTCATTTTGATTGGGTTGAGGGTTCAATGTATTTTATATTTTCATCAGTGGATATGTTTTAAAATGGAAGCATTTAGGTTTTTTTTTTTTACCATTATTAACTGAATCTTAAACTCTGAATCATATTTAAGGGAAGGATTTGTAACAAGAAGAAGGATAACTATGAAAGACATAAAGGAGATAACAACCTCTTACGGAATATCCAAAAGTAAAGTAAAATAATTACTTTTCAAAAAAAATCCCAAAAGTTTTGATAGAAAAGGAATTCTAATTTATTTAGACAAGGTTCTAATCCTTGGCCTGCATGCACAATAGTAATCTAAACTCCAATAAATCAGAGTTTTCTTGCATATAAGCTTGATAAGTCAAAACAAATGCTTATTATACTACAGTTTAAAAAGTTTGAGAGCCTTCTTGTGGTAATTATAGCTAATCATGGGGAGGGGAAGAAAGAAAAAGAGTAGGGTAAAGAGAGGAATGGAAGATGAGAGAGAGGAAGAGAGAAGGGGAGGGAAGGAAGGAGGAAGGGAGGAAGAGAAGAAAGAGAAAGGGAGGAAGATAGAACATTATACAAATCTGGTTGAAATTCAATAATCAATCACACAGAAGAAGGGGTAAAAGTAGTGTGAATAAATCAGTGTCATTTTACACCATTAATGATGGCAAATCACTATTCTAGTAAATTATAATAGTAATATTTATTGCAATGTGAAATGACTGCCATATCAAACAAAATAATTAAAACTGTTTCTGATGGATATTTACCTAATTTCACAGTGATAGACTACTATGCATGGATTTGATCCAAATTAAAATTTAATATTTATTTGTCATAGACTGCTTTTAACAAGTGCTAAGTGAGAAAGAAAAGGCAAATTTGTTTTTATTATTATTAATATTAATATATAACTTTATTTGATGGAAGTTGTCCCTGAAAAGGATATTACATCTTGTTATTCTCTCAGATGGAAAGCTGATACTAGTTCAGCTCCACTGGATTTTATTGTTATGTAATTGTTCAGGACTCAGTAGAAGCTGGCTTTTATGGGTCAGAATTGGAATGCTAGGAGTCCATGACAACATGTATATTAACTTAGAAGGAAAAGATAAAAATATTAAATATGCAAAACTATTTAAAGAACAAGTATCTGTGAGAAACATGAGAATTATATGAAATCATAACGAGAGCATCTACAATTTGTATAACTCACACTTTTTCTCCTTAGATAAATATATATATATATATATATATATATATATATATATACAAATTTTATACATTTTACTTTTATGCTAATATATTTTAGACCCTTTAATTCAGTAAACCACAACTTTTGTCTGACCAGAAGGTAAGAAGGGAAGGAATTAAACTTAATACTCTTTTAAACTTTTAGAGACAAAAATAAACTTCTGAAATATCTAATTAAATTTGACTATTTTATGGACAAAGCATCTAAGACCCCAAAATATTATGATCCTTGCTCAAGGTCACACAATATCAGAACAAAAGCAAAAAAAAACCCTAAGCTTCCAAGTATTCTTTTTATTATATTTGAATTCTCACAAAATGTTTTTAAAATTACATGGGGACTTTGTTTCTATGATAGGCAATGTGTATTTAATATATTGTATCTTACTTGCCACCTTGATCCCAGTGACATACAGCAGCAGTAACAATCACATGAAGGTTAGTGTGTGTTGTTAAACAAAAATAACAATTCATAATATCCTGAATGATACTTAGTAACTGAAGTACTAGTGCCCCTTACCTGCTGCTTGTTGTTTTCTTCCTCCTCCTCCTCTTCCTCTTTCTCCTCCTCCTCCTCCTCTTCTTATCACTCAGGTTTATTTTATCTTAATAATTTTAGTTTACGAATTAAAAGTTTTTACAAAATGTAGTACAATAAAAAGATGATTGAATAGGAAACTACAGATCTACTATGCATAATTTGCTATTCCTTTCAAATATACAATAAACTTATCATGTAAATTTTCTCTCGCCCCACCCTTGAAATGGTTCCCAAGACATAAACATACACATACACATATGTAAAATTATTCTGTTTATACTTTTATTCATTAGTTCTTTCTCGGGATTCAAATATAATCTTTATTCATATCTCCTTTACAATTAATTTGGCTGTTGATAATAGAGAAAATAATATATTCACTCCAAGTCTTTCTTAAAACAACATTGCTATAACTATATAAAATATTCTCTTGGTTCTGCTTTTCATTATTATTTCCACATTATTTTTCTAAAATCATCAAACTCATCATTTCTTATGGAATAGTAAAATTCTGTCATAATCACATATCACAACTTTGTTCAGCCATTCCCCAATTTATAGATATCCATCTGCAATTTCCAGTTCTTTTCCCACCACAAAGAGAGCTTTATGTATTTTAGTACACACAGGTTCATTTTCTTTATGTATTATAGTACATATAGGTTCTTTTCCTTTTGCCTAATTATTTTTAGAAATAGGCCAAATAGTGGTATGGCTGGGTCAAGGTGTATAATTACTCTTTGGACATAATTGCATATCACTTTCCAAAATGGTTGGACATTCAGCATCTTAAACAAAAAGCAAAACAAAACCCCCAAATAAATACAAAATATTTATATTATGAAAATAAAGGTACCATGGAATGGAACTGATTATATCTAACTTGTAGATTAAAGTTCCTTTGTTGGCATTTTATTATATCAGGCAATCATCATATAATCTAGCTGACATATCACTTAATATCTTAGTACATCAGGCAAATAAGACTATTAATTTCAAAATATTTGCCAAGTTTATTTGCTGAAGGAGTTCCTAATTAAATCACAGATTTTGAATCCCCAAAATATGCATATAATTAAAGATAATTTTCTTTACTTTCCCCTTATTCCTTTTGTCATCATATCATATTTCATATTGAAAACTTTGATACAAAAATTCATTGCACAATATCTGTCAGATTCTTATCATTTCAATGATTTGTTTTTTGATGATAGAGATGGTTAGTGATACGCAAAAATAGAAATTGTCTAATTCTTTCTCTTCTATGCAGTAAATGTACCAAAAAAGCATCTCCAAAAGTGAACATTTATTTGGATCCAAGTGTAATTCTCTCCTGTTTCCTTCAAAGAATATTCTAAATCATATACCATGGAGAATTGGGTAATTTCTGTCACTTGAAAGAATTCATATTTCTTTTGGATTATAAGAATGTAAGTCATTTTCAATCTGCAAAAGTCTGAATAGTACAGACATCTAGTTTAAATTATCAAATAAAAATAACGAAATAAATATAAAGAGATCACATGACTTGTAGTTATTATTTATATTTGAAAAGTTCATCTGACATATGGAGGGCATATGTGTTTAGTTCTATATAGATAAAAAACTAAAATTCACCTAATACAGAGTTTAAGCTAGAAGGAAACTACTTGGGATTGAAGAGGGAAAAAAAAATTAAAGGAGATGGATAAATGTTAAATTCTCCTGTGATTTCCCTAGGGATTTCAACATGCATTCTAAATAAAAGGAAATGAATTCCAGTCATCACTTTGATTTTTGGAGTTACATTATTTTTTTATTTTTTATTTTTTTATTTTTTTTTATTATATATATATATATATATATATATATATTTTATAATATTATCCCTTGTATTCATTTTTCCAAATTACCCCCCTCCCTCTATTCCCTCCCCCCGATGACAGGCAATCCCATACATTTTACATGTGTTACAATATAGTCTAGGTACAATACATGTGTGTGAATATCATTTTCTTGTTGCACAATAAACATTAGAATCCGAAGGTACATGCAACCTGGGCAGACAGATATTAGTGCTAACAATTTACATTCACTTCCCAGTGTTTCTTCTCTGGGTGTAGCTACCTCTGTCCATCATTGATCAACTGGAAGTGAGTTGGATCTTCTTTATGTTGAAGATTTCCACTTCCATCAGAATACATCCTCATACAGTATTGTTGTTGAAGTGTACAGTGATCTTCTGGTTCTACTCATTTCACTCAGCATCAGTTGATTTAAGTCTCTCCAGGCCTCTCTGTATTCCTCCTGCTGGTCATTTCTTACAGAGCAATAATATTCCATAACCTTCATATACCACAATTTATCCAACCATTCTCCATTCATCTTCCAGTTTCTAGCTACAACAAGAGCTGCCACAAACATTTTGGCACACATATGTCTCTTTCCGCTCTTTAGTATTTCTTTGGGATATAATCCCAGTAGTAGCGCTGCTGGGTCAAAGGGTATGCACAGTTTGATAACTTTTTGGGCATAATTCCAGATTGCTCTCCAGAATGGCTGGATTCTTTCGCAACTCCACCAGCAATTTATTAGTGTCCCAATTTCCCCACATCCCCTGCAACATTCATCATTATTTGTTCCTGTCATCTTAGCCAATCTGACAGGTGTGTAGTGGTATCTCATAGTGGTCTTAATTTGCATTTCTCTGATCAGTAGTGATTTGGAACACTCTTTCATGTGAGTGGATATAGTTTCAATTTCTTCCTCTGAGAATTGTCTTTCATATCCTTTGACCATTTATCAATTGGAGAATGGTTCGGTTTCTTATAAATTATGGTCAGTTCTCTATATATTTTGGAAATGAGACCTTTGTCAGAACCTTTGTTTTTAAAAATATTTTCCCAATTTGTTACTTCCCTTCTAATCTTGTTTGCATTAGTATTATTTGTACAGAAACTTTTTAGTTTGATGTAATCAAAATCTTCTATTTTGTGATCAATAATGATCTCTAGTTCTCCTCTGGTCATAAATTCCTTCCTCCTTTTGGAGTTACATTATTACAATTGTGCTCACAATTGGCTACTTCTAAAGTGAACTAAAACATTTCATGATTATTTCCATGACTTTTTTATGGATGTAACCCTAGAATGATAAATGCCAGAAAAATGATATGACATATACCCTAAAATAAAGAATCCTAAAATGGATGATTTTTGGCATTGTTTCTCCTCTGTTCAGTAGTTGATAGAGAACTTAATAGATATGAAAGATGAAAACAATTGATCTAACTTCTTGTTTAGCCTTTCTCTTTGATTTATTTTGGTGACAAGCACAAGTACAGCTTCATTAAAGAAAAAAAAATTATTAAAATTTGATAAAATTTCTTAACTTTAATTCTGTGAAGCATAATTGTATGAGACAACATACTTATTTTTGTTATCTACTAAATAATAAAGTTAATAGAAGAAAATATGTAGCTGTAAAAAAGAATAGCCCAAGTATCTCTTAAAATATAAGTATTTCTTTGAGATTAAAATGTCCTAGTAATACATATTGTTTTTATTGACACAGAGTAGTTGTTCATTCTTCATACTTAAAGAGGAACAAATACACACTTGGAAGGCTTTATCTGAAGTTGGACACAAATAGGCCATTTGAATATTTGGAATGGAGATTTCCTTAGATTTGTATATTTCATTTTTCCTCTGTGCTACTGTGATTCTGCTTCACTCATTGAGCACAATGCCTTTTTTTGATGTGGGAATGCATCAATATGAAAATTCTTCAGAAACCTTGAGGGTGTCTTTGAATTGTTTCTTCTGGCCTCTGTGAGCACTTGTCTTCCATGTGTTCTTTGTAAATTATTCTTTTACATAAGTATATTCTTACTACATGGCCAGTCCATCGAAGTTGGGATCTCTACAGTAGAGTTTGAACATTTTGCAGTTCAGTTCAAAAAAGAACCTTAGTGTCCAATATTTTATTTTGGCAGATCATCTTTAGGAACTTCCCATACTCTATTATACTTCTATTTTAGGAGCTTGAGGCGTTGAGTACACAATCATTTGCAAACCAAAAAATCAAGCCTAATCCTCTCTCATCTTGGGATGTGCTTTTTTCCAAGTTAAATAGTTTATCATTAGAGGGATAGTTGACCTTGATGCCACTTTCATCCTTGTTGAATATGTCTTTTACATCACTGAAAACGTCATGTAAATAATGTGGGAGGAAGCCCTCAGACCTTCTTTACTTCACTGATAATCAGGAAAGTGTAAGAGTATCATTCTTTATCCAGGATCCATGCATTAATGACATTGTGATACTCATGTACAATACTGATGAACTTTTCTGGGATATAAAATTTCACCTTGATCTTTCATAAACTCTCACAACTGACAGCACTAAAAGTCTTAATAAAATCAATGAAGATTGTGTGCAGACTTCTGCTCCTGGCAGTTTTCTTAAAGTTGCCAGACAACACATATCATGTTGACTGTTCCTCAACCCTTTCTGAAGGCACACTGATTATCAAGTTGATGACCATCTTCCAGGTGAAGGATCATGTGGTAAAGTAGGACTTTGGCAAGAATCTTGCCAATAATGACTAAGAGAAAGACTCCCCTGTGATAACACAAAGTTTCCTTTTCCTTTATAGAGATGGGCAATAACCTGAGCTCCTAGAGAATAATATCCTCCTCTTGCCATATAGCTGAGATTTTAGTCAATTACTGGTGGAGTAGTGGAATCCCTTTTTTATAGATCACTGCCAGGGTGAAATCAGTGTCAAACACTGTGCTATGTAAGAGGAGTTTAATGTCAAAAAATACCATTTCTTCAGTTGAAAGTCCATATAAAAAGTTTTGACTTCACAACCTTTGGTTGATAATGGTCTATAGAGAACACTTTTAAAAATGTTACTCCAGGATCATGTCATCATCATTGATCAATGTTTCTCCATCATTAGTGGGTAATTGAGATGTCTCATAGTTTTCAGGGAATTGTAGAAGTGTTTTGAATTATTGTTGTCAGAGTGAAACTGAGTCTTATCTTCCTTCTGAGCTAAAAATCCTGCATCTTGATAAACTTTGCATACACTTCACTTTTATGTACTTAAATTCAGCCTTCTTAGAGATAATAAATGCTCTGTATATTTAATTTAGAAGTTTCTGAATTTCTCCATCATTTTCATTAAACCAATGGTGATGTTTGTGAGTATTCTAGCCCAGACAAGTAAATGAGATGCTGCACACCAGATCTTTGAAAGCTACCCACTTTTTCTGCTCTACTTTTGCAGTGTGCTGATTCAGCTTTCCCTCCAGGTCACCAAAAATCTGTTCAAGCAGTAAAAACAATAAAAAAAAAAAAAAGTTCTAATCTGTTGATATTGAGTCTCCTGATAGTTTTCTTGCCCTGGAGCTGCAACATGTATTGAATGAAAATATTTAAATAGGAGAAAGTCAGTGATCAGTTGAGCACTGAAAGATCACCAGCTTCACTTTCTCCTCCGGAACCATCTAGGTCAGTGAACAGATATAGATCAGGATGATTGGAAGATGCAGTGGGAGACCTTGGCCTTTTTAAGCTAATGTATTTAAATGGTCTCAGTTTGACAGAGACAATCATTAAGGCTTAATAAGAAAGAAATGAGGCAAAGACTGGTCTTTTTTTAAACCTAGTCCAAAAAAAGGAACTAATCTGGGAAGATCCTCAGGGTTTCTGATCAAAACAACAACAATTACTATTTTACATTCACAGTAGGGCAAGTATAGCCAAAACAAAGACCAAGTAGGTTTAATTGGGACCTTCTGTTGCCAATCCCCAGATCCATAATGATTTACTCATTTTTCTTCAATTCAAATCTAATTCACCTACATGTCACAGACCACTTTCCTGTTGTCATGGTCATCTTCCAGAATGAAGAACTTTCAAAAACAACTCTGCACTATATAGGACCTCAGTCATTCTCAATCCTACCTGGTATATATTTTCTCATTATAAAGATGTAGTCTTTTTTTTCCGGTACTTCTTATGACAGTACATCCTCTACATTTTGTTGTGCTTAAGTAAACAAAATATAGTGCTGGTGATGAGAAGTTTGTGAAATTATAAGTTTTCAGTAGTAAGCGACCACTGTTGTTGCTGTTTCTTTTTTCCTCTCAATGACTTTTTTCCATGTCTGATAGTCTGTGTCTATTTGACCTCATTAGGATTCATCATGGTGGGAGCATATCCCTGATGGCAAAGTGGCACTTTTCTAACAATTGCATTGCCATTCAGTCCTTTTGAGATGCATACAAATTTGTTGACTACATTAGATCTGTTTGTAAAATCTACATCAGCTTCACAAAGCTCTTCATTGCTTCAGCCAATCCAGAAAAATATGTATCTAACTCCAACTTTGAGTTGGATGTTGGATGATAGTCTATATTTATCAGCCTTATTTCCCTGGATGCTATTTGAATGTGTTACTTGCTGAATTCTCTCACAGTAAGAGCTATTCATCTTTCAGGTCTACTGAATTTAATGTTGTCCATGTTCCAATGGTTAGTGCAACCTCTGAAAAAAATTTTTAACATTTTTGTCTGTGTGTGTGTGTGTGTGTGTGTGTGTGTGTGTGTGTGTGTGTATTTTGACTACAGTGTGAGATCCCTGCTTGACAAGGTAAAAGATTATTATTAGATGAAGGAGCCATTTTCTCCTCAAGCATAATCAATTTATTAGTAAGTACAAATTTGCCAATAAATAGGATCTCAGCTTCCCCAACAAAAATAAAAAGAACATGACATGGAGTGGGAGTGGAATGCCTACCACTTTTATAGTTTTAAATGGTATTTTATTTTTCCAAGAACATGCAAAGATAGTTTTCAATATTCCCCTGCTTAAAATCTTTTGTTCCAAATTCTCCTCTCTCTTTCTCCCTCGCCAAGCCGACAAGCAATCTGATATAGGTTAAAGGTGTGAAATTTTTCTTCTTTTTTATTTGTTTTATTTTTTCTGATTATACATGTATATTAACTTTTAATACATGTTTTTTCCAAGAGATCTTTTAACATTTAATTTTTAATTTTTATTTTCTAAGCTTTTTATTTTCAAAACATATACATAGTTTTCAACCTTCACCCTTAGACAGTAAGAAATCCAGTACATGTTAAACACATGCATTTCTTTTATACATATCTCCCATAATTATCATGCTGCACAAGAAAAATCAAAAAGAGAAAAAAATAAAATTGAAGCAAACAACCAAAAGTAAAATGAAAGTATTATGTTATAATTCAGACTTATTCCTCACAGTCCTCTCTCTGGGTACAGTTGGCTCTCTCCATCACAAATCCTTTGGAACTGGTATGATAACATATTTATTTATGAATCCTTTCAGAATCATGTTGGGGGATAAAAATCAGAACAAAAGGGGAAAACCATGAGAGAGAAGTTATTTATTTAGATATTCATTCATTCATTCATTCACTTTTTATCTATTTTACCTATTTATGCATTTAGTTTATTTATTTATTTCTCATGGGCCCATTTTGACCTAATTTTGTTATTCATTGTGAGATGTATGTGTACACTGAGTTTCTGGCATATTATTTTTCAGTTTTTCCAGCATTTTTTGTGAAATAGTGAGTTCATGGGGGCAGCTAGGTGGCACAGTGAATAGAGCGCCAGCCCTGAATTCAGGAAGGTCCCTAGTGCAAATCTAATCTCAGACACTTAACACTTTTTAGCTGTGTGACCCTGGGCAAGTCACTTAACCCCAGCCTTAGAAAAAGGAAAAACAAATGAGTTCTTTTCCCAGAAGCTGGAACTTGGGAGTTTATGAAATACTATAGTCATTGATTATTGTGTCATGTGTACCTAACCTATTCCACTGATCTACCAGTTTATGTCTTAACCAGTACCAAATAGTTTTAATGAATGCTATTTTATAATATAGCTTTAGGTCTGGTATAGCTAGACCACCATACATTTTTTTTTTCACTAATTCCTTTGATATTCTTGATTTTTTTTTTCTTCTAGATGAATTTTGTTATTTTTTTTTTCTAGTACTGTAAAATAATTTTTGGCAGTTTGATTGTTATGGTGGATAAGTAGATCAATTTCAGTAGAACTGTCATTTTTATTATATTAGCTTGACCTACCTATGAGCAATATATATATATATATATATATATATATATATATTTATCCAGTTTTTTAGATCTGATTTTATTTGTGTGATAACTGTTTTGTAATTATGTTCATATATATCTTGGCAGTAAGATTCCAAAGTGAAATGAAAGTAATACAAGTTCAAGTCAACTACTGGCAAATCTATTATTTCTGTTTCTCTTATAATATGCTTCTGCTTAGCCCAATTTATTTATTTATTTTTTCAAAGTCTGGAGTGTTGCTCTTTAAATTTAAAAAAGTTGAATTCATAAATTAAATTTATCTTTTCAAATAATATGCTATTGAACCTCATAGTGACCTATTTAAATTATGCAAATAATTCTCCTGCTAATGAAAGTATCTTAAAACATGATCCAAATATAAGGGAAATTTTGACAGAAATTCTACCTGTCAATAGCTATAATGATGAAAGAATTCTGTTTTAAAAATCTTTTAAAATACATTTTATTATCAAACTTACCATCTGACTTAAAGAAATGATAAAATTATAGAACATTTTAAAAACTGCTAATATCTATTAATCAAATTATAGGTCAATGTTATACAGATTATATGTAATATATGATTATTATATATAAATATTAGGATTTATGTCTAAAATTTTGATACTAAGAATATTTTTCATTGATCAACTCAAAGAATTATGTATATGTATTGACAGAATAAAATGCCTTTTTTACATTATTATTTGCTCAAAAAATATAAGTGTCTATTGTTAGTGCCAGTGGAGATATTAAGCTAAATAACATATATTTCCTGTCAAATAGGAACTTATCTAATTAAGTGCAGAAATCATTTATTCAGTCTTCTTAATAAGCTCTAAGTAACCCTTTTAATATAAAGTAAAATCAAGTTGATTCCTTTAAGTATAAGTAGCTTACTCTCTTTTCTTGAAATACCTCTTCTTTAATCTAGTAATATCTTGGAATTTCTTAAATCCAAAATCTAATGAAATACATCAACATGCTTTGCACTCCATGGGCCATAGAATAATCTTTCTAGAAACAGATTTATTGCAATTAGTATAAGTTGTATTGCATATAGTATCTGTTGGTCCTTCAGAGTTGGCTTGGACCATTATATTTTTACAAATAGTTATGTGATTCTTAATTGATCATCTTACAATATTGCTATTACTTTATAGACAATACTTTACTTAGCTCATAGAAGTCTTTTAAGGTTTTTCTGAGAGCATCCTGCTCATCATTTTTTATAGCACAATAGTATTCTGCTCTAATTACATAAAACAATTTATTCAGCCATTTCCTAATTGATGATGGATCTCCTTGATCGATGATTGGTCTCAGAAAAGAGTTATTGTATATATATATATATATATATATATATATATATATATATATATATATATATATATATATATATATATCAGGGTTTTTTTTTTCCTTTTTTTTTTTCTTTTGGAATACAGACAGTGTAATAATACTAGGTCAAAGGGTATGCACAGTTTTGTAGCCCTTTGGGCATAGTTCCAAATTGCTCTACAGAATGGTTGAATAAGTTCACAACTCCATCAGCAGTGCAGTAAAGTCTCATTTTTCCCACATCATTTCAATATTTGTCAATTTTCTGTTTTATTAACCAATTGAATAGGTATGTTATAATATTTCAAAATTGCTTTAATTTGAATTTCTTAACTCAATAATGAGAGCAATTCTTTTCATATGATTATGATCACTTCATATGAAAATTGTTCCTATTCTTTGATCAATTGGTGAAATAGTTTCCATTTTTATAAATTTTCCTGATGTCTCTATCAAGAAATTAGATCTTTATTAAAGAAACCTGCTTCAATTTGTTTTCACAATTACTGTTGCTATCTGTATCTCCCCCTTATTTCTCCTTTAACTTTCGTTTTTCAAAATGTTTTGCTTCTGACTATTCCCTGACTATTCCTATTCATGTCTTCTACTACCTCTCCCATTCCCTTCCCTTCCTATTATCCAAAAGGGTAAGATCAATTTCTATACCTAAATAAATGTGTATTTTATTCCCTCTGAGCTGATTCTTATGAGTGTTTAAGTTTTATTCCCCTTTACCTTCCTCCTTTCTCTCTTTTCCTTTTTTACGTGTGATAATTACTTTATCTCTCTCCTTCTCTTTCTCCAAGCATTTTTTCTCTTAACCCATACTTTTTATTTTTTTAGATATCATCATTTCACATCCAACTATCACCTTTATCCTCTGTCTATATATACATCCTCTGATTGCCCCAATAATGAGAAAATTCTTATGAAATACAAGTAACATCTTCCCATATAAGAATATAAACAGTTTAACCATCCTAGGCTTCTAATGATTTCCCTTTCCTGTTTACCTTTTTTGTTTCTCTAGGGTCTTGTCATTGAAAGTTGAATTTTCTATCTAGCTCTGGTCTTTTCATCAAGAATTCTTTATTTCATTTGATTTCCATTTTCCCTGTTGAAGGATTATACCCAGTTTTGCTGGGTAGGTAATTCTTGATTGTAATCCTAGCTCCTTTGCCCTCTGGAATAACATATTCCAAGTCCTCTGATCCTTTAATGTAAAAGTTGCTAGATCTTATGTTATCCAAATTTCTATTGCTCTGTAATACTTGAATTGTTTTATTCTGGCTGTTTGCAATATTTGTACTTGACCTAGGAGCTCTCAAATTTGGCTATAATATTCTTGGGTATTTTTATTTTTGGGATCTCTTTCAGGAAGTAATTGATATATTATTTTAAATTCTATTTTATTCAATGGTTCTAGAATGTTGGGTCATTTGTCCTTGACAATTTCTTTAAAAATAATGTCTAGGCTCTTTTTTTGACCATGGCTTTCAGGTGCTCCAATATATATATATTTTTTAAATGGCCTCTCCTGTATCTATTTCTGGTCAATTGTTTTTCCAATGAGATATTTCACATTGTCTTCTATTTTTTCCCATTCTTTTGGTTTTGTTTGTTTCTTAGCTTCCATTGTACAATTCTAATCTATTTTCTATAGTGAGCTTTTCCCCTCTTTTTCCATTTATCCAATTCTACTATTAAGGGTATTATTTCCTTCAATTGTTTCTTCTCCTCCCTTCACCAAATTTGGATAATTTTGCTTTGTAAGGTCTTGTTCTCCTTCTTTACCATTTGGCCTAGTATGGGTTTTAAGGAATTATTTTCTTCAATTTTTTATGCCACTTTTACCAAATTGTTGACTTCTTTTGCATAATTTTCTCCCATCACTCCCATTCTCCTCCCAATTTTTGCTCTACCTCTCTTAGTTGATTTTCATTTTTTTAAAAATTCTTCTATGGCCTTAAACTAATTCATGTTGTTTTTTTTCTTTCTTTCTTTCTTTTTTTTCTTTCTTTCTTTTTTTTTTTTTCTTGGAGGCTTTGGATTTAGGAGTTTTGACTTTATCTTTTCAATGTGTGTTTTGATTTTTCTTGACCTTATAGTAACTTTCTGTGGTTAGAATCTTTTTTTTTTTTTTTTTTTTTCTGTTAAACTGCCCTGGATCTATGAGGGAACTGTTCATTCTACTTTGTCTCTAAATCCACATGTGGTAGAGCTCTTTCTTGCCCATAGACTGCACCTAACTGCCACTCAGTTCTGAGCATGAGCAAATCAATAGAATCCTGACTCAGTTCTAACAAAGAAATCTTTAACCATTTTGACCAGTTATTCAAGTTCTTTGAGAGCTCCAGAAACAGATGCACCTTCTGTTGCACAGAATTCATTATGACTCCCAATGCCTGCCCTGGTTTTCTGGGACCAGGATTGTGCTGGTGAGACTTGTGCCAGCTTGTGATTTACTCTGCCCCTGGTGTGACAGACCTTCTCTACCAACATTCCAACTTCTTCTGTCTGTTTTTTGTGGGGTTCTTTTGCTCTAAAATTTTAGAGTCATTTTAAAAAAGATAACTAGACAGGTTTGGGGTAGAGCTCCAGCGAGTTATTTCTTTTACTCTACCATTTTGGTTCCACTTTCCCCATTTCTATAAACATATTTTTGCAATTGAAATCAGTATAAGTATAAATTTATGTTGTTACTGTTATTCTTCTCTAATGATTAACTCATTTGTGGTTCTTTAAATAGAGGGTAACTGTCTTCCTCAAGCTCTACTACTTAACCAATTAGGATAAATCAAATCCAGGTGGTAATGAACTCAATATTAAATTATTTTCACACTACAATTTTAGTAGATGTTATATGTTAATTACCAATGCAACATCAGCATTGACAGCAATGAAAATTGACTTCATTTCTTGGACCCAAACCAAAAAGACCCTTTACTTTTACCTCCTTGAAAAACCAGTATTTTCAGCATGATGTGTATAAGAAAGCAGTTTAAAATGGAAAGCAATCTAATTTACACTGAAGGAATAAATAGATGTATAGAGGCATTTATTAAGTGTACTAACCTCGAGGGGCAGTATAAAAAAGTAAGACAGTCTCTGCTCTCAAAAAACTCATATTCTAATAGGAAGAGAGAGCATTATATGTGAAGATTCAACTGCAGGACAAATAGAAAGGCCCAGTAATTTTTAGATTCCATTGGTAATATATCCTCTTTGGTGTCATATACAATTCTAATAATGAACCTTTTAGTGGTTCTAGGCAAGAACTTTCTTTTTTGGGTCACTATGTTTGCCACTAAAGGCTCTAGAATATGCCAGATCAGATTTCTACAGGAAATGCTTCTCCAGATGGTGGAAAGGACCACTTTTGTTAACAGAATTCTTGAGTTCAGGGTCCACTGCCTTGAACTGAGCTCTAAAGGTTAAGAAAACTGTCCTTGAATAGTGTCTTTCATATAGCATATTCTTAACCTGAGATTCTTAAATTTAGGAGATTAGTTAAAGAAAAGAAGCCATAATTTATTTTTTGCACTGACTTAAACTTTTCTCTCTCTCCCCAGCTCTGGTTTATGCTTTCTATTCCTATGCTTTTAGAATTCACTATATGTACCTTAGGGGCTGTGTGGAGTAAGGTATGGTGAAGAATTTACAGATTAAGCACATATTGATCAGAGACTGCTAGCTAACATAAAATCAGGCCTATAGGCCCCAGTCACGTGAAGGCCTAGGCTGCATTCCTTTGCCCAAATAGAGATTAACCTATAAGTGGCCGAAGAAGCTATAAATCACATTGCCAGCTCCATTCCACTGACCAAATATGACCAATCACAATCTATGGAGGGTGGGATTTTGAAGGTTCTTCGTCTGAAATGTATAAAAGTCGTGAGCATCTTCAAGGGAGTGGCTCTCTCCTGCTGTGAATCTGGCTCACAGACCAGGATGGGGTCCGCTTCTGGAGATTCTAATAAATAATTCTGCTTCTCTATGAGTGATCTCTGAGTCATTTGTGTCATTTTTTTAGTCATTTTTGGATAGGATTTTCTATCCCTCAAAGGGGCAATTAGTTGATTTCTCTGTGTTTTACCTAGTTTTTAGGCCTTTCTTTATCTTAACTCTCCTTAAGTTCTCCTTAGTTTTCATCTGTCTGTTTGTACATAATATACACACAGACAACTGCATCTATATATATATATATATAGACAATGTCAATTAAAAATAATTTAAGTATATACTTTGTGCCAAGCATTATGCTAAGCCAAAGCAAGATAAAAACATGTAATCCCTATCTTCAAAATACTCCATTCTAATATAAGTAGAATGATATAATTTTCTAATATAACTTCATGGAAAAACATGAAAATTAAAAACATGAATACAAAATACCTAAAATAAATACTTCTTTTTCATTCCTCTTTATACATATTAGATTCTTTTGTTAATATAGCATATCCTGTCCCCTACTATAAAATGTTTCCAACATCATTTATTAAATTTATATGATTCTTGTATTCATAGGAAGATGTTTCTTGAGAGTCTCTCTAGTTCTTCTCTTTTGATTGAAATAAGCCTTCCAAAAATGTCTTTATCAATTGACTATCTTTGTACTAGTTTAAATATCAGCTTTGGATTGAAAAAGCTTATGAAGTTATGCATGCTAATCACTTACAGCATTCTTTATATAGTAAATAGGCAATGTATACTGGTAAATTTTAAGAAATTTCATTGTCTAATTCTAATCTAATTTTTTGAAATACATATTTCTTATTCACCAAAGTATCTTGTTGAGTAATAGAATTGTTTGGATAGATAGACAAACAGATAAATTAAGGCCTATTCTGCCTAAAAGGAATTTACATGAGGTAGAAAATATTATAATGTGTAAACAAAAGGCCCATTTAAGGCTTAGATGTTCCTATCCCAGTTGTGCTGGCCTCAGGTCTAGGCTTCCAGATTGTATAATGATTTAACCTTGCCTCCCAAAATTCACCTGGCTACCCAGGACTTTGACAAGACCAAATAGAAGATTATTTCAATAATCTAGCTCTAAAGTGAAAAGAGTCTTTTGTCAAATTAGAGCTTGTGTCAAAGTTAAGAATGGATTATATATGAAAAATGTTGCCAACTACTCTGCAAAAGACTGGATATAAGAGAAAGGAAAGGGGGGGGGGGGAGAGAGAGGAGAGACAGAGACAGAGGTTCACCTTGTTACCATGCAGCAAACAATCCACTTGGGGATGACAAAATGTCATAGAATCATGAGTTCAAATCAAGCCTCAGATACTTACTAGTGACTTAAACAAGTCTTAATTTGCTCATGTGTAAAAGGAGCTGAAGAAGGAAATGGCAAAACACTCCAGTATTTCTGCAAAGAAACACCCAAATGAAGTCATGGAGAGTTGTACATAACTGAACATTATTGAACAAAAACAACAAATTATTTAGTAGGTGAAAATGCGGCAGAAAAATCAAGGTGGACAGATTGGTGTTGGGTCAAAGGGAAGTGCAGTTTGGCTTGAGTTTTGAAACAAAATACCTCATCAATTTTCCATTAGTTTTAACCTCTTCAAGGACAATAGCTTTATCTTCCATTTCCTTTCTTAAGAAGGAAACAAGGGCTGATCTTCAATGCCCTCTTGGAAAAGGACCTAGCTAGATTAGTCTCCTGAAAAAGGCTTAAACACTTTGCACAATATTTTGCATTCAGCTTGATTCTCCGAGGTCAGGTAATCTTTAGTGGGCACAAATAAATGTTGACTAACTTGCTCATATGCAGTCTACCCGTTTCCTACATTTCCTTATGAGACCTCAGAGTTGTACTACTTTGTTCTTGAAAATGATATTTACATAACTTCCATTTTACCTGTGAATTTCCCTGAACAGCAATTTCAGAATTGTTTGCTTTGACAGATGGGAAACTATTATAGACAAAGTATCTTTTAAAAAAAGGTAAAGAAGTAAATATGCTGTGTATTCTGAATGATATTTTGACAGCATTGATATTGATACCGTATCATAAAAACTGCAAAAATAAACCATTATGGTGAAAAATTGCCAGTGTGTTTTATATTTGTCTTAGCACAGATTCTGTACCTATTTTCTAAAACAGGGTTTCACATTACACGTTAAAACAAATTAAAATACCTTATTTTCTTCTACATGCATTTTGAAATTTCTAAGGGAAGGAAAGTTACTTGAAATTATAGATATGAATTTATTAATATACACTTTTTCTTCCTCCAATTATGACCCCTTGAGAATAACACTAACAAGTTCTGAACAATGGATAGTTAATAGGTGTTACTACCTGCAAACAATAACTTAAATAAATAAATAAAGTTTCTTTAAGTATCTTCAGATTATACTTAGAGTAAGTTTTATTATGCTATAATATGCAGGTAAATAATCATGAGGTCTTTGAGCAATAGTTTTTTTTTTTTTTTGTTTGTTTGTTTGTTATTTGTTTTTTTTGTTTTGCTTTTTGTTTTTTTTAGTGTAGATTATCATGATCATGGGATAACTATTGCCTAGACAACTTGCCTTGTGAAATGGGAGGTATACCTGAGTAGTCATTCTTTCAATGTTTTGATCTATGTTCAGTACAATTCTTGGTTCCACTAGTCAAACAAGATTTCCATGAGTTTAGAAAAATGGAGGAAGTAAATATTTTCCTATGTCCCTGATAAGTCCCTTAGCTGAAATGTAGAAACATGCCACAACAAATAATAAGCATATAATGAGAGTGATGTCTCTGAGCTTTAGTTTTATCACCTGAAAAAGAAAAGGTTAAACTAAGTTAGGGAAGTTGGAGGATAATGCAATTTTTCTTCTTAATTTTATTTTTTTTCAAAAACGTGGGGGAATTTAATTTTTATCGTGTTCTGTTTTCATTTATGTCCTGAATATGGCTCTGAAAAAAGTCTTTTAAAAAATCCATTGTGTTTTAAATGGATCTAGTTGATTCTGTTTATGAGTGCAAGTCACCCTGTCTTTCATGGAATTGAAAAATAATAGCCACCAACCCAGTCCTCCGTGGTTCATTGTTTAGATTTTGATGGCTTAGAATGAGTAAAAATTGCAATTATTTTCTGTTCTGGCTAGAAACTCTGAGGCTCTTGCCCTGGAAAACTGAAATCTTTGTGATTCAAATTGAATCATCATTTGTCTTAATTCTTGCCTAATCTTTAGTCATTGTACAAACTGAGATCTGGGAAAGCTTTACCTGATGAGTTCAAATCTAACCTCAGGCACTTAACATGTCCTAGCTTATGACCCTGGGCAAGTTCCTTAACCCCAAAAAAAGACGAGAAAAAGAAAAAAAAGATATCACCTTCCAAAATGAAGGATATGAAGAATGAACAATAATGCTTGTTGATGATAACTATCTCTGAGCCTAAGTATGCTAACCTATAAAAAGATGAGGTTAAAATAAGAGGTTTCCAAGACCATTTTCAGCTATGTAATCTTATGGTTCCATGGTGTTTGCTTGCGATGGGTTTAAGAGAATCAGGCTAATGAATAATATTTAAATTATTTATTGTATTTTAAAAATAAAAATAGATAACTCACTTTTGCAATTACTGTTGAAAGACTTTCAATTGCTTTTTGTCTCTCTCTTTTCCCCTTTTTTTTCTTCCTTGTTTTTTTTCCTCTCTCATTCTCTTTCTCCCCTTACCCCAACCCTTCTTTCTCTTCCTCAGAATCCCATATACCCATGATTCCATTTCCTTATGCAATAATGGGGGAATAGTACACACTTCATCAATCTAGCTGCAAAATTAAAAAATAAAGAGTTAACTAATATAAAGTCATTTCACTATCTGTTTCCCATATATTAGCTAACATGATCACAATGTTAATATCCATCAGTCAGGCCTTAAATTAAGCCCTTTCGAATTTTAACATTATTTCTTTGGTTCTATAATATGTTACCAAAAACATATACTTGGGAACCACCCTGAAGTCACTTGTTACAAATAGGATCACTTTTATGTTTATGTGAAATACTTCTATTAATATGGTAAAAACAAAAACAACAAACAAACAACAACAACAACAACAACAACAGAATTTCATCTTCCTGTCTCAATTTTCTTATGTAAAAATGAGATGTTAACTTAAATTCCCTAATAGGATGATTTTTTTATGATCTTTATAAAATTATAACATAGAAAGTGAATATACTAAACCAGAATCCAGAATGAAAATGTCGCCATCATATGTTTAGAGCTGCAAAGAACTTCAATGCCTTTCTAAAGATCATGTAGACAGTGTATCCTGAGTCAGGATCTGCAAACAGGTATTCTGACTCCAGTGCTTATTAATGCTGCCTATATAATAGAAATCCTCTGGCATTGTGAAAATAGGGTAATACATATTTATCAATATGCTATTAAATAATGTGCATTAGAGATTACAAATATCAATTTGATGTCTTGTGTAAGTTATTTATTTGAGTATTCACATTTAATGCCTTGTTGAAGAATATTATATTACTAACAAAAAAAAACAAACACACTATAATTTCCATCCAGAAGTATTACTTTAAAAGCTTGTTTTCATTCATTTAAAATAAAATATTTTGCAGCAATCCAATGGATCTCCTGAAAAGTAGGAGAGAAGAAACATACTTTAATCAAGGACATGGTTCCCAAATAAAGGTATGGAATATTAAAGAACAAATTATTTAATAAGTGGGTATGAATGAAGAGAAAAAAACACAATAGAAAGATTAAAAATTTTATAAGAACTCCACTAAAACAATCAGGAAAATGCTAACAAAAAAAAATCCAATAATAGGCCAATGTAGATAAAAGGAAAAAGAAGAGGAGGAGTAGCAGGAAGAGAAGAAAGAAGAAGAACATATTTGAATAAAGATGATATTTCAAATGCTTTAATCAGTCATTTTCAGGTGTATCCAACTTTTTGTGACCACATTTGAGGTTTTCTTGGCAAAAATGTTGGAGTGGTTTGCCATTCCTTTCTCTAGCTCATTTTATAGATATGTAAGCAAGGCAAATACAATTAAATGACTTGCCTAGCATCAGGTATCTATTAAGTATTTATGGCCATATTTGAACTCAGGAAGATGAATCTTCTTGATTTCAGACCCCATATTCTATCCTCTGTGCCACCTAGCTGCCCATATTTTAAGTCACAACTAAATTGAAAGCCTCAGAGAAATAATATTAATATATATATATATATATATATATATATATATATATATGTATATATATATATATATATATATATATATATATATATATATATACTAGAGAAAGAGGAAGAGAGAGAGGAAGAGAGAAATTGAGAGACAGACAAGCAGAGACAGAGTTAGAGAGACAGAGACAGCAAGAGAGACAGAGAAAGGTGGGAGGAGAAACAAGGGGGGATAACAGGCAGATAGAGAGGAAGGAAAGGAGGGAGGGAGAAGGAAGAAGGGAAGTAGAGGGAGGGGGAGAAGAAAATATATCAAGTAATAAGAAATGTTCATAGTTATGATGGTAAAGACAGAAAATTTGTGAGTATATGATCACTGAAAGCAAACAAAATAATATAGATTCAAATTAACAAAAATGAAGGAATGACAATTTTTAACTATAGCCTAGCATCTTAGAAACTATTATTTCATGACATAAAACTACATTGCTATGAGATTGTTTTTAATGTCGAAATTGAATAGTGAATGAAAATTCAATGGAATATACCATTATCATCCCATTCACTATAAAACACTGCCCATATCTGTTTCTGTCTGTCATTTTCTACATTTCTGATTTTCCCAGCCTCCTTTTCTGTCTGTCTGTCTCTGTCTCTGTCTTTCTGTCTCTGTCTCTATCTTTTTGTCTTTGTCTCTCTCTCATACACACACAATTATATAATTGCATACATACACACACACATATATACATACATACATATATATATATATATATATATATATGTATATATATAAAATTATGGAACTTTGTTTTTCTTCCACAAAAACTTTTTTAATTATTAAAGTCTCAGGAAAAAAACTTTCATTATAAATGAGATCTAATAGTCAATATTATATGAAGCCCAATATGTTAGCATAAGCACCCTTTGAAAAAACAAACATGTGATGATATTATTATAAAATAAAATAGTAGCTATAACAATATCACAAAAATTGAAGGAAAAAAAAGGCAAAGAAAGAAGAATTTTTTTTAGATTGGGCATGGTTTACTGAGAAAACTCTAGAAAATCAATTACTAAATTAATTTAGATAAACTATAGTTTCAGTAAGTAGCAATATATAATATAATCCACAAAAATTATCACATCTGTTGCTATATTAATTAGACATCGTATGCTATGAGATAAAATTACAAAATTTACTTAAAGGGGGGAAAGATGAAGAAGATCAAACATGCAAAAAACAGAAACAAAAGAGACGTATTTGTCATTAATGTATTGAGAAATCAATGAGTAAAATGAGTTGGAAAATGATTCTTTATTATTTATAAACTTTTGAGTAAACTTGTAAGTATTCTGGTGAAAAGATAAACTTATGTTATCACCCTATAATTTATACCATAACACAGTTCTTATTGATCAAAGAAATCATTATTTTAAAACTCCCAGCATTAAAAAAATCTGGTGAGTAAAATTGTTGGCAATATTTTTTTATAATCAGGGAAAGGATAGAGAAAGTGATAAAAGAAACATATTTCTTTAAAAAAGTAAAACTTTAAAATATTTATAATATAATTAATTTAGTTGTGATCTAAAGAAAAGAAATATTTCTTATAAAATTTATTTTAAATTCCCCAAAATCTGTAGAAATATTGAAAAATATAAAACAATTATTTATTTCTCAGTTGAAAAGTGATCAGCAAGATATGTTTAAAAGCCACAGCTAAAATGGAAGAATCCTTTCAGTTATGAAATATCATGTTAAAAAGAAAGTTGAGCAATAAAGTAATAATTATAACAAAATTATAAATAATATATTACCAACAGATTTTGAAAGATGAAACATAATAACAATGTTAAGTTACATAAAACTGTTTTTCTCAATTTCCTCACCTGTAAAAGGATATGGAGAAGGAAATGCCAAACCACTCTAATATCTTTAATAAGATAATTCAAATGAGGTCATGAAGAATTAGACATAATTAAATGAACAACAGCATATGTTGATAAAATAATGTAAAAACAGCCTTCAATGTGGTAACTCTCCTAAATAGATCTCATTCCAATCCATTATTTCCCATCTTATATTATTCAAGACCATATCCTTATGCAAATCCTCCATAAAGGATATACCAAAAGGCTTTCTTTATGTATAATTCCAAGACAAATAACTATATACACATAGTCTAGAGTTATTGAATCAAATGAGTTAATCTATGTAATACATGGACCAATCTTGAAGAGTTATATAAATACAAGTTAGTTTTATCATTATTTATTAATATTGTTATTGTCGTTAGTATTATTATCATTATTTGGAAGCTAGGTGGTACAATGAATTAAACATTGGGTCTGGAGTCAGAAAGACCTGACTTGAAATCTCTCCTTAGACACTTTATTGGCTGTGTGGACCTGGGCAAATCATTGAATCCTATTTGACTTGGTTTCCTCCTCTATGAAGTGATCTGGAGAAAGAAATTGCAAACTATTCCAGTATCTTTGCCAGGGAAACCCCAAAAGGGGTCATCAAGCATTAGAAATGATTGAAAAAAGATTAAACAACAATTTATTGTTATTATGACCATTATTATCTCCTTCTCTTTTGCTATGTAAATCAGCACATCCCTTTTTAAAATATATACATCCTATTGAAATCTTTTAAAACTACTTACTATTACAATATAGTTATGCACATAGAAAATCTTCCTTTGTCCTTTGAGTTATCTGAAATTTAATTTTGAGAATTTGTACTATTTCATAATTTTATTATTTAAAGATACCCAGATCCTGATTAATTATATTAATTAATCTTAGAATCATAAAAGAGATAATGAAACATACTTCCTCTTCTCAAGAGTAGAGGACTAAGGAAGTAAAACATGGATGGCCTAGTCATTTTAATAGTCATCTTTATTTAACTGTTTACTTATTTTTTTCCTAACAGGTTGATGCTGGTGGAGGGGCTAGAAAGAGTATTTGTAGATCTCAATTAGTGCCCATTAGGAATTCCATGAAGTTATCCCATATATTGGAATTTACAATAGAAGTTATATGAAGTAGTCTCTTTACTTTATATTTTTCCATTGGATTGAAAGCAATTACAAAATTTTATATAATTATAATTTTGAGTGTAGCAAATACAGATACTTAGAGCCACTTCATGGGATATATTATTTGTATTACTTGAAGCCTAGATATATTAAGGATGTCCCCAAAGTCTTAATGCAGCTGTAAGCTTTTAAATTCACTTAATTCACTTCAAACTGCATTAAGATATTTAGGATATCCAGAATGAGAGAATTACTGTGATATAAAACATAAAAGCATAAATAAATCTTTTTAAACATACTAGTTGTTTTCAAAGTTAGGTTTTTGCATCAGTGAGTCATTTGGGATTATTAAGTATGCTACGCAATTCCATGGAAAAAAATGCATATGGCAAATCTCCTTCAATTCTGGTCCAGTTCATTATATACCTTCACAGTCTGTCTAACATATACAATACATATAGTGCGTCATAGTCTGAATAAAAGCACAGCTCATCTGTTTGTTGGTTGTTGATATTGTTTTCCTTTGTAGATTATTAAGTTAACATCTTTGAGTCATCATGGATCTCAATGTCTCTAAAATATTTGGGGGCGAAATGTAATCAGTGCTATGTCTTGTCACTTGTTACCATTTGTATTGTTTTTGTAAATTGTTTTCTATATACATTGATCTAGTTTATTAATAAAATACTGGATGTGATTTTGTCTGTCAAGCAATATTTTAATAACAAGCATTCTTATGAGGCAGAATTTTGGATTACATCATCAAAACCTTTAACTTAGACATGGTTATATTGGAATATGATTTTAGCTTTAGCAAGCTTAGATTTTATGGAGAAAAAAAGCACATTATAAAATAGCAGCTTCTGTTTTTACTAGAACCTGATGTGAAATCATATCAAGGAGAATGGAATCATAAGTAAAGAATAATCTTGGATAAATTAACTGGGGAAGTCTCGGAATTGTAAATAGGAAAGAAGAAATAAAAAGGGATGAAAAATCTAGAGGCATAATATAAGATTAAAGTAGGAATCATATTGTGACATTTTAGCTATATGAACAATCTTTTAAAATTCTAATCCTTAAAAGAAAAATAAAGCAAACTTTTCCATTTTGTTCTCAAAATATTATCATTTCATTATTTAATATTAGAGATTAGGATAACTTTTTTCTAAAAGTTATATCCATACCATCTCAGCATCTTAAATGTCACAATTATGTTTTATAAAATAATAATTTATGAATGGACTTATTGAAATATCCACACTACTTCCTCTATCCCTATGGAAGTAAATCTTTCCAAATTCTCTCTGCTAACTTGTCAGTGACAATGATTTAAGCATAAATTGTCATAGATTATAGATAATTATATATATATATATATATATATATATATATATATATATATATATATATATATATATATATATATACATATTTGGTATTATAAAATAATAATGTTCATATTGTGAGTATAATTTTAATGCTCATAGACAACATGTACAATAACCAGAAGTTCAAAACCATTACTGTTTACAATTATGGATGAAGAGTTTTTTTGTTTGTTTGTTTGTTTGTTTTTATATGGCTCAGTAGAAAGAACACTGGCCTTGGAATGAGGAAAATATATATTCAAATCTGGCCTCAGACACTTACTAGTTATATGACCTTATGATAGCCACTTAACTCCTGTCTGCCTAGGAAGAAACTAGGTGTCTCAGTAAAAGAGCAGAGGGCCTGCAGTCAAGAAAGGGTTGAGTTATTTTTACTTGTGTGAGACTATTCATGACCACATTTGGGATATTGCTGGCAAAGATAATGCTTCTCGTTTCCTTTCCCAATTCATTTTATAGATGAGGGACTAAAGAAAAGAAAGGGAAATGACTGTTAGGATTTTAACTTATAAAGAATTGTTTTTTTTTTTTTTCTGACTTCAGACCTGGCACCCTCTTCAAGTGACTCCAAATCCAGGAGTTCAAATCCAGCATCAGATTCTAGCTGTATCTTGGATTTAATCACTTAATCTCTCTCTCTCTCTCTCTCTCTCTCTCTCTCTCTCTCTCTCTCTCTCTCTCTCTTCTCTCTCTCTCTCTCTCTCTCTCTCTCTCTCTCTCTCTCTCTCTCTCTCTCTCTCTCTCTCTCTCTCTCTCTCTCTCTCATTTTATTCTATTGGAAAATGAGAATCTATTTCAGTATCTGTCAAGAAAACCCCATGGACATTATAATCCTCAGTGTCACAAAGAGTCAGAATCAACTGAAAGACTACACAGCAAAAGTATAGGTGAAAGACAGAGCACCGTAAAAATATCCTTCATTTTCATTGTCCAATAACCTGAAGGAAAGACTACCTATCAAAACTGTGGTAAAAGGCAGTACACTTTAAAAGTATTCTTCAGTTCCATGGTCCAATAACCTGCTATGAGTTAGTATTTGCATGAAAAACACACACACACACACACACACACACACACACATACACACACACATCTCCTTAAGTCATGTAGTAAGGTGGTCTTTAAAATGTTTTTCTTCCAAATGTAAGGTCAACTCAAACAGTCTCCAAACCAAGCAAAGACATTTAAATGAGATTTATGCAATCATTAATTGGGCCAAATTCTGTATAGGAGTCAGTACCCCAGCAAAGCAAGATAATGATTTTTATAAAGTAAATGATGTTGATATCAAAGGATATTTCAAATTTGAGTTTGTAAGAGCTGCTAACATAGGGAAATCCTAAAGCCTTCATGGAATAGTATATGTGTTTGCCTAGAATGCACATATTAAAGCCAATGATAGGTATTAATATATGGTAATGATATTTTAACTAGCACAAGTTCACCCAAGATGATAGATGATAGATGATAAGCTAATTATTTTCTGTTTTTAGATAAATTAAAAGTTTTAGCAATCTTTTCTTTATAAAATTTGAGTTTTTATTATAAACTTGATAGTCACAAACATGAACAAATCAGTATGCAAAGAATGGAAAAATTTCATATGAGATTGTATGTTTTTATTATATACTGTTTGGATTTAAAAATGTATACTGTTTAATTTGCTCATAGAAAAATTATTTTATATGAAGCACATTTTATAATCAGTTTTTTGATCTCATATTGCTCATTCAATTGATTAGAGTTAAAAAATCTTTTAATGTTTTCCTTTACAATTTTATAGTTATACAAATTATTTTTCTTATTGCATTCATTTTATTCAGTATCTTCAGTTCATACAAATCTTTCCAGACTTCTCTTAATCCATACCCTCAATCACTTTTCTTAAAATGGGCAAGTAATAGTCCTTTAATCCACATATCATAATTCATTCAGTCATCTTTCATATTGTACACATCCACTTTGAAATCATTGCTATAGATGTATCATTTAAAATGGAGATTTCTTTTCTTTGAGGTTATTTCCTCTCCGGTATTAAACTTTTCTCTTTCTGTCTCCTATTCTTCTGTCAAATATAATGTATCTCTTTGCCAAGCTCTTTTATGTATTCAAGCATTCTCTGAATGATTCAAATAAACATGATGTACATGTTTGAATATTCTTCCTTTGGCACATTCTAATTAAGAGAAATAGCAAGTTCCTCCCTATTCTTTTTCTTCTCTACTGTATTCCTGTTCCCCTTCCTTTTCTTTCTTATCACAACATAATTATAATTTTTTTTCAAAATCAATAAACAAAACCATATACAATGAGTCTGTCTTTTTCTAATCATTTTATGACCTTTAAAGACAAAAAGATTCTGAAAGTTGTGATATTATTTTCACACCTAATGAGCACTTTTGCACCTTTCAAGGGCTTATTGCACTTTACTGTGGAAACCAGAGAACTAGTACAAATTACAACTGGTTTTAAATTTCCAACAATGTCCCTGATAAGTATTCATTCAGTCTATATTAGAACATATTCAGTAGGAGGGAAACCATTACTTTCTTTTTTTTTTTTTTTTTTTTTTTACCTGAGGCTGGGGTTAAGTGACTTGCTTGCCCAGGGTCACACAGCTGGGAAGTGTTAAGTGTCTGAGATCAGATTTGAACTCGTTTTTTTTTTTTTTGTTTGTTTTGTTTTTTTTGGTTGTTATTTTTGCTTTTCCTTCCATATCTGACTCAAATCTTTCTTTCTACAAATTCTATCCATTGAGAAACTTTGATATAAAATTTAGATTAATCTTTAAAGTACTCATTAAAATGCCATCAACACTGTAAATGAATTACAACAGCAGTTGAATGTTTATGTATAAAAACAGCCAAAATACCAAAGTCTAAGGTGTTGATTTTTTTTTTTTCACATAGATGTCAAGGTAAGTAAAAATGGTTTTATTTATGAATACCACATTTTCCAAATTATAAGATATTGACACAAGAGGCAATGTAATATATCTTTTACTGAAAATAAAGGTAAAAGTAAAATCAGTTGTACTTCTCAGATGTGGTAGAGAAATATGGAATATTCCACATAACACAGTTAGGTCTGTTTAGAAGTTTCCCCTTTGACAAGCTAATTTAGCAACTCTAAATCCTAGGAGTTCTAAAACCAGCCACGCATGAGTGCTTCTTGACTTCAATTCAACAAATATTTATTAAGTTCCTGACTTTGGCAAAACACTGGGTTAGATGCTAGAGAGTACAAAGATAGATCAAATATATTACATTTCAATAGCTTTTGATCTAATCGGGGTGGAGCTTTAAGGGACTTGAAAGTCTAAAAACTATATGAATAGCCTTGATATAAAGAAAAGTGGGATAATTTCATAAAAGAATTGAGTATAATATTCTTTAAAATTTGAGACAGGAGATTACATACAATTAGGAGTTCAGGAAAGGATTCATGGAAGACAGTACCTTTATTAGGTCAAAATGCATTAAAATGAATTTTTCAATGACATTTTCATATTGAAGCATCCATTTGAAACATCGTATACACGATGAAATTTTATATATTCATGCATGTGTATGTACATGTGTGAATTTGCAAAACTTTTATGAATTTGCAAACTTTTTCAGTTTTCAAGGTTTTTTTTTTTTTTGACAAATAGCAGCTCCTTCTCCAAACAATTTATATTTTGAGATTTATCAAATGTTGCATTACTTGGTTAAATTTTACCTGACTTTTGTTTATATAATCTATTTTACTTATACATAGATACTTATGTATAAATATAAATATATATATGTATACATATATATATATATATATTTACTTATATGCCTCCATACATATATATGTGTATATATACATACATATATATACATATACATATATATATATATATATATATATACATATACACATATACATATATATATATGTGTGTGTGTGTGTGTGTGTGTGTGTGTGTCTGTGTGTGTGTGTCAGAATACGATAGCTTAGATAATTGCCTTTAAAAATAATAATATAGTATAGGGTCTGTAAGTGTCACCCCCCTCTAGGAGAATGCACACAATTTTTTAATAATGTGGTAAAAGAGTTATAGGATCCTAGGAATAGATAGTAGATATGGCATGGTAGAGGTTGGGAGTTGTGAGCAATGGGAATGGAAGTCAGAAAATAGTCCTTTTTGGCTAAAGGGTAGAACATGTGGAAAAATTACATGAGATAAAGAAGCAAAAGAGTATTTGAACCAGGTTGTGAAATGCCTTGTATACTAACTAATCTAAAACCCCTCTAGGATGACTTCAGTTCACACACATTGGTAGCCCAAGTTCCTTAAAGGTAAGTGGAGTATGAGCTCAAGAAACACATTTACTATTATGGAAGGATCTGACTTCAACCCATGATCAAAGAATTTCACTCCTCCCAAATTGATTGTTTTTGTATAGAAATTTTTCATTATTATTTTATACTTGTGATAGATTAACAAAATAAATGTTTACACTTTCTCCAATTACATTAATTTAGATGGGAAAGTGGAATGCTCTCCTTATAGCAGAATCAGATATTTATATTTTGTTTAGTAGACCAAAGAGAATTATTGATTTTTAGTAAAAAAGTGATATTGTCAAAGCAATTTCTTTTTGGTGACTATTTAGACTGTAATATGAAACATGAGTTGAATAAGGTGAACATTATGGTTAAAGAGGACATTTAGGAAGCTATTACAACAATTTAGATAAAAGAAGGGAATCCAAAGTAGGGTAGTTAACAGTGGGAAGCTGAGAATTACATCTAAAGTATAATCAATAACAATTGGTAATTGATTGGCTATTATACAAAGAGGAAATAATCAACAATGATGCTGAAATTGATAGCCTAGTTACCTGAGGTAGTGGGACTCTTAATAAAAGAAAATAAAGAGTTAAGAGAGGCTGAGCTTGGTGAAAGGAGGGACAATGGGTTCATTTTAGGGAAATTGAACTTAATCTGCATTATCTACTTTATGAATAGCTACTGTAAATTCATGAATAGATTTAAGTGACCACACAATTGAATCTAACATATACATCTTAAAGTTGTTATTTTGTCTTCAAGAATTTTTAGCCCGAAACAGTATGTTTTGTGATTAAAATATTCCTTGGAGAGATATATATCTTATGTTTTAATTATAGAATTATGATGAATTCTCATGGGAAATCCTGAAATGGATTTTTGGCATCATCTTATTCAAATTCCATATTTTACAGTGAAAATTTAACTGGCTATTCCTGAAATCACACATTTCTAGTAGTAGATCCAGTTTCAGAGTCTAAATCTGGTACACTGAGTCTACTACTTTGCTTTATTTGCTGATTCTTAAGAGACTTATCAGCTACTACCCTGATGGGGAAAACTACATGAGATTGAATCTTTAAAGTAATCGTATACTCTAGGGAAAGTGAGGGAGCACAGGAAAAAGGGAAAAAAAGAGGTGTCAGGAATAAGCAATTTACTTCACAGTACTTACAAAGGTAGTTGCTTACATTAGTAGAACTGGTGAAATATTATCAAGAAGTTCCTTGCAAAAATACTTTTGAATATTGGTGTATAAAGTTTAAAGGGAGAGTGTAATTAGATCATAACCACTGATGAGAGATGATTTTAATTACAGCATTTGACACCACCTTATAGAGAGAAGGTTGTTTCTAAGGTTGTTGCAGGATGAAACTAGAGATGGCAACAAGGAAAGGTGAACCTAATGAGAATGAATAAACACTTAAGCAGAAAGAATTTAGTAGAGTTATTAAGCATGCATCAGAATTTTTAAATTAGGCATTGTATCTAGTCCAGGGAAAGATCTTTTTGCAATAAGAAAACAAACTGCCCCACTAATCTTAAAAGCAAAAAAGAAACTTAAGGGAAAATATCTATGTAATCTAGACTATATCCATGAAAACTGCCTCAAGAGGAATGATTCCATTTTTAATTCAGTTTCTTCATACAACTTAGAAGTAACAATCAGTTCAGATTCATACTTCCAGGAATGAAGTTTGAAGTCTCAATTCACTTTAGGAAAGTTAGCACTTGGTGGTTATTTTGAACTTTTTGATAGTTATTTTGGAGGATTTATTAAAGTGGGCAGAGATTTAAGAAAATGGGATCAAATATGAAAGTATTATTTCTAGGTAAAAGTTATAACAACCTGAATTAAAGTGGTGCTTATTTGATTGGAGATGAGGGAACATATACAAAAGATACTTATAACTAAAAATAGCAAGATATGGCAACATATTGTATGTTGTGTGGCATATGGTTGAAGGGTCCAGAATAAAACCAAGGATGTGAGTTTGGGTATCTTGGAGATAGTTATATCCTTGACAGTAACAGTAAAGGTAGGAAATGGAAATGTTTGTGGGAAAAGAGAATGAGTACTCTTTTTTTTTTTTTTTTTTTTTTTTTTTAGTTTGAGATGTTTATAGAACATATAGTTAGAGAAGTCATAAAAGTATAATAAAAAACTGAAATCCTGGAGAGATACTAGGGATGGGTATATGTATTTGAGAATTACCTGTATAGATATAATTGAACCTATATAAGCACTTGCCAAGTGAGCAAATATAAGGGAAAAAAAAAAGAAGAGAATGAAGGCTCATCAGAAGTTACTTATAGTTTAGTAAGCTCTTATGGAAAAAAAGATCCAACAGAGTCTGAAGAATCTTTAGACTTGTAGAAAGAGACTCAAGAGAGCAATGATGTGAAAATTCAGAAAGGAGAAAGCATTTTTTAAATTAATCTTTGATTTTTTGTTATAAATCTACATTCATTTTTTATATATTTCTATGAGTCACACATATTGGGAGAGGAAAATCAGAACAAAAAGGAAAAACCATGAGAGAGAAAACAAAATAAAATGTGAAAATAGTATGCTTCAAACTGCATACAGGTTTTCTATTTGTGTTGTTTTTTGTTTTGCTTTGTTTTGTTTTTAGGAGATAGCATGTTAGAGGAGAAAGTGTTCAACAATGCCAAATGCTGAATCAAGGTTAAGAAGAATACAAATTGAAAAGAGGTTATTAGATTTGGTGTTTAAGAGACCATGAAAACTTTGGAGAGTGTAATTTCCCTTCTCTTATATAGTCAGAAGACTGGTTTAGAGGGAGTAGATCACAGGAGGAGAAAAAGTAGAGGAGAGCCAAGCAGATGACTTTTGATGAACATGAGAAATCTTTCAATAAAACATACAAATATATGCATATGTTCTAGAGAAAGTATACCTATTGTTCTTCAATAAGTTATTTTCATTATATATGGAGATTATACTTCTATTCCTAATAGCCTAACTCTATACATCTTTTCTCTCCCATGAACTTGAACTCTCTTCATCTCACTTCTGCATATATGTTCTTTTCCTGGCTATAGAATATGTGATTTTTATAAGAAATTATCAAAGATAATTTCCTAACGAGAATATATATTATAATTAAACAATTTTCATTGTTCAAATGTGTATATCTGTCTTTGAGTTACTATTTCCTCAATAACATCAAACTTCACTTTAATTTTTCAAGCTTTGCACATTTATATTCCTCTTTACAAAGAGAGAACTGCAAAAATGAGTCACTGGGTACCATCTTCTAAGATATATGGTTTCTAGCATACAAAATTGGTGGAATGTCTTTCAGGAAATCATATGTCCAATAATAAACTAAGGAAGGAGTAAGAAATCCAATTTTTTTTAGAATAATTTATAACCAAATTTGCCTTGCTTTTCATACCACCATGGGAAAGAAATATTCCTTCCTGGTTTGTGAATAAACTCAAAGCAGAGGGTTAATTTTCTTTTTTTTTGTTTTAAACGTAATGCCTTGTATATCGGAGGTATTTAATAAATATTTTATTGAATTAATACTGTGCAGCAATCCCCTCTCTACTGGACAAGATTAATTTTGCTATACTATAATTCTATGTTGTTGTTGTTTTTGTTTTTATTAATGAAGGAATGTACAAATTCACCTTATTTGCAATTGGACTAGTATAGCATAAATAAGCCACATATTTTCAAAGTTTTCAAATTGTATTATAAATGCATTGAGCAAGACAAAGAACATTCAAAGATCTTTCAGCTAAAGCAAAGAGTTTTGAGTTTATTGTGCCAAATTATTCAGCTTTATGCCACAGGCTTCTTATAATAAAGAGGTCATATTTCAAAAACAAGACAATTTTACATGGAAATAGATCCAGGAAGCCAAATAATGGATTTGATTTTCTGTAAAGTGAGGTGATATCAACCTAGGAACTATTTGAATAACACTAACTAGTGTCTGTCAAATAATCTCTAGGCATTTCATGTCTCCCTTCTTCCTTCTTCCTGAAATGCATTGCATTGCTTTATTAGTATAGTGAAGTTTTCAACAACATAGGTAATATCTGGTAGTTTTCCATGGGCAGTGAGTATTTTGCTGTTGTGTGCAAAGTTGAAGCAGATAACATCAAATAATAAATGATTTAAGTAGTTATGGCAACAACTGTAAGAGCTAGAAACAGCTAAAATGAACCACATTGTCATTATAAGTTATAACTCTACCCCAGAGAAATAACATAAACACTGTGTTGCAAATAAATTGGATGTCAGTCCGCCTTCCTCTTCTCCCCTATCAATCCATTACCTATGATCTTATTTTATCAGTTATATTTTCTGCAAAAAAGCTCACTTTATGTTCTTTCCCTTTTCCCATCCATCTGCCTTTTTTTCCAGAATTTGATAAGACATAACTTTGAGGTAGCAGAACAACTTATTTGGAAACTACATCACAAAAAAGGAAAAGCATCTGTTGTGTAAATTTCCCAGGATGTTTATCACATTTGAAGTCAAGATCAAGTTGTCAGATTGCTAACCAAAGCATTTTAAAGTAAGAAAATTCCCCCTTGTTAGTATCATCACATTTTCATACAGATATCACTTATCAGCAACTGTTAAGTGTCTTACAATATTTCCCTTCAAATATTTTTTTTTTTCGAAACATGAATTTAAAATCGTATAATGCACAGTGTAACTTGTTAAAGCTAATTATATCATAGAAGTTCCTTTTCATTGACTAGGAAATTGATCCTTAAATCTTTGCATCTCTCTCTCTGCCTCTCTTTCTCTCTGACTTTTTCTCTCTCTCTTACTCTCTGTCTCTGTGTCTGTCTCTGTCTCTATCTGTCTGTCTGTCTGTCTCTCCATATATATATATATATATATATATATATATATATATATATATATATATATATATATGTATGTATGTATACATGGAATCTTTAAAATAAATGTTGCTATTGATCTACTAAACTCAGATTTCTCAGTTGGAATTTTAAATCTGTCTATTAGTATAATAGTTTTAAGTAAATTGGGTTCTCATAAAAAGTTTCAAATTAAAATTCCTACAGATAGAAATACTGTTTTTCCAAAGAGTAAATCCAGCACAGTAATGAATGCTTCCTTAGACTCTTGAACCAGTGCCCTTTTTCTGAACTCATTTTTTTATAGGATGAAAGAACTTCACCTTTCTTCTGGGAATACTAATACTGACAAGGAGAATTAGGAACTTTTCCCCTTCGTGATCTCCAGGGAGTGACTGCTCTCTCCTAGTTACATTAGAGGTGAGAGCCAGTTGGTAGGCATATTTAATCACAAGCCCCATCAGAATCATCTTCAGGGAACTGAGCTATTCTAAACCTTCCTCTCTTTAAGCTTTTAAACAGTCTACCTGACTTTACCTGGTGTTAGAGGATTGTGACATTGGATCTTACTTCTGATGTATTGAGCCATAATACAATATATTTTTTAAATAGTTCAGTAAAAAACATAGAGACACACAGATACAACAAACCACTTTAAAAGCTTTTTTTAATGTTAAACCTGGATCCCCTGCAGAGATCATGCACTAGGAGTTTCACAACAAACTATCTTTTCCTATCATTTGATTTGAAATAGGGCCATTCTTAGTAAAAATAATTGCTTCTATTTTATAGTGCTTTGAGTTTTCATGACATTTTATAAACATCTCATTTTATGTTTTATGTTTTTCACTTGTGTAAAAAGAGAAAAAATTTAATTTAGAAGGTTCTTGAATTGTCTCTTATCAGATAATTTTCAAAGATTTGATTCCATTAAATATTTTGACTTGAGTTTACTTTTTAAGGAGATCATGATTGCTCTATAATTGAAAAAAAATTATGAAAATAAAATGTATTCAGAAGTTCTTTCCAAATGCAAAATTAGTACTTAAATCTAAACTTATTTTTATACTTTTAAAGGAAACACAATCTAGTCATTACCAATTGGTCTCAAACTTGTTATATTTGATTATATATATATATATATATATATATATATATATATATATATATATATATATATATATATACATATATATATGTATATATATATACACTCATTAAAATTTCAGGAAGACAGAGCTTGTATGAATCTATTTAGATAAACATAATAATTAAGGTAAAAAGCATGATGAAAAACTCAGCCAGAATTGGTATTGCTGATTGTACAAGAATTCTACCTATACTGTCCTTATGACTCTGGTAATTCAATTAGCCTCCAGTGCTCCAGGCAACTAAGAATTTAAGTAGAAAGAAAGTGCTGAACTACAATGGTAGATGTTTCTTTACCTGAAAGTTCTTTATACTAATGAAGTCACAAGTCAAATAACTATCTCTAAAATAGTGGGGAGAGAAAGAAAAATGAATGACCCTGATGGAAATGGGAAGGGAGGAAAGAGGTAATAACGCATCAGAAAAGTATGTTTACCTGGAAAGTTTTGGATAAAATTGACAAATATTACAAAACTTAAAATGCTTTTTAAATAAAAGAAGGAATGAAATTTAAACTAATACAGGGTATTAAGCAGTGAAGGCCAATTTACCTAATTCTTTGTTTTTGTGGTAGAATGTCATATGATTTAAAATTTATATTTACTAAATGTAGACATTGTCCCAGGTCATTAGTTTGTTGAGGTAAGGAGCTGAAAGCTGGGAAGTAGCTTAACAACCTGGTAAGAATTGAAACATTCTAGTACAATTAAAATCTATTGAACAAGATTTTTTGTTTGTTTGTTTGCTCTAACTAAATGAATCCTTTATCTTGAACATAACCTTCTGGGAAGAAGAAAATGTGGTTTATCTCATTTGCCATAGTTCTCAACACATAGCAGAGACCTAGAGCTTTGGGATTCTAATAAGCATGGCCATTTAAATAGACATTGTAAGTATAGTTTGAGTCACTTTTGACTAAAGTCAAATTTAAACTGAATATTGTCTTATACATACAGCCTATTATATACTACGCTAATGCATTAAAGCTAAGGAAATATTTTTCTTATCTGGGCAACCTCAGTTAAACTGAGATCATAGCTTAAAATGGTTTAGATGTTCCATTTCATCTATATCCTGTCACTGGATCCAGATGGCTCTGAAGGAGAAAGTGAGGCAGGTGACCTTGCCCAGCCCTCTCTCACTTAAATCCAATTCACTTGCATGTCTTGGTATCACCTTCTTGATGTTTTGGGAGATGGAACAGCAACACTCTATATCTTTCTATATATGCAATTATCTGGCATATCTCCTTAGGAGATGCAGGGTGAAAGGAACAAAAGGGAAAACTAAGGAGGGCCCCAAAGACCCAGATCAGAAACAAATCCAGAACAGATCAGTTTGGGCAAAATAGACATTCTGTCAAAGCCAAAAAATTATTGTATGAACATAATACTACATTTTCCATATATATTGGGGAATTCTTTATTTTATAGGAACTGAATTGTCCTCCTCAGATTTTGCTTACAGAAGTTATTACCTTCATTCTATTGTTATAAACCTGGGTTTATGTATGCTTTATGTTTCATCATTCTACATTTCTGTTAAATTGTTTGAAAAACCGAGGCTTCTAAGACACTTTAATATTTTAGTCTTGGAAAACTCAGAGTAACACTCTGAGCCATGTGACATATTTCTAAAGTTAATGAACTTAGAAATATTTTCCACAAGAATTTAAAACATTTATTAGTATAGAAGTAAATATTCAATAGCATTTGATATTTACTTACATCTGAATCATTAGTCACATTGCAAAAATCTTGCTGTACTATTTGGAATAGCATTTTGGAATAACAACAGTGATTTTATCAAAAATCAATATTAAATGACTATTTTGTTTTTGGTAATGTTGAGTTAGATTTTCCTCTTAGAGTTTTTTTTTTTTTTTTTTTTTTTTCCCCTCAGCTCTTTGCTTTCCATGATGGTTGGAAGATCTTCTCTTAATCTCTACTGTGTACTCTTTCTGAAAAAGCTTATATATTCATACTGTGTGTTACATAGCAATATTTTCTTGAAGGTGAACTCAGGCAAAGTCCTTCTGAGCAGCAGAGTTGGTTTCTGCTTATATGTGTTCAGGGGGTTGGGCACTGGTAGTAGTTTAGAATTATTATGTCTAGGCTAAACCTCTAGAGAACTGAGCTCATTAACTCAGTAATCTTTAAATACATAGGTGAGAAGAGGTATTAATACCATTTAAGATCTACAACTTCATAAGGAAGGTCAGTGACTTTTTTTCAAAGTCACAGGCAAAATAGCTGTTGAAGAACTTGTTGCAGAAACCAAGATGCCACATATCCAGTCCTCCAATTTAATTACTGATATGAAAACAAGTAGATGCAAGAAGAGTGCACCTTTAGAGCCCTCAAAAAGAAGTGGAATATGTTAAGACTTCTATTGCAATTGGGCCCTGTTCACATTAATAAGCCACAGTAACCTAAATCTATGATGATATAAATCAGTTTTAAAGTATAGTCATTGTCAAAAATATGGATAGAATTTGTTTAATTTGTTTTGTTTTGTTTTTGCATTATCTAAAGCTTGTTCAAAAATTGATCATTATATCCACTTAAAGTCTCAAGAAAGAAACATTTTAAGAAATATAAGATGAATTTTGATTATGCAAGATAATAGGATAATATTATGAAGTTATACCAATCTCTATCCTAGAGGACTCATTAAAATTTAGTCCTTTACCAGTCAACTTCTTCTTTGATTTCATGGTAAAAAGGCAGAGTAATAAAGAAAGGAAAGAAGATATTTTGATTTGATGGGAATTAGATTAATTTGCTCATGTTCTAAAAACTGATATAAGAGATTCTAAAAGCTTAAAGAATAATCCTTTATTGTGCCTCACCCCAAGTAGACTCTGAGAGAAATTTAATGGTACCCCTAAATTTTTATCTTATTAGCATGAAGGAAAAAATTCAATATAACACTTGTCCTTGAATAGCTTCTTATCAACTATTATGTAAAATGGATATCACTGTTTTAGATTTTCAAATGAATTCTGTAGGAACAGGATAGTTAAGAATCAAAGGAAGCAACACTGCTTCCTTTGTCATGAAGAGAGCTACATTTAGAGTCTCATTCTCATCCTGAGATGAAACTTTTACCTGAATCCTACTTCATTCTCAAGAACTGTTTTTTAATGATATGTCTGTTAGCCTCCTTGAAGAATACCTCTTAAAGTTAGAATAATATGCTAGACCTGTCTGTTTCTTATAGAAATTAATAAGGACTGTAGATCTCTCTTGTCTAAGGCATGACTTTTTTTTTGTACACTATCCCTCTTTTTAATTTTTAAAGATTAAAAAAAAAAAGAAAAAAAATCTGAACATGGTAAAAATGGGTTTAGTAAGAAAGAAGAATACCTTCATGAGAAGTTTGCATTTTATTTTTATGTGAAACAAAAAGTGATATTATGATGGTAAATATTATGTTCTATAGGAACTTGGAAACTTGATTCTATTTCAGAGTGCTATAGAAAGTAATTTGTACAACTCCCTACATGGGGACAGATAAGCCCTTTAAATACTTTAACAGAGAGGATAAGCATATCAATTTACCAACATTAATTTCATAAATCTAAGGCTTACATGCCAGGTATTTTGCTTAATGCTTGAGATTCATGTGCACAAATAAAAATGCCTTTCCTTAAAGAGTTTATATTTTATATAGGGGAATAAAATAACCATGCACACATATTTGTAGTTGTGCAGTTGTCTTTCAGTTGAATCCAATTTTTCATGACCCCATTTGGAGTTTTCTTGGCAAAGATACCACAGTAGTTTGCAATTACCTTGTCCAGTTCATCATATAGATGAGAAAACAGAAACAAACAGGGATAAGCAACTTGACCAACTCACACAGTTAATAAGTATTCTAGGCAAGGTTTGAATTCAGAAAGATGATTCTTCCTGACTCCACAATGAGCACGCTATCCATGGTACCTTGTAGCTCCTCCTGTAGATAGATATATGGATAGACAGACAGACAGATAGACAGATATTATGCATATATATATGCATGTATATGTATATACATAACAATTACACATGTAATTGTGTATATCCATATATGTATGTGATTCTATCATTCCAAAGAAAAAGAACAAGAAAGAAAAATAGTTGTCTGATGAGTCTTTAGCAATAACTAAGGGATGGCGAAAAAAGAAAGTAAAAGAGAAAAAAAACAAAGAAAAATATATAGTCAACTGGTTACAGAACAAGGTCAGTGACAAACACTATTCAAGTTACTGAATAATTATGTTAAAATTATTGAACAATTGTACTTATTTCACATTCCAGAAAGATTATGTTTAGATTCTACAAAGTAGACTTCAGAAACATGTGAACTAAGAATTCCTGGAAAATCAGTGCTGCTTTCAAAGAGGAAGAAGACCCAGGAGCCAAATTGTCAACATTTACCAGATTATGGAAAATCAAAGGAGTTCCAGAAAACCATCTTCTGTTTTACTGACTACTCCAAAGCCTTTGACTTTGTGGATCATAACAAAATGTTCTATGATATAATAAATGGAAGTACCAAATCATCTTACTAGTCTCCTGAGGAATCTGTATATGGGTCAAGAAGCAAATGGTAGAACCAAATTTGAAACAATTAATCAGTTTAAAATTGTATAGGAAGGACAATATACTACATTGTCACCTTGTTTATTTATATGCAGGTTATAGCACATGACATGCTAGGGTAGATGAAACAAAAAACAGCATTCAGATTGCTGGGAGAAATATCAACAAAGTTATGCAGGTGATACCACATTTTAATAGCAGAAAGTGAAAAAGACTTAAGAATTCTCTTTGTGAGGATGAGAGAAGAGAGTCTAAAAGCTTATTTTAAAATGTAAAAACAACAACAAACAAAACACTAAAATCTTGACAAATGATCTCATCACTTCCTGACAAATAAAGGAAAAAGAAATGGAGGCAATGTCAGATTTTATATTCTTGACTTAAAGATCACTGCAGATAGCTACTGAAGCCATGAAATTGAAAGACAATTGCTCCTTGGAAGAAAAGTTATGGCAAATCTGGACAGCATAATAAAAAGGAGAAACATCATCATGCTGACAAAGGTCTATTTAGTCAAAGCTATGGTTTTTCCAGTAGTCTCATATGACTATAAGAATTGGACAATGTGGAAAGCTGAGTACCACAGAATTGATACTTTTTAATTGTAGATTTTTGAGACTCTTTTGAATGCCAAAGACATCAAATTAGTCACTGGTTAAATAGATTAATTTAGACTATTCACTGGAAAGTCAAATATTGAAGCTGAAGTTTAAATATTTGGTTACATAATTATAAGACAATACTCATTGGAAAAGACTCTAATGTTGGGAATGATTCAAGGAAAAAAGAAAAGGGGAAAACAGAGACTATAGATTATATCGTGGAAACAATGAGCAAGCTTGGACAGACTTCTGGAGAAAGTAGAGGACTAATTAGAAATATCTAACATGCTATGGTCTTTGTGGTCACATAGATTGAGATATGGCTGAATGATTGGATAACAAAAATTGAATATGTATACATACAAACTTGTGTCTGTGTATACAAACGTAAAGATAAAGACAGGGTAATTTTGATGGGAAACAGCAGAAATTGAGGAGATTAAAAAAGGAACAAGTAGAAGATTCTCAAATCAGTTAGCATTTATTAAAAGATTGATTTTCACTATGCTTATTAGCTAGCTCCCTCAGCAAATATGAAGCTGAGAACAAAGTAGATGTATGAGGAAAGGCAGTTCCAAGACTCCTTCAATCAGGGTAGCATTATACAATACATCATGGAAACTTTATATTTCTCCTGTGAAAGAGAATTTCAACGAAGACTTATGATTTCTTTTTTGTCAAATGTAGTTTCTAATCTTGAACATATTTTCTCCTGGATTCTGCATGTTCTAGTCAGAGTTTCATAGAATGTTTTGTTCCAATATTTCTTATTTTGGTAAATACTTCTTTTAAAATGCTAATTAATTCTACCTGATTAAATGCTATTAAGTGATAAGCCAGCAAGGGGACACATAATTTGGGTCTTGTGAGCTGCTGCAATAGAAATCTTGAATTATTATGACCAAGATGTAGTTGTGGGAATTCAGGAAGGAATATAAAACTTATAATTTCCATTCTATCCCTTCAGTGTTTTTAAGTGAAATGTGTGGGTAATTTTCATTTTTCTCACGTTAGCTAGAAGATCATGATGCTAGTTAATGAAAGAGTGTTACATTTCACAAAGCACCACCCTGTGAGAGATATGTAATCATTTTATATCTGTTTTACATATGAGGAAATGGTTTTAGAGAAATGATTTGCCTAGGACCACACAATAAGCATATGAAGTATAATTTAAGCCCAGATCTTGCTGACTCCAAGTCTTAACCACTTTGATGAAAAGGTCAGATGTGAAGCAAACCACAGAGAGTTTATATTGTGGGAAAGAACAGTTGTCTAACAAATACATTTAAGTTGAGGGTCTACTTTAGTATAGTTTATGGGTGGATTCTAAAGAAGCTGACTCACAAAGTAACTAAATTAGTTCTGAAATCTCTTTGAAAAAAGTTGTAAATGATCAACTGATGCTGAGTGAAATGAATAGAACCAGAAGATCTCTGTACATTTCAATGCTGTATGAGGATGTATTCTGATGAAGTGGATATCTTCAACATAAAGAAGATCCAACTCACTTCCAGTTGATCAATGATGGACAGAAATAACTACACCCAGAGAAGGAACACTGGGAAGCGAATGTAAATTGTTATCACTAATGTCTATCTACCCAGGTTACTTATACCTTCGGAATCTAATACTTAACGTGCAACAAGAAAATGGTATTTACACACATATATTGTATCTGGGTTATATTGTAGCATATGTAAAATGTATGGGATTGCCTGTCATCGGGGGAGGGAGTGGAGCGAGGGGGAGGATAATTTGGAAAAATGAATACAAGGGATAATATTATAAAAAAAATTACTCATGCATATATACTGTGGAAAAAATTCTAAATAAAAAAAAAAGTTGTAAATGCATCATAAAGGAAAAAAAAGAGCTTTGAAGAATAAGCAGATACTAGAACAATGAAAAGGGAGCCCAATAGCTTCTTAGTACCTAAGTGGAGAAGCAGTCTAGCAGCAGATGGGTAAAACAAGTAGCTTAGAGGAAGATGGCAGTAGGTAATATTTACAATTCTGCAGGGAAGTAGCAAGTAGTAGTTTTCAAGGCAGAGAGGTGTTTCACCTATGGCACAAACTTTGGAGTACAACATCTCTAGGGAGGAACAGTATATTAAGACTGAACCATTATTTTGGAGATATAAATGTCTTAGAGACTTGAAAGAGAGATCTAGCTGATGTTGAGTCAGAAAGCTTTAGGGCTTTGGGTAATGCCCAATTAAGTAAGTACTTACTTGAAGAAAATGAAAATTTATGTTAGATGTGAGATGGAACCATAGCAGAAAATGTCAATGTTGAGTAAATGCCTTTCATCAATGAGACTAGTGAAAAAATAATACAAATTAATATGTCTCTCTAACTGCAAAGAGGATCATCCATGACATTTTTTTGAGGATCTACTTTGTTTTATAATTCAGTAGAAATGACAGGATCACAAGGAAGTAAGAAACCATGTTTTACTTCCCTTCCCTTCTGGAAAAAAAATGTGTGTATACATGTATATGTGTATATATATATATATATATATATATATATATATATATATATATATATATATATACATATATATATATATATATGTATATGTATACACATATATGTATATAAACATATTAGATATCTATCTACCTAATATGTGTGTGTTTATAAATTTGGAGCTGAAAAAGACCTCAAACTCATAAACATATATATATATATATATATATATATATATAATATATGTATGTAAATACATATATATATATACATATGTGCATTTATGTACATATGCATATTGATTTTCAGATGCTAAGACACCTTAAATGTCTCATAAAATGTCAGATTCTACGAAGTAATATATACAGAATGTTAACCCAGGTACTATGATCACAAATCCAAGCTCTGTTCTCTTTTCCTTGGTCTATGATGCCTTATAAATTTCAGACATTTATTAGTCTGTTAAGGAAAAAAAATACACACACACACACACACACACACACACATATATGTGTGTGTGTGTATATATATATATATATATATATATATATATATATATATATATATATATATATATATATATATATATATGAAAGATGCAACCAAGATGGTGAAGAAAAGTCAGGTAAGCTCTCTCTCAAACCTCTCCAAACATGTTTAAACAATGTCACAAAACAATCCTTGTAGTAGCAGAGTAGTAAATGCACTGTCCATAGATCACACCATCTTAGAAGAAGTTAAAACTTATAGATTCCCAAGGAGTATCTCTGAAAATAGCTGCACAAAACTACAGAAGCTTGGGACAGTGTTCCCTTCACTCTGAAATTATAGTACCATTTTAACAAAGAGTTAAAAAATCAAGAAATAGACAAGAAAAATGAGAAACATTGGGGCAAAAATCTGAACATAAAAAGTTACTATGGTAAAAAAAAAAGTGATTAAAACACAAACTCTGAAAAAGATAACGTCAAAGTTTTATATACAAAACCTCCAAGAAAAATATGAATTGGTTTCAGACCACAGAGGAGCTCAAAATTTTTTTTGAAAATCAAGAGAGATAAAAGAAAAATTGTGAAGTGAAACAAGAGTGAAAATCATGAAAAAATGAGAACAAGAAAATCATGAAAATCATACAACAATATCCAAAGAAAATAACATCTTAAAAACAGGTCACCCAAATGATAAAGGAGATAAAATTAGAATTAACCAAATGGAAGATAATGACATTATGAGAAATCAAGATACAATAAAACAAACCCAAAGAATGAAAAAAATACAAGACAATGTAAAATATTTCATTGGAAAAAACAACTGACCTATAAAATAGGTTCAGAAGAGATAATTTAAAAGTATTGATGTACCTGAAAGCCATGATTACCAAAAAAAAAAAAAAAAAAAAGAGCCTAGACATCATATTTCAAGAAATTATCAAGAAAATCGGTCTTAATATTCTAAAACAAGAGGGTAAAGTAGAAACTGAGAGAATCCGTCAATCACCTCCTAAAAGAGATCCCAAGATGAAAACTCCCAAGAATATTATAGCCAAACTTCAGAACTCCCAGCTCAAGGAAAAATATTAAAAGCATCTAGAAAGAAATAATTCAAGTATCATGTAGCCAAAGTCAAAATAATATGAGATTAAATAGCTTTTACATTAAAATATCAAAGGGTTTAAAATATGATATTCCAGAGGACAATGGAGTTTGGATAGTAAACTAGAATCACCTGCCAAGCATTTTTGATGAAAAGATCAGAGTTGAATAGAAAATTTGACTTTCAAATCCAACACTCAAGATAAACATAAAGAAGCAAATAGGAAAATAAGGGACTTTATACATACACATATGTATGTATGTATAAAGTCCCATATATATATATATATATATATATATATATGCTTATACCCTTTACATAACCTACAATGGGAAGATAATACTTGTAACTCATAAAAAGTTTCTCATTATTAAGGCAGATAGGTGTGTGTGTGTGTGTGTGTGTGTGTGTGTGTGTGTGTGTGTGTGTGTGTGTGTGTGTTGAGGGAGACAGAGAGACTGAGACGGAGAAAGAGAGAAACAGAGTCAGAGACAGACAGAAAGAAAGGCAAAGAGAGACAGACACAAACACATAGAGAAACAGAAAGATGCAAAGAAAGAGAGACAGAGACTATATAGTGTGATTTAGATATGAAGGGATGATATTGAGAAAATAAAATTAAGGCTTGAGAAAGAGGAATGCACTAGGAGAAAGAGGAAAGGAAAGCTAGAATGAGGGAAATTATTTCACATAAAAGAGGAAAGAAAAATATTTTATATAGTGGAGGGGAAGAATGAATAGAAGAGAGGGAATGAATCTTACTCTTATCAAAACTGTCTCAGAGACTGGAAAACCTAGACATTAAATTGGTTGAAGAAATCTATCTTACCCTATTAGGAAAGTAGGAAAGGAATGGAATATGAGAAAGGAGGAGGGAATAAGATAATAAAAGGTTGAGCAGATTTGGGAAGCTGGTAGTCAAAAGCTAAGCACCTTTAAGAATAAACCCAAGTGAAAGGAGAGAATAGAATTAATGGGGCAGGGAGTGAGGAATAGAATGAAGAGAAATACATTTAACAATAAGTGCGAAAAAATTTTAAAGCAAGTTTCTTTTATGGAGACCTCTTCTCAAATATTAGAGAACAATCAAATTTATAAAAATAAGTGTTATCATCCAATTGATAAATGAATAAATGATATGAAGTTTCAGATAAAGTAATCAAAGCTAAAAAATGGAAAAAAAATGCCCTTAATCTCCATTGAATGTCAAAATGCAAATAAAAACAATTCTGAGGTATTACTTCATACTTATTAGATTGACTACTGGGACATATGAGGAAAATTACAAGCGTTGGAAAAGATGTGGAAAAAATGGAACATTAATGCACTATTGATAAGAGTTATGAACTCATCCAACCATTCTTTAGAGAAATTTGGAACTATTTTAAAGACAAAAAGGCTTTAAAATCAGGCATGCCCTTTGACCTAGCAACACTAATGTTGGGGCTATATTAAAAAAAAACACACACAAATTCACAAAAAAGGGGGAGGACGTATTTGTATAAATGAAAAAGTGATGTGTGTGTGTGTGTGTGTGTATGTGTGTGTGCGTGTGTACACTGTAGGTCAAGGAAGTACAAAAGTTAATGAATTTCCTAAAAGCAAAACTCACTAATTAAGTGAGGAAAATTGCTTACTGAGGAAAATAAAAATTAGACTTGGAATTGAAGCTAATGACTTTATAAGAAATCAAGATACAATAAAGTAAAATTAAAAAAAAAAATGGAAAATATACAACCATGTAAAATATTTCATTGCAAAAACAGTTGACCTAATAAATAGATCCAGGAAAGATAATTTAAAAATTATTCTTCTACCTGAAAGTCATGAAAAAAAGAGCTTAAGACATCATCTTTCAAGAATTATCAAGGAAAACAGTTTTGATATTCTGGAACCAGAAGGTAAAATATAAGTTGAAACAACCCATCTATCATCTGCTGAAAAAGATCCCAAGGTGAAAACTCCCAGGAATATAATAGCCAAATTCTGGAACTCCCAGATCAAAGAGAAAATATTGCAAACACCCAGAAAGAAATAATTCAAGTGAGTGAAGAACAGTCAGAATAGCATAAGATATAGTAGCTTCTATATTAAGTGATTGGAGTGCTTGGTTAACATATTCCAGAAAACAAAGTTGTGATTACAACTAAGACTCACTTACCCAGAAAAACTGAATAATCATTCAGGAGAAAAAAGAAAAAAAATATATTCAATGAAACAAAGGACTTTTAATCTTAATGAAAAGACCAAGCTGAACAGAAAATTTGACTTCTAAATACAATACTAGAAAGAAGTATCAAAAGGTAAACAGGGAAAAAAGTCATAAGGGACTTAATAAGGCTTATTTGTTTATATTTCTACATTAATACGGCAATTAGAAGAATTATATATAGACAGAGGGGTCAGGTATAAATTGAATATATAGGGATAATATCTAAAAAACATAAAATTAAAGAGAGAGGAATGCACTGAGAGAAAGGGAAAGGGAGAAACGGAATAATGTAAATTATCTGCTATAAAAGAGGCATGAAAAAGATTTTTACAGTAGAGAGGAAAGAAGGATGGGAAATGAGGAAATGAATCTTATTCTCATCAGCATGGTTATAGAAATCCATCTTAATCTGCAAGAATTTAGGAGAGAAAGGGGAGTAATAAAAGGGAGGGTATGGTCAGAAGCAATATACTTTTAAGAAAACACAGGGTGAAAGGAGAGAATAGAATAAATGGGTACATACAATCAGAAACAGTAATTGAGAAAATAATTTTGAAACAATATTCTCTGATGAGGGTCTCATTTTTCAAATGCATATGGAACATATTCAGATTAAAAACAAATAAAGACCATTTCCTAATTCATAACTGATCAAATGAACAATTTTCTAATGAACTAATCAAGCTATTTATAGTTACACTTTAAAAAATATTCTAATTTACCGTAGATTCGGAAATAGAAATTAAAACAATGCTAAGGTGCTACCTCATACCTATTAGATTAGGTAATTGGCCACAAAAGGAAAATGACACATGGAGAGAATATGAGAAAAATTAGACATTAATGATTATATTGTGGTAAAATTGTGAACTGATTCAACTTTTCTGTAGAGCAATGTATCCAAAAGGCTACAAAATTATGCATACACTTTGATGTAAAATAGCACTATTAGACATGTGTCTGAAAAGAGATTAAAAAAAAAAAGAAAAATGAACCGTATAAACAAAAATATTCATTGCAGTTCTTTCCTCAACTCTTGGAAATTGAGGAGATGTCTATCAATTGGAGAATGACTGAATAAATTGTGGTATGTGATAATGATAGATTACAATTGTTTTGTGTGAATAACTTTGCTATATTCAACAATACCATGATTTGAAATTACTCTGAGGGACTTATGATGAAAATGCTATGCACACTTAGAGAAAGAACTGATTGTGTCTGAATACATATTAAATACATTTAAAAAAAAAACTTTTTTGAGGCAGAGGAGATTTGTTTTCTTTCAGTACATAACTTTTATGGAAATGTTTTGCATATCTTCACATATGCCTTCTCAGTGGGGTGAGGGGGATAGACAGGAAGGAAGGGAGAGAATCTAGAACTCAAAGTTTTAAAAACAAATGTTAGTTTGTTTTTGTTTTTTTTTTGTTTTTGTTTTTGTTTTTGTTTTTTACATATAATGGGAAAATAAAATATTAAATGAAAAAGAGAAGAATAAAAACCTATGCATTTATGACATTCACTAAAATAGAATAAATTTATTTGACTTATCCTATGATTGATATAATTCCCATACATTTTAAAATACAATTTCTTCTAATTCTGATGTTCACTATATTTATTTTGATCAGCTCTAAATAGAGAATGAAAAAGTAAACATAATTCTTTCCTCTGATAGCAAATTATAATAATATTAATAAAGACTTGTCTTAAGTGTTGCTTATTACATAAAGTTTCTTTCTTAAAATTCAACCAGATTTATAACTGCTTGGAAAGCCCTGCTGCTGTATCACTTTTCTGATGCCATACATTATTTATGAATCAGCATTTTTGATGTAAGACTGAGATTATGGAATTGTTTGAACATCACACACTAATTAGTCCCACACCACTGCAAATTATTTATTTTGAACACTTGCTGTGTTACTCATTTGAAATCTTACTTAGGCAGTTGAAAAGTCACATTCCACATTTGTGTTTTGGCAGGTTTGAGATAAAGTTCAATATTCATTAACATTTGTTCATGGCATGTAATCAAAAATTTCATTCATTGTAATCACTACCGTTTCAAGCTAATTTCTTCAAAATTGTCCATTGTGTTAAAACACAAAGTTGACAACAATTCTATGTGCTCAATTGTGACTCCATGTTCATCAAAGATATCGAAATGGGAATTCATTTTTTTAACTACACTTGTCTTTTATATACTCAAATTCCTGCCAAGTAAGTTTTAAACTATTTTCTCTACAGACATAGTCTGTTATTTACACAAAATTTACTGTTTTCACTGTTTACTTGACAAATTATTCTTTTGCCAATATAACTAGACATTTCTTGTAAAAAATCCAAGAAATTCACAGCAGATGTCTTTTTTTTCCTCCACTACTCAGCCCCCAGTTTCTCCTTTATAACCCTCCCAAATATGAATAATTGCATTGTAATACTCTACATGCATTTGGCACTTTTATACTTTTCCATTATAAATCAACAATTTTCAAAAAATGAAATACATAGAATTTGAAAAATCTAATAGTTGAAAGTAAACAAAGACTTATTCTATTGATTTGAATATAAGCAACATCAGATGAAAAATCTGAGATTAGAAAATTTTCATATATATTTAACAATGCATGTATAAGTAATAAATAACCCTGTATTATTTTTGTTCTTATAATAACATTTCCTATATGATAGTTATATTGTGGTAGAATAGTAATTATACTAAAATAGTAATTACCTCTTATTCAAAATGACCCACATTTATAGAATTCAAAATGTATTAAATTATTGAAGTAAAATATATTAATATATTATACTTTAACTCAAATATCTGATAAATGTCTAATATTTAATATATTCCAAAAGCAAAACCAAATGTCAGTTCCCAATGGACATACAAATGCAGAAATAGTTCTCAAAAAGGCAAAAGCCTAAAATGCATGAATAACCATAAGAAAGATTGTTTTTCATCACATAAAGAGAAAAACAAATCAAAATAACCCTGAAATTATAATGAAATACCAAAAAAAGAGAAAAAAGGGTAATACCGTAAATGGTTCTTAGTAGAGGGATTATAGAGTAGTAAATAAATACTCTATTAACAATAAGCTATTTACTGATACAATTTTAATCATGAAAATTAATAAAAGAAATTAAAATAGAGTATTTGATCCAGATGTCCCACTGCTACACATATACACAAAAGAAAACAAACACAAAAAACATATTTCATAGTCACCAAACTATTCATACCAGCACCTTTTATAGTAATAAATCTTTTCAAACAAGTTATCTGAATAATTAAATAATAAATTGTGTTGCTATATCCTAAGAAAGATTGAGAAAGTATATTGGAACATTGGAAAATTGAGAAGTATAGGAAAACATATATGGACTAATGCATAGATTAGAGCAACTACCAAACCATTCTTCCTTTCCAACAGGAAACAATGAGACTCAAAGAACAGAGGTATGGTTGGAATAAAATGTGCGCCAAAGACTTCAATACACTATTTTTTTTTTCCTCAAACCAATCTTTCTTCAGAGTTTTAACCTTTATTATCATGGGTATTATTCCTTTCTACACTCAGGTTTAACTTGTCATTCTCTACACTAAGATGGAAATTCTTGTCATTTTTAACACTACAATGTTGTTTGAATTTTGCTCATTGTCTTTATACATAGAAATTATTTTTAAATGGGCTCTCATAACTTTCATATGGATTTTTGTCATAGGCTCCTAAATAATATTCTTCCTTTATTTCTGACATTTCTCTACATATTGAATAAATTTATTTCTGACATTTCTCTACATATTGAAAATAATTTTCCTAAATTTCTGAATTGAACAATCATATATTTCTCTCAATAAACTCCAATCATTCTATATTAACATTAAGATAAATTTTATTTCAAATTTACCTTGTATTTTTACATTTAAATTTTGTATGTGGGTTAGTGTGTGTATGCACATATAGGCATAGATTAAATTATTTTTAATGGATTAGAGTACACAATCAAAAACATTTGTAGACTATTGCTTTTTCCTTTGTATTTCCTGTGCCATACATAATAGGTATTTAGTAATATTTAGTAATTAATTGTTGATTAAATGAATTATATTAGTGATATCACAGGAATTAAATATGTAGTCTCTTAGGCTTTTAGAAGCATGTGATTCATTTATGCTTACTATAAAATCAATTTCATTGTTTATAATCAAATTTCATCCATTTCTATAGTGATTTTTTTTCCCCAAAGGTACAACAAACTAACATTGTTTTCACTGTTACTTTTGAAATTTTTATTGCTGATTTGGAGTCATAGTCCCCTTTAGAATGCAATGAGAAATACTTTCCTACAAGTATACATTACATATATGTATCTGTATATTGCAGTTTATTTATAATAACATCATTCATAAATGTTTTCATGAAAAATGCAAGAAAATTCCAGCACAGCAAATTAGACACAAGAACAAATTTAAAATATGTGTCCTTGACCAACGCATATTTGCTGGACAAAAACAAGCTTCATTGATTTATGGAAAGGGGAATAATGACTTTATTAAAAGGCTTGTTCAAGCTCATTTTTCAAAATATACCTGAATATGTGATCATTTTCTCTTCTTGGTGATTTTTCAATGTACTGGAGTTATACTAGGAAGCAGATATCCTTTCTCAATCTCATTAAAGTCACAGCAACCATTATAGCACTTTCATTAGGAAACAAAAGCCAGAAGATGAAAATTCTCAAACTAAAGCAAAGATAGACGAGAAATAGTATTAGGAGCACTGTTTCAATCAAAAAATATAATCAAATCTTCAGCTTGACAGTGATTCACACCATTAAAGAACAATACAATACCCTGGTTTAAAATGAAATGTTATTCATTTTAGGGGAAACTGAGGTGATATTGATTTCCTCAAAAATTACAAACTCAAAGAGTAATAGTAATTTTTAATATTTCCTGAATTCATTAGACAGATGCCTATATTGCATTATAGTTGACCTTTCCTTACAAAACTGATGGGACAGAATTGCTGCAATGGCAAGGGGACAGTGGAAGGGATTGAGAAATAGGTTATATACAAAATAGCACATGTAAAAGTGTTTCTTCAAAGAAATATGATGTTTCTATTGTTTGTTTTCCTTTTTGGGGTACCAAAATCCCATGTCTGTAGTGGCAGTAATGATAGTTTCAGAACTGAGACTGATGTGTTGAGATAGCTAGATATTTGAACTGTTTCAATTAAATTAAAGACCAATGTAAATGCCACCACATGCATAAAGCCTTTCTTTTATTCAACAGTTGATAACAACTTTCACCTTCTGATTCCTCATAGACTTTTCTTTTATACCTCTCTAACTTAACAATGGAGTATTTTATATTATAGCAATGTTGTGCTGATTCCCATATAAAACTGTATACCCCAACAGGAAAGGTACTATATCTTATCTAAGTCTTGGTCCTCTATGTACCTTTCCATTTCCTTTTGGTCTGCTAAAATTTTAACTTGAAAAGATTCTTCTTTTACAAAATTCAAATTCATCCACTGTCCCCAGAAACATTTGAGTGTTAAGAAGGTGTGTTTCAGGAGCTGGAAGCATTGGGGGGGGTGAGGGAAGGGGTACAGAAGAGAATAAGTATACAATACCTATCATGTACCCAGAATTATTCTAAATGCTATTTATAAATATCATATTTGATCCTCCTACCAACCTTGTAACACAGATGCTATTATTATCCTGATGTAATAGTTGATAATACTGTGAAAAATGAAGAATAAATGATGCACTTAGGGACTGGATTTGAATTCAGATCTTTCTGATATCAGAGAGAAAGCGTCTTGGGTCACTGAAGGTGCTATATAATCTCATATATACCTGCTAATCAACCATAAGGAAAACTCATTTTCCATCTACAATTTTTTACAAGAAAAACATTATGTAGAGATGACTCACTCAATATATCTGCTATATCATTATGTGTGAAATAGGAATTCTTCACTCATTTGGTTTTCCTGATACAGAATGCCAAGTGGCTGATTTCTTTTGAAAGACCAAAGATTCCTTTTAAGAAGTTATATAATGTTGTTTTCCAAGAGTTCTGCTATGTTGTCTTATCCACATATGTGGATAACCCTGAGTAATTGACCAGACTAGAAAAAAGTTTCCATAGGTTCAAATAGCTGTTGTAATATAGTAATGACAAAATTATTTTTAAAACATTATTTTCCCAGTTATATGTAAAATTGTTTACATGTTTTTAAAACTTTGAATTCCAGATTCTCTCCCTTCCTTCCTCCCCACTCCCTGCACTGAGAAGGCACTTATGAAGTTATAGAAAACATTTCTATAAAAAGTCATATTGTGAAAGAAAATATAGATTTCCTTTCCAAAAAAAAAACCCTCAAGAAAAATAAAGTTTAAAAAGTATGCTTCAATCTATATTAAGACATAATCAGTTTTTTTTTTCTGGATATGGATAACATTTTTCATCATAAGTCCTTTGTAGTGGCCTTGAATATTGCTGAGAATAGCAAAGTTATTCGCAATAGCTCATCCCACATCATTGCTATTACTTTGAAAACAGTATGCTTCACTTTGCATTAGCTCATAGAGGACTTTCCAGGATTTTGTGAGGGCATCCTAATTACCATTTCTTATAGAAAAATAGGACTCCATCATAATTGCACATTATTCAGCCTTTCCTCAATTAATGAGCATCCCACAATTTCTAATTCTTAGCCGTGAGAAAAATGGCTAATAGAAACACTTTTGTACATATAGGTCCTTCCTTATCACCTTTTAAAATGTCTTTTGGTATACAAGATGCTTAGTTGTAGTATTGTTAGGTCAAAAGGTATGCATGTTTTAGAGCCTTTTGGGAATAGAACATATATCTTTTGATCATTTATCAATTGTGAAATGGCTCTCTTTTAATATAAATTTGACTCAGTTCCCTGTACATTTGAAAGATGAGGTATATCTCACTGAAATTTGCTTCAAATTTATTTTCACTATTACTATTACTAACTGTATTTTCCTTCCATTTATTATAGTTTCTATCTTTCCTTCCACATTCTCCCTCCTCAAAAGAGTTTTGTTTCTGACCACTCCCTCTACCAAGATGACCTTTTTTCTATTATCCTACCCTTTTCTTGTTTACCCTTTCGCTCCTCTTTTCCTGCATTATGTTGCCTATATTGAGTGTTTATGCTATTTATCTCCTTCCGTCCTTGCCTTCCCCTCCACTATAATATGTTTTTCTTGGTTCTTTTGTAGCAGATAATGTATGCCATTTCATCTGTCCCTTTTCCTTCCAATACATTCCTATCTTACCCTTGAATATTTTTAGTATTATTCCTTCATATTCAACTCACATATATGTCACATATATATATATATAAATATAATGTATTATGTATATATATATATATATATATATATATATATATATATATATATATATTTCTTCTAACTGCCCTAGATGAAAAGATTCTTCTAAGTTACAAGTATCACCTTCCTATGTAGGAATGCAATCAGATTAAATTTTTAATATTTAATATGAAGATAAACAAAGGGAAGAAAGATAAAAACATTCTGGAAAAAATAGCTTGGGAATAATAAATGAAAGGGATCAATGACATTGATTTCTTAGAAGCCAGACATCTAGATATCATGAATATTTCTCTTCAATATATATATATATATCTTTCATATCTTTCTTCAAGAGAATCCCCATGTAAAAGGTGATAGGAAGGTAAAAGAAACTACAAATAAAGTAAAAATGGGTATATGTTAACCTAGATTTGTAGACAAACATGGTTTTGATGCATACCATTATTATGACTATGTTAATTTTATTTAATTCAATTCTATATATACATATATATGTATATATATACGTATATATACATATATATATATACATATATATATACATATATATACACACACATATATACACACACATATATATATACACACATATATATATACATATATACATATACATACATACATACATATATATATATAATTTGTTTGTTTAATTGCCCACTATGTACAAGGGAATGTGCTACATTTTGTGGTGCAAAAATGTGTAATGCTGCAAATTTCTACAATGGAAAAGATAGACTTGCTAATGTTTACATTGCTTATAGTTCAATATCATAGAATCAACTCATAGATTTAAATCTGGCATTGATCTAGCTAGATCTTGTAGCAGACCTAGAGCCTGTATCCTGTTCAGGTTTGATATTGGGATGAAATGAGGCACTTGATATTACAAAAGAGTTAACCAAAGGAGGATTATTTTGCTGTAACACAGCAAGAAAAAAAATGGGACTTGCTTTCATCTGCAGGTCAAAGTAGATTAAATCCAATTCATTAAGTAGGCTGAATGTGGCTATGGGGAAGCTAATGACTCCATTTACATAGGATTTTTTGTAAACTTAGATGATCAGAAAACTACATTAAGTGAGGCATTCCCTATTGTTGAAAAATAGAGAATATTGATCCTGTCATAGAAGTTAGGTAACTAAACTTCATTTTATTTTTAATTTGAGAAAGTTAAGTATCAGATTTATTTGTTAAGAAACAAATAAATTGTCCAAGATCACATAACCAGTTAGAAAAAAAAGTGAGGTTTGAACTCCGGATCCCTAACTCTAAAGCACAATACACTTTCTACTACCTGACTTTACTTCTGATTGATAATTCTTTCTTTTAATATGTAATCTTTTTCTCAATGTGACTTGAACTAAATCATTTGAGAATTCTATAAATCCCTTCTTAAAAATAACTATAATTTAGTTAATCATAGAATAAAATCAAATAATTTACATAAACTTACTAATAATAAGCTTAAATACTTAAAATTGTCTTGATAAGATAAATTAACAATATGTTTTAACAAGTCAGAGTCCATATATAAAGTGTGGGGGAAAATTAGATGACCTTTCATGGTCTCTTTCATTTCTAAACATTATCTGACAAGCATATAACTGATTATAAATATGATATTCCTTTTAAAATCATGTATATGCAGTTAGAGAATTGATTTGTTAGTCCTAAGGTCAAAATTAACACAAAATTGGAAGGAAAGAAAAGGATAAAGTGACAAGGGACCATAAATGACTGTATTGTTTCTACAAGATAAAGAAACTTTATTGGTTTTTATCACTCGTTAGACAAACTAGGCAATGTAAAAACAAAAAGTCAAATTAAAATTTTTAAAGGACCCAGAAAATGTCCTTCCCAGCAAATACCCAATTCCCTTACTAAACACAGAGATATGGCAGTCAAAGAAAATACTGGCTTAGAATATAAATGGATTTGGAAAACACTGCATAAAAAGGAACACTATTATCTTATGAAATATTTAAAAATTCCTGGAGGAAAAAGGGCCCGGAGAAAGTTTTTGTGAGAAAAAATAAAACCAAATCATTGCAAGAATAAAATAAATATTTAATAAATAAAATTTAGAAATAAGAGGGGGAGAGAATATGATAAGTGGAGGTTTAGAAGAGTAGGTAGATTAATAGGAAGGGGACAAGATGTGTAGATTAATTAAAATGGGATAAAAAGGGAAGGAAACCATGGGGATAGAGAATAAGGGAGGGATTCTTGGAGTCGAGGGAGGCTAAGTAATAGGTAAGCTATAGGGTAGAGGTAAAGTAGAGGATTTAGCATAGAGAGGAAATACGAAAATCATAAACACAATAGCAATGATGAGAAATAGAATTTATTAGAAAAAAAAATGTAAGTGTAGATCTCATTGATCTGAGACAAAGTCAAAGTTAACAAAGATTCAATCAAAAGAGAACAATTTACATTATATGGCAGTCATGGTAATAGTGCTTTAGATGTATACATATACACATTTGTATGTATATATGCAGGGGCATATATGTATATGCAAACAGTGTATCCATATGCATGTATGTATGCATATGTGTGTGTATGCATGTATATCTGTCTTACCTGTAGCCTGCTGGATGGGGAAAAGAGGAAGAAAGGAGAAACAATAGTTAAGAATAAAGTAAAAACTGTATAGCAGAGAACAAAAGAAAACCTACAAGAAAGCAAAGATGGAAAGTTTTGTATACAATGTGTTCTATTATTATGTATGCCTTCTTGAAATGAAAATTTATTATCACATTTTTTGAATGATATTCGACATTCTCCTGTGCACATCGCTTTTTTTTTCAAAATGTATAAAGAATTGAGCCATATATACGTGTGTGTGTGTGTGTGTGTGTGTGTGTGTGTGTGTGTATTTGATATTGATATACAGTCAAAGGATATGAACAGGTAACTTTCAGAGGAAGAATTCAAAGCGGACAATTGTTATGAGATAAAAGAATGCTGCAAATCACTAAATAATTAGGGAAATGCAAATTAAAACAACTCAAGGTACTACCTACACCCACCAGATTATCCAAGATGATAGAAAATGAAAATGACAATAGTTGGAGTGGGATATGGTAAAATAGTACATTAATATACCACTGAATTCCAAATTATCTCCCTTCATCTCCGCCACCACAGATTGAGATGGAAAGCAATGTGATATCAAATATACATGTGAAATCAAGTAAAACATTTTCATATTAACAATATTTCTTTTAAAAGGTGAGAAATTAACTTTAATTTTACTCTGAGTTCATCCGTTCTGTCTCTGGTTGTAGAGAGTATTTTTTCATTATAAGTCCTATGGAATTGTTTTGGATCATTGCACTGATTTAAGTCATTCAGTTGATCATCCTTACAACAGTGCTGCTACTGTGCATAATTATCTTGCAGTTCTTCTCACTTCACTTTCCATATTAATCTTGCTATTTTCTTTTCTGAAATCATCTGCCTCAATCACTTCTCACACAATAAAACTCCACCAAAATGACATGTCCCAATTTGTTCAGATATTCCCATAAAGGCTTATCAATATTTTTGTACACATATATAGGTAATTTTCTTTTATCTTTGATGACATTGGGATTCCGAACAAGGAGTTCAATAACCCTTTGGACTATTATTCTCCGGAATGGTCGAATCAGTTCACCACTCCACCAACAATCCATGAATGGATCTATTTTCGCCTCATTTGATTCAAAGTATTATTTTAACATTGTTTGGATGACAATTTAAAGAGATTTCAGCTGAGTTTCTGTCTCTAATCCACTATCTTGATTCTGACCCCCAAAATTGTTCTTTTGTGGTAGCAAAGAATTGAAACATAAAGTGATTCCCATCATTTTGGGAAAGGATTAACAAGTTATGTTACATAGATATGACAGACTGACATTGTTCTGTAAGAAATGATGAAGAAGTGAAAAAAAATGGGGGTAATTTATGTGAACTAATGTAAAGCAAAGTAAGGAAGCTCATGTACGCAGAAGCAGCAATATTGTCAAGATAATCAACTGTGAAAGAAACCCCAAAATATTCATGTTTCCACCTGCAGATAGGAAACTTATGGACTTGGGAGTACAGAATGAAGCATTTATTTTCTTTCTTAATTTTTCTTGATTTATTTCAGAATATAATTATTTTGGAAATATTTTGTATATATTTCATTGTATACATAGTTGTTATCCTCTGTGTGTGTGTGTGTGTGTGTGTGTGTTTATGTGTATGTATATTTTACCATCCAATGGTTTGTGGAGAAATGGAGGCAAGGAGAGAATGTGCAACTAAATTAAAATTTTTAAAAATTGGAAAATAAGATCCTTGGATTTCTCTTCTTTGTAAAAAGTAGCCTTGCTTTCTTTTGAATTCAAGCGAAATATTTAGTTTTATACTTAATAAAAGAGCAGTTTTCTATAGTATGATAAAATATTTTATTATTTACAAATCTTAGTCATCTCTAAATTATAATGCCATACTTTTATATCATAATCTGAAGTGAATTGTAGATGAGTTATTAATTATTATAAAATTATTAATTATTATAAAATAATGTGACTAAGTAATTCATATCCCACATTCATTTTTATCTCCTCATCTTCATTCTCTGAGTTAAAATCATTCAATACATCACAAAAAGATGGGTAGAGGGGAAACATATTTTCACTCATTGTTTTATCAAAAGAAATAATGAACATCATTATCATCATCAACATTTATAAAATGATTTAAATTTTGCCATATGCTTTGTGAATATAATATCATTTTATCACAGCAATCCTGGGAATTAAGTTCTATAAGGTTTTAAAATTGTAAATATTTTAGAGGTTCAATCATAATTCCCAAATAATGCAGAAATCTTCTCTACAATGCATCTTACACAAAATTTAAGTATGTTTTTTTTACATTATTCCCATTATGCTTTTTTTTAAAATTCCCATTATGTTTTATCTTATTAGATTCAGCCCAGCACTTCATTCTACAAAATAGTCCACTGTGATTTAGAAAATTTGATTGAAAAAGTCTTTCTTTAAAGAAATGAAATATGCACATCTCTGTATTTCTATTCAATGGAACAAATTAAGTCATCTCATGTGGCATAGAACATGTCAAACCTTTTTGACAAATGACAACCCATCAAACATTTGGAGTTAAATTTGCAAATATTTGCACATAATGTATTAAGATTAAAAAGAAATCAAAACTCCCAAGCCCCCTTTTTTATCTGTTAAGAATTAGCTTGGATTTATTTATTTTTCTGGTTGATCCAGATTGATTCATCCTAAGGGCATTGAAGAGAGCAGTATCATAGCCAGATAGAAAAGTGACCATAATGATATTGTTCCTGGGATCCTGGGGATTGCCTCTCAAGACATCTTGAATCCTTTATTTGTCAAATATTATGCTTTATTGCCACAGTGAGGGAGATTTGAGCTCCCCAAGTGTATGCCAGGGAAGCACAAGCTATGCCTAATTGCGTCAATTCAAAATAACATTTATTATAGGTGCAAGAATTAAATGTATTAAACAAACAAGAAAAAAAAAACTTACCAAAACTTAGTGAAGTATACTTTACTACTACACATTAGATCGGTTACAAGATAATAGATTTTTTTGGTATTCTCTAAAATGAGCTCCATGAATTTATTTTGATTTCATGGATCTCTGGAATTCTTAGTTAAAATATTCATCTGCCCTAAGATCAAGAAAAAAGGAAATCCTTGTGTAACATCACCTTTGTTATCAGTGCTAAGGAAAGAAAATAGCAGCACACAAGGTGATTAAGAATAATAGAAGATAGCATTATTATCATTTCACAGAGGAAGGAAGTAAAGCAGAAAGAAATAAAGTGATTTACCTAGAGTAACAAAGATAGTAAGTATCTGAAGCATGATTCATGAATAACTTCAGTCTCACTGACTGAATTTCACACTTTATCTGCTATGCTAGTGAACTAATTCAACAATCTTGGCAGGTAGAAACTGGAGTTGTTATTATATCTAGTAATTTTATTTACTAAAATGATGTTTCCCCAGATGGGGCAACTGAGTTCCTTTAGGTTAGGTGACATTCTCATCATCAACTCAATTATTAAGTGTCTTGGGAAAGATGTGAACTTAGGCCTTCTTGTCTATAAGTCCAATTTCTATTCATACATTGTGTGTCACCAGATAAATATTTGGGGCATGGAATGAATATAGGTGCAAATAAGAATTTTGTAAACTAGATATTTGAATACTGAAAAGAGTTCAAAATCATTTCTGTGTTTTTTTTTTTTTAAAGTAAGGTTTTCTAAGATAGAACTTCCTCTATTTGAGAAGATATATACCTTCTTTCCATCTTATAGTCTCAGAGAAGAAGGAAAAGTTACACAATTTGACCCAAAGGTACTATGTCAGTATGAGGCAGGAATTAGATCTTTATTTTCCTTACTCATAGATGAGCTCTTTATCCATCTTCCATAGCTGCATCTTTTTTTTTAATTAAGTAAATGGAACAACACAATAAAGCACGTGCAATCTTTATTGTCAAGTAGCCAGAACAAAAAACAGATGTTCGTTCCCTAAGTGCCAGTTAACAAAGAATTTTGGGGTGATCAAATAAATGCTAAGCTTTTTTTCCCCACTATCTCCATGGCTTCCCCTTTACCTGAAAAATGGTTAAAACATGCATTTCTTCATATTTGAAATATGATAAATGATTATTTTCCCTCATGTTTGGGCTGTGGCTTTCCCTGTGAGATTTTAAAGAATGAAATGGCATTGGCTTCAATGAGTGTAAGCATCTTATACCAGTTCTATTTGCTATAACATTCTCATTTTGCATAAGGAGAACTCAATGTTGAAAGATTTTTGTTACTTATTCAGGGTCACAGGGATATTAATAGAATCTGGTTTTTCGATTTCAAGTTCATTTCTATTTCCACTATCGCATCTACCTCTCATTTCCCAAAATGTCTTCCACAAAGTTGTTTTTTTTTTTTTAATTTTCATTATGTATATTTGATGATTCATGAGTGAATTATAGAATGTTCAAGATTTCTTCAAAGTTCTCTTTAGTCACTCCTGAATTATCAAAGCTGGGGTTGGGTAATGGGGGTAGGATTGCAGTATAGAAGGCTTTTTGTCAAGAAATTTTTTGACATACACTGACACAAATTAAGTAGATGACAACATACTCATTCATTTTTATATTGAGGCAAGTAAGTAGTGCTGTGAATAGAATGCTAGGTCTGGAGGCAAAAGGACCTGAGTTCAAATCTAGTCTTTGACATTAATTGTCTGTATGACCTTGGACTAGTCATTTGATATTCACCTCAGTTTTCTCATCTCTAAAATGGGCATAATAATAGCACCTCCTTCCCAAGGTTCTTGTGAGGATCAAATGACATAATCTATATAAAGCACTTAGCAGAATGTCTGTCACCCCATAAAAATCATATAAGAATTAGATATTTTTGTTATTATGAATAAAAGTATAATACAGATCTGTCATGCATGTTACCTACTTTGTCATCATTTATGTCACTTCATAGTGTTAATAATGTCATTATGTGATAAAATATAAGATTAAGAAATTAGTGTGATTTGCCTGTACTTATTGCATTCAGAGTAACATTTTTTTAAAAAAGCTCCATCAAATATCTCTTTCCAAAATAATTATTTGTAAACCAGCATGTTGAAAAAGTAGAGCATTTTAAGTGTGACTTATTTTTAGAACAAATATTTGTCTTGGACAACATCAAAATAGTTTTTTTGGTAACATAGAAATAGGTTTGTATTTATCAAAGAGTCAATATATCTTTAGCACGATTTGGTCCCAGAGAAGCCTAATGGAGTGGATTTTCAAGTAGCCTAACATTTTCTATAACCATGAGAAAGTGAAAGGCATTTCTGAGCCGGAAGTTCTTTGGAGAACTTGGGACCTCTCCATACTAACACTTTATATGAAGCATAGAATTGTTGGTCTTTAATTAAAAATGGAGGGGCTAGTGTTGGCAGTTGGGGAACTTTGAAAGATCCAAACAAAAAGGTTTGGAGATTGAAAGCCTCTTCCTAAACAATTAGAGAAGCATTATTGAAAGAATGGCTCAGCAGTATCCAACACCAATTCAAAAAAAATATTTCTATTACAGATAATTCTCTGGGGTGGGGGTGCGGGGATTTTCTGTTATGCCAGAGTGACTATAAAGACTTCTATTGGAATGCCTTCAACAGATTTGGATTGGGGCCCTGTGTAGATAAGTAAACTGAAGTTCACAAGTTTATCTGCTATAATTCCAAATATATTGATGCTCTGAAAGTTGGATGAAATTTCATGAGAGCTGGCTTTGTAAAGAGATTTTCAAAACTTCTCAGAAGATATCTGCTAGAAGCACTGTATGAACAATGCTTAAGTTGAGATGCTCTGGTGCTCATATTGGTCAGATTAATATAAGGAATCACCTACCACATATAAAAAGTTCTAGAGACAGTTTAGCATACTAGATAAAGAGCAATAATCATAAATCTAATGTGTATAAATATCATGGTGTGAGTGAAGAGAGATCTAGTCTCAAAACTAAGAGTGCTTTTTAGTAACCAATTGATTGTAGTTTTATAGCTAACTCAGGTACAGTGGAGAGAGTGTTGGGTCTATAGTAAGGAAGAACTGAGTTCTAATCAGTCTCAGGGCTATATCATCTGTATGATCATAAGGAAATCACTTATCTCCCATTTGTTTTAACTATTAAATGGGCATTATAAATAAAATAAAATAAACACCCCAGGTTATTATGACGTTATTCCATGTCCCCATCAAAAAAAGGTTAAGCAGATTTACATTCAAATTTTTAGAAGAAATCAGTATTTGGCATAGGTAAATATTCTACAAATACAATGATGCAATGTCCTTTTTTATTTTTTCAACATATATTCAATGATGGCCTATCATATACTAGGAACTCTGCTAGGTAATAAGAATGCAAAAACAAAGAGGAGACAGCCTTTTCCACCCAATTAGATTTCTCTTGACATTATCCAGGTTGCCCCCAAAGAGCATAAAAATCAAGGCAGAAATGTTTAAATGTGCTATCTGAAATAAATTAGGCACCAGAATGGTAGTCCATAATGCAATATGAAGAGCAAACACTTTTAAGTGTCAACTACACTAAAATGGCAAAATGGATATGAAAAATCTCTTTGCAGGACTGTATGCTTAATTCATATCTTCATAGTCAGCCAAGGGGAACAAATTATTATTCTATCATAGGAAAAACATTAAAGAGATCATGTGCATGGATAGAATGACAAATAAATGTATAGACCAGGATACCACATAAATAATATTTATATTTTGATGTTAGCAAAGTACTTTCAAGACTCTATCAGGCAGCACAGCTTGTAAATTTTCTTTCTCAAAAGCTAATTAAGACTACAAGCTGATAATCAATGGGAAGCACAACAGGAGTTTATGGATGACAATATTAGAAATTTTATCTTGAAATAGTAAATATTACCACCCTATGAGGACCTAGCTTGTTAGTATGATAGTGGTTGGTGAAGTAGTCTCACCTCTAGGGAATGCTACATAATTATTTATATAATATATACAAAATAAATGCAAGGTAATTTGGGAGAAGGTGGGCACTAGGAATCTGGAGATCAGGAAAGGCTCCATGTAAAAGATGATGTTTCAAAACTTCAAAACTTAGCCCTGAAAGATTGTGGTGAAGGTGAGGAGGGAATAAATTACAGGCATAGAGGAAGGCCTGAAGGAAAGCACAGACATTAGAGATGGAATATGTCAAGGCAGGATTTGATTCTTATTTTCCTAAATTCAGACCTACCACTATATTCATGGTCACAGCAAATTGCTGAGTTTCTTTAGAATAGAGGAAAAAGTTAGATATAAGAATTTCTGTAGAGCAGGAGTGTCAAACTCAGAAATGAGGGATTCTAAACCATACACAAAAGATCCCTGGGGATATATTGATGTAGAAAACTACATATTAACATAAGCTAAGTTTTATTATATTTTAATTTGTTATGTATTCATCAATTTTATGTAAATTTATTCCTGATCTTGTATAAGTGTCCACAGGCCACAGGTTCCTCTACTTTAGAAACAGAAAAAGGAAATCTGTTTCAACTGAATAGATATTATTAATATAATAGAAAGCAATTGGTTGAAAGGAAAGAGAATCATCCTTAAAGATTATATAAAGACAAATCTCATACTAAGTTAGCTATACCAGAGAGATTGCCCTGGGAATTAATGATGGCTCTCTCAAAACTTAAATTTTTAAGCTTAAAGAAAATTACCTCAACTTTGGGACATGATAAAGAGAATTTTGGGCCATGTCTAAGTTAGTCTTACTGGATTGTTGGTCTCCTTTAAATCTAAGATTCTTTTGATTATATCAAATTGAAAAGTTTTTGTATAAACAAAGCTAATGCAGATAAGATTAGAAGGGAAGCAATAAACTGGGAAAACATTTTTACAGTCAAAGGTTCTGATAAAGGCCTCATTTCCAAAATATAGAGAGAATTGACTCTAATTTATAAGAAATCAAGCCATTCTCCAATTGACAAATGGTCAAAGGGTATGAAAAAAGCAATTCTCAGACGAAGAAATGGAAACTATTTCTAGCCATATGAAAAGATGCTCCAAGTCATTATTAATCAGAGAAATGAAAATTAAGACAACTTTGAGATACCACTATACACCTGTCAAATTGGCTAGAATGACAGGGAAAGATAATGCAGAATGTTGGAGGGGATGTGGGAAAACAGGGACACTGATACATTGTTGGTGGAATCGTGAATACATCCAGCCATTCTGGAGAGCAATTTAGAACTATGCTGAAAAAGTTATCAAACTGTGCATACCCTTTGATCCAGCAGTGTTACTACTGGGCTTATATCATAACCAAAGAGATTTTAAAGAAGGGAAAGGGACCTGTATGTGCAAGATTGTTTGTGATAGCCTTCTATGTAGTGGCCAGAAACTGGAAACTGAATGGATACCCATCTGGAGAACGGCTGAATAAATTGTGGTATATGACTATTATGGAATGTTATTGTTCTGTAAGAAACGACCAGCAGGATGATTTAAGAGAGGCATAGAGAGACTTACATGAACTGATGCTAAGTGAAATGAGCAGAACCAGGAGATTGTTGTATATTTCAAAAACAATACTATATGATGGTCAATTCTGATGGCCACCAATAGAGCAGTAATGAATTGAACCAGCTACACCCAGGGAAATAACTCTGGGAGATGACTATGAACCACTACATAGAATTCCCAATCCCTCTATTTTTGTCCACCTGCCTTTTTATTTCCTTCACAGGCTAATTGTACACTATTTCAAAGTCCGATTCTTTTTGTAAAGCAAAATAGCTGTTTGGACATGTATACCTATATTATATTTAATTTATAGTTTAACATATTTAACATGGTTTGGCCAATCTGTGATCTAAGGAAAGGGGTTGGGGGAGGAGGGGAAAAGTTGTAACAAAAGGTTTTTGCAATTGTTAATGCTGAAAAATTACCCATGCATATATCTTGTAAATAAAAAGCTATAATAAAAATAAATAGTACTTATTGAAACAGTATACTTTTTACCATAAACCACATATTTTCTTAATTTTTATCAGTGAACATCAAATCATCTAAATAATGGCTTGCATTTTTACTTGTTTAGAATTCCATATCCCTAAATTCCCTAAATCCTTATATGTAAATTAAATGTCTTTTGCTCTAACCTCATGATTTTAAATCATCTTTTGTCCAGAAAAGGAGCACTAGTATGCATTGTTATTGTATCACAATATATTATATACTGTTCATATGTGATGATGATAAAAGGGGGAGAGGGAAGTCTGATTTCATGCTCTTTATGTCATTTTGAAGAATAAAAGAAATAAGGAAAATGTAAAAGGTTGATCTCTGGAGCTTGTTAATTAGGAGCTAATTTGATGATGGAAAATAGAAATTATCATATTATTAGAGATTACCCTATTTGTTTTTAATACTGCATAGTGTATTCCATATACATTTGAGATAAGTTCATTAAACATCCATTTTAATTGGAAATGATAAATAACATGCAAATAAGACATATGCAGATGTGCTCAATACTGTTTACCATTTCTGTATAAGTAATTAAGAAGAAAATTTAGAATGATAATTATTTCCTATGCCTACAAATGTTTATCTTGCAATGAATTTCCCATTTGGTTTTGTCTGTTATTTTTGTTGACTATTTTATATCTTCAGTAAAGAAGATTTTGTAAAGATTTAATTTTCTCAGAAAGAAGACATTGGTATCCTGTAATCATTCACATAGCATAGTAATATCACTCCAGTGAAAAGGTACATTTTCAATATATTGTGAAAGATCCTTCAGACTACAGATTTAACCTTTTGTTTCTAAATTTCAAAGAGTGGGAAATTGAATCCTGTGTAGAATGAAATATGTCGATTAGTTGGCTGAGCCAACAGGAGGTTTCAGTATTTAGTTGTGCTGGGCACCTGATAATGTCATAATAAATTTTTTTTTCTTCCTTTTTGATTGCAGCTGTATAGCCATCCAATTTAAGTAAAAACAGTCAACACTGAGTATTGTTCATTTGGTCTCTATTTAATATCTGGCCAGGGGAAATCTGTTTTCTATGTGTGTGCAAAAAGCAAAGTCATTTGGCTTTGCAAAGAAAATGTCTAAGTGCCCCAAGCCAAAGATAAACAGGAAAATGACAAGGCTTCAGTATCATTCAATGCCATTTATGTCTTGGCTACAGCCTCACATTAAAAGTCAGCTAAATTATTGTCCAGTTTTAGTTCAGTGGTTGGAAATAAATTACTTGCACATCTCTTGTGAATTAACTTATCCCTATGCATACATATAAATCAAATAGAAAGGAAGGAAATTACCCCTCAAATGCTTACAGACCTATATTCTTCATTCATAATAACACACATTTCATCTACAGAAATTTAATAGTGTAGTACAGTTAATATGTTTCAAAGATGACCTTATAACATTCAAAATTATTAACTACACCAAATCTGTGCTGTGATTCTAGGCTGCCTGTTTCTCTGCAAGATGCCAAAACCATATGATAGGACAATATAGTACAAGAGAGCTAACTTCTTGAAGCATCTAAGATGTAAGCCTTTATCTGTTTTCAGATTTCCATTGCTTATTTTATTTTTGACTTTTGCTGACAAATGCATGAAGTAGAATATTAAAATTGTTTTATACTAGTAATATTATCTTCAACTGGAATTAAAATAGGGTTGGTTCAAAGAAATGTTTAATTGCTTTAAATTACTGCCTTGACTTTAAGGGCTATTGCTAGGGCCATTTAAAAATTATAACTATTTTAGAACTCTCCACATCCATATTTTTTCTTAAAAGGAAAAAAAAACTATTTAGGTAATAGCTTATGTTCTCATATGTTCCCCAGATTGTTTGTATGATCTTGGGCTATTCAAATACATGGGTTTAGTTGAGTTTGTTTTTTTTTTTTTTTTTTTTTTTTTAATACCATTTGCAACAAACTGTTGAAACTTGACCTTTCTGGACTTTAGTTCCTTAATTTGTAAAATGAGAGCATTGACCTAATTGACCTGAAAAAGTTTTGTTTTTGTATTTTTTTCCCAATCTAATGCTTCTTATTTTAGGGACAAACAGCTATATTTGCAGTTTTCTTTTTCTTTGTTTTTTATTTCCCCTGACTGAAGTGATATGGCATTCTGCTGGTATTAAGTGTTTCTTTTTTCTTCCAAACTATATTGGTGATGACATAAGATATTTTGCATCTATTTTAATTGGCTTTTTTAATTTAAAAATAATTGTAGATCATCCTCAATGGACTGGTTTCTTTAACAGTTTCCTAACAATTATGTCCAAAAAGAACTATGTTGTCTTAGAATGGGTAGTGGGTTCCTCACTCTTTAGAGGTATTAAACTCTAAAGAGTTTTACTTTTTGATAAAGTATAAGTTAAAGTAAATGATTTCTGAGATCCTTTAACTTTAATCCTTAAATTTAATAACTTTTTTCCATAAATTACAAACTAGGTTTTAAAAGAAACAATATACTTGTAACTACAAGTGTTCATTTTAAATAATTTAACCTCCTCCAATCCAAAAGCATGGAAAAATGGGCAGATAACAATTGTAAAAATAATATGTTTAGTAAAAGCTATGATGATAGCAAGGAAATCATGATGTAAACATAAAAGAAGACAAGAATCAGAAGGTAACTACAAAAACATCTCAAATGATAATAATAATTGGACCCAAACTGAAAAGGAATTCCTAGAAGAGTTCAAGAAAGATATGAGTGGTACAGAAAACATTGGGGAAAGAAGATAAAATGTAGCAAGAAAATTAAGAAAAGAAAAAAGCTCAGTAAGAAAAGCACAAAAAATATAGAAGGCAACAAGAACCACAACAAAAACAGAACTACCATTTCATTAAAAAGGCCAAAGAAAAATACACTGAAGAGAAGAATTTTAAAATCAGCAATAACTAAATGGAAAAGAGGTTTTAAAATTGAATTGAATAAAGTAACTATTCTAAAAAATAAAATTAAGCAAGTGGAACCTAAAATATCTGTGATACTTAAAAATAATAAGTTAAAGTCAACTAATGGGTGGGGAAGAAAATGTAAAATATTTTAATAGATTGAGGTGAGATAATTCAAGAATTAATGGCTTAATTGGAAGTCATGATCAAAGAAAGAATTTAGAAATCACACTTCAAGAAATTATCAGGGAAAACTACTGATATTTTAGATCCAGAAATGTAAAATAATCTACTAATCAGTTCCTGATTATCCTGATCAGATAATCTACTGATCAGTTCCTAAAATGAAATTTCTAAGGAATATTATGGCCAAATTCCAGAGCCCCCATGTCAAAGAGAAAGCATTAAAAGTAAAAGAAAAAAGAACATGGATTACATAGATTGTAATAGAATGATCTCCAAAAAATTGAAAGGTTGAGAATAATGGATGTATTGAGAGAAGGGTAAAAGGATATGTAGAATGAAGAAGTTTTTCTCATATAAAGGACCCATGCAATAAAGAGCTTTTATATTGAAGAGGAAAATGTGGGAGACTAATTGGCTGGTAATGCATGAACTTCACTTTCATCAAAGAGAGAAGGATGTATCTATGTATCTCCAAACTCCGTGGTATATAGAAATTAAACTTAACTAAAGGAGAAAAATAGAAAAAAGTAGATAAGAGAAAGGGCAGGGGATGATAAAATGAAAAGCAGATTGAGGAACTTAGAATCAAAATGGTTAGAAACACAGGTAAAATCAAAATAAAAATTTTGAGGAGCGAAAGATTTAAAAAGAGAGAGGAAGTAACATAAGAAAATGGGATAGAGGAAAATATACAGTTAGATATTTTAATCACAAATATAAATGGCATATATCGGTTCTTCCTTTTGTACTTAATTTGTATAAAATAATTACTCTTTTGTTTGTATTTTATTTTTCCATGTACATATGGGATTATTCATTTTTGTAAGATTTTTTTAAGATTTTGATTTCAAAATGTTTTCATTTCCCTCCCCTCTTCCCAAGATAGTTATACGTGTATAGTATTTTTAAGCATAATTCCATATTTTTTTTTTCATGGATATCAAGACGAAAAGGAAAAAAAGCCAAAAGAAAAAAATAAACAAAAAATGTAAAAGTAGAATGTTTTGATTTGTATTTTCTCCAAAGTTTTTTTCTCTGGATGTGGATGGCATTTTCCATCCTAAGTTCTGGTATTGTCTTGAATGAACACATTGCTGGAAAAAAGCTAAGTAAATCATAGTTGATCTTCACATAATCTTTCTGTTACTATGTAGAACATTCTCTTCATTCTGCTCAGTTTGCTCAGCATCAGTTCATGTTAGTCTTTCCATGCTTTTCCCCCCCGTTAATCATTTCTTATAAAAGCAGAAATATTCCATTACATTCATATGCCATAACTTATTCAACTATCCACCAATTAATGAGAATTCACTCAATTTCTAATTCCTTGCCACTATAAAAAAAAAAAAGCTATTACTAATATTTTGACACATTTGGGTCCTTTTCTCTCATTTATGATCTCTTTGGGATCAGACCCAGAAATGGCATAGCTAGTTTTATTGGTTACAGCACTGAAAAGGTAGATTAATTTAACTAGAATTGTCATTGTAGTATATTATCTTGGTCTACACATGAGCAATTAGTAGTTTTCCAATTGTTTATATCTGAATTTGTTTGTGTGTTTGTATTTGTGTTTGTGTTTGTATTCATAGAGTTAATGGGTTTGTCTTGATAAATAGGCTCTATAATACTTTATTTTGTCCCCAGTTATTTTAAATGGGATTTCTCTTTCTATCTTTTGCTGCTGAGCCTTGTTGGTAATATATAGAAATGTTGGTGTTTTATATTAGTTTATTTTATATTCTGCAACTTTGTTACCTTTGTTAATTGTTTCAACTAGTTTTATAGTGAATTCTCTAAATATACTGTCATATCTGCACATTGTGAGTTTTGTTTCTTCATTGCCTCCTCCAATTTCTTTAATTTCTTTTCTTCTTTTATTGACAAAGATAATATTTCTGATACAATATTGAATAATAGTGGTGATAATGGGCATCTTAATTTCATCCTTAATTTTATTATGAATGCTTCTAGCTTAACCCCCTTACATATGATGCTTGCTGATGGTTTTAGATGAATGCTTCTTATCATTTTAAGGAAAACTTCATTTATTACTATGATCTGTAACGTTTTTAATAAGAATGGGCATTGTATGTTGTCAAAAGTTTTTTTTTTAAACATCTATTGTGATTATTATGTTATTTCTGTTAGTTTGGCTATTGATGTAGTCAATTATGCTAATAATTTTCCTGATATTGAACCACCCTTGCATTCCTGGGCATAAATCTAACTTGGTCATAATGTATTATCCTGCTGATAAATTGCTGAAATCTCCTTGTAAATATTTTACTTAAAAATTTTGCATCAATACCCACGGAATTGATCTATACTTTTTTTTTTTTTTTTTTATACTCTGTTTTGTCTCATCCTAGTATAGATATCAGTCCCATAGCTGTGTCATAAAAGTAATTTGATAAGAAGACTTCTTTGCCTGTTTTTCAAAATACCTTCTACAGTATTGGAAATAATTGTCCTTTAATTGTTTGATAGATTTCACTTATAAATCCACTTGGCTATTGATATTATTCTTAGGGAATTTACTGATTTTTTTTTTAGTTTCTTTAGTCTAAAATGAAGTTATTTAAATATTTTATTTTCTCATATTAATCTGGGCAATTTATATTTTTGTAAATATTCACTGATTTCAGAGTGTCAGATTCATTAGCATACAGTTAAGCAAAATAGCTCCTAATTATTGCTCTAATGTTGTCTCCAAGAGTGGTAACTTCAACCTTTTCATTTTTAACACTGGTAATTTGGTTTGCTTCTTTGATTTTCTAATCAAATTAAAATCTTATATATTTTGTTGTGTTTGTTTTTTTTTCCATAAAATCAACTATCTATTATCCAATACTTTTCTTACTTTCAATTTTATTAATCTCTCCTTTGATTTTCAAAATTTCTAAATTGGGGCTCATTTGCTCTTTTTACAGCTTTTTAAAAAAAAAGTTCATGGCAGATTCATTGATCTCCTGTTTCTCTATTTTATTCATGTAAGTATTTAGAGATATAAAATTTCTCCTAAGAACTGCTTTGGCTGTAGCCCAGAAGTTTTAGTATGTTTTCTCATTTCTGTGATTTGTGATTTGACCCACCAATTGTACAGAAAAAGATTACTTAATTTCCAATTAATTATAGGACTATTTTATGGTCTTTTTATGTATGTACTTTTAAATTGTATCATAATCTGAAAAGGATGAAACTGTGCATATCTTTTGACTTAGCAGTGTCATTACCCCAGCAGGATCTGTATCTCAAGGGAATCATAAAAAAAGGAAACAGGATTCACATATGCCAAAATGTTTGTAGCACTTCTTTTTGTGTTAACAAAGATTTGAATATGAGTAGATGTACATCAATTGTGGGATATCTGAACAAGTTGTAATATAAGAGAGTAATTGAATATCATTCTTATATAAAAATGATGAACAAACCAATTTTAGAATAAGTCTGGAAAGATGTACATGAACTTGTGCTGAATGAAACAAGGAAAACCACAAATAGATGACACCAATAACAGCAATGATGCATGGCGATCAACTAGGAAAGACTTGGTTTCAGTAGTTTAGTGATTCAAAACAATCCCAAAAGACTTTGGACAGAAAATGCTATCTGCACCCAGAAAAAGTAAGCCATCACATGCTACATTCACTTCTTTTTTCTGTTTTATTTCTCTCCCATAGTTTTTATTTTTTGTTCTGATTTTTTTCTCTCTCAACATAATTCATAAAGCAATGTGTCATTTAAAAAATACAATTTTAAAAAATAGAAAAAATAAAATTGGGAAAGGGAAAGCCAGTGAAGCTCTGACAAAGCAAGAAATAACAAAAAAGATTATGAAGAATGAGAAAATCAACCGAATATTAAATATAAAAAAGGCAGATCTTGAGGACAGATCAAAAAAAGAAAATGTAAGAACAATTGGACTGCCAGAAAGTTGTGACCGTAAAGAAAACCTTGATGCAATAATGCAGGAAATAATCCAAGAAAATTGTCCAGGACTGATAGAATATGAGGGGAAACTGGAAATAAAAAATGAAAATCCACTAATCACCACCAATATATCCTTTGTGGAAAACACAAAGGAATATATTTCTAAATTTTGAAGCACCCAGATCAAAGAGAAACTTTTTCAATAAACAAAACAAAACAAAACAGTTCAAATAAGCTGGATCTACTTATCAGTAGCTATAATAAAAGATCACAGGTCTTGGAACCATATCTACAGACAAGCAAAAGAACTAAACCTATAGCCAAATTCTATCCAGCAAAATTATCTGTAATTTTGAATGAAAAAACAATCAACCTTCAACAAACTTGCAGGTTTTCATGACTTTCTATGAAACAAACCCAAATTAAAAACAAAACAAAACAAATTAACATATATAAGCCAATATCAAACATTTATTTTAAGGAATTCAATATGAACAAATTGTTTAAGCACAAACAAATTGTTATTTTTACCTAGAAAATGTATACTATATGTTTAAGATTCACATCAACAATAGGATAGCTCAAAAGAAAAATTGACAGAGTTAAGGTAAAAATAAAAATCATCTTATACAAATAAGATGGAGAGGAAGAATAGACACAGAAGCATTAGATGAGGGAGGAAGGCTCATACCTCTGAAAATCTATTCACATCAGGAATGTTCAAAAGGCAACACTACATTTATACCATGAAGGGACAAGCACCCTCCAAAATCTATAAAGAACTAAATAGGGGTAGTGGTTGCATGGGAAAGCAAAGGGTGAAGTCAACAAGGGAGGGATCCTTGGGTAAAGGGAGATTAAATAATATTAAGGAAAGTTAGGAAGTAGATCTTTAATTAAAAAGTCAGCAGAGACAGGAAAGACCTATGTGTATATGAGTGTGTGTATGTATGTATATATCTACATATGTATACATAAATAATATATTTTCTTAACTGCAGCTTGTTCAGGGGTGATGGGATTGGATAAAAGGGGGGGAAATGAATAAAGTGAATAAGATGTCCAGCAGAGAAACAAGGAATAATTTACAAGGAAGTAAAGATAGACATTCATGAATATAATTTCTTCTACATATATATATATATATATATATATATATATATATATATATATATATATATATATATATATATATATATATATATAATATTTACATATTACATATGTAAATATATATGTAACATTTACATACACACACACACACTTTCTTGATCTGGTAATTTGTTGTTTTGTATTTTGAAACCTCCTTTATGTCCTGCTGGATACATGACAATGTTCTCTTTTGTTCTGCTTTATTTTGTTTTGTATTCCTTTTCTGTTTTACTTTGTGTCTTACTTTTTTAATGAAAAAAAGTAGTATTCCATTACTTTTAATTGCCATAACTTATTCATCCACTTACCAATTCATGAGCATCTGTTCATTTTCTAATTAATTCTTTGCTGCCTCAAAAAGCCTCTACAAACATTTTTGGAAATACGGGTCTTTTCCCCTCTTTTATGGTTTCTTCAGGGTACAGATACAGTAGTGGCACTGTTGGATCTAAGGTTATGCCCAATTTTATAGCTCTTGGTCATAATTTCAAATTATTTTCCAAATTGGTTGGATCATTTCACAACTTCATCAACAATGTATTAGTGTCTCAGTTTTCTCACATCCCCTCCAATATTTATTATTTTTTCCTACATCTTAACAATCTGATGTGATTGGCTGTGATGTGTTGTTATGTATAGTATCTCAGAATTGTTTTAATTAGTATTTTTCTAATGAACAATTACTTACAGCATTTTTTCATGTTTAAAGGTTATTTCAATTTCATCAACTGAATATTGTCTGATTATTTATTTTACCAATTATCAATTCTTATGAATTTGAATCTGTTCTCTTTATATTTTTGAAATGTGGTGATATCAGAAATACTATTAAAAAAATTCTCCAGCTTACTGCTTCCCTTCTAATCTTAGTTGCCTTGTTTTGTTTTGCAAAACCTTTATTAACTTAATGTAATCAAAATTATGCATTTTGCATTTCATAATATTCTTTAGTTCATCTTTGGCTAGATATCTCTTCTCCAAAATCTGATAGGTAAACTATCCTCTGCTCTTCTAATTTACTTATATCATCTCTTTCATTTGGATTTTAAGTATTTTTTGAGCTCTTGTATGAATTCCTTTTGGACAGGTAAACATTTAATGTTAATGTTGGAGTTAAGAGAGACCTTTTTTTGCTTCAGTATCCTTCTATAAAGATGAATGCTAATCATCCCAATTCCCACAGTGACTCTACTCCTATAGTGGTTGAATTCTTTCTCCTTTGGTTGCTCACTTTTTTCATAACAACTTACCAATGTAATCATTTCAAGTTATATAGTGTGGGGTATGCATCATCTGACCTCATTTTCTCCTTTAGTTCTCCTTTCTGGTCTGCAACTGAAATTAAGGATTGTACACTCTTATAATTGCCCACGGTGATTAGAAAATGTGCCCCACTGTTTCTGCATTTACCAGGTGTGTCCTGGTTTCTTCTAGCTCCTGCCATATCTTGGTAGCACAGCTGGACCTATTGTCTCTTATCAGCTGAGGTTCCCTCAAGCTTCACCAAGACAGATATCAAACTTCCAACACTGTCCAACTGTGGTTGAGCTGAGGCTATTTCCAAGCCAGATACTACATGCTTTGAAGCTTGCTGTTTCAGTGTGGTTAGTCTAATTGTATTTATAATTCACCTCTGACAACCTACACCCTGCGATCTTTCTTGGAATCTTCTCTGATAGTCCATATTTGTACCTCTTTTTATTCACTTTGAAGTACTATTGTGTCTTATTTTTGGGGAGATCTGGAGAGCTTGGAATTTCCTGAGCTACTCCACCATCTTCCCAGAATCCTTGTTGAAATATAATTTTTCAAATTATTTTTCTTTCTTTTAAAAAAATAGGCTATTATAGAAATAATTTGCATAATTTCACATATGTAACACTTTCTATTGTAATTTAGAATTGAAAATTTAAAAGTAAAGGAATCATATATATATATGTATTTACGTATGACATATAGAAATTTCATATTCTATATATAGAAACACAGAAATATGTATGTATGTGTATATATAGATATAGATATAGATATATATCTGTATATCCCACAATGACTCTACTCCTATAGTGGATGAATTCTTTTCCCTTAGGCTGCTCACTTTTTTTGTAATTTGCTAAGGTAATCATCTCAAGTTATGTAGTGTGCGTGTGTGTATATATATATATACACACACACACACACACACACATACATATATTTAAACAATTTGCAACTAACCAAAATCATCTCAGGGGAATTCAAGAAAGAGAAAAAAAAAATGATAACTAAAGAAATGTGGAAAATACTTGTTAAAATCATTTTAACAAACTGTTTTCTACCTCAAAGATGATAAAAGCTGTCATATTTGAATCACAAATATGTTGTTATGGATATACTTATAGAAAAGGTAGAAATCCATTTAAAAAAAGAAAAAAAACAAGTTATAGCTAGTATATATAGAAGAAATATACACCTGAAGTGATATAATGATAATGATTTTGAGAGACAAATGTACAAGGATACACATCTAAAGAAGATTAAAATGATGTCAAAATAAAATTCAGACCTTACTAATACAGAAAATGGTCATTTAAACTTTACTATCTTCCAAGTTGAAGACTTACAGTCCTATCTACACATATTCCTCATGAGAGAAACTGAGCAATTTATAACAAAATATCATTTATTATTTTTCTTACTCCATTCTCAATCATAAACCTTACTGTTACAGACACATGCACATAAATTGTATATAAACATGTGTTATGCACATTAATATATGCATATATATGTGCATTTACTCAGAAATGTATATACATACATATAAACATAGGTATATTTGTTCCCTATATTTCTAGCCCCAGATTGACTTTTGTCTATTGACCAACTCTTAGGACTTCTTTATCCCTTGTTCCTACTAAGATGCCTTGCCAATTTTGTAGTTCTAATAATTCTCCCATAGCCAATACCTAATCTACTCACACCTTTTTTCATAAACCAGAAATTTATTGCTTGTTGCCAGGAATTAGGCTGCTTGACTAATGCTAGATTAAAAGCTGCCCTTCTTGAAATTGGAAGTAAACTCAAGTCCCAAATGGACACTAAACACTCTATCATAATATTTTACCTATAAAAGTGAAACACAGAATCTAAGAAGTAAGCATAAATGGAATTCACAGGAACTCAGTTGTCCCATAAATAGTTCCCTAACCAGCAATTTTTATATACATTGGTCCATTATTCCCATCATGTGTATTTGAGCATAAGTTGATATTTATGCATTTAATAATTATGGAAATATTACATATTGAAAATCTAGGCTTTTTGGCCACACGTAAAGAAGAAGAATTAGAAGAAGCAGCAGCAAAAGAAGAAATGGAAGAAAAAGTAGGAGGAAGAGGAGAGAGAGGAAAAGAAGAAGCAGAAGAAATAGGAGAAGCTCAATATACAAACATGAAATATGTATGAAACATGCAATAGAAAGGATACAAAGAAATAATTATAGAAGGAAGAGAATGGACTTCTGTATCTTATAAATATTAGCATAATTATCTGAGATGTAAATAAGTAAACCTAATTGGGCATAATGTGTGGAAGACAGCTAACTATCTATTTTACAATTCATTTCTGTATTGTTTATCAAACAGATAAATAAGAGCCAAACACAATTTTCTGTTCTGGGTCTCACACACTTTTCTTATTTCAAAATCCTTGTTTGTCTATTGTTATTCTATCCACAATGACTTAGGTACATGATATTTGAAATCTGAATTCACAAGTAATCAATGTGAATATTAGACAAGGCAGCTATATGCCTGTAGTAAAAGAGCCATTAATTGAGTCCATACTCAATGTGAGGTAAGAGGATCAAAAGAATCCCTATCTTTCCATTATCCTGAATTTGGGAAGGACCCTTTTCTTTTAAATGCCTAGAAAGACATATTTTCTTGAAATTTCTCTTCAGGATTGGTTCCTAGTCAAAAACCATTTCTGCAAGGTGTGGCACCCTAGGATTGCTTTCTGACTCAAGAAACAATGGAAATGGACTGGTATTAATATGTGATCAATACTCAGGAATTTGGTGAAAAGGGAGACTGCTAACTTTGAGTATATTGGACCTTTATGAAAGTTATGCTGTCTAAAAAGAAAGGAAATCACAGTATAGGACAGGGGGTAAGGGTATGTGGAGAAGGGTTGATAGCTATGGATCCTGAGTGATATTTTTTTTGTTTTGTTTTTTGTTTTTTGTTGTTATTGTTGTTGTTAAATGGCAAAAAAAAAATGATAATGTGGAGATCAAGAACTAGAAAATAATTGAAGTATTTAAAGCACAGGAAAATTTCAGCCATGGTACAGTGTGTCCTACTTGATTTGTTCCTTTCAGAATTGCTACTACTAAGAGTAAAAGAGGCAGGTAGGTGGTACAATGGATAAGCATTGGACCTAGAATCAAGAAGACTTTCCCTGAGTTCAAATCTGGCCTTAGACACTAATTAGCTAAGACAAGTCATTTAACCATTTTTGCCACAGTTCGATTTCTGAAATATAAGCTGGAGAAGGAAATCATAAAGTATTTCACTATTTTTGCCAACATAAATCCGAATGGGCTTAGAAAGAGTCAAACAGCAGTGAAAAATTGTTGAACAACAACAAAAAGAGTAAAGTGCAATAGTAAAAGAAACAAAATGTATAAAACAATACAATATCATGAAATTATAAAGGAGAAATATTTTTAAAAGGCATGAAAATTATATAGAATATCAAACCAAACTTAATATCTTTATTAAGTTATTCATTGATACTGGTCTCCTATCTTGATTCCCAAACCTCCATTTAAAATGGCATTCAGGCCAGCCATCTCTTCATTTCCCATTGGGCATCATTCCTCTCAATTTTTTTGCCATACTTCTACTAAAGGATATAAATATAATTAAAGAATATAACTTTCTTCTCCTTCCCTTTTCTTCATTACATTTTTAATGCATTTCTTCTCTGTTAAATGGCAAACTCTTTTAAAGTTAAGAAACTTTCTTCTTGCTTGCATTTAAATCCCTAGTACTTAATAAACATCCTTGGAGGATATATTGACTTAAAAATGCTTCATGACTGACTGACCAATGAGTGTACCCTTCAGAGCCTAGCTAAACTTAGTTATTTTAGAAGCTTTAATACTATACAAAAAATAAAGAGATTGAAAAAGAAAAAAAAATAAGAATTAAGGCAATAAGGAATAAGAATTTGAAGAAACAGAAATTTAATGACAATGAAAATAATCAAATCAACAATATCATAAATGAAAAAGTTAAAATCACAACAAATTCAGAAGAAATTAAAAATTAGAGCTTTATGAATAAAGTCATAATAATCAGAACTCAAAAAAAAATAGAGGATTGCCTTCAGCAACACAAAATAGGCCATTTAAAAGAATATAAAATAAAAATCCTAAATAATTTAATTTCAGCAAAATAAGAGCAATAAACAAAATCCAAAAGAAGGGATAGGAAATGGGCCTGAAAGACTTACAGAAGAATTCTAATTATATTAAAAAAAACAACAACAAAAAAAACTAAGACTGAAATAACAAGATTGGAGGAGAGCAATCTACAAATTTGAACATGATACATAAAGCTCAGAAGAATAAAACGGAATAGAAATACTGATGCCATCAAGTGAATATCAATTAGAAAAAAAAACATAAAAATAACATACTGACAAATATTTAAAGCAATTTGTCATCAAAATGATATATTATCAACTTAAAATTGAATTTATGCTGAGTGTATGGTTATTTCATTCTTAGGAAATTACTTAATATAATTATCATTAAATAAAAAACATCTAAAATTAAATGATCATGTCAACTGCTTGAGAAAATTCTTTGACAAAAGGCAACATTTATTTTTGTTTAAAAAAAAAAAAGAAAAAGTCTACATACTATAAGCCTAGTAGTTTTTGATAATTTTGTTAAAATATCTAATTAAAACCTCATGAAAATGCCATTGGAATATACTGAAATATTCTAAATAAATAAAATTATAAAGCAAGGATGTAAGCTCTTTCTTCTGCTATATCTATAGTAATAGAAATTATAGCAATTTAAATAAAACAAAAGATATACATGGAAGTAAAGAAGAAAAAAACTTTTATGATAACATGTCTACTTAGAAATTAATAGAGAATAAAAACATACTAGAAAATGCTCCAACTATTAAAAGTTAACATACCAAAATACAGTCAACATGTATTCAGATTCAATTACAAAGTGGATCTTAAAGAAATAAAATATTTAAAGCTAAAGGAATATCCTATGCTCCTGAGTCAGTTGTGACAATATAATAAATATAATATTACTGAAAACTAATTAGTATAGTAATGTTATACTAATCAAATTATCAAAGGTACATCTAATTTATCTCTTTAAAATTAAGAAAAATGGGGCAGCTAAGTGACACAATGGATAGAGTACCAGCCCTCAAGTCAGGGGGACCTAAGTTCAAATCTGGCCTGAGCCGTTTAACACTTCCTAGCTGTGTGACCCTAGGCAAGTCACTTAACCCTAATCACCTCAGCAAAATAAATAAGTGAATAAAATAAAAACAAAAATAAATAAATTAAATTAAGAAAAACAAAAAATATCTGGTGAAATTACACAAGAGAACTCAATCCATTGGTGTGGCATAATAGCAGGAAGCAAATAGAAAGATATCTGTGAATATTTTGTTGTGCTATAACATACTTCATTAGGATGTCAAATTAATATGTCCTAAAAGAGTCCTTCATCAAAGGCCTCTAATGGGGATGGAAGGTGGATATATAAGATGAAATATCAGTCAACTTAATTTTGCTATATTCATTTCAGACTTGATTCCTATGTTATTCCATGTTTTTTTTTCCCTCTTTACCACTCTCTTTATCCATTCTTTCAAATATAGGAATAGGCATATTTGCCAAGAAAACACTAAAGAAACAAGGGTATGATCTTTTGGTCTACTCATGTTTAAAGAGCTTAGAAGGAACAAAATTAAGTTGATAGATACTTATCTAAACAGAATTAAATAGGTCATTTTTTTTGCATATGTTAAGATATCTATACTTGCAAATTTATGTTTTCCATCAAGCTTGCATTGTCTTTTCTGTGAAGAAAAATATAGAGCTCTGAAAGACAGATTAGATCAAGGAATGTTATGCACTTGATTCCCACAGGTATATCCTATAGATGTTTAAAAACTATACAAAGGAAGAATATATTATTTTCAGGGCCTGAGGGGTATTGTTGCATTAATAGAAAGGCCCTTAGTGTTTGAAAGTAGTAATTTTCCTTCTCTATGTATGACACTTCTTGATAGTGTTATTGAATTTCAAGAATGGAATTTGTAGGTTTTAAAGTTACTTCTTTTGAAAGAGATGAAACATTCCAAATCTGTAGCACCTTAGTTCCTCCCCCATTATTTTTTTAAATCTTAATGAACAGAAATCTCTTTTCTTTCACTTCTCATTATTTTTTGGGGAGCTGAGTGAGAAGGTAGCACATTCCTCAAAGCAATCATTCATATATTCATATTCAAAAAAATAAATTCTCTCATTGATCATTTCATTTTGTAAATAAGTGAGCAAAGAGTCAGAGGAGTTTTTTTGTAGTAGTATTAATTATTTTGTTTTGTTTTGTAGTGTGGCCCAAAAACAATGGCTTAACACATAGTAGGGAAGCATTGGAACAAAATACTCATTTTAAATAAGTGTTTTTTTAGAAATTTGTTGAAGATATTCATTTATAGGAAGTTGGACAAATCTGTTTAATCTAATTTTGGAAACATAAGAGAAAGAAAATTACCTTTCATTGTACTATCATTTCTTCTACTATTATATATTCTCTCTGCTAAGAATAAAAACAAAAAATAAACAAAAGCCTTTTTTTTTCTCTAAAGGTCTTTTCTTTGAGAGCCCATGTTGTTTCTCTCCTCTTTGAAATCTATTCCTTCTCCTTCCTCTCAGAAGCTTCTCGTGCTGAGAATTTGGAGAACAGGTGGTAGTACATGCAGAATTGATTTTCTATCTCCAAGGTGTAAATCCTTGTTTATAGCATACAGCTTTCTTATTCCCCCACCAAAATGGATTTATTTTTGCCCTTTTATGAAATGGCAAAAAGCCAAATGTCCCCAATGTTCTCCATTGGGAAAGTCACCTCCAACACACATACACCTGCATCCTTATACTTTCCCTCAGGCATATAGTTTTACTGCTGACTCTTTGTCAGTTTTTTTTTTTTTCATTTTTCACCTGCAAAAATGTTCTGAAATCTTTTTGATGGAAAAGTGGCAGACTGATCTGTATATTTTTAAAAGAGGGGGAAAAACAGAGGTTTCACAAAATCATGGCATTCAAACTACTGCATGTCAGTGGCTGTCAGAAATGCATTTGTATTTGTCTTCAAAAAATTCTTATTTTGAACAGTACCATGAGCAGAGCTCCAGGCTTACACCAAAGGTTCTGTATATAGGCAGAAGAAAAGAAAATACATTCATTGGGATTCATGATTCTTTGGAATAAACTCCAGCATATCTCTGGGATGCTCCCTTAAGCTTTTATACAACCTGAAGCCTTGTGTTATATACAGAACAGTTTTCCAGAAAATATACTTGTGTTACTGCAGAGTCCAAAAAAAGAAACGTCTCCTACAAATATTCCTTGTTCAAAAGAAACCTACTTTGAGATACCACTTGATGCAAATTTGTGGGGATGTTTTTTGGGGGGTGGTTACCACCTTAGTCCTTGTAAAAATGTAATTCATTAAAAAAAAGCCTTTAGATAAATATTAAAAAGCAAACAGATTTATTTTTTCTATTTCTCTTTTTTGGTTTTATTGTTCCTTCTTTTATTTTATTTTACTCAAATTCAGTGGTTGTGATATAGATAGATAGAAAGACAGAAAGACTGATAGAGTTTATTGATGGCTCTAGAGAATTACCTTAGCTAGCAAAGAGAGCAATATACCTTTTTTGTGCATCTCTAATTTTTTTTCAACTTGTTATGAACATTTTTTTAGGAAAACCAGCTGTGTCCTCTAGTTGTGTTGAGTGAGGAAACACAGTTGGAAAGTACAAATTTCTAAAGAACTAGTTAGAATACCAGAAACTAAAGGGAATGAAAAAAAAATTATCTTGTAATTCACTGCATTCTTTAATTCATGAAGGAAGCAAGTTATGAGATATTCTATAGCTGGTGAAAAATAGGAACAAAGTTATAAGGGAGAAGTATTTGTTCAGTTGTTTTAACGTTTTAATTAGTGAATTATTTAGTTATTGTTGTTGGCCTTCTAATTTATTTTACTAAGGGACAGAAACAGGTGGGTGGAGGCAAATTATTTTAGTCATTACTTACTGTAAGTTGAGTATTATTTTTTAACCTTCTGAGCATAGTATTTCAGTACAGATAGTATTCTTTGCAATACTCAAAAATTTACATAATTAATTTGAAAGATTTTGAGAAGGGGTTTATAGACTTCACCAGTCTGCCAAAAGAGTCTTTGATATAAGAAGGTTAACAATGCCTGTTGCATTTCAAACTTTTTTAAAAATGAGGAAACTGAAGTCCAGAACATTAGTAGGAAAAATACCATGGAAACACAACTTGTCTAAACAAGAGAGAAAAACAAAATGAATATATCTAAGAACTATTCTATATGAGTAAGAAGGATTGAGAAAAGATAGGGTAGCTCTGTGAAAAGCCTTAAAAATAAAATTACTTTTCATAGTAAAATGGCATAAGGCTATATAGAGTTCAAAAAAGGACATGGAATGGTCAAAAGTATGAGTGGAGAAAAGAAAAGCAACAATTTTATCTTTACAGAAAGTAGGGTAATTAGGAAAAAATAAAAGTTTAAAAAATTCATATAAACAAAACTTGTTTCCTTCATTGTTAGTAAATCAGTAAACAAGTTCTTTATCAAAGCTTCACTATGTGCTAAACACTGGGAGGTGAAGGTAACCCTGGAAGGGGTGATAACATGGTAGAGTCCTATAGAGATATCAGTAGTAGCCTAGAAAATAATGAGGATATCTTTGGTCAAGGGAGCCTTCTTTAATTGGAGATGTGGGGAAGAGCCAGCCTATCAGAATGTAAAGTCTCTAGAGCAGAGGGCACTTCAAATGTAAAAAGTAGTTTACTGGTAAAGTGACTTTCCAAAGTGAAGTTTCCATGCATAGAAAGTAAAGAGATATGAGCTAAAATCAGTAGGAATTTAGTCTGAAGAAGAATATTGATATTTCTTCACGATAATTTGGGGAAATATTGCTTAATTCATCCTATGAGAAATCTACACAAAGACTTTATGTCAAGGAAATATGTATTCAGAAATGAAATTAATAATGAATATATATATATATATATAAATGTGTGTGCACATATATATGTTATGTATATATATATATATATACATATATATACACATATAGATGTAATATGTATATAGATATGTATATATCTCTATATAGCAACAACATGCATTATTCTTATTCTCATATTCATTGTTAAACTCCTCAGGGTAGCAACATTATTATAAAAAGTTTTAGATGATAACTGAAAGTCATCGACTAAAGGCATAGGAGAAATGTAAAGGATTGATGTCTCACAAAAATGTACAGAAAGAGTGACATATTTCTCCTGTTGTTGCCACATATATGATTTATAAAAGTCTAATGTTCATTTTATGGAGTAATTAATTGGTGGGTAGAAAGTAAGAGAACAACTTACATTATGTTTTGGGGCTTCTAATGAACTATTTGCTGCCTGCAGTAGTTGTCCTAAGTATTGATGGAGATATCTTTAAAAAATAGTTGTTTTGCAAACAAAAAAATAATACAGCTTTCATTTCTCAAGTGAATATCTACTATGTTCAAAAAATTCTCTTGAATAAAACTAAAGATTATTTAAAATATTAAAAATATATGTGCTTTTGATTTACAATGTATCTTTTTTTTGGAAAAAAAATTGTATGTGGATAGCATTAAAAGAATTTCAGGAAACTAAACTGTACAGCTTTGATCTCTGTCATAGTGTGACAAATGATTTCCGTTCCAATGAAATGTATACAAAAACAATGTATTTCATACATATATGAATAATACGTATGTATATATGTATATTTCCTCATCAGTAAAGTGAGAACTTTGGATTAAGATGCCTTCTAGTTCTTTATGACAGAAGTTTAAGCATATCAAATACATTTCTTCAATATTGAATCCTGAAATGAATTCATACTGTTTTTTCTAACTATGAAAGGCAGCATAGTATATATATATTGATAAGAGAAGTGGCCTTACAATCAAGCAGATCTGCATCTAACCTTTACCCTTAGATAAATAAATTGATTATTCTATCTAGATCATTTAACTTCTTCTTGTCTCAGTTGCCCTAAAGAAAAAGAAAATAAACAAATTCAAATTGACAGAAGTTCCTCATCAGGAGTCTCCTGCATTTATGAAATCAAAAGTCTGATCAAATTTGTTTTTGTTGCTTTTTTTTCTTTTTCTTTTTACTTTCTCCCCCTCACACCTCAATACCACAATTGATTTTGTTTTTACAGACAACTTCTAAGTAAAATTATTCTTTTCAGGTAGATTTGTTTTCCCATGAACTGATCCAAGAGCAAAGTAGCTCTTGGATATCAAAATGAAATAATCTTATTTAGAAAAAATAAGTAGCAATTCAAATGTTTCATTAAAACTTTTATATTTATTCATCAAAATTGAAGATTTGTACACAAAAATTCTATGTTTCTTCACTATGCCCCAGGAAACTCATTATTGGGAAAATCTTATCATCCTACAAAATTCCATCATCATCCTTATTTCTCCACTTCCTCACTAATCTCTCTCCTTTTATTCAAGGGTGGAGCCTTCAATCTAATATCCTCATCTAAGGACTAAACTCAGCTTTTTCTACTTTTTTTTCTCTTTTCTCATTTCTTACCTAGCTTCCATAATCTGGAATTTCTTCAACTTCTGTTCAATGCTTTGTCTCCTACATTTTTAGTTTCCTTTTATGTTGTGTTTCCCCATTATATTGCAAACTCCTTGAGGACAAGAACTGTTTTGTTTTTTTTGTTTGTTTGTTTTGTTTTGTTTTTTCATATTTTTATCCGCAAGGCTTGGCACAGTACCTTAACACACAGTAAGTGTTTAACAAATATTTATTGATTGTCTGTCAATCATATTGTTTAAGGAATTATACACAAAACAAAAATACCTCCCTTCAAACTGTCACTTTTTCTCTTAAACTAACAATATATTCAAAAGTCACTGAAATTTATCTGAACATTTTTTTTTTGCAAATGTAGAAATCCTAGTACACTTAAATAATGCTGTCATTTAGTCAAAGTGATTGTGATATTGAAATCTATTTTGTTTCCATAGGATGTCTTACTGTTGTTGCAAAATAGCTCAGATTGAAAGGACAGAAGTGTTTTGTGAACACGTGTTTAGTTCTGATTTGGCTTCATTATTTTCAAAATGAAAAGTATTGATTTGAATCTCTGAACCCTATTGTCAGATTACATCATTACTCATAGGAGCAAATACTTCTAATCTTCTATAGAACTCCTTCAATTTTACAAGTGATCCAGGAACTCAGGAGGAGTGCTTAAAAATTATGTATTTAATTCAAATTAAAATACTTGGTATTCTGTGATCATTGTGTTCCTTAATAACTTGAATGTACCAACAATAGTTACTACCCTGTGATACAATACAGGGGAGACATATTTTGAATCTCCCAAATTAAACCTGATACTTTTATAAGTTTCTTACAAATATTCAATTTCATCCCACACCTTCTATTGTGTTCCTTGTTTTTTGTTTTCTGTTTTTTGAAACAAAGTATTTGATTTGAAGAATAGATAGAGTACCAAGTAAAGAAGATAGCAGAAGGGAGTTCAAATTTATGTTTGTATATGATTTATGTGCCAAACTGATATGACTGGAATAAAAAATGATAGCTAATGGTGAAGGAGGATATGGAAAAAGGAAGGGAAGTTATACCTCTATCAATCTAAAACAGTGAAAAAATTTTTTTTAAAACAAAAGTCTTGTCCTCAGTTGCCTTTAAAGTGCTTCCTTCTATTATTTGTCATAAAGGATCATGCTTTTATGCCCTTACCCAAATGGCCCAAGTCATATCATTGCAAAGGGACCTAAAAGATTAAGATTACAATAATGATGATAAAAGTGTAAAAATAATTCTGTCAATATCACTAAAAAGAAAGCCAGGTTTTTTTTTAAATTTTTTTTATAATATTATCCCTTGTATTCATTTTTCCAAATTATCCTCTCCCTCCCTCTACTCCCTCCCCCCAATGACAGGCAATCCTATACATTTTACATGTGTTACAATAAAACCTAGATACAATACATGTGTGTAAATACCATTTTCTTGTTGCACAATAAGCATTAGATTCCCAAGGTACAAGTAACCTGGACAGACAGACAGTAGTGCTAACAATTTACATTCACTTCCAAGTGTTCCTTCTCTGGGTGTAGCTACCTCTGTCCATCATTGATCAACTGGAAGTGAGTTGGATCTTCTTTATGTTGAAGATTTCCACTTCCATCAGAATACATCCTCATACAGTATTGTTGTTGAAGTGTATAGTGATCTCCTGGTTCTGCTCATTTCACTCAGCATCAGTTGATGTAAGTCTATCCAAGCCTCTCTGTATTCCTCCTGCTGGTAATTTATTACAGAGCAATAATATTCCATAACCTTCATATACCATAATGTACCCAACCATTCTCCAACTGATGGACATCCATTCATCTTCCAATTTCTAGCTACAACAAAAAGAGCTGCCACAAACATTTTGGCACATACAGGTCCCTTTCTGCTCTTTAGTATTTCTTTGGGATATATGCCCAATAAAAGCAATGGTGGGTCAAAGGGTATGCACAGTTTGATAACTTTTTGGGCATAGTTCCAAATTGCTCTCCAGAATGGCTGGATTCTTTCACAACTCCACCAACAATGTATTAGTGTCCCAGTTTTCCCACATCCCCTCCAACATTCATTATTATTTGTTCCTGTCATCTTAGCCAATCTGACCGGTGTGTACTGGTATCTCAGAGTTGTCTTAATTTGCATTTCTCTGATCAGTAGTGATTTGGAACACTCTTTCATATGAGTGGATATAGTTTCAATTTCATCATCTGAGAATTGTCTGTTCATATCCTTTGACCATTTATCAATTGGAGAATGGTTTGGTTTCTTATAAATTAGGGTTAGTTCTCTATATATTTTGGAAATGAGACCTTTGTCAGAACCTTTACGTTTAAAAATATTTTCCCAATTTGTTACTTCCCTTCTAATCTTGTTTGTATTAGTATTGTTTGTACAGAAACTTTTTAGTTTGATGTACTCAAAATCTTCTATTTTGTGATCAATAATGATCTCTAGTTCTCCTCTGTTCATAAATTCCTTCCTCCTCCACAGGTCTGAGAGGTAGACTAGTTTCTGTTTCTCTAATCTATTTATTATCTCATTCTTTATGCCTAAATCATGGACCCATTTTGATCTTATCTTGGTATATGGTGTTAAGTGTGGATCCATATCTAATTTCTGCCATACTAATTTACAGTTTTCCCAACAGTTTTTTCCAAATAATGACTTTTTATCCCTAATGTTGGTATCTTTGGGTTTGTCAAAGACTGGATTGCTATAGATGTACCCTTTTTTGTCCTTTGATATCTGTTCCACTGATTGACTGGTCTATTTCTTAGCCAGTACCAAATGGTTTTGGTGACTGCTATTATATAATATAGCTTTAGATCAGGTACACTTAGACCACCTTCCTCTGATTTTTTTTTTTTTCATTAGTTCCCTTGCAATTCTCGACCTTTTATTCTTCCATATGAATTTTGTTGTTATTTTTTCTATGTCATTAAAATAGTTTCTTGGGAGTCTGATTGGTATAGCACTAAATAAATAGATTAGTTTGGGGAGTATTGTCATCTTTATTATATTCGCTCGGCCTATCCAAGAGCACTGAATGTCTTTCCAATTATTTAAATCTGACTTTATTTTTGTGGCAAGTGTTTTGTAATTTTTCTCATATAATTCCTGAATTTTTTTTGGTAGAAGGATTCCCAAATTCTTTATACTCTCAACATTTGTTTGGAATGGAATTTCTCTTTGTATCTCTTGCTGTTGCATTTTGTTGGTGATATATAAAAATGCTGAGGATTTATGTGGATTTATTTTGTATCCTGCCACTTTGCTGAAATTCTGAATTATTTCTAATAGCTTTTTAGCAGAGTCTTGGGGTTCTCTAAGTATACCATCATGTCATCTGCAAAGAGTGACAGTTTGATTTCCTCATTTCCTACTCTAATTCCTTCAATCTCTTTCTCGCTAGCATTTCTAGTACTATATTGAATAGTAATGGTGATAGTGGGCAAACTTGTTTCACTCCTGATCTTACTGGGAAAGGTTGCAGTTTATTTCTATTGCATATTATGCTTACTGACGGTCTTAAATATATGCTCCTGATTATTCTAAGGAATAGTCCATTTATTCCTATACTTTCAAGAGTTTTTAGTAGGAATGGATGTTGGATTTTGTCAAATGCTTTTTCTGCATCTATTGAGATGATCATATGGTTTTTATTAATTTGATTATTAATATGGTCAATTATATTAATAGTTTTCCTAATATTAAACCAGCCCTGCATTCCTGGTATGAATCCTACTTGATCATAGTTTATTATCCTGGAGATGATTTTCTGGAGTCTATTTGCTAATATCTTATTTAAGATTTTAGCATCAATATTCATTAAGGAAATTGGTCTATAATTTTCTTTCTCAGTTTTCAATCGACCTGGTTTAGGTATCAGTACCATGTCTGTGTCATAAAAGGAGTTTGGAAGGACTCCTTCATCCCCTATTTTTTTCAAATAGTTTATATAGCATTGGGGCTAATTGTTCTTTAAATGTTTGGTAGAATTCACATGTAAATCCATCTGGACCTGGGGATTTTTTCCTGGGGAGTTGACTAATAGCTTGTTCTATTTCTTTTTCTGAAATGGGACTATTTAAACAATTTATCTCATCCTCTGTTAATCTAGGGAGCCTATATTTTTGGAGGAAGTCATCCATTTCACTTAAGTTATCAAATTTATTGGCATAAAGTTGGGCAAAGTAACTCCTTATTATTTCTCTAATTTCCTCTTCATTGGTGGAAAGATCCCCCTTTTCATTTGTAAGACTAACAATTTGATTTTCCTCTTTCTTTTTTCTGATCAAATTTACCAAATGTTTATCTATTTTATTGGCTTTTTCATAAAACCAACTCTTGGTTTTATTTATTAATTCAATAGTTTTGTTTTTTTTTTTTACTTTCAATATTATTGATTTCTCTTTTTAATTTTTGTATTTGAAGTTTAATTTTTGGTTGGAGATTTTTAATTTGGCCTTTTTCTAGCTTTTTAAGTTGAAAGCCCAATTTGTTAATCTTTTCTTTCTCTATTTTCTTCAAATAAGCCTCTAAAGATATAAAATTTCCCCTTATTACTGCTTTAGCTGCATCCCAAAGATTTTGGTATGATGTCTCATGTTAGGATTACTAAGTGAGAACTGAGGTTGTCTGGACAGTTACAAGGTGAGAACTCAGGTTGACTTGATAGAGGGGGCAAGCTCATTGGCTGGGGTGGTTCTTCCCAGAAGCCCTTGCATTATCCCACGCCCATTCTCTGGGAGAATAAAAGAGAGGACTCTCAGAGAAAGAGGAAGACTCTGAATTGCATCAGGCTTGACGGGGCTCTCTGCAGGAAGGGAAGTCACTTCTTTGGACAAGAGTTAACAGCAACTGCCTGGAGACAACGGTTCGTTACAGGAAGAAGAATCTGTCTGAGAGATTTGAGTAGACACAGCAGATCTCTTCCCAGAGAGCGATCCAGCAGCTTCTAGAGACGACAGCTCGTTACAATTGGCGCCCAACGTGGGGCAAGGACTTTTGCTTATCCTGACAAGAGGAGCTAGACCAGACCTTCGCAATTTGGCGCCTGAACAGGGACAGACACAGTCCTGATTCCAGTGGAAAAGCTTCCAATCTAGATCTCAGTCTCTCTGACCCAGAACCGTGAGTAACGAGGAAACTTTGTTAAAGATTAAGTGAGCGTGCTAATAGATAAATAAGGAACTTAACTTGTTAAGGGCTAAACCAGGAATCTCTTATAGCTGAAATGGGGCAGATGTTAGCTATATTCAATCCCTGGACCTCAGCCGGCTCAACCTCAGCCCCAGACGCAACCTCAGCTCCATTCAGGAGTGGTACTATAGAGAGTATAATCAACATAATTGAGGAGCAGAGTTTACTTGTAACCTGGGTACAGATTGCTAAACTCTTGGCTGCATTAAGACGCACATCCCCTTGGTTCTTAGAGGAAGAAAAGATAGATGTAGATAAATGGAAGCTAGTGGGATATGAAATGAAAGAATTTCAAGCAAAAAATGGGCCTCGTTCAATTTCTGCAGAAGTATTTTATATCTACAACATAGTTCAATTAGCCTTAAACTATCAAGCAAGTTGTAGGAGAAGGAAAAGTTCTAAAAATGAACAGAGGAGGAAGTGTGAGGAAAAAAGGAAAGATCAAGATCTTTCCCTAGAGCAAGAGGATTTAAATGAGGAATTATGGTATGATTCTCTTGAAGAAGCTTCAACCCTGCCTAGAGAACAGATTATTGACAGGCCCACATCAACCCCACCTTCAGAGATGGAGGAAGAAAGAGGGGAAGAGGCAGAAACACAAACAGAATTGCCTGTGAAGAAGCCTAAGCCTATGACAAGATTAGAAAAAGCATTGGTTAAAGCTAAGAGAGAAGGACAGGATATAAGTGATTTTATACATGCATATCCTGTGATTGAAAATACTGACTCTGTAGGTAAAAAAAGGAGAAGATATGCACCTTTAGATTTGAATACAATTAAGGATTTGAAAAAAGGTTGTACCCTTTATGGGGCTACATCTGCTTATGTCAAAATGTTACTAGATGGTTTGTCTTATGAAGTCCTAACCCCGAATGATTGGAAATCCATAGCAAGGACATGTCTGGAGCCTGGAGAAAATTTATTATGGCTTGCGGAATTTCATGAATTATGTAAAATTCAAGTCAGATGCAATTTGGAAATAGGAGTTAACACACAATTCACTTTTGAGCACTTAGCTGGTGAAGGTCAATATGGAGAGAATTCGGAACAGATTAATTATACCATGACAATATATGAACAAATTGCTAAGGCTGCAATAAAAGCTTGGGGTGTCCTTCCTGGACAGAAAGATCGTGGAGAGGCTTTCACTAAAATACAGCAAGGTCCCAATGAACTTTTTGCAGATTTTGTGGGACGTTTGCAAACTGCTGTCAAAAGAACTATTGGAGAAAATTCAGCTACAGAAATAATGACCAGACATCTGGCTAAGGAAAATGCCAATGAGATTTGCAAAAGAATTATATGGGGATTAGACAAAGATGCTCCTTTAGAGGAGATCATAAGACGCTGTGCTACAGTGGGAACAAATGCTTTTTACACCCGGACAATGATGAATGTGGAAAGACAGGGTCCCTCATGGCAAGGGCCTTCTAGAGAAACTCGGCAATGTTTTCAATGTGGAAAAATTGGGCATCTAAGAGCTCAGTGTAGATATGGAGATACAGTGAGAAGACAGGGTGAGAGAAGACCTAAAACTCCATGTCCAAAATGTCACAAGGGCCTCCACTGGGCCTCCGAATGTAGATTGGCACAGGGAAATGACAGGTGGGGCCCAGCTTCAGCCCCCCAAGTGGGGCATGATGGCAGCCGAGGTTACATCCAGAGAATATTAAGACACGATCAATCAGCCAAAAGGCAATCAGATGGAAGAAAGGGATTGAAATTAGGAAAAATAGAGTTGTGTGCAGTAGAGACTACCGAGATACTCCCTGGAGAAGTGAAATCTGTTCCTGTTGAGCCTATGGATCCTTTGCCTCCAGGCACAGTAGGCTTGACCATTTCACCTTCTGAGAGTGCCTACAAAACAGTGTCCATCCATACACTGATGTGGGAGACTGGAGAACGTGTATCTAATATCCCAGTCACTAACACAGGCAGACAACGTGTGATTTATCAACCAGGAGAAGTAGTAGCATCAGGCTTATTGTTACGGACCCCTAATAAGCAACCTAGTGATAGTCGCCTAGATTTTGACTCCAATGAACAAAATCCAGGAATATATTGGACAGCAGCTGTGACAGCTGACCGACCTATGCTTACTATTTATATAAACGGAATACCATTTGAAGGATTGGTAGACACGGGTGCAGATCGTACAGTTATTAGAGGTGCCAATTGGCCCGGTCACTGGCCAAAGATTAAAGCAGACACCTATATGTCTGGGGTGGGAGGATCAATAGCAGCAGAGGTTAGTGCTAGGCCTTTGAGATGGGTATTTGAAGGAGAAACAGGAGCTTTTACTCCTTTTGTGGTTGAAAAAATCCCCATCAATCTGTGGGGAAGAGACATTTTACAGCAGATAGGATTACAAATAAGCACTTCGGCTTTTTAGGCAGGGCTGCTGTTGAAGGCCTACCTGCACTTTCACCAGTTCCTATTCAGTGGAAGACTGATTCACCAGTGTGGGTAGAACAGTGGCCCTTAAGAAGTGATAAAATTCAGGCCTTATTAGACATAGTGCAAGAACAACTTGACCAAGGACACTTGCGGCCTTCTCTAAGTCCTTGGAATTCCCCAGTATTTGTGGTGAAAAAGAAATCTGGAAAATGGAGGATGATAACTGATCTAAGAAGAGTAAATGAACAGATGGAAACTATGGGAACTCTTCAGCCTGGACTTCCATCTCCTACTCAGTTGCCAAGAGAATGGCCTCTATGGGTTATAGACATTAAGGATTGTTTCTATTCTATTCCTCTAGATAAGGAGGATATGAAAAGATTTGCTTTTTCAGTGCCTAGTGTTAATTTGGCTGAGCCTTATAAAAGATATGAATGGACAGTTTTGCCACAGGGAATGAAAAACAGCCCTACTATGTGCCAAATGTATGTTGCAGCTGCTCTTGCTCCAGTAAGAAAAGCCTTTCCAAAAGTAATATTGTTACATTATATGGATGATATTTTGGGATGTGCACCTGAGGAACAAATGTTAGAGGCATGTCTACAAAGGACCATGGAAACATTAAAGTACTACAAACTGCATATAGCTACAGAAAAAATTCAAAGACATGCTCCTTTTCAATATTTAGGATATGAAGTATATCCTAAGGTGCTTACAGTACAAAAACTCTCCTTAAGAACAGATAAGCTAAACACCTTAAATGACTTCCAGAAATTGATAGGAGATATCCAATGGATGCGTCCCGTGCTAGGCTTGACTACCTGTCAATTGCAACCACTATATGATATTTTAAGGGGAGACAGTGCTTTAAATTCACCACGCCAGCTTACAAAAGAAGCACAAAAGGCTTTGAGAGAAGTTGAACTGGCTTTATCCAATGTGGTTGAAAGAGTCACTCAAAAACCCTTGGAAATATCAGTTTTTGCTACAAAAGAGGCACCCACAGCAGTCCTTCATCAAGGAGACAGAGTGATTGAGTGGGTGAACCTCCCAGCACAACCAGAACAAAGCCTTACACCTTACCCAGTGCTTGTGGCTAGGATTTTATTAAAGGCTATTAAGAGAGTAACACAATTATCTGGGATAAGTCCTGAAAAAATATACACATTCTATACTAACGCACAGATTAATGTATGCTGTGAGAACATCCCAGAATGGCAAATTTTATTGGCCACCGCTCCAAATTTTGCACATGGATCTCCATTAAAGATTACCCGGCTACTACATAATTGGCGATGGATTTTTGAAGAAAAGGTTTCTAAGGTTCCTCTTAAAGGACCAACAATCTTTACAGATGCCTCCAAAGAAAATATTTGTGCCATATACTCTCATGATTTAACCATAAAGAGAGTAATCAGGACTCCTTTTCAATCCACTCAACAGAATGAATTATTTGCTATCATGCTAGCTCTCACTTATTACCCAGGAGACGTAAATATAATTACTGATTCAGCCTATTCAGTAGGTGTAGTACAAAGAATTGCCACAGCCCAAATAAAATTTGCAGCCTCCAATATTTATCAGCTCTTTAAGGAACTTCAAGAGCAAGTGAGAAAACATCCAGGCAAGATTTATATCTTGCATGTCCACTCACATAGTGGACTCCCAGGTCCTATTTTTGATGGAAATTCAGTGGCAGATAGCCTTCTAACCATGTTAGCCAGTAGTCCTTTATTTCAGGAAGCGCAAGAATCTCATTCTAAATATCATCAGGCTGCTCGAGCTTTACGTTTACAATTTGGAATCACAAGAGAGGAAGCTAGGAGCATAGTAAAAAGCTGTACAGCTTGTCTTCCTTTCCATGCTCCTACACTCCCTCCAGGGAAGAATCCTCGTGGTTTGAGACCCAATGAAATCTGGCAAATGGATGTGACCCATTATAAATCTTTTGGTCGTCTATCTTTTATTCATGTTGTGGTAGACACCTTTTCAGGATTCACATTTGCAATGCCAGCAGCAAAAGAGACAGCCCGAGTGGTCACTGAATTCCTTATACAAGCTTTTGCAATTATGGGTGTGCCACAAGCAATAAAAACAGACAATGGACCTGCATATACGTCCAAACATTTTACACACTTTTGTGCACAGTATAAGATTTTACATACCACGGGCATACCCTTTAATCCTCAAGGGCAGGCAATAGTAGAGAGAAGAAACAGAGATATTAAGACACTCCTCCAAAAACAAAAGAAAGGGGGAGCCACAGGTAGCCCTAGGGAACTTCTAAATTTAGTTCTCTATACCATTAATTTTCTAATTTTTGACAAAGATGCACTGGCTCCAGCAGACAGGTTTTATAACCCACCAGAAGGGCAGTGTCCAGTGAGAGCATCTCCACTGTCCTTAGATAATCGCCAGGTGATGTGGAGAGATCCAGAAAGTGGTGAATGGAAGGGACCAGATAGGTTAACTGCCTGGGGGAGAGGGTTTGCTTGTATTTCTTCAGCAGGAGAAGGAATCAGATGGGTGCCAACGAGTCATATTCGCCTTGTCCACCAGAGAGAGACAGAAAAAGAGAAAGACTTCAAAATAAAGGAGAAGATCTAAGAAACATCTTACACCGAAAGAGCATGGATAATAAAAAGACTGTTAAAGAACTTTAAAATCAGCAGGAATCATTGGACTTCCTCACACAAGATGAGACTAATGGACAATGGACTTATGGACATTTATAAATTTTCAATTTATGATTATTTGATTATGTTATATACTTCTAGCATGCGTTATGTTACTATGTTACTATATGCTTATGTAATTTATGTAATTATCTGTAATACTTCCCATATTGATGGATTTATGTTTCAAGGTCATTTATGTAATTATCTGTAATACTTCCCATATTGATGGATTTATGTTTCAAGGTCATGACTGTCCTATGTTCTAAATCAAAAGAAAGGGGGAGATGTTAGGATTACTAAGTGAGAACTGAGGTTGTCTGGACAGTTACAAGGTGAGAACTCAGGTTGACTTGATAGAGGGGGCAAGCTCATTGGCTGGGGTGGTTCTTCCCAGAAGCCCTTGCATTATCCCACGCCCATTCTCTGGGAGAATAAAAGAGAGGACTCTCAGAGAAAGAGGAAGACTCTGAATTGCATCAGGCTTGACGGGGCTCTCTGCAGGAAGGGAAGTCACTTCTTTGGACAAGAGTTAACAGCAACTGCCTGGAGACAACGGTTCGTTACAGGAAGAAGAATCTGTCTGAGAGATTTGAGTAGACACAGCAGATCTCTTCCCAGAGAGCGATCCAGCAGCTTCTAGAGATGACAGCTCGTTACAATTGGCGCCCAACGTGGGGCAAGGACTTTTGCTTATCCTGACAAGAGGAGCTAGACCAGACCTTCGCAGTCTCATCATTGTCATTATCTTAGGTGAAATTATTAATTGTGTCTATAATTTTCTGTTTCACCCAGTTATTCTTTAAGATGAGATTGTTCATTTTCCAATTACTTTTTGGTTTATTTACCCCTAACTTCTTACTGAATGTAGCTTTTATTGCATTGTGATCTGAGAAGAAGGCATTTATTATTTCTGCCTTCCTACATTTAATTTTGAGATCTTTTTGTCCTAATATATAGTCAATTTTTGTATAGGATCCATGAACTGCTGAGAAGAAAGTATATTCCTTTCTATTGACATTCAGTTTTTTCCAAAGGTCTATCATACCTAGTTTTTCTAATGTTCTATTTACTTTTTAAATTTCTTTCTTATTTGTTTTGTGGTTTGATTTGTCTAAATCTGAGAGTGGAAGGTTGAGATCTCCCACTATTATAGTTTTACTGTCTATTTCTTCTTGCAATTCTCTTAACTTTTCCTTTAGAAAGTTAGATGCTATACCACTTGGTGCATATATGTTTAGTATTGATATGGCTTCGTTATTTATGCTACCTTTCAGCAGGATATAGTTTCCTTCCTTATCTCTTTTAACTAGATCAACTTCTGCTTTTGCTTGATCTGAGATAAGTATAGCTACCCCTGCTTTTTTGGCTTTACCTGAAGCATAATAGGTTCTGCTCCAACCTTTTACCTTTACTCTGTATGTATCTCCCTGCTTTAAGTGTGTTTCCTGTAAACAACATATTGTAGGGTTCTGATTTTTGATCCAGTCTGCTATCCGTCTCCATTTGATGGGAGTGTTCATCCCATTCCCATTTACAGTTAAAATTACTAATTCTGTATTTCCTGCCATCATATTATACCCAGATTATGCTTTTTCCCTTGACCCCCCTGAACCCCTTCCCCAATATTTAATTTATAGACCCCCCTTGTGACGCGCAACCCTCCCTTTTTTTAGTATCCCTCCCCCCTCCCTCCAAGTCCTTTCCCTTATTCTTCTTTTCCTTTTCCCTTTTCCTCTCCCCCCTTTTAATGAGGTGAGAGAAAATTCTCTGAAAAACAAATATGTCAATTATTTACTCTTTGAGCCTCTTCTGATGAGAATAAGATTCACACAATGATTCTCCCCCTCACTAAATTCCCTCAGATATGGTGTATTTTCTATGCCTCTTCCTGGGATGTAGTTTCCCTCTTTTTATCACTCCTTCCCCTTTTTCTGAAACTACCCCCTTCCCTTTACTACACCCCCCTTTTTTCTTTTATATCAGTAGAATCAAATTATCCATGCATACTTTTTATATACCCATAACAGAGTTACAGTTCTCAAGGGTTCTGTGTACCTTTTACTGTTTCTCTTCAGTCTTGTGGATGTAGATCAAAATTTTTGTTTAAGTCTGTTTTTTTTCTTAGAAACATATTGAATCCCTCTATTTCATTTAATGACCATCTTCTTCCATGGAAAATGATGCTAAACTTAGCTGGGTAGTTCATTCTTGGTTGCAATCCTTGATCTTTTTCCTTACAGAATATCAGGTTCTAGGCCCTTCTATCTTTTAATGTGGAGGCAGCCAGATCTTGTGTGACCCTTATTGTGGCACCTTGGTATTTAAATTGTTTTTTTTTCTAGCTGCTTACAAGATTTTATCCTTTGTGTGGTAATTCTGCAGCTTAGCCACAATATTCCGTGGTGTTCTTTTTTTAGGGTCTATTTCAGAAGGAGTTTGATGAATTCTTTCGACATCTACTTTCCCTTCTGTGTCTATTATCTCTGGACAGTTCTCTTTCCTGTAAAATAGAATCTAGGCTCTTTTTGGTTGTAGTTTTCGGGAAGTCCAATGATCCGCAGATTATCTCTCCTAGATCTATTTTCCAGGTCTATAGATTTTCCCAGTAAGTATTTGACGTTATTCTCCAGCTTTTCGTTTTTTTTTTTTTTTTTTTTTTTTTTTTTGTTTGTTTGTTTGTTTTGTTTGATTGATTCTTGGGTTCTCAGTGAATCATTCATTTCTATTTGTTCCATCCTGAATTTTAAGGAGTTATTTTCTTCTTTCACAGTTTTTAGTTCTTTTTCTAAATGCCCAATTTCGTTTTTAAATGAATTATTTTGCTCTATTGAATTTTTTTCCATTTCCCTAATTTTTTTTTGAGAATTATTTTCTTTTTCCAATTCAGAAATTCTATTTTTTTTGAGACTTTTTTATCTTTTCCAATTCAGAAATCCTACTTTCCTGTGATTTTTTAACCTTTTCTAATTCACAAATTTTATTTCCCTGCATCTCCTGTAAATTCTTTATTTTTTCCAACTCCAATTTCAGAACGTTGTTATTCTCTATCATAGCTTCCCTTTCCTTTCCCCATTTTTCTTCAAACTCTCTTAACTTTTTAATAGTCTCTTCGAGGAGAGAGTTATGTGATGGGGGGCAGGTATAGTTCCCCTTTAGGTTGTTATCTGCTAACTCTCTGCTGTTAACTTCCTCGGGGTTGGATACCCGCTCTTTCTCTGTGTAGAGTGAGTCAATGGTTCTTTTTGGCTTCTTACTCATGATTAAAAAATCTTTTGGGGTCTGTCCCTTGGGTAGGAAATTATTTATTTATTTATTTAACAGCTTCCTCCTAGACTGGATGGATGCAGCGGCTCCTGGGCCTGAGCTAAGAGAGAGCTCTGGGAGTGAGTTCCCAACCCCCTCCCTGGAAGTGCCTCACAGGTGATCAGCACTGCTGTGCTTTTAGGGCTGCACTATGTGTCCTAGTAGCTTCCCTGAGGTTTGAGACTGAACAGTAAAGGCGACACAAAGCCCAGCCTATGCGTCCTGGTGGGGCGTGGATGTCAGCAGCAGGTGTCGTGGAAAGCCCCTGTGCTCAAACTGGAAGTGTCTGCCCTGAAACCGCCGTCCCTAGTTCAAAGGTTCCACTTCTCTGGGACTTCCGGAGCTGAGTTCCAAAGCCTCCAGCCAAGCCCACTTCTCAATCTCTTAACTACTCCCAGGTGAAAGCTAGGACAGCCTAAGTCGGCCACATCCACAGTGCTGAGATCTGCTGAGTCCCCTCCGGGATGGGGGAAGATCTTATCTGGTTTTAAAATTTTAAGGTGGCTTGATTTCTCTTCTGAACTGCTGTTTTATAAGCAGAGAAGAGCTAACAGCCTGTGCCAGATTTTTCTATCTCAGTGGCTTCTCTGATTCCAGAGCCCTCCTCAGTGCGATCGGAGCAGTGTGCCACCACCCAACTGTCTGTGCTGGCCTCTTTTTTTTTTTTTCCTCCCCTGGGCACTGACCTTTCCTGTTGAAACTCCAGATTCTCTTCAGCTGGTAAGTAGTGCTTCCAGTCCTTGTGGTTTCTATCAGTCCAGCGTTATTTTTGAGGCTGAATTTATCTAATTGGTTGTGAGGGAATAAGGACACCTCACAGAGTTGCGTGTATCTTCTCCACCATCTTGCAAAAGCCAGGTTTTTAATGAAAACACACTACTGTCCAAAGAAGTCATTTCCATTCTTGGATAGATCTAATTGTTAGGGAATTGTTCCTTGTATCATTACTGACTCTGTCTTTTGACCCTCTACTTCTACTATAGCCATTTGGGTAAGAGCATAAAAGCATGATCCTTTATGAGTAGATTTTTGAACTCATATTTATTTACTCAGGGTCCAGAATTCTACTCATTGTTCCATCTAACTTGATAAATACTCCAAGATAACAAACAGGAACTCTTAAGTTTTCTTTATTATATTATCTCAGATAGGTTTTCCCTTCCTGGCAGCATTCCAAATGTCTCACTTGCCTTTGTAGCTTTACTTTTGCTCAGATTATCAAAATGTATCTCACATGTACATCATTCCTGCAAACCTCTACAGAACAAGTGAGAAATATGCTGTGATTGTGTTCAAATCATCTGAGTTCAAGTACTAACTATTAGAGGCCATGGGGATATCACTTAACTTCACAGGACTACAGTTTCAATGTTTATAAAATCATATCAACATTATAAAACAGAAGCACTCTGTCCTTGTTTTTTCTAGTCACTAGTTTTGGTGAACAAGTCCAATATGAACATGAACAAGAAAAGTCTTCCAATTTATTTTTGTGCCTCTGGATCATTCCTCTTGACTAACCTGAATAAATGACGATCTTGTGACTACTTAGTAAAGTAAAGCTTATGCATTGTTCAACCTAAGACCTTCTCTCCCAAAATGTCACTTTTGATCCTCTAGTGTAAGGTCTATCAACTGATTAGAATCTGTATTTTGCCATCCCTGTTTTGTAAATATGAGTATCAATCTTTACATAAAGAAGACCTTTGATAAAGGGAGTATCTCAAATCATAAGGTCTGAGGTTCACTTCATTACAGGGAACCAATGTCCCTTTTACAAAGTACCAATAAGAGGTATGGAAATATTTCTTACCCTGTAGGAAAATAGGAGGGGAATTGGATATTGGAAGGGGATGGGGTATGATAAAAGAGAGGGCATGTTGGAGGATGGAGTGGTAAGTAGCAAAACACTTTTGAAGAGGACTAGGATGAAAGGAGAGACAGAACAAATGGGGAGAAACACAATTGTAATAATAATAATTGTAGAATATTAATTATAAAAAAATTGAAGCAAGTTTCGCTGATGGAATATTATTGTATTCTTGGAAATGATGAGCAAGATGCTCTCAGAAAAAACAAAAACAAAAACCTGGAAAGTTCCTCATAAACAAAATGAAATCGACTGAATATAAAATATTAGCAGGTCATCTGGGATGATTTGTAAATTATTTTGTAATTCTCAGAAGTACAATCATCCACAACTACTCTGAAGGAATTATAATGAAAAATACTATCCACATCCAGAGAAGGAACTGATTGAGTCTGAATACAGAATAAAAATAAAATAAAAAGTCTCATTGATTCAGAATTTTACCTCAGTTTCTTTTGTTGTTGCTTGGAAAAATTTTCATCTGTATATACTTTGGACAGCAATGCCTTAATTCTCATCTGTATCTTGTCTCAAAAGTCAAAGAAAGGCAATTAGAATCAGAATATGAGTAATGGTCATATGAATAGTGAAAAGGGAATAGATTAAAAAAATTGTAGAGGTGGAAGTAACTAGATTTGTGTGGTCAGAGGAAGGGAGAAATCAAAGATAACATAAAAATTTAAGTCTTGAGTGATACCTCCAAGAAAAATGAGGATATTTGGCAAAAGAGAAAATGAGTTCATTCTTGGACATATTGAATCACAGATGTCTATGAAGCATCCAGTTTGAAATATGTAATAGGCCGTGGTATATGTCCAAATGTTGCTCAAGAGATAAACTAAAGCTAGATATATGGATTCAGAAATTAATGTAATTAAGTGATCATTAAAATAATTGGAGAGAGCAGTTTCCTACATGATGATGTCAGAAATTAAATTACAGAGAGTTATAAAAACAGGGAGAAGAAAGATATTACAGGTTATGGGAGCAGGTACATAGAGTTTTGTTGAGAAAAGTAAGAGAGATATAAAATGTTATCTAAATATGGAAATAATTGTATATTGATCTGTTTTTTTTTCCCCTAAGATAAGGAAGAGTTGGATAAATTTGTGGGTAGCAGAGACAGAACCACAAGAAAAAAAGATAATGAAGTTCAGAAAGAGGTAATATATTTTGATTCTGTTGAAGAAGATAGAAGAAAGTGACATTAAGAGTAATATATGCAAAAAGGCTCTGATGAAGAGAGGAATCTTCTTATTCTATCTTCAAAATCACTAAAAATTATTAAGTATATATTACTACTTTCCCATATGATATATTTGCATGACCTCAAATAAATAACTAACATTAAGATCAAGTACCATGACAAAACAGAAGAAAATATTATTTTTTTTGGGAGAAAGATGTTTCAAAATATCCCAAAGCACACTACCTAGAGGGTCTCTTTCTCTGATTAAGCAGAAGGTTCTCTGTAAGGCTAATGTATAAAGTAGTGACAGGGGGATAGAAAATGGAAATAAATAGAAATTAGATAGAACTAGATAGACTAGAAGTCATGTCTTAATGCCTCTGTTTCCCTGAATTATTCTGCCTCAGTTTTCCTGATGGCCATCATCCCTTTCCTGCACATTAGAACTGAGAGAATTAAGGCCGAAACTCTGGCCACTTTCACATTCCAAAGAGTCTTAAAACTCCAGATGACTTATCTCAAATACCTAGATGGTACTCTCTGTCTTTCTGGTCTCAGATTTCTTATCTTCTGCTCAACCATCTTCTTGCCCCACAAACTGTTAGAATTAAGTTATGGTTCTTCCTGGAAATTCCACTCAACCAGTGCTCTGCTCTTCCCCTTTCCTTTGTTCCCCAGGTAGCTAGAGCCCTATAAACATCTCTGGAATTACTTGCTAGTCACTGGGTGCTTTGATACAAGAGTCCCACCCAACCAGCTAGTCAAAGCTCTCCTCTATTAAAATATTAAAAACCTTAATCTTTATCTTGCCTTGGTTTCTCCAGCATTACATTTCTGGAGGGCCCCATGAGATATGAAATCTGAGAGTAAGATTAGAGATTAGAGAATAGGTCTCCATGTGAAACCTTGAACCCACTGATTCTGGGCTGTTTTAGGGAGGCTTGCATCTGATTTCTTCCAGAATTCCATGCAAAGAGCAGTTCTGGTCATAGCAAGAGCTCACCACAGACACCTTTATTTTGGCTGCAGTGAAGTAGCTGCTTTGAAATCTCTGCAGAAGCTCTTTTTGTAGTGGCTAGAAACTGGAAAATGAATGGATGCCCATCAATTGGAGAATGGTTGGGTAAATTATGGTATATGAATATAATGGAATATTATTGTTCTGTAAGAAATGACCAACAGGATGAATACAGAGAGGCTTGGAGAGACTTACATGAACTGATGCTGAGTGAAATGAGCAGAGCCAGGAGATCACTATACACTTCAACAACGATACTGTATGAAGATATATTCTGATGGAAGTGTATATGTTCAACATAGAGAAGATTTAATTCAGTTTCACTTGATCAATGATGGATAGAAACAGCTACACCCAGAGAAGGAACATTGGGAATTGAGTGTAAAATGTTTGCACTATCGTCTTTCTACCCATGTTACTTATACCTTCGGAATCCAATTCTTACCATGCAACAAGAAATTTGGTTTTACACACATATATTGTATCTAAGTTATACTGTAACACATTTAATATGTATGGGATTGTATGTCATCTAGGGGAGAGAGGGGAAAATTTGGAAAAATGAATAAAAGGATAATGTTGTAAAAAAAAAAAAAAAGTTACCCATGCATATGTACTGATCAATCAAAAATTATAATTATAAAATTAATAAAAAATTAAAAAAAAAGAAAACTCTGCAGAGTAAGTTTTCTGTCTAGGCTGATTGCTAGCAAATTTGGGTCCCCAGAAAAACTTGGGCTGATGAGCCATACATTTCTAGGAAGTGCTAATCTGGTCCGGGAACCCCTAGTACCACTGAGTTCCTATCCACTTGGCCTCAGGCACTTCTGCCCCACCCACTAACCCACTAGTTCAAATAGGAAGACCTCCAAGCAGTCCTTTTGCATCTTTATTCCTTACTTGGTTTATTATTTATAACCCCAGTTGGGCTGTGATTGCTGGTTCTGCTTTAACTTCTAACCCCTTATTCTGTTGGAATTGCCCTGACAGACTCAGTTTATGGTACCATTTTCTGATAACCTGCTCTTGGGAACAACCAGAAATTATCCTTGGAAATCTCCAAGGTACAGGCACCTGTCTTGTGAGTGACAGTCTCTCTGATCCACTTCTTCAGTCCTTTAACCCCAGTTCCTTAATTAGTATTGCAGCATCCTCAAAGGACATTGCAGTTTGGTATCAGCTTCTGAAAGTTCATAGGTGCCTGCCTTGATGGTCTAAGTGGGCTTATTCCCACACTCTGAAGCTCTGGCCACTCTCACATTCCAAAGAGTCATAAAAATCCAGATGGCTTATCTTAAATATCTAGATGGCACCCTCCATCTTTCCTGGCTCAGTTTTCCTATCTTCTGCTTGACCATCTTCTTTCTCACCCCCAACCTGTCAGAACTGTATTATGCAACTTTCTGGAATTTCCACTCACCCAGTGTTCTGTACTCCCCCTTGCCTTTGTTTTCCTAATAGCTAGAGCCTTATAAAAGTCTTTAGAATTACTTGCTGGTTGCTAGGTGCTTTGAGCCAAGAGTTACACCCAGTGGGCTAGTCAAAGCTCTCCACTATTAAAATATTAAAAACTTTAATCTCTGTCTTGCCTCAGTTTCTCCAGCATTACAATGTGATCAGCAAAGCAGGATGAAAACATATTAAAGATGCTGCAACTGAATAATACATTTAGTATCAGTCAAAAATATCCAAGAGAAAATGGAACTTATGCCAAGAGTACTGAATCATCTCTTATTTAGGGTCTTCTGATTTCTACTACAATAGAACATTTTAGTATTTTAGCTAGAAGTCTTATTAAAGTCACCACTGAATAATATTTATAATGGAAGATCAGTCTTTTGCCATTGTATTTTAAAACTCACATCAGGATATTACAAGAGACAGTAGAGGTATAAAAGAGAAGAAAACTAAATAAAAGGAAATTATGAGAGAGGATCTGGGAAGATAGTGGAGTAGGTTGGTAAATTTCAAGCTCTCCCAATTTCCCCCACAAATAGAACGAGAGTGGAAATAGACTGAAGAAAAACCAAGAAGACTTGAGTCAGAACAGGGGTCCTCCTAATAAAAAACTAAGAAGATCTAAAGAAATATTCTGGGCTGGGGATTAACCTGTTTGAAGTGCAAACACTTCCAGGCTAGCTCTATAGAAACATCAAGTGGGGCTAGCTAGTTGTGACTGGAGCTTCTGCAGGAACAACCAAGAATTTCACCTTCCAGAATTTTGTTGAGTTGGGATTTGAACTTGGAAGGCAGAGTGAACCTCAGCTGAGTGGAATGCTGAACATAGCTGTGTTGCTGAGAGACTTCCTGGGGAAAGAAGTGACAAGCACCTTATGAGTGCAGAAGCAGTAGGGCAGGGGCCTGCTGGCTGTGGGCACTTGCAGGAGGGTGAAGTTCTTGGTTTGGGGTTCCTAGTCAGAGTGAAGAACTGAAAGAAAACCTGAGGCATCATCACCCTACCTTATGATGAGAAGTGCTTACACTAATAACTCTTATTAAAAAAAATAACTGACAAAGAAGAAAGAACCCCATGTTGAAACATATTATGAGAACAGGGAAGACCAGTGTTTATCTTCAGATGATGATACTTTAAATAAAACAAAACAAAACAAACAAACAAAAAAACCAACAACAACAACAACAACAACAACAACAACAACAACAACAACCTTCTACTCCAAGAGTAATGTAAAATGGCTCCCTAGTCAGAAAGATTTTATAGAAGAATTCAAAAAATAATTTAAAAAATCAAATGAGAAACATTGAGAAAATAAACTTAAGAAAAATTAAAATCATTCAAGATAAATAGGTAGATTATGAAAAAATGTTAACTAATTAGAAAAGGATGTATAGAGCCTCAAAGATGAAAATAACTCTTTGAAAAATAGGATTGGGTAAAGGGAAGCCAGTGAAGCAACAAAATACTAAGAAATAACAAAACAGATTGTAAAGAATGAGAGAATAGAACAGAATGTGAAACAAGAAAAATGACAGATCTGGAGAACAGATCAAGAAGATAAAATTTAAGAATAATTATCCTGACAGAAAGTTGTAACCAAAAAAGAGAACCTTGACACAACAATGTAGGAAACAAATCTAGAAAAAATTTCCTGGAGTAATAAAACATGTGGGGAAAGTAGAAATAGAAAAAAATCCATTGATCACCATCTCAAAGAGATATTTTTGTGGAAAACATAGGAATATGATCACCAAATTTCAAAACCCTAACATCAAAGAGAAAATTTTGCAAGAAATAAGAAAAAAAAATTAAATACACTGGAGCTACAATTGGAGTTGTAAAAAATTTATTAGTAGCTACAATAAAAGGGCATGAGTCTTGGAATCATATCTACAGAAAAGTCAAAAAACCAAACCAAACCAAACCAAAATAAACAAATAAACAAAAAAAACAAACAAACAAAAAAAAAAAAAAAAACAAAAAAACAGGCCTATGGCATATCCAGCAAAATTCAACATAATTCTGAACAAGAAAAATCAGATATTCAACAAGCTTGCAGATTTTTAGGACTTTCTATCAACCAAGCCTAAACTTAACAGAAAATTTAACATATAAGGGCAAATATCATAGATCAATTTCAAGGGATTCAACATGGACAAATTGTTTAAACATGGAAAATTTGGGTTTTTTTGTTTTGCTTTTGTTTTTACATAGGACACTTACATTTTATGTTTAAGATTTATATTAACAATAGGGTAAACTTAAAAGAAAGATTGACAAAGTAAAGATAAAAATAATTGTTTCATAAATGAGATGCAGAAGAATAGACATAGAGTTATTAGAGGGAGGAGGAAGGCTCATAGTTAGGGAAATCTATTCACATCAGCAATGGGTTCAATAGGCAACACTACATATATTCCATGCAGAGTACAGCACCATCCAAAATCTCTGAAAAAATAAGGTAGGAGGGATGAACAGACAGGGAAGCAAAGAGTGAGGGAAGAGGACAAGGGAGAGATTCCTGAGTGGGGAGAGGTTGAGTAATAGTAAGACAAGTTCTGGAGCAAAATTTAATAAAAGAGTTAACAGGGTAGGAAAAACATGTGTATCTGGGGTATAAGTGTGAGTGTGTGTGTGTGTGTGTGTGTGTGTGTGTGTGTGTGTGTGTGTGTTATGTATGCATATATCTTTATATGGATACACACAGAGAACAAAAGAATAATTTACAAGGAAGTAAATAAATGATGGACATTAATAAGTATAATTTCTTCTGCTAATGTATATATATATATATATATATATATATATATATATATATGTATATTACATGATAATGTTCCCTTGTTTCATTTTGTTTTGTATTGCTTTTCTGTTTTTTTTTTCCTTTTTCTCAAATATTCTTCAAATAAAATAAATTTGGAAAAAAAAGAAAGGGGATTTCTAATTATCTAGACATGGTACTGAGTCAGGAAGGCATGAGTTTAAATGTAGCTTCAAACACTTACTAGTCGTGTGACCCTGGGCAAGTCACTTAAACCTACTTACCTAAATTTCCTCATCTGTGAAATGAATTGAAGAAGGAAATTATAAACTACTATAGTATGTTTTCCTAGATAGCCCCAAATGAAGTCACATAGAATCAGACATGACAGAAATAACTGAAGAAATTTAGCCAGAAAATTATATAATTTAAATTATATGCATTATATGTATAATGTATAATTATATATAAATTATAAATATAAATTAATATCATATATAAATTATAAATTAACCAAATCTCTCATGATCAGAGCAGGTCTTTTTTTAGAAACTCTAAACATTTTTTCTCCTTCCCTATTTGCAAGGAGAACAGCATATCTTCTGAACTACAGAGAGGTGATAAACCCTTCAAGAGGTAGACTTTTTGGTTGATACATCTGCTGGCTACAAGAGAGGGCAAGGTAATAAAGAAAAAAGCTGATTTCCAGGTTCATATAAGTTTATATAGAAGCTCTAAGAGTCAGAGAATAGGGCTGGATACCCATATTTCACTTTGTTTTCCCTCTCTACTGAATTATAGATGTTTCCTGGGAAACATAATTAACTAGCTTTCTCTTTCTCTCTCTCTCTCTCTCTCTTCTCAATTTATATAATGAATATAAAGAGCAAAAATTATAGAAACAACTATATTTCATAGAGATTATTTAGTAATTAGGTTGTATTTCTTATTAATTGAATTGATGATTATGTACTTATCATTATCATTAATTTTTATGTGAATAAATATCAGTGATATTAATGCTTTTATTAGATGCTCTGGTTTTATTAGAGTTTTATTAGTGTTCAATGGAATGGTTAGATTATGTAACTTGTTATGGTGCATACTTCATGGTTATGATCAATAGTATACTTAGTCTTTGTTTTGCTTTTTTTTCCCCCCAATCTTCTTCAATTTTTTTTTCATTCTAGTTCCAAAAGTCCGGAAAAGAAAAGCTTTTAAAACTATTTCATTCAGATCATTTATGAAAGATGGATGCATTCTCCAATAACCCTAAAGAATGAAGCAACTTTGTTGATGAATTAGACCTACATAAATCATTTCAACAAGCTGATATAAGCATAAATATATAGCATTCTTACACAATTGTAGCCCTCTTCTTTCCAATTTGGCTTTGACTCTAACCCAAGCAAGTTATTTCCAATGTAAAAGAGTAATTTTCCAAGAATTACAGATTTTCAGAGTTGTGATCAACTAGTCCCCTGGATCATCTGGTCTATTCTACATATTTTATCGAATAGGGTTACTCCAAAATGTTGCTCTCCCAAAATGCTGCTCCCCTTAATCCTATAGAGATTAACAAGACTGGCAAAAATACAAAAGAAATGTGAATTTATTCAAATGATTTATTCAGCCATGTAGCTTAGGTTAGCAGTTGTAGGGCAGAAAATGTCAACATCATTCATAACCCAAATATCCAGTTCTCTGAGATATATGGTATTTCCTGTTTACTGCAGTTCACCCTTATTTCCATTCATCTCAATAATTACAAGCATTAGGTGATAAATGATGGCCTGGGAGTGAGGAAGATTTGAATTAAAATCAACTATTTTATACTTAATAGTTGTTTGAATGCAGAACATTTATTTAACTATTGTGAGCCTCAGTTTCTTCTCTATAAAACAAAAGCATTAGATGAGAAGGCCTTCTTTAGGCAAATTAATGATTCTTCAGTTCTATCTAGTTCTAAATTTTTGATCCTATTGTAATAGTGACTATCTTGGTGCCCAGCACTTAAAGGCAAGATAAACTTCAATCTTCCTCAGAGTTGCCTTAAGTAGGTCAAATGATTTCTGATATCTGCTATTGATTCAAGGGTATTTTAAGGAGTTCTCAGCAATCTAGGACCATTTAATAATTAAACAGTTACCTTACCCAATATTGTTGAACTCAGGTAGATAAAGGGGTTAATAATCTGAGATTTAAGGTATGTATATCCCCCATAATGATTTGTTTTTTAATGTAATGTTACTGGTGACAGCTAAGGATCACAGGGGATAGAGCATAGCCTTGGAATTAAGAGGACCTGAGTTCAAATGTGGTCTGAGATACTTAACACTTACCAGCTATGTGATCTTGGGCAAGTCACTTAACCCTAATTACTTTGCTTCTCTCCCTTCAAAAATATGATACCAATGTTTTATTTGTTTTGAAATGCATTTTAATCTGATTCTTCTTGTTCTTAGAATGTTGATCACCTTTACAACTAGCTATTACAGAGAATATTTATTTGAAAAACAAAATAAGAACAAATATATCCCTTCAATTCCTGGTGGTTTAATTCTCTACCTGCTGTAATGCCAGAGAAACTGAGGCAAGATAGAGATTAGAGAGTTTTTTAAATATTTTATTAATTGGAGAGTTTAATTGACTGGACAGGACTCTCATCTCAGAGCATCCAGTAATGAATAGGGGAATGATAAACACTTGTAAAGCTTTTCAGACAAAGGAAAGGAAAAAGAGCGGGAAAATTAGAAACCTTGTCAGGATGGGGGGGAAAGCTGTAAATTTTTACTAAAAGCCAGAGTCAGAATGTTTGAATAACAGAAGTAAAGTTGTCAGTGAAGTATCAGAAATAGTCTTATCTTTTGGAATATTTTAGAGGGGCAGGCAGTGTCATAAATTCTTGGGGGCAGAAGGAGCTAGGAGCCAAAAAGTCTGATCTGCTCCTCCTCTCAAATTGACAATTTATAACTTTAGAGCAAATGGTCCTCAGTCTTAATGAACCGGGGGGGGGGGGGGTTACGACTTAGGGGACTGAGGCAGAACAGTTAAGGAAACTGAGATAAAACAATTCAGGGAAACTCAGTCAGGACAATAAGGGAAACTAGTGCAGGGAAACTGAGGTAGACAGCTCAAGGAGACTGTGGCATAACACTGCTACATACTTTGTGGATGATTCTCAGTTTTATTTAGTTTCTATATAGTCCCATCAACTTCTGGATCCAAAGTCCTCTTAGAATCATGAGCCACAAAATTCTTATAGATTGGTGTCCTGAGAAGGATCCCTCTTCCTGTACTTGAAACTAAAAAGGGAAAACCAAAATAGGTCAAAGCACTAAAAATGAGTCTTGGGACTTTGCTACTTAAAGAAAAGTAAGCTACAGTATATAGCTGTAAAACTAAAAGTAAAATCATGCTTCTCAGGAATATACAGAGTCATTGTAATATAAAAGAAAACAGAGTAGATTTGGGGTTAAGAAAAACCTTGCTGCCATTCTGGAAAGCAATTTGTAACTATGCCCAAAGGGCTATAAAATTATAAATAACCTTTGATCAACGGAGAAAAAAGGACCCACATGTGCAAAATGTTTGTAACAACCCTTTTTGTGGTACCCAAGAACAAGAAAATGAATAAAAGTCCATCAATTGGGAAAAAGCTGATTAAGTTATAATATATGAAGGTAACGGAATATTATTGTTCTATAAAAAATGATAAACAAGCTATTTTACAAAGACCTAAAATGGTTTATATGAACTGATGTAGAGTGAAACAAGCAGAACCAGGAGTGCTTTGTATACCGTAGCAGCAACAGGTATAAAATACTTGATTCTTCTCAATGGTTCAGTAGTCTCAATAAAAGTGAATATAGCATGTGTTGATTTATATTCAATCTCTATAGTTCTTTTTCTGGATGCAGATGGCATTTTCTATTCAATGGTTCCATATCTTCTCTTATGCAGTTTTTCCTTTTTGTTATGATTTTTCTCTCCCAACATAGTTCATAAAGAAATGTGTATTTAAAAGTTTGTGTGTGTGCATATATATATGTGTATATATATATATACACATATATATATGTATATATAATATGTATTTGAAAGTTTGTGTGTGTGCATATATATACATATATACATATATACATATATGTATATATGTATATATATGCACACACACAAACTTTCAAATACATAGTTCTAGTTTTACATATATATATATATATATGTATATGAAGAAAATTAAAGAGGTTAAATAAAAATAAAAAAGAAAGACCAGGCATTAGATCCTGCCTCAGCCACTTACTTGCTATGGAACCATTGTCAAGTCCTTGAATCTCTATGAATCTGTTTCCTCTTCTTTAAGATAGATATAATGAAACATGTTTTACCTACCAGGCAGAGATATTCATTGAGCCATAAGTTTAGAGCTAAAAATAATCTTAGAATGAATCTGATCCAAATATATAATTTAAAGATGAGGAAATTTTAGTCCCAAATGTTAACCTTAAGGTTATATAGTAAAATATATATTTATGGAATTCAGATGAGATAATACATGCAATTAATTTTATAAATATTAAAATACTATATAAAGACTAGTTGTCATAACTGTCATAAAACACATACATTTTATACTAGAATAGAAATGTAAGGTTCCTTTGGAATATAGGGGCATTCAGAACCATACCTAGAAATCACTTAAGGTTTTTAAAAGCTAAGTTATTTTTTTTCCCTTAAGTCATGTGTAACTTAACAACATGATTTTAGTGACAACTAATTACAAGAGAATCTAATGATTTTCCAGGTTTCTTACCTGCTGAGTATTTGGAATTGTTTGACCCTTACCCAATAGGTTCAACCTCCCACTAGATTCAGGGACTAATTTGCCTTAAATCCATGCAATTCAAGATCAAGTGTGTACTGATATTAATCTCCTCTTTTCATTTTCTACTTTAGTTCTAATTACTATATGTGTCTTGGTCCTTATGATGAAACCCCATTTTATATTAAATTTCTGATAATTGTTTTCCTTCACATGCTTGACAATCTTATATGATTTCTTTATTAATAGAGCATATCTAAGACCATCATTTGTTCCAAGACTCTGGACTTTTGGTTTTAACTACTGTTCTCATTATTTGGCCACCATTGTTGGGAATGACTTTCCTGGTAAGAGGTCCAATGATGAATAAGTGAAGTTTCTTTTCCTTGGTTATATAATATGAATATGAATATATGTATATATAATAGTAATATGCAAAATAAATAAACAACTACATACACACAGTCTTGATGTCAAATACTTGCATGATTATAAAAAAATTATAGGTGTAGTAGATCTAAAAGAAAGATTTTCTAATTCAACCAACCTGTAAGGGCCCTTTAAATGGGTGGACACAGTGCATCGGGAGATTGAGGCCCAGAAGTAATTTCTGTGGATATAGGACTGCCCTTGGGCGGGATCCTGGCCATATTGAGATAGCTTCTTAATGGGTGACTCTCTCGCTGATTGGCTATGTGTGTGACCTCACAGGCCCTATGTAAGCCCACTGCAGGCAGCAACCGCCCTCTTTAACCTGGTGCTCTTCACTCTGGCTCCCTAGCCTGGGTGGCCAAGCCAAGATGGGTAGCCAAAAGAGGTAAGGGTTTTGGTAGTGAACACATGGGTCTTCTGACCAGGTGTTCACCAGGGAACCAACAAGTCAGGGCATCAGTTAGGGCATTATGTGAGTAGGTATAATAAAGGCTTTTAAGATTACATGTGGTTGTTCTTGAGTGCGCTACAGGTTACTAAGCTATAGATTCAAGAGATTGTGGCCAGAGACCTTAGAAGGCCTCAGAGGAGGCGAGCCGGGTAGAGCTCACACTGCAAAGGACAGTGGTCAAAGGTACTCTGGTGGGTCTAGGACAGACTAGTAATTGTAACTGCCAGGAGAGCACGTTACAAATGGCGCTCAACGTGGACGCATCAGGAATTATCAGGTTTTGAAAATATTTAATATTCAGAATTAAGATTCTGAAAGATCCGGTAGAAACGCCACTTAAGAGGGAAGACAGAGAAGCAATATGGACCCAGGTAAATCTGGGATCAGACTCAAGGACACAGCTGAACATAATGCTTATATCAAGAGGTTAAAGAGCCAGATGGAAGATCTTTTAACAAAGATCACCACTGAAGAACAGCAGGAAGCTTGTAATCAAGCTCCCAGAAGGCTATCCCCACACCCAGTAAATATAGCTCGGAGAGAAAGCAACCTAGAGCTAGTGCGTATGTATGACAGTATAGAGTATAAAATGCCACAGCAAGAGTTGCTGGAATTGCAGGTTAAACTACAGATGGAGATAGAGAAAGAAGAAAAAGCTAGGTTACTACAGATAGAACAGGAAGAGTTCAAACCAGTGGCTGAAACTAAGGAAGGAAATAAAAGAACCACATGGACTAAAGTTGTAGAAATTCTTCTTAGCATTTTGTTGGTTTACCTCGTGCATTGTTGTTTTAAGGAATTTATCCATTACTCTTCCATTGAGAAGAAGTTTAGTTCTTTTTATGTGCAAAGCTCAGGTTTGATTTTGAATCAGCCTTTGGGGAATTTTCCAATTCTTCTTCCCTCTGCCTCACCTTCTTGGGCCAAGGGAGAAGGGGGAGGAGGAAAAGGAAGGGCGATAATACTATCAGCACTGCCCATTAATCCATTCAAAACTCCTGTGTCTTCATTTCAAAGGACAAGAGTAGGCTTTATGTCCCAAGGCAAAAAGGAATTGTGGGGTATTGAGTATAATCAGAAAAGTTTTAAAAATACAGTTCAGTTAATTTCTAAGAAACCTTACTGGGACAAGACCTTGCAGTTAGAGAGAGTGGAGTTTTATACTTGTAAAACTGCTAGGATCGTCTTTGGAGAGTTGAAACTCCTCTTTTATTACCTCGTGGATTTTCCTCTTCTGAGCTTGATTTCCCAACCCCCTACGGGTACTTATAAAACAGTGTTTATGTTTAGAATGGGTTGGAAAATTGCTGTTTTAATCACTAGAATAAATAGACAGTGTGTGATCTTTGACCCAGGAGGAAAATATCAGATTTATTGATTCACACTCCTGAAGTACAATTCGGTATCAGAAACTCAAACTTTGATTTTTAGGCAAAAAGAATTCAGGGATATAGCCAGAGTGTTCTAGTAAAGTCATTACTGCAGATTATCCCCAAGATCTCTTCTAAACAAGCGAAGGGAATTTTGGGATATGTGATTGCTTACAATTTTTAAATTTTGATTTTACATTTTTAAACACTTTTGATTTTACATCTTCAAAGTATTTTGATTTTACATTTTAAAGTTATTTTGGTTTTATATTTTTAATCTATTTCGGTTTTACACTTTTAAATTATTTTGGTTTTACATTTTTAAATTCTTTGCCTTTTACCTTAGCAATGCACTTCGGGCATACACAGAAAGTGCAGCTAAGTGACAGACTGACTTACTTTTGTCTGACTTTTGTTAATCTTTTTGACAACAACTTTGTTTCCACTGTCACGTGGAAAGGCCTGGATGGCATTTGGAAAGGCCCAAGTTGGGCCCCAAGTACATTCCTTCCTAGGTGCAGATCCAGCAGTAGAGTTCATCCCCACAAGAGACATTTGTAACCTGGGGATCCAAGAGAAGGACCAGACAACCGGCCAGAGGGACCAGCCAGATGTCAGCAGCCCTTCAGACATTGATGGCAGCGATGCCCCTCCTGACCGGAACACCAGAGACACCAGACACAGTTCCAGTGTTGCAGCTGAAATGGACTGTTTTGGGTGATACACAATATAAAGACTGTAAATGGACAATGGGCCTGCTTGCTTCTCCCGTGGCCACTTGCCATATGGTGGCCTGGGAAGAGGCTTTGCCCTATGCTTTCTATTGAAGGACTATGCTTTTAAATTAGTGGGTGAAAAACCAACACACCCACCTGCCATTGTTATTGAGACAATGTTACTGGACATGACTGCTTATGTGCACCTGTGAAACTAGAATTGTTCTAGAATTGTGAAAAGTGCAATAGAGAATTGTGATAAGCTAGAATTGCTCTAGGATTGTGAAAAGTGCAATAGAGAATTGTGATAAGCTAGAATTGTTCTAGAATTGTGAAAAGTGCAATTGAGAATTGTGATAAACTAGAATTGTTCTAGGATTGTGACAAGTGCAATTGAGAATTGTGATAAGCTAGAATTGTTCTAGGAGTGTGAAAAGTGCAACAGAAAATTGTAAGAAACTAGAATTGGTCTAGAACTGTGATAAATGTAACTAGAATTGTGACAACCTACCTACTGATATTTGTTAACTAGAATTGTGATGTTTTACCTTGTTGACTTCCCACCTCAGTGTTGACATCCTACCTCCTTGGCATCCAACCTCTTTGGCTTATTATCTCGAGTATGACTTTGATGAATGTGTTGAACACTTGGGCCACTGTTGAGCCTGGTTCTTATTGTCATACTTCTGTTTACTGATCTGCTGCTTTGTACCTCCTTGGGCATAACACTGTCATCTCATGGATCAAGTGAACTATAGCTGGTGCTAAAAGTTTAGCTTGGTGAGATGTGCAGTTCCTGCAAAACAAGAGAAAGGGAATTGTAAGGGCCCTTTAAATGGGTGGACACAGTGCATCGGGAGATTGAGGCCCAGAAGTAATTTCTGTGGATATAGGACTGCCCTTGGGCGGGATCCTGGCCATATTGAGATAGTTTCGTAATGGGTGACTCTCTCGCTGATTGGCTGTGTGTGTGACCTCACAGGCCCTATGTAAGCCCACTGCAGGCAGTAACCGCCCTCTTTAACCTGGTGCTCTTCACTCTGGCTCCCTAGCCTGGGTGGCCAAGCCAAGATGGGTAGCCAAAAGAGGTAAGGGTTTTGGTAGTGAACACATGGGTCTTCTGACCAGGTGTTCACCAGGGAACCAACAAGTCAGGGCATCAGTTAGGGCATTATGTGAGTAGGTATAATAAAGGCTTTTAAGATTACATGTGGTTGTTCTTGAGTGCGCTACAGGTTACTAAGCTATAGATTCAAGAGATTGTGGCCAGAGACCTTAGAAGGCCTCAGAGGAGGCGAGCCGGGTAGAGCTCACACTGCAAAGGACAGTGGTCAAAGGTACTCTGGTGGGTCTAGGACAGACTAGTAATTGTAACTGCCAGGAGAGCACGTTACACCAACCCATTTTTTTTCAGAGGAAAAAAATAATACAGTAAAGGAGATATGCCCTGTCATGCCTTAGATTATTCAAATAATAATTTTCAGTTCTCCACCTGGATTTATCATGAGTAGACATAATTAGCTACAACTTTCCTCCAAGAGAAAAAAGAAATCATGCTTCCCAAAATTAGTAATAACGGAAAGCACTGAGCCAGTGTTTAGTGTGTTATTTCCAGATGCCACTTACCTACCAGATTCTTAGGTACCAGTTAAGAACATACTATTTCAGCAAAGTAAATGATAGGCTTTGGAATAATTTTAATATAATTTCCCAAAATGACTAAAATGTAAAGTACAGTAGGCACTAGAAGTATCATTTTATCATGAAATATATAAAAACATAATTCTAAGAAATAAAGTAATAAAGACCACCAAGGCCTGAAATATCAGTGGCAGCCCCACCATATCCATGGATAGTGAATCTTTATGTGCAAAGCAGGAAGAATTGTTAATAAAGGAATAAATCTTTTAAAGCAAGGACATTGATATTTTCCAATAACATCAATTTTCAATAGAATGATAACTTAGGCTTGTAGTGTTTCACAGTCTATGAAGCACTTCTATACAAATTATCTCATTCAGTTTTTAAAACAGCCTTGTAATATTAGATGATATATAATTTTTTTTTCCCCATTTTTAGAGAAAAAGAAAAAGGCTCAGAGGGGTAGTGACAACAAAATAAATGAAGGTAATGGGTTTCAATTTAAAAATTAACAGGTTCTTTGCCCAATCAGCACTTTACTTTTTCATATTAAATAATATCAGCCCAGAGAAATTGTGAGATTTGTCCAAAGTCATGCAGATAGTATGAGGTAGAGAATAAATTTATATTTTTGTCATAAGATTACAGAAATAAAGTATCATGAAGATGTAGAAGCCATTTTGTCCAACACCTCATTTTATAATTGAGGCTGAGTCTCAAGGAGAATATATATCAACTATGCAATGTCAAAAATATAGTAGTAATAAGTAGCAGATAGACGATATTAATCTAATTCTTATAATTCAAATCCAATATTCATTATATCACCACTATGAAAATCTGAATAGTAACTGATCTATCCAATAATGTTTTGTAAACATATCATAGTTAAAATAGTTAATTTAAATTATAGTCTATGAATTTTCCCTAATCTTGCTTAATTAAACAATTTAATGATATTAAAATAATATATTTTTAAAAATCTTTTTCATGTTTATGTTTTCCTATTTTCAATATAGGAAAACTCTTGTAAACAGTATAGCTCTTTGCCATCTTGCTGATAGAATCCAGGATCTTACTATAATCATAAAATTATAATCTGTGAACTCTAGATTCTCCTGCTAACAATCCTATATAATTGATATTTCTACTCTCCATCCCTGGCAAGAGCTCCACCAGAGTTTTCCTGTATGAGTTAGCTAATAAGATTGGTTGTAGGTAGGGGGAAAAAACAAGTTCAGAATCATGGACTACACCATGATAGAATAGATATTTGCTGCTCATGAGCAAAGATAGTTAAATTTTATATCGGTGATATACTTTACAACTTACAAAATGCTTCAATATCCATATATTAATGAAGATAGGGCAGGTATTATTAACCACATTTCACCTTAAAAATATCTTTGACATAGAACTAAAGCAATCTGAGAGGCTTGGATTCCAATAATCTCTTCTATTTGTTTGTTTATTTTTTGGAGGCAATCAGGGATAAGTGACTTGTTACCTGAGGGTTAAATCACACAACAGCTAATAAATGTCAAGTATTTAAGATGGGATTTGAATTCAGATTCTCCTGACTGAAGAAGCAGTGTCCTACCACTGTGACACATAGCTGCCCCCAAAGACTTCTTTTAAAAAAATGAAAAGTAAAGATCCGGAGGGTTTAAATGTCTTACAAAATAAGTAAGTATGAAGTAGAAGAAGTAGAACATTTAAAAAAAAAATTTGAAGACTAAGAAAAATTAATTGATTTGCATAAAGACAAATGTACTATGATTTATCTAGGTCTTTTGCCTCTACTGTCTCTCTTTTTCCTTTTTTTGTCTCTTTTTCTTTTTCTGTCTCTTTCTCTCGTTCTCTCTCTGTCTCTCTCATGCAGCAAAAGAAAAAAATTAAGAAAATGATAATAACACAATGTGATCTAAATAAAATATTAAACATTTATCTACATAAGTTTTCTAATTTGTAAAATGGGAATGATAAAAGCATATAACTCAGAGCTTTATTGTAAGAACCAAATGAGAAATGTATACACAGTACTTTGTAAACCTTAAAGTATAATATAAATCTAGGACAAAGAAGAGGATGAAAAGTAGTAGTATGGTGCTTTAAGGTTATAAGATATTTACAGTAATTTCATTTAATCCTCACAAAGACCTGTATATATTGCCATAATATTTTTAAAGGTGGAGAAAATTAAAATAAAGGAAATTGACTAACTTGCCTATAATCATACTACTAAAATAGCTATCAATACTCTATTATGAAAACTGATGCTATTTGAACCATGAGCCAAATAGGAATCTGAGAGTTACTATTCAAATTATTTATTTCTAAGATATTACCAAGAGCCTAAGACTATGTCATAAGTATATTTTAAAAGATATACACATAACCAGAAATCACTTTACAAACAATAGTGTCAAGGAACCACTGCTGTTCTTGAAATACAATGAACTCATATACTAAAGCATACTAGAAAATTCATATATTCAACTATACTTTCATTGAAATTGCAGATTTTAGGGAGTTCTGTTGCTAAAATATAATATTTTCCAGTGACAAACTAATTAACAAAAACAAATAGAAACCCAAATTGGAAAGGCCAGTATTCCTAACAAGAGGTAAAATTGGGGAAATGGTAACATCAATGTTTCATCAAGCTCCATATGAAATTAAATTTCTATATATTAGTGCTGTTCTCTATCTTCTAATATTACTATTGAATCTGGACCTTCCACACATAAATATATGCATACATAGACACAATATGTTTTTGTTTGCTTATTTCTGTTTTTATCTTCCAACAATTCTCTCATGCCACTCAATGAGAGCCTTATTGAAAATTCAATATTTAAAAAAACCATCAACAAAAGCCCCAAAAGATGTTCTGTCAAGTAGCTAGAGTAGTTGTGTATGTGAAATAGATGACTTCAGGATCTCTCTGTAGCTCCTATATAAAAAATTGATGTTGAGAAATACACATTGAAGTTGGAAAAATTCTATGTAACAAGGCCTTAAGCAATGCAACCTAATTGTGAATGACCAGGAAACTAAAAAATTTATCAGGTTGCTGAGACAACTTTAAGAAGTGGATGGTAAGCCTTGAGCATCTTAGGCCACCAAAACACTATTGGGGTTGTGAATTAGACATTAAAATTTCAGAAAATGATATCAGTATATTGAACATAAGTGGGTCTATCAGTGATTTGTCGCTTTAAAAATACACTCAAAACCAAAGATAATAATTAACATACATACAAAAATTACATTTGAATAAAACATGCATTCAATTTGAATACTGATATGAAATTTATACAAGTACAAAGTAAGTATACATGTATAAAAAAGTATCATTCTTTATGTCATTATTTTACAATACCACATATTGGCATTAATAATGTCTCAACTGTCTATAATAAGGAAATTTCATTAAAATGTAAATATTGATGATATAATTGTGATTTGTATTTCATAAACTTTTAAAAATTATTTTTTATTATAGCTTTTTATTTACAAGATATATGCATGGGCATTTTTTTAGCAGTCTTCCAATTTTTCCCCTCCTTTCCCCCATCCCCTTCCTTAGATGGCAGGTAGACCAATACATGTTAAATATGTTAAAGTATATGTTAAATACAATATATGTATACATATCCATACAGTTATTTTGCTGCATAAGAATTGGACTTTGAAATAATGTACAGTTGACTTTTGAAGGAAATAAAAAATGCAGGCTGGTTCTATTCATTACTGAACGGAACTGATTTGGTTCATCTCATTGTTGAAGAGAGCCATGTCCATCAGAATTGATCATCATATAATGTTGTTGTTGAAGTATATAATGATCTCCTGGTCCTGCTTTTTTTCACTCAGCCTCAGTTCATGTAAGTTTCTTCAGGCCTTTCTGAAATCAATCTGCTGGTCATTTCTTACAGAACTTGTATTTCATAAACTTAAGTGGATTGTAAACAGCTACAGGAAAAATGAGGGCCAAATGTACTGAAATTATGGATTAGAAATGGAACCCCCCGACAATATATGTGTTCAATTTCTCAGATTGTATAGTGTGAGCAAATTTTTACCTTATTAAAATCCTGAAAAATTAGCAATAAATAAATTAGGAGACCAAAAAAATATATGTAAAGTATATATTTTAGTCTTCTCCTTTCATAACTCTAGACTGATGGAATCCTCAAATAGACTGCAGAGTATGAAAAATTCAATAGTAAAGTTGAAATGAAGGTATAATACCTAAAAAAGCTTTCACAACTATTTCATCAAGAACAAATAATTGTGGTTTATTAAATAAGAGAGTCAAATAGATTTATGCTTAAGAAAATTACTTTGTTTTCTGAAGAATAGAACTGATATAGCAAGACCAACTAGAAACAATCTAGGTAAATGATCATGACAGTTTGAAATAAGGTGGTGACTATGATTAGATGACATAAATATGAATCTAAGATTTTATAAAATTAGAAATGACAAGATTTGAAAATTTCTGGGTCTTATGGGGTGAATGTGGAGTTAGGAATTAAAGATAACATGGAACATAAAAATCTGAGAGACTGGGACAATGGTGGTGATTTTGGCAGAAAAAGGAAAAATATTTAAAGGGTAAAATCTGGGGTGGAAGAAAATAATGTCTCCTATTTTTCCCTGTTAAATTTGAGAAGTTTCTGGGACATTCAGTTTACAATGTCTATTAGCCAATTGTTTTTTCTGGACTAAAACTCAGGAGACTATAATTAGTTATATAGATTTTTTTTTTCCAACTGTGCATATAGACTTAATAATTTAATTTACGGGATCATGTGAGGTCACCAAAAGAAAGAAAACGGAGGACTAAGAGATGCAGATCTGGCCCCTGCACAGAGTCTCTTAGAACTCCCATGTTTATGCTATAGATGTTGGCATATAAGGGAGACAGAGAGAAAAAGATAAAAATCAAGAAAGAAGAATAAAACTTAAGAGGACAAGAATAACTAGAATGAAAGGGTGTTCAGTAATGACAGAAAGGAAGAGGCCTGAAAAAATATCATCAAAATTATCAATTAAGAGATCACTGATCACTTTGAAGAAAATAATTACATTTGATTGCTGAGTTCTGAAGTTAGAGTGCTTATATTGAAGTGTTACAAACTGGATGGAACACCATTGTAGTGAAAGGTAAGAATTATATTTGTGCTCTGATACTCTGAGAAAAGGAAAGAAAATTTAAAAAAAAGAAAAGAAAAGAAAAAGATTCTCATAAAGGAGATATCGAACGGCTGGTTTTTGTCCTGGGACTTTGTAATAGTGCTCCTGGGAGCATTGGTTTCTGAGAGTGATTCAGTCTATTTGAAATAGGAAGTAAGTTACATTCAGAAAAACTCATGATATTCTGTGAAGTAATATAGTGAATTGAACAACAACCACCAACCAGGAGTAGTTTTGATCACTTTAATTGAAGCAGAAGTACCATGAAGAGGATACAAAAATCATCTTACCAACCTATTTGAAAAGTCCTCAAGCCTCAGGTTTTCTTTTTATCCTTTTTTAAAAAATACACTCCATTTCTGTCTAGCTTCCTCTTGATCCACCTATTTCAACAGAGTTTTATTGTTCTCAGCTGTAACACCCACTCTAATTATACCTGACGATCTTTCAAGTATGACTGTATTATAAGCTTATATAAGAACAAGTGACAAAATCAAGGAAGGGAGATAGAACTATGTTCTGTGTCCATTACCTTTGATAATTCAATTAATTATAATAACAATGTGGAATACTTTGCAAAATGTGATCCACTTATTTAAGAGAAATTTGACATCTCACATTTGCTTTCTTTTCAGTAAGAAAGGGTGAGATTTAATATGGATTTTTTATTTTGCTGTGTGATGTTCAGTAGCACTAAAAAACTGCTCTAGGAGGGGCCTATTCAGGGTTATGCTCAGTCATTTTAGTTGTGTCTGACTTCTTATGACCCCATTTGGGGTTTTCTTGGCAATGATTCTGGAGTGGTTTGTTATTTCCTTTTCCAGCTCATTTTACAGATGAGGAAACTGAGAATGATTTGCTCTGCTAGAATTTGAAGCCAGATTTTTACTCAGGTCTTCTTGACTCCAGTACCAGTATTGTATTCACTGTGCCAACTGGCTGAACCTAACCCTACTCCCTTAAAGATATGTATTCAATGTTCAAGTAGCCATATAGGCACTATTGCAGATACCCAAAAATATTATATCATTTGTTAAAACAAATTTTATACCTGTATTTGAATATTAGTATATTCAGTATTCTCAAAATATGATAGTTCACACAAAATAACTGTTGAGGGCGGTAGTCCCTTGGTATTCCTTGTTTGATCTCCAACTCCATTTGGGGCTTGGACTTTGATCTGGTCAAACTAGTCTGGGCTTGTACCCAGCCCCCCACTGGATCTGAGCTGGCTTGGATAAAGCCCGCCAAATATCTGGCCTTCTAGGAATTAACCTGAGCTCCGCCCATTACTTCTTCAAGCAGATAAAAAGAGCAAAGCTAGAACCATCTTTGGGTCTGAGATTTGAAAGATGCCAGCCAAGATGCTTGCATCAGAGATTCTCTGTCCCCGCCGCTTTCGGCGTTTATCTTCCTCTATCTAATGCCTTTTACTAACCAGACCTTAACCTTGCTTCCAAACCCTGCAATAAACATCTTTTACCCATCTAGGTTTTCGGGCCTGTAAATTCATTTACAGGGGACTCTCGCCGCCACTAGACCTGACTTAACTTTGTATCCTTGCGCCGAATCCTAAGGGGGTTGCAGGGGAGCTCCATGTGACTCCCTGTACCCCGAATCCTGCCACTAGACCTCACTTAATCCTATTGAGATATATACCTCATTATTAGGTATTTATCTCATGATTTGGTTCAAGTTACCTCATTATTTTGAGGTTCCCTATTACCTCATCAATAACAAAGCTGGATGAGTTAGAAAGTTGCCCAACTTAGCTGCCATTCCAATAAGTATACTGTCTTTCAAATTACTTGGTAGAACTGAATAGCATTGCTACTCATATGGAGCAGAGCTGTTTTCTCATAGCAAATGAATATAAAGGAATATTGTTCCATTGTTTCATAATCAGAAATGAGCTGGCTGATTTCAGAAAAGCTAATAAGACTTACATAAACTCAAACTGAACAAAGTGAGCAAAATCAAAGAGATCATTGTATACAGCAATAGCAAAATTATGTGATGATCAACTATGATAACACTTAGCTCTTCTCAGCAATACAATGATCCAAGGCAATTTCAATAGACTTGGTATGAAAAATGCAATCTGCATCCAGAGAAGAAACTATGGAGACTGAATATGAATCTAAACTTACTATTTTCAGCTTTCATTTGTTTGTTTGAAAGACAATCCTTGTATTTTACCTTTTATTCTTATTTTTCTCTCAGAATATAATATGGAAATATGTTTAAAATGATTTTTACATGTATAACCTATGACAGAATGCTTACTGTCTTGAGGAGGATGGCGGTAAGGGAGAGTGGGAGAAAAGAAGTGGAACTCAAAATCTTACAAAATGAATATTAAAAACCATCTTTATAATCAATTGGAAAAATAAAATACTATTTAGAAAAAATTAAGATGATATAGCATTGTAGATTTAGAGGTGGAAGGGAACCTCCAGAACAACTAGTTCAAACCCTTTTTTTTTTTTTAACAGATAAGAAAACAGACCAAATTCACTCAAGAGATTCTATTTGAACTCAGTCTCCTGACTCCAAACTTAACACTCCTATTGTACAAAGTTCAGGAAGTTCCTTATTCTATTTTTTTCTTATTTATAAGACGAAAAAGATGAATATCATGGCATGTCTCCTTTGAGAAGAATGCTTCTAGTGATAAGTCCAAGGTCTGTAGAGGGAAAAATCTCTAGTTATATAATTCTTATTGCTTAGAAACTCCAAAAAGAGTATTTCTTTTCTAGGTTCTGTAGGCATGAACCCTTTCTAGATCCCTCAGGTTTAGGCTACATATGGAATTAATCAACATAATTGGTCAGAAAGGAAATAGTACTTTGAAGCAAAACTAACCACATCAATAAAATGCTAAAAGAATAATCTGTCCTGGAAAATACAAAGATATACAGTAATAGGAGGAGATTGAATCTTTTAAATTGGTATTAGATAGAAAGACACTAGGAAGAAATTAATTCTGTTCATGAAAGTAAAGGAAGTAGTGTTAGAAACTACTTTAAAGTATATGTAGTACAGAAGAGGCAAAGGAGAAGAAGAGAAGTTCATAAGACTTTTAAGTTCACAAACTAGTAAGTAGGGTGAGAGAGCAAGATTCAGGTTTGGTTTGTCTCAGAGAGTTGTACAATCTTCTTAGTGTTCCACAGAGAAAAATTTCTTTGTATTCATACTTTTAGGTGGGAGTCTGTTAATGTTGACTGATGATAAAAGGGCAAAGTGGAAAATAATTCAGGTTTAAATTATTTGACTAGCACAAAGCACTGTAACTCTTTTAGTTGATCTTATATTGCAGATATTGGGTGACGCAATGTGTATACACAGACACATATACAAAGTCAAAATAAATAAGATTTGTGTGTGGGCTATATAAAGTTGGGAGTTGGGAGTGAGGGGATAGGGTCAGAATAAGAAAAAAGCCTCATGTAGGCTGTTGTAAGTGAGCTAAATTTTGAAGGAAACAAGGAAAAATTATGAGAAAAGGTTAAAAAAAAAAAGAAAGAAAGAAAATGCATTACATGCCTATGTAAAAGCAATGATACCAAAGACGGAATACTGTGTATGAAGAATAACAAATAAAATATTTTTGACTTGACTATAGAATACATGAAAGATAGTAGCATATAATAAGGTAAAAAAAAAAAAAACAAGCTAAAGTTAGGGTATGAAAGTTTTTATGGACCAAGCAGAAGACTTTTTTATCCCAGAACATATTATCTTAGAACAAAGCATCTTAAATTATGGATAACTGAATTGGTGGTTGCAAAAGTATGATTTGTTTCAGTAAAATATTGTTTTGTATACCTATTTCATATATCTGCATATTGGGTTCATGTAAATATTTATGTGGCAAAAAGGAGTCACCAGTAGAAAAAAAAAAAAAAGTTTCAAAAGCCCCGGAGAACTCACACAATGTAAGTACTGACAAGGTGGTTAAAAAAAAAGTAATACAAGGATAATCTCAAGGCCTCTCTTAAGAAATTTAAAATTGATTGTATAACATGGGAAACTAGCACAAGACTGCCCATCATTGTGTCGAAAAGAAGGTGCCATGCTCTGTGGGCAAAGCAAAATTGAATTAGCTCCAGAGAAATTAGAATGTAAATTTATTTATTGCAAATGTTCATAAGGAGTTTTGTGTCTGATCTATGGCAGACAGAATATTCCAATTTCATATTGGTTTTATAAGCTATAGTCAGACACATTAATTTGACTCTAAAATAGTGCTATTATTTTAGTCCTCTTCTAGAATGAAGGACAACAATCAACTAACTAGCCATGTATAATATAATAGGACAGCACAATGACAAGTCAATCCAGTATCTTTTCCAGCAGACTCTTAAAAAAGGAAAGTCATAAGGATAGCTAGGTGACACAATGGATAGACGACCAACCTTGAGGTCAGGAGGACCTGAATTCAAATCTGACCTCAGACACTTAACACTTTCTAACTGTGTGATTCTGGGCAAGTCACAACCTCAATTGCCTCAGGAAAAAAAGGGGGGGTCATCCAAACAAGAGTGGGGTATAATTGAAAAATGACTAAATGACAACAATTTTTTTGCGTGGGGGGGGTGTATAGTCTTAGAGATACATTTTCTCTTTATATATAAATCTATTTTGTATGTGAGAGAGAGAAAAAAGGGAGGGGAGGAGAGGAGGAGAAAGGAAGTAAGAAGGGAAGGAGGGAGAGAAAGAGAGAGAGGGAGACACAGACAGAGAGACAGAGACAGGGGGAGACAGAGACAGAAAGAGAGAGAGAGAAGACTTGATTGAAATTTTTTTCCAAGAGAAGCTGTTTGAAAGCTGCTCAAGGTCCTAAAAGTACTGACCAAAAATTGGGATGGAGAAAGTGTACTGCTGTCCATTAGCTCATTTACACATCCATGTTTTTCAGGGATTTGAAGGACAGAGCTGAAAAACTATAAACCAGTGAATTGTTTTGAGGCGATAAATATATTTGCTTACTGACTATAGTCTCTCTATGGTGACACCCTTAATAAAATATGAAATATGACTTTTTCAACCTGACTTAGAGATGTAGCATTACTCAAAAAGAGACCAAAATTTGATAAAGTAGATTAGATGCCAGATTAGCAGACGAGAGAAGAGAAGTCGGAGTTCAGAAGAATGAGGTGATAAATGCATCCTTCTCCACAGGAGCTGATGCCAGACTGCCCATTGCAGAACTGAATCAGAGAATATTTCAGGTGAGAGCACTGACAAACTTGACTCATTCTGTGGTACTGGGAGGTCAGCAAAGGAAGCAGTCTTACTGATGTATAAAGAGCTGCAAGGGTTTGATTCTCTAAGTGTCATCTAGGGCTTGGAACTGACTGAGAATACTCACATACTCTCAGAATTGATGAACAAAAAAAGCTATTTCCTAAAGGTGTATGAAAAGCCATAGAGGTGGTAAAGGGAGGAAAAGACCAATTGCCATTTGGCATCTGAAGAGAAAGAGAGATTGGTTTTAAAGTATTTAACTGCATTGCTGTCTAGTCAGTCTATCACTTTGCTGATTGTATCTCCAGTGCTTCTTCTACTAAATGAGTTTACCAAAGGACATTATGTGACATGAGAATGAGGGATTATATAAATAAATTATAAGAACAAAATTGTGAGGTTAACAAGTTGTCCTAAGTAAATATAAGATACCAGAAATCTGCCCCTAATGGTATAGGAGAACAGGGTGGCTATCCTATGGGATCAGATAGTCTGATCAAGAGATAATTCAGAAAAATCATACAGGCGGAAATAAGGGTCACTTGGTTGATCAGGAAGAGGCTATATCCTCTTAACAGGTTAAAGGGAATTATTTATGTAAAGAACATGAAAACTGGGGTTGAGATACAGCACTCATTTATATAGCTTACTAAGGATCATGAGAGAGAATTGATTTAGATTGTGATAGAACTAAGGTACAGGGAACAATGTACATTGTACAAAGATCAAAGTCCCATATCATTTGATGAAGAAAATGACATTTGTGAGGGCACTTCTGCGTCATCTAAATATTATCTAAGAGTCCTATTAAGTAGGAAAAGATTTGGTGTATAAGGACTCCAAAAGGATACAGACACTGCCCACCATGTAGTGAGATAGAAGAAGGTGAAAAAGAAAGTATCTTCATCAGATCCTTCAGAGCTTTAGAGATGGAAGGAACCTTAAAGATTTCTGGTTCTAACCTTCTCATTCTTGGTTATAAGAGAGAGCTTTATGAGACAGTGGAGGTAATTAATGATGATGAAGAAACTTAGACATAGTGGGTGGTTTAATAACCTCCTTGACAATATAAAGTATTTCTCTTTTTTGTATATTGCAATGTATCTCCCAAGATGAATTAAATTGTCATCTTTGATTTAGTCCCATGACACTAACTCAGAGTATCTATCATTTGAGTCTTATCTATTCTATGAAATAGATGAGGATTTAATCCAGACCATCCTGCTAATGATAGGATTCTAGTTAAAAAAGAAAAAAAAAATCTGGAAGATGAATATTCACACACAAAGTAGTTATCTATTATAAAACATCCATTTACATAGATGGGATCATTCTCATGACTGTATTTTTCATTTTGAATAGTGAGGCACATTGACAAAGAACAGTGACAGATTGCAAATGGTTGTTAGGTCCTTAATATTGGGCATAGAAAACATATTCATTTTTTTTAAAAGCCTTACTAATGTGGGACATTGGTAATCTAGAATTTGTGGGTGCATGTCTGTGTTTGTACATGAAAAAATAGACACAAGGGAAAATGATATGCATGGAATCTTATTCTCCTTTCCACACAAATAATAAGGAATTGGTTACTAAATATGAATTACTAAAATCAATTTTAAAAGAGGGACAATGCCTAAATACTCAAGTCAGTTAACTATAAGCAAAGCTTCTTAATTTTTTTTCCACACGCAACCCCCTTTTGCCTGAGAAATTTTTACATAACCTCCAATAGATAGATATATAAAATTGGTATACAAATCAGCAATTTACTGATAATAGATTATAAATTCATGACTCCCATATTCTGTTACATATCCAGGTATGGAATCACTACTTAATTTTTCACTAAAGGAAGGGAAGAGAAAGGAGGAATGGAGAAGGCAAAGAGAATAAACATTTATGTATTATGTATCAGGAGCTGTGAGAAGTGCTTTTTACAAATGTTATTTCATTTGATCCTTACATGAGCTCTGTAAGGTAGGTGCTATTATATCAATTTTACAGTTGAAATAATTAAAGAAAATAGAGGTTTAGTGTTTTGTGGCCAATTTTGAGCTCAAGACTTACTGACTGAAGGGCCACTGAGACAGGAGCATTTTTCTAAAGTATATACAGGTTAATACAATCAATTATATGCAATTTCTCTGACTTACTGAACATACCTCATGGAGCATACATGGAAATAGATTTTTAGTCAGTCAGACATGGGGCTATGCTGCATAGAATATGCATGACCAAAGTCCTGAAAACTATATTCGGGGCCCTAAAATGTCTTTGATGTATCTAAGAAGAGAGGTCAAGTGGAAAGTGGGTGAACTTGAACCCTCACTGGACTTGCAAGAGGATATAAACTTTGAAAGAATTGCCAGAACAGTGCAGGATGGAAATGAATTGTAATAAGTATTGTAATATGTCTATGCTCCATATTCCCATCAAATCCTCTAGATTTTTATGCTTTGTATATTCAATGTCCTGTGAAAGAATAATAACTATGAATTGGTGTTATTTTATATTTTAAGTTGTTCTAATAGCCATTTTATGTTAAATACTTCTTTTGCATGGAGGAAATTTCTTCCAATACTTGATTTAAGTTTATTACACAGAGTACTTAAAATTCCTCCTTATCTTTATAAGAGTTGAGGTATGACACAAACTTATATTTTTAAGACTCCTTCCCACCATAGTGGGGCTTTGAGGTAGAGTTATAGAGAATCAATGTTTCTGTCAATGAGGATGAAGAGTTTTTTTTAAAGTCTGGTTTCCAGACCAGCTTCTTTCAGGACTGAATACTGTTTTAGGAACGTGGGTATTGAACTGAGAGAGATGCATACTAGAAAGAGAGATGGTGAACTCTCCAAACACATCAACAATTAGAAAGATTATATTGTACCATATTAATTTCCCATTTATTTCCTAAATTCTGGCTGGGAATATATGTGTTAAAGTGGACAGAAACTGGATCTGAAGTCAGGAAGAAGTTAATTCATATCAAGCCTTAGATACTTACTGGTTGTATATTTGTTATTCAGTCATGTCTGATTCTTGATGACCCCAGACTAATGTTTTCTTGGGCAAATTACTTAGTCTCAAGGATTGCCTTAGTATCCTCAACTATAAAATGGAGATAATAACAGCACCTGCTTCACAAAGTTGTTATGAGGATCAAATGGGGTAATATTTGTAAAGTACTTGGAATAGTGCCTGGCACATAATAAGCACTCTATAAATGCTCGTATTATATTTTATTTCAATGAGTCAAAAGGGAAAGAAACTATCATCATAGCTCCTGAGTGCTTTCTGCAGTGATCTTCACATAGTACTCAGATAATATATATTCATGTTAGAATTGTTGTATTGCTTCATGGACATAAGATTCATAATGATTTCTTTAAGGTAATTCTTAAAGGCACAATTGAATAGTCCACTTGATTGCTTTTTGATCCATACTTTGAACATTGATCCATAGTGGCTTGTTTTGCTCTAGTCATTTTTCTTTAAGGTTGTTTTTTCTCTATAGGAAGCTTAGGGAAATACAGTTTTGCACTTTCTGCTAGATTTGAAGTTGGAATTCCCTTTCTCAAAATGCTCTGTGTGCTTTATGTATACGTTCCTTTCTAAATGCTGCAAGTAATAACATGAGTAGAACCAAGTAAATATGTTATGTATGAGACACTGCAAAGTGCATTAAGAACTGCCTGTCAGTATGACAAAGGAAAGCTTTCCAAGTTAGTAAAAAGCAAAAATTATACAATACTTTCAGATTGTGTTGTTTCTATACATTCAAATGCTGATTCATATTATTACAGATTGCTAGGATTTATTCAGCTCTTCCATTAAGGCTATGTACTATTGGTCTGGAGGTGAAGTTGGAGATAGAAAATAAGTATAATTGTGATTATTCTCTCTGTCACAAAGCCAAAAAAACAAGAACAAACAAACAAAGGTACAAAGAAAACTCAAAACAGCATGGCATATACTCCATGTTGGAATTGTCACAGCATCTCTTTCATCCTTACTTTCTTTTGTGTTCACCCAAACTCCACATAATTTAATATTTAATTACATCACACTTGAAGTACTTGCAGTACTCTTCATTCCTACTGTTTCCCATCCTTCTACAACAATATATACACAACTTCAAGACTAACAGGGCTAAATCATTATTTAATTAATTACTGCTTAGGATAATAAGAAAAAAAGTCCTTCACGATCTGCCCTAAAATCTCTTATTTTTTCAGTTTTGTCCTTTTTCCTTTATTTGACTATATATTGCAATAAATCTAGATTACATGGCATTCTTCAAACATAGTTTATACTTATTAAGAATCTATGCTTTCCCCCACCTCTGCCCGCTCACATTAGCTCTTGCTATAAAACTGCCCACTGCAAGTAATCTATGTAATCCATTCCAACATTCACATCCAAAGTGAAATCCTATTATCAAGTCCTTTTTATGTGACAATGTTTTCCATGTGTTATTTATATGATGTTATCTGGTATTTAAGCTCTTTTAGTATAAGTTTTCTTTTTTCTAATAGTTCACAAATTCCTTCAGAGCAAAGATTCTGCCTTATTATTATCTCACAATGCCCAGTTATTACAGTATTAGAAACAGAATAATATTTTATTAAACAAAATTCTGATTAAAAACATTAAAAATACTTATTCAGTTCTTTTCTGCACAGTTTCCTTCCTTCCCTCCTTCTTTCTTACATTGTTTCTATGAAGTTTTAGATATTTTGGAACAGAATAGTGTAGAATATGCAGACCTAAAGATAGGAAGACTTGGATTCACTGGTATATAGTAAGTATGTGACATTGGGCAAAAACACTTCTACTGTTCTATGTCACTCTCTAAGGCCAAATTCCAGAGAAAATGTCAGCTTGGTTAAATAAAGATAATTTCTTTATCAAGAGTTCTTTATGGTAAAGCAATCCAAATAAGGAAGAAAGAAAGAAATAAGGAGGGAAGGAAGGAAATTGTGTAGAAAAGAACTGAATTAGTAGTTATTTTTTTCATTCCTGATAGGTCATCAGTCATTTATTGCAATAATACCTTACTACCAGAAATCCTTATCAATAGGAAATAAATTGTCTTTTATAATCCTAAAGATAAACAATAAAATAGTGGCTGATTTGTTTTCTCAAGTTACATAAGGGCAATAATATAGATTAGGAAAGGAGAAATAATCTTGATCTTGAACTCATGTAAATGGTTTGAATATTGTATACTCATTCCCCCAGATGTATCAGGATTTTCAACGTTAAAGTAGAAGTACTCACATTAGTTCATATCACATGGTAAAGTTTTATCCTTTTTTCTTCACTGGCCACCTATAGTTTGAATATCGCTTTGAATTTCATGTGGTATTTACTTTCTCAAGGATATTATTTGGTATTAGCACAGAAAAGGAACCATTCTCTTTCTTTTAGTAATGGTCAGTTGGATAGGTGCTAAATGTTCTAGCTTCAGAAAATTTGAGTAGGAGTTCTTAACCTAGAATCTGTGAACATCTATTTAATGTTTTTTTTCAAAACTTTGCTTCAATATAATTCACTTCTTTTATGATTATGTCTCTTGTTTTATACATTTGTAAACATTATTTAAAAAAAATCCATCAGTTTCACCAGGCTATCAAAGGGATTTATAATATTAAAAAGTTAAGCCCTCCTTTGTTAGTGTCTGAAGACAATGGAGTGAAACAGAATTGATCTTGAAATATATGTGTGTAAAAATACAAATATTGTAAGAATTATATCTTAGAGCATATTAAATGGGTAGATCATTGCTAAGAAAAATCAGACACATGGAGAGAATAAATGTGCAAGGAAATAATGAAAACCACTTTTTAAAAAGTTACAATTTTGTTTTCAGTAAAATAAATTTTTTTTATGAAATTAAAATTGATTCCTATCACTAGGTAATTCTAAGTGAAACATTCCTTTATATTTCTTGATCATTTCAATTCCATTATATGAATCTATTTTCTTACAAGTATTACATATCCGTAGTATTTTATACTGTATTTGAAAAGTGCCCCTAGGCCTGCTAAAAGGAAAGGAATTAAGGAAAGGATTAAAGGCAAAATACTGTAGCACACTGAGCAGTAGAAAAAAATCAGCTATTCAAATGTTAGCATTTTTTCTTCCAGATCAACATTAGATTTTTTATTTTTTTTGCTTTTTTGCTTTTTGAAGTTTTACAGAAAAATGACCAAGTGGTGACAATGTTTTTTGAAGCTGATTGTAAAACCAATGCCTCTAGATGATTTAAAATCTTAAGATTTTTCTACATATTTATTTGTTTATTTTTTTCATATTTGTTTATTAAAGCAATAAAATGGTATAAATCTTTACTACCAGAGGACTCATATTGATGTAATTTTGAAGATCTTTTGAAGAATTGTATTGTTGGGGGCAGCATAATGAAATTGAAAGAAGGTAGGAAAACATTAAAAATATGGAATTTCTGAATATCTACAGTGATTTAATACACAACTATCATTTGCATGAATTTCTTTATTAGAAAAAAAAATAATAGATTGGCTATATTATCGCTAAGCTTTTTCTAAATAATAGTAATGAATCTTTGCTCCTGTTCAGGAATAGAATTACTTGTTTTCAGAAGTGAATGAAAAACCAACTAAATTTACCTTCTTTGAAATCCATTGAAAAGTTTCTTTTTTCTGTGAGGGGGGAGGTTGAATAAAGATATAATGTAAAAGTCAGTATATTCAGAGATATAGTTAAAATAGCTAAGATTAAAAAGTAAAAATCTAACATACATTTCTATAGAATGGTGCCTGAAAGCCAAGACCCACATTCATCTTTTGTAGTGACTTTTACTTCAGATATTTCATTGAGTTTCCTAAAATAAATAAAAGTGAAAAGATATGAAGCTAAAAAGATGCTTTAAGTGTGAATAAAGATGACTCTTCAATAGCAAATTTAAGTTTAGCCAGGTTTAAAAGTTCAGGTTTAAATAAGCTACTTCTCTAATTATTTGGGGATGTCTGAGCTTAATGACTTTTTTAGAAAACATGATAATTTTCTTAGTCATTCTTAATTGTAGGATAGAAACAAGATTTTTATCAGAAAATGTTACTTTTGTCAACACCTAAGAAATCATGGTTACAAGGTAAATAGCAATATCAGCAATAATAATGAGATCATAAAAGCAATACTTTGTTATATAAAATAGAGGAAATTAAGGAGCACCGTTTGAAGATAAAAGCGTCAGTAGAACATGATCAACTTACATTGATACTGTTAATGCAGAGCCTGTTAGCTATAGCCCTCCCACTCTACTGTCTTCCCACTGAGACAATTCCACATTTATATTAGCTACATCTCAAATATATAACTTTATTTGCATACTATTTCTTCACTAGAATATGAGCTCCCTGAATATAGGGAATCATGTTTTTGTTTGTTTGTTTGTTTGTTTTTTGTTTTGTTTTGTTTTTTCCCCTTTTTTTATTTATATCCCCCAATTTAGGATAGTGTCTGGTATGTAGTATGTACTTAAGAAATGCTTGTCAATTTAACATGAAATAATGTTGTCTGTTCTATAAGAGAGCTCACAGCTTCACTTCATTAGCTTCAGCAGTCAGCTTTAGTGAATTCCTTTGTATAAGAAAAATAAGTTATTTCTGGTCAAGGTTCTTAATCTGTTTGTGATTCATGGACCCCTTTGTTATAATTGTGAAGCCTACAAATCCATTCTCAGGGCCATATTTTTAAATGCCTAAAATATAATACATAGGAGTTTCTGTGTGTCTCTCTGTGTATATGTATGAATATGTATATACACATACATATATATATATATATATATATATATATACATATATATATATATATATATATATCTCCCCGTATGTATTACATGTATATAAACTGAAATAGTTTTAAAAGTACATATTTTATACACACACATATATATGTGTGTGTGTGTGTGTGTGTGTGTGTGTGTGTGTATAAATACACAAAATTTTGGGAAGGAGGTGAGGCAATTAGGGTTACCAAGGATCACAGAGTTAATAAATATTAACTGCCTTGAGACAGAATTTGAACTCCTGATTTCAGGGCCAATGCTCTATTTACTACATCATCTAGCTTCATTGAACATATATATATATGTGTGTGTGTGTGTGTGTGTGTGTGTGTGTGTGTGTATATATATATATATATATATATACACACACACACCACACCACATATATATATATGGGTGTGGGTGTATACATACATACATATTTATATATTTATATATTTATATATAAAATTTCATGGACCAAAAGCTAAAAAATCCACATTTTTAGCTATAGTTTGAACTACTTAAGAAAGAGTTCATTTTGTCTTTTCGGACTCACAGTGTGTGCCCATTTAATTTATGACCTGCAATTTCACAGCTCCTTAACCAATAGCTTTCATGAAAAGAAGGTTTTAGACAAAAACAATTTTAAAATTCCCATGTAAATTCTTGTATGTACTAATAGTATACAGTTGAATACAGCCTCCATCATGGCACATACAAAAGGACTGCCTAAAAATGACTGTGTTGGGGCACTTTCAACAAAATGGGTTCAAACCCTGTCTCTGCCACATATTCACTATGTAATCTTTGTAGTGTCTAGGATCTAATATCTTTGCCAAGAAAACCCATACAGGGTCATGAAGAGTAGGATATGAGTGAGCTAATCTTTGTAGTAGTTCACTCATATCCTACTCTTCATGACCCTGTATGGGTTTTCTTGGCAAAGATACTCGATCCTTTAGGGGATTGAATGGAGTTTTCTCAGTCAACCTGAGACCATCAACTTTAGCTTAAAAAAGCTAAGGTCTTCCACTGAAGTCAGTCCATCTCCAGTCATACTGCATTGTATCCGGTCACTGGAAGTCTTTGGAGGAGAGAGTAAAGTACAGCCCTTCCTACTTAAATCCAATCTTTTTGCATGTGAGGGCATCAGCTTCCTAATGTCATGGTCCCCTTTGAGAACAAAAGGCAAACAGCACCATCAAGAACAACTGCTTCTCTAGTGGATTAAACCAGAAGTTAAATGTCTAAAGCTAATGAGTATCTGAGTTCAGATATGAATTTGGTCTTCCAGACTCAAGGTCAAATTATATCCCCTAAGACACCTTGCTGCCTCATGAAACTTTAAGCAGATAACTTCCCCTCTCTAAAACCTTAGTTTCCAGATCTGTAAGATGAAAAGAATTAGATGAAAATGAAAGAATTAGATGAAATACCCTCAAATATCCTTTCTACCTCCAAATGTATAACCTTATATATAATCAATACCAAAAATATTTTAGCCAGGTTATAAAAACTGGTTTCCTAATTGGTGACTACTATATTTAGCTTTTTATTTCAAACAGCTTTCACAGCTATGATTCATTATATTTCCAACTCCCCAGACACTTTTCAACAACCTCAGTAGCTTTTTTGCCATTATAGCAATTCATATTCCCCCCATCCATTTCTGACATGTTCAAATCAACACTCCTGAAAAGGAATTCCTGAAACACAAGAAAGAAGATACTGCCTATATTTCCCCTTAGGTAGAATATCATGGAGGATAATTACCAAAAAATGAAATAATAGCAGTTGAAGAGCCTAAAATTTCACATAAGATAATATCAAAGATTGTTGACAAAAGTAAAAATGATATTTTTAAAGTATTAATGGACAAGTATCAAAAGATTTGGAAAGTAGAAGAAATAGAGGCACCAAAACAAGGTAGCAAAACTGACTTATAGATATCACTGATTCTAGCTTGAATTAAACTTATAACTAACTAGACTCTTGCTCTGAACTTGCATAGTTTATTTTTTTTTTAATTTTGCTTTATTTATTTATTTATTTTATTTTATTTTATTTTATTTTATTTTATTTTTTTATAAATCAGCTGTCTTTATTATGATTTCTAGTCTTTAGTTCCCTTCCTTAATTATTGCTCTTGCCATTACCTTTAGGTTTAAAATCCCAACATTTCTCTTGGCCAACAGCTTCAGTATGATTTTATAGTTTCCAGGCCTGGTTTAAGTACATTTAACCACTTAATTTTTTTTTTTTTTTTTTTTTTTTGTGTGTGTGTGTGTCTGTGTGTGTGTGTGTGTGTGTGTGTGTGTGTGTGTGTGTGTGTGTGTAAATACCATTTTCTTCTTGCACAATAAGCATTAGATTCCGAAGGTAAATGTAACCTGGGCAGATAGATATTAGTGCTAACAATTTGCATTCACTTCCCAGTGTTTCTTCTCTGGGTGTAGCTACCTCTGTCCATCATTGATCAACTAGGAGTGAGTTGGCTCTTCTTTATGTTGAAGATTTCCACTTCCATCAGAATACATCCTCATACAGTATTGCTGTTGAAGTGTACAGTGATCTTCTGGTTCTGCTCATTTCACTCAGCATCAGTTGATGTAAGTCTCTCCAAGCCTCTCTGTATTCCTCCTGCAGGTCATTTCTTACAGAGAAATAATATTCCATAACCTTCATATACCATAATTTGCCCAACCTTTCTCCAAATGATGGACATCCATTCATCTTCCAGTTTCTAACTACAACAAAAAGAGCTGCCACAAACATTTTGGCACATACAGGTCTCTTTCTGCTCTTTAGTATTTCCTTGGGATATAAGGCCAGTAGTAGTACTGCTGGGTCAAAGGGTATGCACAGTTTGATAACTTTTTGGGCATAGTTCCAAATTGCTCTCCAGAATGGCTGGATTCTTTCACAACTCCACCAGCAATGTATTAGTGTCCCAGTTTTCCCACATCCCCTCCAATATTCATCATTATTTATTCCTGTCATCTTAGCCAATCTGACAGGTGTGTAGTGGTATCTCAGAGTTGTCTTAATTTGCATTTCTCTGATCAGTAGTGATTTGGAACACTCTTTCATATGAGTGGATATAGTTTCAATTTCTTCATCTGAGAATTGTCTGTTCATATCCTTTGACCATTTATCAATTGGAGAATTGTTCGGTTTCTTGTAAATTAGGGTCAGTTCTCTATATATTTTGGAAATGAGACCTTTGTCAGAACCTTTGCTTTTAAAATATTTTCCCAATTTGATACTTCCCTTCTAATCTTATTTGCATTACTATTGTTTGTACAGAAACTTTTTAGTTTGATGTAATCAAAATCTTCTATTTTGTGATCAATAATGATCTCTAATTCTCCTCTGGTCATAAATTCCTTCCTCCTCCACAGCTCTGAGAGGCAGAATATTTTCTGTTTCTCTAATCTATTTATTATCTCATTCTTTATGCCTAAATCATGGACCCATTTTGATCTTATCTTGGTATAAGATATTAAGTGGGGATCCATATCTAATTTCTGCCATATTAATTTCCACTTTTCCCAACAGTTTTTTCCAAATAATGAATTTTTATCCTAATGTTGGTATCTTTGGGTTTGTCAAATATTAGATTGCTAGAGATGTACCCTTTTTTGTCCTTTGTGTCTAATCTGTTCCACTGATCTACCGGTCTATTTCTTAGCCAATACCAAATGGTTTTGGTGACTGCTGCTATATAATATAGCTTTAGATCAGGTACACTTAGACCACCTTCCTCTGAGTTTTTTTTTTCATTAGTTCCCTTGCAATTCTCGACCTTTTATTCTTCCATATGAATTTTGTTGTTATTTTTTCTAGGTCATTGAAATAGTTTCTTGGGAGTCTGATTGGTATAGCACTAAATAAATAGATTAGTTTGGGAAGTATTGTCATCTTTATTATATTCGCTCGGCCTATCCAAGAGCACTGAATGTCTTTCCAATTATTTAAATCTGACTTTATTTTTGTGGCAAGTGTTTTGTAATTTTTCTCATATAAATCCTGACTATTCTTTGGTAGATGGATTCCCAAATACTTTATACTCTCAATATTTGTTTGGAATGGAATTTCTCTTTGTATCTCTTGCTGTTGCATTTTTTTTTTTAGTGATATATAAAAATGCTGAGGATTTATGTGGTTTTATTTTGTATCCTGCCACTTTGCTGAAATTTTGAATTATTTCTAATAACTTTTTAGCAGAGTCTTTGGGGTTCTCTAAGTATACCATCATGTCATCTGCAAAGAGTGATAGTTTGATTTCCTCATTTCCTACTCTAATTTCTTGAATCTCTTTCTCGGCTCTTATTGCCGAGGCTAGCGTTTCTAGTACTATATTGAATAGTAATGGTGATAGTGGGCAACCTTGTTTCACTCCTGATCTTACTGGGAAAGGTTGCAGTTTATTTCTATTGCATATTATGCTGAATGACGGTCTTAAATATATGCTCCTGATTATTCTAAGGAATAGTCCATTTATTCCTATACTTTCAAGAGTTTTTAGTAGGAATGGATGTTGGATTTTGTCAAATGCTTTTTCTGCATCTATTGAGATATCATATGGTTCTTATTAATTTGATTATTAATATGGTCAATTATATTAATAGTTTTCCTAATATTAAACCAGCCCTACATTCCTGGAATAAATCCTACTTGATCATAGTGTATTATCCTGGAGATGATTTTCTGAAGTTTTTTTGCTAATATCTTATTTAAGATTTTAGCATCAATATTCATTAAGGAAATTGGTCTATAATTTTCTTTCTCAGGTTTTGATCGACATGGTTTAGGTATCAGTACCATGTCTGTGTCATAAAAGGAGTTTGGAAGGACTCCTTCATCCCCTATTTTTTCAAATAATTTATATAACATTGGGGTTAATTGTTCTTTAAATGTTTGGTAGAATTCACATGTGAATCCATCTGGTCCTGGGGATTTTTTCCTGGGGAGTTGATTACTAGCTTGTTCTATTTCTTTTTCTGAAATGAGACTATTTAAGCAATTTATCTCCTCCTCTGTTAATCTAGGGAGCCTATATTTTTGGAGGAAGTCATCCATTTCACTTAAGTTGTCAAATTTATTGGCATAAAGTTGGGCAAAGTAACTCCTTATTATTTCTCTAATTTCCTCTTCATTGGTGGAAAGATCCTCCTTTTCATTTGTAAGACTAACAAGTTGATTTTCCTCTTTCTTTTTTCTGATCAATTTTACCAAAGGTTTATCTATTTTATTGGCTTTTTCATAAAACCAACTCTTGGTTTTATTTATTAATTCAATAGTTTTTTTACTTTCAATATTATTGATTTCTCCTTTTAATTTTTGTATTTCAAGTTTAATTTTTGGTTGGGGGTTTTTAATTTGGTCTTTTTCTAGCTTTTTAAGTTGCAGGCCCAATTCGTTAATTTTCTCTTTCTCTATTTTCTTCAAATAAGCCTCTAAAGATATAAAATTTCCCCTTATTACTGCTTTAGCTGCATCCCACAGATTTTGGTATGATGTCTCATCATTGTCATTATCTTGGGTGAAATTATTAATTGTTTCTATCATTTGCTGTTTCACCCAGTCATTCTTTAAAATGAGATTGTTCATTTTCCAATTACTTTTTGGTCTATTTACCCCTAACTTTTTACTGAATGTAGCTTTTATTGCATTGTGATCTGAGAAGAAGACATTTATTATTTCTGCCTTCCTACATTTAATTTTGAGATCTTTATGTCCTAATATATGGTCAATTTTTGTATAGGATCCATGAACTGCTGAGAAGAAAGTATATTCCTTTCTATTGCCATTCAATTTTCTCCAAAGGTCTATCATACCTACTTTTTCTAATGTTCTATTTCCTTTTTTAATTTCTTTCTTATTTGTTCTGTGGTTTGATTTGTCTAAATCTGAGAGTGCAAGGTTGAGATCTCCCACTATTATAGTTTTACTGTCTATTTCTTCTTGCAATTCTCTTAACTTTTCCTTTAGAAAGTTAGATGCTATACCACTTGGTGCATATATGTTTAGTATTGATATGGCTTCATTATTTATGCTACCTTTCAGCAGGATATAGTTTCCTTTCTTATCTTTTTTAACTAGATCAACTTCTGCTTTTGCTTGATCTGAGATAAGGATAGCTCCCCCTGCTTTTTTGACTTTACCTGAAGCATAATAGGCTCTGTTCCAACCTTTTACCTTTACTCTGTATGTATCTCCCTGCTTTAAGTGTGTTTCCTGCAGACAACAAAATGTAGGGTTCTGATTTTTGATCCAATCTGCTATCCGTCTCCTTTTGATGGGAGCTTTTATCCCATTCACATTTACAATTAAAATTACTAATTCTGTATTTCCTGCCATCATATTATCCACAGATTATGCTTTTTCCCTTGACCCCCCTGATCCCCCTCCCCGATATTTAATTTACAGAACCCCCCTTGTGATGCACAGCCCTCCCTTTTTTTAGTATCCCTCCCCCCTCCCTCCAAGTCCCTTCCCTTATTTTCCTTTTCCTTTTCCCTTTTCCTCTCCCCCTTTTAATGATGTAAGAGAAAAGTCTCTGAAAAACAAATATGTCAATTATTTACTCTTTGAGCCTCTTCTGATGAGACTAAGATTCACACAATGATTCTCCCCCTCAGTAAATTCCCTCAGATATGGTGTATTTCCTATGCCTCTTCCTGGGATGTAGTTTCCCTCTTTTTATCACTCCTTCCCCTTTTTCTGAAACGACCTCCTTCCCTTTACCACACACCCTTTTTTTCTTTTATATCAGTAAAATCAAATTATCCATGAGTACTTTTTATATACCCACAACAGAGTTACAGTTCTCAAGGGTTCTGTGTACCTTTTTCTGTTTCTCTTCAGTCTTGTGGTTGTAGATCAAATTTTTTGTTTAAGTCTGGTTATTTTCTTAGAAATATATAGAATTCCTTTATTTCATTGAATGACCATCTTCTTCCATGGAAAAAGATGCTAAACTTAGCTGGGTAGTTCATTCTTGGTTGCAGTCCTTGATCTTTTGCCTTACGGAATATCAGGTTCCAGGCCCTTCTATCTTTTAATGTGGAGGCAGCCAGATCTTGAGTGACTCTTATTGTGGCACCTTGGTATTTAAATTGTTTTTTTCTAGCTGCTTGCAAGATTTTCTCCTTTGTGTGGTAATTCTGCAGCTTAGCCACAATATTCCATGGTGTTCTTTCTTTAGGGTCTATTTCAGCAGGAGTTCGATGAATTCTTTCCACATCTACTTTCCCTTCTTTTCTATTATCTCTGGACAGTTCTCTTTCCTGTAAAATAGAATCTAGGCTCTTTTTGGTTGTAGTTTTCGGGAAGTCCAATGATCCGCAGATTATCTCTCCTAGATCTATTTTCCAGGTCTATAGATTTTCCCAGTAAGTATTTGATGTTGTTCTCCAGCTTCTCATTTTTTTTTTTATTTTTTTTTGTTTTGTTTTGTTTGACTGATTCTTGGGTTCTCTGTGAATCATTCATTTCTATTTGTTCCATCCTGACTTTTAAGGAGTGATTTTCTTCTTTCACAGTTTTTAGTTCTTTTTGTAAATGCCCAATTTCGTTTTTAAATGAATTATTTTGCTCTATTGAATTTTTTTTCCATTTCCCTAATTTTTTTTTGAGAATTATTTTCTTTTTCCAATTCAGAAATTCTATTTTCCTGAGACTTTTTTATCTTTTCCAATTCAGAAATCCTACTTTCCTGTGATTTTTTAACCTTTTCTAATTCTCAAATTTTGTTTCCCTGCATCTCCTGTGAATTCTTTATTTTTTCCAACTCCAATTTCTGGACGTTGTTATTCTCTATCATAGCTTCCCTTTCCTTTCCCCATTTTTCTTCAAACTGTCTTAACTTTTTAATAGTCTCTTCTAGGAGAGAGTTATGTGATGGGGGGCAGGAATCATTCCCCTTTGGGTTGTTATCTGCTGACTCTCTGCTGTTAACTTCCTCGGGGTTGTATACCCGCTCTTTCTCTGGGTAGTAGGAATCTATGGTTTTTCTGGGCTTTTTGCTCATACTTCAAAAATCTTTTGGGGTCTGTCCCTGGGTTAGGAAATTATTCATTTATTTATTTACCAGCTTCCTCCCAGACTGGATGGATGCAGTGGCCCCTGCACCTGAGCTAAGAGAGAGCTCTGGGAGAGAGTTCCCCACCCCCTCCCTGGAAGTGCCTCAGAGGTGACTAGCACTGCTGTGCCTTGAGGGTGGTCTGTTCTATCGGCTTCCCTAAGGTTTGAGATTGAACAGTAAAGACGGCACAAAGCCCAGCCTATGTGTCCCGGTGGGGCGTGGATGTCTGCAGCAGGTGACGTGAAAAGCCCCTGTGCTCAAACTGGAAGTGTCTGCCAGAAACCGTGGTCCCTAGTTCAAAGGTTCTGCTTCTCTGGGACTTCCGGAGCTGAGTTCCACACCCTCCCGCTGAGCTAGGCCGTATCCACCCACTTGTCAATCTCTTTAACTAGTCTCAGGTGGGAGCTGATGCCACACCCCCTGGTACCGAGATCTGCTGAGTCACCCCTAGGGGAAAATCTAATCTAGCTTTGAATTTTTAAAGTAGTTTAGATTTCTCTTCTGAACTGCTATATTATAAGCAGAGAAGAGCTAACAGCCTGTGCCAGATTCCTTTATCTCAGTGGCTTCTCTAATGCCAGAGCCCTTCCCAGCACAATTGGCGCAGTATGCTAGCACCCAGCCGTCTGTGCTGGCCTCTCTTCTTCCTCCCCTGGGAACTGACCTTTTCTGTTGAAACTCCAGATTCTCTTCAGCTGGTAAGGCGTGCTTCCAGTCCTTGTGGTATCTATCAGTCCAACGTTATTTCTGAGGCTGATTTATCTAATTGGTTGTGAGGGAGTAAGGACGTTCACAGAGTTGTGTGTTTCTTCTCCACCATCTTGGCTCCGCCTCTTGCATACTTTATTTAAAAGAAACAGAATAAGTAAGAGAAGGTGGGAAGTCTATCTATCTATATAAAGGAAGATTAGCATGAAAAATACAAAATTCAGAGAAGGGAAGCATTGTCAAGAGTACTTGGGCAATGGCCAATAGAGGGAGAAAAAAAATAATTTTGTCATTGGATTTTTCCAATCAAGAAACAGACATTCTCTTCTAAATTTAATTTTCACTACTAAAGAAGAACTGATTACAGATTTAACAATGATGGGAATTTTAGGTGAATGGGATGGAAGTATAGAGGTCTATGAGTCCTTCATATAAGAATTTATGGGAGAAAAGGAAAAGAAATCTACTTGTAGTCTGGCATGCATGATAGCTTTCTACAAAGCAGATGTCAAAGAGTTCAGAAAAATAAGAAATAGATTCCCATGAAATAAAATACTACAGGAAAACTTGGCCTAGAAGAGATACTAAAGGTTCAAAAATGGAACTCAAAAAATACAAGAGAAAATAATTCCTATGAAGAGTAAAATGACTTTTGGCTTAGAAGACTAATGTTGATGCACAGGGAACCCCTCAAACAAGTAATAGATCTATACACTCCTGAAAATGAAGAAAGGCAAGTAGACAAATGAACCTGACATGGTTGTATAAAAACATTGTCTGTCATCTTACCTGGTGACAAAGGAAATGAAATACAGCAAAAAAGGAGATTTGTTCTTTTTTTTTTTTTTTCTTCTTTTTAAATTTTTATTGGCAGAAGAAAGAGGGTCAAATAAAGCAGAAAACCTCTGTTTGGATATATGAATTTGTGATAGTTGGCAAGAGAGAAGGCAAAGATGCTAAAAGTTTCTTTTGCTTCTGTTTTTTTTTTTTCTTTTCTTTTTTTTTCTGTCAAGTAAAATAAAACTAGAAATGAGAGAATAAAAATGAGTGACAGGGGATTTAAACTCAAAATAAGCAAGAAGATAATAAGAGATCAACTAGTATTCCCTTTATGAAATCAAGTCACCTGGTCCAGATAAAATCTGAGATTGAAGAACAAGTAAGCATGAATATTGAGCCAATGTCAAAAATATATGAAAATACATGGGAAATGGGAAATATACTGCAACACTGGGAAAGTAAAATTTTGTCCCAATTTTTGAAAACAAGGAAGATAACAGAATTTCAAACAATAAGCCTGTGTACTTAATTTTGTTCCCTGGGAATAATTCTAGGAAAGATTATTAAAAGGATGCTGTGCAGAGGTCTATAAAGAAAAGCAGTGATTACAAATAGTCAGGTCATACCAGGATAAGCATTTCTTTTTTTTAAATTTTTTTAATGGGATGTCTAAATTATGAGATAAAGGTACCTTGTACAGTTAGTTTAGCTAGATTTTATTAAACATTTTGGCAAACTTATCTCAAATATTATTATGGAAAAGATGAAGAAAATAGGTTAGATGTGAATATCCTTGGATGTGTTCAGAACTGATTGAATAACTAGATGCAAAAATTCTGGGGCTAGCTGGGTATGGCTGGAGCCTCAGCTAGAACCACAGAGATTTTCACTTCCAGGACCTTTTGTAAAGTTAGTGTTTGAGTCCAGGAAGACTGAGTGAACCTCAGCTCTTCAGGAATGCCAGGTCTGCTGTGCTGCTGAGACATGTAACCATCACCCAGTGAATGCAGAAGCAGGGGGACATGGACACTGCTGGCTGTGGGCATTTGCTGGAGGGGGAGCTCTTAATTTAAGTTACCTGGTAAGAATGGAGAGCTGAAGTGAAGCTTAAGGCCCAATACCCCCAATCTATGATGAGAGGTGCTTACACTAACACTTTTTATTTAAAAAAAAATGAACTGGCAAAAAAGAAATCCCACCATTGAAACATAGTATGGGAACAGGGAAGACCAAAGTTCATCTTTGGAAGAGGGCACATTAGTAAAAACAGTTTCTACCCCAAAGAATACTATGAAATGACTTCCTGCTCAGAGAGAATTTATAGAAAATAAGAAAATAGAACACAATATGAAACATCTTATAAGAAAAACAATGGATCTGTAGAACAAATCAAGAAGAGAAAACATAAGACTAATTGGATTGTCAGAAAGTTGTGAAAAGAAAGAGTACCTTTACACAATAATGCAGGAAATAATCCAAGAAAATTGTCCTGCAGTGAAAAAATATAATGGGAAAGTGGAAATATTAAAAAAAATCCACTGGTCATAACCTCCAAGAGATCCTTTGTGGAAAACACACAGGAATATTGTTGCCAAATTTTTAAAATCCCCAGATCAAAGAGAAAATTTTGTAAGAAACAAGAAAAAAATTCAAATATGCTGAAGCTACAATTGGAAATACATATGACTTAGAAACAGCTACAATAAAAGATTATCAATATGACCTAAAGAACTACACCTGTGGTGAAAAATATATTATCTATAATATCCAATGAGAAAAAATGCACATTCAATGAACATGCAGATTTTCAGGACTTTCTATCAACCTAAACAATCTTAACAGAAAATTTAACATATAAAAGGCAATATGAAAGACTAATATTAAGGAACTTGTCATGGACAAACTGTTTAAACATGACAAATTGTTTATGTTTTTTTTTTTTTACATGTTTAAGATTCACATCAACAATAAGGTAGTTTAAATTTGAAACTACACTCAAAAAGTTGTGAAACTGTGCATAGGCAGGTTAGATTTGGATTTCTGGCAGTAGTTTGATGACTCCTACTATAGTATATTAGAGAGATTTGCAGTTGGTCTCTTTAGCATCTTATCAGTAACTGAATAAAGGCATAGTTGGCTTTGCTTATAAAATATGTGCATAACTCAAACTGGTAGGAATAACAAATATAATGGATGATAGAGTAAGGATTAAAAAAGAGACTGATATGCCAAAGCATTGGAATGAATCTAATAAGACAAAATTTGATTTGTAGCAACATAAAGTCTTATACTTGGGTACCAAACCCTCCCCTATCCTTATAAGTACAAGATAGTAAAAAGCATAGTTAAAATAATATATATTTTTAAAAGATATCAGAGCTTTAGTACACTGGTAATAAAAAAAATAATGCAATTTTTGATTATATTAAGAGAGACATATCTTTCAGAAATCGGGATAATTGGGGGAAACAGGTAATTCATAGTACCACTGTATATTCTTCCCTCATGAGAAGCTACCAAGATAGTGATGTAAAGCTCAAATAGTAATGTGACCACTAAATCATACATGAGGATCCCTAGGGGGGCAACATATTGACTTAGAAAACCACACATATTTGTTATTAAATTTACATATTTAAATCAGATAGAAATTACATATTAATATAGGTCAGGCAATATTTGTAAGCCACATCTCAGAGACTATGTGTTTTATAACTATGATCCAGAGTAAAATATTACACTCAGGATGTTATAGCATAAGACAGATTTTAATAAGTTATAAAATGTTCAGTTGAGGTTAATCAGGATTGTGAATGTTTTAAGTCAGTGTACATGAGGACTAGTTGAAGGAACTAGGTGTTTTATATGGGTGAAGAAAAAAAAAAAGACATGATTGCTATTTTCAAGTATTTGAAATCTTGTCCTGAAAAAGAGATATTATAATTTTTCTGTTTGTACTCAGAGGATAAAACAGAAGCAGTCAGTGGAAGCTGAAAAAGAAAAAAAAAAGGGGGGGGGAAGTGTTAATATAAGATAAAAACTTCTTAATAATTAAAGCTATCTGAAAATGGAATTGGCTACCTAAAGAGGGAACTTCTTTCATGTCTTTAAGCAGATATGGGTGTGTTATAATGAGGATTTTTTCTCTGTATGGGTTAGAATGGAAGACTTTTTTGATCACTTTCAACTCTCCCTTGTGACTTTTAAGGTATTCCTAGATATCCCACTCAACATCCCTGTCACATTCTAAATTAAGTTACACCTTGGTCATCACTCCCCTAAGTATATATTGTCTACTTGTAGTAGATTTGATGTTCTTTGAGAGAAGGACTTTCATTTCTTTTGTATTTGTATCCCCAACACTAAAGCACAACTCTTGGTACATAGTTAAGAATTAAATAAATGTATCTTCAATAATTCATTTCTTCTCAAAGCAAATTAGAAATACTTCACAGAAGTATGCTATACTCAGGAAGTTGGGCCCACAATAAATGCTATATATGAGATTGAAATTTCAGAAATGGATTTAATAGCCTTGAAATTTAATACTTTGAACACTGATTCTTAACATTGTTCAACTGTTCCAGTTATCACAGCAGTGCTATTTGGAACATATAAAAAGAGAAGTTGAAGGAAATATACTTGTGAATTTTATGATAAAACTCTTAAGAAATCCTTCTTGAAAGAAGCAGATTTCATATTCATAATCTAAGACAGAGGTTGTTCAGTTAAGTCTTAATCAGTTCATTTTACAGAATATTTTTTGTGAAGTACTGAACATACTACTGGAGGATGAATTCTCCAAGATATCTACTGATTTTGAGCAATCATCATTCATTAAGCATTATAAATTAATTATCTTCAGTTTTGAATTTCTATTGTTCTTTGAATTATTCAAAACAACAAAAAGACAAAAAAACAAATCTTTCTAAGAAAGTCCTGGGCCAATGATATATGAATTAATGAATATTGAAAAAATGCATTAATCATTTTGTTCAATATTGGTAATGTTAGAGATTTCATTGGGTGAAGGAATAGAACCTTTGCTACCTAGGGACTTACATTCTAACTAGGGGAAATAACAGAAATGAGAAAATTCAGCAGGGAGATGAATAAGGAAGTTTGGGGCTTTATAAGATTCCATTATGGAGTAGTTAGCAAGGTCCAGGGCTTCTTAGGGTAAAATATACAGATCTTATAGTACAGTCTAGAGAACATAATAAGGAAAATGGTAAGAACTGGTGGTTCAGAGGGCATTCTTACAAGGAACTGAGTTCTTGGGATCCTATCTTAATGAATGGCATACACCTCCCTAAGCAGGTGTAAGGAGCCATGCCTACCCTATAGTTACAGGCAAGACAGTAACCTTTAAAGACCTTGCTCAATTCCCTTTGGAAAATGGAAGTAAATTTAAACATCAGAGTGGGGCAATAGCTTCAAGTATCTGAGTGAACAAAGAAAAATACAAAAAGATTTCTAGTTTCACTTTATCAAGCTAATCTATCAAAGTTGCTCATAATTAATCAATCTGAAAATAATGCAATCCATGATATTTGTATTCCAAAAATAAGAATTAAATCTAACCATTTTCTAGTATTATTATTTAATAAAGGTCAATCAGTAAGAATTAAACTCATGAACTAGTGTGTCTAAGTCACAATCTTATGTGTTCTTTCTGGAATGTCAAATAGTTAATTTCTTTGTCTCAGTTTTCTTAAATTTTAAAAGAAAATATGCCCACTATAAAAGCTCTAGCTTTCTTGACTGAATATTTCTGAATTATAAATAAGGTGAAAACAAGACTTAGACCTCCTTACTAATTTTCTTCATCAGTCAAAAAACATGGAACTATCTATGCCAATCTATTTAATGAAGTTGGAAAGGAGTAACATACCTTGAAACATTAAAAGAAATGAAGTGATACTTTAGAGCACAGGTGGAGAAAGTCCATACTATAGGCCATATAAGACCTATAAAATTACTTGTTTTGACAAGTACAACCTTCCACTGCTTGAGTTCTGAAAGATAGTTTTGTATAACTCATGAAATGAATGATGTTAGCCAAAAAAAGGTCCCCTACATCTGATTTAGAGAAAGTATATTGGGTTTCGCTCAAGAGATTCAGTTAACAAGTACACTTGTTTAAAATAGTAAGTAAGAATCTGAAAATCAAGTCAGCAGTTCCAGCCATATCCCTAAAAGGAAATCCCCTGAGAAGGGAAGAGGAGAACCTGAGTCTCCTAACTCTTTTTCTATTCCCTTTTCTTTTTAGGACATGAAACTTGAAAAGTTCCAAAAGTTTTGGATTTCTCAGTAGTGTCCCTAAAATTATAATAGTAACTGGTAGTGATGTCTGCATCAGGAGTCAAAAACAAACTAAGTATGCTGAGGGAAAAAATGAAGCTGCTTCAGAACTCCATAAAAAGCCTCATAAAAGCTTACATGTGGAGAAATTTCTGAAGGCCCTGGGAAAAAAATGATTCCAACAAAAGGACCACAAGGAGTCTTGAGTTGCTCCCTTTGTCAAATGCACTATAAACTAGAACCAACTTTCTCCTGGACTCTATATGGAGCTGTGTGCCCCAGTTTGTGAGATGTTTTATACTAATTATTTTAAAATATTCTCTTAGTAAATACCTATTTCTTAAAGTTACTCAAGATTGGGTATGTAAATTGATATCAACTCATAATCATTTAGATAAAAAGGACTATAGCATCTGAAGTTAATAATATTATAAGTCTAATAAGAAAGCCTTCTGTAAATTCAGAGATATTCCAGCATATAATCTGTAATAATACTTTATTTTTAGATTTTTATTGGTTATAAATACTAACATACAGATTTACTAATTACTAATAAATCTTACACTTGAAAACTTTTTTTTCTTTTGATTTATTTATTTATTTATAAAAGACTAAAAAAAGTTACATATGCAATTCTTATTATTTTCTGAACATTTATATGACATAGAACTTGTATTATAATGTCTAAAGAGTTACCTTTAAATATGTGGCTTATTAATAACACTTTACTTAATATTATGGCTAACAATTTGCAATCAGAATGTTCAAGAATCTTTTGAAATTTCTTTTATAAGAATTTTCCATCTACATATCTCCGATAAATCAAAGGATTTCATGATCTTGAAGCAATTCAATTCTGTGGAATACAACTACAAAACTATCTCAAAATACTTTAATACTGTTGCAGCAAAGAACTCCAGCAATAGAGAAAAAAAAAAGACTAAGTTCAAATCTAACTTCAAATGTGTTTCAGTTGTGTGACCCTGGAGTGTTTATTTAGTTCCCTCACCTGTAAAATAGGAATGATATTTGCACTTACCTTACAAATTTATTGTAAAGAGAATATTTGTGAAGTCGTTTACATGTAAATACTAGTTACTATTATTATATCTCAGACAAAAAGGAAGGGGAACATCACTATGTATGGCTGTGTGGCATTTTAAAAATTTGAGAAATATAATTTATAGATGATTTAATAATTTTATTAATAATGATGACATTTTAAATCAAAGCATGGTCATTTTGCCTTTTCTCTTAGACCAAAAACAATCACTGTGGCAAGTTCAGAATTTTTATGTTCTTTTAGAAGATTGTGTTCCCCAGGGTGACAATCTACTCTGATTCATTAACAATTAATGAGAGAATGAATTTTATACTGGGGGCCTGGAGTTTAAGTTTGATTATGTCATTTAGCTCTTAACTAGCCCCCAGCCTTTGTCAATCTACTAAAATAATTCATGCCCACCAAGACTAAGAAAAAATAGCTACCTCAACTGGGTAGGTTGTGGATAAGAAAGTTAGTCTAATCTCATTATTAGCAATGTCTTTAAAAAATAAACTTTTCAAATCAGAATTTTAGAAAAAATATTAGAACTCTGGATCTTCTCAAATAATTTGTTAGTAGTAATCATTTCTTTCAACAGGGTCTATTTTTCTCTGAGGAGCAAAAATGGGAGTGAGATAAGAAAAAAAAATAGATAATGTCTGAAGCAAAAACAGACATCCTTACATTTATCTGACTTAAGTGATTAAGACCTTCTTCAGTACAGAAAACTAGACATTATAGTCACTACATATAAGTAGAAAAAACTCCCTAAGAGGGTTCTTCAAAGCACCTTGAGTCTACTTTCTATTGGGGAAAACAACATGGGAACAAATTTTAAAAAATGCATATTCATATACACATATGCAGACTCATAATACACCATGATATATGTATGTATAAATTATAGATATATTTTACACACACACAGTAAAGAGGCCCTGATCCATTCCATTTAAAGAACTTATAATTTTTCCCCTCATGATAAAAGAGGAAGAAGAAAGTTTTATTTGTCGTATTGTTATCATCCTGTAATATAATACATTTCAGATATATGAAGTTTTCCCAAGAATATTTTGCTCCTAATCATCAATTTTCCAACTTAGCCTTTTCTACAGAAAGAAAGCACTTTTTATACAAAGGGAGTACTGAAATGCATTGGTAAAAAGATTTTTCTAACCTGGAAGGTCCTATGACAAGAAAATCTAAAGCCCAGTTCTTGTCTTATTCTATAGAGTCTTTATTTTTTTCAGAGTTTTCTCTTCTGATATATTATCTCAGGCTTGGAGGAAAAATGCAAGAGGCAAGTAGTAGTATACTACTTTAGAAATTTAAAAGCTGAGATGCTAGGGGATATTAAATGATATGATGCACATGCTGGTAAAGCAGATATCATAATCCCAACCTCACAGTTTCGCTTACTTTCATTTATTTATTTATTTATTTATTTATTTATTTATTTATTTATTTATTTATTTATTTGTTTGTTTGTTTGTTTGTTTATTTATTTTTGCTCAGCCACTGGGTTTTTTTAGCCTTCTATACTTCTGTGAAATTTTGCCTACCAGGGCTGGCACTGTACCAATCAACATGTATTTTATGGCTTCACAGATACTAAAACTTAAATTATATGACTTGAGAAAGATCACATAAGAAATAAGTAATATAGTTGGGAATCCAACCTTCGTTATATGATTCTTTCCTCGTCACCCTATTAATATATAGTGAAGATAGTGCTGACTTTGAAATTGCTAAATTTTGATTCAGATCTCATCTCTGACCTTTATTTATGTATCTGTGACCTTGGTCAAGACATTTAACTTCCTTAGGCCTGTTTTATTATCTATAAAGGAGATTGGTTGTACAATATGACCTCTAAATTCCCTTTCCACTTCACATTTATTATACAATAAATTTCCAGCTTAAAAGTTTGGTTCCTCCCTCACTTTTTTTGGACTTCATAGGTATAATACCTTTTTTTGGTTAGCTAAATGAGTTTTCCCACTTAATTTTTCCCACTTAGTAGTATTTTTCCAATTACATCTAATTTCAATGTGTTTTCAGTAGATTTCAATGTTCCATTTATAAGATCCAGAGTCCCAAATTTATCTCCCTCCTTTCCTCCCCACCTTCTCTTTTGTATACTTTTGAGGGAATACTTTACATATGTCTGGAAAATGGATGGCACATTGAATAGAGCACTGATCCTAGAATCAGGAAGCCTGGAATCTGAATTCAAATCCAGGCTTAGATATTTATTGTGTGATCCTGAATAAGTCACTTAACTTCTTTTTGCTTCAGTTTTGTCAACTATAAAATGCTAGTAATAATAACATCTACATGCCAGGGTTATTCTGAGCATCTAATGAGATAAAAGATATAAAATGTTTAGCATGGTGACTGTTGTATAACAAGTGCTAATATTATCATAAGTATTAAGAGAGACAGAAGAGAGAAATAAAAAGAGATACAGTGTGTATGAGGGGGAGAGAAATGCCAGTTGATAATATTTATTTAGCATTTTTATTTTAAAATGCTTATGTTCTAATTATTTATCAAGACACTTCTAAGAGCAGGTTTTTTTTGGCATGTTATTATCATTTTGCAGATGAGAAGAATGATTTGGTATTGAGAAAAGGAAAAGCAACTTTTCCTCTTTCTTTAGACCCTAAAAATACTATCACTAAAGCACCTTCCAACAGAGAATGCACAATGAAACATAATTGTGGATACATTCAATTTTAGGAATTTGTCTTCCTTGACTATGTAATACTTGCTGCAATGGTTTGATGGTAGTACTATTGTTTTTTTTTTCCTCAGTTTAAGAGGTGGAAGAGAACATAAAAGCCTTCTAATTGAAAAACAATATTATGGAGAAAAAAAATTAAGGCACATAGACAAAATACGCCTAATAGTGGTGATAAATCAGCCAGCATTGGCTCAAGGCACCATTCCAGGCCCATCCCATGGCTCTGGGCATTTTTCCACCAGCAGCAATTCATGCTGCTGGTTTCCTTCTCCCTTATCAAGCCCAAACCCCAATTTTACTTTCTTTGTGGGCCACAGATGGGCACAAGTCTGGAGGTGCAAGAATTTCCATCAGTTCGGCATTGATGTAGTATTAGTCACCACATATTAAAAAAAATGATCTATTTAGTATTTTTAAAAGTGCTTTCCCTCATAGGTCAAGAATCTTACTTTTAGAATATGAAGAGTTAAATCTTTTTACATACTGTGGAAAAAATACATTTCGTTATCTTCTGAACTTTCCACTATTTTATCTCCATGAGTATTAATGCAGCATAAATCTGCACAGGCTTGAGGTCCATTGTGTATTTTTCATAATTTCAAGGGTTGTCATGTGTAAAGCATTCATCACCTAATGGCCAACCTGGTAATGAATCTTTTCCATATGTAGGTCAGAAAGAAGACATAATCTGGCATTGATGCTATTTTCTCCCTGTCTAACATTTCAAAGTAAATTTAATACCTTATATTTAATGCATTTATAAGCACAGTGCTAAACAGTAGGATTCCAAAATGAAGTAATAAGAGCAAAAAGTTTGACAATACTCTAACTATACAAAGCAGCATCAGATATTAGTTAGTTCTGCCCTTAGACAAAGTTTATCTTTTTTTTGTTCCTGTGACATGCCGGCATAGACTCTGGATTTACAACATTTTAAGAGTTATATTAAAGCAAAGAGATCTTAGATTTGAAGAGTCATAATTTTAGACTTCTGAAACTAATCTTCAAAGTTATCTATGTAGTCTAAATTCCTTCTTATACAACTGAGAAATCTGAGATAATTACAGATAAAGAAACTTGCAAAAGGTTGCATAGCTTGTAGGGTAACTACTTCAATAATCACTAATGTGGCAGAAAATTCCCATTTCAATCTTCAACATCCAATTTACATGGAAGATTGGTCTTGCCCAAAGGTGGGGTAGGTTGTTACCTACTAATTCTAATTTAAGGGGATGCACAATACCCTTGCTGTGACAAATGCCCCTGTTTTCATACACAGAGTTCTTTAGATTGTAAGTACTTTCGGAAAAAAAAAATCACTGTTAAAATACCTGTATTTATTCCAGTATTCTTCACAAAGTATTAGTTAAGATTAATTTATTGGCAAACAAAAAAACTAAATATTTTAGGAAAGCGGCTACAAGACAGTTATGACTTGCCATTTGGGAAAAGGACCTCATTGTCAGCTAGGAAATGAGATTAAGCTTGTTTAGAGTATTGCACTAGCCATATCCAAGCAGTAACAAATTGATCAACAAATTCTTATTTAGAACCTACTATGTCCTAAGGACCATGCTAGATGGAGGGGTAATAATAATAATAACACACAAATAAAAAAGCAAACAAATCAATAAACAAACAAATCAATAAACAATAAGGAAATAAATGAGGAAATATGTAAATACAATTAGTCTCTGTCCTTAAAGATTTTATATTCTAAAAAGTATAGTGAAATAGATACCCTAGGACACTCAAGCCTTTACAAATCAGAAAGGGGTTCATTTTTACAATGATGTATCAGCTGAGTTTCAAAGTAAATGAGGAATTTTAAGCACAAAACCTAAGAATGAAACCAATTTGAAATCTGATGAAACAATGTAAGAAAGAACTAAAAAGTCAGTTTGGATGAGACATAGTGAGGTCTGAAAACTGATTGCAAATGGTAAAGAAGTGAAGGTACAATAAGTTTGATAGATTTTTCATTGAATTTGGCAATGAAAAGGAGATAGAATAAGGATATTAAATACCTGGGAGAATTGGAGACCTAATAACCTTTTCTGCAGGAGTAGATAATAAAGAGCAGGATTCACTACTTACTATTTTTGTCTAGAATTGGTTTTATGTGTGTGCATAGTTTGTTTGTTCCCCTGAAATTTGAGATTATATACAATATGTGCAAAAGCCTATATTATTTGTGACTGACTTTTTGACTTAGAGATTAATATCTTGGTTCAAAAGTTTTCACTCCATTTCTTAGTAAGGTCAGTATCAGATAGATCTCTCCATTGTTCTTATTTCTCTGCAGTCTCTTGTTATGTCCCATTCAAAGTTGTACTTTAGTATTTCCTTAAAGATTTTCTTCTGGCTGTCATTCCATCAGCATTTATGTACTGATATCCATTGGAGGCAAAGCCAGAAACTGGGATCATATTTCTACAACACCATTATTTTTTTTTCTTTTTCATTTCAAAGAATAAATAGTAGTGATTTCAGATTGGGAGCAGAGTGTAGGAAAAAAGAAGAAATAAAAAATATATATTAATAGAGATGGGAGAGAATTATAAAATTTATATTATTTTTGAATTGACAGAGATCTCAACAATAGTGTAGGCAGGTCAACCACGACTTCCTCCTTTACAAATAATCCCTCCCTAATAAAATCTACTCATAAGAAAACAACCAGACTTTCCTTTAAGACCTTCAATGAAGGACAAAATACCAACTATAGAGAACAGCCCATTTCACTTTTGAATAATTCTGCTAGAGTTAGTTTGTTTGATGGTTTGTTTTTATCCTTACATAAAACTAAAATATCTCTTTCCAACTTCCTTCATTGTTGCTGGTCCTGGTCTTCGGGGCCAGTCAAATCAATTCTATCTCTCTCATATTCCAGAATGCAACCTTTTTTAAATTAATTTTATAATTATAAATTTTTTGATAGTATATATGCATGAGTAACTTTTATAACATTATCCGTTGTATTTATTTTTCCAAATTTTCCCCTCCCTCCCTCTACTCCCTTCCCTAGATGACAGGCAATCCCATACATTTTAGATGTGTTACAGTATAACCTAGAAACAATATATGTGTGTAAATACCATTTTCTTATTGCACATTAAGTATTAGATTCCGAAGGTATAAGTAACCTGGGTAGATAGACAGTAGTGCTAATATTTTACATTCACTTCCCAGTGTTCCTTCTCTGGGTGTAATTGTTTCTGTCCATCATTGATCAACTGGAAGTGAGTTGGATTTTCTTTATGTTGAAGATATCCACTTCCATCAGAATATATCTTCATACAACATTGAAGTGTACAGCGATCTTCTGGTTCTATTCATTTCACTCAGCATCAGTTGATATAAGTCTCTCCAAGCCTTTTTGAATTCATCCTGCTGGTCATTTCTTACAGAGCAATAATATTCCATAACCTTCATATACCATAATTTACCCAACCATTCTCCAATTAATAGACATCCATTCATCTTCCAGTTTCTAGCTACAAAAAGAGCTGCCACAAACATTTTGGCACATACAGGTCCCTTTCCCCTCTTTAATATTTCTTTGGGATATAAGCCCAATAACAGCAATGCTGGATCAAAGGGTATGCACATTGTGATAACTTTTTGGGCATAGTTCCAAATTGCTCTCCAGAATGGATGGATTCTTTCACAACTCCACCAACAATGTATTAGTGTCCCAGTTTTCCCACATCCCTCCAACATTCATCATTATCTGTTCCTGTCATCTTAGCCAATCTGACAGGTGTGTAGTGGTATCTCAGAGTGGTCTTAATTTGCATTTCTCCGATCAGTAGTGATTTGGAACACTCTTTCATATGAGTGGATATAGTTTCAATTTCTTCATCTGAGAATTGTCTGTTCATATCCTTTGACCATTTATCAATTGGAGAATGGTTTGATTTCTTATAAATTAGGATCAATTCTCTATATATTTTGGAAATGAGACCTTTATCAGAACCTTTAACTGTAAAAATATTTTCCCAATTTGTTACTTCCCTTCTAATCTTGTTTGCATTAGTATTGTTTGTACAGAAACTTTTTAGTTTGATGTAATCAAAATCTTCTATTTTGTGATCAATAATGATCTCTAGTTCTTCTCTAGTCATAAAGAGAATGCAACCTTTTTAAGGCCAATATTTGAAGGGTCTCTAGGGCTTTGCTTTCATGTTTTACATCCCACCTTCCATAATTTTCTCCAAGCTAAACATCCCTAATTCCTTTAAGTGATTCTCATGCAGCATGGTTTCAAAAGCCTTCATCACCTTGCTTCTCCTCCTCCTGATGTTCTGCAGCTTATTATTGTCTTTTTTAAAATGTGGTATCCCAAACTGAATTTGATATTCCAGATAAAGTTTGACCAGGGAGTACAGCAGAATTAGTACATCTTTTATTTCCCTGGGTAAATGCTGCCTGTACACTCATCTTTAGGTGCCTTGCTACTTCAGCAAAGCTGATTTGAATGTCATGTGTAGAAGCTGTTTGGCAAGTTTGGCCATATAGATATGGCCCCTTTTTCACAGAAATTACTTCCTCAGATTATATTTAGGAAGACTGCACTAAAAGGACTTATGGTCAAGGGGTAGGGTACTGCCACTCTCATGTGTCCTTTGTTTATCTGCCCCTTGGTGTTGCTCATGGTGACAAGTAAAACAGCTTTCCTCTTTATAGAGAATTCTACCATCACTGACATGAAAAAATATGCAGATATCTTATAAATATTTCCTTGCTAATTAATTATTGATTTTCTTTCTCTTTTCTTTATATTAATACATAATTAGGGAATAAAACAAGCAATTCCATAACATACAATAAAAAGATGATTATTCATAAAAGAGCAGATCTATTAAGCATAACATGCTTTTTTATTCAAATATAACACAAAATTATCATGTAAACTTTTTTCTACCCTCCCTAAAGATAACTACCTTTAGACTCAGATAGGTATGTGTGTATAATTAGATTTTTCTCAAATGCATCTTTTTTCATATATCCTTAACAATTAATTTGACTATAATAGTCAAAATAAATTTTTCACTCAAAGGCATTCTTAAAACAATATTGCTGTATGAAGTGATCTTTTGGTTCTGTTTCTTTTCATTCTTCATTATTCCTTGCAAATCTTTCCCTATTTTTCTAAGATCATTGAGCTCATTATTCCTTATAGCACAATAGTATACAACACTATAATATATCATAGTGGATATAATTGTAAAATTTTGGATTTTTACAAATGTACTTGATCCATTTATTTCATGTTCAGAAATATTAATACATGGCATATTTTAATCCAACATGTTTATCAATCTAAATAAAGTCAGTTGCACAGATTAATCAAAGTTCACATCTGGAGCATAATAACTAGTACATTATTTCCATGGTATTACATTGATTTTGGAACCATAATGTCATTCTGGCAATTCATTGTAGAAAACTTAACATAATATTCAGTCCTATATAAAAAGTGAGATTTTAACAGGGGATCGCTGAAATCTGGTTTTGTTAGATCTTGGTTTTTGCAAATTCATGATAGACATTTTATATTGTATTGATCCTTAAGAATCTAATCAAATCAAAGGGGCTCCAAATGTTTTGGGGTATCTTATTGATCATGACATAATTGCAAGTGGCTGACCACTCTAAAAAGAGAATTGCAAGGAAGGGTTCATACATGAATAAGTTCCTAAAACTGGAAAGGGCCACAGAGTTCATGTTTATTATACACATAATACTTAGATTTTAAAGTAATCCCTTCAACATCATCTAAGAATCTTACTAGAGATTAAATGGCAGGACAAAAGAAAAAAAAAGATATAATCCAGATTTGTAGTCATCATCCAATTTTTAAGGAATGATGTTTATGCAATTATTGTCTTGTGGGGACCATTGAATAAGGATAAATGAAAACAAAGTAGAGAACAATTATTTTTACAATTTCCTTTCAAATTCATAATTTTGTTACAAACTATTAAGGCAGTTCATCTATGTAGAAACCATATGGAAGCACTTTATCACTAGACATAACCATGAAATCCAGTGGACATTATGTTGTAAGACTTTTATATGCTTTGATTTTGGGGAGCATTTTGAAACAAAATAAAATGTATTATTCAGGAAAAACATCAGAATTTTTATACATCACTAACAATATCCAACAGTGAGAGATACAAAGAGAAATTACATTTAAAATAACTGTCAATAGTATAAAATGTTTGGTAATCTATCTGCCAAGGGAATGTCAAGAACTATATAAGCAAAACTCCAAAACACTTTCTACCCAAATAAAGTCAGATCTAAAAACCTGGGAAAATATCAAGTGCTCTTTGATAGGTCAAACAAATATAATAATGACAATACTACCTCACCTAATCTATTTACTTAGTGCTATACCAATCAAACTCTAAGAAGCTATTTTACTAACCTAGAAAAAAACTATCTAAAAAATTATTCTGGAAGAACAAAAGGTCAAGAATTTTAAGAGAATTAATGAAAAAATGCAAATGAAGGTGGTCTAGCTGTACCAGATCTAAAATTATACTATAAAGCAGCAGTTATCAAAACCATTTGGTACTGGCTAAGAAATAGAATAGTTGATCAGTGGAATAGGTTATGTTCACAGGAAACAATAGTCAATAACTATAGCAATCTAGGTTTCAATAAACCCAAAGACCCCAGCTTTTGGGATAAGAATTCATCATTTGGGGGCAGCTAGGTGATGCAGTGGTTAGGTCACCAGCCTTGAAGTCAGGAGGACCTGAGTTCAAATCTGGTCTCAGACACTTAACACTTCCTAGCTGTGTGACCCTGTGCAAGTCACTTAACCCCAATTGCCTCAAGGAAAAAAAAAAAGAATTCATCATTTGGGACCCAGCAAATATGGTGGAGAGGACACATGCATTTATCTAAGTTCTTCCTTACCCTCAGACTACTTCTTTTATGAAAGGCCTCAGAATTAATGCTTGAGAGTCAAAACCCATGAATTTTGGGAGTACAACATTTTACCAACAGAAGATATTCTTAAAATTCTCCAGAAAAGGTCTGTTTTTGCTTGTGGGCGGGGATGATTACTCCAGGTGCAGCATCAGGCAAGTTGGCAGGATGAATACAGAGAAGCCTGCTAAGACTTACATGAACTGGAGAAAATTTACATTATACTTACATACTAAGTGTAATCAGCTGAACCAGGAGATCATTATACACAGAAACAACAAGATTATACAATGATCAATTCTGATGGACATGGCTCTCTTCAACAGTAAGATGACTGATGCAATTTCAGTTGTTCAGTGATGAAGAGAGCCATGTACATCCAGAGAGAGGTCTTTGGGAACTGACTATGATTCATAATATAGCATTTTCATGTTTTTTTGTTGTTCTTTGCTTGCATTTTATTTTGCTTCGTTTTTTTTCTCTTAGGCAGCAAAATAATTGTATAAATATGTATGCATACATTGTATTTAACATATATTTCTACTATGTTTAACATATATTGGACTACTTTTCATCTAGAGAAGGGCATGGGGAAAGGAATGGGAAATTGGAACATAGGATTTTGCAAGGGCTAATATTGAATTGACCACACATATATTTTGAAAACTAAAAATCTTTAATTCCAAAAAAAAAAAGTGTGATAGTAATCTATACAAACTATGAACTACTGTAATTGAATAAGAAACAATCTGAGTTGAAAAAGTATTTCCTCCATATGTAGATGTTAGGTATGACTTAATACCTAGGGAAACAGAGGGAAATGATATAGTACAAGGTTTTGATTGCAACAGTATTTGCTATTGTCACTCAGTAAGTCTTTTCTATTAGCTGCTGTCAGTGATGACACAGAGGATCCAGAACTTGTAATTTGTCTTTTCAATAGCAGAAATTGATTTTTCTCAGTTTGACAAGTGAAGATCCAGGATCTGCCCCTTGACCCATTGCTAGGATGTGTGCAATTGCACCCCTGGGAAATGATGTGTGATCAGAAATATAGAAAACATCCTCGGTTTGTCTTGAAATAACCATGGTGCTATCTTTTGATATGTTTTAGTGCCATGTGGGATCAGCAAGAGAGGCTGAGCTTATGTGTATTTTTTTCAAATATTAGATATAATTTTTGCTACAACTACCTTTAAATATATCTGCCAGTGATAAAAAAACAACTTTTCTTTCCCTGCAGTCATTCTATATCAAAAGCCAAATTGTATTAATTTAAGAGAAAATACCTTTGACTATTTCATGATAAACATCTAAAATCTAAACCTGTGGATTGCAATCATTTTTGCCTCCCTCAAAATGGGTTTCCTGGTATAACAGAAAAGGAAGGGAAGAAAAAAAGTTCAAAATCTCCAGCTGCTAAAACAAAACAAAACAAAACAAACTAAAAAGGAAACTTTCAACTGCATAGTTAAATGTATGTATTGTACTCTTGTGAAGATTAGAGCAATTAATATTGGTTATTTCTTACCTGAAAAAATCAAAGGATAATGGTATCACTGGGTACATCAAAGGTTTTAAGGAAAACACTGTAAACAAGACTTAATTATTGCCCTCGCTCTATGGGGGGTGCACTCTAGGAATCTGAATTATATAGCAGATTAGTTTTTCTTCTTTTATTTTTGTATTCCTGCGGAGATTGCTATAGCAACTCAACAAAATTGTCTATGATGTCAACATCTAGGAAGGTTTAAGGGAAACAGCTGCCACACCACACTCCTAGTTTGTGTGATACAGGATAGAACACCAGTCAAAAAGAAGGAAAAGGTGGGAATATATCAAAGCAACTAATTCTTAACAAAGGATGTGATTCAAGGTGAATCAAGCCAATCCATCATCCTTTTTTTTTTTTTTTTTTTTTTTTTTTTTTTTTTTTTTTTTTATAGCACCTCTTTTTTTTTTTTTTTTTTTTTTTAATATTATTATATATATATTTTATAATATTATCCCTTGTATTCATTTTTCCAAATTGCCCCCCCTCCCTCTATTCCCTCCCCCCGACGACAGGCAATACCATACATTTTACATGTGTTACAATATAGTCTAGGTACAATACGTGTGTGTGAATATCATTTTCTTGTTGCACAATAAACATTAGAATCCGAAGGTACATGCAACCTGGGCAGACAGATATTAGTGCTAACAATTTACATTCGCTTCCCAGTGTTCCTTCTCTGGGTATAGTTATTTCTGTCCATCATTGATCAACTGGAAGTGAGTTGGATCTTCTTTATGTTGAAGATTTCCACTTCCATCAGAATACATCCTCATACAGTATTGTTGTTGAAGTGTACAGTGATCTTCTGGTTCTGCTCATTTCACTCAGCATCAGTTGACCTAAGTCTCTCCAGGCCTCTCTGTATTCCTCCTGCTGGTCATTTCTTACAGAGCAATAATATTCCATAACCTTCATATACCACAATTTACCCAACCATTCTCCAACTGATGGACATCCATTCATCTTCCAGTTTCTAGCTACAACAAAAAGAGCTGCTACAAACATTTTGGCACATATATGTCTCTTTCCGCTCTTTAGTATTTCTTTGGGATATAATCCCAGTAGTAGCGCTGCTGGGTCAAAGGGTATGCACAGTTTGATAACTTTTTGGGCATAATTCCAGATTGCTCTCCAGAATGGCTGAATTCTTTCACAACTCCACCAGCAATGTATCAGTGTCCCAATTTCCCCACATCCCCTCCAACATTTGTCATTATTTGTTCCTGTCATCTTAGCCAATCTGACAGGTGTGTAGTGGTATCTCAGAGTGGTCTTAATTTGCATTTCTCTGATCAGTAGTGATTTGGAACACTCTTTCATGTGAGTGGATATAGTTTCAATTTCTTCCTCTGAGAATTGTCTGTTCATATCCTTTGACCATTTATCAATTGGAGAATGGTTCGGTTTCTTATAAATTATGGTCAGTTCTCTATATATTTTGGAAATGAGACCTTTGTCAGAACCTTTGTTTTTAAAAATATTTTCCCAATTTGTTACTTCCCTTCTAATCTTGTTTGCATTAGTATTATTTGTACAGAAACTTTTTAGTTTGATGTAATCAAAATCTTCTATTTTGTGATCAATAATGATCTCTAGTTCTCCTCTGGTCATAAATTCCTTCCTCCTCCACAAGTCTGAGAGGTAGATTATCCTCTGTTCCTCTAATCTATTTATTATCTCCCTCTTTATGCCTAAATCATGGACCCATTTTGATCTTATCTTGGTATATGGTGTTAAGTGTGGATCCATATCTAATTTCTGCCATACTAATTTCCAGTTTTCCCAACAGTTTTTTCCGAATAATGAATTTTTATCCCTAATGTTGGAATCTTTGGGTTTGTCAAAGATTAGATTGCTATAGATGTACCCTTTTTTGTCCTTTGTATCTAATCTGTTCCACTGATCTACCGGTCTATTTCTTAGCCAATACCAAATGGTTTTGGTGACTGCTGCTATATAATATAGCTTTAGATCAGGTACACTTAGACCACCTTCCTCTGAGTTTTTTTTCATTAGTTCCCTTGCAATTCTTGACCTTTTATTCTTCCATATGAATTTTGTTGTTATTTTTTCTAGGTCATTAAAATAGTTTCTTGGGAGTCTGATTGGTATAGCACTAAATAAATAGATTAGTTTGGGGAGTATTGTCATCTTTATTATATTCGCTCGGCCTATCCAAGAGCACTGAATGTCTTTCCAATTATTTAAATCTGATTTTATTTTTGTGGCAAGTGTTTTGTAATTTTTCTCATATAATTCCTGACTTTTCTTTGGTAGATGGATTCCCAAATATTTTATACTCTCAACATTTGTTTGGAATGGAATTTCTCTTTGTATCTCTTGCTGTTGCATTTTGTTAGTGATATATAAAAATGCCGAGGATTTATGTGGATTTATTTTGTATCCTGCCACTTTGCTGAAATTTTCAATTATTTCTAGTAGCTTTTTAGCAGAGTCTTTGGGGTTCTCTAAGTATACCATCATGTCATCTGCAAAAAGTGATAGTTTAATTTCCTCATTTCCTACTCTAATTCCTTGAATCTCTTTCTCGGCTCTTATTGCCGAGGCTAGCGTTTCTAGTACTATATTGAATAGTAATGGTGATAGTGGGCAACCTTGTTTCACTCCTGATCTTACTGGGAAAGGTTGCAGTTTATTTCTATTGCATATTATGCTTACTGACGGTCTTAAATATATACTCCTGATTATTCTAAGGAATAATCCATTTATTCCTATACTCTCAAGAGTTTTTAGTAGGAATGGATGTTGGATTTTGTCAAATGCTTTTTCTGCATCTATTGAGATGATCATATGGTTCTTATTAATTTGATTATTAATATGGTCAATTATATTAATAGTTTTCCTAATATTAAACCAGCCCTGCATTCCTGGAATAAATCCTACTTGATCATAGTGTATTATCTTGGAGATAATTTTCTGAAGTCTTTTTGCTAATATCTTATTTAAGATTTTAGCATCAATATTCATTAAGGAGATTGGTCTATAATTTTCTTTCTCAGTTTTCGATCTACCAGGTTTAGGTATCAGTACCATGTCTGTGTCATAAAAGGAATTTGGTAGGACTCCTTCATCCCCTATTTTTTCAAATAATTTATATAACATTGGGGCTAATTGTTCTTTAAATGTTTGGTAGAATTCACATGTGAATCCATCTGGCCCTGGGGATTTTTTTCTGGGGAGTTGATTAATAGCTTGTTCTATTTCTTTTTCTGAAATGGGACTATTTAAGCAATTTATCTCCTCCTCTGTTAATCTAGGGAGCCTATATTTTTGGAGGAAGTCATCCATTTCACTTAAGTTATCAAATTTATTGGCATAAAGTTGGGCAAAGTAACTCCTTATTATTTCTCTAATTTCCTCTTCATTGGTGGAAAGATCCCCCTTTTCATTTGTAAGACTATCAATTTGATTTTCCTCTTTCTTTTTTTTGATCAAATTTACCAAAGGTTTATCTATTTTATTGGCTTTTTCATAAAACCAACTCTTGGTTTTATTTATTAATTCAATAGTTTTTTTACTTTCAATTTTATTGATTTCTCCTTTTAATTTTTGTATTTCGAGTTTAATTTTTGGTTGGGGGTTTACAATTTGGTCTTTTTCTAGCCTTTTAAGTTGTAAGCCCAATTCGTTAATCTTCTCTTTCTCAATTTTCTTCAAATAAGCCTCTAAAGATAAAAAATTTCCCCTTATTACTGCTTTAGCTGCATCCCAAAGATTTTGATATGATGTCTCATCATTATCATTATCTTGGGTGAAATTATTAATTGTTTCTATAATTTGCTCTTTCACCCAGTCATTCTTTAAGATGAGATTATTCAGTTTCCAATTACTTTTTGGTCTATTTACCCCTAACTTTTTACTGAATGTAGCTTTTATTGCATTGTGATCTGAGAAGAAGGCATTTATTATTTCTGCCTTCCTACATTTAATTTTGAGATCTTTATGTCCTAGTATATGGTCAATTTTTGTATAGGATCCATGAACTGCTGAGAAGAAAGTATATTCCTTCCTATTGCCATTCAGTTTTCTCCAAAGGTCTATCATACCTAGTTTTTCTAATGTTCTATTTACTTTTTTAATTTCTTTCTTGTTTGTTTTGTGGTTTGATTTGTCTAAATCTGAGAGTGCAAGGTTGAGATCTCCCACTATTATAGTTTTACTGTCTATTTCTTCTTGCAGTTCTCCTAACTTTTCCTTTAGAAAGTTAGATGCTATACCACTTGGTGCATATATGTTTAGTATTGATATGGCTTCATTATTTATGCTACCTTTCAGCAGGATATAGTTTCCTTCCTTATCTTTTTTAACAAGATCTACTTCTGCTTTTGCTTGATCTGAGATAAGGATAGCTACCCCTGCTTTTTTGGCTTTACCTGAAGCATAATAGGCTCTGTTCCAACCTTTTACCTTTACTCTGTATGTATCTCCCTGCTTTAAGTGTGTTTCCTGTAGGCAACATATTGTAGGGTTCTGCTTTTTGATCCAATCTACTATCCGTCTCCGTTTGATGGGATCGTTCATCCCATTTACATTTACAGTTAAAATTACTAATTCTGTATTTCCTGCCATCGTATTATCCCCAGCTTATGCTTTTTTCCCTTGACCCCCCTGATCCCCCTCCCCGATATTTAATTTATAGACCCCCCTTGTGCCGCACAACCCTCCCTCTTTTTTTTTTGGATCCCTCCCCCCTCCCTCCAAGTCCCTTCACTTATTCTCCTTTTCCTTTTCCCTTTTCCTCTCCCCCCTTTTAATGAGGTGAGAGAAAATTCTCTGAAAAACAAATATGTTAATTATTTACTCTTTGAGCCTCTTCTGATGAGAGTAAGATTCACACAATGATTCTCCCCCTCACTAAGTTCCCTCAGATATGGTGTATTTTCTATGTCTCTTCCTGGGATGTAGTTTCCCTCTTTTTATCACTCCTTCCCCTTTTTCTGAACCGACCTCCTTCCCTTTATTACACTCCCCTTTTTTTCTTTTATATCAGTAAAATCAAATTATCCTTGAGTATTTTTTATATACCCACAACAGAGTTACAGTTCTCAAGGGTTCTGTGTACCTTTTTCTGTTTCTCTTCAGTCTTGTGGATGTAGATCAAATTTTTTGTTTAAGTCTGGTTTTTTTCTTAGAAACATATAGAATTCCTCTGTTTCATTGAATGACCATCTTCTTCCATGGAAAAAGATGCTAAACTTAGCTGGGTAGTTCATTCTTGGTTGCAGTCCTTGATCTTTTGCCTTTCGGAATATCAGGTTCCAGGCCCTTCTATCTTTTAATGTGGAGGCAGCCAGATCTTGGGTGACCCTTATTGTGGCACCTTGGTATTTAAATTGTTTTTTTCTAGCTGCTTGCAGGATTTTCTCCTTTGTGTGGTAATTCTGCAGCTTAGCCACAATATTCCGTGGTGTTTCTTTTTTTTAGGGGTCTATTTCAGAAGGAGTTCGATGAATTCTTTCCACATCTACTTTCCCTTCTGTTTCTATTATCTCTGGGACAGTTCTCTTTGATAATTTCCTGTAAAATAGAATCTAGGCTCTTTTTTTGGTCATAGTTTTTCTGGAAGTCCTATAATCCGCAGATTATCTCTCCTAGATCTATTTTCCAGGTCTATAGATTTTCCCAGTAAGTATTTGACGTTGTTCTCCAGCTTCTCATTTTTTTTGTTTTGTTTGACTGATTCTTGGGTTCTCTGTGAATCATTCATTTCTATTTGTTCCATCCTGACTTTTAAGGAGTTATTTTCTTCTTTCACAGTTTTTAGTTCTTTTTGTAAATGCCCAATTTCGTTTTTAAATGAGTTATTTTGCTCTATTGAATTTTTTTCCATTTCCCTAATTTTTTTTTTTTGAGAATTATTTTCTTTTTCCAAATCAGAAATTCTATTTTCTTGAGACTTTTTTATCTTTTCCAATTCAGAAATCCTACTTTCCTGTGTTTTTTTAACCTTTTCTAATTCATAAATTTTGTTTCCCTGCATCTCCTGTGAATTCTTTATTTTTTCCAACTCCAATTTCAGGACATTGTTATTCTCTATCATAACTTTCTCTTTCCTTTCCCCATTTTTCTTCGATCTCCCTCAATTTCTTAAGAGCTTCTTCTAGGAGAGAGTTATGTGATGGGGGGCAGGAATCATTCCCCTTTAGGTTGTTATCTTCTGAATCTTTGCTGTTAACTTCCTCGGGGTTGGATACCCGCTCTTTCTCTGTATAGAAGGAATCTATAGTTTTTCTAGCTTTTTTTGCTCATACTTAAAAAATGTTTTTGGGGTCTGTCCCTGGGGTAGGAAATTATTTACTTCTTTACCAGCTTCCTCCCAGACCGGATGGATGCAGCGGCTCCTGAGCCCTGAGCTAAGAGAGAGCTCTGGGAGAGAGTTCCCCACCCTCTCCCTGGGAGTGCCTCAGAGGTGATTAGCACTGCTGTGCTTCGAGGGCGTAGAATAGTGAAGACTGCAGGAAGCCCAGGCTATGTGTCCGGGTGGGGAGTGGGTGTCTGCAGCAGGTGACGTAAGAAGCCCCTGCGCTCAAACTGGAAGTGTCTGCCAGAAACCGCGGTCCCTAGTTCAAAGGTTCTGCTTCTCTGGGACTTCCTGGAGCTGAGTTCCACTCCCTCCAGCTAAGCTAGGCAGTGTGTGTTGCCTTGGGCCGTATCCACCCACTTGTCAGTCTCTTAACTATTCTCAGGAGGTAGCTGAGGCCACACCCCCTGGTGCCGATTCTCTGCTGAGTCACCCCCAGGGTGAGTGGGGGGGGGAATCTAATCTGAGTTTTAAAATATTTTGGCTTTCTCTTCTGAACTGCTAAATAATTAGCAGAGAAGAGCTAACAGCCTGTGCCAGATTCCTTTACCTCAGTGGCTTCTCTGATCCCAGAGCCCTTCCCAGCGCAATGGGCGCAGTGTGCCCCTACCCCACCGTCTGTGCTGGTCTTTCTTATTCCTCCCCTGAGAACTGACCTTTCCTGTTGAAACTCCAGATTCTCTTCAGCTGGTAAGTCGTGCTTCCAGTCCTTGTGGTATCTATCAGTCCTGAGCTAATTTTGAGACTTAATTTATCTAATTGGTTGTGAGGGAGTGAGGACGTTCACTGAGTTGTGTGTTTCTTCTCCGCCATCTTGGCTCCGCCCCTCCCCATCATCCTTTTGAATAAGGATTTTAACATACAACTTTTGTTCAAATGTCCAAAATAAATCTTTGCAGGGGTATTCTTGCCTTTTATATATATATATATATATATATATATATATATATATATATATATATCTACAAGTCTAATCTGATGATTTGGGTTACTAATACTATCTGATTGTAAGGTCTCTTATATCAAAAACTAAATAAAAATAAGTTAAATGAGCAATTGAGAAAAACTTTCTTATGAAATTTCATCTTACTCTCACTTATGATATTAAGAAATGTGTGTTTCTTTTATTTGCATTAGTATATGGGCATGTAAATAGAAAACAACTAACTGGGTTTTTGTTGTTAGCAATAAAACTGGGTTGAAACTGTTAACCATATACACATATATATTTCAATGCAATTCTGCTTTATCTGTGATTGTTTGTAGAACTGAATTGTATCTAGCACTGTTTTTAAGTGAATTTTTATTATGTCTAAAACAATCAAAGCTTTTGGGACTAATTTAGAGTTGACATATGAAAAAATGGTCTTGAAAAAGGATTCTGCCAACAACAATGTGATTATAAAACAAACAAACAAACAAAAACTTGGGGATTTTTAAAGATTCGAGAGGCATGCTTGCATTGTGAAAAGTTTTAGACTAATTCAATTCCCTATGAAAAAATATCAAAATTAGTAAGTAACACCAAATTATACAAAAGAAAGATCAACAATTAAAAGAGGAGTAGAAAAGGAAAATACTTCTAAGTTCATCTCTATAAATAAAAGTCATTTATTATAATCATCAATTATTGTCATGAAAAGCAAATTTGGCTCCTGGTATTTCTTACAAAATATCTTGAATTTCAAGGAATACAATGGAAAAGTAAAAATTAATATTCTCCAAGTTTTTTCAGAATTCAAGAAATGTTTTTAATAAAATAGTATTATTTTTACTTCATATTATCAAGACTGAGGCGTTTATTCCATATGTAATGATAAGAAATGTTTTATTTGGCAATAGTATAAGAAAAAAAGATGTTTCAGGGTGAAACTAAATTGGCATAAGAAAGGTGCATCTCAATCCATCTTCTTTAAAGTTTCTTTTTTTGTCCAGCAGGATTACTCTGAACTGCTTCCCAGAAGCTGAGTGAAGGAACTCTGACTTGGTACAATGATAACTTAGACTATATCGGTGCCCTTTTGTTTTAATTCCATACCATGTCTACTCTGCTTCATCACATCCTATTCTTTTTTCACTAGTAATAAGAACTGTCCTTGGGTACCTCAGTTTCTAATAACTCAGATTTTGACTTATCTTACTACAGGCATTCCTTTCCATGCTTTGGTGTTCTCTACATCATGCTTCCTTCAGTTCTTCATTTCTTCTAACCCTTCTATTTCCCCCCTTTTTTATATAGTATTTTTCTTCTTCATTATGTGAATTATTTGAAGGTAGGGATTATATTTTTTTGGCATTTTTATTCCCAGCATTTAGCAGAGCTACTGGCATATGATAAGTATTTAGTAAGGTATTCTCTTTCTATTATTTGTCATTTGTCACTGTCTCCATCCTCTCTCTCTCTCTCTCTCTCTCTCTCTCTCTCTCTCTCTCTCTCTCTTTCTCTGTCTCTCTCTCTCTCTCTCTCTCTCTCTCTCTGTCTCTCTCTCTCTCTCTCTCTCTTCTCTCTCTTATTTCTTTTGAATTTGCTTCCATGATCAGATGATCAAACTGCAATTTTGATATGGATAAGCCTTGTGAGCAGTGCAAAATTTAGAGAATCACAACAATTCATGTTTTCTTTCATAGGACATGGAGAAAGATTGCCACCAGCCGCAAAGTGGTTTGTTCTAGTGCTGATATTTCAACCTAACGAGCCAGTTCTGAGAAGAAAATTATAGGTTAGACATGCCATAAACTTCAGTAAACTGATTCAATATTTATGAGGATTCCACCAAAAAAAAATCTTCCAGGTCCAAGAATCATGAGATATCACATAACTTCTCACATATATACATTGTTAACATTGGGTTTTATGTTTATGTTCACTTTTTTCCATAAATTGTTTCTGTATTTATATATTATGTAGTAGTAGTAGTAGTAGTAGTAGTAGTAGTAGTAGTAGTAGTAGTAGTAGTAGTAGTAATGGAGGGGGTGCTTGACTCTTGATTTCAAACATTTTACACACTGTTCTACATAATTTCCTTGTTATATATTAGTAAATCTAATTTTTTTTTAATGTCTAATAGTGACAACTGATTTTCACTGGTGGTGAACTCATTAGTGTGGGCTCTGGAGTATAGTAATAGGCAGATAGCCAATCAGATTTAGTTGCAGCAAACAGACAGGGATAGAAACAATCTTGGTTGAGATTGAGATGCCATCTTCAAGTTTCATTAGCTGAGTGAATGTCTAAAATCAATCCAGATTGTTATAGTAGCAATCATGAAAAAAAAAAGACATTTAGTACTAGTTAAAAAAAAAATCAGAGAATAGAGCAAATAGTCAAGACCCAGAAGTGATGGAAACAAAAAATACTTGCTGAGACAAAGGATTCTTTTTTGACAAGAACTTTTAAGAAACATGTGAAACAGTTTGAAAGGGAAATAGATTCAAACTGGCATTTTAAACTTTATGCCACTATTAGTTGTAAATGGATAAAAGTCCTAAATTCTTAAAAGTATTCTGAAATAATCCAAAAATGAAAAAAAAATACATAATGGGGGCAGCTAGGTGGCACAGTGGATAGAGCACCAGCCCTAAATTCAGGATGACCCGAGTTCAAATATGATCTCAGACACTTAACACCTCCTAGCTGTGTGATCCTGGGCAAGTCACTTAACCCCAGCCTCAGGAAAAAAAAATACATAAGATCAATTATCATATCATTAAACAATAAATAAGATTTTGACAGACAGGAAAACTAGAGTTTTAAAAAAAAGCACAAACCAAAATTCTACAAATCCTGAAAATAGTAAGAAAAATGCAAATTTCCAAATGATGTTTTACCTAATACATTGACAAAGGTATTTTTTTTTTAAATCAGTGCTGGAGTGTCTAAGGAAAAAAAAGGCACCACAAGGAATATTGAATCTCTGACTTTGGTTTAACATTTATAAAATGTTTCAAATTATTTGACAAATATGTTAATAGCTTTTGACCTAACATTTTTAGTAAAATAGTGAGGAAAGTCTGGAAGATTCATTTTAAACAGTACATTTTATGATAGCAGAAATTTAAAAAAATAGGTAAGTACTCTTCAATTGTAAAAATGATTGAACAAACTGTTGTAGATGAATGGAATGGAGTTTTATTGTAGAATAAGAAATGATTAAGATAAGATAGAGAAATATGGTAAAATCATATGAACTGGACTATAGGGAGAAATCATAAATAATTTACAAAATGACCATACTATTGTAAAGGAAAACAATATTCAAAATATCAGAATGAAGATCAATAATGATTCATAGGATTAATGAGTAGCATACTTCTTATATGGTGGTAGATAACTGGTAGCATATGAGAACATTATGCCATATGTCCTTTGGAAAACAATTGAAATATTCAGTTGTTTGATTAATTTTTAGATTTATTTATATAGAATATTTGATAATTTTTTTTTCTTCACCACTTTTTTAGAAATGAAGAGTTCATGTGGAAAGGCATGGAATTGGAAGTGACAGAGATTTCAGGGGGAAAAAAAAGTATCAAAAATATTAAGAAAAACAAAGAAAACTTACATGATTTGAGAAAAAGTAAAGTGAGTATTTGTAGATCAGGGATAGATAGGAATCTATTTTCTTCCAGCTCTCATTTGGATAATAACATCTTTCAAGGGATATTCAAAATTAACAAATTAGAGAATTCAAGCAGTGAAAGGTTATCTTATCTAGCTGTCAGCTCATCACCTACAATTGCCTTAGCAAATGATTTCGCAGACCTTTTACATCTCACAGGCCAAATGTTCCCCACGTCTGTGTAGATCATCACTCTATTTATATATCTAAGAAGAAAACTAAAGAAAAACTGAAATCAGAATAGTGTCTATAATTGGATTAAGGAGATAGATTATGAAAAAATCAAATATTTTCATGCTAGAGAGAACAAATAATACCTGTGGGTTTCATATGTGATGAGACATATGGAGTACTTGGTTTTGTTAATTGTATTTTAAAATAAGCTTTAATGATATTTACTATTTCTTCCAAATGAACAAGGATAAATATCATGTATTCTTCCCTCTACTCTCCCTGAAACTATTCCATAAAATAGTATATATATTTTAGAGAGGAAAAAAGACATCAGCATAAATAATTGGTACATTGAAAAAGCCCAAAAATATGTGTAATGTATAATGCCAGTAGATATTCTATCTCCACATAGGATGCACATTCTACCGAACTGCAGCCTGAAATTCCAAGAAACTGTAGCATGCCAGCAGCCACACCTTGGTAAAACCATCTTTGCATGTGTTTTGAAGCAAAGAGAGGGTAATTGATAGGCCTCAAACCCATCAATGCGTAAGGAGAATGTCTATGAAGAAAACATGTGAAGACTTCTCTTAATAGAATGGGTGACTGAAAACAATTTGTTGTAATAGCCATGCAGGCATCTGAAACAGGCAATGTGGAGGGCATATTTAAGTTTGGTGAGACATTGAAAACACCAAGGCTATTTACTGCATTCTGAGCTATTGTTGACTTTTTTCTTGCCATTGGACTTTGATAAATCTGGAAGACAGAGTTGAAGCTGCTGACTTTGTGCAACTCTGCCTCACATAGATCATTTTTTTAATGAACTTTTTGTGATGTCATTTATTCTCTTTGAAAATGAAAGAGGGGGGGGGGGCAGAGCCAAGATGGCGGAGAAGATTCACTCGATTTTGTGAGCTCCCTTCTTCCCTCAATACCAATTAGTCAAATCAGCCTCAAAAATAGCGCTGGACTGATAGAAACCACAAGGACTGGAAGCACAACTTACCAGCTGAAGAGAAACTGGAGTTTCAGCAGAAAAGGTTGGTTCCAAGGGGAGGAAAAAGAAAGAGGCCAGCACAGACATCACCTCATTAAAAGGGGGGAGAGGAAAAGGGAAAAGGAAAAGGAGAATAAGAGAAGGGACTTGGAAGGAGAAGGGAGGGATACTAAAAAAAGGAAGGGCTGCGGGTCACAAGTGGGGTCTATAAATTAAATTTCAGGGAAGGGGTTCAGGGGGGTCAAGGGTAAAAACCAAAATCTGGGGATAATATGATGGCAGGAAATACAGAATTAGTAATTTTAACTGTAAATGTGAATGGAATGAACACTCCCATCAAACAGAGACGGATAGCAGACTGGATCAAAAATCAGAACACTACATATGTTGTTTACAGGAAACACACTTAAGCAGGGAGATACATACAGAGTAAAGGTAAAAGGTTGGAGCAGAATCTATTATGCTTCAGGTAAAGCCAAAAAAATCAGGGGTAGCTATACTTATCTCAGATCAAACAAAAGCAGAAGTTGATCTAGTTAAAAGAGATAAGGAAGGAAACTATATCCTGCTGAAAGGTAGCATAAATAATGAAGCCATATCAATACTAAACATATATGCACCAAGTGGTATAGCATCTAACTTTCTAAAGGAAAAGTTAAGAGAATTGAAAGAAGAAATAGACAGTAAAACTATAATAGTGGGAGATCTCAACCTTGCACTCTCAGATTTAGACAAATCAAACCACAAAACAAATAACAAAGAAATTAAAAAAGTAAATAGAACATTAGAAAAACTAGGTATGATAGACCTTTGGAGAAAATTGAATGGCAATAGAAAGGAATATACTTTCTTCTCAGCAGTTCATGGATCCTATACAAAAATTGACCATATATTAGGACATAAAGATCTCAAAATTAAATGTAGGAAGGCAGAAATAATAAATGCCTTCTTCTCAGATCACAATGCAATAAAAGCTACATTCAGTAAGAAGTTAGGGGTAAATAGACCAAAAAGTAATTGGAAACTGAATAATCTCATCTTAAAGAATGACTGGGTGAAACAGAAAATTATAGAAACAATTAATAATTTCACCCAAGATAATGACAATGATGAGACATCATACCAAAATCTGTGGGATGCAGCTAAAGCGGTAATAAGGGGAAATTTTATATCTTTAGAGGCTTATTTGAAGAAAATAGAGAAAGAAAAGATTAACGAATTGGGCCTGCAACTTCAAAAGCTAGAAAAAGACCAAATTAAAAACACCCAACCAAAAATTAAACTTGAAATACAAAAATTAAAAGGAGAAATCAATAATATTGAAAGTATAAAAACAATTGAATTCATAAATAAAACCCAGAGTTGGTTTTATGAAAAAGCCAATAAAATAGATAAACCTTTGGTAAATTTGATCAGAAAAAAGAAAGAGGAAAATCAAATTGTTAGTCTTACAAATGAAAAGGGGGATCTTTCCACCAATGAAGAAGAAATTAGAGAAATAATAAGGAGTTACTTTGCCCAACTTTATGCCAATAAATTTGACAACTTAAGTGAAATGGATGACTTCCTCCAAAAATATAGGCTCCCTAGATTAACAGAGGAGGAGATAAATTGTTTAAATAGTCCCATTTCAGATAAAGAAATAGAACAAGCTATTAATCAACTCCCCAGAGAAAAATCCCCAGGACCAGATGGATTTACATGTGAATTCTACCAAACATTTAAAGAACAATTATCCCCAATGCTATATAAACTATTTGAAAAAATAGGGGATGAAGGAGTCCTACCAAACTCGTTTTATGACACAGACATGGTACTGATACCTAAACCAGGTAGGTTGAAAACTGAGAAAGAAAATTATAGACCAATTTCCTTAATGAATATTGATGCTAAAATCTTAAATAAGATATTAGCAAAAAGACTTCAGAAAATCATCCCCAGGATAATACACTATGATCAAGTAGGATTTATACCAGGAATGCAGGGCTGGTTTAATATTAGGAAAACTATTAGTACAATTGACCATATTAATAATCAAATTAATAAAAACCATATGATCATCTCAATAGATGCAGAAAAAGCATTTGACAAAATCCAATATCCAATCCTACTAAAAACTCTTGAGAGTATAGGAATAAATGGATTATTCCTTAGAATAATCAGGAGCATATATTTAAGACCTTCAGTAAGCATAATATGCAATAGAATAAACTTCAACCTTTCCCAGTAAGATCCGGAGTGAAACAAGGTTGCCCACTATCACCATTACTATTCAATATAGTACTAGAAATGCTAGCCTCAGCAATAAGAGCCGAGAAAGAGATTCAAGGAATTATATTAGGAAATGAGGAAATCAAACTATCACTCTTTGCAGATGACATGATGGTATGCTTAGAGAACCCCAAAGACTCTGCTAAAAAGCTATTAAATTAATTCAGAATTTTAGCAAAGTGGCAGGATACAAAATAAATCCACATAAATCCTCAACATTTTTATATATCACCAACAAAATGCAACAGCAAGAGATACAAAGAGAAATTCCATTCCAAACAAATGTTGAGAGTATAAAGTATTTGGGAATGCATCTACCAAAGAATAGTCAGGAATTATATGAGAAAAATTACAAAACACTTGCCACAAAAATAAAGTCAGATTTAAATAATTGGAAAGACATTCAGTGCTCTTGGATAGGCCGAGCAAATATAATAAAGATGACAATACTCCCCAAACTAATCTATTTATTTAGTGCTATACCAATCAGACTCCCAAGAAACTATTTCAATGACCTAGAAAAAATAACAACAAAATTCATATGGAAGAATAAAAGGTCGAGAATTGCAAGGGAACTAATGAAAAAAAAGTCAGAGGAAGGTGGTCCAAGTATACCTGATCTAAAGCTATATTATATAGCAGCAGTCACCAAAACCATTTGGTATTGTCTAAAGCATAGACTGGTAGATCAGTGGAACAGATTAGATACAAAGGACAAAAAAGGGTACATCTATAGCAATCTAATCTTTGACAAACCCAAAGATACCAACAGTAGGGATAAAAATTCAATATTTGGAAAAAACTGTTGGGAAAACTGGAAATTAGTATGGCAGAAATTAGATATGGATCCACACATAACACCATATACCAAGATAAGATCAAAATGGGTCCATGATTTAGGCATAAAGAATGAGATCATAAATAGATTAGAGAAACAGAAACTAGTCTACCTCTCAGACCTGTGGAGGAGGAAGGAATTTATGACCAGAGGAGAACTAGAGATCATTATTGAATACAAAATAGAAGATTTTGATTACATCAAACTAAAAAGTTTCTGTACAAACAATACTAATGCAAACAAGATTAGAAGGGAAGTAACAAATTGGGAAAATATTTTTAAAGTTAAAGGTTCTGATAAAGGTCTCCAAAATATATAGAGAACTGACCCTAATTTATAAGAAATCATACCATTCTCCAATTGATAAATGGTCAAAGGATATGAACAGACAATTCTCAGATGATGAAATCGAAACTATATCCACTCACATGAAAAAGTGTTCCAAATCACTACTGATCAGAGAAATGCAAATTAAGACAACTCTGAGATACCACTATACACCTGTCAGATTGGCTAAGATGACAGGAACAAATAATGATGAATGTTGGAGAGGACGTGGGAAAACTGGGACACTAATACATTGTTGGTGGAGTTGTGCAAGAATCCGGCCATTCTGGAGAGCAATTTGGAGCTATGCCCAAAGTTATCAAACTGTGCATATCCTTTGACCCAGCATTGCTGCTATTGGGATTATATCCCAAAGAAATACTAAAGAGCGGAAAAGGACCTGTATGTGCCAAAATGTTTGTGGCAGCTTTTTTTGTAGTAGCTAGAAACTGGAAGATGAATGGATGTCCATCAATTGGAGAATGGTTGGTTAAATTATGGTATATGAAGATTATGGAATATTATTGCTCTGTAAGAAATGACCAGCAGGAAGAATACAGAGAGGCTTGGAGAGACTTACATCAACTGATGCTGAGTGAAATGAATAGAACCAGAAGATCGCTGTACACTTCAACGTTGTATGAAGATGTATTCTGATAGAAGTGGATATCTTCAACATAAAGAAGATCCAACTCACTTCCAGTTGATCAATGATGGACAGAAACAACTACACCCAGAGAAGGAACACTGGGAAGTGAATGTAAATTGTTAGCACCACTGTCTATCTACCCAGGTTACTTTCACCTTCGGAATCTAATACTTAATGTGCAACAAGAAAATGATATTTACACACATATATTGTATCTGGGTTATATTGTAACATGTAAAATGTATGGGATTGCCTGTCATTGGGGGGAGTGGGTTGGAAAAATGAATACAAGGGATAATATTATAAAAAAAAATTACTCATGCATATAAACTATGGAAAAAAATTCTAAATAAAAAATAAAAAAAGAAAATGAAAGATGAAAGAAAACTCACAATCAGATATTTATAATATTATTATATTTTCTTTTGATATTTTTAGTGTTGGCTGTTCTATCACTTTACATTGTTAAAGTTACTGTGTATATTGCTTTTTTTATGCTGCCTACCTCACTCTGAATCAATTCATGTAGATGGTATATGTTTCTTCATATTTATCATATACATCATTTTTTATAGGATGTTGGTATTTCATTACATTCATGTACTACAATTTGATTATCCATTCTCCAAGTCATAAACATCTACTTTGATTCCAATTCTTAATTGCTATTTTTAAAATGCTGCTATGAATATATATGAGAATTATTCTTTGTCTTATTGATTCCTTCTTTGGGGTAGAAACCAACTAAGTGTGTCTCTGGTTCAAATGGTGGGAATATGCTTTTTTTTCATAATAACAAATTGCTTTCCAAAATACTATACCATTTTAAAGATCTACTGATCATGGATTATTATGCCTATCTTTTCACAACTCCATCATAATTAATGTTTTGAGTTTTTAACATCTGGGGAAATTTAATGGGTATGAGATAAAATTCAAGATTTTGTTTGATTTGTAATTCTCTTATTAGTGATTTTGAAGATTTATTTATTTATGTACTGTAGTTGAGAATAACTTGCATTCTTTTGAGAACTACTAGATTATATTATTTGACCATTTGTTTACTGTTTATTGCTCTTATATTCATTTTGTATATCATAGCAAATTCTTATTAGAGAAATTGATACAAGATGGATTTGTTCCCATTTGACCACTTTCCTTTTTTATCTTAAATACATTAATGTTATCTGAGCATAAGTTCTTCAATTTAAAGTAATCAAAGCTATCTACTTTATTTTTTATAATTATCTCTATCTTTTCTTTGAGAGTATATCACCTATTCATATCTATAAGAAGTATGTTATCTGTTTCTCATCTTTTAAAAATAAGATTTTAATATCATTTAGAATACATTGAGGTTTATGATGGAATAATAATCAGAACATATATATATACATGGCAATATGCTTTTTGGTTTTGCCTAAAAATAAAATATGAGGAATGACTTAAAAATAAATAATCTATTAGAAGATCATATTAAGATCCTACATTTTTATCAGCATAAGTAATATATGTATATGTAAAGGAATTGCCAAAAAAAGCTGAACTTGATTGAGTAAGAATTCCATCAAACTTTGAGAGAACATTTAATATCCATATTAAATGGATATTATTCTTAAATGATAAGAATTTATATTTATATTGAGAAAGACATCACCATGTAAAACTAATTCTATGAGAAAAATATATTTCTAATAGCTAAGCTAGAAAAAATAAAACACAGAAAAAAAAGTATAGATCAATTTAATTAATGAAAATGAATTCAAATGTTTTAAACAAAATTGTTTAAAGCAGAAAGCAGGTTTTTCTAAGAAATTTTTCATTTTGTTCAAGAGGGATTTATACCAAGGATGTTAGAATGAATTAATGTTAGGAAATCAATCAATAAAGATAATTATATTAAGAAGCAAAACATCCAAAATCACATGATCATCTTAGTATATATAGAAAGAGCATTTGACAAAATACAACACTCTTTTAAAAGCCTATGCGGTTTATGATAGAAAGCCCTTTTGTTTTAAATACCATAGAAGATTTCTATCTAAAATTGAAGGCAAGCATCATATATAATGGAAATTCACCCAAAACATTCCCAATAAATATAGGAGTGAAGTAAGAATGCACATTATTCCTACTAGTATTTGATATAATTCTATAAATGCTAATCATAGCAATAAAAGAAGTAAAAAGAATTAAAGTTATAACTATAGGTAAAATTAGATCAAACTATACCTTTTTGCTTAGGATATGATGTTTATTTGCAAAACTGATGAGAATAAATAGTTCCTCAGACTGAAAAATAAATCCTCAAGTATCAGCAACATTTTTATACAATAGTGACAAAATATAGAAAATAAAAGAAGGAAATTTTGGGTCAAATAACTATAGCTATAAAAAAGCATGAATTATTTGGGGTCCACCTCTTGGAGTACACAAAAGCTCTGTATAGAATCAATTACAAAGAACACCTGAAAGAAACAAGGAACATAAATAACTAATGTAATATTTAATGTTTATAACTAGCTGTGCTAATATAATAAAAATGATGATACCATCAAAACTAATTTGCCCTGCTAATAAAATCATAGCAATCTAATTACAAAAGAAGCAATTTTAGGGCTTAATAAAATAATAAAATTTATTTAGAAATAAACACCTAGAATATAAAAAAAAATGATGAAAAAGAAGTAATGATGAATGAGGGAATAGAACTCAGACCCTAAACTTAAATTGTCTTCAAACAATTAGCATTAATATTTAGCCAGCAGTCATTAATACTCCAAGCTTTTCCTTGGAGAGATAAATCAATGTAACAAACTAGATAAAGGAGATTCAGAAACAATAGAAATCAATAATTCAATGTTAAAGTATAAACAAGTTAACTAAAGGAAAAACGAGTTGATAAAACTGCTAAATAAATTAGAAAGAGGTCTGGTAAAAAAAAAAAAAAAATTGCCTTTGATAGTGTTTCCATGATGAATTTGGATGCTAAGGCATCCTTTTTATGTTAAGAAAATGTTTTAGTTTTGTTGTATGATGGCAGTTTTTAAAAAAAATTATATTTATATTTGCTTGACCCCCTAATGCATTTTTCCCATACCCCAAATAGTCTACTTTTTCATTGTGTCTACTCTCAGAGAAATGTTAATTACTGCAGGCATCCAACAGGATACTGTCTAATTGTAGGGCACCTCACCAGCCAAAATAATATATTGTCTCTTCTTGATTTACCTTTTTGAGATCGCCTAGATCATCTTCTCCTCAATGTTGATTTGATGCCAAAATAGTACTCACTTCTTATCAACTTTCTCCCATCTCCCCCATTTCATGTATCCTCCCATGTAGTAATGTTCTCCCAAAAAAGAAGTATTCATCCTGAAGTCAGGGTATTCAAAGATACTGTCTATAATGTCCTCTTCTCTACCTCATCACTATTACTTCTATCAAATCTTCAACTTAATTCCATCTCCTTGTGTACATATAGAAAGAAGTCTCTTACTGATCCTTCTGTTGTCACACTAATGTTGGTGTCTGCATTTTTTGTTTTTTTGTTTTTTTTTATCCTCACAATTCTACTGTTTGAGGTATTTGAGAAGCAAATTTAAAGCAATTTGAGATGATGATCAGTTTTAATTTTCTATCTAAAATGTTTCATATTCTTATTTATTTTTGAATGAATATATTCTATCATATATGTTTAAGCATTGCTTTACAGGATAAGTCATACTGGGCTGCATCGTCTGCTCCAATATTCTTGAAAACACCCTCTTCATTTTTAGTGGATTCAGAACAGTCTTGTTTTTCAAATATTCTTTCTTTTCTATTTGAAGCTCATTATCCTGGTTGGTTGTGAAACTTTTAGAATTGAGTTGATAAGTTTAAAGATTTCAAAGAAATCTTTATGTTTTGCTTGCATAGCAGCTTATTATTTTCCTTGCTTCTTTTCCTTCAGGTTGTCCTTGTCTCTGTGTATTTCATTCCCAATCTATTATTTTAATTTCTCTGCTGAAATTACCATTTCAGATTCTAGTTTTTCCAATTCTACTGATTTTTTTTTCAATTCAAGCCATGAATTCTTCCTTCATAATTTTCAGTTCTCTTTGAAAAATTCAGAAACAGTATGTTGTTCTATCAGTTATCCTCAAATTACAAAGAATTCTCAATCTCATCAAATTCTGAATATTTCCTTTATTTCACAGTATTTATTCATAGATGTCTGAAATTATTTCCTAAACATGGAGGTCATATTTCCTTTAGTTACTGTTTTTTTTCCTATTGGTTTAAAATCTTTGAGTATTCTTTCTGTAATTTACCTTACACTTAATTTCCTTTCTCCCTTACTGATACCCTTCCTTCTTTTCCATCCCCTTCCTTGTACCTGGAGGTAATCTCTGTCATCCTTGGTAGGTTTCTTGGAAATCAAGAAAGCTGACAAATCTCATTGTTGCTTCCAGGAGAAAATGATCCTATGTCTTGGGCTGCCTGTGTGCCAGGTTGTGACTACAGCTATGTATCTGAATTTGATGCTTTGTCACTGTCAAGTACTGCAGGGATTTTAAGGTAGAAAATGGTAAAAATGGTAGGGTCATGTATTTGTGGGAAATTGGATTTCAGTGAGTCAGAGTTTCATGAAGTCTTCAGCCTCACTCTCTCTTACAGAATCATCATTGTCCAAGGGCAAGAGTCAAGATGACTAGTGATGACTCCAGATGCAGTGGATAACTTTGGTGTCTTCAATGTTTAACCAAGTTCTAAGCGCTCCACAACACCAGTTTTACCTGCCTTCATGGACGATGGCACAAATTATTCTCATCTGCTCTTTACATGCTTGGAATAAATACTACCACCTCCAACTCACTTGTAGGGTTTGAGACCTCAACCTGATATGTCATAGTTGAAGAAAACAGCCTATGTATATCAGAAAATAGCCCATTTTAATTAACAATTACATACAGTGGAAATTTTCTGTGTCCTTAGATGATTTGTTATTGGAACTTCTTGCTTGTTAAATGTTTATATTCCTTCAAACGGTTAATGCATGAAAATCATATTTCATATTAATTTCATTCATTATAGTTAACAGTGTTCAAGGGAATATGGATACATCAGCAATTTTGTGAGTTGTCAAGACGCAATATTAAATGTGAAAGTGGGAGGGATAGAAGAGAAATTAGGGGGAAAGGTGGAGGCAGGGAAGAAAAGAGGGAGGGAAGTAAATTTGAAAAGATTATGTATGATACAATTTACCTAGTAATTTTAGAATCCTCAGGGAACAAAGATTGAAATAAGCCATGACATTCCCCATAGACTCATAAAAATTCAAATATGAGTCTATGGTACAAAAAATCAAAAACAACTCTTATATGAACCCTTAAGAAAATGTAAGTCATTCATTTTGAAACTGAAGATATTCAAATATAGGTAGGTGTATCATAGTGTCAATCATCACCACTATATTTTGTCAAGTAGCTTTCATAGCAGTGAAATGAGGCTCAGAGTTACTTATCTTTGTCAGAATATAGTTGTATAATCTTGGGAAAGTCACTTAACTTTGTAAGGAGGCAACTTTTTATGACTTCAAATTGTAGAGTAGCTACTAGTGGGCATAAAAGATAGGAGATATTTCCTCATTGGCAACTACACTGATGAAATCATAAGTCTAGAATATAACAACAAATATTAATCAGTGTTTGTTTTGCTAACCCAGCTTACATCAATCAATTAACCAATATTTATCAAGGATCCACTATGTTTCAGACAATGTACTAAGTACTACCGTGTTTCCCCGATAATAAGACACTGTCTTATTATTTTTTTGGGACTAAAAAACACCAGAGGGCTTATTTTCAGGGGAGGGCTTATTTTATCCTCCATCATGCCCCTTTTATCCTCCATCATGCCCATTTTAGCCTCCATCATGCCCCTTTTAGCCTCCATCATGCCCCCTGAGTGCTTATTTTATTCTCCATCGCTTACTGAACTTACCGAGTTTTTAGATGGTCCTGTCTCAGCTCTACTCCGCGGCGCTGCTCTCAGTAGCGCCAGCAAGCAAATCACCAGGGAAGAAGAGGATGACGCGCTCACTGCTGCAGCTCTGATTGGATGCAGCTCGGAGCGCGACGTGCGTTTCACCCGGGAGGGGAGGGCGGCGCTGCTTACTGAAGGTACCGCTACGCAGCATATAGCGCAGGGGATCACCATGATGACCGTTTTCATAGTAAGTTCGATAGGGCTTATTTTCGGGGGAGGGCTTATTTTAGCGGAATATTAAAGAGTATGTGGGTGTCTTATTTTCAGGATAGGTCTTATTATCGGGGAAACACGGTAGTTACAAAAGAAGAAGTAAAGACAGTTCCTAACCTTGAGGAGTTTATAAACTAATCTACACAAGGATCATTACCTGACATAAATTATAGGACAACTTCTGGAAGAGTCAATTCCCAGAGGGTCTGATCTGAACTCATAGTCTACCCAGCCTCAAAAAATAGGTAGTAGAGGGTAGAGTAATTTCCCTACAGTTGTATATTTAGGCTAACAACTGGCCTAGTCCGTGTCTGTCTTGGTACTAAATGAAGAGCACCTAAAGAGTTATGGGATTTTTGCTAAGCAGTTTGAATAGTCAGCATTCTCCAGTGTAGAAATTTAAAACTTAAAAATTTAATAGCAATAATTTTCCCTCTGGTTGTAATTCAAAGAAATTGTCTCAGAAACCATAGTTCTTGAATAATAATAATAACAATGATAAAATAGGGAAGGAAGATGGGTGTGTTTGTCATAATATAAGCATATCCCTAAGGCAGTAAGAGATATTAGACTTAGTTGAGTATCTGTAATTCCCAAGAGGAGTGATTATCTTATGACAACTATGCACTAGATTTACTTTGCCACTATAATAATCATCTCCATTGTGGAAGAAAATGTAGCTTAATTTTCTCAAAGATAGAGTCAGTTTGACAGCAGTCTCAATGTGTTTCACATGAAATAATCTAATAAGTAGAATGTTCTCTAGCCAGTAAGATTTGTTTTAAATTTATTGGTTTAAAAGTCAGGATGAATTTGAGAACTCAGAGATCTGCCAGGGAATTTGATCCTTAAGTCCTCTAGCCCACCAAGTCCTATTTTACAAAATTTACTTTTATGTATAATGATATGTGTCTTTCCACTAAAATGAAAAGATTGGAATATCAATTAGCTTTCTTCTGTGAGAAAGGGTATAGGGCTTTCATACAGAAGGTCATGCAATTTAGTTCTTAAACAAAGTAACTATAAAGAAAATGTGCTATTCTTTTCATATTCTATGTTTCTGACTGCCAAATTATAGAGATTCCACTAATTGTTACTGCAGAGGGAATAGAAATTATAAACAAAGATATTTCAAGGAGTGACTCTTATGCTGAAATAGCACAATTCTATGAAAGTCCTCATCTTAATTACACAATATTTTCACAAAATTCATATCATTGAAACTTTAAATTAAAAATTATGTGTACAGTTAGATTATGTGAAATTATTACAGTACCATAAAGCTAGACCCATGCATTAGGCCATATCTTTTGCTTCTCTCAAGAAACCTCACAGATGTCCCTCTTCCTTTTTCTCATCCAAATTCTCACTTCTGAAGACAAGACATATGCCCAATTTTTCCTACAGATGGTTTTAACCCAATAATTAAAGTAATTTTATCTTTCAAGTAATAGTGATTAAAAACTGAAACAAATAAAAACTAAAGCACAAGTTTTCAAACATGATCAATTTATTAACAAGATTAGCAATTGTCAGTAAGAGGTCAATAGCTCCTCAGTAGCCAGAAACATATTTGACAAAACAATCTTATACAGGTAGCAGACTATATAGTGTACCAAAATTATATAGTGGTGCAAACTAAATTGTGATTGACCTATAAAAAAGGCAAAAGTTAGGCTATACATTTTACTTAATGGCGCTGATTTGCAAGAGGTCTCCAGAATCTATTGCAAAGGAGGAAATATGCAATTGTACATCTTCTAGAAAATCCCAAATCAGAAACCATATATTACCAGACAAATTTAGTGCTAACAAGTTGACTCATCTTCTACTCATTTCCCTTATTTCCCTCAAAAGATAATGAGACTACCAGATTATAACTCTTAAAATTAGGGAATTTATATGCTTACAAATCTACCATAGAGGGCTATAAAGTAAATACAAATCTAATGCATAATTATTAATTCTAGTGACTAACTTAAATGTTTAAGCATTAATCAATAATAAGCATTTAAATATAAGTTTAAGTATTAATAATATAAATTTCACATTACAAGATAATATCACATATCCACATAAACAAATTTACAAAAACACCTAATTGTGACAAAATAAAAAGACAGTTAATTACAGTTTTGGTGTAGAAGATATCTGATTTGTGTCAAGCTGGTTTTTGGAGTATAGAAAATAAGACACTCAAGGTGGGTAAAAGCTGGTGTCAGCATACACTTTCTATTTTCCACGTCTACTTCCTCTTGTTTTCCCTCTCAATTTGCTGCCTACATCCCCTCAGCTTAGTTCTACTCCACAGTTTCTATAAGATCTCTTCTTTGCCTACTCAAAATTTCAGCTGTCGTCTCTTCTTTAACCCCAAAGAACATAAAAATGCTCATACTTTCTGAATCCCTGGCTCTGCTAAGTCTTGGACTCAGTTCTTATCTTAGGATCTGAATCAATTTCAATCACACATATATCTCTGATACTGGTTTAGTTATAAAATATTTCACTGGAGTTGTAATCTTCTGATATAGGTAGTTTCTCCAATACTTTCAAATCCGCAGAGCCTCTTCCTAAGGAAACAAGGAAAATGAGATATCTAAAAATGTAATGTACTATATTGTTAAGGCAATAAGTTTCCCCTCACTAGAGATGCTGAATGATTACTTTCTAGGCATATTGTACAAAAGCAAATATTTGAACAAGTTAACTGCTAAGTTCCCTTTTATCTCTATGGTACTATGTGTTTCTCATTTTGTAATTAAAGCATATGATTACATGTGTGTGTGTGTGTGTGTGTGTGTGTGTGTGTGTGTGTGTGTAAGTTCCTACATCAATAAAATCATGTTGTTTAACTAAAATGCCTTTACATGTCTTCTAAACCTATCATTGTTTCTATTAGAGAGAGAACACAAGGATTCTGGCTTCTCATTTGGTTATTTTCCCCATCATATATTTTCCTTAATGATGTTTCCTGAATTTTTTTAATCATTTAACTTATTTGGACAAAATATATATTTCCATAAAATTCTCAAGTAATATGTTGCAAAGAATCCTTAAAGAGAAAGAGAATATTAGAAGTCCTGAGAGATGAAGGCTGAAATTGATCCCTACTGAAGAGATTGGGTTTGAGCAGGCTAAGATTAAGAAAGTAGCTTCCTATTGGTTTTCATTTTCTCCAGTTCACCTTCCATTTTGCCTTGGCAACATATTTTATATAAATTATTAATAACAGTGGAGATAATTCACAGATCTAATTGGGCATGCTTCTAGCTTATTGCCAATACTGATAGTGCTTGCTGAGGGTTTTAGATAGATATTACAAACCATTTTAAGGAAAACTCCATTTATTTCTATATTCTCTAATGTTTTTCAAAGAAATAGATGCTTATTTTTTTTCAAAAAAAATTTCCCTACAACTATTGAAATCATTATATGATTTCCTTAGTTTAATTATTGATATAATAATAATTGATAGTTTTCCCAATATTGCACCAATCTGGTACTCCTGGTATAAATTCAGGTAGTTGTAGAATATTATCCTTATAATAAATTGCTATAATCTTATACCTAACATTTTATTTAAAGTTTTTGCAACAATATTCTTTAGGGAAATTGGTATATCTTTTATTTGTTTTGGCAAATTTAGGTATCAGCACCACATTTACATCAGAAAAGGAATCTGGGAAGAATTCCACTTACTTTTCTGAATAGTTTATATAGTATTAGAATTAATTGTTCTTTAGATATTTCCTGAACATTTTTTTTCCCTTAGGGATTTCATTGATAATTGTTCATAGTTTTTCTCTAAAATGGAGTGATTTAAGTATTTTATTTCCTCTACCATTAATCTGCATATTACATACACACACATACACACACACACACACACACACACACACATACACACTACAATTAGATTGTTCAGTGTATTGACACATTTGAGCAAAATAAGTATTTGTTTCTTTAATTTCCCCTTCTTTGGTTGTGAATTTACTTTTTTAATTTTGTACTGGTAATTTGATTTTCTTCCTTTATTCTAGTTGTTATGCAAACATTTATCTATTTTTTTGGTTTTGTCATAACATCCACTTTTAGTTTTATTAATCCAGTAGTATCACAACTTTCAATTATATTAATCTCTTTTGAATTTCACAATTTAAAATTTGTTATTTAATTCAAGATTTTAAATTGTTCTTTTATTTAGTTGCCTGACCAATTCATTACCACTTTTTTTCTCTATTTAATTCATGTCAGCATTTGGAGACAAAATATTTTGCCTAAGAATTACTTTGTTTATACTACCTAAGTTTTGATATGTTGGTTCATTATTGTCATTCTCTGTGATGAAATTATTGATCATTTCTGTGATTTTTTGTTTGAACTGCTCATTTTTTCAGATTCAATTATTTAGCTTCCAATTAATTTTTAGTCAATCATTTCATGACCTTTTATTTATTTATTTAATATTTACTCCAGTTACAATCAAAATATTTTTTTTAACATTTGTTTATAAAATTTTTGAATTCTAGATTGAATTCTAGGGGAAGTAGTAGATAGAGCACCACTCTGAAGTCCAAGAGCACCTGAGTTCAAATCTGATCTCATACACTTAACACTTCTTAGCTGTGTGACCCTGGGCAAGTCACTTAACCCCAATTACCTCAAAAGAGAAAGAGAGAGAGAGAGAGAGAGAGAGAGAGAGAGAGAGAGAGAGAGAGAGAGAGAGAGAGAAACAGAAAAAAAAAGAGAGAATGCTTCTGTATACATTCAAACATAATCAGTTCCTTCTCTGGGTATGATAGTATTTTTCATCAAAGGTCCTTCAGAGTAGTCATGGATCATTGTACTATTGAGAAAATTAAAGTCAATCACATCTGGTTATCTTGGAACATTGTTATTATTTTCACTTTGCTTGAGTACATGGAGGACTTTCCAGTGTGTGTGTGTGTGTGTGTGTGTTTTTTTTTTTTCCTGAGAGCATCCTACTAATCATTTCCCATAGAACAATAATATTTCATCATAAACAAACAACATAGTTCATTGAGCCATTCTTCAATTTGTGGGCATCACCTCAATTTCTATTTTTTTTTTCCCTGAGAAGAGAGCTGCTATAAGTATTTTGGTACATATAGGTTATTTTCATTTTTTTAAAATCTTTTTTGACATTCATGCCAAATAGCGGCATTGCTAGATCAAAGAATATGCAAGAATTTGTAGCCCTATGGGCACATATAATATCTTTCGATCATTTATCAATTTGAGTGTGGCTCTTTTTTTTTTTTTTTTTTATATAAATTTGACTCTATTCCTTTCATGTTTAAGAAGGAAAGTCCATGGGCCTTTATTTCACATAATTTTTATTGTATAATTATCTGAAAGGGATACTTTTAATATTTTTTTCCTTTATGCATTTGACTTGCTACATGGTCAATTTTTTGTGCAGATACCATGTGCTACTGAGGAAGAAAGAGGTAACTTTTTTTCCTATGCCCTTTCAATTTTCTCCAGAAGTCTTATATGTTCATTTATTTTCCCCCTAAAATGCTATTTATATATGTAACTTATTTTCTTTAATTTTTTAAATAATGAATTTATTTAATATTTTCTCATTACATTCAAAATGATATTTTTTACTTTTTGAAAAAGATTTTTGAGTTCTAGGTTCTCTCTCTTATCCTCATACACAATTAAGAAACCAAATTTCAAATTATGCAGAGAGATAGATAAATAGAGAATTGATTCAATCTGTATTCAGACTCAAATCAGTTACTTCTCTGGGTATAAATAGGATTTCTCATTGTAAGTCCTACAGAATAGTTGTGTATGATTGTATTACTGAGAATAACAGTCATTCACAACTGTTCATCCCAGAACATTGCTTTGAATTTGTATACCATATATTTCTTTTTCTTCATGGAGGATCTCCCAGTTATTTTTTTCCTAAGAGCATCCTGCTCATCATTTTCCTAAGTAAAACAATATTCCACCAGAGAAACTTATTTGAATTTTTAAAAATTAGTATTGCTAATTATATTTCCCCACAATCATCTCTCTCCTTTCACCCTGTCCCTCCTCAAAAGCGTTTTGCTACTGACCACTCCCTGCCCCAATATGCCCTCTCTTTTATCACTCTACCTCCTTACCATATATCCATTCCTCTCCTATTTTTTAACATGATAAGATACATTGTTATACCCCAACTGAGTATGGATATTATTTACTATTTTAGCTTATTCTGATGAGAGTGAAGGTCACTCATACATCTTCTCCCCCCTTTGTTCTCCTCCACTATAAAAGCTTTTTCTTGCCTAATTAGTTGTCCAGATTATGCCTGGCCCAAGATTAATTCCAGCTTTCAGGCTGGCCCAAAAAAGACAAACAAACACAAGTCAGAAATAAAGCAGGTCAAAATCCATGTACCAGTCAGCTATAGGATTAAATCCAAGAATGTCTTCTCCCTTCCCCTCTGCCTCCTTACATTACCAGATTGGGCTGGAGAACTCAAACTCAAAACTAAGATAAAGTAACTTAATTCTCCTACATCACTCTTAACTAACAGAAGGTATAAATTTGAGTTCCATTTCTGCTACTGATCCTAGTATGGTCTTGCACAAGTCATCTAATTTTTCAGAGTTTCATTTATCTCCTATTTAAAATACTCTGAATAGCCCATAAGATTATTTTGTAAATCCAAATTAGGTATTTTATGTATTTTGGTAAAATGTCATATAAATTAGTTATTATTTTATTAGTAGTACCTTTGGTATAGTGGATAGAGAGCTATCAGGGAGATTTGTATTCAAATCCTACTTCTGAAGGCCTGGCTGCTCTGTGATGCTGAGCATATTTCTTTATTTCTTTATGCTCTAAGCAACATGCTGAGATGATAATTTGCAGACAATATACAAAACTACATTGATGGAAGGCAGTTATCATCTGGGAGTTCCCAAGGTCAATGAAATCACAATTCCAGTACCTCTTCTATCATTTTTATTAACCTGCTCTGAGATTTCATAGTCTCATGAACAGGCAGGATAGGGTGGATTAAAGAGCTCTGCTTTTAATATCAGATAATTGGGCTAAAAGTGCAGGTTCTGCCACTTAATGGCTGAATGATTATGAACATGCAATTTAACCTTAGTTATGTTTCACTATCCTTATCTATATAAAGTTGGATAATAAGCATTGCACTACCTCACAGAGTATTTATAAGGAAAACACTTTATAAGCCCTGCAGAACAATGCATATTCAATTATTGTTGCTGTCTTTCATGAGAGCTATGTTCAGTACAAGCTTAGGTAGATTCTAACCAAGTTAAAAGACTAGAAATATGAACCAAGGCTTTTTTATGTAATCAGAATTTATATGAATATTCATGTAAATATAATAATTCATAAGAACTGTAGTCAAAATACAGAATACAAAATGTTTTGGTAGATATCAATGAATGGATAAACAGAAACAACAAATATTGTCTGTTTGTTCTATAGCACACCTGAACAGAAGGAGAAAATAGTTCAAGAAATATTTCCCAAACTATTAATATTTACAGAATATTAAACATACCGGTAGAGCCTGGAGACAATCAGGTATCCAAGTAGAATGAATGCTGGACCTAGAGTCAAGAAGATAGTGAGTTTGGAGATGTCAGTTACTTTCAGTTTTCCTTAGTTTCCTCAGCTATAAAATATGATAATGACAGCACATAATTCACATAGTTGTAATGAGGATCAATGAAATAATATTTGTAAAGCACTTTAACACTGCTTAGATCATAGTATATACTGTGTAAATGATATGTATTATTATTGGTGGTGGTGTTATTATTTTTATTACTGGCTAAAATCACATTATTCAAAAAGCAGAGAATACAACAGAAGGCATTTCTATTCTGAACCTTTTTTACCTCAGTAAGAAAAAAAAATCATTGCTAAAATAGAAATCACAGGGACTTGGGAGTAATCACTTGATTTCTTAATAGAGAAGAGAAAAGCCATAAATAATTTAATAAGATTTAGTAAAACTATATTACAAAGAGTGAAAAGGATGTATAAGATCCCATGGCTTAAATTCTATAGGTCAAGTTGATTCAAAAGGGTCAGGAAATCCTTAAAATTGAATTATGATGTCTTAAGTAAATCTAACTACAATAAAATAAAGAAAATGTTCTTAGGAAGACAAATATAGATGCCCAAAAAGTCATTGACTGGCTTAGATTTTTAGAAGATAGTTTGCTGCCATATTTCTGGCATCCAAGAACTTAATATAGGCTTGTAGGTTTTTCTTTTCTCTCTCAAATCTAGAATAATTGGTTTCATACATCTTTCACTATGCTATTTTGGGTATTAATTATGCTGAACATTCATAGAATTCAGTAAACTTAGAGCCCCCAAATTAAGGAAATTTTTCCCTTTAGCAACTGTTCAAAGACCTCTACTTTGACTTTGACTGAAACAAAATTCAATACCTACTATATTTTCCCTTTTCATGCACTCTTCTATATAAAAAATCCTGAGTTCAATAAAAGTCAGCTTAACTTTATTTGAAGAAAAAAAACCAATGATAAGAGTACACATAGAAAATAAACAAGACTTGAAAGAATACGAAACAACAAAAGGGTAATTGATTCTGTCTCACGGTTGGATGGCAGACAATAAAGCATGGACAAATTTACTAGGCCTCAGCAGCTCTGTGAGGTTAGGTCAGGGTAGCCCAATCTCAATTACTATGCTGGAAAGATCTCTCACTAAGTTGATCATCCTCTAAAAAAAGATCCAACCTTTCACAATTATAGTCAGTTGAGAAAAGCATTGTTCTCCTTTTCAGACTGGCTCTTACCACCTTTGCTCTGATGTCTACAACCAGGAACTTCTCTCCCCTCTCAGCTGTTAATTCGTTGCATGGTAAGGCTTGAAAATGGGGACCACTCTACTACTGCTAATGTTAATATGGATTCCAGTTCCATGTTTTCTTCTTTAATTCCCTGCAAATTATAGCCAATTTTGGTGGCTCTCCAAATCTGTATTTGCAAATTAGCTAGTTAAAAGACAGTTAATTTATTTATGTGCTTACTATGTACCAGGCACTGTAATAAAACTTTGGGGACATAAAGAATAAAAAAAAATATTTTCAAAAAACTTACTTTCTAGTAGGAAAATAAAACTTATATAAAACAGAAAATGTAAGATTAAAAAAAAAAGAGGGAAAAGGTGATGTTGGGTTAAATGGGCATAGCACCAAAGGAAAAAAAAATATGAGATTTTTTTTTAATTAAAAGATTTAGCAGTTGTTAGGATATATGAGGTTAAACAGGAAGGAAGAGTTCAGAACAGAAAGAAGTTTGTGACTCTGGGAGACTAGAAGGGTGATGATGCCTTTAGCAGCAATAAAGAAATTCAAAGTTGAAAGAGTTCTGTTTTATATATATTGAGAATGATTATGCCTGTGGATTATCTAATTTGAAATATATAATAGTAGTGTAGGACCAGAGCTCAATAGAAAGACAAGATATTGATGAATGGATTTGGAAATCACCTGAAAACATATAATGATTAAATTAATGGGAATTGAAGAGTTCACCAAGTTAAAAGGTACATAGAGAAGATGGCCCAATAAAATGTTGGATCAGACTCATAGTAAGCATATATACTATGGATAAAATTTAAAAAGACTCTAAATGCACAGTCAGACAGAAAAGATGACAGACTACAGGATCAAGAAAACTCAAAGAAGGGAATATCCAGGGGACCAAAAAAGGGAAAACAAAAGTCAAATAATTCAGAGAATTCAAAAAAGGATGAGGATCTAAAACAAACAAACAAACAAAAACAAAAACAAACAAAAAAACTATTGTGTTTATAAGTTTTAGAGGAAAACAAAAAAAAAATTGCTAAATTATTAGATCAGGTGAAAAGAGCTGAAAAAGAGAGTGAGAGACTTTGTAGGTAGTGTAAGAGAAAAAAGAGAAATATAGGTTGGTAGCTTGTAGAATGGGATTATTTTATGAAGATGATGTTTCCTTCTCTTTCTGGATAGGTTTGATCAAGTTTGAAGGTAATAGTAAAAAGGTAACAAAGAATAAGAATATATTGAAGATGAGAAAAAGTGTATGGGTATTAATAAGGCAATCTGCAGAAAATAGAAAGATTGGTATCAAGCGTACATGTAGAGAAGTTGGCCTTAGCAAGCAGAAGTCTTACCACATTTGAATGTAAATGTATATGTGATGTACATGAAGGAGATAGTCAAATGTGGTATAAGAGGGATATAAGATAAGGAACAGAGAAAAGGAAACTTCAGGCAAATTTTAATTTTTCAGCAAAATGTAATAAAGTCACCTCATCCTTAATAGAGAATGTTAGGGGAAATCAGTGGGTGTCAATGTTAAGAAGATAATAAAAAGTTTAGAACAGCTGATGTGATCAATAGAATAAATCACTTATGGAGGATTAGTAGAACTGACTTGCTGTAGTGCAGGATCAGTTGAGTGATCTTATTGCCGATCATAGTAAGAACACAGAACAATTTTTAGGAGGAGTGAGGCATAGGGAAATACTAAAAAATAAAATAATATGATCAAATAAAGGAAATTTATATTGCATAAATATGGAAGTGGAACACATGAAGTGGTCAATGATATGACTGTGCACAAGAAAGATATAGTAAAAGAGTATATGATAGGAATTGTGGATACTGAAGAACTGAGAAATTAACATGTTAGACAGTGTTAGAAATTAACATGTGAAGTGACATCCATTAAAATTAAGAAGTAGTTGGGTAGAGAAAAAATGTGAGTCAAAAACTGAATTCGTTGAGAAAAAATTGAAAATTTCCTTCGGTTTGGTAGGCAACATCCATTACAATTGACTTTGCTTGAAAAATTTGGATTGAAAAACAAACTTAGTGAATGTAATGATGATAACAGAAGAGACCAGAAGTGACGATGACAATCAAGAACAAAAAAAAAAAAAAAAATTAAATTTATGACAGTGAACAAATGAGATGTGGGACATATGAGTATATGAGAGAAATTGTAAGTTAGTACTGGAAAAGGTGGTGAGAATCTTTCCATCCAGAGGAATCAAGTCTCAGTGAATGTCAAAAGAAGAAATAAGACAGCAAGATGTTTAAAATGAAAGCATATTATTATGGAGTAAGAACTCCAAAGGTCACAGTAAAAGAAGCAGTCAGACCAGGAGTAGGATAGTCTAGGTGGAAGGATTAGTTGAAGGAAATGTGAATTAAGGAGAAGAAAACAGTTTGCAGAAAGGAATTTGTCCTTTGGCAATTAGATTCAATATCATTGTGAGAGGAAGAATAGATGGGACTAGTAACATAGCAACAATTAATGAATAAGTTTTGTCAGAGAAGCAGTGAATTCAGTTGATGAAATCAGGTGTTTATGGGGCTCAAGGATGATAATTTGTGATAGAATAACCTTCAACTTCCTGCAATACAGGATTGCCATTAAATAAGCAAGACTAACATGATTGTGATCTTAGCTTTAATGTCCAATTGGAAAATCTAACTTGGAATGCCAAAAAGTTTCTTTGGCCCAGACAGGAAGCACTTCTCAATGTGATGGCTGGTGGAAGGGAGATGAATAAGTTTCAGCTGTAAATAGGTTTTGTAATCTGAGATTGCCTGCTAGTCACAGAGCTCCTAGGTATAGGAAAACTAGGTGCTTTGATATATCCAATACTTTTTTTTTTTTTTTTCCCTGTCTCTCCCTGAGCCCATTTGACTTCACCGGCAAGTATATTTTATCTGCTCATCAGTGGCAGTTCATCAGTATTTTGTGTTCAAGCAGTGATGGCTCCCATCTCTGGAGAGGTTGCTGTGAAAGCTGGGATAAGGGTAAGGTCAGCATAGGTATAAGAGATAAGACAGAATTTCTTGTTCCTTATTTTAACTTTTTTCCCCTCTGCTATATAGAATAATCTTGAGAATGGAAAGGATAAAACAAAAATGGTTAACAGTGAAACTCAAGATAAGGAAGATAGTATGATAGGAATTAGATGTGTTCAGTGATTTCAAGTCATCAGAGCTAGACAGATTGCATATTGGAACACTGCACAAACTGTTGGAAATAACTGTTGAATTTCTATAAGTGATCTTTGATGTATCTGTGAGTCCAAAAGAGAAACCAGAGGACTGGGGAAAAGAAACTGTCATGATTTTCCAAAAAGGGAAAAGGGTAGATTCTTAAAACATTTGGGCAATGAACTTGACTTTGATTATTGGAAAACTTCTGCAATTTATTATCAAAGAGAGTGTGGGCATTTAAGAAGAGAAGGGATGATCAATAACCAGAAGAATGGTTTAAAATAACTCACTATGTCTTCCACCAAAAAATAAAAGTATGATGACTGAACAATCTTACAGTATTTTAGATTAAATAAGATCAGGGGAATGTTACCGATATGGTAAAACTAAATTTCATAAATAATTTGACAGAATATGTAATTCTGTCCTTATAGATCAGATAAAAAATGTTAAGTAGACTTTAGAATTGATTCAGTAGTATATCCAATTAATGGGTATTAATAAGTGAACATTAACATAATCCCAGAGATCTGTACTTGGATTAGTTTCTTCAAAATATTCATGAACTCCATGAATTGTATTACAGATGGATGGTAAATTTATCAGATTTGAATATGGCACAAAATCAGGAGAAGCAACTAGCATGGTAATAGAATCAGGATTCAAAGACATCTCAACAGGTTAAATTGATGAGTCAACTTAATACAATAACATTGAATAGGAAGAAAAGTAAAGTACTATACTTTTATAAAATAGACTTCTCAAACATAAGATGAAAGATGATTTCAGTTTGGAACAATAATTTGTGTTCTATAATGATATAAAATCCTTATGCTATCTTAGACAGCTTCAAAGAAAAACAATATCTAAACCTAAAAAGGTTAAAGTTTCCCACCTTTGTCCTTGTCATAATACAGTTAAAAAGCTGTATTTCATTCTAATATTTTAGGAAGAATTCTATCCATGTGGATTATGTTTACAGAAGGATGACCAGTGTGATGAAAGGAAGACCTACTTTAGTATTGAATTATTTTTTTTTCTTTGAGGCTGGGGTTAAGTGACTTGCCCAGGGTCACACAGCTAGGAAGTGTTAAGTGTCTGAGATCATATTTGAACTTGGGTCCTCCTGAATTCAAGGCTGGTGCTCTATCCACTGCGCCACCTAGCTGCCCCCAGTATTGAATTATTAATTGAAGGACCTGGAAATGTGAAGATAATAAATGGAAGACTTAGGGGAGAGAGGTGGCAAGTCCTAGCCACTTTCAAGTATTTGAAGGAGGTAGCACAGTGGATAGAGTGCCAGGCTGAGAGTCAGGAAGAGTTCAAATATGGACTTAGATTCTCGCTGTAAGATTCTGGTCAAGTTACTTGACTCTCTTTACCTAATTTTTTTCATCTGTAAAATAAGTTGGAAAAAGAAATGTCAAATCATTCTAGCATCTGCCAAGAAAATTGCAAATGGACTCACAAAGAGTTAGACATAACTGAAATGATTGAACAACAGCAACAAATAAAAAAAAATAATAATAATCAGACTAGTTCTTCTTGGCCCTTGAGGACAGAGTTAGTAGCAAACGAATAAATGTTGCAGAAAGAAATTTGAGTTAATGCAAGGAAAATTTTCCTAACACATATAAACAGCTCTTCCAAAGTCAATTGGAACCTTAAATAGTAGTATATTCCTCATCATCAGTAGCCATTAAGTAAATAAAATCCCCATTTGTTTGGGATTTGAAAAAGAGATTCTTAAATCAAGCGTAGATCAAAAGTAAAAACAACATTGTATCAAGATTATTTCCAATTTTGAGAATTTGAGACAAAGTTATTCTCTGTACATTGAAAGCAAATTCAAATATTTGTCATTTTAAGCTTGGCCATCATCTTTTTATTGTTGTTTTATTTGTATATATATTCCTTGATAATACAATTTATTAAAATGTAAATATTACCTGAGAGGGTAGAACTCTGATGCCTAGCAAAACTGATTGTTTTAGCATTATAACTATGATAAAAGAAATTTTAAAAATAATGGTATTAAGGTTAATAGACATATATGTCATCAAATACATATTTTATGTATGCAATTGACATTTTTATTATCATTTTCTAAAAATTCTGGATGTGCCATTAGGTTATGGTGCCCCAGATAATCCTGAGTTTTCAAAAAAAAAAAAATTACCCAAAATATATGAAGTTGGCAGTTGTTACAAAAGTAGAAAGAATTTGAATATAGGCTTCATTAAGAATTTCTAGTCTAAAGTTTTGCGAACTAACTTATCTGTATTCAAAGAGCATCCTCATTATTTTATTTTTATTTTTTTATAACTCTTTGAAGACCATCTGTTAAATTTATGTTTCAATGAATCCAGTGGACCCAGGTCCCAGAAATATTGTAGCATGCTTATAGGGTGCATGAGTGAAGAGAGACTTCAGATTATCTATTAAAACTCTTACTAGAAGCATGACTTTTGAATTCAAAATTCCTGACAGGTGCTGCTTCAGATGCTGCTTGAAAGCATCAAATAACAGAGAGCTCACCTTACAAGACAATCCATTCTATTTTCATAGAGCTCTAATGATTAGGAACTTCTGATTCTGAACTGAAAGTTCCCTTCCTGTTTTTAGAGCCTCACAACACAAGTTTAATCTTTATCCATAACAATGTTTGATTCTTCAAAGAAAACCATATAGAAGTTTGGAACTGCATTCTCTATCTTTTTATATCTTTCCACCTTTTGACATTCTCACTAAAATGACCTTTTACTATCACTGCCATATGCATTCCCTTAAACTTTTACATTCCTCTGAGGTTCTAATTCTGATATTATTTATCTCCAAATCTAATCTTTATTTGCCACTTTACTATTTAATTACTGTGTACATTAATTACTATGCTACTACATTTTATCCCCTAAACTTTTGGCATTCCTAAATTTTGAGTTATTCCAATAATGTTTAATTTTCCCCTGTCCCTTTCCATCTCTCATCGCTACTTCGTGTCCTAATTATGAAACCCATTTGACCTAGACCTCTACAGCTCCCCTTCAAAATCCCTCCTAATTTTTTCAGCAGTGTTATACATTCCATCCTCAAATACTGTTAATTATATCTTTTATCCCATATTTGTCTTTTTTTCTAATACTTGTTTGCATTGCTGTTTTTATTCGATTTTAAGCTTCTTCTTGACTGGGACTATTTTTTGATTCTTTTTGTATTTCTAGTGTTTAGTTCAGTTCTTGGCACATAGTGACTATTTCTCTCTTAAAGTTAATTCCTCTACTTCTATCTTTTCTCAATTTCTTCAGCTTCTTCCAGGTATTTATTCTAATAATCATCCACTTATTTTCACACATTTTAAGGATAATGAAATATTTCTTTCTGTTTAAAGCATAATGAAGTAATTGAAGTTCTTAAAAAAATATTCCTTTTATGTCAGTTGACAGTTGTTCCATATTTTTCTTTCTCTTAAAACATAAGTGAATTGAAAATATTTTTATGCCTGATATTTCTATTTTCTCACAAAACATTGTTTTATCAACCTCTTATAGTTAATTGTTATTTTAATTTTAAAATTGTCTTCATCTTTTATTACCTTCTGCTGTCTTTGACATTATTGACCATTTGATCCCATTGGATTTTTTTCTGAACTATAAAAATATCATTGTGTCCCAGTTTTCTCCTTGTACTGTTAATTCTTCTTTTAATCTCTAATGCTTCCAAATTGATTTTTCTTACATGTGCAATTGATCATATCACTCCTCTTCACCCTCCCCAAAATTTTTCAGTGTTTTCCTTTCAACAATTAAAAAAAAGTCCTGTCTTCCCTTCCTTTGTTTTAAAGCATTTTGTATCTTATTTGTCTTTTTGTATCTTATTCTCATCTTTTCGTCTTTGAATTCATCCAAACTGTACTCTTCCTGGATTTTCATAATGCATGTTCTTATGCATTTATTTCTTTAATTATATATAATCTGTCCTTCATATTTCTTCACAAAACGTAGGTCAATATACCACTTGATTACGTTAAATATTATGTTAGTATCTGGGAGAAATGCAAAGTTTATTTGACACACATACAGATTCCTACATTTGACAGTTGCTGGACCACAGGCAATCTTCCCAGATATCACAATGCTCACAAGATTTCTTCCTGAACATGTCCAAAATAATTTTACCAATACTGCTATCAGCTTGACTAATAGTCCAAACTATGACTGACTTCAGTTGTTGTTGGAACTTCTAGAACCTCTAGATCTTTTTAAAAAAATATGGCTGTCTTGGTCATATGGAAAGCATCTTGCTCCATCTCTGATGTTTGGGAGTAGTTTCAGGGAATTTATTTCCTTATAGCTACAAGGAAAATAGACTGAGAAATAGACAAATTGCCCCTTTTATATGCTAACAACATATAAAGAGTTAGAACAATTTCTCAGGGAGTATTTTATGGACTTAGAAAATCTACTTAAATATATCACAACTGTTTTTTTTTTTTTTTTGGAGGGGAAAAAAGGAAGTTTAAATTCTAAGTCAATTTCATTTCATTTAGCAGCTTGAGAAATCTACTTGAGAAAAGAAGTGACTTGACATTACATCCAATCCAAAACAGCCCACTGAACAAAGAAGGTGATCTTTATCTGCATAGCAAACCTAAAGTCAAATAGAGCAGCTGTTCCCTTTTAGAATATAGCACTTGAGAATTGAAAATCTGGTTAATTCCAAAACTTCTTGCACTACATGCAAAGCATTAAATTTTTAATTGATGTCAAGCAAATACTGTGAAGTTTCAATCATTTATATATTTCAATCACATAAATGGGATTACTCTGATACTTACTTCAAGGATCTGTAGTTTCATCAGTGTGGGTACTCCCTCCATCGATGTACATCAAAAGACTTTCACTTCTAGGGAAACACTTTTATAAGTTTTTGTGTCTGCAAAAAAAAAAAAAAAAAAAATCACCTAATGTCCAACCCTCTGAAAGAAGCCTTTCTGAATTTATCTAAACTTGTCCTTAGGTGACAGAGACATCCTCTATGTATAGGAATTTATCTTTTTAAGTTTCACAAGATCTGACAGTTAGCATTCTATTGGCATAGAATTCAAGTAGTTATCACCATGCTGTGATGAAGCCCTGAACAATATTTTTTGGAGGACAAGTAACATTTTGTGTTTAATCAAACTAATTACATAGAAAGAAAGAAAATTGAAACAAGTTTTTCTTTTTTGAAAATTAATAATCTTATTCTTCATTTTTTTCTATACCTCCATTTTCTCTTTCAATTCTTTCATGGGCCATCAACTCTGTATTGATTAACCTTTCCGATAATGACCACTTCTTTTTTTTTTTTTTTTTTTTTTTTTTCATCACTGATCATACCTTCCCAAACTCAAATCCTGGATTACTTAAATATTCTGCCTCCTTTTATTCTATCCAAATGCAGCTGGATTGAGTTGGAAGAAACTATGATCTCAGAAGATTGAGTACATTACAAATTCATGTTAATTAATTTCAACTGAGCCCTCACTGCAGCAAAGTATTTATTTATTCCTCCCTAATTGATTTGTTGTTCCAAAACTGGTTACTCCATAACTTCTCATTCCTTTTCAACTGTTCCATGGCACTACCTCCTCCATTCCTCTCAGCTGAAGAACACACATCACTACAAAATTTATGCCACTTGCAAAGAACCCCATATTCTACCCTCTACATTTCTTTTCATATTTTCACCTCATCTGGGCTTCTCTTAGATGAACAGGTGGCCATTTTTCTTCTCCAACACTAAAGCTTCTATATGAATCCATGCTCCCATTTCCCCCCATCTTTTTCAGCATATTGACTCCATTATTCTCTCAATCTTTCATTTTTCTTTTGCAGTATCTCTAACCCCTTTTCCTTTTACCTCTTCCCTACTCTGCTCCATAGTTTTCTTTTATCTACTGGTTCCTTCACTGCTGTCTATAACATGTCTAAGTTTCACTCATCTGGAAAAACAAAACAAAAGATCTTTCTTTGATGACTATCTGCTTCCTTGTGGCTAAGTTTATTGAGAAAGCTCTTTATTCTACTTTCTATCCCTCACTAACTTCTAAATCATCTGCAGTCTGGGTTTTGACTTCATCATTCAACTGAAATTCTTCTCCAAAATTGAAGGGACAGATCTAATTCCATTTTTTTCAGTCATCATCCCTTGGTACATCTCTGAAGACTTTCCAATATGGTTCACCTTCTTTTTCTGCATATCTCCTTTCTCTCTCTCTCTCTCTCTCTCTCTCTCTCTCTCTCTCTCTCTCTCTCTCTTTCTTACTCTCTCTTTCTATCTTCTCTTTCTCATTCTCTCTTTCTGTCTTTGTGTGTGTGTGTGTCTTTCTGTCTCTCTTTCTCTGTTTCTCTCTGTCTTTTTGTCTCCCCTTTTCTGTCCAACTCTTGTATTATCTATAGGATTAAGTATAAAACATTTAAACTTCATCCCAGCTAAATTCCTTCCTGCCTTTTTCCTAATTAAAATTTATTAACATCCATTTCCTTTATGATCCACCTCTACTGGATCACTTGTTTCTCTGTATATGACATTCCTATTTCTGTGCCTTTGTACCACCCCACCCTCATTACTGCTAACATCTTCCTTAGCCTTGTTATATATTTTGTATATAATTTAAAAATGAATAAATGAAAATATTATGTTTGTTTTTAAGCACTTAGCACAGGTTCTACTAAAACAACCATTTATCAAACTTTTGTTGACCGACAAGCCTTCCTAAATGCAGAAAAGACTATATATCTTGAATAGGAACCATCCTCCTAATCTGAGTTCTTGAGGAAGCACTGATTAAGGCAGTGTTATATCTTCAGGCCTACTTGAAGGAGAGAGTGAAAAACCCACAATCCATAGGTGAAGCTTATCTAAAAGGGAGGAGTCTATATATAAAGCCACGTTCAAGGTAATGTCATTATATATTTAATAAAATGATTTAGATAATAAAATGTTTAGTAAACATAATTTCCCATCTTTTTTCCTGTTGTAGTGAACATAGTATCCAATTTCATCTACCCCTTATGAAAGAAACACACATTTTAATTGTATCATTTGTTTGCCATATCAATATCACTCCCAATTTTTTTAAGAGAGTAGCCTTATTACAGATTCCTTCCTATCTATTCCCACAGCCAAAACTTTAGTTTATAATTCTCATTATATCTAGAATGAACTATTAATTTCCTGTCCCTGGTCCCAGGTTAAAGTCAGGTATATCCTTATCAATCAGACAATTATAGTCCCATAAGAATGGCAGCCTTTGGAAAGGATGATGTGAAAGCATGTAGGACAAAGAATATGATCCTTTGGGGCATCTCTTGTATGGGATGCCAACTTAATCTATTGCTATTTATTTCCCACTAGACTCTGTGACACTGGAAATCAATTCTGAATGTCACTACCAAAGTTGTTTCTCTACTGCATTATTTTTTGTTTTTAGCATACTTTCTTTCCTTTATGCTTTGCAGTTATTTTCCATTTCCTTCCATATCTGCACACCAATTTTCTCCTTCAAGTTCAAATCAGTGAGGATATAGGTTGACAATTTTGCAAAGATGCCAATTAGGAAGCTGATAGCTGCTGAGCTCAAAACTGCAAATCATACAAGTGACAGTTGATTAGCCTTAGATAGAATGATGCTTTCATAGAGAGTCAATGCCTAAGGAGCCTGCTAAAATACAAGGTTCTGGAAAGCAGCCATTTTTTCTTTCTATCATAATGGGCAAGATAAAAATCAAAAATATTAAGGCTAGTATAAAACTGAAAATTAATAGAACAGTTTATGGAATTAAAAGTCAAATAATAACACAATATGTTCCTTTTGGAAATTAAAATATGTTTTATCTATTTATAAATATGTTAGAAAGACTGAATATTTTAAATCAATGATGTCAAACTCAAATAGAAATTAGGAACATTAATCCATACATAAAGACACCTGAGAGCCATATATTAATTTAGTTTTAAAATGTACTGTTGTCTATGTTTTATTTATTTATTTATTGTTAAATGTTTCCCAATCGGGGCAGCTAGGTGGCCCAGTCGATAGAGCACCAGCCCTGAAGACAGGAGAACCTGAGTTCAAATCTGGTCTCAGACACTTAGCACATACTAAGCTGTGTGACCCTGAGCAAGGTCACTTAATCCTAACTGCCCTCAGCAAAAACAAACAAATAAATGCATAAATACATATTTTTTGTATAGTTCTGGAAGAATTTAAGATTATTGCAGTCTGTAAGATTCCCCATTTAAACACCTATGGGTTAAGTGATTAAAGTGCTATTTATATTAATTAAAAATATTTATTTTTATATTGTGCATTGTAACTTATAAAAACCCATAGCAAGCTGTTAGTATCAACTTTGTTTTGCCCATTGAAAATAGTATTATTTGAGTACTTAATATATGTGGTTTTAATATGAAAAAAATGGGGAAGAACAATTTGATTAGTGTAGAGCTTATACTAATGAAAGAAGTAATTGGGTGTCAGCACAGGATAGTAAAGATTCACATCTGGGAAATAAGGTACTAAACTGTTTTTTGTTTTTTTCATTAATTAACTGCATGACCTTAGGGATGCCACTTAATTCTCTGAATCATTTGAAGAATGAGAACAGAAGATATAGCTACTTTAGCTTAATAATAATAAGTGACATTAATCTATTTTAAGTTATGCAGGGGTATTATGTATTTGTGTATATGGTACATATATGTTTGTACTCATTCATATATATATATATATATGTATATATATATATGTATATATATATATATATGTACAATATAATCTCATTTGATTATTAAAACAGCAATTTGATGCTCTGTTAATTATCATTATTTTACAAATGAGAAAAATTGAAGCAGACAGGATAAGTGACTTTTTTCAGGGCCATATAGTTAGTAAGTATTTGAGGCAAGATTTAGAAGGCATTTAAATATTACCTACTTCACTCACGCATCCTTATCCTTTTTTTTTTTTTTTTTTTTTTTTGTGCATAAGAAATCAACTCCAGGGGATTTTAAGTTTCTTGCTCAAAAACACTCAAAAAGGAAGAAGTAGAGTTATGCATAATTTGAACCCCATGCCTTTTGTTTTCTAAATCAGTGTGCCTAAACAATGCATATGGACTACAACTCTAAATATATCTGGCACGGCTATCTTACAGTTTCATTGTGAAAATGAGACTAGACCAAATGATATATGTAAAGCTCTTTGCAAACTCTAAAGCACTACGAAAATGTCACATGTTATTATTATTGTTGAAAAAGAATCTATTTCATTTGGATATAGTTTCATTTTGTATGAGGATTATCCAAGTCTTTAGAGACCTGAGATTTAAAATATGTTATTAATCAAAATTGCTCATAGTTACAAAGGGAGGTTTTAGGTTAAAAGAGCAAGAGCCAATACTGAACCTACTTTGATTTTTTTTTTGCTTCTATTTCCTCCTTTTATTTTCTTATTCCACTCATTTGAATATGTACAAGCTGTTTTTCCTTATTAATACTTCCAATTTTTTATTTCCATTTACCTAGTATACATTTAAGGATAATTTGTGCTTCCCATTTCTTATTTTCTATCCTTATATTAAAGTAAGAATGGTTTCTATCTTTCTCTGATTAAATAAAGACATATCATATGATCTTACTCATGTCCATGACTTGATTGTGTATTATCAGGTTAGCAGAGATCTGTATGAAACTAAATGCCATGGGAGAGCAATAAATTCTGTCTATAATTTAGATAATTAACATATTCAATGATGCATAATTACACTTAAGGATTCTAATATTTCAGGTTTTTAACTTTTCTTCACATTGTAGCAATATTTATAAAACTAGCAAAAAAAAGTGTTTCTATCATGCTAACTGGTCTTAAGTAAAATTCCAAAGGTGCCATATTTAATTTTGATATTTGATTTTATACATAACTAATTGACTAAAACTAGTTTCCACAAATAAATTTAATAATGTATGACTTATTAATCATGAATTTCCAAATACTGGACTGTAATTTGTTAGTGAATTTCTTTTTTTTCCAAGAATTTGCCACATATCACCTGAGAGGCAAAGGATTTTTTTCTTTTCTTTTCTTTTTTTCTTTTCTTTTCTTTTTTTTTTTTTTTTTTTTTCTTTGATGGAATATACTCTGTGGAATGTTTAACCTTCCTTTAAATCCACTCCAATTCCTTACCCTGAGGCTGAGTTGATTGAATTCATTACTAGCTAGCTCCCTGGAGGGCTTCAGGGTCAGCCAGAGTCAGGATGAATTAAATTCCTTGGTCTTTAAGAGGAGAAGTGAAGAATGTAGACAAGCTGCCATGCGGCTTGCCAAAGATCTCTCCTGGATTCTGTAGTCTGGAGTCTCCAACCTCTGTCCTCCACATCCTGCCACCAAGTGACTCTGGCCTATGTGTCTCTGCCCTTGCTTATGATTATCTTAAAACCAAACATTCAACAAGCATCAACAGTGAGCCATTTATCCAAACATGCTAATAGAATCATTTTCTCACAAGGAAAAGGTAATTAACCTTAAGTACTCAGTCTGATTCAAGCATACCTTTTAGGAGTTTCAGCCCTCTACATATGCTTACGAATAAAATGCAATCTTTAGTGTTTATGTTCTCTCATGCACTTATACCCCACACCCTAAAAAATAAAAATAAAAATTGATAAAGAATAGTCATGTTTATATATGGTATTTAATTTATACTCTAACATATTTAACATGTATTGGTCGGCCTGCCATCTTGGGGGGGGGGGGAAGAAGGAGGGGAAAAATTGGAACAAAAGGTTTGGCAACTGTCAATGTTGTAAAATTACTCATGCAAATATCTGGTAAATAAAAACTATTAATAAAAAGAATAGTCATGGAGGCGGAGCCAAGATGGTGGAGAAGATACATGCGACTCTGTGAGCTCCCTTCTTCCCTCACTACCAATTAGATAAATCAGCCTCAAAAATAGCGCTGGACTGATAGAAACCACAAGGACTGGAATCACGACTTACCAGCTGAAGAGAATCTGGAATTTCAACAGAAAAAGTTAGTTCCCAGGGGAGGAAAAAAAAAAGAGGCCTGCACAGATGGTTGGGTGCTGGCAAGCTGTGCCGATTGCACTGGGGAGGGTTCTGGGATCAGAGAAGCCACTGAGATAGAAGAATCTGGCACAGGCTGTTAGCTCTTCTCTGCTTATAAAACAGCAGTTCAGAAGAGGAAACAAGCCACTTTAAAATTTAAAACCAGATACTAGAACCACCCCAATCTGAAAGTGACTCAGCAGATCTCGGCACTGTGAGTGTGGCCGCCTTAGGCTGTCCGGGCTTTCACCTGGAAGTACTTAAGAGATTGAGAAGTGGGTAGACACGGCCCAAGGTAACTCATAGTGCCTTCCTCGGCTGCTGGAGGCTGTGGAACTCAGCCCCGGAAGTCCCAGAGAAGCAGAACCTTTGAAATAGGGACCACGGTTTCAGGGCAGACACTTCCAGTTTGAGCACAGGGGCTTTTCAAGTCACCTGCTGCTGAAATCCATGCCCCACCAGGATGCTTGGCTGGACTTTGTGTTGCCTTTACTGTTCAGTCTCAAACCTCAGGAAAGCCGCTAGGACACATAGTGCTGCCCTCAAAGCACAGCAGTGCTAATCACCTGTGAGTCACTTCCAGGGAGGGGGAGGGCAACTCTCTCCCAGAGCTCTCTCTTAGCTCAGGCGCGGGAGCCACTGCATCAATATGGTCTGGGAGGAAGCTGGTAAAGAAATAAATAAATAATTTCCTACCCCAGGGACAGACCCCAAAAGATTTTTAAAATATGAGTAAAAAGCCAAGAAAAACGATCGATTCCTTCTACACAGAGAAAGAGAAAATTAACGAATTGGGCTTGCAACTTAAAAAGCTAGAAAAAGACCAAATTAAAAACCCCCAAGCAAAAATTAAACTTGAAATACAAAAATTAAAAGGAGAAATCAATAATATTGAAAGTAAAAAAAAAACTATTGAATTAATAAATAAACCCAAGAGTTGGTTTTATGAAAAAGCCAATAAAATAGATAAACCTTTGGTAAATCTGATCAGAAAAAAGAAAGAGGAAAATCAAATTGTTAGTCTTACAAATGAAAAGGGGAGTCTTTCCACTAATGAAGAGGAAATTAGAGAAATAATAAGGAGTTACTTTGCCCAACTTTATGCCAATAAATTTGATAACTTAAGTGAAATGGATGACTTCCTCCAAAAATATAGGCTTCCTCCAAAAATATAGGCTTCCTAGATTAACAGAGGAGGAGATAAATTGCTTAAATAGTCCCATTGAAAAAGTAATGGCTACAAAATTGGAGGTTCTAGGTTCAAATTCATGCTTAGAAATTTACTCACTGTGAGATTTTGGACAAGTTACTTAATTTTCTTAGGAAGAGCCCAGTTTCTTCATCTGCCAAATGAGATTGCTGATTTAGTTAGGATCTGTTGTCCTATTCAGATATAAATTTACATTGGAAGTTTAAAAAATACACCCTCATAGAAGCAATTTATACGTTTCTTATGCTCATATTATCTTCTGAATTATAGTTTTAGCAAAATTATATAGGCTATTGAATATTTATACGTATTTCCTATTTTCTTGCTAAATTACAAGTTTATTAAAATTCATGACTCTTTAAAGCTTATATATTTTAATGAAATCTGCAATTTCATTAATGGAGAGAATTTATAATGAAGAAATCATTTTTACCAATTCAAGTTGGCACTTTTGCTTAAATTTAAGTGACTTGCCCATGTTTACATAGTAAATGTTAAGGCTGTGATTTGAAAGCAGGATGTCTGGACTCTTAGGACAGCTTTCCTTTTCCATTATATCATGTTGTACATAAGAGAGACCTGAATGATGAATAATTAGATAATCAACAACAACAACAAAATGGTTACAAATATACTTAGTTCAGAATCCCTGATTTCAGGGAGCTTACAATGTAATAGGGAAAATAAGAAGTATGGAAACAGTATAATACAAAAATGTATATAATAAGTAATGTTCAGAAATATATATAATAAGCAGTAATCCAATGATACAATCTATTACCGAAATCCAAAAAAAAAAAAAAAAAAAAATGACCTAGACCTGAAAAGACAATAAGATTTTAATGTCATTATAATTTAGATTTGAGCAAAGGCTTTCCAACATAATCCTTAAAGCAACAATTTTGGAAATAGTAGTGTGAATTTTTCTCATGAGAAATCTGAAAACTTAACATTTCATATCAAAGATTCATACTGGACAACCAGGATTTTGTTGTTGTTAAGACTTTGGTGTTAATTTTACAAAATATTTCCTTATACTAAATGCAGACAACCACTAGGAAGAGATAGTTGCTTTCCATGGTATTTGACTTAGAGAAATTATATAATGAAAAATAAACTAAGTAATACTTTTTTTTTCTTTTAATATGAGAAAGCAGTTCACTTGGCATGACCCTGACAACTCATGGCAGTATCAAAAAGCAGTTGTGAAATTAGATGCCAAATTAATCCACCTGGACCAATTAGCCCAGAAAAGGAACAAGTGCTCAAGAATGCAATGTCAACAGAAATTAAATCATAAAGGAGAAAAAGGTTGTGTGCTTTAAAATAAATTCAGGAAAATGAGAACAAAAGTTGGTCTGCTTATAGGAAAGAGCAGGATCAAAGCAAACTTATAGTAAAGTGTGGAAGGCAGGGTAATCAGCTGACATGCTCTTCTTGCTCATTCCCTATGCAAGTATAAAGCTGGAAGTCAAGTTGAATTAAAAGGAAAAATATCTATGTTCACGTTTTAGTTGAAATAATTTGAGCTATATTTTAATTGCCTGAGGTTGATTTTTTGGATTATCCAGTTACTCTAGAACAAAAGAAATGAATGTATTAAAAAAAATACAGTATATTATTGTTCTGTTGAATGTTTAGGAATATATTTTTCAGATCTTGAAATAAGTATTCTAACCTTGATAAATTACAAAATAGTCTGTCTTTGCACAGAGATTTACTATGAATCTAAAAATCTAATTAAAATGAGTTATTATTTTAAGCATTTTAAGGGAAATCATTCAGTCTAAATTTAGTTAACATTTTAGACTATATTGCACAAATTTCAACAAGATACACAATTCTTGATTCTCCTCTTTTTCTTTAAATCATTGGTGTTTCTAATTGGTGTAACTATAAAATAACTGAAATAAATGCCATGAATTTGTATAAAGATTAATCATTTATCATAATGCTCACTGATTTCAGAAATTTAATTTTACAATTTCTTGGCAAAGATCACATTTTCAATCATGGAATTTATTTCTATAATAAATCTATGTAGACAGAGAAATTCCTTTGTATTATATTCTACAATTGGCTATTTTTGGTTTATCTATGTTAATTCAGTGTATTCTATAATGTAACCTACTATACTATAACAATGACATATATGTATATTGTTTTTGTATGCATACATATATTTGTGTGTGTATTGTTTTAAAATGCTATTTGTTTACAACAATCCTTTGAAGTAGCAAAGCAAGTATTGTTATCCCATCTTACAGTTAAGTAAAGAAGCTTTAGGATGTTGTATGCTTGCCCAAGGTCATATAGCTCACATGTGACAGATCAGTCAAATGCAAGACATTTGATTATAGGAGCAGTTCAATATTTTTTCCATGACTATCTTTGCATCTTTATTTACATACTCTGAAATCCACATGAGAAAATTTATCTTAGAAATAACTGATTTTAAACTTCTTTTCTGTCATAAATTATCAAGTATAAATATGATGAAGTATAAATCACAAAAAGATTTATTACATAAATGTAAAGTCAGAGGACATTAGTCCATTTTTAGCTAAATTACAACAAAGCATTAGCCCAAATTACAACAAAAGAAATGGTTTCAGTTTCACCAGTTCTAATTATGATTATGAGAGCTGATATTTTAGTTCTTCAACATAGAATCACTTTCATTTTAACTCCTTTAGAATTTGTATGAATAAAGCTTCAATTGTAGAAAACAATCACAATAATAAAAACCACAATAATAGAAGAAGACTATTTGGAGGATGAAAATAAATGACAAGTAAGGTGAATAACTTGGAATGGAGAATCTCTCACATGTTTTTCCTCATTAAAAAAAAAAATAGTATTTTGTTCTTTTCCCAAATATATGTCCAAAAATATTAGTATTCATGTTTATAAGGTTTTCAGTTCCAAATTTCTCTCCCGCCTTTCTTCCCCTACCCATTCTGAAAATGGCAGGTAATTTAACATATGTTATGTTACCATATGCATGTGCTATCATGAGTAAAACATTTACATATTAGTTAGAATTGTGAAAGAATAAACAAAAGGTAAAAAAGCATTAACAATAATAAAGTAAATGAACAAATTATGTTTCAATTTTCAGTCAGAGTCCATCTTTTCTTTATTTGATTATGAATAAGATTTTGCTTCATGACTCTTTATACTCCTCTTGGTCATTGTGTTACTGAGGAGATTTTTGTTCTGGGAGAGCATATTGGGACTTTTATACTCTCAATTTATTCAAAACTACTACTGCTGGGGAGTGAAGCAAGATGGAAGAATAAAGTCAGAAAGCTGCTTGAGCTCTCCCAGTTTCCCTTGAAAACCATATGCAACCAAGCCTCTGAATATAGTCTGATAGAATGAAATACTCTCCAGCTCAAAATATCCTGAAAAAACTTCAAGATAGGCCATTCTCACTAGGATGGAAAAGGTGTTTAGTCCAGCTCAGAAAGATTTTTGAGAGTCGGTGAGAGTGTTTTAATCACAGCAAATCAGAAGCTAAGACTTTCAGTCCTAACTCAAAGGAGGAACACAGCAGGGGGACAGATTCCAGCCCCAGCTCTAAAGGTAAACTCTGGGAAAACAGGCTGTTTCCTGAAAAAAAAAAAAAAAAGCAGGCAAAGCTACACCTGAAAATACAAAGGTCATCTTTGCTCAAAGCTTAAGCTCAGAGAAGCACAGAAATATTGAGAGAGCAAACTATTTACACAGAGCTGCTTGATTGTAAAAGTAAAAAAAAAAAAAAAAAAAAAAAAAAAATTGTGAAAATACCAAAAGAAGAGGAAAGAAAATGAGAAAATGAGCAAAAAACAGAAAAGAACTTGAACAAAGAAAACTACTATGGTGACAAGATAGACCAAAATGCCAACTCAGATGAGGAGAAAATGTCTATAGAAGAAATCTCGAAGAGAGATATGAATTGGTCTCAAGCCCAATAGCCTTCTTAGAAGTGCTCATAAAAGATTTTAAAAGACAAATAAGAGAGGAAGAAGAAAACAATGAAAAAGAAAATGAGAAGCATTCATGAAAGAGTCAACATCTTGGGAAAAGAATGAAAAAAAATTATGTGAAGAAAACAACTCCTTAAATAGCAGAATAAACCAAATGGAAAAAGAGATAAAAAATGCTAACTGAAGAAAATCACACATTAAAACCAATAATAGAGAAAGTGGGAGCCAATGATTTTTTTTATTAATTTTATAATTATAATTTTTTTGAGAGTACATATACATGGGTAATTTATTTTTTTACAACATTATCCCTTTTATTCATTTTTCCAAATTTTCCCCTCCCTCCCTCTACTCCCTCCCCAGATGACAGGCAATCCCATACATATTTAATGTGTTACAGTATAAGCTAGATACAATATATGTGTGTAAAACCAAATTTCTTTTTGCACGATAAGAATTGGATTCCGAAGATATAAGTAACCTGTGTAGAAAGATAATAGTGAAAACAGTTTACACTCAATTCCCAGTGTTCCTTCTCTGGGTGTAGCTGTTTCTGTTCATCATTGATCAACTGGAAGTGAATAATATCTTCTTATGTTGAAGATATCCACTTCCATCAGAATACATCTTCATACAGTATCATTGTTGAAGTGTATAATGATCTCCTGGTTCAGCTCATTTCACTCAGCATCAGTTCATGTAGGTCTCTCCAAGCCTCTCTGTATTCATCCTGCTGGTCATTTCTTAAAGAGCAATAATATTCCATGACATTCATATACCATAATTTACCCAACCATTCTCCAATTGATAGACATCCATTCATTTTTTGGTTTCTAGCCACTACAAAAAGAGCTGCCAAAAACATTTTGGCACATACAGGTCCCTTTCCCTTCTTTAGTATTTCTTTGGTATATAAGCCCAGTAGTAGCACTGCTGGATCAAAGGGTATGCACAGTTTGATAACTTTTTGGGAATAATTCCAGATTGCTCTCCAGAATGGGTGGATTCATTCACAACTCCACCAACAATGCATCAGTGTCCCAGTTTTCCCACATCCCCTCCAACATTCATCATTTTTTGTTCCTGTCATCTTAGCCAATCTGACAGGAGTGTAGTGGTATCTCAGAGTTGTCTTAATTTGCATTTCTCTGATCAATAGTGATTTGGAACACTCTTTCATATGAGTGGAAATAGTTTCAATTTCATCATCTGAAAATTGTCTATCCATATCCTTTCACCATTTATCAACTGGGGTTTGATTTCTTATAAATTAGAGTCAGTTCTCTATATATTTTGGAAATGAGGCCTTTATCAGAACCTTTAACTGACCCAGTTTGTTACTTCCCTTCTAATCTTGTTTGCATTAGTTTTGTTTGTACAAAAGCTTTTTAATTTGATGTAATCAAAATCCTCTATTTTGTGATCAATAATGATCTCTAGTTCTCCTTTGGTCATAAATTCCTTCCTCCTCCACAAGTCTGAGAGGCAAACTATCCTATGTTCCTCTAATCTATTTATGATCTCATTCTTTATGCCTAAATCATGGACCCATCTTGATCTTATTTTGTTATATGGTGTTTAGTATGGGTCCATATCTAATTTCTGCCATACTAATTTCCAGTTTTTCAACAGTTTTTTTCAAATAATGAATTCTTATCCCAAAAGTTGGTCTCTTTGGGTTTGTTAAACACTAGATTGCTATAGTTGTACACTATTTTGTCCTGTGTACCTAATCTGTTCCACTGATCAACTAGTCTATTTCTTAGTCAACACCAAATGGTTTTGGTGACTACTGCTTTATGATATAGCTTTAGATCAGGTACAGCTAGACCATTTTCATCTGATTTTTTTTTTCATTAATTCCCTTGACATTCTTGACCTTTTGTTCTTCCATATGAATTTTGTTTTTATTTTTTCTAGGTGATTAAAATAGTTTCTTGGGAGTCTTATTGGTATAGCACTAAATAAATAGATCAGTTTAAGGAGTATTGTTATCTTTATTATATTTGCTCGGCTTATCCAAGAGCACTTAATGTCTTTCCAATTATTTAAATCTGACTTTATTTTTGTGGCAAGTGTTTTGTAGTTTTGCTCATATAAATAGGTAGATGGATTCCCAAATATTTTGTACTCTCGACAGTTGGGAGCCAATGATTGTGAGATAGCAATACTCAGTTAAACTAAAAAGGAAAAAAAATGTGTGAAATATCTCATTGGAAAATCAGGCTACCTGGAAAATAAACTTTTAAAAGTATTGGTCTTCCTGAAGGCTATCACAGAAACAAGAGCTTGGATAGCATTCTTTAAGAGACCTTTAAGGAATATTCTAGACATAGAATTCCTTTTTTTTTTTTTTTTTTTTTTTTTTAAATCCATTGATCAACTTCAAAAAAAAAGATTCCACAATTACCATCTCTTTCTGACAGAGAAGTGAGTAATTCATAGTTGATCATCACAAAATATTGCTCATATTATATATAATGCTTTCCTTGTTAAGCTCATTTCACTTTGCAACTGTTCATACAAGTCTTTCTAGGTTTTTTGAAAATCTTCCTGTTCATCATTTCTTGTTGCATTCATTTAACATAGGTCATTCATCATTTTCCAATTGCCATTTTCCTCTATTGTTATCACAAAATATAATATATAAAATTTAAATATTTTTGCACATCTATGTTCTTTTCCCTTTCTATGATATCTGTGGTATACAATAGTAGTAGTGGCATTGATAGATCTAAGGGTATATACAATTTGGTTGTTCTATGGGCACAGTTTCAAAGCAATTTGATCAATTCACAACTCCATGAATAATACATTAGTGTCCAAATTTTCCTGTAACCTCTCCAACACTGTTTATTTTTTTGGTCATATTAGCAAATCTGATAGGTATGAGGTGGTAATTCAGATTGATTTTATTTATATTTCTTTAATCAAATGTGATTTAAAATACTTCATATGGTAATAGCTAACTCTGATTTCTTTATCTGAAAATTTCCTGTCCATATCATTTGATTATTTAACAATTGGGGAATGATTTGCATTCTTACAAATTTGGCTCAATTCTCAATGTATTTGTGAAATGGGGCCTTTATAAGAGATACTATAAAAAGTTTTCAAGATTTCTATTTTCCTTATAATCTTTGTTGCATTGTTTTTGTTTGTGCAAAAATATTTTAATTTAATATCAAAATTTCTATTTTACATTTCATGACGCTTTTTTTCTCTTCTTCGCTCATGAAACTATAATTCACTTAATTTTTCCTTTAAGAATTTGGATGCTCAGGCAGAGACAAGATGGCAGAGTAAAGGCATTTGGTGAACTCTATCCAAACCCTTTCAAATACCTCTAAATAATGAATCTAAACAAACTGTAGAGTATTGGAACCCACAGAAAGAATGGAGTGGAACAATTTTACAACTAAAGCCAATGAAGAATATTAGTAGGAAAGACCTTTTGCACCAGGGTAAGACTAGAGCACACTGTCTGGCACAGACTACACCAGCACAGTCCCAACCCCAATATATCCGAAGGAGCAGGAATTTAGGAGCCATTGAATCAACAGCAGAGACAGCAGCAATAGCAGAAACAGTGTGTACTGGAGGTTCCAGTCTATAAATAAGATGGCCTAATAATTTGTCAACAAGAGATTACAGAGGTCTCTTTGCTAGCACTAAACACTAAGCACTGTTGCTTTGCCCATATTTAGATTAGGGTTGCAGCACTGGCTCACAATACAGGTCCCTAGAAGGATCTCTCAAAATAGCTGCATAAAACCCTGAAGCTTGGGATAATATACTCTGTACCCTAGAAATAGAGTCCTACTATATCAAAGAGTTAAAATCATAGTAATAAGATGAAGAAAATGAGCAAAAAATTCTGAGCCTATAAAGATGGGAGATACATGGTATATAAATGGGAAACAAGGAAAATTATTGGCATCAAACTGAATCAGAAATGAATCAGGACCAACACTACAAGCACAAACTGCCCCATGTTTTAAAAGTTAATTTAAACTAGATATATTCTTTACTATAAAAACAGAAACAAAAACAACTTGGTGAAATATATATAATATTGATATTACTTCATTTCCTATCATACATTTCAGCAGGATGCAGTGCCCTTCCTTATGTCTTTCAATTAGGCCTATTTTGTTAAATACTGGTCTTCTCCTTATGAAAGTTTGAAATCTTTCTATTTCATTGAATGACCTTTTCCTCCTCTTGTATTATGAAATTTTGGCAGTTAAGTGATTATTGGTTTTAGTATTAGTTCTTTTGCTTTCTATATACCATGTTCCATGACCTCAACATCTTTAGTGTTGGAACTGCTAAATCCTCAGTAATCATGATTGGATATCCCCAATATTTGAATTGTTTCTTTCATTTGCAATATTTTTTCCTTAATCTGATGGTGTTGAAATTTGGCCATAAGGTTTCTTGAAATTTTTATTTTGGGATTTTAAAATTATTATTATTATTTATTGTTATTATTATTATTATTTGCTTAGGAGATTGGGGTTAAGTGACTTGCCTAGGGTTACACAGCTAGGAAATATTAAGTGTCTGAAGCCAGATTGAATTCAAGTCCTGCTGACTTCAGAGCTGATATTCTATCTACTTCCTGTCTAGCTCTTTTTTTTTTCTTTTTTTCTTGAATAATTAGTGGATTTTTGTTCTTTTTTCTAGCTTTATTAGTTATATACCTAATTCATTGATCTTCTCTTTATTTTTTTTCATGTAGCTATTTAGAAATATAAAATTTCCCCTAAGAATTACTTTAGCTATATCTCATAGGTTTTGGTAAGTTATCTCATTACTGATATTCTCTTGGACCAAAATATAAATTATTTTTTTGTGTTTTTTTTTTAATCTACTCATTCTTTAGAATTGGACTACTTAACCAATTAAGTTTTACTTTATATTCCCCTTGCCTTTTATTGAATATAATTTTATTGCATTATAATTTGAAAAGGAAGCATTTACTATTTTTGCCTTTTTGCATTTGATTGTGAGGTTTTTATGCCCTGATTCATGATCATTTTTTTTTTTGTAGGTGACATGTACTGCTGAGAAAAAAAAAAAAAAGTATATTTCTGTCTCTATTCAATTTTCTCCATACGTTTATCATATCTAGGTTTTCTAGGATTCTATTAACCTCCCTAGTTTTTTTTTTGTTTGTTTGTTTGTTTTTTTGGTTAGATTTCACTGATTTTAAGAGGGGAAGAGTGAGGTCCCACACTGCTGTCTATTTCTTACTGAAACTGGCTTACACTCTGTAGCAATTTGACTGCTCTATCACTTGGTGCATACACATTTAGTATCATTATTACTTCATTATTTATGGTATTCTTTATCAAGATGTACTTTTCTTCCTTATCTCTTTTAATATGATCTATTTTTATTTTGGTAATCTGGAATCAGATTTGCTACCTCTGCTCTTTTTAATTCATCTAAAGCATAATAAATTGCTTTTCAGTTTTTTTTTTTTACTTTTACTCTGTATGTGTCTTTTTGTGTCAAATGTGTTTCTTATAGACAACATATTGTAGGATTCTATTTTTTAATGCACTCTGCTATTTGCTTCTGTTTTATGGGAGACTTCATTACATTCACCTTCTTAGTTGTCATTAACAGTTCTGTAAATTCCTCCATTCTATTTTCTTCCCCATATATACTTTGTTCTCTCTTTTCACCCTGTCGGAACTTTTTTTTTTTTTTTTTTTTTAACCCACTCTACCCACTTCCATATCTCCTATCACTCCTTCTTCCTCTCTTTATCTTTTCACCTAGTTTGTGCATTCCCTTTTCCCCTTTCCCTTCTTATTTTTCCCTCTTTCTTTTCCTAGATCTTTATAGGGTTAGATAGATTTTTATACCCAATTGAATGATTAAGTTATTCCGTCTCAGAGGCAAAATTGATGAGATCAAGCTTCACATATTGCTCATCCCTTTCCCTTATTTCTCTCTAATATAATAGATCTTTTGTGCCTTTTTATGAAGTCTAATTTGTGGTATTATACTTCCCTTTCCCTCTTTTTTGCAGTACAGACATGTTTCACCCCTTAATATCTTTTCCTTTGATGTCATCATATAAGAATGCATTCACAACCACACATTCCCTCCATGTAATGCCCTCCTGCTCTCTGTTGGAGTGATAGATAACCTGTTTCAAGAGATGTCACTTTAGATGTTCCATCTAAGGATGTAAGCAATTTAACCTTTAAATAATATATATTTCCTTGCTGTTTACCTTTCTAGACTTCTCTTGAGTCCTATGTTTATAGTTTAAATTTTAAATTTAGTTCTATTTTTTCAATAAAAATATTGAAAGTCTATTATTACTTCATTGAAGCTCCATTGCCTCTCCTAATATTTATAATAGTCAATCCTGCTGGGTAATTATTCTTGGTCATAATCTTAGGTTCTTTACCTTAAGGAATATGCTATTCCAAGCTCTCTGATGCTTTATTGTAGAAGCTGCCACATCGTGAGTCATCCTGTTGCTCCTTGACATTAGAATCATTTTGTCTACCAGGTTGCCCAATTTTTTCCTTGAGACTGTGATTCTGAAGTTTCACAACAATATTCCTCGGTGATTTCTTTGTGAGATCTCTTTCTGAAAGAGATCTATGGATTCTTTTAATGAATAAATTTCCCCCTCTTTCACTAGAATATGATGTTCTCTTGAAGAAGCTACCCAGACTGTTTTTTTGTTTGTTTGTTTGTTTTGTTTTTTGTTTTGTTTGTTTTTTTTTTTTTTTTAGTCATGGCCTTCAAGTAGGTCAGTAATTTTTAAATTGTGTCTTATGAATCTATTTTCCTGGTTGTTTGTTTTTCCAATGAGATATTTCACATTTTCTTCAATTTTTTCATTCTTTTTGATTTGTTTTACTTATTCTTGTTATCTCATATAGTCATTAGCTTCCATTTGCCATTCTAGTTGTTAATGTGTGATTTTCTTTCTTTCTTTCTTTCTTTCTTTCTTTCTTTCTTTCTTTCTTTCTTTCTTTCTTTCTTTCTTTCTTTCTTTCTTCTTTCTTTCTTTCTTTCTTTCTTTCTTTCTTTCTTTCTTTCTTTCTTTCTTTCTTTCTTTCTTTCTTTCTTTCTTTCTTTCTTTCTTTCTTTCTTTCTTTCTTTCTTTCTTTCTTTCTTTCTTTCTTTCTTTCTTTCTTTCTTTCTTTCTTTCTTTCTTTCTTTCTTTCTTTCTTTCTTTCTTTTCTCCCTGAGGCAATCGTGATTAAGTGACTTCCCAGGGTCTCCCAGCTAGGACATATCAAGTGTCTGAGGCTAGATTTGAACTCAGGTCCTGATTTCAGGGCTGGTGCTCTATCCACTGTGCCACCTAGCAGCACCTAATGTGTGATTTTCTTGAGTTAGTTTTTCTATTTCTTTTTGAGAATGTTTTTTGGAGGTGTTTTCTTTAGGTTTTTTATTTGTTTGTTTTGCTTCTAGCCAATTGTAGTTTTTAAGGAGTGTTTTCTTCAGTCATTTTTTCCCTTCCTTTTAGATCTCTTCATTCTCTCTTTCATATCTCTCATTTCTTTTCTCATTTTTTTTCCTTCTACCTCTCATTTCTTTTTTTTAAATTTGTATGATCACTTTCAAGAACCCTCTTTGGGCTTGAAATCAATTCATATCACTCTTTGATGTCTGCTGTGAACATTTTGTCCTTATCTGAGGTGGTGTTTTGGTCTGCCCTGTTGCCATAGTAACTTTCTATGGTCAATCTTCTTTTCTGTTTCTTGCTCATTTTCTTTCCTTTGCTTTACTTATTTCTTTTTCTTTTTCTTTTCTTTTTTTTTTTTTTTTAATTTTATGCTCTTAGTGTGAAGGGGGTACTGTCCCATGCTTCTTTTTCCATTATGAACCTTGTTTTTGAGCACAAGGGCCTCTTGTGTTTGCAGGGAATAGATTTGCCTGCCCTTTTCTGAAAACAGATTGATTTTCCAGAGTTTACCTTCTGAGCTGGAACTGGAGGATGCCCCATTGATCTGCTATTCTACTGATCTAAGACTGAGGGTCTTAATTGCTTATTTGCTGTGATTAAGACCCTCTTATTAGTTTTTCCAGAATCTGTCTGAGCTGGGCTGAATACTTTTTTCACTCCAGTGAGACTGATCTTTCTTGAAGTTTTTTTTCAGTCTTTGAGCTGGAAGATGATTTCATTATATTAGAGTCTCAGAGGCTTGGTTTCATGTAGTTTTCAAGGGAACTGGGAGAATTTGAACAGCTTCCTGGCTTTTCTCCTCCATCTTGCATCCACTCCCTGGTTAATTCTACTTTTTAAGCAATTGTTTGTTTTTTCCAAAATTGTTGGCTCTTTTTTTTATAAATTATATCACTCATTTCTTTCCACAATTTTTTTTCTACCTCTCTTATCTGATTATGAATTTCTTGTAAAGCTCATTCATGACTTCTTTATGGACTCAAGATCATTTCCTGTTTATCTTTGTTTTTGCTCACAGATATTTTTGTATTTTTCTGGTGCTACCTCTAGCTTTTAGAGGTTATCTGTTTGCCTGGGAATACACTAGACTGAACTTGATGTGTATTCCCTATCTTTCTAGGATACTTCCTGCCCTGAACTGCTCTCCTCATTTACTCAAACGAGACTGATCTTTCTTGCCAATCTTCCAAGTTTCTTGGGCTGAAAGCTTGTTTCACCCCACATGTTTCCTGGTTTTGTTGTTTCAGGATTTGATTTGGAGAAATACTTTATGGTTGTTCGGTAGTGAATAAGGGAGAGTTACAGCAGCTTACTGCCTACACTACATCTTCATTCTTCCTCATTTTTATGTATGGTTACCTTTTGCTCTCTCTTCCACTGAATACATATCTCATTATAAACTTTGTTACTGCATTCTTCCTAAACTCTGAATTATCTTCTTTCTGTTCCCATATTCTTTGTGTTTTTTGCTTTGCTTCCTTTTTGTTGCTTTTGCTGCCATACCTGCAACTGACTCTTCCTGATTTGTCCTCTATGTTTCATGTCTTTTAAATTTTTGTTATAGATCCTCCTGTTATACCACAACAAAACACATATTCTTAAATCCTTATTTTATTTTATTATATATTACATTTAGCAGTCATATACTCCATTGATAGTTGCTCTTCCTATTCTCTGTGTCTTCCATCAGTTTTTACTCAGCTTACTGATTTAATTTCAAATACAAAATGCTGACAAACTTTCAATTCTGTAGTACTTTACCCTAAGACCTCAGAGAATCTTAAGAAGTATCCTTTCTTTGTATTGATTTCCCTCATATTTACCTTCACTTTAGGCCAGAAATTAAAATATCACTCAATTTCAAGTCCTACTCATACTACTTTGTTCATGATGTTAGACATTTAGTATTCAAATGGGAAAATCTAGTCTTTAATGGGCAAGATTTTTGGTTGTTTGTTTTAATGTCTCTCATACCTTGGTTTTGTGGGTGAGAAGAATGTCAATTTGAATTCCTTGGGGCAAAGAGAAATTGTTCTTCCACATAATGTCTGAGAAGAGACAGAATCAGTAATTCTGTTAGTTGAAATGGCAACTATTATTGTGAACATAATAAGCATGTTGAATACCTGTAAGTTAGCCTTTTAATAAGGATTTGCTAAGATCCCTCAAAGGATTAATCTTTTCTATGTCTATAATCCTTAAGAGTTAGGATGATAGTGCATTAATTATATTTATCAGCAACTAATGCTAGCAGTGCTGTTGCTGCTGCTACTTTTCCTCCTCTTCTTCCTTTTCCTTCTCCTCTTCCTTCTCCTATCACATACAATGAATCTTCCATTAGAATGGAAGCTCCTTGAGGGCAGGAACTGTTTTGTATTACCAGAATTTATCACAGTGTCTGGAACATAGTAGATGCATTGCCTGATTGATTGCACTGGCTATTTTTTTTTTTTTTTTTTTTTTTTGCTGTTTAGTTGTTTGGTTGGTGTTTTCAAGTTTGCAAAGCACTTTATGTTAGCTCATTTGATCTTCATAACAACTGAAAAGTAGTTGGGTACTGTAATTTTCATTTTACAGACTAGGAAAATGAGGCTTAAATTTTTTCAATTGATTTGTCCCAGGAAACAATGTCTTTGACATAGGATTATAGTTCTTTATGACTACTAGTATATTCTATATAGCATACTACATAGCTTCCTCAATAAGAAAAATAGATATTCATATGGACTTTTAGATCCAGAAATTTCTACTTTGGTAAGATCTCTACTTATGGAAAAATATGGATGATGAATCTTAGAGTTTATAGATTGTGCCAATAATGATGGGGAACCAAGATATATTTGTCCAAAGTTCATCTTTCTCCCATAAAGGGTAAGCCATTTATAATAAAGAAAAGGAATCTATTTTATCCAAGGAAAGTTGTTTCTACTACACAAATAATTTTCACAGGCTAAAAAGTTATATATGTCATAACTCTGCTAGCAATATGAAACTTTCTAGGAGTTTACATTACATTCTGATAATAGTTTTATGATTAACTTAGACATATGACCATCACCCAGGAGCTTCAGAATTTACTCACAAGGGTTTATACACAATCCTCCCTAAACTGAGATTTAGATCTTCTTAGATAACTTTTGTCTTGTCTATTGTTATTTAGAATTCTGCCCACTCTGTTATGGCCCTCCCCACCTTGGGTGGTTCTTAATGGTCATTTTAGGAGTATGTGGATGAGTCTTCTCAATCCCTTAAAATTAACAACTTAATATAATTCATTCTTCCTCTCCTCCTGACAAAAACTATAACATTAACATAAACACTTCACACTAGAGCTGTATAATAAAATTTCAAATGACTTTCACATACCCCTGATTACTTTTTCATTTCATTTTCCATAGAAGATAAAAATGATTATTTCAAAACTCATTAAACTGGAATATAAGTGAGGCACATATTCTAAACTTTTCTTTCTCAGCCTCTTTTCCCAGACATCCATGCTAAACATATGCCTATAAATGTACTGTCTTATAATTATTTAAACACTTCAAATTTCCTATATATAGTAGAACGGTATGGCTTTCATCCCTAGATTCTATCTTCATAGTTCTCTTTATTCACATAGCATTTGGTTTTAGAACTTGCCATTTCCATTTTTTATCTTATCATCTCTTATTTCCAAGCTGATTCATGTCACTGGCATATTAATCTCTTAGTATCACTTATTTCCAAAATAAATATCTCTACTTCCTATTTTAATATAATATCATCAACCTTCAACAGTGAAGGAACATAATATCTTTTCCATGGATTTATGTTAGGTATATGAGAATATTATGACCATTTTCTACATTAAACTCTGTAATGATTTAATTCAATGTCATTGAATAGATGTTTCTTCATTGTTTTCATGTATCACCTGTATTTGAATATCTCTTCAATCTAAATCTCTAGATCTTATATTTCTCCTGAATTCCAAGCACCCATTTCTAATAGCTTACTCAATACTTCATCTGAATGGTCATAGCTTTTATCTTCCCATATATAATTCACAGATGTTCCAGTTTCATTTTCATTAACCCTGAAATTCTTTTATCTGATCATAATCCTTTATCATTATGCCAGATAAAATGTAACTTTATTATTGTTCTACACTATGATCTCTAATCCCTCAATTCATCCATTCTTCCAAGGTTATTATCTTTGTACTATACATACTTTCTTTCCTTTCATATTTTCACCCATTAATGAATCAATTCAACTTAACATTATTCTCTTACCTTAAGTCTCTTGATCTGATGTTCTATGGCAAGAATATGTGACCAATTGCTCTGATGTTCTATGGCAATTATATGTGACCACACCCAAATTTGGATTGTTCCTACATTTGAATGTTTACCATGCTAATCAAAAGAGCTGGTGAAAGTTAAGACACCAAGTTGACTAGGTACAATCTAAATTTACATTACATAATCTGAAATTTATCTTCACTTCAACAAGGTAATACTTTTGCATTTTATTAAATGATTCTGTATAATACTGAAAAATATGGCCCTTTTTTCCTTTGAGCAGCCTCCCATGTTTCCTCTTCTGCCTACAAAACAAAACTAAACAACCTTGCTTAATCAACATATTCTTATTATAACACTCCTCATTGTGGCTAAAATCTTCAAGAAATCTAGATATAGTTGGTATTATACTTCCTCTTCAAACTAGCTTCTAAAACTTCCATAATTGCATTTCAACTCTCATCATTCAAAAGAAACTACTTTCTTCCACATGATAAATTATCTTTTAATGATCAATTCTAAAGACATTTCCTTATTCCATATCTTTCTGAATTTTCTACAACTTTTAATATATGTTTGTTTATTTGTTTTTGTTTTTCTGACAATTATTTCTTTGTTCTCCTACAAGTATGATCACCTCTTCAGAGTATCCTTTGTTAGATCATCAGTTAAGTCACTCTCACTAACTCAATCAGGTCATTATCACTAACTCTAGATGTCCTCCAAAGCATGTTTGGCCTTCTTATTTTGTCTTATTCCACTGGAGAGAAGTCATCGGCTCCTGTGGGTTCAATTATCTCTATGAAGAAGACAGTTAGACCAATATATCAATATAACAGCTCTCTTGAACTCCAATATCACTTCACTAACTGCTTCTTAGGCATTTTGAACTAACTGTCTCTCTGGATATGACAAATTTGACAATTTCAAAAGAGAACTTATCTTTTGTCCCAAAATTTTCCCTAAGCCTCCCCATTACTGTAGGGTACTGGTAATCTATGTCAACCCATATATCCAATGTATTACCAAATCTTAAATTTCTACCTACACATCTCTGGTAACAATTTCTCTACTCTCACAGCGACCACGTTGGTACAGATATTAGTCATGCCATACTTAGAATTAAGCAAAAGCCTTTTGATTAGTCTTCTTGTCTCAAATCTCTTAACACTTTGATCCATCATCTTTTCAGTTGCTACAGTAATTTTCCTAAAATATAGTTCTGGTCTCATTAACCTTTCTAGTTAATGTCAGTTAATTGACTTTCCCAGAATCAAACCATTAGTTTGCAAGAATTTTAAGCAGATTTTACACTCTTCTTTCTGAGTTCACATCCATTACTCAACTCACTTAGCTGGCACAAATTGAAAATCTAGTATTTTTTTAATACCCCCTTCTGATGTCACTCACACATTGTTTTTTAATCCTATTTTCTAATTGATCATAAAATTAAAATTATCATACTTCTTTAGGTCACAAGAGTTGAAAAAATAGAGATCATATTCTTCAATTTATTTATTGTATAAATAAGAAAAAAGTACAAAAAAAGTGACTATGACATGAACAGCTTCAGCTACTCAGTGACAAATTTGGCACTAGAAAAGAAGTCTCCTAACTCACAACCCAGTACAAAGAAAACACAATGAATCTGATCAATAATACTATAACTGTAGTGAACTGAATCGTTGCATTTTGAATGCAAACTAATTGGGTTAATTTTTAGTCCTGTCGTCGTCGTCATCATCATCATCATCATCATCATCATCATCATCATCATCATCATATAAATGTCTGAAAGGAAGAATGACAACTTAAAGAGCACAATCTTTTTCTTTAAATAATAAATTTTTATTTTTAAAAATATATGCAAAGATAACTTTCAACATTCACCCTTGCAAAACCTTGTGTGCCAAACTTTTTCCCCCTCCTTTCTCTCCACCTTCTCCTCTACACAGCAAGTTATCCCATATATATTAACCATGTGCTATTCTTTTACACATATACAATAAAAATCAGATCAAAAAGGGAAAAGTGAGAAAGAAAATAAAATGTAAGCAAAACACTAACAAAAAGGTGAAAATATTATGTTGTAAACCACATTCAGTCCCTACAGTCTTCTTTCTGGATGAAGATGACTTGTTCCATCACATCTATTGGAATTGCCCTGAATCACCTCATTATTGAAAAGAGTGATATCTATCAGAATAGATCATTGCATAATCTTGTTGTTGCTGTGTGCAGTGGTTCCTTGGTTCTATTCACTTCACTTAGCATCAGTTTGTGCACATATTTCCAGGCCTTTCTGAAATCATCCTGCTGATCATTTCTTATAGAACAATAATTTTCCAAACACTTATATATTGTAACTTATTCAGCCATTCTCCAACTGATGAGCATCCTCTAAGTTTCCAGTTCCTGAGCATGATCAAATCTACAGAAAAAATGCTGACTCCATTTATCCTACTCCCAATAAAAGAAAATATGAAAATATAGCCTATGCACATGTCTTTGAAACACCACTAACTAGTTCTGTGATTTTAGCTTAGTAACTACCTCTCTTGAGCAACAGAGGTCTTGCTTTTTTATTAAAGCTTTTTTATTTTTTATTTTTCAAAACATATGCATGGATAATTCTGCAACATTAGCTCTTGCAAAACTTTGTGTTCCAGTTTCCCTTCTCCCTCCATGTCCTCCCCTAGGTAGCAATTAGTCCAATATATGTTAAACGTAGTAGAAATATATGCTAAATTCAAGGTATGCATACCTATGAATACAATTAACTTGTTGTACAAAAATAAATAAATAAATCAAACCAGAAAAAATGATAAAGAAAATAAAATGCAAGAGTAAACAATAACAAAAAGAGTAAAAATGCTATGTTGTGATCCACATTCAGTGCCCATAGTCCTCTCTCTGGGTGTAGATTTTATTTTTTATTTTTTTTTCCCAACAAAAACCATTGGCAATGGTCTGAATTATTTCACTGTTGAAGGGATCAGAATTGATCCTCATATAATATTGCTGTTGCAATATTATTTTACACTGTTATATATATTTTACTATTATCATTACTATATTCTACTATAATATGTTTTATACTATTGACAATTATTTTAAATGGAATTTCTCTTTGTAGCTTTTTTCTGTTGGATTTTGTTAGTGATGTATAAAAATGCTGATGATTTATGTGGATTTATTTTATATTCTGCAATTTTGCTAAAGTTGTGGATTATTTCTAATAGTTTTTTAGTTGATTCTCTAGGGTTCTCTAAGTATACCATCATATCACCTGCAAAGCATGATAATTTGGTTTCTTCATTATCTTATTTAATTCTTTTAATCCCTTTTTGTCAAAACTAACATTTCTAATACAATATTGTATAGTAATGGTGATACTAGGCTACCTTCTTTAACCCCTGATTTTATTAAAATCTAGTTTATCCTCATTTCATATGATGCTTGCTGATGATTTTAAATAGAAGCTACTGGTTATTTTAAGGAAAAGTCCTATAATTTCTATAATCTCTTTTTTTTTTTTTTGTAATAGGAATGGATGTTGGATTTTAGCAAATATTTTTTTCTCCATCTATTGAGATAATCACATGGCTTTTGTTAGATTGGTTGTTGAAGTAGTCAATTATGCTAATAGTTTTACTAATATTTAACCAGCCCTGCATTCCTGGTATAAATCTTACTTAGCCATGGTGTATTATCCTATTGATGACTTTCTGTTTTGCTAATAATATTTTCTTTAAGATTTTTGCATCTATATTCATTAGGGAAATTGGTTTATAATCTTCTTCCTCTGTTTTCATCCTACCTAGTTTAGCTATCAGTACCATGTCTATATCATAAAAGTAATTTAGTATGAGTACTCCTTTGTGAAGGGCTGAAACTGAGTTGCACTGAGTCCAAGCACTTGAGGCTAATTACCAATTGGACAATACTCTATTAGCATATGCTTGGAGAATGACCTGGCCCACCATCTCCTTCTGGCTTAATCTGTGGGTGTATAAAGTGAATGAAAAAAAGGCATTGGAGGGTGGAGTAAGACAAGCAGGAATCATTCTTTGGAAGGTCTTTGGCTGTGGAGAGAGAGAAAGAAGGTTTCGAGATTCCTATATCTATTCCCCTGACGGTAACCCCAAAAGACCAATAATAAAGATCAAGGGCTTTTGCTTATCCTGACTCCAGCTGATTCTAAGGTATCCAGGGTGCTACCGCAGTCATTACATTTGGCGCCCAAGATGTGGGCCAAGGACCCTACTTTCATTGAAGAAGTCCCTGGTGACCAGGAAATTAGGTGAGTATTTTAATTGACAAACAGGGAACTTACTTTGTTAAGGGCTAAACTATTAAACCTTTTCTATCTTAAATGGGGCAGATATTAGGAAAAGATTCTCCCCTGTCCCCAGCCCCACCCCCACCTCCACCCCACCCCAAAGGGGAGCTATAGAAAGCATGCTTAAGTTAAATGAGGGACAAGGATTAATTATAACTTGGAAACAAATTGCTAGAGTCTTGGGTACATTGGGACACACGTCCCCTATGTTCTTAGGGGAAGAAAAAATATAGATAATTGGAAACTAGAGGAGAACAACTATGTGAAATACTACAAAAATAGAGATCCTCATTCAATTTCCACTGAAGCATTCTATATCTACAACATAATACAATTGGTCTTAAAGAGTCTTGCAAGTTATAGAAAAAGAAAAAGTTTTAGGAACTGCCAGATGAGGAAGTGTGAGAAAAAAGAGGGAGACAAAGAGCAGTCTAATAATCATATTGCCAGAGGGCATGGGGACTTAAATGAGGTTCAAGGGCTCAGTGAATCTCACTCTCATGAGACAGCTTCTGCCCCACTTAGGGAGCAGATTATTGACATGCCCCCATTAATTTCACCTTCCTGGATGGAGGGAGGAGGAGTAGTGGGAGGAGTAGTGGGAGGAGTAGTGACACCACCAGCACCTTCCCCCCAGCAATCACCCCCTCCTATGACTAGATTGCAAAAGGCAGTACTTAAAGCCACAGAGGAATGAAAGGATATAGGTGACCTGAAGCTCCAAATATATCCCATGATTAAACAGTTTAACCCTTCAGGTAAAGAGAGTAGAAGATACACTGCTTTTGATATAGGCATCCTCAAAGACATGAAAAAGATTTGCACTCTTTATGGGCCTACATCAGCTTATGTTAAGATGTTATTACAGAATTTGGTTTATGAAGTTTTAACCCCTAGTGACTAGAAATCTATAGCAAGGACATGCTTAGAACTTGGACAAAACTTGTTGTGGCTTTCTGAATATAGTGAGCTCTGTAGGAGACAAGCCCAACAAAATAGTCATAGTGGAGTTAATCCTCCAATCACCTATAATCAACTAACAGGTGTAGGTTATTATGCAGAAATTTCAGAACAGATTAATTACCCCTTAGCAGGATATGAGCAAATTGCTGTTGCTGCTATCAAAGCATGGGTTTCTCTCCCCAATAAAAACAACAAAGGTGAGACCTTCACAAAAATTGTAAAAGGGCCAAATGAATCCTTTGCTGATTTTGTGGGATGTTTGCAGACAGCTACCATACGGACTAATGGTGAAAATGCAGTAACAGACATTTTGATAAGGCAACTTGATAAAGAAAATGCTAATGAGGTTTGCAGAAGAATTATACTAAGACTATGCAAGGATGCTCCTTTAGAGGAGATCATAAGGCGCTGTGCCACAGTGGGCACAAATACCTTTTATAGCCAGGCTATGATGCAGAATTCTTAAGAACCGAACATGAGAAGACAGGGTCCTTTTTGGCAAGGGACTTCCAGAGAGACTCGTAAATGATTTCAATGTGGTAAAGTATGGCATCTGAAAGCTCAATGTTGGCATAGAGACAGAGTGAAAAAACAGAATGGGAGGACAAGACCCATACATCATGTCAAAAATGCAACAAAAGTTCCACTGGGCATCAGAACAGAGACTGATTCAGGGAAACAGGATGAGGGATCCCAGGCAAAAAACCACTTGGGCATGATGACAGCCAATGCTACACCCAGAGTGTGCCTAGAAGTTCAGTACCCAGACATGACCAATCAGCCAGGAAGCAATCTGATGGGAGAAAGAGATTAAAATTGGGGAGAATAGAGATGTATGCAGCTGGGACTACTGAGATGTCCCCTGGAGAGGTGACATCTGTCCATGTCTGGCCTATAGATCCTTTGCCTCCAGGCACAGTAGGCTTGACCAGCTCACCTCCTGAAAGTACTTACAAAACAGTGTCCATCCATATACTGATGTAGGAAACTGGGAAATGTGTAGATAATATACCAGTCAATAATACAGGTAGACAATGTATGACTTACCAACGACTTATCAACCAGGAGAAGTAGTAGTAGCATCAGGTTTATTGATACAGACCCCTAATAAGCAATCTGGTGATAGTTGCCCAGATTCTGACTCCAAGCAGCAAAACCCAGGAATATACTGGACAGCAGCCGTGACAGCTGATCAACCTATGCTCACTATCTATATAAATGGCATACCATTAGAAGGATTGGTAGACACTGTAGAAGGATTGGTAGACACTGGTGCAGATTGCACAGTCATTAGAGGTGCCAACTGGCCCAGTCAGTGGCCAAACATTAAGGCAGACACCTACATGTCTGGTGTAGGAGGATCAATAGCATCTAAAGGTAGTGCTACCCCTTTGAGATGAATATTTGAAGGTGAAACAGGAGCTTTTACTCCTTTAATAGTTGAAAAAAATCCCTATCAATCTGTGGGGAAGAGAAATTTTAAAGCACTTAGGAGTAAAAATGAGTACTATGTTGTTTTTTTTTTTTTGTTTGTTTGTTTGTTTTTTTTTTTTAGGCAGAGCTGCTGTTGAAGGTATGCCAACACTTTCACCTGTCCCTATCCAATGGAAAACTGATACACCAGTGTGGATAGAACAGTGGCCCTTAGGTCGCAATAAAATTCAGGCCTTATTAGATATAGTACAGGAGCAACTTGACCAATGACATTACAATCCTCTCTAAGTCCTTGAAATTCCCCAGTATTTGCTGTAAGAAAGAAATCTGGAAAATGGAAGATGTTGACTTATTTAAGAAAGGTAAATGAACAGGTGAAAACTATGAGAATTCTTCAACCTGGACTTCCATCACCTACTCAATTGCCTAGAGAATGGCCTCTTTGAGTTATAGACATTAAGTATTGTTTATATTTTATCCCTCTGGATAAGGAGGATATGAAAAGATTTGCCTTTTCAGTGCCCAGTGTAAACTTAGCTGAGCCTTATAAAAGATATAAATGGACGGTTTTGCCACAGGGAATGAAAAACAGCCCTATTATGTGTCAAATGTATGTTGCTGCTACTCTTACTCCAGTAAGAAAAGCATTTCCAAAAGTATATTGGGATGTCCACCTGAGGAACAAATGTTAGAAGCATGTCTCCAAAAGACCATAGAAACACTAAGGAATTATAAATTGCACATAGCTCCAGAAAAAATTCAAAGACATGTTCCTTTTCAATATTTAGGATATGAAGTATACCCTAAGGTGGTTACAGTAAAAAAACTCTCCTTAAGAACAGAGAAGCTAAACACCTTAAATGACTTCCAGAAATTGATAGGAGATATCCAATGCATGTGTCCAGTGTTAGGGTTGACTACTTATCAATTGCAACCATATATGACATTTTAAGAGGAGACAGTGCTTTAAACTCACCACGCCAGCTTACAAAAGAAGCTCAAAACGCTTTGAGAGAAGTTGAACTGGCTTTATCCAATATGGTTGAAAAAGTCCACTCAAAAACCTTTGGAAATATCAGTTTATGCTACACAAGAGGCACCCACAGCAGTCCTGCATCAAGGAGACAGTGAGATAGAGTGGGTGAAACTCCCAGCACAACTAAAACAAACCCTTACTCCTTACCCAGTGCTTGTGGTTAGAATTTTATTAAAGGCTATTAAGTGAGCAGTACAATTATCTGGGATAAGATCTGACAAGATATACACCTTTTATACTAATGCACAAGTTAATGTGTGCTGTGAAACCATCCTAGAGTGGCAATTTTTATTAGCCATGGCTCCAAATTTTACACATGGGTCTCCATTAAAGATAACCAGACTATTACATAATTGACAATGGATTCCTGAAGAAAAGGTTTCTAAAGTTCCTTTTAAAGGACCAACTATCTTTACTGATGCATCCAAACATAATATTTGTGCTGTATACTCTCGTGACTTAACTATAAAGAGAGTAGTCAGAACTCCTTTTCAGTCCACTCAGCAGAATGAATTGTATGCAATCATTCTAACTCTTACATATAATACAGGAGATATAAATATAATATCTGATTCTGCCTGTTCAGTAGGTGTGGTACAAAGAATTGCCACAGCCCAAATAAAATGTGTGGCCTCCAATATATATAAGCTTTTTAAGGAAATTCAAGAGCAAGTGAGAAAGCATCCAGGTAAGATTTATATCTTGCATGTCCACTGTCATAGTGGACTTCCAGGTACTATTTTTGATTGTAATTCAAGGGCAGATAGCCTTTTGACTATGTTGGCCAATACTCCTTTACTTCAAAAGCCCAAGAATCTCATTTTAAATGTCATCAGGTTGTTCGAGCTTTACGTTTAAATTTTGGAATAACAAGAGAGGAAGCAAGGAGCATAGTAAATGCCTGTCCAGCTTGCCTTCCTTTCCATGCTATTATACTTCCTCCAGGGAAGAACCCTCGTGGTTTGAGATCTAATGAAATTTGGCAAATGGATGTGACCCATTATAAATCTTTGGTCTTCTGTCTTTTATCCACGTTGTGGTAGGCACCTTTTCAGGATTCACATTTGCAACACCAGCAGCAAAAGAGACAGCCTGAGTGGTCCCTGAATTCCTTATACAAGCATTTGCAATTATGGGTATGCTACAAGCAATAAAAACAGACAATGAACATGCATATACTTCTAAACATTTCACATACATTTGTGCACAGTATCAGATTTTACATACCACTGGCATACCCTTTAATCCTCAAGGATAGGCAATAGTAGAAAGGAGAAACAGAGACATTAAGATGCTCCTCCAAAAACAAAAGAAAGGGGGAGACACAGGTAACCCTAAATCTAAATGTAGCTCTTTATACTATTAATTTCTTGATCTTTGACAAAGATGCACTGGATCCAGCAGACAGGTTTTATAACCCACTGGAAGGGCAGTGTCCAGTGTGAGCAGCTCCATTATCTTTATATAATCAGCAGGTGATGTGGAGAGACCCAGAAAGTGGTTAATGGAAGGGACCAGATAGGTTAACTGCTTGAGGGAGAGAGTTTGCTTTTTTTCTCTACAAATGGAGAAGGAAGCAGATGAGTGCCAACGAGTCATATTCACCTTGTCCATTAGAGAGAGACAGAACAAACCCTTGAAACAAAGGAGAAGACCACAGAAACATCTAGTGGTTCCATTACTGACTATGCCCATCACTGAAAGAGCATGCCAGTTATGGTGTTTGACTCATTGACATCAAAAAGTGTTGTACTTCAAAATCCTCAGGAATCATTGGATTCTCTGAGACATGATAAGACTGTTGTAGGACTTGAAAACCCTCAGGAATCATTGGATTCCTTAACATATAAAAAGACTATTGTATAACTTCAAAAACTTGCAGGGATCATTGGATTCCTTGACACGTAATGCAATGGACAATATTTTGGACTATCTCTTGGCTGCTGAAGGAAGCATGTGTCTGATTGTTAATTACATACCCTTCTTTTAGGACTTCTGGAAATTTTTTACAAGACCATGTTGATTTACATTGTTTGTTATATTACTACTTGCATGTACAATTCATGTTTGTTACACCACATTGAGCCTACACTGGCTGCAGGAAGAGTCAAAACAAATAGCCTGTGGGTTATTGCTATGTCCTTGTGCTGATGGGTTTGTGCATACCTGTTTCTAATAAGACCCTTCACCCAAAAACCCTCTAGCAATCCCCACTTCCCTTTGGTGCTTTTCAACTCCCTTCCAGAGATGTCAGGGAGGGCATGATTATGATCTTTTTAGTGCTTTCACCTCCATTCCTGAGAAGTCAGGGATGGCATGACTACCTGTGTTCTAAAACAAAAGAAAGTGGGAGATGTAAAGGGCTGAAATTGAGTTGCACTGAGTCTAATTACCAATTGGACAATACTCTATTAGCATATGCTTGGAGAATGACCTGGACCACCATCCTGTGCTGGCTTGATCTGTGGGTGTATACAGTGAATGAAAAGAGACATTGGAGGGTGGAGTAGGACAAGCAGGAATCATTCTTTGGTGGTGGAGAGAGAGAAAGAAGGTATGGAGATTCCTATAAGTATTCTCCTGATGGCAACCCCAAAAGACTAATAATAAAGACCAAGGACTTTTGCTTATTCTGACTCTGCCTGATTCTAAGGTATCCAGGGTGCTAACATGGTCATTATACTTCTTTCCTTATTTTTTTCAAATAGTTTATACAGTATTGGAGTTAATTTTTCTTTAAATGTTTTGTAGATTCCACATGTAAATCCATTTGGCCTTGAAGATTTTTTTTAGGGAGTTATAGCTTGTTCTATTTCTTTTTTTCTGAAATAAGAGTATTTAAGCAATTTATTTCCTCTTCTGTTAATCTGGGCAACCTATATTTTTTTAGATATTCCTACATTTCACTTAGGTTATCAAATTTATTGTCATAAAGTTGGACAAAATAACTTCTCATTATTGTTCATTATAATTATAATTATATTCATAAAAATAAAAATAATAATAATATTCATTATTATTAAATTTCGCCTTCATTCATGGAAAGTTCTCCCTTTTGATTTTTGACATGAATCAATCAACTGACCAAGAAGAATTTTTTTTTTTTTTTATGTTGCTACTATGTACTAAGAATTAGATAAATGAATCACAATAGGAGTAGTGCTTTGAAATGTAGAAATAGAGGAAAGGATTTTAGAATAGAATAATGAAAATGCACAGTAATTTATATAAAATGGGAAAACTATATATTGACCAAACGGCTCATGTGAAATTCTCAACAACCTGAAAGTTCTTCAGAGCATTATTGAGGTAATATGGTTTTATTGAGATTTATATTCTTTGTAATTGTGACTTTAGTCACAATTACAAAATGGGTAAAATGTCAGGCCTGAAATCAAGAAGCCTTATCTTGCTGAGTTCAAATATGAGTTCTCAGACATGGGATATGTAACACTGGGCATGTTACTTAACCCTATTTGCTTCAGTTTCCTCATTTGAAAAATAAACTGGAGAAGTAACTAGCAAAACATTCCAATATCTTTACCAAGAGAACTTAAATGGGGTCAGTCACAAATATTAAGACATGACTGAAATGAACTGGTAACAGTAATTATGATTTTATTTTGAGTATTTGCAAAACTAATTTGCAAAACTGTTTGTGACTAAGTTGAATTAGAATTTATAAAGTCATCCAAAATCAATTTTTACATATCAATGACAATTCAGTATAGTTAACTTGTGGATAAATTTTATTAAATGCACATCTTGAACTGGACAAAAATATCTTGGATATTGTGTCAAATTATTCCTAAATTATAGTGTTTCCTTTGTTTCTAATCTCATAGTTTGGGTTTAGAAGCAGACAACTATTTAATAAAACATATCTTAGGAAGAATCACTGACTCATTTTGACATAAGAGTCTGCCATTCTAAGTTGTTTTCTTAGAAATCTATCACAATGCTTCAACAGCAAGAGAAATGTGCTTATGCTAAATCTGCAATAGCAGCTCTGCAGAAAATGATTGTTATTTTCTATTTTCTGTAACTGAATGACTTTTCCTTCTGTATTTAAATATGTTCTTATGTCAGAACTCTAGCTTCTTCATATGAATAGAAACAACCTTGGAATAAGGGGAGGCAGGAAGAGAGGCCCAGAGGCAATTCTTCCTAAACCAGGTTTCCTGTCTCTCAAAGCCCTGGAAAATCTAGCCTTACCCTACTTAGGCAACCATATATTTCAACATCAACTCTGCATCTTTCAGGATGCTCTCTTTATTATCTTTATTCTCTTAATGGTCACTCTTGCATCAATGCCTCGGTTCATGCTTTTCTTACTTCTTTCTTTTTCTCTGTCAGTCAAAATCCTGTCCATCCATTTACACAAAACTAATCTCACCTTCTCCATGAATACTTTGCTTACCCTTCTGTCCTACACTGATCTCACCTTTCTCTGAGCTTCTATTATAATTATAGTCATTAAGCAGTTTAATTATTAATAAATATCAAACATATATTAGACATTCATACATATGGTTCAAATATAAATTCAGCAATCTCTATAAACATATATATGCATGTACATATACACACATGTCTGTATGTGTACATACATATATATGTATATGTGTATACATATTTGTGTATGTGTGTATATTAGGTTATAAGATCTTCAAATAAAAAGTCTACCTTTTTGTGTCTCTCTTAACTAACATAAGAAGCAGTATGACAGAGTGGATAAACTCCATATGTTCAAATCCTACCTTTCACTCTGGACCATATAATTTTTGGGAAATCCCTGAAACTCTCACTGTTCTAGGGAAATTCTCTAAGATCATAAGTTTCCAACATATTAATGATATGAATTGATAAAAGAAGCTTTGGATCATACCAATTAAATCACATATCTATCCATAGTCCTAAATAATATAGCACCATATTTGATACAATCATACTTGAGCTGACAGGCAACTTAACATACATTTACTCCATTATTCAGTCATTCATTTGTGTTCAATTCTTCATGACCCCATTGGCCATATTGTCCATGAGTTTTTCTTGGCAAAGATACTACAGTTCTTTGTTAACAATGTCCAGTTGATGAGGGCAGAGATTAAGTAACTTGACCAGCATCACATAGCTAATTGTCTGAGGCAGAGTGTTCTGAGATTGAATTTAAACTCAGGTCTTCCTGGCTCCAGGTCTAGTGTTCTATCCAACAAGCTGTCTAACTGCCTACTTTATTTTCTCTCATCTACTCTACATTAATTCATTGTACTTATGAGGAAAAAAAGGCCTAAAGAGATTAAATGATTTATTCAAGTACACAATGGTAGTGAGAAAGGTGGAAATTGAACCAAAATCCTCTGACTTTAAAATTAACATACTTTTCCCTTAATATATATGATTTCTGAATGCATGAATTGTCCAAAAACAACTTATGAAAAAAATTTCATGTGCTTTCCTTGCTAAGCTTTGATCTATATCCAGGAAGGGTATACTAACAAAAAGAAAATGTCAGATTAGGGAAAGACAACATTAGTGGTTTTGGAGGCACAAAGATAAAATAATATAAGATCCTGTCCTTAAGCTTCTTACATGATCATTGTTATTAAAGTAAATTATAAACTTTAAAACCCTATACAAATGTGAGTTATTTCAGATATTACCATTTTCATGTCACCTCTAAACCTTATTTTTTATAATAGAAAAAACATTTCCTAATTTATTAAGAAGTCCAGAATAAATTCTCTGCAATAAAGAAAAAAAAGAAAAATACAAGTTATTCTTCCTTAATCTAGTTAGCACATCACTATGTAATACTGGCTAATTCTAATAGGATTTTATCCTAACAAATTCATTTCAGATATTATTGAGCATTCTTTTCTTGGAATACTTGAATACATTATAGACCTCTTATTATTTATTTAGTGTAAATACTTCTTTTACAAAGCCATGCTCAAAGTTCCTTTGAGTCTTCTGAATTCAAAGAGAAGTGTGGGTAAAGCCAATGGAACCCAAGAGAAAATTGCTTTGATTAAAGAGACAAGTAAAAACATATTTTTTTTCCCCTTTTCTATTAAGATGTTGGACTTTGGTATCTCAAATAATAAAAATGCATGTTAAAATTGAACTGAATTGTAGGACAATATTAATAAATGAAACAGTACAAAGAGTACTGGAACTCTGGAGACAGATGACCTAAATTTAATGCTCCTCCCTGATGATTACTATATAATTGTGGAAAAAAGTCATTTAACCTCCCTGGGCATCTGTTTTCTCATATGCAAAATAAAGGGGTTTAACTAGATGGCTTAAGATGTGCCTTCCAGCTCTGGCACTATGAACTTATAAACTTAACCAATTATAAAAACATGGGGAATTGAAGGTGGCACAGCATGCTCTTATTAAATTGCATTTTAGCTAAGTGACTCTTTACATCTCAGTTATGCTGAATGATGTGATGTCATGGGCTCTTTAATAATACAAAATAGATAAGCTCAATATTTATATCTCTTCAAAAACAAACAACTTTTTGAAATTATGCTAAAACTAATTTTTTCCACTTCTAATATGTTTCTGTTTCTTATTTCTTCATACAAAATCTTTGTATTCTGGCCAAATCAACTCTTGATTTTCTGTTCCAAATGTAAAGACTTAGACAGAATCATTAAGTGTTCTGGGTAACTAGACAACTATTGATGAAATTTTACTTTAGTTCATTAGACAAAAAGTAAAAAATAAATAAATAAATAAACAAATAAATAAATAAATAAATAAATAAATGTGTAAATAAATAAATACCTGGTTCAAGAGGTTAGTATATATGATTGAAACAGGTGTGAATAATAATCCTATCCCTGACCTGAAGGCAGTCCTGTATCCACAGAAGATACTTGGGACATGCATGATGTCCACAGAAAAGTAAATTCTACAACAAAGGAGAATATTTTGAGTACTATAGCCTAACCATAAGGGTTTTCCAACCTTTCAGACAAAAGGGGGTCTGAAATTAAGTAACAAAGGAGAATTACTTTCTCTAAAGAATATTATTATATATTATATATGATCTTTTTTTTTACATGTTAAATATGTTATAGTATATCCTAGATACAATATATGTGTACAGAACCAAATTTCTTGTTGCACAGAAAGAATTGGATTCAGAAGGTAAAAATAACCTGGGAAGAAAAACAAAAATGAAAACAGTATACATTAATTTCCCAGTGTTCCTTCTCTGGGTGCATCTGATTCTGTCCATCATTGATAAATTGCAACTGAGTTAGATCTTCTCTTTGTTGAAGATATCCACTTCCATCAGAATACATCTTCATACAGTATTGTTGTTGAAATGTACAATGATCTCCTGGTTCTGCTCCTTTCACTCAGCATCAGTTCATGTAAGTCTCTCCAAGGCTCTCTCTATTCATCCTGATGGTCATTTCTTATAGAAAAATAATATTCCATAACATTTATATACCATAATTTATCCAACCATTCTCCAGTTGATGGGCATTCATTCATTTTCCAGTTTCTAGCTAATACAAAGGCTGCCACAAACATTTTGGCACATACAGGTCCCTTTCCCTTCTTTAGTATTTCTTTGGGATATAAGCCCAGTAGTAGCACTGCTGGATCAAAGGGTATGCACAGTTTGATAACTTATTGCGCATAATTCCAGATTGCTCTCCAGAATGGGTGGATTCATTCACAACTCCACCAATAATGCATCAGTGTCCCAGTTTTCCCACATCCCCTCCAACATTCATCATTATTTTTTTTTTTGTCATCTTACCCAATCTGAAAGGTGTGTAGTGGTATCTCAGAGTTGTCTTAATTTGCATTTCTCTGGTCAATAGTGATTTGGAATACTCTTTCATATGAGTGGAAATAGTTTGAATTTCATCATCTGAAAATTGTTTGTTCATATCTTTTGAACATTTATCAATTGGAGAATGGGTTGATTTCTTATAAATTAGAGTCAGTTCTCTATATATTTTGGAATGAGGCCTTTATCAGAATCTTTAACTGTAAAAATGTTTTCCCAGTTTGTTTCTCTTCTAATCTTGTTTGCATAAGTTTTGTTTGTACAAAGGCTTTTTATTTGATGTAATTAAGATTTTCTGTTTTGTGATTCATAATGATCTCTTGTTCTTCTTTGATCACAAATTCCTTCCTCCTCCACAAGTCTGAGAGGTAAACTATCCTATGTTCCTCTAATTTATTTATTATCTCATTCTTTATGTCTAAACCATGGACACATTTTGATCTTATCTTGGTATGTGGTGTTAAGTGTGGGTCCATACCTAATTTCTGCCAAACTAATTTCCAGTTTTCCCAGCAGTTTTTGTCAAATAATGAATTCTTATCCCAAAAGTTGGTTCCTTTGAGTTTGACAAACACTAGATTGCTAGAGTTATTCACTATTTTGTCCTGTGAACCTAACCTATTCCTGTGATCAACTAGTCTATTTCTTAGCCAATACCAAATGGTTTGGTGACTGCTGCTTTGTAATATAGTTTTAGATCAGGTAAAGCTAGGAAACCTTCATTTGATGTTTTGTGTTTTTTTTTATTTTTTATTTTTTTAATTAATTCCCTTAAAATTCTCGATCTTTTGTTGTTTCATATGAATTTTGTTGTTATTTTTTCTAGGTCATTAAAATAGTTTCTCTGGAGTCTTATTGGTAGGGCACTAAATAAATAGATTAATTTAGGAAATACTGTCATCTTTATTATATTTGCTCGGCTTATCCTAGAGTGCTTAATGTCTTTCCAATTATTTAAAATAACTTTATTTTTGTGGCAAGTGTTTTGTAATTTTGCTCATATAATTCCTGACTTTCCTTTGGTAGATAGATTCCCAAATATTTTATACTATTGACAGTTTTTTTTTTTTGTTTTTTTGTTTTTTTGTTTTTTTTTTTTGGACAAGATGTTAAGTTTATTAAATACAAAAGATACAATAGATTCAGCACCATTCAGAACCACCTCAACCTATTTTCACAGAAATTTGCTTATGCTGTCATTCTAGTAGGGGTAAAAGAGGCCTTCTGGATGATTGATCACTATGAATGTCATTCCTAAAAGTAGGGATACTTCTTTCATATCCGTCCTCTTCAACAATTTTATCTCAGGATTAAGTGCATATAAAAAATGATCTTCCTTCAATGTCCTCATGTTGAAAACTTTCAAACATATAAATAGGGTATGTCCTACCTGAGAAGCTAGGGACAATTCTGATTGCCTTCTTTTTTCTTCAGACAAGTCATAGAAATTGCATCTCTCTGACAGTCTATGTCCTATAAAAAGGGATTATCAGTGGAAAAGAAAGTTTTAGTATCCTTCCTGAGAGGAAATCTTACTTGTATCCTATACAGTTCTTTCTAACTGTAAGGCAAAATGGCCTATTGACAGTTTTTTGAATGGAATTTCTCTTTGTATCTCTTGCTGTTGGATTTTGTTACTGATATATAAAAATGCTGAGGTTTTATGTGGATTTATTTTTATCCTGCAACTTTGCTAAAGTTGTGAATTATTTCTAATAGCTTTTTAGTAGAATCTCTGGGGTTCTCTAAGTATACCATCATATCATCTGCAAAGAGTGATAGTTTGGTTTCCTCATTACCTACTCTAATTCCTTGAATCTCTTTGTCGGCTCTTATTGCTGAGGCTAGCATTTCTAGTACAATGTTGAATGGTAATGGTGATAGTGGGCAACCTTGTTTCACTCCTAATCTTACAGAGAAAGGTTACAGCTTATCCCCATTACATATGATGCTTACTGACGGTTTTAAATATATCCTCCTGATTATTTTAAGGAATAGTCCATTTATTCCTCTACTCTCAAGTGTTTTTAGTAGGAATGGATGTTGAATTTTGTCAAATGCTTTTTATTATATATAATCTGTAAGGGCCCTTTAAATGGGCGGACACAGTGCATCGGGATTGAGGCCCAGAAATAATTTCTGTGGATATTAGGACTGCCCTTGGGCGGGATCCTGGCCATATTGAGATAGCTTCGTAATGGGTGACTCTCTCGCTGATTGGCTGTGTGTGTGACCTCACAGGCCCTATATAAGCCCACTGCAGGCAGCAACTGCCCTCTTTAACCTCGTGCTGTTCACCCTGGCTCCTAGCCTGGGTGGCCAAGCCAAGATGGGTAGCCGAAAGAGGTAAGGATTTTGGTAGTGAACACATGGGTCTTCTGACCAGGTGTTCACTTGGGAACCAACAAGTCAGGGCATCAGTTAGGGCATTATGTGAGTAGGTATAATAAAGGCTTTTAAGATTACATGTGGTTGTTCTTGAGTGCGCTACCGGTTACTAAGCTATAGATTCAAGAGATTGTGGCCAGAGACCTTAGAAGGCCTCAGAGGAGGCGAGCCGGGTAGAGCTCACACTACAAAGGACAGTGGTCAAAGGTACTCTGGTGAGTCTAGGACAGACTAGTAATTGTAACTGCCAGGAGAGCACGTTACAAATGGCGCTCAACGTGGACACATAAGGAATTATCAGGTTTTGAAAATATTTAATATTCAGAATTAAGATTCTGAAAGATCCGGTAGAAACGCCACTTAAGAGGGAAGACAGAGAAGCAATATGGACCCAGGTAAATCTGGGATCAGGCTCAAGGACACAGCTGAACATAATGCTTATTATATAAAGAGGTTAAAGAGCCAGATGGAAGATCTTTTAACAAAGATCACCACTGAAGAACAGCAGGAAGCTTGTAATCAAGCTCCCAGAAGGCTATCCCCACACCCAGTAAATATAGCTCGGAGAGGGAGCAACCTAGAGCTAATGCGTATGTATGACAGTATAGAGTACGAAATGCCACAGCAAGAGTTGCTGGAATTGCAGGTTAAACTACAGATGGAGATAGAGAAAGAAGAAAAAGCTAGGGTACTACAGATAGAACAGGAAGAGTTCAAACCAGTGGCTGAAACTAAGGAAGGAAATAAACGAATCACATGGACTTCAGTTGTAGAAATTCTTCTTAGCGTTTTGTTGGTTTACCTTGTGCATTGTTGTTTTAAGGAATTTATTGATTACTCTTTCATTGAGAAGAAGTTTAGTTCTTTTTATGTGCAAAGCTCAGGTTTGATTTTAAATCAGCCTTTGGGGAATTTTCCAATTCTTCTTCCCTCTGCCTCACCTTCTTGGGCCAAGGGAGAAGGGGGAGGAGGAAAAGGAAGGGCGATAATATCATCAGCACTGCCCATTAATCCATTCAAAACTCCTGTGTCTTTATTTCAAAGGACAGGAGTAGGCTTTATGCCCCAAGGCAAAAAGGAATTGTGGGGTATTGAGTATAATCAGAAAAGTTTTGAAAATACAGTTCAGTTAATTTCTAAGAAACCTTACAGGGATAAGACCTTGCAGTTAGAGAGAGTGGAGTTTTATACTTGTAAAACTGCTAGGATAGTCTGTGGAGAGTTGGAACTCCTCTTTTATTACCTCGTGGATTTTCCACTTCCACAGGTGAGCTTGATTTCCCAACCCCCTACGGGTATTTATAAAACAGTGTTTATGTTTAGAATGGGTTGGAAAATTGCTGTTTTAATCACTAGAATAAATAGACAGTGTGTGATCTTTGACCCAGGAGGAAAAGTAATATCAGATTTATTGATTCACACTCCTGGAGTACAATTCGGTATCAGAAACTCAAACTTTGATTTTTAGGCAAAAGAATTCAGGGATATAGCCAAGTGTTCTAGTAAAGTCATTACTGCACAGACTATCCCCAAGATCTTCTCTTCTAAACAAGAGAAGGGAATTTTGGGATATGTGATTGCTTACAATTTTTAAATTTTGATTTTACATTTTTAAACATTTTTGATTTTACATCTTCAAAGTATTTTGATTTTACATTTTAAAGTTATTTTGGTTTTATATTTTTAATCTATTTTGGTTTTACATTTTTAAATTCTTTGCCTTTTACCTTAGCAATGCACTTCGGGCATACACAGAAAGTGCAGCTAAGTGACAGACTGACTAACTTTTGTCTGACTTTTGATCTTTTTGACAACAACTTTGTTTCCACTGTGATGTGGAAAGGCCTGGATGGCATTTGGAAAGGCCCAAGTTGGGCCCTGGGGACATTCCTTCCTAGGTGCAGATCCAGCAGCAGAGTTCATCCCCACCAGAGACATTTGTAACCTGGGGATCCAAGAGAAGGACCAGACAACAGTCCAGAGAGACCAGCCAGATGTCCGCAGCCCTTCAGACGCTGATGGCAGCGATGCCCCTCCTGACCGTAACACCAGAGACACCAGACACAGTTCCAGTGTTGCAGCTGAAATGGACTGTTTTGGGTGATACGCAATATAAAGACTGTAAATGGACAATGGGACTGCTTGCTTCTCCCGTGGCCACTTGCCATATGGTGGCCTGGGAAGAGGCTTTGCCCTATGCTTTCTATTGAAGGACTATGCTTTTAAATTAGTGGGTGAAAAACCAACACACCCACCTGCCATTGTTATTGAGACAATGTTACTGGACATGACTGCTTATGTGCACCTGTGAAACTAGAATTGTTCTAGAATTGTGAAAAGTGCAATAGAGAATTGTGATAAGCTAGAATTGCTCTAGGATTGTGAAAAGTGCAATTGAGAATTGTGATAAACTAGAATTGCTCTAGGATTGTGAAAAGTGCAATAGAGAATTGTGATAAGCTAGAATTGTTCTAGAATTGTGAAAAGTGCAATTGAGAATTGTGATAAACTAGAATTGCTCTAGAATTGTGAGAAACTAGAATTGCTCTAGGATTGTGACAAGTGCAATTGAGAATTGTGATAAGCTAGAATTGTTCTAGGAGTGTGAAAAGTGCAACAGAAAATTGTAAGAAACTAGAATTGGTCTAGAACTGTGATAAATGTAACTAGAATTGTGACAACCTACCTACTGATATTTGTTAACTGGAATTGTGATGTTTTACCTTGTTGACTTCCCACCTCAGTGTTGACATCCTACCTCATTGGCATCCAATCTCTTTGGCCTATTATCTCGAGTATGACTTTGATGAATGGGTTGAACACTTGGGCCACTGTTGAGCCTGGTTCTCATTGTCATACTTCTGTTTACTGATCTGCTGCTTTGTACCTCCTTGGGCATAACACTCTGTCATCTCATGGACCAAGTGAACTATAGCTGGTGCTAAAAGTTTAGCTTGGTGAGATGTGCGGTTCCCGCAAAACAAGAGAAAGGGAATTGTAAGGGCCCTTTAAATGGGTGGACACAGTGCATCGGGATTGAGGCCCAGAAATAATTTCTGTGGATATTAGGACTGCCCTTGGGCGGGATCCTGGCCATATTGAGATAGCTTCTTAATGGGTGACTCTCTCGCTGATTGGCTGTGTGTGTGACCTCACAGGCCCTATATAAGCCCACTGCAGGCAGCAACTGCCCTCTTTAACCTCGTGCTGTTCACCCTGGCTCCTAGCCTGGGTGGCCAAGCCAAGATGGGTAGCCGAAAGAGGTAAGGATTTTGGTAGTGAACACATGGGTCTTCTGACCAGGTGTTCACTTGGGAACCAACAAGTCAGGGCATCAGTTAGGGCATTATGTGAGTAGGTATAATAAAGGCTTTTAAGATTACATGTGGTTGTTCTTGAGTGTGCTACCGGTTACTAAGCTATAGATTCAAGAGATTGTGGCCAGAGACCTTAGAAGGCCTCAGAGGAGGCGAGCCGGGTAGAGCTCACACTACAAAGGACAGTGGTCAAAGGTACTCTGGTGAGTCTAGGACAGACTAGTAATTGTAACTGCCAGGAGAGCACGTTACATAATCTAATAAAAAAAAATGAAACTGGACCAATGTTCAATGAAATTTCTGGAATCTCAAGAGAATTAAATAAGGATAAGATATTCCAGCATAATAATAATAATAATAACAATAATAAATGATATTAATAAATAATTTATGTTTTACAAAAATTAAAATTTAAAAGTATTTAGAAGTGTGAGAATATCAAAATAGTCAGATAAATAATAATAATAAGTAAGAGTGTAATAAAATAAGATAAATAATAAAAATAAATAAGAGTATAATGTTTTTAAACTAGAAAAAGTCATTGATCTTGATCTCTATTACCATGGTAACTTTTTATACTCAGGTTCCTTTTTTGTTGTTGTTATTATTTATTCATTATTCAAGCCCATTTCTTGACTTTGAACATTATATTAAAATTAGACTTTACTTACCTAATGTGGTGGAGCACTATCTCAACTTAAGGCTTTTCTGAACTGCTATGTAGTTCTAAGTATTTAGAAGTTTTCAGGGGGCAGCTAGGTAGAATAATGGAGAGAGTACTAGCCCTGGAGTCAGGAGGCTCTGAGTTCAAACCTGGCCTGAGACACTTGACACATTTTAGCTGGGTGATTCTGGGCAAGTCATTTACCCCCAATTGCTTTAGTAAAGAAGAAGGAAGGAAATAGAAAAGAAAAAGAAGATTTCAGTGCTTTCTAGATGCTATGATTTGAAGATAGGCGTGATCAAGCTATGCTCCTTATCCTGGAAGAGCCTCTGATGCCTTGTACCATTGCTTCTCTGGGTCTCTTTCCCCTTGTAACTAAAAATAGCATTGATCTTTGAGAACTCTGCTATCTAATGACTGAAATCAAACTTGCTCCTTGGGACCCATGCTCTTTTATATTCTGAAATTACAATTCAGAAGTGGGTATGAACCAGCAGTTCCTATTCTTATGATCACTGCCGGTACAGCCCTAAATGAGTGTCCCTGTAATCTTTGTAAGGAATTAATCAAACCCTTTACCATCTCTGGACTGAGAGCTCTGAAGCTGCTGCTACCCAACCCCTATCTCAATCTCTTAAATCTATCAATCTGACCTCCTAAACTGTGTTAAGCTGGAGAAAAAAAAAAAAAAAAGGGAATAAAGATGAAATTGGAATTTAATGGTGGTGGAGGGGCAATTTTGAAAAGAAAAAAAAAAAAAAAGAAAGCTCTCCTAAAAGCCATAGATTCTTTACATATATTAATGTGTTGTTAAACAAAATTTCAGAATGGAAGGATACAGAAATGTAGGATGAGGAGTTAAAGGATAGAATAATAATGAAAAGACATTATTGAGACTAATACTTCAGCAAGAAAAGGTCTTGAAGGAAAACAGGAAAAGGAAGGCATTGAAACAGCCAGAATGGGAGGCAGGGCCTTACCCAGTTGGGTGAGGGAGTCCTTTGAATAGAATTATTAATTAAAAAATAAGAAGAAATATTTATAAGACACAAGAGTTTCAAAATGGCTCTCATAATCAGGAGAGCACTGAAAGAGTATTGTAGCTCTATGGACAGTATCCTGCCTCAGGAAAAAGAAAAATCAGAACTTCTGGGATAAGCCAAATTATGGCAGCATATGTCTCAGGAAGGAGAATGAGTAGAAATTGGAAAAAGACAACAGAATGATCTCATTAAATAGGAGGGAATAGAAAAGTACTAGACAACATGGGATAAAGGGAAATCTGTACAAAGAGGCAAATTCTGTCATTATTATTACCCTTCTGAATCTTTAAGCTTAAAATAAATAAGTAATAGTCTATGAAAGAGACCACGGCCATAGAAAGTTACTTTGATAAGAAGAAAGATACTCAGAAGAAGATAATAAAGTCGAGGCTCCTACATCCAAAACCTTCAGGAAGAAGAATTGGTCTCAGGCTTTCTTGTTTATTTTATGATTTGGTTTGTCTGATTCTGAGAGGGAAAGGTTGAAATCCCTCCATAGGACAGTCTATTGCTGTCTATTTCTTACTATAATTGGCTTAAAATTTTTTCTAAAAATTTGCTTGTGCTACCATTTAATGAATAAACATGTATCATTACTTCTTACAGTACCCTTTATCAAGATTCTTTACTTTTCTCCTTTAATAAGCTAGTTTTACTTTTGCTTTATCTGAGATAAGAATTGCTACCTCAACTTTTTTTTTTTTTTTACTTCAGCATAAGCATAATAAATTCTGTAGCAACTTTTACTCTATATGTATTTCTGTGTCAAATGTGTTTCTTATAGATAGCATATTGTAGGATTCTGTTTGTTATTCCATTCATATTTGCTTTTGTTCTTTTTCCTTAGTCATACAGGGTTTCATTTATTTATTTGCCTACCACAACCAATACCTTATCTTCTATTACTCTTTCCTTATTCTCTTAGTATTGTATGTTTTACTTATTCCCCACCAGCTGCCTTATCTCATATCACTCCTCCCTCCTTCTCTTAGAGATTTTTTAACTTACTGCACCCACTATCTTATCTCTTTTTACCCCTTTCTTGGCTCATATCAGTGTTTTTTTTTTTCTTAATCAATTCCACCCATTACCTTATCTCCTATCACTCCTTCTCTCCCAATCTTATCTTTTTTCCACTAATGTTTCTGCCCTCCTTTCTACCATGTCCCTCCCTTTTCTTTTCCTCTTTCTCCTCCTACTTCTTTATAGGCTTACATAAATTTATATAACCAACTGAATGATTAACTGATTTCCTCTTAGAACCAAAACTGATGAAATACAGCTTCAGACAATGTTCATCCTTCTCTTCTTCCCTCAATTGCATTAGGTCTTTTGCACCTCTCCATGTCAACTAATTGTCCCATTATACTTTCCTTTTCCTCTTTTTCCATTACAGACCTTTTCCCACCTCTTATTATTTTTCTTTTATGTTTTCTTTTATGTTATCACATCAGAATCCATTCACAACCAATCCTCAGTACATGTGATGTCCTCCTCTGTCTGTCTCAGTGACAGATGACAGATACAGTTTTATCAACAAGAGTTACACTTTTTCCCAACTAGAGATGTAAACAATTTAGCTTTTAAATAATTTACATTTCCCCCATTTCCCTTTCTATGCTTCTCTTGAATCCTGTTTTAATAGATTGAATTTTCTGTAAAGTTCAGTTTTTTTTTTTCAATAAATATGATTAAAAGTTTTTTTTTTTTTTTTTTTTTTTTTTTTTTTTTTTGTTGTTGTTGTTGTTGTTGTTTTACTTTATCAAAACTTTATCACCTGCCCTGAAAGATGATGGTCAGTCTTTTCTAACCCTAGGTCCTTTGCATTCCAGAATATGGTTTTACAAGCACTCTGATGCTTTATTGTAGAAGCTTCCAGATTCTGGGTAATCCTGACTGTTGCTCTTTGTATTGGAATTGTTTTTGTCTGGCAATTTGTAGTATTTTTTTCCTTGCCATTTATAGTTCTGGAGTTTCACAACAATGTTTCATGGGGTTTTTCTTGTGGGATATCTTTCCAAAGGTGATCAATGGATTCTTTCAATATTTCCCACTGTTTCAAGAATATTGGGGCAATTTTCCTTAATGATCTCTTGAAGAATGCTATCTAGGCTCTTTTTTTGGTCATAGTTTTCAGAAAGGTCAATGATTTTTCTAAATTATCTCTTCTAAATCTATTTTGCAAGTTTACTAATTTTCCAATGAAGCATATCAAATTTTCTTTAATTTTTTTTTCATTCTTTTTACTTTGTTGTACTTATTCTTGTTGATTCACAGAGTCATTAACTTCCATTTGCCCCATTTTAGTTTTTAATGTGTAATTTTCTTGAGTTAGCTTTTGTATATCTTTGTCCATTTGATTAATTCTATTTTTTAAGGAAATATTTTCTTTTGACAAGTTTTTCCCTTTTTTCCCTTTCTTTTCCAAGCTGTTGACTCTCTCATGCATATCTCTTATTTCTTTTCTCATTTTTTCCTCTACTTTTTTTATTTGCCTTCTAAAGTCTTTTATAAGCAGTCCATGAAGCCTCTTTTTGGCTTGAGACAAATTCTTATCACTCTTTCAGATTTCTTTTGTGGATATTTTGACCTCATTTGAGTTTGTGTTTTGGTCTGTCCTGTCATACTAGTAGCTTTCTAGGTCAAGATTCTTTTCTGTTTCTTTTTCATTTTCTTTACTTTTCTTTCTCTCTCTTTTTTTTTTTTTTTTTAAATTGAGCTATGCTCCTGTGCTAAAGGGAGCACTATCCTAAGCTTCCTGTGTAGCTCTGACTCTTGGCTTTGAGCACAGAGACTCCTTGTGTTTGCAGGACTGCATTTTTCAGGAAACAGGCTTCAGGAAAGCCTATGTTTCCCAGAGTTTGCCTTCTGAACTGGGATTGGAGTTTGCCCCAATGATGTGGTTCTCTAATAAGTCAGGACTGAGGGTCTCAGTTGCTGATTTGCTGTGATTAAGATCTTCTCACTTGCTTCCCAGAGTCTATCTGAGCTGGGCCAAAAATGCTTTTGGTGAGACTGAACTTTCCAGTCTCTCTTAAGATGGCTAGTTGTTTCATTCCATCAGATTGTTCAAAGATTTTGTTTCATATGGTTTTCAAGGAAAAGTGGAGATTTCAAGCAGCCTCCGGGCTTTACTCTGCCAGCTTGGCTCCACCCCAGGAAACATTTATCATCTTTAAAGAACAATAGTTTTGCATCACAATCACATACTGCAACTTGTTAAGCAAACTACCAGTTAACAGACCTACCTACAACTTCCCGTTCCCTACCACTACAAAGAGAATTGATATGTGTTTTAGAACATACACATTCTTTTCCTTTTTTCCTAATCATCTTTGAAAATAAATCTAGTACTGATACTGTTGTGTCACAGGGCAGTTTAATAACTCCTTAAGCATAATTCAAAATTATTCTACAAAATGATTGGATCATAACATAACTATGAGCAAATAAATGTTTCCCATTTTTTTCATATTCCATTCAATATGTATTGCTTTTCCCTTCAATCATTTTATTCAATTTCATAGGTGGGAAATGGCATGTCAAGGTTGTTTTAATTTACATTTCTTCAAGTAAAAATAATATCAATTTTTACATAAACATTAATAATATACAAATTATGTTGAGTCTATAAAAAACTATGACAAATCCCTTGAATAAATATTTTAGTACCTAAATAAAAAAAGAAATTAACTGTCAATAAATTAACAAATATTATTTAACACTTTAATGAAATCTTGTCAAACAGTGATCTCATTCAAAGAAAATTAATTTTAACCAATTTTATTTTATGCTGGAGATTCTGAAAGGGTTCAATATATAAAGAATAATCAAGAAAATTAATATTAGTAAAAACAACATATCGTCCTGAATCATAAATTCCTAGAAAGTTGTAGAAACATTCTTTAAAAAAAGTAAAATTATGTATGATAGACATATATACATATATATACATACAATATTATATAATATACATACATATATAAAGATATGCATTTACACATAGTTCCATTATATGCATATATACACTCAAAGTAGGTATGGAGTGTTTTATTTTTGTTTTTTCTTGTCTTTAAAATATTTACTTAAAGCCAAAAGCACTACAACCTTTCTCAATGCATACTGGATTAAAGAAGAATGCCCATTCTTCCCACTCTTTTGTTTTTATAATTCTAGAAATATTACCATTAGCACTAAGACATTAGAAAAAAAGTTAAGATATACTTATTTGCTAATTAGATGGTAGGCTACTTAGAAAATTCTAAGGAATTAACAAAGAAACTAAGGAATCAAACAAATATAATAGCTATGGCAAAGTTGTGTGTACCAATAAATTCAAAGAAAAGAAAAAAGAAATTCAATAATTTGTAGATTAAAACAAACAAACAAAAAACTTGGAAGTAATAGAAAAAGAAATCCAATTTAAAATAAATGCAAAATGCATAAACTTTTGGTTGTATCCATAAAAGCATATTCAGTGTTTGTATATACTAATTCATAAATGCTCTTTCAAGAAATTTAAAAATTACATATAATAATATACTAATTATATATTAATTATATACTAATACATAATATATATAATATATTATATATAAAATCAGTGTTTTATCTGAGCCATCTTATTGTGATAAAATGGCTTTTGAAGTTATTTTGCAGATTTAATACTGTAATAATATAGCAAAAAGATCTTTTACTTTGGTAGATAAAGCAAAAACAAGATTCATTTAGAGAAGGAGATTTATAATATCAAAGGAAATTTTTGGGGAAAAGGAATGAAGGACAGGACCTTAAACAATATTATGATATAATAATAATCAAAATCATATGATATACATTAAACTTTAAAAAGTAAATTAATGTATCAAATTAGACAAGGGAGCATCTGAAATAAACATGCAGCTATTATTTCTTAAGTTCCTAAAGAAAAATTACCTGGGAAAGAATGTTATAAGTCTTTCTTAATTGATAGGACATCTTAGGAAAACTAAAAAAAGCAGGTAGCAGAAATTAATACATTCCACAATAAGTCCAAAATATGAAAAAATAATATTAAATAAAACAAAATACCTACCATGTTAAAAAAAAAATGCTAGGGGAGAGGCAGATTACATATTTTACAACTATAAATAAGACATATTTTAACCAAATAAGTAATAGAAACAGTTCCAAAAGATTTTCTTTTACACAGAATTGTAAAATTTAGCGTGAATTACATTAATGAATCTAGAATAAGTTTACTGAGAAAAATATTTTATTCAATTATCTCTGAGAATAATTTAATATATAACATAAACAAATAATACAACTATCACTATCATTGAAAGTTGTGAGCTCTTTGACAACAAAACATCTTTGGCTTTTTTTTGGGGGGAACCATTCCTACAACTTAACATGATCCTTGGCACATAGCAAATGCTTAAGAGATGCTTGACTATCAGAAACACATAGATAAATAAAAATATTCCCCAATAGATGAATGTGCAAAAAATATAAACAATTATCAAAGAATTGGAAACCATTAACCATATGAAGGAATACTCCAAAATGTTACTAACAAGAGAAAGAAAAATCAACTTCTTTTTTGTCCCCCCTTGTATCTATAAAATTGAACAATTTTATGAAACAATGGAAAATTCAGTCTTGTGGCTATGGGAAAGACATGAAAATTAATACATCATCACGCTTTGAGTTGGTAAATTGATATTATGGAAATCAAGAGAGGGAGAGAGAGGCTCTCAAGGAGGGAAGAAAGAGAAAGAAAGAGTGAGAGAGAATAATTTTCATAAATAACTGGAAGCAATGTAAATTTACATTTTTTTGGGAAAGGTTAAACACATTGTAGCACACATACTATGACTACTTTTAGGAAACTATGAACATAATGGGTATAAAGAAGTATGAAGAAATTTGCATTAATTTATGCAGATTGAAGCAAACAGTGCCAGGATAATATGCAAAATAACTTTAAAAACAAAAATAGAAAGATCAACAATCAAAAAATTATCAACTTTAAATGTCCTGATTTAAAAAAAAAAAAATCTTGGCACCAAAGAAGTATGATATTCTCCTCCCTATTCTCCTACAAATTCTTTTTAGTTCTTGAAATACACAGGTATGAGTCATAAAATATAGCATCAGTGTTCTGAGAATTTTTTTTCTAAATTTTTCTTTTTATGTATTTAAAATGCTATAAAGAAATGGGTCTTTAAAAGGGGAGGTATAGAGGAGAAATCTAAGAATTGTTTGAAAAAGAAATTAATAAAAACTTCTTTATAGAAGCTAGTAAATTTCAGAACTAAAATTTGATCTAAATATTCTGACTGCAGATTCCATGCTTTCCCCTTATACTACATCACTTTTCATAAGGAATGAGGTTTTAAGAGATCCCTTAATATTTCTTAGAAAGCCTCTTAAAAATAGGCAAGGATGACATATTTGGTGGTTTATGTTGACATACTAGAGATAGAGTGGCTGAACATCTCTTTCCTCTTTGAACATGAAATTTAGGGATTTGACCTATTACAAAATGATAATCAAAGAATGATGAGTCTTTAACGCTCCTAGGATAAAATTTCCTGTTCTTTTAGCATTTAAAGTTATGCAAGTTATGTCCATTCTGTCTTTCTTGGTTTATTTTACATTACTTTTTATGCACTGTGACGAAGTCAAACTGGCCATCTTGCCTAATTACAAGTAAATCTGAAACTTGGAGAAGAATATTTCCCATGCCTGGAATATACTTCTTCCTTATCTGTTTCTCTTAAAAGTTTAACTTTCTTCAAGATTCAAAACATCTTTAATCATTTCCATTTAATGAGTAGCATCTTTTCATAAGGGGAAGGTAGGTGGTGCAGAGAATAAATGGCTGGGCTTGTAATCAAGAAAACTCTTCTTTGTTCATTCAAACCCAGCTTCAAATAAAATCAGCTTTCAGACAAATTCTGCTTAATGGCTTGTTAAATTCAACCAAATTCAGAAAGATCCATAGCTTGTTAATAGTGATAAATTATATGACTATACACTTAAAATTATAATTAATATTTAATTGAATTAAACATTTAAAGTTTTTCAAAACTAAGAGAGTGCTTTCCTTTCAGTCATTTTATGTAATCATCCTATTATTATCCATAATTTATTGAAAATATTAGCCTACCATTACATATCATCTTACTGTCTATAAGGCAACTAATCACAACAACATTATTTGGTGAATAATAAAAGTAAAACTGTGTTTGATTTATTAATTTTTTTTATTTTGAAAATTAACATTAAATGGAAGCAAGTGTTAACAACGCAAAGCTTTTTGCTTTAAAATTCATTGCTACAAATTATACTGGACAATAAAATGAGAGGCTTTTTTGGTATCTTAGTGACCTTGCATAAATCACCTAATCTCTCTGTTAGTTTTAGTTTATGCATAAAAGGGCTATAAAATAATAAATAAGAGTATCTTTTCCCATTTTGTAACATGTTGGAATTACTATTCTTTTGCAACAAATATGAACTAGACATTTTATTGATTAACTAAATGCAATATAAAACCAATGGTGAAGAAAAAAAATTGATTTATAAGAGGAAAAGGAAATTTCAAGTTAAAATAAAAGTTTTTACAGAGCACAAATAACATAGAGACTGTTGAAGAGGAAATATTTTATGTATATGTCTTAGGTGACCCAGAAAAAGGAATGGAAGGATATATTTAGGGCATAGAGGTTCTTGTACTTAGGGAGATAGAATAAGATAGAAAGTAGTGGAGTTATAAAAGAAGGTTGATCTGGAATCCTAGACAGGTGAGAAGTTAAGAAAGACAGATAGGTATTCTATATATATACACTAGAAAACGTAAAAGAGTGGAAGAAGGAAGAGATAGCAAGGATAGGCATGATAAGATTTGCAGAGAGAGAAAATAGCAATCTTGTTATAAGCATTGTTATAGTGCTATCTGTTAGCTCAACGTTAATACCCACTTAAACAAAATAAGCCAGAATTAAAGTTTTAGCCTTCTTTTACCTTCAACTTTTATTTCTTTGTTTAAACAAGTCAAAAAGAACTAGAGAGTGAGAAAAGTAGAGGTCAAAGGAGACATGGCTTTTTTTTTTTTTTTTTTTTTTTTTTTTTTTTTTTTTTCATTTGAAAATAGAAAAACAATGAATTATAAGTCTAAAATGGTCTTTGAAGTGTCAGCTAGGTCTTCTACCACCTTTAGGAAAGAATACCATTAAACAATACAAGACAGATGAGTATTTTTTCATGTTCTTTTATATCTTTACAATTAGATATATATGCATGTTTTATAGAATATATGTATTAACTGTATGTAAATGCATATAAGTAGACTTGTGGAATATATCTGATAGTGTTTGTGTACAATCCTTAGTTTGATTTAAAAAAGGTTTTAATCTAAAAACATGATGTTTTTAAAATTAATTTTCAATGTTTCTTATGATCTGTTTCAACACTTATGGTTATTAAAATAGTTTAACTCCTAGAAGAGAAGTGTGTTTTCAATTTTGAAAAATAAGGTTATATACTTTGCCAGGAAATCCATTGTCAAAAAGCATCTTCATAATACTTAAATAATGTAATATACAGCCATATCAAAATAAAAATGCTTATGGTTTGCTTCCAGAAACAAAAATTACGATTGATTATCATAATGTTAGCTTATATTTATTATATGCTTTCTTTATATAAAAGACTGAATAAGACTCAGTCAGGGCATTATATAAATCTAATCTCTTTTACAGTATTTTTCATTTGTAAAATTTACAGTTTTGAGATAGAATAAGTTAAAATAATGTTTTGTTTTGTTTTGTTTTTTCTGAAAATCTCTGCCAGGACATTCAATTAAATAGGTTATCTTCTTGGTAACCCAGGATCAAAAAGGGAATGGTGTGAATTATTCAGGTCCCTTCACTTAGTTCATTCTGATACCTGTTTTTGTGAAACAATAGCAAAAAGGAGTTCTCTGTTTACTTACTGTCAATGCTACTGATCTTGCATGAACTTAAATGATTTCAAATACTTTGTTATGTTCCTTTCCATAATTAGATTAAGATCTGTTAGAAATATATGCTTACTTTGTATAAACTATGAAAAAAAATGATTCATTACAGTAGTCACTCAATAAATGTTGAATGAATGAATAACAATAGCACAAGAGATAGTCATATAATTACTGACATATAATCAATAGACTGCCAAAATAGAAGAACAATATTATGACTTTAACATTAAGTCAGTATTTAAAACTATTATAATTCATGTTATCTCTAAATGACTAATTTTCCTCATTTGACAGCTGTAATATGAAGACTGTAACCTTATGTTATGCATTACTAGCATAACTTTTGAATTATTTTTATGTACATTTTAATGTACATTAGTCCTAATCCAGTATCACTAAATCAGTTTTAATTTAGTTCATTGGAAGGTCTGTAGATTTGGCAAAAATTAAGAGTTAGTCCTAACTAGGACTAAGACAGCAGAATACAATTGTCTAGGTCAAAAAACTTAAAGGTTAAATAGTGAAATACACCTTTTATAAATGCATATATATTTTGATGGAATAAAATTTCATTTTCCAAAGCATTTAGACATTTGTGCTTTTTGTTTTGTTTAAGATGAAGCTATAAATGTTATCAAAAAATACTTAGAGTACTCAATGGACAAAGAAGGAAACAATAGCACACAGGGATACCATTTTCAAACTTTGCTTGGATCTTAACATACCTTATTCCTACTTGTCAGAAACTATAAGTACCTTAGTAGCTTGGTAAGACATTGAAATATATAATTTCTCCTTTCCCTAGTCAAATATCTTATGTGTAGATGAAGGCAGATAGAAAATCATCCAAGAATATAATTTAAAATTGTTCTTGGAATTCTCCACCAATTGTCTCTTTCATTGAAGTCTGAAATTATACTATTAGAGTGGCTCTTTCAAGCATTACTCCTTAAGTTCTGTTTTGAAAATGCAAATTATATTGGGAAACATAAGTAAAGCTGAGACTTTGGTTGGCTGTCCCCCAGGCAGAATCAGCATTTGAATCCTAAATAAGTATCTTAGGGTTTGCTTCTTATTACTTTGGAGGAACATCTTGGACTCTGCATTGGGAGATTTTAGAAAGTTGAGACAGAGAACACAGGAAGAAAGAATGGGAAGATGAGAAAATAAGAAAGCTTCAGAAATGAGTCATGTCAGGAAAACAACAGCAGTTAGGCAATCAAAACCTTTTGTAGTTGGATCCCAATTAGTACAAATCATGAATTCATATTACATATTTCCATTAGGCTAGAAACATTTTGCAAATTATTACTTCAGGTAGTAAGGTTTGAATACATAGGAGGTTTCAAGAAATTCATTATTTCCAATATTTTAGCTTTTGGGAGTTATAGAACTGAGAATAAGCCATTTCAAGCTAGAGTTATGGCAGCTTCTGTCCAGATAATAGAAGTTTACTTTGAATACAAATACCTAGAGATACATTGATTCCTATCTCCTTGTTGTTGCTTCATTCACAAAGAGGACCATGACATTAAAAAGGTAAGGGTTTAATTGAGGGTGGAGCTGTGCAAAGGCACTCCTCCAGAGTCATCATCTCATCCAATGGTGAGAAACAGAGATAGATCATAACAGGTAGAGATGGTTTATATCCAGCCTTATATCTAACTAGTGATTGGACATTGCTTCAGTCAAATTGAGGCAGTAAAATCTTGGGTTAAAAACGCCAAGGTCTTCCATCACATCCACAGATATCTTCACTTGTGATCTGTGTGTGTATATATATATATATATATATATATATATATGTGTGTGTGTGTGTGTGTGTGTGTGTGTGTGTGTGTGTGTGTGTGTGTGTAAATTCCATATTTATATCTATAACTATCTTGATCTCATTAAAACATTGTTTTTTTCTTCTTTTTTCTGATCCTCACCCAAATAATCTTTAATGTTTTCCTCTATTTTTTGATTCTTTCACATTAAATATTTCCTTAATATAAAGTCCCATTTAACTACCTCATTTATCCATTCTTTTCCTTTTAAATAAACTTTATCTTTCAAAAACTATAGTCTACTAATATATCTCATCCCACCATAGTTGTGTAATTTCATTGAGGTTAAATTTGACCTTATGGGGAAGGAGGATATTGGATTTTGAATACTTATTTCAATATTTTCAGATCATGGTTATTTTAATTGACTTTCTGAACCTCAGTTTCCTCATCTGTAAAATGAGGAAATTATTTAAATTGAATTCAATAGGGAACTGGTAGTAGCTACCTAAAGAAAGCTAGGTGTCACAATGGATAGAATGCTAGATTTGGAGTAAGAAAGACCTGTCTTCCTAAGTTCAAACATGGCCTCACATATTTAATGTTATATGATCCTGGGCAAGTCACTGAATTCTGCTTGCCTCAGTTTCCTCATATAGAAAATGAGCTGGAGAAGGAAATGGCAAAACACTGTATTATATTTGCCAAAAAAAAAAAAAAAAAACAAAAACAAATGGGGACTCAGACACAACTGAAAATCATCAAGTAACTGAACAAAAACTCAAATAATTGGACATAGAGAGAGGTACCTAATGGCACAGTGGAGAGAGGACTGTGCCTAGATCTGATTTCAAATATGGCTTTAGACTTAGCTAACTGTGTTACCTTGAACAAGTTACTTTACCTTTCTTATACTCATTGTTAAAAATGTAAAATGAAGATAATGATAATGCCTCCCTTGCTGGGATGTTGTGAGGATTAAATAAGATTTTTGGATAAAGCACATAAAGTTAGCACGGTGCCTAACACAGAGTAAGAATTATATAGATGTTTATTCCCTTTATTTTTTCCCCTATTCTCAATGTGTCAGTGATTGTTTTGAATAATGAAAATTTAAAAATAATATTAATAAACATATAAGATAAATCATAAAATAAGGTAGAAATATTTTAAAAAATTAAAATTAAAAGCAAAAGGGGAGGTGACAAATTATATGGATAACTAAATCAAAACTATGAACACAGTTATTCAAGAATAATTTCTTGGGTAGTATGCAAATACTAATAATCAGGAAATTAATAAAGTTCTTGTGCAAAAAGGAATAATGATGGAATGGACAGTTTTAGAGGAAACTGGAAAGATTTTTATGAATCAATGCAAAAAAAAAAAGTGTTCAGAACTAGAACTAGTTTTTTTTTTTTTTAACAACAGTAACAAAAATATTATAAAAAATTCAAAATTTAGAAATTAGATCTATTCGATTAAAAAAAAACAACAGAAGTCCAAAAAATGAAGATGAATTGGACTAAACATCATTTGCCATAGTGATGATAGCTTAAAATAAAGAGACACACATAATTTGAGCCATGAACAATATAAAAATTTGTTTTGCTAACCATAATTTTTTATGATAAGATTATTTTTCTAATTCTATGGTGTTTGTAAAAATGTGTAAGATCCTGGAGAATATTATAAATGCATATAAAAATAAATAATTCAAAAGGGTCACTTGAATTGAGCTTTAAAAGGTAGGTATTCAAAAAGGCAGAAGTAATTAGAGAACTAAAAGAGATAATCCAGGATTAATATTTGGAAAGACAAAGAATAAGGGAATGAGGACCAAGGACAGACAATAATATGATGTTGGATTGGCCTATATTTTGAATTTTGAAGTATGAAAAAGAAGTCAATGTACGGAGTGATGGCCTGAGAAAGTAGGAAGGCATAGTATGACAAGAGTTTAGGATGATGGTGAGGAACAGTTTTAGGAAAGGAGAATACCTAGAGAGATAAAAGGATAGGAAGTTATGGTCAGAGGAATTTCAGAGTTAGGGATGGTAGAAGTGGAACCCTTAAGAAATTATGAGATCAAGTACACAACATGGGTCTGTGTGTGTAACTGGGTAAAAACAAAATTACTTCTCAGGGTTGGCATGAGGATCAAATGAAATGCATTTTTGCAATTACAATACTTTTGAATCACAAAATTCAAAGAACCATTAGCTATTTATTACCTATACTTAATGCATTTATATATGCAAGTCTCATAGAAGATACTGCTTCACTATTGACTTTCTCTTTTGATATAGTCTGATATGAATCACTGTTCTCCACTAGTATTCTTATTCCAGTGTTGTCTCTGTTTCTATCTCTGCCATCTGGCTTAGTGACTACTTGTGGGGCATTTTGTCCTCCCCTTCCCCTTTTCAGTTTAAAACCCTCTTGATCAGATTTGCAGGACTTCCAGCAGTGGGAGTTGGGAAGTAATTAGATCAAGGGCACAGTGAGAGCAATTAGTTTTAGCAAAGATTAGGAAATACTTTATCCTCAGAGAGAGGAAGTAAAGAGAAGAAAATGAGTGATAATGCAGAAGAGTTTTGAGAGTTGAGGAAAGGGATTCAGGGAGTTGCTAGAGTTCCTAGTAAATGGCCTAGATCTCTGTGAAACAAGAAGGTAAATTATCTACCACAAATATGGTGGATGGAGACAAAACTGAAGGATTGTGGAGAAAGAAAAGGATTTGAAACAATCACAATAAAGTATCACACACACACAAAACCAAAATAGCAATCAAACTTTAGAATTTACTGTCAGCATCTCACTTGACATATTCTTATTCAATTATGCGTTTTAATAAGATTGATTTGTCACAGAACATTAGAAAACCTTGTTTCCTCCTATTTGAGCATATTTAATTTTACTCATCAGCTTTACTATTCTTTTGATTCTAAAGGCACTCCAGAATTAAAACAATTTTCTTAACAGCAAACCAATACACCAAGAGAGATGTCATTATATGGAAAAATATTACACATGTAAAATAAATTGGAACAATACTCGACTCTAATTAGGACACATTTCGTAATTTCACCTATAAATGTCACAGAAAAGTAAGTGGTTGAATATCTGAACAATCATACTATATTACTAAACCACTGAAGAAATAATGATAAAAACAACAATAATAAAAAAATATTTGTTTATAATGGCAATCTAATACCTAGTCGCTACCACCAAAAATTACAATGAAATTGTGTGAAAGAAATCTAGATTAAGCATTATTGTACATTATTTATGGAAATGGTTAGATACAGTGCAAATTATTACTTCAAAACCAGAAATTTAGCATCTACTGAATATCTAGTAAGACTTTATAGCAATGGAAATTATCTATAAGAAACAATATTTTTCATGGACTAAAAAACAACTATTTTCCCTATTACAAACAAACATACCTCTCTGTTATGAAGAACTCAACCAATAAACTATCCTGGAGTTTGTCCTTTTTCAAAGACTAATCAGTTGTCAATAATCAAACAGATATCAATTGATTAATACAATTTACAGAACAGAAATTCTAGCAGGAGGAATCAAAGCCATATGGCAACAGAATAAAATGTTCATAATCCCTTTAATCTTTTTTACTAATGAAATTGTATGAAGAATGCTTTCAGTGAACTTATACAAACAAAATTCTTAAAGCAAATAGGTGATTATTTAAAAACCCTCCTTGCTCTAATCTATACTACATAAAATACAAAGTAATGATATCAGGATATTGATTTTCTCTTCCAGCGTTGTTTCTGATCTTAATTATAAAAGATGAGAATAAATTAATCATAATAATAATTATTTCAACTTTCTCAAAAGCCAAGTGATCACCCACACTATGATAATGGAGAGAATAATGGCAAAATAGAGAAATACAGGCTAGGGTATTATCCAGTGACTATTTGGAAAACTTTAAAATTATTTAGTAGTTGTGAAAACCTGAAAGAAAATCTAAACTCCTTGAAAATTAATAATTTCTGGTCAGTGTAATGCATCTTCTAATTGGTGTCAAATAAATAAATAAATATAGGCTTTCAGACTAACTATACTTGGAACTTATATGATGATTAATTCACTTTAAAAAAGAATAGGGGAAGGAATGTCATTTATGTTCTAATATCATAATAATGTAAAAAGGTTAGCAAAAATACTGATAACTCACTATCTGAAAATTATTTAGTATATATGGTTTTGACAAGTACAATGGAAAAAATTATAAGTGCCCAAGAAATGCATTAAATATATGAATATATTCATAATTTGTCATTGCTCTATTACAACAAAAAGTGTAACAAAAGAAGAATTATCTTACAAGTTAGAAGCAAATATTTTAAACTTGTCTTTTGACGATAGGAGCTTCAAGTCATATAACATTGCCAACCAATGTTGGTCAATATTAAGAATAATTTCTTTAAAATGAGATAAGATGAAACAATAATTAAAACTGAAGTTATTATAATCTGAAGACGAAAGCAAAAATAAAAACAAAAAACACATACACAAAAAAATCCTTCGTTTCCTATGTGAAAGCAAAGCCATGGATGAAAACTCTAGTATATTTAATAAGTTTGTATTGATATTTTCTGATTCTGACATGACCATATTATATAATCTATTCCTCCTTTTAAAAATAGTATTTTTAAGGAGTAGGCAAGTCAGCACAACTAATTGATATATTGAAAAAAGTCTGAAAACCTGTGTAATACATAAAGCTGGTAGACTTCCCATTTCTGTGAAGAGATCATCTCATTTCTCTTCACTTGATACCCACCTGATCTTTATAGTTTTGTTATTTTTACTTTGATTTTTTGGTGTGTCACTGTTCTTTCCATTTATATTGTTGCTACTGAGCTTGTTTTCTTGGCCCAAGCTTATTTCATTCTTCAGTTTGTATAGATCTTTTGATGCTTCTTTGTGACATATATCAGAGCATCTACCTTATTTCTTTTTCTTAGCTATCATAAAAAGTTCTGTCATTAATATTTTGGAGAATATAGAAATTTTTTTCTTCTCAATTGCTTCCCTAGGATATAAACTCATTAATGGAATCTCATGTTCCAATAGTATGGACTTTTGCAAAAGTCCAAATTGCTTTCAAAAATTACTGTACCATTTCACAGCTCCGCTAAAAAAGAAAACCACATCAGTGTGTTTATCTTGGACACTAAACCTTTGTTAGATTTCCCTCCCATTTTATTACTTCTATTCTTATACTTGTTGAATTAAAGTAGTCTATAAAAGCTTTGCAGTTTCAAGTTACCCTTTCTATTAGGAACAGAGTATTATGCGCCAATAGTTTCTCTAATCTTTTTTTTTCAAGTTGGCCCTATACCCACTAACTCTCTTCCTCTCTTCTTCTAGTTTAATAGTGCTTTCCATTTAGGATTTTGTTTCTTAATTCCTTATTCTTTCCTGATTTTATCTAATTATATCATTCTACTTCTTTATTCTTTGTAATTAATCAAGTAAATTCCCCCTTTCTGTTATCTTTTTCAGCAAGTTTTGTTATTTAATTTATTTTTTTTATTATTTTATGCTTTTTTCCAAAAATAATTTTTGCTCTGTTCATTATTCATTTTCATTATCTTCTATGTTAACCCTTTCATTTCAGATTCATGACGATTATAACAACTTAGTACTTCTCTTTGCTTTGCACAAGTAAACTTTTCAAGCACCAAATCCTTCAGTCCCCTTCCAGCATAAGATCTTAACCTTCCTTCATCTATAAGAGTATTTATCAGTGGAAACAGCTTCTACCTCCAAATTAAGATTTCCATCTTTTTAAAATATCTTTCTTCCTCCTCCTTATATACTCTTCTGCAGGATCTTTTTTGGAGATCACAGAAGTCACCTTCCCCTTGTTGATAGCCCTTGATTTGACCCTGATATTTCATTCTTTCTCTCTTTTTCTTGTTTTCCTTTTCTATTTTTATGTACCCTGCCATGTTGGGTAGGACCCATGCCGTCCTATCCAAAAAAGTTCATTGACTTTTTTGCAGGCAAAATATTGCTAGATGTTGTTCATAATGGTTCTTCTTTATAATTTAGTGTAACATCTACCATATTTCCATTTTATCCCTGTTTCCTTGTATATATTTAGGCAAAATTCTCTTATTAATTTGCCTATTATTATTCTGTTCCTGTTACTGTCCTTGACTGCTACATTTATCTTTCCTCTTGTATTTATTAGGGTGCTTCAAAGGTAATTACAGTTAAAACTATTAAAAAGCAAAAGCTTGAATCCAAGAAAAAGTGATTATACCTCTACCAAATAACAAAATAAAAATAAATGAAGCAACACTAACAAACAAAACTCAAAGGCAGTAATTGTGTTTCCAGACACAAAAATAGGAAAAGAATAGAATTAATTTAAGAAATAGAAGAAAACTACATCTGTGAAAAAATTAGGGGCAACCAATTCATTTTTATGATTAACACATATATAATAAATTCTATAGATTTAAAAAATGTAAAGAAAATGTTTATGTAATGATATACCAATGTATCCCAATATATTGGTATACCAATGTATACCAAATAAAAATATATTAATGACTTAAATATTAAAAATAATAAAAATGATAAATCAAAAATAAAAACTAAAAAAACACAAAAAGTCAGGAAATTCAAAGAAACCAGGGCAGGGAGGGGGAGGGAATATAAGGAAAGCTTATATAGTAGTATTTGATCTTACACCATATTATAATGTAAGAGAATTCTTAAAGCACAAAATTTATAATCTTGATTTTATTAAATTAAAAATTTTCTATGATAGATTTAATCTATACAGTCAAAAATAGAAAAGACAGAAACTTTTTGGGGGGAATTTCATAGATTGTATCTTAGATGAATTGTGATTACTTGGAATATTGCTGTGGTATAGGAAATGATGAGCTGGTTGATTTAGAAAAATATGGAAAGACTTAAACTTATGAAAAAGGGTATTATCTTCAGAGAAACATGGCAAGTAACAATAAGCATAATATTGTCTTACACATATATGTATGAGTGTATATCTTTACATATATATATGTGTGTCTATATATGCAAATATAGACACATATATATGTATATCACTTATAGATATCTCTGCTAAGTGAGTGTATGGTGCATGCATGTAAATGTGTACATGTGTATATATATGCAATCTGTACATATATGCAATATGCAAATATACATAATTTTATGTGGATATGTCCACACTTAATTATAGCCATCTTTAGGGTGGAGTTAAGGGGAGAATAATCAAAGTAAGAAGTTTACAGGAGAGAACAAAGGAAAATCCATAGGGAATCGGAAAAAAAGCAAAAATATTTTACAGAGTATATTATATAGTTTTTCTTGATAATGAAATTTATTTCTTTATTTTAAATTTTCTCTTATATTCTTCTGTATATGCGGCAATGTTTTAATTTTTTAAATTAAGTTTAAAGAAAATTTCAAAACTTTAAAAAATGTAAAACTATCATACTAAGGGATCAACATTTACTCTTTTCAATACTAGATATATCTAAGCAAAAAAAAAAAAAAAGGCAGAAAGATGTTAAAGACATTAATAGACCTTTAGAAAATTTAAATATTTTGATGGACTGATTCTTACTGTCTCTGAGCCATTAATTTCTATATGTTCAATCCTAAGTTTTAAGTAATTATTTTCTTCAGTTAGTTTTTGTACCTTCTTTTACCTTTTGGTCAATTCTCCTTTTAAAGGAGTGTTTTCATCAGTGTTTATTATTTAATATTAAATATAAACCTTTCATCATTATTGAATTGATTTTTATTTTAAAGGAAGATGGCAGAGAGAAGCCAGGAGGTTCCCTGAGCTCTCTCAATTTTCCCTCAGAAACAAAATTAAATCAAGTCTAAAAGAATTCTGGAATGGAAGAATTTTTTAAAAAAGGAGGAAATGAAAAATATTTTGTATCCCTTTGAAGGATTCAGGAAAGGTTTATCTTGCTTGTGTAAAAGGGGAGCACAGCCCAGCATAGGCAATGACTAAATAAACCAGTGGGAGGTTTGTAGGTAAAATACAAATTAGCCATCAAAGAGCCAATGTCCAGACTGACCAAGCCAGTAACAGAGAAGTTTAAATGTGAAGTCTCCAGCCCCAGTTCAAAAAGCAAAGTACCAGTCCCAGAACACCTGCATAACTGGTGTGACTCAATTGAGTCATCTTAATAGTGCAGTGGGCAAACCACCATCTCCAAAATCCTTCTTGCATAAAACCAATGACTAGGCTCCCTTGATCCCCAGTGCAAGAAGCTTGGGATAGTGCCCCCTGTTTCCCAAAAGCAGAGCTCAATTAAAAAACAAACAAACAAACAAACAAACAAACAAAAAAAAACCTAAAAGAACAAAACAAAACAAAACAAAAAAAGGTATGATGGTAACAGAAAATCAAAACAGAAGCTAAGAAAATGAGAAACAATGTCAAAACATATACAAACAAAGCTGCAAAGGAAAAGAGGAATTGGTCTCAAGTTAAAAAGACCTATGGAAAGGCTCAAAAAGGATTTTAAAAAATAATTGAGATAAGAAGAAAAATGGGGAAAAGAAATGAGTTACACAAGATAGTTATGGGGAGGGAGAGAAGAGTCAAAAGCTTGGAAAAGGAAAGACACTGAAGAAAACACTCCTTTAAAAGGAGAATTGACCAAAGGTAAAAAAGGTAAAAAAAACTAACTGAAGAAAATAATTACTTAAAATTTAGGATTGATCATATAGAAGTTAATGGCTCAGAGACAGTAAGAATCAGTTCATCAAAATGAAAAGATAAATAAAATAGAAAAAAAATGTAAAATATAGCATTGAAAAAAAAAAAAGTTGATCTCAAAAATAGATCCAGGAGAGATAATTTAAGAATTATGGATTTCCTGAAAGCCATGTATAATATATATGAATAAAATATATACATATATATGTATAATATATATGAATAAAGAGCCTCAACAGTTTCTTTCAAGAAATTATCAAGGAAAATTGCCTTTATATCCCAGAACCAGATGATAAAATAGTCTTTGAGAAAATCCACTAATCATCTCCTGAAAGAGATCCTCAAAATAAAAACTCCAAAGATCATATCACCAAATTTCAAAACTCTCAAGTCAAGAAGAAAATTATTTAAGGGGGGCAGCTAGGTGGCGCAGTGGATAGAGCACTAGCCCTGAATTCAGGAGGACTAGAGTTCAAATCTGCTCTCAGACACTTAACACTTCCTAGCTGTGTGACCCTGGGCAAGTCACTTAACCCCAGCCTCAGAAGAAAAAAAAAAAAAAAAAAAAAAAAAAGAAAAAAGAAAGAAAGAAAAGAAAATTACGTAAGGAGTAAATTATGAAAGAAACAATTCAAATATCAAGGAGAAACAGTTACAATTACCAAGAATTTAGCACCTACTACATTAAAGAATTAGATGGATTGGAAGAAAATATTCTGGAGCATAAATTACAACCAGTAAAATTAAGCATAATCTTTCAGGCAAAAACATGAATATTCAATGAAATAGGAGAATTTTAAAATTTCCTGATGAAAAGACCAGAGTTAAACAGGAAATCTGATTTTCAAATACAAAATTCAAGAGAAATATAAGCTGCTAGGCCGATGGGCTTTGCCATGGCCTGAAAAGGAAAGTCTGGGGAATGGTTGAGTTATTGCTAATAGTGATGCTGTTGCAAGCTGTTCCTGTGTAGAACAAGGCAGCTGTGGAGCCCATTAAATAGCAGCCCCAGACCCCTGAGGACAAGTGCCACTTCTACAAAGGAAGCTCAGTATACACAGGAGAATGGTCCCACATGGGCCCATAAGGAGTCTTAAACATTTCCTGCTCCTCAGCAATGTCAAGATTTCTAAGTCAACACTTTATTGAGAAGGAACAGCTGTAATAAATGGTGAATATAAGGATCTCAAATTAATTGACTATCAAATAAAATATTTGTTTTTTTTTTTTTCTGTCCACTTGACTTCACTTTTATATGTCTTACTAAAATTATTCCTTTTGGTGACATAATTGAAAAAAATCCAAGCCATAACACTGAAGTGGTTGCATCTTCTTTTTTTTAGTGTTTACTCATTTAGCATAGACTGGTACCCTTTAGAAATAAGAAGGCATTTAACCAACGAAAAATCCAATTTTATTTTCAGATTTAATTACATCAAATTAATTATGTCAAATACAAAAGGTTGTGGAGTTTATCTGGAGGACACAGGTCATACTCTTAGAGGCCTTTCATTACTGATGATAAAGAAAGCCCCAACAAATTTCAGTTAATGATCTTCTTCTTGAAAGATCAGTGAAAGAAACCCTCTGTTTAGTACAAGCACTCCAGTACAATGAAAAACATAGAAAATATTCCCTGCTAGTTGGAAAACTGGTAGTGAAATGATAATACCTAAATAAGCTGTGAAGCTCTAATGGCAAAAAAGAAGAGCTATTATTCCAGATCCAGCTGGAAAATTGAAGTATTTTGATAAAATTGGAATGTTTGTTTAGGTCTTGTCTAGTTCAAATATTACAAATAAAATTTCTGTGGTTTTGGAAAAAAAAAAAAAAAACCTAAAAAGGTAAACAGGAAATAAATCATGGTATTCAGCAAGCTCAAACTATTTATATTCCTACATGGGGTCTCTTTCAGGAGGTGATACATGAATTCTCTCTCTTTTTTTTTTTTTTTTTTTTTTTTCCCTAAGGCAATTGGGGTTAAGTGACTTGCTCAGACTCACACAGGTAAGAAGTGTTAAGTGTCTGAGGCTAGATTTGAACTCAGGTCCTCCTAACTTCAGGGGTGGCACTCTATCTACTGTGCCATCTAGCTGCCCCTGATATGTGAATTCTTTCAATGGCTATTTTACTTCTGGTTCTAGGATATCAGAGCAGTTTTCCCTGATAATTTCCTGAAAGATGATGTCTGAGTCCTTTTTATGAATCATGGTTTTCAGGAATTTGAATAAACTCCTAAATGTATTTTAAAGGTCAGTCATTTTTCCCAATGAAGTATTTTACATTTTCTTCTATTCTTTTCACTTTTTTGGGTTTGTTTGACTGATTCTTGATTTCTCATTGAATCACTTATTTCTATTTGTTCAATTCTAATTTTTAATGAATTATTTTCTTCAGTTACATTTTTAGTTCCTTTTTTATTTGGCCAATTGATTTTTTTTAGTGATTGTCTTTGTTTAATGAAATTTTTTCCATTTTATAAATTCTGTTTTCCAAAGAGTTTTTTTTTAAATTTTGTCAAACCTATTTTATAAGGAATTTTATTTTTTTCTCTTTTCACTAAATCTATTTTGTAAAGTTTTCTGCAGATAAATTCTGTTAAGTTTTCCAAATTCTCCTGCAATGTTCTCATTTCCTTTCCCCATTTTTGAACTCTCTTTTAAGATCCTTTTTTAAATTCTTTCAAGAGAGTCTTGTGGGATTGGAACCAATTTATATCACACTTTGGGCTTCATCTGCTTTTAGTATCCACAAGGTTTGAGTTCTCTTCTCTTTGTCCATAAAATTATCTATGATCAGAGTTATTTTTGCTTTTTAGCTCATTGTTTTTAAAGGCTGAAGTCTTTTAGGGCAAGAGAGAGATTTTCTAACCTACCTCTACAAGGGATAGTGGCTATGTTGTTGATGAACTTCTACGATGGGTGGGTGTGGCCACGTCTGTGGTATTCTGGGGTTCACTGACTCACTATTTGCCTTTTTTATTTGTGTTGAATATATCACACCTAATGTGCTTATCTGCTGGCTTGCAACCAAGACAGAGTAGCCAACACTTTTGAAGATTTCTCCCAGTAGATTCTCCAAAGTCCAGACCCCATTAAACCTTACATCCCTGCACTGTGCCACTCTCCATGTCTGACTGAAAGAGACCTTTTCTGAAGTTCTTCCAAAATATCTTCTGCTGGAAAAATTGTTACACTCCAAATATTTGTGGATTCTGTCACACCAAAACCAGGTCAGAGGCTTCATTTGACCTTGATGTGAGTGACATCAGAGAGATCTCAGATAAAGACACATCTTCTCTCTACTATCTTGGTTCTTCCCCTGTAATTTTCTTTATTTTAATAAATAGTATTTGGGGTTCTTTTTTTTCCAATTATATGTAAGATACTTTTAACATTCTTTTAAAAAAAAAATTCTTGCTCCCTTTTTTCCTCTCCTTATTGAAAACAATAAGCAATTTAATAGAGATTAAACATGCACAAAAGGAAAACACAAAGAAAGCTTATTTTCACATTAGTTTATTCATGTTGTGAGAAGAAAAAGACCAAAAAGAAGGGAAAAACATAAAAAAAAAAAAAAAAAAAAAACAACCAACCAAACAAACAAACAAAAAACCCAGTAAGCTTCAAACAGTCTTCATTATTTCATTCTTTAAATGTGGAAAACATTTTCCATAATGAGTCCTTTGGAATTGTCTTAGATCACTGAATTGCTGAAAAGATCTAAGTCATTCATAATTGAGCATCAAACAGTATTTCTGTTACTATATTGTTCTCATTGTATTACTTTCACTTTGCATAAGTTCATGTAAGTTTTACAGGTTTTTAAGGTATCTTTTTCATCTCTTGTGACAAAATGCATATCTATCTGGAGAAAGAAATATTTTTTGAGTAGTTAATAGTTAAATTTAGCTTGAAATTAATTTGTCTCCAAATGCACATAAATAAATTTCCACTTTTAAAACAATGTGGAAATCTCTTTCCCTCATTTTCATTATGCCTCATCATTCCATCCAACCACCTGCTTAACTGGCTTCTTTTAAGTAAGGAGAGAAGAAAAAAAAAATAATAATATATGAAAATAAATCCGGCTCATTGTTGGCACAATATTGTATGTTGAGGAGGAGGGGAAAGGGGCTCAATATGCCTCACAAGCCTTATTTTGCAGTAAAAGAAACTTAGTTCAAGAACTTCCTCTATTACTAAATACCAATGTGTCCCTGGCCAAGTCATTTTACTATTTGAACTTCAATGTTTTCATCTGTCCTAATAAGTGGGGTTGATTAACTATGTGGCATGGGACATAAAGTGCCCAAGCCTGGAGTGAGGATGACTCATTTTTCTGAATTCAAATCTGACTTCATATACTTACTAGCTGTATGACCCTTGGCACATTACTTTACCCTGTTTCCCTCAATCTCCCCATCTATAAAAGGACCTGAGGATCTGAGGAATCAAATGGCAAAGGACTCTAATATCTGTGTTATGAAAACCCTAAATGGGGTTACAAAGAGTCAGACAGACTGAAAATGATTGAAGAAGACTAGAAGACTTCTAAACTCCAGTGAGTTTTCTATATGATAAAGTATTCTCAATTTTAATTAGAGTTCTATGTATAAAAAAGAAAAAAAAAAACATTTGAATTGAATCTTATACTGATGGGTAGTTCTTTTCTATCAGGACATTAATCTAGTAAGGAGATTATTCATAATGCTCATAGAAAATCTACAATTTGGATTCAAACAATTTGCTGTTAATTATCTGACTGATTTCAGTCATAATCTATTATGATTTGTAAATATTTGTGTTTTAATAGGTACAAATTATGAATCATATTTTAAGTGGGTGAATCAGATTTGTTTTTACACCAGCTGCTCAGAATACCAGAGGAGGAGCTCTGTAGGAGCAAATCAGATTTTACTAAGATTTAATAAGAAGGAACCTTTTTGTTTAAAAAAGTGTCAAGATTAATTTAAAATTTTCTTTTCAATGCAATAGTCTTCAGTGTGTATGCAGTTCAGGAATCATTGCCAAGTACTTTGGATTAAGTCCAGAACCTACTGAGAACAAATCTGTCTCTTCCTAAGCAAATGTTCTAGTGCATTCAAATATGAAGAAGAATTCAAACATTCTTCTCAATAGCATTAAACAGCTGAGAATTCTTTGCAGGTTGATTTTGTTGAGGTTGTTTGGAATAAGTCATCATAGATTTCTTTTTTAATTTTTGGTCTATTATAATTTTTCAAGCACATCCTTCCTATTTACCCATGATTACTTGTTATATACTCTATTATAACACAGAAATTCATTGTTTGAAACATCTGGAGACACTACTCCCTCACAAACTACTTCTAGCTGAAACTGACATTTTATTCAGGCATTCTTGACTAGGATATTTCATAATAATATTCAAATATGGACCAAGATTCAATTTAAAAAAAGAGATTTCAAACAATTTCTATACACAACATGAATATATTATAATTCTAATAAACTTCAATAGTATTGGTCTTAGAAGATTTTACATGATAATGGAGTAAAAAAAGGATAAAAAGATGACTTTAAAATCATTTACATTTAGCTTTACACTGTAGTATAATGGCAAAATTACTCTCACATGGATGTGAACACATTTCTTTTATAAAATATACTCTTGAATTTTGATTTTTTTTAATGACAAAATTAAAGGATGGATTTGAAGTATTCTCAGAGGTCATGCATATCTTAGCTAATATCTCATTTGGAATCCCTCTATAATATGTCCACTAAATTGTCATCCCATCTTTACTCAAAAGCCATCTCTGATTAAAAATTCACATTCTAGTCAGGAAGATTTTGTCTTTTAAAATATTTTAATAAAATTTGCAATATGCCTGTCAACATCCTTCATCATTTTCTCTTATTCTGATACCTGGAGACAAGCAAAACATTTTTAATATATGTTCCATCCATGAAAAATAAATATACTTAAAGATAAAATTATATCCCCCCTTAGTCTTCCCTTTTACAAGCTCAACATGTTCAGTTCCATCAAATAGTCTCCTTTTAGTATCGTTCCTATCACATCAATGATCTGAATGTTTTATATGTTGTCTATCAATATTTTAGCCAAAAGCTTAGACTCAGAACTGAATACAATCCTTCTGTACTCTTCCGTGCCAAGTCCACTTATAGAGAAAAACATTTTTTTTTTTATTCAGGACATTGAGCTTCTATTAATGTAGACTATTATTAAATTTGCCTTTTTGATTTGTGTCAGAATGTTGATATATCTTGAGGTTATGAAGCAAAAACTTCCCAGATCTTACATTTATAATTTTTTCTCTTACCTAGTCATATCATTCTGTGCTGTACTTGTCAATTAATATTTTTTAAAAATCAAATAGAATAGCTTTGTATTTATTACAATCTGCAACTTTCCTAAGCTATCCTTTCAGTCTGTCAGAGAACTGTTTAGGTTGCATCTTTGGTCACCAAATATGTTAGATTTCACTTCTACCTCTGTGTTATCTACACGTGTATAAGTTATATCTACCTATACTCAAGGTCAAGGTCAGATTTCTGTAGCATTCTTCTAAAGACCTCTATCCAGGTCCATAACATTCATCAATTATTCTTTAGATCTGGTGTTCAATTTATGTTACATCAAATTAAAGATGTTGACATTAGGTCTTAATTTTTCTATACTGTTCACTAGAATAGCATAAGAGCTTGTGTAAATGTCTTGCTAAATACCAGGCATTATTTCTTAAGACTTCCTCAGTATGAAGACAAACATTGCTAGAACTATCTTTTCTTTATTAAACCATGATAAATCTCAATGATTTCCCATTCCCATTCCATGGACTATAACATTTGAAGATATATAAATATATAAACATGTTTACTATATTCTCCCTTTTACAAGTTCAACATGTCAAGTTCTGTGGACTTTAGGGAATCATTATAGTTGAATAAGTGGTAAATGTCCTGAAACCCCCAAATTCACCACCACCAACTATAAAATATTTCATTAAATTAATTCTGGAAAGTGAAACCAATGAAAGATTGGTGAAACAATTTTCCAAACCAAGACATCTAAAAAGAGGTCTCACTTGGTTTAAAATAAATAAATAAATATATAAATAAATAAATCGCAGTTCATTGTAGACTATGTAGAGAAGTCACCAGGAGGTATTGAGCCTCAGTCAAGGTCAGTGACCAAGATGAGCCACCTCCATCCCCCTCATCATTCCTTAGCCTCTGGAGCAAAACCAATTTAATCATACCCTAGCGCAGCATCAGACCAACATGATACCAGTGCAAAATCACCTCCATAAGTAACCCAGCAAAGTACCAGATAAACAATCAGCTTCCCTACAACTCCAGTGCAACAGCTGCTTCCCTACAATCCAAATGCATCAGTAAGCTTGCTGTCAAGGCCTAGGGTCCCTGGAAGAAGAGCTTTGATACAATATGCCCTCCAGATCAGAATCAGAGCTCCATTTTTAAAATAACAAAATAGAATGAAAAAAAAAATAATACCTCCTTTCCCCCCAAAAAAAAAAATAAATGAAAGCAAATACAAAAAGAACTTTACCAAAGAAAATTATTATAATGGCAGAGAAGATGAAAATTTTAAAATTTCTCCTATTTTTTGATTTTGTTGATTTTGTTTGATTGATTCTTGATGTTTCATGCAGTTATTGACTTCTACTTGCTGCTTCTAATTTTTAAGCAGTTATTTTCTTCAATAAGTATTTATGTGCCTTTTCTCCCCATTTTTGAGCTTTCTTTATAAAGCTATTCACTCTATTTTTTCATAATTCTCTTTTCTCATTCTAATTTGTTTCCATATTTTATTCTACCTCTCTTATTTTGATTTTGAAGTCTTTTGTGAGCTCTTCCAGTTCTTTTTGGATTGTGGCCAAATCTTGTTTGTCTTTGAGGTTTTTAATACAGATATTTGGATGTTTTGTCATCTTTTAAATCTGCATTTTCATCTGAATTGGTTTTAATTGGTGGTCAGAAATGAAGCACTGAGCTATACCAATCAGACTCTCAAGAAACTATTTCAATGACCTAGAAAAAATAACAACAAAATTCATATGGAAGAATAAAAGGTCGAGAATTGCAAAGGAACTAATGAAAAAAAAACTCAGAGGAAGGTGGTCTAAGTGTACCTGATCTAAAGCTATATTATATAGCAGCAGTCACCAAAACCATTTGGTATTGGCTAAGAAATAGACCGGTAGATCAGTGGAACAGATTCGATACAAAGGACAAAAAAGGGTACATCTATAGCAATCTAATCTTTGACAAACCCAAAGATACCAACATTAGGGATAAAAATTCATTATTTGGAAAAAACTGTTGGGAAAACTGGAAATTAATATGGCAGAAATTAGATATGGATCCACACTTAACACCATATACCAAGATAAGATCAAAATGGGTCCATGATTTAGGCATAAAGAGTGAGATAATAAATAGATTAGAGGAACAGAGGTTAGTCTACCTCTCAGACTTGTGGAGGAGGAAGGAGTTTATGACCAGAGGAGAACTAGAGATCATTATTGATCACAAAATAGAAGATTTTGATTACATCAAACTAAAAAGTTTCTGTACAAATAATACTAATGCAAACAAGATTAGAAGGGAAGTAACAAATTGGGAAAATATTTTTAAAAACTAAGGTTCTGACAAAGGTCTCGTTTCCAAAATATATAGAGAACTGACCCTAATTTATAAGAAACCGAACCATTCTCCAATTGATAAATGGTCAAAGGATATGAACAGACAATTCTCAGATGAAGAAATTGAAACCATATCCACTCATATGAAAGAGTGTTCCAAATCACTACAGATCAGAGAAATGCAAATTAAGACAACTCTGAGATACCACTACACACCTGTTAGATTGGCTAAGATGACAGGAACAAATAATGATGAATGTTGGAGGGGATGTGGGGAAACTGGGACACTAATACATTGCTGGTGGAGTTGTGAAAGAATCCAGCCATTCTGGAGAGCAATTTGCAACTATGCCCAAAAAGTTATCAAACTGTGCATACCCTTTGACCCAGCAGTACTACTACTGGGCTTATATCCCAAAGAAATACTAAAGAACAGAAAGAGACCTGTATGTGCCAAAATGTTTGTGGCAGCTCTTTTTGTTGTAGCTAGAAACTGGAAGATGAATGGATGTCCATCAATTGAAGAATGGTTGGGTAAATTGTGGTATATGAAGGTTATGGAATATTATTGCTCTGTAAGAAATGACCAGCAGGAGGAATACATAGAGACTTGGAGAGACTTACATGAACTGATGCTGAGTGAAATGAGCAGAACCAGAAGATCACTATACACTTCAACAACAATACTTTATGAGGATATATTCTGATGGAAGTGGAAATCTTCAACATAAAGAAGATCCAACTCACTTCCAGTTGATCAATGATGGACAGAGGTAGCTATACCCAGAGAAGAAACACTGGGAAGTGAATGTAAATTGTTAGCACTAATATCTGTCTGCCCAGGTTACATGTACCTTCGGAATCTAATGCTTATTGTGCAACAAGAAAATGGTATTTACACACATGTATTGTATCTAGGTTATATTGTAACACATGTAAAATGTATGGGATTGCTTGTCATTGGGGGGAGGGAGTAGAGGGAGGGGGGGTAATTTGGAAAATTTAATACAAGGGATAATATTATAAAAAAATATAATATAAAAAAAAAAAAAGAAATGAAGCACTGATAAGGAAATGATGAAAGGAGAGAGAAAAAGATAAACAGGAAATAACTGTAAATGTGAATGGGATAAACTCACCAATAAAATGGAAAGAGATAGAAGAATGGATTAAAAACCAGAATCCTATTATATATTATTTACAACAAACACATTTGAAGCATAGAGACACACAAAGAGCAAAGGTAAAAGGCTACAGCAGAATCTATCATGCTTCAGCTAAATAAAAAACAAACAAACAGGATCTCAGAAAAAAAGTAATATCAAAAATAAACCTACCTAAGAGATATAGGAAAGGAAGCTACATTTTGTTAAAAGGTTCCATAGACAATGAAGTAATAACAATACTAAAAATAAGCTCTGTGCTCTAAGGGTAAAGCCAAGATAGCAGAGTAAAGCCAGGAAGCTTCATTTTCCTCACAATCCAAGTGAAATCCAACCTCTAAACAGAGTTTGACAGAATTAAACCACTCTCCAGCTCAAGAGATAATGGAAGGATTTCACTGAGGTGCAAGGGATATATAGTCCACCTCAGAAAGAGTCTGGGAAAGCCAGTGAGAGAGTTTTAATCATAGCTCAGCATATATAGATCAGCAATTGATACTTTCAGTCCTGGCTCAAGAAAGGAGCAGATCAGTGGGACAGTCCCTAGTATTCAGATTTGAAGGCAGATTCTGAGAAACCAGGCTTTTTCTTGGAAAGAGCAGGTCCTCAAAGTCAAGGCTCAGAGATTCACAGGAAGCTTAAAATAACTCCCCCTCGACCATAAAAGTCACCAAAAAAAGGAAATACAAAAAGAAAAGGGGATAAAATAGGAAGAAAAAGAAAAGAACTATAACCATAAAAAGCTAATATGGTGACAAGGAAAATCACAACACCAACTCAAATGAGGAAAAAATGTCCATAGAGGAAATCTCAAAGAGAGATATGAATTGGTCTTAGACTCAAAGATGCTTTTTGAAAGTGCTCATAAAAGATTTTAAAAGGCAAATAAGAGAGGAGAAGAAAAATATAATTGGCCAAATGCAAAATAATAATAATAATAATAAAAACACAATAGCCCAAATATTAAAAAAAAAATCCACTGAAGAAAACCACCTTAAGAAATAGAACTGATCAAATGAAAAAAGAGTTACAAAAGCTAATTCAAGAAAATCACACATTAAAAACTAGAATGAGGCAAATGGAAGCTAATGACTCTATAAGACATCAAAAAATCAGTCAAACTAAAAATAATGAAAAAATGGAAGAAAATATAAAATACTTTACTGGAAAAAAAAAAAAAACTGACAAGGAAAATAGATGCATGAGATTCAATTAAAAAAAAAAAAAATTGGTCTACATAGAGGCCATGACCAAAAAAACAGCCTCAATAGCTTTTTTAATACATCAACAAGGAAAATTGCCATGAAATATTAGAATCAGAGGGGGAAATAGTCATTGAAAGAATCCATCAATCACCTCTAGAAAGAGATCCCACAAAGAAAACCTCAAGGAACATTGTTGCAAAACTTGAGATTTCAAGGAAAAAATACTGCTGCCAAACAAAAGCAATTCAAGTATCAGATCTGGCAGAATCTAGAATAAAGGATCAGAGAGTCTAGAATACCTTATTCCAGGAGCCAAAGAACCTAGGGATACAATTAATAGCCAGCAAGAGAAAGCGTCATCTTTTAGGAAGGTTATGACTTTAATTAATCATGGTTCAACTGAGCAAATATAATACAAATGACAATTTGAGATAATTTGGTCTACTTTTTTCCAGTCCATATCAACCAAACTGCTGGAAAATTATTTTATAGAGGTAGAAAAAATAAGAACAACATTCAACTGGAAGAACAAAAGGGCAAGAATATCAAGGGAATTAATTTTTAAAAATCCAAAGCATGCTGGCCTAGCAATACCAGATTTAAAACCATATTATAAAGTAACAGTTATCAAAACCATTTGGTATAGCATAAGAAATATAGTAGTGGATTAGTGTAACAAGTTAGGTACACATGACACAAGAATCATTGGCTATAGCAATCTAGTATTTAATAATCCCCCAAATTCTACCTTCTGGGATAAGAACTCACTATTTCAAAAACATTGCTGGAAAAACTGAAAAATAATGTCAGAAACTTTACTTAGGCCTATATCTCACACCTTATATAGAAAAATGAGGTCAAAACAGATATTTGATTTGGGTGTAAAAGGTGACATTGTAAGCAAATTTGGACATCAATGGATAGTTTACTGCAGGAGCACCCTGTATATCTTAGAATCAGCCAGAGTCAGGATAAGCAAAAGTCTTTATTTTTGGTCTTTTGAGGTAGCTCTCAATGGATTAGATATAGGAACCTCCACACCTCCTTTCTCTCTCTCCACTGCCAAAGAATGATCCCCTTGTCCTACTCCACCCTCTGAGCTCTCTCACCCTTCTCTGTCCACACCCACAGATCAAGCCAGCACAGAATAATTGAGCAGAGTCATCCTCCATGCATATGTTAATAGAGTATTGTCCAATTGGTAATTAGCCTCAAGTGCTCTGTTATCTCCATTAAGTGCATCTGCTCAGTTCTAGCCCTTTACAGTTTACCAATCAGGTCTTTTAAGAAAGGAGGAATTTTTGACCAAAAAAACAAACAAAAACTAGGCAACATTACAAAATGCCAAGTGAATAATTTTAATTACATTAAATTTAAAAGATTTTGCACAAACAACACCAACACAAACAAAATTAAAAAGGAAGTACAAAACTGGGGAAAATAGTTACAGCCAGTGTTTCTGATAAAAGTTCTCATTTCTAACATATATAAAGAACTGTATCAAATTTGTAAGAATATGTCATTCCCCAAATTGATAAATTCCCCAATTTTCAGATGGAAAAGTCAACAGGTTATAAAACTTTGCATATTGTTTGATGTAGCAGTACCACTACTGTGTCTGTATCCAATAAAAAACAAACAAACAAACAAACAAAAACACAAGGAAGGAAAAAGGACCATATGTGCAAAAATGTTTGTAGCCACCCTTTTTGTGATAACAAAGAATTGAATAATGAGGAGAAGCTGATTTTATGATTTTAGAAAGGCCTGGATAGATTTACATGAACTAATGCTGAGTGAAATAAGCAACATCAAGAATACATTGTACATGATAATAACAAGAATATGCAATGATCAACTATGAAACACATGGTTCTTCTCAGTAGTTCAGGGATTCAAAGTAATCCCAATAAACTTTGGGTAGAAAACACCATCCATCTATGTTCAGAAAAAAACTTATGGAGATTTAATGTAGATCAACACTTGCTATGTTCATTTTTTTCCCATTTTTTTCTTAGATTTTTTTAGTTTGTTTTTATTTTTCTCTTTCTACATGATTCATAAAGAAATATGTATTTAAAAAGTTAATATACATGTATAACCAGAAAAAAATAAAACATTTTTTTCTTTTTGCTGAGGCAATTAGGGTTAAGTGACTTGCTCAGGATCACAAAGCCAACACTTAATTTTTTCAAGAAAAAAGAAAGAAATTAAAAAGAAGATAATGGTTAGTCCTTAGGTTTACTTAGTTGAGTTAAAATCTGAAGGCAAAACTGAATTTTTCTCAAAGTTGCAAGTCTGTGCATAGTTTTATAAGCCAACAGCAGAGATTTCAATTCTTCCTCTAGTCCTCCTTCCCATTCCCAACTACAGGAGCTTAGACTCAATTTGAACCAAGGTCAAAATGTTTCTAATCCCTCAAATGCTACTATCACATCTATTTCTTAGGACAATTCCAAATCCCCTACACTTGATTATTCATGTTAACAAATCACCTGTATAGAAAAGGTCAAGAGTACTGTTACCAGGAAAATATACTGTCCTAGTTTAATTAGGAAAGCATGGTAAGGAATATGAAAGAGATGTAGCCACAGAGTTCTGGGAATATTTCTATGAACGGACATATAATGAAGTAAATAGAATCAGGAAAACAATCTGTACAATAACTATAACATTATCAAGAAAAACAATTTTATAAGACAATTATTCTGATAAATACAATGACCAATCAGGATATCATTAGTATACTATGCTATCTACTCACTAAGAGAAAGGGAGTTTGAGATGTCTATCAAGATGTAGATTTTTGGACAGTACCAATTTTACTTGACTACATTTATTTATAAAAATGCATTTTCTTTTTTTCTTAAGCCAGATACAGTTTGAGGAGGATAAAACTAGTAATTATTATGCCCATCTCTCTTCCAAAAGTGAAAAAAAAAAGAGAAAAAAAAAACATTATATTATATTTAATGAACAAAAGGAAACATAAAGTGGTAGATAAGGAGACAGATAAGCAAAATAGCTCTGAAATTGATAGGCTGAACATATATTTTTTAAATGCAAGGCTGCCTTATTAGAGATAATCAGTTTAATATATGAGTCCTTTTTCCTATTCTATGTATGAAGAAAACTTGTTTGCAAAGTTCAAAATAAAAATATAAAAAAAACTTTAATTAAAAATACTTTATAGCTTGGTTCTTTTCAACAATATTGTAATTCAAGGTAATTACAATACACTTGCGATGGAATGTGCCATCCACATCCAAAAAGAGAACTATAGAGACTGAAAAGGGATCAAAGCATAGAATTTTCATCTTTTTTGCTATTGTTGTTTGATTTATTTTTTGTTTCTCATGTTTTTTCCCCCTTTTGATCTCTTGTTTTTTTCTTTCTTTTTGCATAGCATGATAAATAGGGAAATATATGTAGATGAAATGCACACATTTAATTTATATAAAATTGCTTGCTGTCTTGGGGGGATTGAAAGGGAGAAAAATTGGAACATGACTTTTTGCAAAAGTAAATGTTTAAAACTATCTTTGGATATATTTGAAACAAATAAAATACTATTAACTTAATTCTGTGTGTGTGTGTGTGTGTGTGTGTGTGTGTGTGTGTGTGTGTTTGTGGGTGTGATGGAAAACTGGTTCCCATTGGTTCTAACTAATTATTCAAAAATCCCCACTCTTCAGCAGCTCATATCCCAATTGGAATTACAGTATGTAAATAACTAATTAAGCAAGAGTACCTAGAATTTAACCTTAGAAATAAAGTATTAGTTGGAGTAAAACCAGGAAGGAATTTCTACTTGTTCTTCCATGTGGCTAAATTTACTCAACTGCCAATTAATTTGTGCAGTTACTAAGTGATTTATTGTGATCCAAACAAATAAAAAAAAAATTCTTCTTCTGAGAGAAGACATGAGGTTCAATTGCCCATCCTTGCTTCTTGCTCTCTAACATTTCTATTCTTCCTTTGCCAAGAATTGACAAAAGAAATTATTAAGAATCAGTTATATATGAAAAACAATTGTACAAAAACAACAGTAGTTTGTATTTTAAGCTCAACTCTAACCTCAGACACCTACTGGTTGTGTCACTCTGGGCAAGCCAGTTACCTATGTTTAATTCAGTTTTCTCATATGAAAAAAGAACTGAGAAGGAAATGGCAAACTCCTGTACTTTCTTTGCCAAAAAATTTCCAAACAGAGTAACTAAGCATCAAAAATTACTGAAATTGCTGAACCACAATAGTTTGATCTCAAAACCCATTTAGAAATCTAACATTACCATACAACTCTAAACCTACACCCCTATTACCCATACAGGGATATAGAGGTATTCAGAATGAACTAATACCTTTAGTAGGCAAGGTGTCAAACTCTTTCTAGAACTGCTTTTTACCTTCAATATTCACTTGATTAACCTGTTACTAATGGTTCCAAGAAGTTGTAGCTTGCTAAACAGCCATACCCATATGCAAAAGCCAGTTTTGCATATGGAATAAAGCAGCTTGAGAGTAAACAAGGGGTTTCAAAGCCATAAATGATTTCATAAGGGTGAGGGTTGTCTATCTCAAGCAAGTGAAGACTTTCCCCAGCTGAATAGATGGATGAGAACAATATGTTCCAAAGGTATGTAGATATCTGAATCAGATTCTGTTGAATGCTTAGGTCTTGTTTAGATATTGAAGACATGAAAGTCATTCACTGTATCCTGAGTCATCTCCAATCATCTTGGCTTTTGTCTTGCCACTGGACCCCTATGATTCTGGAAAGAGAAGTTAGATCAGGAAATTCTACGTTTATTAAATCTAAGTTATATATGTCTCATTTATTACTCATACAATTTTACTATTTTGTCCACCTCTAAGTCCTATGACAGTGGGGAATGCCAAAGCAGAATATGTAGATATATTGGGAGATATAATCACAATATTACATATAAACAGCCTAAGACAAAGGGTCATCTCAGTAGATTAAAGCAACACTAGGATTTATGGGTTTCTGAGCAGCCTTTTAAGGACTGCACTGCTTATCTCCTATTGTAAAGGGCTGAAACTCTGAGCAGATGGACTTGGACAACCTAGCACTTAAGGCTAATTACCAATTGTACATTACTCTATTAACATATGCTTGGAGGATGACCCTACTCAACTACTTCGTGCTGGCTCCATCTGTGAATGTGGACAGAGAAGGGGGAGAGAGCTCAGAGGGTGGAGTAGGACAAGGGGGATCATTGTTTGGCGGTGGAGAGAGAGAAAGGAGGTGTGGAGATTTCTATATCTAGTCTCTTGACAGCAACCCCAAAAGACCAAGAATAAAGACTTTTGCTTATCCTGACTCTGGCTGATTCTAAGATATCCAGGGTATTAATACAGTCACAACATCCTAGCATGATTACTGCAGCAGGTAGAAATCTCATCCTGAGTTAAAACACAAAAATGGACAAAAACTTTCTATTTATCATCAATACATGGAATGTATGTACCTATGTGGGCAATATGAAATCCAGTAGACTTGAAAGACAAGTGCTTTTGTTGTAAGATTACTCGCCATATATTACATTCCAAATAGAAGCCCTGAGTGAAACAAGGCTGGCAAATGAAGGCCAGTCTACTAAAATTATATTCCTACAAATTTAACACAGTTCTTTATATATCTTAGAAATGAGACCTTTATCAGAAACACTGGCTATAAATATTTCCCCAGCTTTGTACTTTCTTTTTAATTTTGTCTGTGTTGCTATTTTTTGCAAAAACCTTTTTAATTTAATGTAATTAAAGTTGTCCACTTGGAATTTCACAATGTTACCTACCAAAGTTGGAACTGGATCCATGTTTTTTTATAAAGCCAATGCAGTAATGAGGAACTCATGAAACTAGTATGGGTTTCACAGTTAAAATTAACCTAGGCAAATACATATTCCTCTCAAAAGGAATAACAGGCTCATGACTATGTGATTGACATTTGCAGGAAAGTGCCACACTATCATCAGTGCCTATGCTCTCACCATGATAAATACTGATGAAGCCTAAGAAAATTTTATGAAGACCTGAAGATCCTCATCATCAATGTGCTGAAAGAAGATAAGCTTGTTATTCTGAGTGACTTTAATGTCAGAGTAGGCACAGACTACCTGGGAATTAGAAGCAGCAATAGCAATGGTCACACTACAGAAGATTTTTATGTCCTATAACCTCATCACTACTATCCTTTTATTACCTTAATGCAATAAAACTTCATAAATGCACACTCACAACAAACACTGGCATTTAAAATACTTTCATTGTAAAGAAAAGAGAAAAATGATGTGAGAGTGATGAAGGTGATAGTGTGTTGCAGAATGCTAGAATGATCATAGATATAATGGCTGAGCTAAACATTCTCATTCAATAAAAGAGACAGCCCTCTAATGGAAGATGTATACCTGAAGACAATTTGAACCAACTACAGTGTTCTCTGAGCATGAACAATTTTTGCTAATTTGGAAGGAAATTTGAGCTAACACAGAGTTGACAACAATGGAGCAGAAAAGGAGTGGATATCTTTCAGAGGTATTGTGTACAACACTAGATTTACTCATCTAGACAAGAACACTCACAAACATCAGGAATGGTTAGAGGAAAACTATGGAGAAATTCTGAAGTTCATATATGAAAAGCAAGAACTCCATGGGTTTGCCAGCAGCATATTTCATTCATCTCTAAGAAGAGAGAATTTAACTCATCAACAGTAAACTGCTAGTGCACCTCAGAGAGCTACAGGATCTTTTGCTAAGTTAGAAGGCAAATGGAATTTGTTTTTACACTAATAATAACTATCTGAAGTGTTTTTATCATCAACTGAAAGGTATTTGTGGGCCAAAGACTTATGATACATCTCAACCTCTCAGAACTGATAAAGCCACATTTATCATGATAATAACATGATAGATGGATTGAATACTCCCATAATATTGTGAACAGATTCTTTCATTAGTGACCTCAGATTGAAGTCAGTCTCTTCTCTGGCTGAACTTCCAAGTGAAGAAGGGCTTTTGAATGTCATTAGACTCCTTGTGTGTAGCAAGGTACTACAGAAAACAAAAACAAAAAGTCAACTGCTCATACAAAAGCTGACTAAAATTGTCCTCTTTTGGGGGATATCTTTCTGACTCATTTTTGCTGACCTGGTGAATGCATAAGAAAATGGGTCTGTTTTAGATAATTGTGTGATTGCAATTACAATTTATTTACAATAAAATATTTTATTGAATTTTATTGATCACAAATATTTTGCTATCTGATCATAATTCTGAATCATTAAATTGAACAGAATCAAGCCAAGACAAGAAAAAGAAAAGAATAATAGACAGTTACACAGGTAAACAGAGAAAGAGAGGCAGAGAGAATTAGTCTTGTTCACTCATTTTATGTAATAACATATACATATATATATATGTATATATGCAATATACATAGATATGTGTATGTATACATGTATACTTATATGCATATATACATAATACATACTATGTTATATAGTATGTATACCTTATGTATGTATATATGTATATGTATATATGTATGCCTTAATTTGAATTGGATTGGGAAGATTCCTTGGAGACATAGGTCTTTCTTATTTCTAACAAGACTAACTTGAAACAAGAAATCATTCCTTTTATACATAGTTAAGAGATGAATTGCCCATTCTTACTGGGCTTCTGTTATCATGACACTGTCCTCTGAGTCCACAGTCTTTCCCCCTCAAACTGAATTAGTCTACCTGATTGGGTCCAGGCTAGTGCCCCAACTTCATTTGATCCAAAATAGATATGGAGGATTAGATGATATGGGGAAAAATTTTAGCTGTGTATGAGGGTTTCCCTCTGCCATGCCAGTCATTGTGATGTGCTGACATAGGGAATAAAGATAAATACAAAATATGCACAGTTCTGAAACAGTAAATTCCTGGGTATAATAAGAGTATAAGAAGGAAGTTCCACAAAGAAAGGAAGAAGGCCAACAGTTTCAGCCCCTCAGCAAGAAAGAAGGGAAATTAAGGTTCCAGAAACATTCTTGTTAATAATATTTTGCAAAGAAATGGCTTTGCTCCAAATCATTTTGAATTCATATATGGCTAAATTATATCTTGGTAAGTTTTCTCTAGCTTCAATAAAAAGAAATATATATTCATATAGCATCACTCTTGCTTGCTATATTTCCAAGTAAAATTGTTTCCAATCTGATATTATATGATGTAATATATTTTGAGAAAATGGCATGACTTAAATAGTTTGACTGGCAGAATTGTATTACACTACATTCTTATGCACTGGGGCCATGAATCTGGAAATGATTTTACTTCCTGCTGTGAGACTGAGAGCATGTGGTTGATGATATCAGGTTTTCAGCTTCACATATCTTATATTGATTTGTCAGAAGAAGGAAACTTAACCATGGCCCTAAGGGGGTGTTTTTATTCTGTCCTCCTGACTTCAGAGCAAACCCAAGGAGAAGGATTTTAAATTTCAGAGAAAATCAGAGAGTCAGGGATTAAACAGAATAAAACTTGTTTTCTGAATGAGTTAATGAAAACTATAGTTGCTCTGTGAGCCTAGTAAGTACCACAGATAGTTGACTTTAATAGTTTAGTATTAAAACAAGAAAATGAGAGGTGTCTTTTGTTTTGTATTTTCCTCAAAAGATCATAAAAAAGTTAGCCATTCTGATTCTACTCATAACAATCTAGCAAATATGAATCCTTTCTTCTTGTGACTACCATCTGATTAACCAAAGCTTTTCCTGGCAATTGGCTTTGTAGTCATACAAATTATTGTATGTTTTTCTTTTACTAATTCTTTATAAATGATATTCAAATATTCAATAAAAGTTTCAATTGCAACCACATGTTTTAAATATATAAATAAAATTTCTAAATTTTTTTCAGATTTTTTGTAAATTAACCTAATAAATCAAGTTTCCTAAAGCATATTCTATTCTATTCCTAATCTGACTGACTTTTGGGAGGCAAAAAGTTAATAGATATTCCTGTGAACATTTGGCCCCTCCTGGCCACAATGAGCACTAACTAAAGTTTACAAAAACACCTTCCTAATTTTTGGAGAGCAGCTTATATGGTAGCAAAATTGAATCACAGCTAAAAAAATAGCAAAATCATACATTTTAATTTAAATGAAAGTAGTCTGTTTCAAGTTCTAATATGGATGTTATTTTTCTATGAAACAGGAGTCTTAATAAGAAAAGTACTTTGAAAACTTAAAAAATGTTCATTAGAGTCAATAATAAATACTTTTCCTTTTCTACCTTGGTTTCTTATTGTTGTTGTTTTAGCAAGATGTGGCTTGTGTGATTGACTAGTCTTTCCATTTCAGCTTGCACTAGTCTTTAGCGAGAGAGTAGCATAAGCAATCTAATGAAAATTTCGACTCACCATACATTGACAAAACCATCTGCTGAGATATACTGACCTAGGACAGATGTTCCACCTGGGACTTCTTTAGAGTGAGCCATTCATAGAGATAAGGGCAGAGTTGTAGCCTTCTGTTAATGATATCAAATTAAAGGAGATATATCCATGAGCAGCAATAAGTGGAAACATCAGGGAAATATATTTTAAAAACGAAGTTCTTTAAATATTTTCTTACAAAAATGTTAGTGCAATCATCATTTGGACCTCTGGGAGTTTTCTATTTTAAAAACAAATATTACAAATTAATTCATTCTGGTTGCCAATTAATGAAATACGGTTGCTATTCTCTAACCTTCCTCTGGAATCCATGATCAATAATTCAAAAATTAACTACTTAGACAGGCATGGTGAAAGAGTGCCCTACAGCACCATCAGTGAGAATAAGAAGGCTGTTTCTGCCTCCCTTCCCTTCAACTTAAGTGCTAATAGATAAAATATCTGAGTATAGGCTTCCTACTTGGAGCTTTTATAAAATATTAAGCCTATCTTATTTAGAAGTACTTTTCCTCCCTATGGAGGGTTTACATTTTTAAAGCAAGATGCCAAGTCCTAGCCCTGAGCCAAACATATAATTTTTAATATTCAAAATTAAATGTTTTAACTAGCACTGAGGAACTGTAAAATTAAGAGAAGAGAATTACCTGTGTGCCTCATTCAGTCAATAGCAAGCCACAGTGATCATGGTGGAGTTATACACTAATAAAGAGTAATGCAATTTGTGTGTAAAGGGAAAGGAGGTGAATATAAGGTAAATGACTATTAACAATGAAATATGACTAAAAAACAAACAAACAAACAAACAAAAAACTATATAAATGTCTTTCCCCCTCTAGAAATAAAATGAGTGAAACTTGCCAGACTTATTTTTTATAGATAAATTCTCCAAGTGGTTTGGCGAGAATCTTGATGAGATTATTAAAGTTCACTTCTCAAAAAGGTCCAAAACAACATTGAATGTTAGAGTCAAGTCTGTGTGTCCACCTATGGCTGATCAGAACAACACGAGCTTGACTTCAGCAAGGTTAGTAATAAAACAAGGAAATGAGAAGTGCCTTTTGCCATAGGTCAGACAGAAATAGTCCTTATGAACATTTATAAATACTAGTATACACAGTCTGGTCTAAGCTTGGGAGACTTGATAGAATATAAACTCATTGAGAAGAATAATTTTCTTCATTTTTTTCCCTTACATGACTTTTCATGACTATTATGTCACATAATAGGTAAATAATGTTTGTTGGCCTATTGACGACAGACTTCTATAAATATCTCATTTAAAAAGGATCTATCCATTAGACAGATGGCTCACAAAGTCAGAAATGTATAGGCTATTTTGTAATATAAAACCATTTTATTCTTTTAAACATTGTATATATTTTTCCAGTAACTAGAGTGTTCATGTTTATTCATATGCCTGTAAAAATAAATTCATAGAAGTAATTCAAAGACCTTTTAGTAGGCATGGGATTAGAATCTAGAGTGATGAACACAGTAAAAGAGGTATTTTAATGTGACATTTATAGTTAAATAGGTAAAATATAGGTATGACACTATAGAAAGCAACTTTCTACTAATAAGAATGTTTGTCAGCAAAATTTAGAGAGTTTGAAAATCCAAAAAGATGAAGTAAAACTTTTCCCAACCTAAAACAACTCAGCAGGAAAGTTCTGTAGCACCAGGAAGGAAATCCAGCATGCAGTCCTGATGCAGGCCACCCATCTCCATCCCCTGCCCCAGCCCCAGCCCCAGCCCCAGCCCCATGCCAAAGAAGCAGAAATAGGCTTAAGGACCTCTAAAGCAGTGGCTTCCAGACTTCTCAGCCCAAAGACACCAAAAAGGTCTTGGTAGGTCAGCAGGAAAGGTTTGTCAGTAGGGTGAGAGGGCTTGGGGAAACAAGCATACCAGGGGTGGATATGGGCAGTGATAGAAGTGGCAGCTTCTGGAGGCTCCAGCTTACAGGTCTCCTTTTTGACACTGAGTAAGGACTCTATTACTTTAGCACACTAGATCTTACAGCTCCAGTGGGGGCACTCCTAACAGTTCCAGGGCAGAAAAGAGAACTTGTGATCAGGTGCCCAGAAGGAAAAACCCTGAAGCTTGAGACAGCTCACTTTTCACCTTGGAAACAAAGTCCAACTTTAACAAAGAATTAAAAGTAGAGTAATATCTAGTAAAATAAGCAGACAACAAAAAAAAGTTTTATTGTAACAGGGAACATCAAAACACACACTCAGAATATGATAGCAAAGTCAAAGCATCTATATCCAAAACCTCCAAGAAAAATAAGAACTGGGTTCAGGTCGTGAAGGAGCTAAAACACATTTTGAATATCAAGTAAAATAGATAGAGGGAAAATTGAGAAGAGAATTGAAAGTAGCACTAAAGGAAATGCAAAAAGCTAATGAGAAGAATGCCTTAAAAAGCAAAATTGGCCAAATAAGAAGGAAAGGGGTAAGAGGGAAAGAAAGGAGAAAAGCATAAGCAGGGATTAACAGGATGGCAAGCAATATAAAATTAGTCATTCTAACTATAAATGTGAATGGGGTAAACTCCCTCATAAAGAGGAAACAGTTAGCAGATTGGATTAAAAATCAGAATCCTACTATATGTTGTTTACAGGAAACACACCTGAAACAGGGTGATACATTCAAACTAAAAGCAAAAGGATGGAGCAGAATCTACTATGCTTCAGGCCAAGCCAAAAAAGCAGAGGTAGCCATCCTCATCTCAGATCAAGCAAAAACAAAAATTGATCTAATTAAAAGAGATAAGGAAGGGCATTATATCCTGCTAAAGGGTAGCATAGATAATGAAGCTGTATCAATATTAAACATATATGCACCAAGTGGTGCAGCATCTAAATTCTTAAAAGAGAAATTAAGAGAGCTGCAAAAAGAAATAGCAAAACTATAATAGTAGGAGATCTGAACCTTGCACTCTCAGAATTAGATAAATCCAGCCACAAAATAAATAAGAAAGAAGTCAAAGAGGTAAATAGAATACTAGAAACGTTTGATAGGATAGATCTTTGGTGAAAGCTAAATGGAGACAGAAAGGAATATACTTTCTTCTCAGCAGTTCATGGAACCTATACAAAAATTGATCATATATTAGGGCATAAAAACCTCAAAATCAAATGCAGTAAGGCAGAAATAGTAAATGCATCCTTTTCAGAGCACATTGCAACCACAATTACATTTAATAAAAAGCCAGGGGAAAATAGACCAAAAAATAATTGGAAACTAAATAATCTTATACTAAAAAATGATTGGGAAAAACAGCAAATCATAGGCATAATTAATAACTTCACCCAAGAAAATGAAAATAATGAGACATCATATCAAAATATGTGAGATACAGCCAAAGCAGTAAAAAGGGGAAGTTTTGTATCTCTACAGGCCTACTTGCATAAAATAGAGAAAGAGAGGGCCAATGAATTGGGCTTACATCTAAAATTACTAGAAAAGGAACAAATTAAAAAAACCCAGACAAACAAAAAACTTGAAATTCTAAAAATAAAAGGTGAGATTAATAAAATTGAAAGTAAAAAACAAAAAACAAAACAAAATAAAACAAACAAAAAAAAACTATTGATTTAATTAATAAAACTAAGAGTTGGTTCTATGAAAAAACCTACAAAATAGACAAAGACTTAGTAAACCTGATTAAAAAAAGGAAAGAGAAAAAGCAAATTGTTAGTCTTGAAAACGAAAAGGGAGAACTCACCACTAATGAAGAAGAAATTAGAACAATAGTTAGGAGCTACTTTGCTCAACTTTATGCCTATCAATTCGATAACTTAAATGAAATGGAATAATACCTTCAAAAATATAGCTTGTCCAGATTAACAGAGGAAGAAGTAAGTAGTCTAAATTGTCCCATCTCAGAAAAAGAAATAGAACAAGCTATTAACCAACTTCCTAAGAAAAAGTCCCCAGAACCAGATGGACTTACATGTGAATTCTAACAAACATTTAAAGAACAACTAACTCCAATGCTATGTAAACTATTAGAAAAAATAAATATTGAAGGAGTCCTACCAAATTCCTTTTATGACACAGACATGGTACTGATACCTAAACCAGGCAGATCGAAAATTGAGAAAGAAAACTATAGACCAATTTCCGTAATGAATAATTGATGCTAAAATCTTAAATAAGATATTAGCAAAAAGGCTTCAGAAAATCATCCCCAGGATAATACACTATGACCAAGTGGGATTTATACCAGGAATGCAGGGCTGGTTTAATATTAGGAAAACTATTAGTATAATTGACGATATTAATAATCAAATCAATAAAAAATATATGATCATCTCAATAGATATAGAAAAAGCATTTGATAAAATCCAATATCCATTCCTACTAAAAACGCTTGAGAGTATAGGAATAAATGAACTATTTTTAAAAATAATAACGAGCGTATATTTGAAACCATCAGTAAACATCATATGTAATGGCGATAAACTAGAACCTTTCCCTTAAGATCAGGAGTGAAACAAGGTTGCCCACTATCACCATTACTATTCAATATAGTACTAGAAACTCTAGCCTCGGCAATAAGAGCCGAGAAAGAGATTCAAGGAATTAGAGTAGGAAATGAAGAAATCAAATTATCACTTTTTTGCAGATGACATGATGGTATACTTAGAGAACCCCAAAGACTCTACTAAAAAGCTATTAGAAATAATTCAGAATTTTAGCAAAGTTGCAGGATACAAAATAAATCCATATAAATCCTCAGCATTTTCATACATTACCAACACAATCCAACAGCAAGAGATACAAAGAGAAATTCCATTCAAAATAACGGTCGATAGTATAAAATATTTGGGAATATATCTACCAAAGGAAAGTCAGGAATTATATGAGCAAAATTACAAAACACTTGCCACAAAAATAAAGTCAGATTTAAATAATTGTAAAGACATTCAGTGCTCTTGGATAGGCCGAGCGAATATAATTAAGATGACAATACTCACTAATCTAATCTGTTTAATTAGTGCTATACCAATCAGACTCCCAAGAAACTATTTTAATGACCTAGAAAAAATAACAACAGAATTCATATAGAACAACAAAAGTTAGAGAATTTCAAGGGAAGTAATGAAAAAAAAAAAAAAAAAAAGAAAAGAAATGAAGGTGGTCTAGCTATACCTGATCTAGAACTATATTATAAAGCAACAGTCACCAAAACTATTTGGTATTGGCTAAGAAATAGACTAGTTGATCAGTGACATAGGTTAGGTTCACAGGGCAAGATAGTGAATAAAAATAGTAATCTATTGTTTGACAAACCCAAACATCCCAACTTTTGGGATAAGAATTCATTATTTGACAAAACCTGCTGGGAAAACTGGAAATTAATATGGCAGAAACTAGGCATGGACCCACATTTAACATCACATACTAAGATAAGATCAAAATGGGTCCAAGATTTAAGTATAAAGAACAAAATCATAAATAAATTGGAAGAACATGGGATGGTTTACCTCTCGGACTTGTGGAGGAGGAAGGAGTTTGTGTCCAAGGGAGAACTAGAGACCATTATTGATCACAAAATAGAAAGTTTTGATTACACCAAATTAAAAAATTTCTGCATAAACAAAACTAATGCAATCAAGATTAGAAGAGAAGTAACAAATTGGGAAAACATTTTTACAGTTAAAGATTCTGATAAAGGCCTCAAATCCAAAATATACAGAGAATTGACTTTAATTTAAAAGAAATGAAGCTATTCTCCAATTGATAAATGGTCAAAGGATATGAACAGACAATTTTCAGATGATGAAATTAAATCTATTTCCACTCATATGACAAAGTGTTCCAAATCACTATTGATCAGAGAAATGCAAATTAAGACAACTCTGAGATATCATTACACACCTGTCAGATTGGCTAAGATGACAGGAACAAATAACGATGAATGTTGAAGAGGCTGTGGGAAAACTGGGACACTGATGCATTGTTGGTGGAGTTGTGAAAGAATCCAACCATTCTGGAGAGCAATCTGTAATTATGCTCAAAAAGTTATCAAAATGTGCATACCTTTTAACCCAGCCATACTACTACTGGGCTTATATCCCAAAGAAATACTAAAAAAGGGAAAGGGACCTGTATGTGCCAAAATATTTGTGGCAGCCCTTTTCATAGTTGCTAGAAGCTGGAAAATGAATGGATATCCATCAATTGGAGAATGGTTGGATAAATTATGGTATATGAATGTTATGGAATATTATTGTGAGCATTGTTTTGTTTTGTTTTGTTTCTCTTCCCAGATTATTTTTACCTTGTGAATACAATCCTTCCTTTGCAACAACAACAACAACAACAAAATTCGGTTCTGCACATATATGTACCTAGGATATCCTACAAAATATTTAATATGTATGGGAATGCCTGCCATCTAGGGGAGGAGTAGAGGGAAGGAGGGGAAAAACAGAAGGGAGTACAAGGAATAATGTTGTAAAAACATTTCCTATGCATATGTACTGTCAAAGAAAATGTTATAATTATAAAAATTAATAAAAAATATGAAAAAAATACAAATTTTCAATATCTCTATCAAATTATGTTTAAAAATCATTGGGATAAAGATGTTATTCAACACAATATAATTTTATAACAGATTTTGAATAAATAAGATAAGGATTGTTTCTCCTCATTTTAGACATAGGCATAGAGGATTTAAGTAAATTCAAGGTCACACACCAAATCAATGACAAAGCAAGCCAATAAAGAATTAAAGTCTTCTTTCTATTCTTTGGAATTGTATATGATTTATGCTTTCAAATACAGTATATTTATTCATGAAATCTCAGGGTATGTATTAGAATCATTTATTAGAATTATCTAAGATTCATCTAAATGCCCCATACCAGCTATAAATGCAGCATAGTAAAAAAAAATAATAATAATAATGAATATCCTGATTTATCAAGATGAAATAAGACATGAAACTGGAAGAGGTTTAATTTGCCCCTCCCATAGAGGATGTCCTGGCCTTGAAACTTAGAAGAAGTTTTATTATAGATGGAGTAGGTCTCTAAAACATTCTTGTTTTTTTGGTATCACTGTTTTAATTATAATAAGGATTAGAACATTCCAAACTGTGTCAATAAGATCCATGTTTAAGCAAAATAAATCAGCCTAACAAAATAAATGAAATTAGCAAGTGAATGAAAAACGCCTGTTTTCCAGAGTATGGTGAACAATTCAATAGGTGATACTTTGAGTTATCATAAAGTCCATATATCTAAGAGGAGCTCCTCAGCATAAAATCCATTTATTTTAACTTCAATTTTCTGTTGATACTATATGATTACAAAGCATGAAACTCTATAATTCTCTAAATGATCAAAATTACAGATAACCTAAAAAAGAAAAAAAAAGGAAAAAAATGGATTATAGCTGTGAGTACATTATGATATGAGGGCTATTCTTCTAAGAACATTATCCAGGAAATACATATGAGAAGAGGAATTAGTTTTACTAATTCTAGTGATAGATAACAGTCTGAATGTGGCAAGGATTCTCAGGGAATAAAAAATAAATTAACTAGAGCAAAATTACAAATAAAGGAAGATTACAATGTAGAATCTATAAGAGAACGTGGACAAAATTTGTACAGAATGAGAAGGTACTGGTGTAACTAATCCTCAAAAAGAATCAAATCTCCTAATGTAAGCATATGGCTTATTTGGGAAAGGACTTTAGGGTAAGAGAGCAGCAGAAAATAAAACTTGATTTAAAACAGAAGAACCAAGTGGTAGATAAAGTGCAGGGTACTTGGATTCCTAAAAAAGGCCTGAGATTAAAGAGAGATTTAATTTAGGGAAATTTGGACAAAAATGAGGACTATTTCAAGGACTAAAATCTCCAGGAGCAAATTCTGCTTTAGCTTTTCTGAGAGAAAATTAAAAGAAGAAAGATTCTAGGAAGATTTCATATAATGATGATTAATGAATATGTACCTTCAATTCTTAAGAAGTACTTATTAGGAAAGAAAAAGAGAAGAAAATTGACAGTATAAACTAAGTAAGAAAAATTAAATGGAATAAATTGGTTGGTATATCATATGTGTAAGGTGGATGAATGGATTGGGAAAACTCATAAATTTGGATCAAAGAGGAAGAAAAGTAGAGTGAGTTTGTATAGTTCTTGAGATCATAGAAAGGTAATTTTCCCCAGAGGCTATCAAGTTAAGAACAATTGATAATAAGATTTTAATTTTATGCTTAAATGTGACATGAAAATACCCACAATTTATAGAAAAATGGCCATGAATCTCAATCAGCATAGAGTGTGTAAAATTTTTCAAATATGCTCATTCAGTATAATGTTTACATTTCTTTCACTGCCTAGTAGCTGATATATATATGTTCCAAATGTATCATCCAAAAGATGATTTCTTTCATCAGAGAGGTGAAGGCACTTGAGCAAAACATCTCCACAATCCAACTTAACTGAACTAAATATAAGAAGAAAACAAACAAACCAAAAAAAAAATAATGACAGTAAAAGTTGTATGCATGGAAAATGGGGAAGGGATCTCAATTCAGTATGAGAGGAGAAAATCTGAAGTAAAGGAGGTAAAAATAGATCTTTGTAAAATGGTTGCATCAAAGTCATATGGAAAAAAGTTAAGTATATATTTAGAACAACAAAAAAAAATTTGATGCTTTTACTGAATAGCAAGTTATTGGAAGTATTATGCAGGAAGCCTGTGTACATTTCTGTATGTCTACTATAATATTAGAGCAGTGAGATGGTGTACTGGAAAGAAAGTGAAGCCTAGAGTCAGAAAGACTTGAATTCAAATTTGACCTTAGGCATTTACTGGTTGAATGACCCTGGACAGGTCATTGGACCCTGCTTCACTCAGTTTCTTCATCTGCAAAATAAGCAGGAAAAGGAAATATCAAATCACTTCATTATCTTTACTTTTTTTTTTTTTATTATTATATATATATTTTATAATATTATCCCTTGTATTCATTTTTCCAAATTGCCCCCCCTCCCTCTATTCCCTCCCCCCGACGACAGGCAATACCATACATTTTACATGTGTTACAATATAGTCTAGGTACAATACATGTGTGTGAATATCATTTTCTTGTTGCACAATAAACATTAGAATCCGAAGGTACATGCAACCTGGGCAGACAGATATTAGTGCTAACAATTTACATTCGCTTCCCAGTGTTCCTTCTCTGGGTATAGTTATTTCTGTCCATCATTGATCAACTGGAAGTGAGTTGGATCTTCTTTATGTTGAAGATTTCCACTTCCATCAGAATACATCCTCATACAGTATTGTTGTTGAAGTGTACAGTGATCTTCTGGTTCTGCTCATTTCAATCAGCATCAGTTGATTTAAGTCTCTCCAACCCTCTCTGTATTCCTCCTGCTGGTCATTTCTTACCGAGCAATAATATTCCATAACCTTCATATACCACAATTTACCCAACCATTCTCCAACTGATGGACATCCATTCATCTTCCAGTTTCTAGCTACAACAAAAAGAGCTGCCACAAACATTTTGGCACATATATGTCTCTTTCCGCTCTTTAGTATTTCTTTGGGATATAATCCCAGTAGTAGCGCTGCTGGGTCAAAGGGTATGCACAGTTTGATAACTTTTTGGGCATAATTCCAGATTGCTCTCCAGAATGGCTGGATTTATTCACAACTCCACCAGCAATGTATTAGTGTCCCAATTTCCCCACATCCCCTCCAACATTTGTCATTATTTGTTCCTGTCATCTTAGCCAATCTGACAGGTGTGTAGTGGTATCCCAGAGTGGTCTTAATTTGCATTTCTCTGATCAGTAGTGATTTGGAACACTCTTTCATGTGAGTGGATATAGTTTCAATTTCTTCCTCTGAGAATTGTCTGTTCATATCCTTTGACCATTTATCAATTGGAGAATGGTTCGGTTTCTTATAAATTATGGTCAGTTCTCTATATATTTTGGAAATGAGACCTTTGTCAGAACCTTTGTTTTTAAAAATATTTTCCCAATTTGTTACTTCCCTTCTAATCTTGTTTGCATTAGTATTATTTGTACAGAAACTTTTTAGTTTGATGTAATCAAAATCTTCTATTTTGTGATCAATAATGATCTCTAGTTCTCCTCTGGTCATAAATTCCTTCCTCCTCCACAAGTCTGAGAGGTAGATTATCCTCTGTTCCTCTAATCTATTTATTATCTCCCTCTTTATGCCTAAATCATGGACCCATTTTGATCTTATCTTGGTATATGGTGTTAAGTGTGGATCCATATCTAATTTCTGCCATACTAATTTCCAGTTTTCCCAACAGTTTTTTCCAAATAATGAATTTTTATCCCTAATGTTGGAATCTTTGGGTTTGTCAAAGATTAGATTGCTATAGATGTACCCTTTTTTGTCCTTTGTATCTAATCTGTTCCACTGATCTACCGGTCTATTTCTTAGCCAATACCAAATGGTTTTGGTGACTGCTGCTATATAATATAGCTTTAGATCAGGTACACTTAGACCACCTTCCTCTGAGTTTTTTTTCATTAGTTCCCTTGCAATTCTTGACCTTTTATTCTTCCATATGAATTTTGTTGTTATTTTTTCTAGGTCATTAAAATAGTTTCTTGGGAGTCTGATTGGTATAGCACTAAATAAATAGATTAGTTTGGGGAGTATTGTCATCTTTATTATATTCGCTCGGCCTATCCAAGAGCACTGAATGTCTTTCCAATTATTTAAATCTGATTTTATTTTTGTGGCAAGTGTTTTGTAATTTTTCTCATATAATTCCTGACTTTTCTTGGGTAGATGGATTCCCAAATATTTTATACTCTCAACATTTGTTTGGAATGGAATTTCTCTTTGTATCTCTTGCTGTTGCATTTTGTTAGTGATATATAAAAATGCCAAGGATTTATGTGGATTTATTTTGTATCCTGCCACTTTGCTGAAATTTTGAATTATTTCTAGTAGCTTTTTAGCAGAGTCTTTGGGGTTCTCTAAGTATACCATCATGTCATCTGCAAAAAGTGATAGTTTAATTTCCTCATTTCCTACTCTAATTCCTTGAATCTCTTTCTCGGCTCTTATTGCCGAGGCTAGCGTTTCTAGTACTATATTGAATAGTAATGGTGATAGTGGGCAACCTTGTTTCACTCCTGATCTTACTGGGAAAGGTTGCAGTTTATTTCTATTGCATATTATGCTTACTGACGGTCTTAAATATATACTCCTGATTATTCTAAGGAATAATCCATTTATTCCTATACTCTCAAGAGTTTTTAGTAGGAATGGATGTTGGATTTTGTCAAATGCTTTTTCTGCATCTATTGAGATGATCATATGGTTCTTATTAATTTGATTATTAATATGGTCAATTATATTAATAGTTTTCCTAATATTAAACCAGCCCTGCATTCCTGGAATAAATCCTACTTGATCATAGTGTATTATCTTGGAGATAATTTTCTGAAGTCTTTTTGCTAATATCTTATTTAAGATTTTAGCATCAATATTCATTAAGGAGATTGGTCTATAATTTTCTTTCTCAGTTTTCGATCTACCAGGTTTAGGTATCAGTACCATGTCTGTGTCATAAAAGGAATTTGGTAGGACTCCTTCATCCCCTATTTTTTCAAATAATTTATATAACATTGGGGCTAATTGTTCTTTAAATGTTTGGTAGAATTCACATGTGAATCCATCTGGCCCTGGGGATTTTTTCCTGGGGAGTTGATTAATAGCTTGTTCTATTTCTTTTTCTGAAATGGGACTATTTAAGCAATTTATCTCCTCCTCTGTTAATCTAGGGAGCCTATATTTTTGGAGGAAGTCATCCATTTCACTTAAGTTATCAAATTTATTGGCATAAAGTTGGGCAAAGTAACTCCTTATTATTTCTCTAATTTCCTCTTCATTGGTGGAAAGATCCCCCTTTTCATTTGTAAGACTATCAATTTGATTTTCCTCTTTCTTTTTTTTGATCAAATTTACCAAAGGTTTATCTATTTTATTGGCTTTTTCATAAAACCAACTCTTGGTTTTATTTATTAATTCAATAGTTTTTTTACTTTCAATTTTATTGATTTCTCCTTTTAATTTTTGTATTTCGAGTTTAATTTTTGGTTGGGGGTTTACAATTTGGTCTTTTTCTAGCCTTTTAAGTTGTAAGCCCAATTCGTTAATCTTCTCTTTCTCAATTTTCTTCAAATAAGCCTCTAAAGATATAAAATTTCCCCTTATTACTGCTTTAGCTGCATCCCAAAGATTTTGATATGATGTCTCATCATTATCATTATCTTGGGTGAAATTATTAATTGTTTCTATAATTTGCTCTTTCACCCAGTCATTCTTTAAGATGAGATTATTCAGTTTCCAATTACTTTTTGGTCTATTTACCCCTAACTTTTTACTGAATGTAGCTTTTATTGCATTGTGATCTGAGAAGAAGGCATTTATTATTTCTGCCTTCCTACATTTAATTTTGAGATCTTTATGTCCTAGTATATGGTCAATTTTTGTATAGGATCCATGAACTGCTGAGAAGAAAGTATATTCCTTCCTATTGCCATTCAGTTTTCTCCAAAGGTCTATCATACCTAGTTTTTCTAATGTTCTATTTACTTTTTAAATTTCTTTCTTGTTTGTTTTGTGGTTTGATTTGTCTAAATCTGAGAGTGCAAGGTTGAGATCTCCCACTATTATAGTTTTACTGTCTATTTCTTCTTGCAGTTCTCCTAACTTTTCCTTTAGAAAGTTAGATGCTATACCACTTGGTGCATATTCATTATCTTTACTAAGAAACCCCAAATGCAGCCTTAGAATAGGAAACAACTGAAACAAATGAGCAATATTTTAGTATTATGTATTTTTAATGTGCCATCTAATTCATATATCTCAGAATTAGAACTTTAAGGAGCTGACCATGTATCTTTGATTTTTGGTTTTGCTTTGTTTTGGTTGCTTGTTCTGTAGTTTGGGTTTATTATGTAAAACAAACAATAGACATTTATGTCCTACTTCCTCAAGCTGTTCTTGAAATTATCACTTTCCCCAAATATCACTCTTTGCAGATGATATGATAGTATATTTAGAGAATCCTAGAGAATGAATTAAAAACCAACAAGGAACAATTCACACCTTTAGCAAAGTTGCAGTATACAATATAAATCCACATAAATCATTAGCATTTTTATATATTACCAACAAAGTCCAGAAGAAATACAAAAGGAAATTCCATTTAAAATAACTGTAGATAATATAAAACATTTGAGAGTCCACCTGCTAAGGCAAAGTCAGAAACTATATTAACATAACTACAAAACATTTTCCACACAAATAAAGTCAGATCTAATCAACTGGAAAAATATCAAGTGCTCATGGGTAGGCCAACCTAATATAATAAAAATGGCAATATTACCTAAATTAATCCACTTATTCAGTGTCATACCAATCAAACTCTGAAGAAATTATTTTACAGAGCTAAAAAAAAAAAATAACAAAGTTCATCTGGAAGAACAAAAGATTAAAAATTTCAAGGGACTTAATGGAAAAATGCAAATGAATGTGGCCTAGCTGAACCAGACCAAAAATTACAATATAAAGCAGATATTATAAATTAAACCATTTGGTATTGGTTAAGAAGTATAGTAGTTGATCAGTGGAATGAGTGAAGTTAAAAGGACAAATTAGTCAATAATTATAGTAATCTTGGTTTTGACAAACTCAAAGACCCCAGCTTTTGAGATAAAAACTCCCTATTTGACAAAAACTTCTGGGAAAATTAGAAATTACTATGGCATAAAGTATGCACTTATCCACACCAGACATCCTATACCAAGATAGGGTCAAAATGGGTTCATGATTTAGACATAAAGAGTAATAATATAAGCAAATGGAGCGGGAGAGGGAATGGTTATTTTACCTCTCAGATCTGTGATGAAGAAATTTGCAATGCCAGAAGAACTAGAGTACATTATTGAATGCAAAATGGATAATTTTGCTTACATTTGATTATATAAAGTTAAAAAGGATTTGCACAGATAAAACCAATGCAGACAAGATTAGAAGGGAAGCCATAAGCTGGGGAGAAATGTTTACATTTCTAAAATATATAGAGAATTGACTCAAATTGATAAAATTTCAAGCCATTTTCCAATTAATAAATGGTCAAAGTATATGAACAACTTTCAAATGAAGAAATTAAAACCATTTCTAGTTATCTGAAAAGGAGCTCTAAATAACTATTTGTGAAAACCAAGTTAGCAGCCTGGATGCCCCAGAATCAGCTGGAGTCAGGATAAGCAAAAGTCTTTGGTCTTTATTCTTGGTCTTTAGGGGTAGAAGTGAAGGGAATGGACACAGGATCTCAGTGACCTTCCTTTTCTTTTTTCACTGCCAAAGTGACTCTGGCTTGTCTTACTCCACCCTCTAATTCTTCCTATAATCCTCTGTATACACCAAAAGATTGAAACAGCACAGAATAGTGAGAAGGGCCATTTTCCAAGCATATGCTAATAGAGTATTGTCCAATTGGTAATTAGCCTTAAGTTCTTAGTTGTCCAAGTGCACCTACTCAGAGTTTCAGCCCTTTACATCTCCAGCTCTCTTTTGTTCTAGAACCACAGGTGGTCTTGCCATTCCTGACTTCTCAGAAAAGGAGGTGAAAACACTAAAAAGGAGGTGCTCACACCCCCTTCCTGACATCTCAGGAAGGGAGATGAAAAGTACCAATACCTGGATGCTTTCTCACTTGCTCTTGAAGTTCCTTAAAGAGCTGAAGAGCTGATATATTAGAGGGAACAATTTTATTTGGGCTGTGACAATTCTCTGTACCACACCTCCTGAATAGGCCGAATCAGATATTATATTTATATCTCCTGGATAATAAGTAAGAGCTAGAATGATTGCATAAAATACATTCTGCTGAGTGGACTAAAAAGTAGTTCTGATTACTCTCTTTATAGTTAAGTCATAAGAGTATACAGCACAAATATTATGTCTGGATGCAGCTGTGGTGGTGCTTTAAGAGAAACTTTAGAAATCTTTTCTTCAGGAATCCATTGTCAATTATGTAATTGTCTGGTTATCTTTAATGGAGACACGTGTGTAAAATTTGAAACCGCGGCTATTAAAATTTGCCACTCTGGGATAGTTTCACAGCATACATTAATTTGTACATTTGTATAAAATGTGTCTATCTTGTCAGGTCTTATCCCAGGTAATTGTACTGCTCCCGTACTGACTTTTAATAAAATTCTAGCCACAAGCACTGGGTAAGGAGTAAGGCTTTGTTCTGGTTGTGCTGGGAGGTTCACCCACTCTATCATACTGTCTCCTTGATGCAGGAATGCTGTGGGTGCCTCTTGTGTATCAAAAACTGATAGTTCCAAGGGTTTTTGAGAGACTCTTTCAACCACATTAGATAAAGCCAGTTCAACTTCTTTCAAAGCCTCTTGAGCTTCTTTTGTAAACTGGCATGGTGAGTTTAAAGCACTGTTTCCCCTTAAACTGTCTTATAATGGTTGTAATTAAAAGGTAGTCAAGCCTTACACTGGACCCATCCATTGGATATCTCCCATCAATATCTGAAAGTCATTTAAGGTGTTTAGCTTCTCTCTTCTTAAGGAAAGTTTTTGAACTGTAAGCACCTTAGGGTATACTTCATGTCCTAAATATTGAAAAGGAACATGTCTTTGAAATTTTTCTGGAGCTATGTGCCATTTCTAGTTCCTTAGTGTTTCCATGGTCTTTTGGAGACATGCTTCTAACATTTATTCCTCAGGTGGACATCCCAATATATCATCCATGTAATGTAATAACTTTATTTTTGGAACTGTTTTTCTTACTGGAGTAAGAGCAGCAGCAACATACATTTGACATATAGTAGGGCTGTTTTTTTATTCTCTCTGGAAAAACTGTCCATTCATACCTTTTATACGGCTTAGCTAAATTAACGTTGGGCATTGAAAAGGCAAATATTTCATATCCTCCTTATCTAGATGGATAGAATATAAATAATCCTTAATGCCTATAACCCAAAGAGTCCATTCTCTAGGCAATTGAGTAGGAGATGGAAGTCCAGGTTGAAGAGTTCCTATAGTTTCCATACGTTCATTTACCTTTCTTAAATCAGTCAACATGCTTCATTTTACAGATTTCTTTTTTACAACAAATACAGGGAAATTCCAAGGACATAGAGAAGGTTGTAAGTGTCCTTGGTCAAGTTGCTCCTGTACTTTATCAAATAAGGCCTGAATTTTATTGCTACCTAAGGGCCACTGTTTTATCCACACTGGTGTATTAGTTTTCCATTGGATAAGAACAGGTGAAAGTGTTGGCAGGCCTTCAACAGCAGCCTTGCCTAAAAAACCGAATTTAATCCTAATTGTTGTAAAATGTCTCTTCCCGACAGATAGATGGGAATTTTTCACCTATAAAAGAAGTAAAAACTCCTGTTTCACCTTCAAATATCCATCTCAAAGGGGTAGCACTAACTTCAGCTGCTATTGATCCTCCTACACTAGATATCTAGGTGTCTGCCTTAATGTTTGGCCACTGACTGGGCCAGTTGGCACCTCTAATGACTGTGCGATCTGCACCTGTATTTACCAGTCCTTCAAATAGTATGTCATTTATATAGATGGTGAGCATAGGTTGGTCAGCTGTCACAGTTGCTGTCCAGTATATTCCTGGATTTTGTTGCTTGGAGGCAGAATCTTGGTGCCTATCACCAGATTGCTTATTAGGAGTCTGTATCAGTAAACCTGATGCTACTACTTCCCCTGGTTGATAAGTCACACATTGTCTACCTATATTAGTGACTGGGATATTATCTACACCTTCTCCAGTTTCCCACATCAATGTATTGATGGACACTGTTTTGTAGGTACTCTCAGGAGGTAAAATGATCAAGCCTACTGTTTCTGGAGGCAAGGGATCCATAGGCTGGAGAGGAACAGGTCTCACCTCTCCAGGGGGTTTCTCACTTGTCCCAGCTGCATACAACTCTATTCTCCCCAATTGTAATTATTTTCTCCCATCAGATTGCTTCCTGGCTTATTGGTCATTATATGGCTTATTGGGTACTGAACTTCTAGGCACTCTCTGGGTGTAGCATCACTGCCATCATGCCCCAAGTATTTTTTGCCTTGGGCCCTGGAACTGGGCCCCTCATCCTGTTTCCCTGAATCAGTCTACATTTTAATACCCAATGGAAGCTTTTGTTGCATTTTGGACATGGAGCTTTGGGTCTTGTCCTCCCACCCTGTTTCTTACTCTGTCTCTATGCCAACATTGAGCTTCAGATGCTTTACTTTACCACATTGAAATCATTGACAAGTCTCTCTGGAAGTCCTTTGCCAAAAAGGACCCTGTCTTCTCATGTTTCGTTCTTGGGAATTCTGCATCATAGTCTGGCTATAAAGGGTATTTGTGCCCACTGTGGCACAGCGCCTTATGATCTCCTCTAAAGGAGCATCCTTGCATAGTCTTAGTATAATCCTACAAACCTCATTGGCATTTTTCTTTAGCAAATTGCCTTATCAAAATGTCTGTTACTGCATTTTCACCATTAGTCTGTATGATAGTTGTTTGCAAACATCCCACAAAATAGGCACAGGTTCATTTGGCCCTTGTGCAATTTTTGTGAAGGCCTCACCCTTGTCATTTTTACTGGGGAGAAATGTCCATTCTTTGAGAGTAGCAGCAACAATTTGTTCATATGCTGTTATAGGGTAATTAATCTGTACTGAAATGTCTGCATGAGAACCTACACCTGTTAGTTGGTCATAGGTAATTGAAGGATTAACTCTACTATGACTGTTTTGTTGGGCTTATCTCCTGCAGAGCTCACTATATTCAGAAAGCTACAAGAAGTTTTGTCCAGTTTCTAAGCATGTCCTTGTTATAGATTTCCAATCTCTAGGCCTTAAGACTTCATAAGCCAAATTCTGTAATAACATCTTAACATAAGCTGATGTAGCCCCATAAAGAGTGCAAGCCTTTTTTAGGTCTTTGAGGATTTCTATATCAAAAGGAGTATATCTTCCACTTTCTTTTCCTGAAGAGTTATACTGGTGAATTACAGGAGACATTCCTATTTTCAATTCAGCTAAATCTTGCCGTTCTTCTGTGGCTTTAAGAAGTCTCTTTTGAAATCTAGTTATAGGAGGGGGGTGATTGCTGGGGTGAGTTGCTGGTGCTATCACTGCCCCTCTCACTACTTTTCTTCCCTCTATTCTGGAAGATGATGTTTATAGGGGTGTGTCAAGGATATGCTCTGTAGGCAGATTTGAAGCTGCCTTGTGAGAGCTCAAATCACCACTCCCTTGAACCTCACTTAATTCCTCATGCTCTCTGGTGATATAGCCATTAATCTGTTCTTTGTCTTCCTCTTTTTCCTAACACTTCCTCATCTGGCTGGTCTTAATTTTTTTTCTTTTTTCTGTAACTTGCAGGATTCTTTAAGGCCAATTTTATTATGTTATATATATATATATATATATATATATATATATATTTACATAGATATATAGATATATAGATATATAGATATATATAGAGAGAGACAGAGAGAGAGAGAGAGAGAGAGAGAGAGAGAGAGAGAGAGAGAGAGAGAGAGAGAGAGAGAGCATGTTTCCTTGGAAATTGAATGAGGACCTTTGTCATTGTAGTATTCACATAATTGGTCTCCTACTAGTTTCCAATTGTCTGGCCCCATTTCTTCATCCTTTAAGAACCAAGGGGACATGCATTCTAATGTATGTAAGAGTCTAGCAATCTGTTCCCAAGTTATAATTAAGCCTTGTCCCTTGATTAACTTAAGTATGCTTTCTATAGCACTCCTTTGGGTCGGGGGTGGGGGTGGGGGAGAACCTTTTCCTAATATTTGCCCCATTTCAACTAGTTTAGCCCTTAGCAAAGTAAATTCCATATTTGTTTATTAAAATACTCACCCTATTTCCTTGTCACCAGGGACTTCTTCAGTGAAATTAGGGTCGGTCCACACATTAGGCACCAAATGTAAAGACCAAGTTAGTACCCTGGATGCACCAAAATCAGCTGGAGTCAGGATAAATAAAAGTCCTTGGTTTTTATTCTTGGTCTTTAAGGGGAGAAGTAAAGGAAATGGACACAGAATCTCTGTAACCTTCCTTTTCTTCTTCCACTGCCAAAGTGACTCTGGTTTGTTTTACTCCGTCCTCTAATCCTTCCCAAATTCTCTGTATACACCAAACAGTTGAACTAGCACAGAATAGTAAGAAGGGCCATTTTCCAAGTACATGCTAATAGAGTATTGTCCAATCGGTAATTAGCCTTAAGTGCTCCGTTGTCCAACCTCAGTGCATCAACCCAAGAGTTTTAGCTCTTTACAACTATTGATCAGAGAAATGCAAATTAAGACAACTGAGCTATCACTACAAACCTCTCTAATTGGATAATAGGAAAGGAAGAGATAATAACAAATCTTGAAGTGGGGGTGGGAAAACCACCCCCTTTGAGTCTCTCCCCCTTTCTTATGCCTTTCCCTTATTTTTCTGTATTCCCTTCTATTTAGTTTACACATTTCCTTTTCCCATTTCCTCTGCCACTTTTTAATGAGGTGAGAGAAGTTTCTCTGTAAACCAAATATGTCTAATATTTTCTCTTTAAGCCAAATTTGATGAGAGTAAGATTCATACAATGTTCCTCTCCCTTGCTTAATTCCCTCAAATATGATAGGTTTCCTTTGCCTCTTTGTGGGATGTAATTTCTCTATTTCTATCTCCCCTTTTCCCTTTTTTCTGATACTATCCACTTTCCATTTTACTTCCATTGTTTTATATTTTATCAGTAAAATCAAATTATATATGCACTCTCTATGTATGTCCTTAATAGAAATATAGTTCTCAAATTTTTTTTTTTTTTTTTTTTTGTTAACCTTTTTTTTTTTCTGGTTCTCTTGAGTCCTATGGTTGGAGGTAAAATTTTTTGTTTAGTTCTGCTTTCTTCCTTAGAAACAAATGGAATTCATCTGTTTCATTGAATGTCCATCTTCTTCCATGGAAGAAAATGATCACCTTAGCTGTGCAGTTTATTCTTGGCTTCATTCTGAGTTATTTTTCCTTTCAAAATATATCATATTCCAGGCTCTTCAAATATTGTGACACCTCAGTATTTTTCTAGTTGCTTGTAATATTTTTTTTCCTTGGTCTGATAGTTCTCAAATTTAACCACAATATTCTTTGTAATTTTTATTTTAGGGTCTTTTCCAGAATGTTTTCGATGAATTCTTTAAATACTTATTTTACCTTTTGATTCTATTTCCTCTGGGCACATCTTTTTGATGATTTCCTGTAAAATAGTGTCTAGGTTTTTTTTTTTGTTGTTGTTGTTTGTTTGTTTTTAACCATAATTTTCAGGAAGTCCAATAATCTGCAGATTATCTCTCCTAGATCTATTTTCCAGTCTACTGTTTTTCCAAGTAGATATTTAACATTTTTTTCTAATTTTTTGTTTTTTATTTATTTTTTTTTTTTGGTTTTGCTTGACTGATTCCTTATGAATCATTCATTTCTATTTGTTCAATTCTGATTTTTAATGAGTTATTTTCTCCTTAGCATTTTTAACTTCTTTTTGTATATGTCCAATTGAGTTTTTAAATGAGTTGTTTTGCTCTCTCTATATATATTTTTTCCATTTCCCTATTTTTTTTTTTTTTTTTTTTTACTGAATTCACAGATACTACTTTTTTGGGAATTCTTTGTCTTTTCCAGTTTATCTTTGAGGAAGTTGTTTTCTTTTTCCAATTTATTACATTTTTCTTTGGGGCAGCTAGGTGGCGAAGTGGATAGAGCACTAGCCCTCAATTCAGGAGGACCGGAGTTCAAATCTGGTCTCAGACACTTAACACTTCCTAACTGTGTGACCTTGGGCAAGTCACTTAACCCCAGGCTCAGGGAAAAAAAAATGTTTTTCTTTAAATGAGTAATAAGCCTTTTCTGTACAGTCTTGCATAGCTTCTCTTTTCTTTTCCCCATTTTTCTTCTAGTTCTCTTTTAAGATTTTTTATTTTTATTTATTTTTTTTTAAAGGATAGCCTTGTGTGATGGGGACTAGGTTACATCCCCCTTTGGGGTTTTGTCTGGAAACTATCTACTATTAGTCTCCTTAAGATTGAAAACTTGCTCTCTTTCTGTGTAGAAATGATCAAAAGTATGAATCTCCTCCTCCTCCTCCTCCATCTGCTGATCTCTCCTCCTTTCTCTCACCACACCCACAGATTGAGCCAGCATAGAGTTGAGTAGGGTCATCCTCCAAACATGTTAATAGAGAATTGTCCAAGTGGTGATTAGCCCTAAGTGCTAGGTTACCTTGCATCTAGGTTAAATACCTTTACATTTACTCATTTTTTCAAAGCCCTTAGAGTCTGCCTTCACGGCAAGGAGGTTAATTATAATTCCTCTGCAGAGCAGGGATAGCTATATGGACAGTAGCTGCAAAGAGCTGCCAAGCTGTAGAAGTGCTCTGGAAAAAGCTCTGTATTGGAAGTGTCTCTGCCCTGGGGAGCACAGGTGGAGCAGGGAATGTGCCATCTAAAAGCCCCACTGTGCAGATTAGCAATTGCCCTGGGGCTAGAATCTGAGCAGCAAAAGTGTCACTACCCCAGGAAGAAGCCTGCTGTAGGTATAAGCTGTTAACCTGTGAATAGCTTCTCACTGCAAGGGAAGTGTCTCTGCTCTGGGGAGCCCAGTTGCCCTGCAGAAGTTTTATTGCCCCAGGCCAACCTCCCCAATGTGCAAACTAGAGGTTGCTTTGGGCTGACACACCCTGTTGTGCAAATTTGTGACTGTCCCAGGCAAAAGCCCCATGCTGCAGAATACTGCTGCACAGCTGTGCTGTAGTCTGTGTTGAGTCACTCACTTACAGTGCTGTGTAGGTATAGCCAGATCCTGTTAGATTCTGACTTTTTTTGTTAGTACACTCTGCCTTTGGCTTTAATTTCTCTGCTAACTGCTTTGCAACCAAAGCAGAGAAACCAATCTATGGTAGAGTTCTCCCTGCAAATTTTCCAGCCACAGAGACTGCCCTCTGCCCCAGTCTGCTCAGTGTGGTAGCCTCTGGTTCTATCTCCCAGATTGTGCTGGCCTGCTCCCACAAGTCAGGACAAACCTTTTCTGGTGATCTTCCAGATTATCTTCCACTGGTAAGTTGTTGTACTTCCAATCTTTGTGGATTTTACCAGTCAAACACTATTTTTGAAGTTGAATTTGGTAATTAGTAGTGAGAGTATGAGAGGAGCTTAGAAAGCTACTCTCTACCATCTTGGCTCCATCCTCCCATGTTATCTTTTAGTAATATTTCAGTTCATTGTCATCTAGTAAATATGACAAGACTCCAAACACATTTTAATACAGTGACTGAGTTTTGTGAAATGAAGGGAAAAGAACTTGAAATTTTAATGAAGAATTCTAGGTTGCGGAGCAGCTAAGTGGCACATATTATAGAATACCAGCCCTGAAGTCAGGAGGACTTGATTTCAAATCTGGTTTCAGACTTTTAACACTTCCTAGCTATGTGACCCTGGGCAAGTCACTTAAGTTCATTTGCCTCAGGGGAAAAATAATTCTGGGTGATTATCCTTATTCTTATAAGGTTTTTATAAGTTTGGTTGTTTGCTGAGCAGCAGTTTTTCTTGGATATAAAATAAAGACTAACATCACATAACCTCATGTAAGGAAAATATTTTTAAGCTTTAAAGTATGACATTTATTAGCTATTATAGTTGACCTTTTTCATAATCATTGTCTGTTACTATAATTTAGGTTTGTAACATCAGTACTGACTGATTTTGGAAGTCCTTTTCTAAAATTTCATCAGACATGGAAAGGATGTTAGATTCTTAAAGATGTCAATAGAGAAACGGTTTAGAAAGTTCTATTGTACTAGAATGTTAAAGTAAAATCCTTCCAATATGCTGAATCTTATATAATTTATACACTCTTTTATATACACTTGTATTTTGTCCAAAAGTAGCAGGGTCGTATACTGAAAACAGCACAGGAAAATTTGGATTCTACTCCAAATTGGGTAATGACCTAATTATATAATTATTGAATAAGTAATTCTTTTCTCTTGGCCCTCAGACTGCTCATTTGTAATGTTAAGACTTTAGACTAGATTACCCCTAAATTTTCTATTATCTCTGATAATCTACATTTCCTTGAAGAGCAAGGATGAAAATATTTCTGAATAAAAGCAAACTGTCATTTTGGGATACAGAGGAAAATATAGAATGAATTCTTTGATAATGTGTAAACCAGAATGCTCTTTTAATATATAAATACACAAGAATCTAAAGGAATAAAATTGGAATTAAGAAGCCAAGATGACCTAATAGCATTTAAATAGAAAATAATATATTTTTTATTGGTAACTCATTGGTATGGTCATAGAGGGTAGCACTAGAAATTTCATCAATGGACATGCTGTCTAGAATAAGGAAAGATATTATTCCATAATACCTTATTATAAGGATCAGACTACATCAGAGCTTAATGTTGAATTTTGAGAGATACTTATTGCAAAGGACATTAACAAATAGAAACATATCTAGAAAAGGCAGATCAGTATGGTGAAGAATTTATAAACTAAACTATGTTAAAATTAATTGAAATAAATGAAGATATTTCATTAATTGCTTTTCACTATTTAGCTAATATATGTTACTGTCTTTCATTCAGACTTTGTACAAACTGACCTTTTGTCTTTTTCTCACATATGTCACCCCAACTTCAATTTCCATACATTTATACTTGCCTGAAATACACTCTATATCAGTTACTCATTCATTTCTTAGTTTGAATCAGATGCTTTCAACATTTAACTGGGATCTTTATTAAGGGAATAGTAGTTTTGATTCAGAGGGGACAAAGTGGTAGTGAAAATACAAATAATTACAATGACATATTTTTTTTATTTTTTTATTTTATAATTATAAATTTTTTGACAGTACATATGCATGGGTAATTATTACCTCTCGCACTCACTTCTGTTCCAATTTTTCACTTCCTTCTCTCCACCCTTCCCCTAGATGGCAGGCAATCTTATACATGTTAAATATGTTATAGTATATCCTAGGTGCAGAACTGAATTTCTTGTTGCATAGGAAGAATTGTATTTAAAGGTAAAAATAACCTGGGAAAAAAAACAAAAATGCAAACAGTTTACACTCATTCCCAGTGTTCCTTCCCTGGGTGTAGCTGATTTTGTCGATCATTGATCAATTGAAACTGAATTAGATCTTCTCTTTGTCAAAGATATCCACTTCCATCAGAATACATCCTCATACAGTATTGTTGTTGAAATGTATAATGATCTTCTGGTTCTGCTCATTTCACTCAGCATCAGTTCATGTAAGTCTCTCCAAGCCTCTCTGTATTCATTCTGCTGGTCATTTCTTAGAGAACAATAATATTCCATAACATTCATATACCACAATTTACCCAACCATTTTCCAGTTGATGGCATCCATTCATTTTCCAGGTTCTAGCCCCTACAAAAAGGGCTGCCACAAACATTTTGGCACATACAGGTCCCTTTCTCTTCGTATCTCTTTGGGATATAAGCCCAGTAGTAGCACTGCTGGATCAAACTGTGCATACAGTTTTTTTTACAGTTTGATCACTTTTTGAACATAATTCCAGATTGCTCTCCAGAATGGTTGGATTCATTCACAACTCCACCAACAACGCATCAGTATCCCAGTTTTTCCACATCCCCTCCAACATTCATCATTATTTTTTTCCTGTCATCTTAGCCAATCTGACAGGTGTATAGTAGTATCTCAGAGTTGTCTTAATTTGCATTTATCTGATCAATAGTGATTTGGAACACTCTTTCATATGAGTGGAAATAGTTTCCATTTCATCATCTGAGAATTGTCTGTTCATATTTTTTGAACACAATAATATATATTTAATATAATTTAAATCGTTGTATTAATTGAGACAGAATGCTCTATTCTGTTGTCTGATTTGTTGTATTTTAATTATTCTTTTGAAAAAGGTCCTCAAGACATGATTTAGAGTGTCCTCCTTACTCATAGTGATGATATCAGGATAATTTTCTTTGAAAAACATATTTGATTTTCTAAATTGAATTTATATTCACACTGTTCTTAGTTTTGGGAGATGATTTCAAACCCACAAAAGTGTGTGCACTACTACAAGATGCAATTATATTATTAAAAGAATTAATTTTAATCTAGTTCAATTTTGCTTTAAAATATTGTCTCTAATCATGATACAAATTAATGTTTTGTTGTTTTCAACTAATTTCTGTTGAGACAAATATTGTTTTTTTTAATTTTTTATTATATATATATTTTTATAATATTATCCCTTGTATTCATTTTTCCAAATTATCCCCCCCTCCCTCTATTCCCTCCCGCTGATGACAGGCAATCCCATACATTTTACATGTGTTACAATATAGTCTAGGTACAATACATGTGTGTGAATATCATTTTTTTGTTGCACAATAAACATTAGAATCCGAAGGTACATGCAACCTGGGCAGACAGATATTAGTGCTAACAATTTACATTCACTTCCCAGTGTTTCTTCTCTGGGTGTAGCTACCTCTGTCCATCATTGATCAACTGGAAGTGAGTTGGATCTTCTTTATGTTGAAGATTTCCACTTCCATCAGAATACATCCTCATACAGTATTGTTGTTGAAGTGTACAGTGATCTTCTGGTTCTGCTCATTTCACTCAGCATCAGTTGATTTAAGTCTCTCCAGGCCTCTCTGTATTCCTCCTACTGGTCATTTCTTACAGAGCAATAATATTCCATAACATTCATATAGCACAATTTACCCAACCATTCTCCAACTGATGGACATCCATTCATCTTCCAGTTTCAAGCTACAACAAAAAGAGCTGCCACAAACATTTTGGCACATATATGTCTCTTTCTGCTCTTTAGTATTTCTTTGGGATATAATCCCAGTAGTAGCACTGCTGGGTCAAAGGGTATGCACAGTTTGATAACTTTTTGGGCATAATTCCAGATTGCTCTCCAGAATGGCTGGATTCTTTCGCAACTCCACCAGCAATGTATTAGTGTCCCAGTTTCCCCACATCCCCTCCAACATTCATCATTATTTGTTCCTGTCATCTTAGCCAATCTGACAGGTGTGTAGTGGTATCTCAGAGTGGTCTTAATTTGCATTTCTCTGATCAGTAGTGATTTGGAACACTCTTTCATGTGAGTGGATATAGTTTCAATTTCTTCCTCTGAGAATTGTCTGTTCATATCCTTTGACCATTTATCAATTGGAGAATGGTTCGGTTTCTTATAAATTATGGTCAGTTCTCTATATATTTTGGAAATGAGACCTTTGTCAGAACCTTTGTTTTTAAAAATATTTTCCCAATTTGTTACTTCCCTTCTAATCTTGTTTGCATTAGTATTATTTGTACAGAAACTTTTTAGTTTGATGTAATCAAAATCTTCTATTTTGTGATCAATAATGATCTCTAGTTCTCCTCTGGTCATAAATTCCTTCTTCCTCCACAAGTCTGAGAGGTAGATTATCCTCTGTTCCTCTAATCTATTTATTATCTCCCTCTTTATGCCTAAATCATGGACCCATTTTGATCTTATCTTGGTATATGGTGTTAAGTGTGGATCCATATCTAATTTCTGCCATACTAATTTCCAGTTTTCCCAACAGTTTTTTCCAAATAATGAATTTTTATCCCTAATGTTGGTATCTTTGGGTTTGTCAAAGATTAGGTTGCTATAGATGTACCCTTTTTTGTCCTATGTATCTAATCTGTTCCACTGATCTACCGGTCTATTTCTTAGCCAATACCAAATGGTTTTGGTGACTGCTGCTATATAATATAGCTTTAGATCAGGTACACTTAGACCACCTTCCTCTGAGTTTTTTTTCATTAGTTCCCTTGCAATTCTTGACCTTTTATTCTTCCATATGAATTTTGTTGTTATTTTTTCTAGGTCATTGAAATAGTTTCTTGGGAGTCTGATTGGTATAGCACTAAATAAATAGATTAGTTTGGGGAGTATTGTCATCTTTATTATATTCGCTCGGCCTATCCAAGAGCACTGAATGTCTTTCCAATTTTTTAAATCTGATTTTATTTTTGTGGCAAGTGTTTTGTAATTTTTCTCATATAATTCCTGACTTTTCTTTGGTAGATGGATTCCCAAATATTTTATACTCTCAACATTTGTTTGGAATGGAATTTCTCTTTGTATCTCTTGCTGTTGCATTTTGTTAGTGATATATAAAAAGGCCGAGGATTTATGTGGATTTATTTTGTATCCTGCCACTTTGCTGAAATTTTGAATTATTTCTAGTAGCTTTTTAGCAGAGTCTTTGGGGTTCTCTAAATATACCATCATGTCATCTGCAAAAAGTGATAGTTTAATTTCCTCATTTCCTACTCTAATTCCTTGAATCTATTTCTCGGCTCTTATTGCCGAGGCTAGCGTTTCTAGTACTATATTGAATAGTAATGGTGATAGTGGGCAACCTTGTTTCACTCCTGATCTTACTGGGAAAGGTTGCAGTTTATTTCTATTGCATATTATGCTTACTGACGGTCTTAAATATATGCTCCTGATTATTCTAAGGAATAGTCCATTTATTCCTATACTCTCAAGAGTAGGAATGGATGTTGGATTTTGTCAAATGCTTTTTCTGCATCTATTGAGATGATCATATGGTTCTTATTAATTTGATTATTAATATGGTCAATTATATTAATAGTTTTCTTAATATTAAACCAGCCCTGCATTCCTGGAATAAATCCTACTTGATCATAGTGTATTATCCTGGAGATGATTTTCTGAAGTCTTTTTGCTAATATCTTATTTAAGATTTTAGCATCAATATTCATTAAGGAGATTGGTCTATAATTTTCTTTCTCAGTTTTCGATCTACCTGGTTTAGGTATCAGTACCATGTCTGTGTCATAAAAGGAGTTTGCTAGGACTCCTTTATCCCCTATTTTTCCAAATAATTTATATAACATTGGGACTAATTGTTCTTTAAATGTTTGGTAGAATTCACATGTGAATCCATCTGGCCCTGGGGATTTTTTCCTGGGGAGTTGATTAATAGCTTGTTCTATTTCTTTTTCTGAAATGGGACTATTTAAGCAATTTATCTCCTCCTCTGTTAATCTAGGGAGCCTATATTTTTGGAGGAAGACATCCATTTCACTTAAGTTATCAAATTTATTGGCATAAAGTTGGGCAAAGTAACTCCTTATTATTTCTCTAATTTCCTCTTCATTGGTGGAAAGATCCCCCTTTTCATTTGTAAGACTATCAATTTGATTTTCCTCTTTCTTTTTTTTTGATCAAATTTACCAAAGGTTTATCTATTTTATTGGCTTTTTCATAAAACCAACTCTTGGTTTTATTTATTAATTCAATAGTTTTTTTTTACTTTCAATATTATTGATTTCTCCTTTTAATTTTTGTATTTGAAGTTTAATTTTTGGTTGGGGGTTTATAATTTGGTCTTTTTCTAGCCTTTTAAGTTGTAAGCCCAATTCGTTAATCTTCTCTTTCTCTATTTTCTTCAAATAAGCTTCTAAAGATATAAAATTTCCCCTTATTACTGCTTTAGCTGCATCCCAAAGATTGTGATATGATGTCTCATCATTGTCATTATCTTGGGTGAAATTGTTAATTGTTTCTATAATTTGCTCTTTCACCCAGTCATTCTTTAAGATGAGATTATTCAGTTTCCAAGTACTTTTTGGTCTATTTACCCTTAACTTTTTACTGAATGTAGCTTTTATTGCATTGTGATCTGAGAAGAAGGCATTTATTATTTCTGCCTTCCTACATTTAATTTTGAGATCTTTATGTCCTAATATATGGTCAATTTTTGTATAGGATCCATGAACTGCTGAGAAGAAAGTATATTCCTTCCTATTGCCATTCAGTTTTCTCCAAAGGTCTATCATACCTAGTTTTTCTAATGTTCTATTTACTTTATTAATTTCTTTCTTGTTTGTTTTGTGGTTTGATTTGTCTAAATCTGAGAGTGCAAGGTTGAGATCTCCCACTATTATAGTTTTACTGTCTATTTCTTCTTGCAGTTCTCTTAATTTTTCCTTTAGAAAGTTAGATGCTATACCACTTGGTGCATATATGTTTAGTATTGATATGGCTTCATTATTTATGCTACCTTTCAGCAGGATATAGTTTCCTTCCTTATCTTTTTTAACGAGATCTACTTCTGCTTTTGCTTGATCTGAGATAAGGATAGCTACCCCTGCTTTTTTGGCTTTACCTGAAGCATAATAGGCTCTGTTCCAACCTTTTACCTTTACTCTGTATGTATCTCCCTGCTTTAAGTGTGTTTCCTGTAGGCAACATATTGTAGGGTTCTGCTTTTTGATCCAATCTGCTATCTGTCTCCATTTGATGGGATCGTTCATCCCATTTACATTTACAGTTAAAATTACTAATTCTGTATTTCCTGCCATCGTATTATCCCCAGATTATGCTTTTTTCCCTTGACCCCCCTGGTCCCCCTCCCCGATATTTAATTTACAGACCCCCCTTGTGACGCGCAACCCTCCCTCTTTTTTTTTTTTTTTTTTAGGATCCCTCCCCCCTCCCTCCAAGTCCCATCACTTATTCTCCTTTTCCTTTTCCCTTTTCCTCTCCCCCCTTTTAATGAGGTGAGAGAAAATTCTCTGAAAAACAAATATGTTAATTATTTACTCTTTGAGCCTCTCCTGATGAGAGTAAGATTCACACAATGATTCTCCCCTTCACTAAGTTCCCTCAGATATGGTGTATTTTCTATGCCTCTTCCTGGGATGTAGTTTCCCTCTTTTTATCATTCCTTCCCCTTTTTCTGAACTGACCTCCTTCCCTTTACTACACCCCCCTTTTTTTCTTTTATATCAGTAAAATCAAATTATCCTTGAGTACTTTTTATATACCCACAATAGAGTTACAGTTCTCAAGGGTTCTGTGTACCTTTTTCTGTTTCTCTTCAGTCTTCTGGATGTAGATCAAATTTTTTGTTTAAGTCTGTTTTTTTTTTTCTTAGAAACGTATAGAATTCCTCTGTTTCATTGAATGATCATCTTCTTCCATGGAAAAAGATGCTAAACTTAGCTGGGTAGTTCATTCTTGGTTGCAGTCCTTGATCTTTTGCCTTACGGAATATCAGGTTCCAGTTCCTTCTATCTTTTAATGTGGAGGCAGCCAGATCTTGAGTGACCCTTATTGTGGCACCTTGGTATTTAAATTGTTTTTTTCTAGCTGCTTGCAGGATTTTCTCCTTTGTGTGGTAATTCTGCAGCTTAGCCACTATATTCCGTGGTGTTCTTTTTTTAGGGTCTATTTCAGAAGGAGTTCGATGAATTCTTTCCACATCTACTTTCCCCGTTTCTATTATCTCTGGACAGTTCTCTTTGATAATTTCCTGTAAAATAGAATCTAGGCTCTTTTTTTGGTCATAGTTTTCTGGAAGTCCAATGATCTGCAGATTATCTCTCCTAGATCTATTTTCCAGATCTATAGATTTTCCCAGTAAGTATTTGACGTTGTTCTCCAGCTTCTCATTTTTTTTGTTTTGTTTGACTGATTCTTGGGTTCTCTGTGAATCATTCATTTCTATTTGTTCCATCCTGACTTTTAAGGATTTATTTTCTTCTTTCACAGTTTTTAGTTCTTTTTGTAAATGCCCAATTTCGTTTTTAAATGAATTATTTTTCCATTTCCCTAATTTTTTTTTGAGAATTATTTTCTTTTTCCAATTCAGAAATTCTATTTTCTTGAGACTTTTTTATCTTTTCCAATTCAGAAATCCTACTTTCCTGTGTTTTTTTAACCTTTTCTAATTCATAAATTTTGTTTCCCTGCATCTCCTGTGAATTCTTTATTTTTTCCAACTCCAATTTCAGGACGTTGTTATTCTCTATCATAGCTTCCTTTTCCTTTCCCCATTTTTCTTCAAACTCCCTCAATTTTTTAAGAGTTTCTTCTAGGAGAGAGTTATGTGATGGGGGGCAGGAATCATTCCCCTTTAAGTTGTTATCTGCTGTCTCTCTGCTGTTAACTTCCTCGGGGTTGGATACCCGCTCTTTCTCTGTGTAGAAGGAATCTATGGTTTCTCTGGCCTTTTTGCTCATATTTAAAAAATCTTTTGGGGTCTGTCCCTGGGGTAGGAAATTATTTATTTACTTCTTTACCAGCTTCCTCCCAGACCGGATGGATGCAGCGGCCCCTGCGCCTGAGCTAAGATAGAGCTCTGGGAGAGAGTTCCCCACCCCCTCCCTGGAAGTGCCTCAGAGGTGATTAGCACTGCTGTGCTCGAGGGCGTTGAATAGTAAAGACAGCACAAAGCCCAGCCTATGTGTCTGAGTGGGGCGTTAATGTCTGCAACAGGTGACATGAAAAGCCCCTGTGCTCAAACTGGAAGTGTCTGCCAGAAACCGCGGTCCCTAGTTCAAAGGTTCTGCTTCTCTGGGACTTCCTGGAGCTGAGTTCCACTCCCTCCAGCTAAGCTAGGCAGTGTGTGTTGCCTTGGGCCGTATCCACTCACTTGTCAATCTCTTAACTATTCTCAGGTGGTAGCTGAGGCCACACCCCCTGGTGCCGAGATCTGCTGAGTCACCTCCAGGGTCCGGGGAAAATCTAATCTGAGTTTTAAAATATTTTGGCTTTCTCTTCTGAACTGCTAAATAATTAGCAGAGAAGAGCTAACAGCCTGTGCCAGATTCCTTTATCTCAGTGGCTTCTCTGATCCCAGAGCCCTTCCCAGCGCGATCGGCAGAGTATGCGAGCACCCAGCCGTCTGTGCTGGCCTCTCTTCTTCCTCCCCTGGAGACTGACCTTGTCTGTTGAAACTCCAGATTCTCTTCAGCTGGTAAGTCGTGCTTCCAGTCCTTGTGGTATCTATCAGTCCTGGGCTTATTTTGAGACTTAATTTATCTAATTGGTTGTGAGGGAGTGAGGACGTTCACTGAGTCGTGTGTTTCTTCTCCGCCATCTTGGCTCCGCCCCCCGAGACCAATATTGTTAAGGAATTGACTTTTTCCAGCCAAGATAGTATCTTCTATTTAAAAAAAAATAAAGAAGTTTGTATTGATTATTAACTGATTAATAAATTGTTAATATGATGATTTCTTTACTTTTTTTAAGTATAAGTAAAATAGAAGAGATAAAGACAAATTGTGCACAAGTGCCTTGATTTGTAAGAGTAGAAGGGAAAAAAAAAACAAAAAAACACTAGGAAGTTTTATCTAAAAACCAAACACTTGTGATACATTTGGAGATGCTCATAATGAAGACAATTACTTTTCAACTTGAATGTTGAATGGTACTATGCTAGCGTAAGGGTTTTTTTGGCTGCCAAAGAAGCAATGTCAATTGACATGAAAACAGCTATAAATTCAAACATGTTGTCAAGTGATGCTTTGGGAAATCTAATAAACATGATTTAAAAACATGAAAAAACTGTTAATATAGAAATGAACTGAAATGAATTAGAAGAAAATTCCAAGGTAATGCTCAAAAATATCACCTATATTTTCGTTACTTCTATTTTCAGGATGGGAAAATCCTAAGTATAAAACTTAAAACATTATAAACATGATAAGAACTATTTTTTATGATTATACAGGTGGCAGCTAATATCAAGGAGTTTAGCAGGAAAATTTCATCAGCTTATAATAAACACCCTGGTGTGAAGTATCTTCAAATTGCTTCCCAAATGAATGGAGAGATGAGAAAAATCTAGTCCAATGGGATGAAGCAGCAGAAATAGGCTCTGTGTAGTATTGAGAGATTGGTCACCACCATTGGTACCCAGAGCCATCTACTGCATCCTGGTCTAAGATCAGTGATATTGATTTTTCTTTTGTCACTGAATTTCAATGATTCTAACAGAGACTGATGACTTTGTGTCATTCTATCTCACTTAAATTTAATCATGTGCCAGTCAAGACATCACACTGTAGATGAACAACAATACTTAGGGTTTTAGGATTTGCTTTTTGGTTTGATATTTTTCTTCTTCCCCCTTATATATTTTCTTATAAATGTTTATATATCAATGATAAAAAGCTATTTATAATTTATGTAAAATGCACATAAGCATGTAATGATTTTTTGAGGGGACCCTAATATGTTCATCTTTTGACAACAAAAATGTGATGTCTTCTAAGAAATTTAAGATCAGGCTTTCATCACAGAGGATGCAATGTTATCCTTGTTATATTAGTGTCACCATCATCATAATAGTAATCAACTTTGAATAGTACTTAATGGTTCAATAAGATTTTTTCTTTTGATCCCAACAACTCTGTCTTGTTGGTTTTATAAACATTGTTTAATTTTCATTTTTAATCTGAGAAAACTAAAAGGTTGTGATAAGCAAAACACTATATAAGTTGTAATGAGAAGAGCATCTAAGACTTCTAATTTAAAGTTCAATGCTAAGTCATTATAAAATAGTAGAATTATTTTTCTTCTAAATTATGTCTGAAAATATCTTTGCTACCATTAGTCTGTGTGAAATTTAAGATAACATGAATTTCAAAAATGTCATCATATACAAATACCAAAATAATATTAAGTACCTATTTCTTCATGATTATTAAAAAAAAAAAAACAAGACTTAAATAAGAGTACTCCTTGCTTTCTAGAGATTTGTAATTTTACTTTCTACTTCCTGATACTACTGATCCAAAAAAAAAAAAAGATTTTGGCTCACATAATTAGGACTTAATAGAAAACGGAATGAGTTTTTTAAAAAAGTATGTAATGATACAGAAGGAAATTACTGTAATTTCTCTGTCCTCTCTAATCATGAAACTATATTTTAAGGGAGAATTTGAAAATTATTTAGAATAAGTATGTTTAAGAAATATAAGTGTTTCATTTCTGAAACATAAAAAGAATTGTGTCAAATTTATAAGACTACAAATCATTCCTCAATTGAAAAACAAAGGATATGAATGATTTTCAGATGACAAAATTAAAATCATCTATAGTCATTTGAAAAATGACTCTAAATCACTATTTTTAGATAAATGCAAATTAAAGTAACTCTGAGGTACTACTGCACACCTCTCAGATTGCTAAAGATGGCAGGAAAAATTCACAATATATGTTAAAGGGGATATGGAAAAACTGGGCATTGTTGGTGGAGTTGTGAAATGATCCGACCATTTTAGAGAACAAGCTGGAACTTGCTATCAAAAGCTATCAAAATGTGCATACCCTTTGCCCCAGCAGTGCCACTACTAGGTCTGTATCTCAAGGAAATCATAAAGGAGGGAAAGGGAATCACATGTGCAAAAAATCTTTATAGCAGCTCTTTTTGTGGGAACTAATAATTAGAAAATGAGAAATTGCCCATCAATTGGGAAATGGCTGATTAAGTTGTGGTATATGAAAGTAATGAAACATTATTATTTTATTAAAAAGTGGTGATAAAGATGATTTTAGAAAAACCTGGGAAAATTTATATGAACTGATGTTGAACAAAACAAGCAATACCAAGAATACATTGTGTACAATAACAGCAAGAATGTCCAATGATCAACTTTGAAAGACATGGTTCTTCTCTGTGGTTCAGTGATGCAAGGCCATCCTGATAGACTTTGGACAAAAAATACCATCTGCATCCAGAAAAGAATTGTAGAGATTGAGTGTAAATCAATACATGATATGTTCACTTCTTTTTTCTGTTGTTTTTTCCTCTACCATAGTTTTTCCTTTTGCTCTGAGTTTTCTTTTCCAACATGACTCATAAAGCAAAGTATATTTTTTAAATTATGTAATTAGAAAATAAAAACTTAGGACAGCTAGGTGGCACAGTGGATACAACACCAGCCCTGAAGTCAGGAAGACCTGAGTTCAAATCTCACCTTAGATACTTAACACTTCCTAGCTATGTGACTCTGGGCAAGTCACTTAACCCCAATTATCTGAGGAAGGAAGGAAGAAGGAAAGAAAGAAGAGAAAGAAAAGAAAAGAAAAACAAACAAAAAAAGATACCTACATAGAAAGTAGGTGGATAGTTGAAAAATATTAAGAATATTGAAAGGCACAAGTTTTAAAAAATTTTGGTTGGTCTAATCAATCATTATTGAAAGACATTAGCATGACTGTTGTGGTTGCTGTTTTGTTGTTATTTTTCTACTCAAAGATAGAAATTTTAGATGGGAAGGCCTGGAATTGAATAAATTTTTGATTTTTCTCATTTACATGTCTTTCATAATAAACAGGAAATAGTGTTGGAGAATTTTTCCTGTAACCTTAATTTTGACCAATGTTATAAAATTGAGAGGAAGTAAGGATCTGAAAAGAAGCTTGAGATAAAATAAAAGATAATTTGGGGGCTCATAATGGGAAAAACCCTGAAAATTGAGTAGTTGAAAAGAGCCACATAACCTTGTTGTTGCTGTGTACTATGTTTTCCTGGTTCTACTCAATTCGCTTATCAGTTCATCTAAGTCTCTCCAGGCCTTTCTGAAATCATATTACTGATCAATTCTTATAGAAGAATAATATTCCATAAAATTCATAATATGCTCTTTTCTAAGGTTGTAAAATTAGCAACTGAAACGTCCTTTCAAAAAACAAACCAATACTGTGTGTGTGTGTGTGTGTGTGTGTGTGTGTGTGTGTGTATTTCCCATTAGTGTATGTAATCAGATTTGGCAGGATAAGAGGCAGTGTGTATAATAGCTAGCAATTTGAACTTAGAGTCAGGGAATCCATGTAAATTCTTCCTCCTTCCTTCTCTCCCTTTGTTCCTCCCTCCCTTCTTTCCTATTTAGCTTCTCAATTGCTCGGTGAAGAAAAGGAAGGAAGGAAGGAAGGAAGGAAGGAAGGAAGGAAGGAAGGAAGGAAGGAAGGAAGGAAGGAAGGAAGGAAGGAAGGAAGGAAGGAAGAAAGGAAGGAAGGAAGGAAAGAAGGAGAAAAGAGGGACGGAGAGAAGGAAGGAAAAGAGTGAGCTAAAGAAGGTGGGAGGGAGTAGGGAAGGAAGGAGGGAAAAAGAGAAGGAAGGAGGGAAGGAGAAAAGAGGGACGGAGAGAAGGAAGGAAGAAGAGAGAGAGGAAGGGGAAGAGGGAGGAAGAGAAAGAAAGGAGGGAGGAGACAAAAAAGAAAGGAGAGAGGGACATTTCTTTATTACCTGACAGTATTTGCAAAATAACATTTTAGATTTTTCAAGCGTGTTCTTAGTATGATTATACAAGGATAGTACTATATTTAGGTGAAACAAAATTGTGAAGCCTGCTGTACAAGTGATACTGAAGGAAAAAAAATTCTTCAATTGCCACAATTAGATGCAAAACAGAGTATTTAGCCTTTCTTAGAGTGGATCACAGAGTGTAACTGCCTGATATAAAAACCCTTTCTTGGCTCAATGATGCTACTATAGGGAAGCATTAAAAGTGTTGAAGCAGAGGGGAGTATGTGCTCTAAAACTTAATGCTTCTAGAATACTGGTATGCACATAAACCCACCCAGGATTTTTTTTTAATGTCTTTATCTCTAACCATGAGAGGGCTTTTATACCTTGAGTTACCTTGATCTTCATTAGTGCCACCAAAAACTTGAATAGATTTTTGGATAGGGTTATTACAGAAATTGAACCTTAATTGGAACTTAATCTCCATAATTATGCATAATTACCCATGTTTATTACTCCTACGATGAGCACACATTTTTCTTTAGCTGTGAGGCAAAGTGAGTTAAAGCTTCCCAGACATCATTGGATAATATGATTGTGTGCACTTCACTGACTTTATTTGGCTGCATAGTTTTAACATTCAATCAGGAAAAAAATACTTAAAATGCTTGGCCTCTGACTTCACTGAAGATCATAAATGGAGCAAATAAGAGCTAATTATGACAGATATCAACCTTTAAGTACACTTATTCCTCAAATGGATAGAAAAAGAAATGAAAAAAATATAGAATGTATTGGCTAATCTTCTATGTCTCCATTCGAAAATAATTAGGGGACCAAATGTACAGACACTTGGGGAATGAGGGCTAAAATAATATCATTTAATTTATTTTTTACTAACTCACATTCATCTGAGAGATTAATTTCCCAGGTCTTTCTGGAGCACAAGGCTGGAGGAGAATTAACTGAGAATGTATTCAAAATGATAATTTATGGGTAATGCCATATCAATGAGAATGCAATTTGCAATTTTCAATATTTACTTTAATATTTTCATTATTCTTTATGCTTGGTCATTCTTTTCATTAGACATTTGGGCATCATTATCTTGAGGTAGCATTTGCTGAGTGCCCTTAAATGAATGTCATAGAGCTAGATGCAAACCTCTTTTTTATATATGGAAAAATTGAAGGACAAGAGTGCCTCAGAATAAAACAATATAGTTTTCAAAAGGTCTCTGGCAAGTGTAAATGAGGTCCAAGGAAGATGTACTAAATGAACACTATGTTTTGTCAACAACTAATATGACATTTGTGACAAGGACACATTTATTGGAGGTGGAGTCAGAGCCATCCTCATTAGGTAACATCTGGACAAAGGCTTTGAAAAATGTATGTCAGTTTTTACATTGTTTTGATATATTTCACTTCTTATGCTTTGCAAAGTGAATGAATGACATAATAAGCATGTACCTTTTAAAAATTTTTAAAGCTGAATAGTTTTGGATAAAGTTTTGTTGTTGAAGTTTATTATTTGTATGTTTGTTTCTTATTGTTTCTGCTTGGATATAGTCCCTCTAAGAGTACCCCTTGGTTTCTGTGCCTGAGGTTTCTAGAAACAATGGCTCTGTGATTTTGACCCAAACTTATAGGATACTTAGGAATCCTAAGTAACTTAAAGTTATGGCTGCCAAAAACTTATACAAAGAGAACCTTATGTTCTCAGAAGCCTTAGTAAAAAAGATGGATTTCCTCCTTATTCCCTAGGGAAAGCTGATATTATCACCTAGGGCGTCATGGAAATAGAACACAAACCAATGTTAAGACATATAGGGTCTCAATGATAACTATGATATTTGCTAGCTGCCTGATTATGGACATATCATTAAAATTCTCTATACCTCTGTTTTATCTATAAAATTTTTGATATAATAGAGCCTATCTGAATAAGTTGTGACCATTAAATGAGATGCATATTTAAGTCATTTTCTAAATCTTTGAGTTCTGTAAAAGTTTTCCCTGGTTTTTATTCGATATTAGATTTCTCTCAGGTGGATCAAGGAATAGTCATCTTAAATCAGATGGAAAACAAGAAAATTTACCTTTAAAAGCCTTCCCTGTACCATCTATAAAATCCAGAAATTCCATAGGGAATATCATTATGAAGGTCTTGATAAAATAACTACAAGTCTATCTTGATATAAACCTCACCTTATTGCTTCACATCTGTCAGATTGTCTAATATTACAGAAAAGGAAAATAATAAATGTTGGAAGGATATAAGAAAATTGAAGCACTAATGCATTGTTGGTGGAGTTGTGAAATGATCAAATCATTTTGGAGAGCAATTTTGAACTATTCCCAAAAGTATATCAAATTGTGCATATTTCTGATACAGCAATACCATTGCTAAATCAGTGTCCCAAAGAGATCATTAAAAAGGTAAAGGACCTACATGTGCAAAAATACTTATAGCAGTCCTTTCATGGTGGTAAAATATTGGAAATTGTGGGGATCCTAAGAATATATAAATCTTTCTCAAACAGCCTTTTTCCTCTAAATGTAGTTTAATCTCTGTCCTGAAATGTTTACCTCTAGGAATTGTCTGTTGAAGTTTGTTTTTTCAGGAAATACATGAGATTAGGACTGTATATCTAAATTTCTTCAACTTTTATACATTGAAGGAAGCATGACATTATGGATCTATCTTTTCTTTAATTTTTATGGCCTAAGGAAAAAAAAGAGCACAAGATTACAATATGTAAATGAATTATTTCTCTCACTCTGACATAATTTTGCATATAATAAGCTTTGTCAGAATCCACATGAGAGTTCAGGTTTTCTCTACGGGCTGAACATATGCTTGAGCATAAAACTAAAACCAAGATTTTTACCTCAATAATTTCTGAATTATGATAAATGTATATTTGGCAGCAATTACCCAGCACATGAATTCAAAAAAGAAATATTTCTCTCATAACACAAGGGAATTCCCATTCACCTTGCTTTTCAGTGAATATATTTTAGGTGTTAATGTAGGAGCTCATCTAAGTTTATTTCAAAAGCAACTTGGAGGCATAGTAGGATAGAGCAGCAGGCCTGGAGTCAGGAAGACTCATCTTCCTGAGTTCAAATTCAGTCTCAAACTCTTACTAGTTGTGCAGTGCAGGAAAAATCACTTTTCCTTTTGCATAAGTTTTCTCATTTGTACAATGACATATAGAGGAAAATAAAAAGTTACTCCATTACCTTTGCCAAAAAAAGAAAACAAAATGGAAACCCAAAGGGCAGATGTGACTGAAGTTACTCAACAACAATAACAAAAGTTTAGTTCAAATTAGATCTTGTCTCATTTAATCAACAAGCACAAAATAAGCACCAATTATTGCTCAACTCTGTAATAAGTATTGGGACCACAAAGGCAAAAGTAAATAGCCTCTGATCTAAAGGAGCTAACAATCAAAATTTAAGTATCCCTATTCTTTGGATTAGAACAATTAGTGCTGGAGCCTAGAGTCAGAAAGACCCATCATCTTAAATTAAAATTTGGTATCAGCCATTTAGTAGCTATATGAACCTCAGTTTCCTCATATATAAAATGAATTGGAGAAGGAACTGCCAAAGCACTCCTGTGACTTTGCCAAGAAAACTCCAAAGGCCATCACAAAAAGTTGGACACTACTAAAATATACCTTTACAACATAAATAAAATGTGTAGATTATTATTTTTTTTTCTTTCTCTGAACTTCAATGTCTTCAAAACTGCTTGAGTGAGCATCCTTGGGGTTTTTCCTACATTTACAAGTGATGGTGAAGCACTTTTCTCACAAGGTGTGATAAATTTGGAGATACTGAAAATCTTTTTATGACACCCTTACTCAGGCCTTGAGGTCCCTATAAATGCCCCAGGGCATTAGTTTTCTTTTCATTTTTATTCAAAGAATGGAACCTCTCATCTAGCTCAGGAAATTAAAGCAAGTTGGATAGTGAGTGAGGGTCCTAGCATCTAGGAATGCAGTTCAAAATAAGAATTGCAACCAGCCTAGATCACACCCCAAGGGCCTTGGACTTGAGCTTGGTGTGACTAATACTAAGTAGAAGCTAAACTTGGAGTCTGAAATCTGTCCTCCATTCCTTTCCAGAAACTTGGATGGTATATAGGTGAATTATGACTCCTTTCTCTTTTTTGGGGGTGGGGTGGGGAGGGGGGATGTTTTTACTTGTCCTTACTATGTATTTGAAGCAAAGATCCCTTTATAAAAGTTTATTTAATGTTAAGTAGAAAAATGCATTGAGGTACTATTCACTAGGTCCCTAAAATAGGGGAACATAATCAGAGTGGGCTTAAAACTGTGGTAGAAAAGAAAGTCCTCCATCCCTCAAGTGCCTAAATGATGATTCTATGGAGAGGAAGGTATAAAATAATATATATATCTGACTTCAGTGTTGGAAGAATAATTGGTTAGTTGGAGAGTAGGTGCTAAGGGTTTCCATTTAATTATCCACTTAGCCCTCACCTATTTAGGCAAAGGCTCATTTACAATGTGCCTTGGATCCCTGCTATATAGACTGGTAGTTCTTGAAGAAAAGTTAAATGTCGCCACTAAACACTAAAAACTCATAATCTAAAGCAACCAAGCAAAAATAATGTAGATATAAGAAAGCAAGCCAAGATGGGAGAGGAAAGGAAGAGGCTTCCCTGAGTTCTCCCCCAAAAACCTCCAAATATCTTTAAATAAAGATTAAACAAATTCTAACTCATCAGGACCTGAAAAAAAAAAAAAAGGTGAAGTGAAACTATTTTCTAGCTCTAGACAGCTTAGATGCTTGACAGGAAAGTTCTGTTGCACCAGGGTAAAAATAAAGCAGAGTCCAGTTCAGGTTGTACCAGTGCAGGCTGGACCCCAACACAGCAGAAGCAGGCTTCAGGGTGACTGAATTAGTGCCAGCAACTGGGGTCTCCAGACCTCTCAGCCCATAGAACCCGAAGACAAATTATGATGTCAGCAGGAAAGGCCTGCCGTATTTAGGTGACAGTGGAGCATAGTCCAACTCAGAGCTCACCAGTAAATCAGACCTGCCCTTAGCAAACCAGGAGCATCTCTTGGGAGCCATTAAATTAGCAGGAGCAGTGGCTGCTTCTTGATCACTCAGATCAAAGACAGTTAAGGAGGCTGAACAGTTTACAGAAGGAGATTACATGAGGTTTCTTTGCTAGCATTCAGACTGTACTTGGGTAGCAGTCTCCAAGTGAGGAGAAGCACTTGCACACCAGAGTTTGTAGCCACAGTGGATCAATAATCCTCAAAGTTCTAGGACAGAAGAGAGATCTTGCAGTCACCCACAGAACAGCATAGACCAGGAGAAGAGTTAAACATACCTCTCCTTAAATCAAACACCTTGGAGGAACTGAAAAATTATTTCTGAAAACAGTTGCACAAAACCCCTGAAGTTTGGGACATTCCCCCTCTATCCTGGTAACAGAGTCCTACTTTAACAAAGAGTTAAAAGTCAACTAGAAGACTGGGGAAATGAGCAAACAACAGAAAAAAAAATCCTGTAGCTTAAAGGAACATAAAAAAGATAAACAGGAAAGATAAACGTGTGGGCGTGTGTTTTACATATATGTATATATATATGTATATGTATATATATATATATATATATATATGTTGAATTTGAATTAACTAAACAAATAAAAATTAGGGGAAAGAGAGGAATGTACTGGGAGAAAGAGGGGGAAAAAAGGTAGAATGGAGTAAATTATCTCACATAAAAGGGTAAATAAAAAGCTTTTACAGTGGAGAGAGAAGATGAGATAGGTAGGGTGGAGTGAGTGAACCTTACTTTCATTAGAATTGTCTCAAAAAGGGAATAAAATACATATTCAGTTGGGTATAAAAATCTATATTACCATACAGGAAAGTAAGAGGGAAAGGGGAGAAGAGAAAGGGGGTGGTGATAAAAAGGAGAGCAGATTGGGGAAGTGATAGAAGCAAAACATTTTTAGGAGGGACAGGGTGAAAGAAGAGAGAATAAAATAAAAGGGGGAAGTGTAAATAGAATACAGGAAAATACAGTTTGCAGTAAAAATTGTGAAAAAAATATTTTTATTAATTTTTATAATTATAACATTTCCTTTGACAGTACATATTCATAGGTAATTTTTTTTTTTTTTTTTTACATTATCCCTTGTACTCCCTTCTGTTCCGAGTTTTTCCCCTCCTTCTCTCCACTCCCTTCCCTAGATGGCAGGCATTCCCATACATATAAAATATCTTATAGTATATCCTAGGTACAATATATATGTGCAGAACCGAAATTTGTTGTTGTTGCTGTTGCAAATGAAGGATTGTATTAGGAAGGTAAAAATAATCTGGGAAGAGAAACAAAACAAAACAAACAAACAAACAAAAACAATGCCCACAGTTTATACTCATTTCCCAGTGTTCCTTTTCTGGATGTATTGATTCTGTCCATCAATTGAAACTGAATTAGATCCTCTCTTTGTCAAAAATATCCACTTCTATCAGAATACATCCTCATACAGTATCATTGTTGAAGTGTATAATGATCTCCTAGTTCTGCTCATTTCACTCAGCATCAGTTGGTGTAAGTCTCTCCAAGCCTCTCTGTATTCCTCCTGTTGGTAATTTCTTACAGAACAATAATATTCCATAACATTCATATACCATAATTTACCCAACCATTCTCTAATTGATGGGCATCCATTCATCTTCCAGTTTCTAGTCACTATGAAAAGGGCTGCCACAAACATTTTGGCACATACAGGTCCCTTTCACTTTTTTAGTATGTGAAAAAAAATTCAAACAAGCTTTTCTCATACAAGCCTCATTTCTCAAAAATGTAGAGAACTGAGTCAAATTTATAAAAAACAAGATCCATTTCCCAACTGATAAATGAGCAAAGATACGAACAGTTTTCAGATGAAGTAATCAAAACTATAGCCATGTAAAAATGTTCTACCTCACCCTTGATTGGAGAAGTACAAATTAAAATAATACAGAGATACTACCTCATACCAACTGGATTAATTAATAGAATAGAAAAGGAAAATGAGAAATATTAGAAGAAATATAGGAAAAATGACAAATGAACTGTTGCTGAAATTGTTAACTGATTCAACTATTTTGTATAGCAATTTGAAATTATCACAAAAATCTATAAAACCATGCCTACCACTACTGGGTCTATAACCCCAAAAATATAAATAACAAAAAGGAAAAAACATATATAAAATAAATATTTGTAGCAGCTGTTTTTTTGGTGGCAAAGAATTAGAAATTGAGGGGATGCCCATCAGCTGCAGAATGGCTGAATAAATTATGGTATGGGATTATGGTGGAATATTCTCCTGCTACAACAAATAATGAATAGGGTTCTCTCAGAAAAACCTGGAAAGACTTACATGAGCTGATTCAAAAGTAAAGCATACTACCTACAAAGTAACAGCAATATTGTAAGATATAGATGCAAATGAATTATTCTTAGAAAATTAGTGATCTAAGACAACTCTAAAGAACTTTTGATGAAAAATACCAACCATTACCAAAGAAAGAACTGAGAGTGCCTGAACACATATAAAAACATACTGTTTTTTAAACTTTCTTAGTTTTCCTGAGGGTTTATTTGGGGAGATGAGGAGCAAAGGGGCCATTTTCCATCATAGTCACATGAGTATTAAGGAAAGGGTTTGCATAGCTACCTGCCAAATTATTTACTTTCTTAATGAGAAAGGATGGGGAGAGAAGAGAAATAATTTAGAACTAGAGGTTTTAATAATGAATGTTAAGAGTTGTTTTTACATTTAATTGGGGAAAATAAAGTACAAGGGAAAAAGTTAAAAAGAAAGAAATCAACTTATTTTCTAAGTTCAAAATAAATATAGACAGGATTTTTTTTTGCTTTTATTTTTTCTTTTCATAATTTGCTCTTAGTGAGGACACTTTCATCAACTTATTCTTTGTCTTTTGAGCTCTTAAAGATTGCTTTCATAAACCAGGTAATGTTATTGCAAGCTGATAAAATTGAAATCTACTTGACATTTTCTTTAAATGGGATGCCATCTTTGTGTAATATCACATCTTAGCTGAAGTAAATGAAATGTACTAACAATTTCTTTAAATGAAACCCTTATAAAATTAGGCAATTTTAATCAGTTCTAAGAATGCCATTAATTGCAATCCCTTAGTATCAGCCACTTTGTTTCACTGATTCATCATCCTTCCTCCCACACTGGATTTTTCCCCATCTCAGCTCCTTTCCTCAGGAAAGGTAGCTTTCTAGCTAAAGATCTACTAATTTATGAACTGCAGTTCCTAAATTTGATAGATAATTTTAAGGTATAAAATAAGCATGGAGAGGCTAATTATATTTTTATTCTTCATCCTATAGTGCAGAACATGATTTCTCCTGTGTATAAAAAGGAAACTTTCTTTGAACCCTTTATCCATGGACTTGCTCTCCTTCAAGAGAGAGTAAAAGGTAAAAGTGAGGAGAGAGATATATATGTATAAAATATATGATACCTATATGCGTAAAAAGGATGACAGTGAGCAATAAAGAGCATGCAATTTATAGGGCCAGCACTGTGAAGATGAAAAAAAAATATGACGATAGGTTGAGAGTAAGGTTTTAAAGATGACAATTATTTTAAGTCTATATGATTAGGGGACTAGTGATATTTTTGACAATATTAGGAATAAGGGAATGTGTTGAGAAAAAGATAATGAGTTCTTTTTGGGACATTGTGTTGAAATTCTATCACTTTATGATCCTCCTGATCACCCTTCCAGTTATGATAATAAGTAGATTTATAAGTGGCTGGTGTAAGATCACAATAAATAGAAAAGAGGAATTGATAATACAATGGCTGACAAAGTAATTACTTATCCCAAACTGTCCCTTAAGTTATTAAGACTACATCCATAGACAATGTGCTCAATTAGGAAAAGCCTGAAAACTCACAATATCATGGCCCCTCAAATGCAAATAAACTCCAAATATGCACAGTAAAACCATAGAAATATTATGGAAATTAAATAAGCCCACAATGGCCAAAAAAACTTTTTGATAATATTGATATGTTAATGAGTGAATTTATAAGATGGTACAGATAAATCAACCATCATAAACCTATAAGAATGGAACCCACAAATTCTGGCCCCTGAGTACTCTTCCATCTGCTACAGTCCATATTGCCAGTGTTCTCAACTCTGTTCCCAAAATACAATCAAATCTTTTGCAGTTACAGAAGTGAATTTTTGTACCCCTTTCGTCTCTTTTCCCCTTCTCATACTATTTGCCTCAGTTTTCTTTGTGCCTTATTAAAGTGTGATTGATGCATTAATTCTTACTGGCTGCCAGCCTGGTCTTTATCAAAAAAGTATCCAAAGAACCTGAATTGTTTGGCCTGATTCCACTAGAAACCATTTTTTTGTGTTTTTGTTTAAGACATTAAAATGGAGTACTCAGGCTGAGATTAATTGTTCGTAGCCACAACCCCCAGTGGGCAAGCAGGATGTGGTGAACATCCTGGGAGAAAGCAAGCAAACAAGGCAGGACAAAGGAACCATGTGTCATATTCTCTTGCCCATTGGGGACTCTCTCCTCATAACTGGTTCATAGCATATCAGGAAAATTGAAATTGAAAGATATGGGATATCCAATTTGGATTACATGAAAGATGAAAGATGTAGTTGGAGATGCTAGCCCATAGCTCTAGAATAGATCTGTGGTTCTTTGTTTTCTATATAATTTTCAAAAAATATGCACTTAGCTAGAATTCTTCATGTGACCATCTTTATCAAGCATCTTTCCATTGAGGCACAGTCTACTGGCCTTTAGAGACTTCACATGTGATGATGCCTGGGATTTTCCTAAGTGTACTTCTCAACCCCAGAAAATTTCTCTTATCACTAGTCCTATAGGCACCAATTCTGGCCCTAGGTCTTGTCTTACTCAACATTAAGTACCAATAAATGCATAAAATATGGACTTGTAAAATATTTGAGAAGAAAAAGAGATACTGTGCATCAAAATTATCTGTTAACAGAATAACATAAATAATAATTTAAAAATAATTATGTTTCTTTTCCTTACTCTATTAAAATATTGATTTTATAGTAGAAAAGTGCAAATAACTATTTTGTTTTTCTAGAAATAAATATTTGTTTTTTATTTACATTTTCTGGCACAGTATTTTGCATAGAAGAGGTAAGATGAAAAATTGGTGTTTCTCAGATGTTTCAGTATGTACATTGTCCTGATCTAAATGGTTGTGACTCTTAGGTCCCAAACTAATGGGCACTATAAAAGATAATAATGATGAAGTAAAGATTTCTAAAAAGAAAAATATTTCTCAAAACAGCATATATTATGAAATGAACACTGCTCAGAGATTTAAAGATATGATTGATTGCAAAATGTGAATGTGTCCTCCACAGATTTTAGATGCTATCTTTTCCCAGTCAGATAAATCTTGGTTTGGAAGTTGCTTTTGATAAATTTCTTTTTAGTTCTTTTCTAATTCACAAAAATGGAGTATATATCATAGTATTACATAGATTGATTACAAAATTTATTCTTTTCTAGGGACTCCAGAAAATTTTCTTAAGATTATATATTCCACCCTCACCAATTTCATGTGTGGAGATTTAGTAAGAATATCAAATGTACTCAAGAAATTTAACTTTACAATAGTTTATTTCCTGATAGTGAAATTGTACTTCCAAATTGTGAGAGCTCATTGAAAAGCTTTCAATTTTTTACCTCAATCTTCAATAATTTAGACAAGTTATATTAGAAAAGCAATTCAACCCAACATGTTCCTTATGAAAACATTTATATAATACCCCCTAAACTTTATAAATCTGTGTAACATCTTATATTAATGGATTATAATTATATAGCACTTCCCATTTGCAAAATCTAAATAACTATTGATATTAATGGAATGAAAAAAGTCAACATTTTAAGTAAAAAGTATATTTTTATAGCTAAAATAAAAGCTGAAAAAATATGTTGCAGATGAGCACTTACCCAATTAATTTGAATATATTGTTTCATAATTATATAATAAATTTTCGTAATAACTATTTTTAAACTCCATGTTACTGTTTGAGCATTAATTCATTGGTAATAGAAATTTTTAAAAATAAGAAAAATTCTCAAAGAGCCCTGTTTTAGTATAAGCAGTTCTTTCTACTTTTTTTTTTTCCCTGATAAATTTATTTTTAATTCACATAATTTTATGAATCATGTTGGAGGACAAAAAAAATCAGAGCAAAAGGGAAAAATAATAGAGAGATTAAAAAACAGGAAAAACATTCTTAATTTACATTCAGTCTCCTTAGCTCTTTTTCTGAATGCAGATGGCATTTTCTGTCTAATGTCTACTAGGATTGCTTTGGCTGGGATTGCTTTGGCTTTTTGAACCACTGAAAAGAACCAAGTCTTTTACAGTTAATCATCACACATTCTTGGTGTTATTGTGTACAATGTATTCCTGGTTCTGTTTGTTTGGCTCAGCATCAGTTCATATAAATCTTTCTAGGCTTTTCTAAAATCAATGTGTTCATTTTTTTGTACCACAATAATATTTTATTACCTTCATATACCACAACTTGTTAGTTCCCTCTATTTTTATGTAAATTCCTGAATGACATGAAGGGAAGAGGTCAAAAACTAAAATTAAGTTTTACTAACATTTGTATACATTAACTTAACTTTTCATACTCTAAATGCTATAGCCTTCTATTTGAGTGGTTAGTTAAGTGAAGACTTCTTAAGAAACTATGGGGTAATGGCAGAAATTAGGCATGGACGCATACTTAACACATTACACCAAGATAAGATCAAAATGGGTCCATGATTTATACATAAAGAATGAGATTATAAATAAACTAGAGGAACATAGGATAGTTTACCTCTCAGACTTGTGGAGGTGGAAGGAATTTGTGACCAAAGAAGAACTAGAGATCATTATGGATCTCAAAATAGAAAATTTTAATTATATCAAATTAAAAAGCCTTTGTATAAACAACACTAATGCAAACAATATTAGAAGAGAAACAACAAACTGGGAAAACATTTTTACAGTTAAAGGTTATGATAAAGGCCTAACTTCCAAAATATAGAGAGAATTGATTTTAATTTATAAAAAAATCAAGCCATTCTCCAATTGACAAATGGTCAAAGGATATGAAGAGACAATTTTCAGATGATGAAATTGAAATTATTTCTACTCATATGAAAGAGTGTTCCAAATCACTATTGATCAGAGAAATGCAAATTAAGACAACTCTGAGATACCACTACACACCTGTCAGATTGGCTAAGATGACAGGAACAAATAATGATGAGTGTTGGAGGGGCTGTGGGAAAACTGGGGCACAGATGCATTTTTGGTGGAGTTGTGAATGAATCCAACCATTCTGGAGAGCAATCTGGAATTATGATCTAAAAAGTTATCAAACTGTGCATACCCTTTGATCCAACAGTGCTACCACTGGGCTTATATCCCAAAGAAATACTAAAGAAGGGAAAGGGACCTGTATGTGCCAGAATGTTTGTGGCAGCCCTTTTTGTAGTGGTTAGATACTGAAAAATGAAAGGATGCCTATCAACTTGAGAATGGTTGGATAAATTGTGGTATATTAATGTTATGGAATATTATTGTTCTGTAAGAAATGACCAGCAGGATGAATACAGAGAGGCTTGGAGAGACTTACATTAACTGATGCTGAATGAAATGAGCAGAATCAGGAGATCATTAACACTTCAACAACTATACTGTGCGAGGATATATTCTGGTGGAAGTGGATATCTTCAACACAGAGAAGAGCTAATTCAGTTCCAACTGATCAATGGTGTACAGAATCAGCTATACCCAAAGAAGGGGCACTGAGAAATGAATGTAGACTTGCATTTTTTTTATCCAGGTTATTTTTATCTTCTGAATCCAATTCTTCTTGTGCAACAAGAGAACTGTATGATTCTGCACATGTATATTATATCTAGGATATACTATAGCATATTTAGCATGTATAAGACGGCCTGCCATCTAGGGGAGGAGGTGGAGGGAGGGAAGGGAAAAGTCAGAACAGAAGTGAGTGCAAGGGATAATGTAAAAAATTACCCATGCATATGTTCTGTCAATAAAAAGTTATAATAATAATAAAAAAAAAAGATACTATGGGGTAAATTAGATAAGATCATAGGTGTAAATTTGGTTTCCTAGAAATCTCATGATTTATGGAAATAAGGAGCTGTACAATTTTTTTTTTTTAGGTTTCCACCTTATGTAATGTCCTTGCTTCTGTGCCTTCTCAGGATCCTTTGAGTCAAATAATGTATTAATGAGTTTACATTGGACAAAAATTCTTTTCCTTGTTTCTGCCTGAGAGTCACAAACTAATGAATTTAAAAGTCAATAAGTGATGGGGGGAAATTGTGGATTTTGGCTATATAATCATCCTGCTTCTGTATTGTGCCTCATTTTACTAGACTGCCTAATGGGGGTGAAATCAACTTCTTCAAAGAAATGAATAGCAAAGCCTTTCTCTTTTGTACCTAGAGATGCATATGAGCAATCCTTTTGAGTAAGAGCCTCAGCATCCCACATATATTCTGGGGTCTAAAGAATGGACATACTAGAAATTGAAACATAATTATTTTCACATTTGTGCTAGAAGTAAAACTATAACAAAAAAGTTGTAGCTTAAAAAAATTGATTCAAGGATTCTACAGGAAATAAAAAAAAATAAAATAAAAGTGTTAATTTGTTGTGTGCCAACAAGTAATATAACTAACAACTAAAAAAAAAATCATGAACAAATTGGTCATCTTATATTGCATTTATGAAAAGTGTTTTGCAAAAAAAAACTATTATGAAGATGACTTCATTATAATAAGGTATTCTGAGTCACTGAACCAACAAGCTGGCAAAAGAGATAATGACCTTAGATATCATTACTTCTCAAAAACTCCTCTAAAGAGGAATTCTTACATCCAAAGCAAATAAAGTTCAAATCTGTGGGAGAAAAATAAAAGAAAATCTCTCCAAAGTGTAATTCCTTCAAGGATGTTCAAACTGACTCTTGCACTTGGGGCTTATGTTGAATTCCATTCAATGGTAAATTAACAATATGCTAGTAAATGTTAACCAGCTGGCTCCCTAAAAACTGTATTCAGGTAACACTTTTAAATTTAATCTCCATTATTAAAATTTTCTCCATGAATTTCTTAATCCTAGGAAATCAATGAACAATACACCTAAGATTTAATATGTAACATTTGTTGATTCTTTAGTGTATTTGTTAATGGTAAAAATATAACAATCTATCCAGGAATGAGTCTATCACATCCTTGAATCCACTTTGGTGTGAGACATTTAACAAGTGCAGAATGTTTTTCTTCAGTGCTCAGACACTAATTCCACCCAATCAGACAAATGGAATTCATGAAGATTTTCCAAAGTAAAGTAGATCAGACCCTAGGTCTAAGTTTCAGGTTCCTGAGGATCATATGAATATAGTGAAACTGAAAAATTTGAGCCACATCAGCACTAGATGTGCCAAATAAGATATTATGTCTTAACATTGGCTAAGGTTTTCTCTTCCTTGTTCCTCACATATTATTGTAGTCAAAAAATGTTTAGGTCAATAGGATGGGGGAGGATTCGGGGTTTGGGGCTATATCACCCTGCTCTTCCTCCTGTAAAGTACCACACTTTATTGGACCCAGTTAACAAGTTGGTCCACTTCTTACAAGAAACAAATACTTTCTGTTTGTACCTGCAGAGGCCTTCAAGTACTTAATTTGGCTAGAAGGACCTATGTCTCCATCCCATACATTTTGGTGGTCTCGTCCAGGATCATATAACTTCCCAGAGACACAGTTGGGTTCTGATGCGGGACCCATTGAGAGATTTTCTCCAACATTCCTGGGAATCAGGCTTCCCATATCTGGGAAGTATCAGCCCAAAACCTAGGAACTTGGTAAAAACAGAAAGCAAAAGTCTCTGAAGAAGCCCAACCAATTGTTGAGAGTACAGTCAACAACTTTTGTGTACATAACCTGGAGGGAAGGATTGTTCCTGTATCCTTGAACTGCCCTACTTAGAAGGGAAGGTTCTGATAAATGGGCATAGAGAGGGAGCACTCCTCGTGACAGCTTGGTGGAGGTGATCCTATCGAACTAGCTGATCTGAGTCAGAAAGCTGACTCCATATTTTACAACATCACAAGCTCATTGAATTAGAGCTCCTGCCCCCAGACCTTCAACAGAATGGAAAAAGAATAGTCCAAAACCAAGTCTTTGAAGCAAAAATCTAAATACTACCAGATAAGTCTAGGAAGTCAGCTACACAATTAGAATGAATTGCAAAAATATAAAAGATATAAAAGAAAATTATAACATATTGCTGTTTTATATGGGGGAACGAAGACAATGAAGGAGGGACAATTTAGCCAAAATGTGGGTCTTCTGAGGATTGGGTATGTTAAAAGCTAAATATGGATGTGAATGGAAAAGATCCTCTAAATCCAGAGGAAGTCATTTATGCAAATCTTTGGTTATCAGAGGTCCATCTCTTCCTTTCACAAATAAAAAAAAAAGATGAGAAAGGGAGGACAGAACAGGAATTGGTCCTGCCATACTTATTGGACCCCATTTGCTCTTTCCTTGTCCCATATGCTCCCTATCCTCTCTAGATGGTGGGGCTGTGTTCACCCTATGGCCTTATTCAAAATTCCTTCTAGTTCTAGCACCTGTTAATCCCTTCCACTCCTATCTAAAGACATCTGAGAACAGATCCATTTACTCTGGGGATCCATATGTACACTCTAATGGTGGTATTTTTAACCCAAGGAACATTAGGATTTATTAAAAAAAAAAGAAATGAAGTCACTCAAGGAAGACCCAACAGATCTATCAGAACAATTAGACCAATTTTGGGGTCTAGGTGTGTGTGTGTGTGTGTATATATACACCTAGGGAAAGTTGATGTCTATATTGAATATACTTTTTTCTCCAGAGGAGAGAGCTTTAGTAAGGAGGGCTGCCTTGTCACATCCTCCTGAAAATGAGGTAGCATCATCTGATTGAAAATACCTCAATCAGACCCCTGAGGGTTGTTAGGGTCATATTTAAGACCTAAGAGATTTAATAATCAGAGGAATAGGAATCAAAAATCCAAACCTCAGAATCTGAAGAAAACATTTGACATAATGCATAGGAAAGAGGAACCCCTTCTGAGTTTTAAGACAGGCTGAAAGAAAGTACAAGGAAATACTCAGGTTTGGATCCCTCTGATAGAGATAATGAGTCTATGTTGAAAGGACATTTCATGACAAATGCATGGCCAGACTTAAGTAGGAAATTACAAAAGATAGATAGGTGGAATCATAGACCATTGGAGGAAGCAATCAAAATGTATGTGAGGAGGGATATAAGCAAAAAGCTAGGATATTAGTACCAATTATCAGAGAAGTTGGAGAACAGAAAGGTCCATCCTCCAAAAAAGGAGATGCAGGCCCCCAAGACAGTGGGCAGAGCCAGAAAGTCTCAAAGAGGAGATAAGAGAAAGCCCTTAACCTGTTGGGGTTGTGGAAAGGAAAGGCATTTGCTTAGAAACTGACATCAACAGGAGCAGAAGTAGAAAGTGTACTCCTTACTGGAACTTTAAGATCAGGAACATCAGGGGGTCTTGGATACAGATAAGTCCCACCTTGATAAACGTAGGGATGGGACGCACTGACAATGAGTTAGAATTCCTGATATATTTTGGAGCCCTCTCCTTCATCACACATCTATCCCAAAGAGTGGGGTTGTCCTCAGAAACATTAATTATGTTTGGAATAAAGGGGGAAATTTTAGTTCTCTTCACAAAATTAAATTGTCTATTAGCTTAATGCCTAAGGAGTCTCTGCTACTCCCTCCCCCCCCCACCTTGATAAAAAAGGTAGAAGAAAACCAAATTAATCCTAAAGTCTGGGTCAGTCCCTCCAACCCTGGGAAATTGTACATTATCCTTATAAGAATTAGACTGAGGAATCCAAGGGTTATAATGAGGATAAAAAATTAACCTATCTCTCTCTTGATGGGATTAAAGCCAGTAATAGGGAGACTCATTATGACTGGATTGCTGGAGCCCTACATTTCCCCATTTAACATCCTGATAGTCCCTGTAAGAAAGAATGATAGGAAATACAGAATGATGCAAGACCTGAGGGAAATTAATAAAATAGTGTTGCCTTCTCACACAGTAATTCCTCATACCTACACTATTTTGGAAAGAATTCCAGAAGATAGTTCTTGGTTTAGCATGGAAGATTTAAAGAATGCCTTTTGAAGGTGCCCACTAGACTCTGACACCCATTAAATGTGATTAAGAAATTAAGAAAACAAAAAAAATCTGTTGAAAAATGCAGTCAGCAAAATCATACTGGAATTAATAATCTCCAAGTATGGGATAGTGGAAGAATAGACTTGGACCAGGGAACACATTTGTCTGCTAAGATACTCTAATCTCTCATGCAAGCCTTAGTGATTTCTTGGAAGTTTCATATTCCTTAGCATCCTCCTTCCTATAGTAAGGTCCAGAGAATGAATCAAGAAATCAAAAGACAATTAACTAAACTAGACTTTGAGACCACCTTGGACCAGTGTCTGCCATTGGCAGTTATAAAAATGAGAATAAAGCTTGTAGAGACATTGGATTGTTTTCCTATGAGCTTTTGTATGGACATCCATATCCAGGGCTTTCTGAGAAAAACTGGGATTCTATCTTAGAGTAAAGATATATACAAGGGGTATGTGGCTGTTTTGGGTAAGTATTTGCATGAAATACAGCTTAAAGGTATTACTTCTCAGACAATCCCTCTAGGATTTCCTGTGCACAAGTTCAAACCAAGAAATTGGGTCCTGATCCAGATGTGTAAGGTGGGAGAAGCTGGCTTCAGTTTGGGAAGAACCCTTCTGAATACTCCTAACTTTGAACATTGCAGTAAGGTTGGATACTCATATACCAAAATGAAAAGACCAGTGGATCCTCTGGCTGAATGGACTACTGATCTGGGGTAGACCAAGGACCTGAAACTGCATCTCTTATGCAATCCCTTCATTTGGTGACCCTCACAACCCATCAGGAATCAGAGTTGAAAACTATTGGGTTGCTTAATTTTTGCAGTTTTTATTCTGTTGCCTGTATTTGTGTTTTTTCATTTGTGTAGATGCCATATCCTTTTCTAAAGGTCCCCATCTGCCACTGTCAGCATTGTAATTCTAGTGCCATATCACAGGCATTTTCTTAGTCTCTATACTCTTCCTTACACCTTTTGCCCACTCAATCTTGGTTACCTTAGAGGACCAGTTTTGAGCAGTTAATTAAAAAGTATGGCCCTATTTTTTAATCTAACTGCTGGATTTGTGGGGGGCCTCAAAGGCTATCCCAGTGGCCCTGGATACTTATCCTATTATTAAGGCTACTTTGGATCTTGAGTAATAGGGAAAAGATACACAATGGAATATGATTCCAGGAAGATTAGGAAGGACATTCATGGCCATTGTCAGAAGACCAAAAAGGGGAATATTTTCTGAATCAGACAGTAAGAAAAACAGAGTTGAGGATTAGTAAGTGTAAACGGAATTATCATCTAAGGAAAATATGATTACCTATAGTGAAGTAAGGAGTAAAGTTAATAAAACTCATATGCAAGTCCAGAACAGCACTTAAGTGTGGGAATACCATTCCTCTGGGTGTCACTACTTGATAGAATCCCCATCTTGCCTAATGATTTATTTGAGTCAAGAGAGCAACATGGAATATGGCCAGCTGTGTTAATCAAATACAAGGGATAATTGGAAAACCCTACACTAAGTGGAGCTGGATAATTGTTTCTATACTGGTTATTTCCCCACCTATTGGAGTATTAAGTATCAGACCAGTTTAGAACAGAGCAGGAGCAAATGGAACAATGCAATAGAACTTTGGGTCTGCCAGTGGAATTATCATATTCACCATGGTGATCCTCTGATATACCGGGGCAGACAATATTACCTGAGAGTCCCCAATCAAATCTGTATCTTTCATATCAGCAAACCCACCCTGAAAGTTCATTACTACATTTGTGGCTTTACTGCTTACAGATACATCTTCATTAATTGTATGGGGTCCTGTGCATAGAATTAATTTGGTCCAAGTTTTTTTTTTTTTTTCCTTTTTAAACCAGGACAAGAAGGAAGGCATCTACACATCCAATTATACAATGACTTAAAAAAAGAGTAAAAGAAGTATAGATACATCTCTCACCAACACGGAAGATACAAAAGTTGGGGGGTATAGAACTCCATATATATTCTGAACTGGCTAATAATAACAAGATTTAATTGAGATTAACATTAACCAAATTCCTTGGATCTACTAGCAGAGCAAGCCACTCAAACTAGGAAAGCTGTATCACAGAACAGACAAGGAAGATGGAGTCTGTGCGAAATTGAATCTGCCCAATTGTCTAAAATTAGATGATAATGGGAAAATAGTGAAAGAAATTACCAAGGATATTAGGGAATTAGCTCATGTCCCTGTACAAAGTTGGTCCTCCCCACTTAATACATCTTAATGGTCCTGGTTTGGTGAGAGTTGGTGGAAATAAATTCTCTGGCACTTGCTTTTTACTTTAAGTAGTATCATTTTGCTCCCCACGTGTTTGCCCTGCATGATGAAATTAATCAGGATGATGGTTCAAAAGTCTTTAGCTAAAATGGTCTCAGAGAAAGCTTGTTTCAATGTAAGGATGCTAGTTTTAAACAGGCAACGGTGGATTCCCATGGATGCAAAAGAAAGGGATTTTTTAGGCAAGGAAGAGGCCTTAGTAAGAGAAATGTATCAGGATTGGTTGAGAAATCTTCAGGTGTGTGAATATAAGGGAGGGATTGAATAGAATAAATAAAAATTTCCCAGAGTCCCTGTGATAAAGTAGATCAGACTCTAGGTCTAAGTTTCAGTAACAATTTGGATCACATCTGTGCCAAATAAGGTACTGTGTTTAAACTGGCTAAAGCCTTCTCTTCTTTCTTCCTCATATATTACTGTTGCCAATAAAAGTAAAAGGTCAACAGGTGTGGGAGGATTTGGGGTTCTCGACTATATAGCTCCCCTCTTGCTTCTGTTCAGTGCCCACATTTTACTGTGCTGCCTGGTTAGCATGCTGACTTGCTTGTTGAATAAATGAATAAAGACTTTCTGTTTGTCCTTGAAAATGTCTCTGAGTAGTCAATTTGTGTAAGATATCCCATCCCACATCCATATAAGAGGGAAATGCCTTCTGACTATTTTGCTTTTAGTTTAGGGGACCTTCAAGACTGCAGAGATTCGGGTGGAATATACTCTCAGTCTTCCACACACAATACAGAAAACATCAGATGGTCAATTCAGAGCAGAAGAAAAAAAGAACCAAGGGAGAGCAAGAGGCCAGTAGGTAAAACAGAACAGACATCTGCACTGGACCTGGAGGAAAGAGAAATGAAGCAGTGTTGCCATTAAGTTTTATTCCCCATATCTCCCTTCCTCAAAGGCTATTAATGGCAAGAACAAAGAATAAGAAACACTGATACCTCCAAAGTGAGAGGAGCCTAAAAAATAGCTTTTCAGTCCAATTTAAATAAATTAGAAATAGTCAGAGCCCATTGGCCAAACATTTACAATACATATTATAGTACTAATGAAGGTAATTTATATAATTTGTAGTTCAGTATAAATCAAGTTGTGTATATACCTCTGTGTGTATTTGATAAAATGATGATGTAAATAATTTAAATAATTTAAAGAAACTAACATTCTTGAATATGATATTAAAATTAAGAAAACTAAAAACTGAGAATGGAGACTAGCACTTAAACTATCAGCTGCACTACTTTTGTGGTTCTTTGAAACTCATCAACATTTCTTTTTTTTTTTTTTTCCAAAAGATCTCATCATTAGAAAATCTCATATTGCTACAAGATTAAATCTGCCTGAAACTCCCTTTGCATGGACCATTTGACTATAGAAGGGAATCATGGATTTGAAAGTCTTTTTTTTTTTTTTTTTTTCTGAGGCAATTGTAGTTAATTGACTTGCCCAGGATCACACAGCCAAGAAGCATTGAATGTCTGAAGCCAAATTTCAAATTTGAACTCAGGTCCTCATGACTTCAGGTCTGGTGCTTTCTATCCACTACACTAACTAGCTACTCCTTGAAAGTCACTCTTTAAAGGGAGGTTAGCAAAATTTTTCCTTCCAATTTCCTAACAGCTACATTTCTTTTGGAACTCTTTATTCAATGCCAGGTATCTCCTTTCCCCTGAATCTTTGCAACAGCTTTTCAGCTTTCTTTTGTCAGTTGTCTTCCCCTATTACCTCCTTGGGGGTAGGGAATGTATTTGTATTTATTATGTATATATTATCACTGATAATACAGTTCCTGGAATATAGAAGGTAATCAATAATTTTTTTTTTTTGTTTGACTGAAAAAAGTTTATTGTCACTCAAGTCCATTGTGTTATCAACTGATATAACATTGGAAATATTTTATCAGTGGAAATTGCGTTAAAGAACTAAAAAAATTACAACTTAATTTATGTTAATGAGTTGTTGACACAGTAATAAAAAATTCATTTTAATCCAAAAAAAAAAAAGGTTAAGCTGTATAGAGAAAGGCCCTCAGTATATCATATGGAACTTCAGCAAAGATTTATAGGACATAATACACAAGAATGAAGTGTAGATGAATTGTGTCCTGCACAATATCTATTAGTGAGATGATAAGATCCCATCAATATTTAGCTATTGATTTATTCAAATATGAAATTCTAAATGAACAAAAATATAATAGTATTTATCTAATAATAACAATTAATAATTGAAATTCAATATAGTAGGTAGTAGACTAGGCCAAAAGCCAAGAAGTACCAAATTCAAATCTGGATTTAGACATTTATTTAAAGTGTGAGCTTAGGCAAGTCATTTAATCCCTTTTTCTTGCATTGTAAAGGGGTATAGTAGGAGCAACCTATCACATGAGGTTGTTGTAAAGATAAAATGAGACGATATTTGTTAAGTGTGTAATTTGGGATATGGAACATCATAGGAGCTTATTCACTTTATCCCTCTTCTCCTTATATATATTTCACATTTAACATTTCACAGTATCTTAAAATTGAAAGTTAGACATGTAGAAGGATATTCTGTAACATTTTTGTAAGAGAATGAAAGTTATTTTAATGAATAAACATTGCTAACAAAGTAATCAAATATGAAGAGAAAAAGTTAAAGTGCATGGAGAACTTGAAATACAATATATTTAAATTTATAGATAAATTCATTACATAGCCAAAGATTAATGTACACAAAGCTGTAGAAGGTTATAGGGAGTACAAACCATGAAATTATATTCATATATTTAATTAACATTTTCAAAATAGATAATTATTGCCAGAAGAGTTTACAATTATCACATCTCAACTACCTTACAAAGTTCTTTGACAAATATAGTTCCCTAAGATATCAAAATGAGGTCTATCTTTGCATGATATTGATTAAAATTTCTAATGAATGTCTCAAGCACTGAAAAGTTATATAAATTGTGTTTGGAGAAACATTCAAGGGTCAAGTAGCTATTTGGAATCAGTATCCTCATGATTGATAATAGGAGAGAAGAATCCATAAAATGATCAATCCTAGAATTGTGGGGACATTAGTGGTCATTTTGATCAACTGCTACATAATGCATGAGTTCATTTTGCTCTAAAGTTGATAAGTAGTTGCTTAGTTTTTGCTTGAAAAATTTCCCAGGCATTGAACAATAAGATTGCCTTTATATTGCACTGACATTTGCCACTTGGTAACTTCCAGTCAATAGTTTGACTTCTTTTCCTTGAAGATCTACAGAATAAGTTGAATTTCTTATCTACATGACAGCTTTTCAAATATTCGAATGCAAGTAACATTCTTTTCCACGTTTACCCCAAAACCTGAAATTTTCTCTTGATAAGGTAACAACCTTAGAAAACAAGTTTTCAATTTCCCATGTGATTTTGTTTACATGTGCTTAATAATTTGTTGAAAACCAATTGTTCTTTTTATTTCTGTAAAACATTTATGAATTGTCAAACAAAACAAAGTGCTACTCCAAATAAATAGTTGTAATTTTATATCTTGGTTATATATTGCTTTGTGAAAAAGTAAACAGCATGATTTATCATTGATCCTTTGGAATTATGATGTGTTTTACTAAGTTATCTGTATTTAGTTCACTTGACAGAATGGAGGTAAAGAGTGAGGATGAAGTAGATAAAAACCATACTCTGCTCATAGACAATCTCCTGGGCCAATTTCTTTCTTTCTTTCTTTCTTTTTTTTTTTTTTTTTTTTTTTTTTTTTTTTTTTTTTTTTATTATAGCTTTTTATTTACAAGATATATGCATAGGTAATTTTTCAGCATTGACAATTACAAAACCTTTTGTTCCGACTTTTCCCTTCCTTCCCCCTACCCCTTCCCCCAAATGGCCGGTGGATCAATACATGTTAAATATGTTAAAGTATAAATTAAATACAATATACGTATACATGTCCAAACAGTTATTTTGCTGTACAAAAAGAATCAGACTTTGAAATAGTGTACAATTAGCATGTGAAGGAAATCAAAAATGAAGGCAGACAAAAATAGAAAGATTGGGAATTCTATATAGTGGTTCATAGTCATCTCCCAGATTTCTTTCTCTGGGTGTAGCTAGTTCAGTTCATTACTGCTCTATTGGAACTGATTTGGTTCATCTCATTGTTGAAAATGGCCACATCCATCACAATTGATCATTATATAGTATTGTTGTTGAAGTATACAACAATCTCCTGGTCCTGCTCATTCACTCAGCATCAATTCATGTAAGTCTCTTTAGGCCATTCTGGAATCATCCTGTTGATCATTTCTTACAGAACAATAATATTCCATAATATTCATATATCACAATTTATTAAGCCATTCTCCAATTGATGGGCATCCATTCAGTTTCCAGTTTCTGGCCACTACATAGAGGGCTGCCATAAACAGTCTTGCACATACAGGTCTCTTTCCCTTCTTTAAAATCTCTTTGGGATATAAGCCCATAATTAACACTGCTGGATCAAAGGGTATGCACAGTTTAATAACTTTTTGAGCATAATTCCAAATTGTTCTCCAGAATGGCTGGATGTATTTACAATTCCACCAACAATGTATCAGTGTCCCAGTTTTCCCACATCCCCTCCAACATTCTGCATTATCTTTCCCTGTCATTCTAGCCAATCTAACAGGTATATAGTGGTATCTCAGAGTTGTCTTAATTTGCATTTCTCTGATTAATAATGACTTGGAGCATCTTTTCATATGGCTAGAAATGGTTTCAATTTCTTCATCTGAGAATTGTCTGTTCATATCCTTTGACCATTTATCAATTGGAGAATAGCTTGATTTCTTATAAATTAGAGTCAATTATCTATATCTTTTGGAAATGAGGCTTTTATTAGAACCTTTGGCTATAAAAATGTTTTCCCATTTTATTGCTTCCCTTTTAATCTTGTATGCATTAATTTCGTTTGTTCAAAAACTTTTCAATTTGATGTAATCAAATTTTTCTATTTTGTGATTAATAATGATCTCTAGTCCTTCTTTGATCATACATTCGTTCCTCTTTCACAGGTCTGAGAGGTAAACTATCCTATGTTCTTCTGATTTATTTATAATGTCATTCTCTATGCCTAGGTCATGAACCCATTTTGACCTTATCTTGGTGTACAGTGTTAAGTGTGGGTCAATTCGTAGTTTCTGCCATACAAATTTCCAATTTACCCAGCAATTTCTGTCAAACACTGAGTACTTATCCAAAAGCTGGGGTCTTTGGGTTTCTCAAAAAGTAGATTATTAATGTTACTGGCTGTTTTATCTTTTGAACCTAACCTATTCTACTGATCAACTAATCTATTTCTTAGCCAATATCAAATGGTATTGGTGACTGCTGCTTTATAGTATAATTTTAGATCTGGTATAGCTAGGCCACCTTCATTTGATTTTTTTTTTTTTTTTTTTTTTTTTTTTGTTAATTCCCTTGAAATTCTTGACCTTTTGTTTTTCCATATCAACTTTGTTGTTATTTTTTCTAGGTCATTAAAATAGTTTTTTGGGAGTCTGATTGGTATAGCGCTAAATAAATAGATTAGTTTAGGTATTGTAATATTTATTATATTTGCTTGCCAAGTCCAAGAGCATTTACTATTTTTCCAATCTGTTAGATCTGACTTTACCTGTAGTTTTTGCTCATATAGTTTCTGATTTTCCCTTAGCAGATAGATACCTAAATATTTTATATTATCTGTAGTTATTTTAAATGGAATTTCCTTTTGTAACTCTAATTGTTGGATTTTGTTACTGATATATAAGAATGCTGATGACTTATGTGGGTTTTTTTGTATCCTGCAACTTTGCTAAAGGTGTGGATTATTTCTAATAGCTTTTTAGTAAAATCTCTGGGGTTCTTTAAGTATACCATCATATCATCAGCAAAGAGTAATAATTTGGCTTCCTCATCACCTATTCTAATTCCTTTAATTCCTTTCTCAACTCTTATTGCAAAAGCTAGCATTTCTAATACAATATTGAACAGTAAGGGTGATAGTGGGCAACCTTGTTTCACTCCTGATCTTATTGGGAATGGTTCCAATTTATCCCCATTACATATGATGATTACTGATGGTTTTAAGTAGATGTTACTGATTATTTTAAGGAAAATTTTTTATTCCTATACTCTCAATTGTTTTTTAATAGGAATGGATGTTGGATTTTATCAAATGCTTTTTCTGGATCTATTGAGATGATATATGTTTTTTTTTTTAATTTGGTTATTAATAAGGACAATTATACAGATAGTTTTCCTAATTTTGAACCAGCCCTGCATTCCTGGTATAAATCCTACTTGACCATGGTGTATTATCTTGGGGATGATTTTCTGTAGTCTTTTTGCTAATATCTTATTTAAGATTTTAGCATCAATATTCATTAGGGAGATTGGTCAATAATTATCTTTCTTTGTTTTCAGCCTACCTGGTTTAGATATAAATACCATGTCTGTGTCATAAAACAAATTTGGTAGGACTCCTTCATTCCTTAATTTTTTTTTTTTTCAAATAGTTTATATAGCATGGCAGATAATGTTTGGTGGTAGAATTCACACACAAATCCATCTAGTCCTGGGAATTTTTTCTTAGGGAGTTGATTATTATATTTGTTCTATTTCTTTTTCTGAAATGGGACTATTTACGCAATTTACTTCCTCCTCTGTTAATCTGGGAAGCCTACATTTTTTGAGGTAGTCATGCATTTCATTTAGGTTATCAAATTTATTGGCATAAAATTGGGCAAAGTAACTTATTATTTCTCTAATTTCCTCTTTATTGGTGGAAAGTTCCCCCTTTTCATTTTTAAAACTAACAATTTGAGGTTCCTCTCTCCTTTTTCTAATCAGATTTACCAAAGGTTTACCTATTTTATTGGGTTTTTCAAAACCAATTCTTACTTTTATTTATTAATTCAATATATATTTTTTTACTTTCAATATTATTAATTTCTCTTTTTAATTTTAGAATTTCAAGTTTAGTATTTGATTGGTGGGTTTATTTTGGTCTTTTTCTAGCTTTTTAAAGTTGCAAGCCCAATTCATTGGTCTTCTCTTTCTCTATTTTACTCAAGTAAACATCTCAAGATATAAAATTTCCCCTTATTATTGCTTTGGCTGCATCTAAAAAAATTGGTATGAAGTCTCATCATTGTCATTATCTTGAGTGAAATTATTAATTGTGTCTATAATTTGCTGTTCCATCCAATCATTCTTTAAGATGAGATTATTTAGTTTCCAATTACTTTTTAATCTATTTATTCCTTAACTTTTTTGTTTAATGTAGTTTTTATTGCTTCATGATCTGAAAAGAAAGCATTTATTATTTCTGCCTTCCTGCATTTAATTTTGAGGTCTTTATATCCTAATATATGGTCAATTTTTGTATAGGTTCCATGAATTTCTGAGAAGATAGTATACTCCTTTTCTGTCACCATTCAGTTTTCTCCAAAGATCTATCATACCTACTTTTCCTAATATTCGACTTACCTCTTTAATTTCTTTCTTAGTTGTTTTGTGGTTTGATTTATTTACTTCTGAGAGTGCAAGGCTGAGATCTACCACTATTATTGTTTTGCTGTCTATTTCTTCTTGCACCTCTCTTAACTTCTCCTTTAGGAAGTTAAATGCTATACCACTTGGTGCATATATGTTTAATATTGATATTGGTTCATTGCCTATGCTACCCTTTAGCAAGATATAATTTCCTTCCTTATCTCTTTTAATTACATCAATTTTTGCTTTTGCTTGATCTGATATAAGGATGGCTACCCCTGCTTTTTTGACTTCACTTGAAGCATAATAGAGTCTGCTCCAGCCTTTTACTTTTACTCTGTATGTATCTCCCTGCTTTAAATATATTTCCTGTAAACAACATATTGTAAGGTTCTGACTTTTGATCTAGTCTGCTATCCACCTCTGCTTAATGGGAGAGTTCATCCCATTCACATTTATAGTTAAAATGACTAATTCTCTATTTCCTGCCATCATATTATCCCCAGCTTATGATTTTCTTTTTTTTGCCCCCCCTTCTCCCCTTCCCCAGTATTAAACTTATGGGCCCCACTTGTGTCATGCAGCTCTCTCTCCTTAGGATCCCTCTCTCCTCCCTTTGAATTCCTTCCCCTTTTTTGTACCCTTCCCTTATTACTCCTTCCCTTTTCCCTTTTCCTCTCTTACTTTTTAATGAGGTAAGAGAAGATTTCATGTAAAACAAATATGTCAATTACTTTCTCTTTCAGCCAATTCTGATGAGAGTAAGATTCACACAATGCTCCTCCCCCTCTCTAAATTCCCTCAGATATGAAAGGCTTCCTTTGCCTCTTTGTGTGATGTAGGTTCCCTCTTTTTATCTCCCCTTTTCTCTTTTTTCTGACATTATCTCCTTTCAATTTCTACTTCCTTTTTTTATGTTATATCAGTAAAATAAAATTATACATGTGATCTTTATGTATATCCCCAACAGCAATACAGTTCTCAAGAGTTCCTTTTACCTTTTTCTTCTTCTCTTGAATCCTATGGTTGGAGATCAATTTTTTTGTTTAGACCTGGTCTTTTTCCTTAGAAACAAATTGAATTCATCTGTTTCTTTAAAAGTCCATTTTCTTCTATGGAAGAAAATTCTCAGCTTAGCTGGGTAGTTTATTCTTCGTTGCATTCCAAGTTCTTTTGCCTTTCAGAATATCAGATTCCAGGCCCTTTGCTCCTTTAATATGGAGGTAGCTAGATCTTGAGTGACCCTTATTGTGGCACCTTGGTATTTGAATTGTTTTTTTTTTTTTTTTTTTTTTTTTTTCTGACTGCTTATAATATTTTTCCTTAGTCTGATAATTATGAATTTTGGCCACAATATTCTTTGGAGTTTTTATTTTAGTGTCTTTTTCAGAAGGTGTTTGATGAATTCTTTAAATGCCTATTTTATCTTCTGGTTCTATTACATCTTTGATGTTTTCCTGTCAAATAGTATCTAGGCTCTTTTTTTCATCATAATTTTCGGGAAGTCCAATAATCCTCAGATTATCTCTGCTAGATCTATTTTCCAGGTTTGTTGTTTTTCTAAGTACATATTTTATGTTTTTTCTAATTTTTCCTTTTTTTTTTTTTTTTTTTTTTTTTTTGGTTTTGCTTGACTGATTCTTGATATCTCAATGAATCATTTATTTCTATTTGTTCAGTTCTGATTTTTAATGAGCTATTTTCTTAATTAGTTTTGTTTTTACTTCTTTTTGAGTACGTCCAATTCAGTTTTGCTCTATGGAATTTTTTTCCATTTCACTAATTTTTTTTTTTTAGTGAGTTCTTTTCTTTTTCTTATCCACAAATCCTACTTTCCTGTGATTTTTTTTGACCTTTTCCAATTCACAAATTCTGTTTTCCTACACTTCCTCGGAGTTTTTTATCTTTTTTCAATTCACACTTCAGGAAGTTGTTACTGTCTTGCATAGCTTCTCTTTCCTCTCCCCATTTTTCTTCTAACCCTCTTTTAAAGGTTTTTAATAGTCTCTTCTAGGAGAGAGTTATGTGCTGCGGGGCCAGGTAACATCCCCCTTCAGGGTATTCACTTGAGGGCCAGGAGGTTACCAGCTTCCTCTGCAAAGAAGGGATAGGTGCCAACTGGCTACAAAGAGTGGCCAGATACAGGAGTGCTCTGTGAAGGAGTTCCCAAAAACCAGAAGTAATTCAGGTCTACCCTGTGGAAGTGTCCTGCAAAGAACCATGCTGTGCAGATTAGTGTAATCCTGAGGCTAGAGGCTGAGTAGTGAAAGTGTCACTACCCCAAGCCAAAGTATGCTGTGGGACTGTGAGTATTAGCAGCTGACCAGCAAATTCCTGCACAGCACTGGGAGTGACTCTGCCTAGGGAAGCACATTTGTGCTGTGGAAGAGTTCTATTGCCCCAGGCTGAGCCCCACACTGTGCAGAATAAAGGCTGCCCCCAGCTGCACCCCGCTGCTGTTCAGATTTATGACTGCCCTTTAGAGCCTTGTGCTACAGATTGCTGATGCACAACTGTGCTGTGGTCTGTGCTTAGTAACTTCCAGTTCTGGGTGGGTATGGTCAGATCTTATTAAGTTTTTGCATTTTTAGAGTAACCTCTATTTTTGGCTTTAATTTCTCTGCTGGTCTACTTCTTTGTAATCAAGGCAGAGCAGTCAGCCTATGGCAGAGTCATCTCTATAACTTTTCTATCCACAGATGGCACCTCCGTCCCTGGTCAGCTCTGGGCACTAGTCATTCTTATTTCTTGCTAGTGCTGATATGCTCTGACCCCTCAGGACAACCTTTTCTGGTGATCTTCCAGATTATCTTTGGCTGGTGAATTGTTGTACTTCTAACCTTGGCGGATTTTACAAGTCAAATGCTATTTTTGAGGCTGAATTTAATAATTGTTCATGAGGAAATGAGAGGAGCTTAAAAAGTTGTGTATTCCTTCTCCACCATCTTGTCTACACTCCTGAAAAACAATTATTCTTCATAAAATGTTCTTCATAAAACTTCTATCTTGATTCATTAAGGACAAGCTACAATCAACCTATCTCTTTTACTTTGAATACTAAAATTCTTGTGCTAGCACTTAGAATCCTTAAGTATATTATATGTTAACAGAGATCTAGTCAAATCTTTCTTAATTTAAATCCAGTTAACTACTCCAAATGCCTGCCCCCCAAAAAATTCCAATTCAAAGACACCTGGGAATATTTATAAACTAGTTCAATGTCAGTTCTTGTCCTTGATTTCCTTCTCCACTTAAACACTTTGTATAGACTAACGAGAAATCCTCATTGATAATATTTGGATTATAAAATAGATTACTCAAAATCACCTTGTGCTATATCTGAAAGTATTTCTCTACATGAAGACAAACTGTACATTTTATTAAAAAACACTGATGTCAATATAGTTTATATGATTATAATATGTGTATGATTAATTCTAGGATTCTAAGAACTATTAGTATTTATTGCTAAGGACATACAAAGAGATAGGGAAACATTTCTTGTATTAGTCTACCATTATAGTGTTGGAAGCATGTCTTTAAAAAAAACATCTGATTGCAATAGATTTAAATCTGATACCCTGTTTTAGAATTGCTCCATATGAAGAGCCAGAAGGTCATCACAAGGATGGCAGTAGTAAATTAGAGTCTCTATGTAAACCAGAAATGAGGATACTTTACCTCTGTAGTGGTAATTTACACAAATTATTTTTGAAATATATGTTTATTTCTGTGATTTATAAATTTAACAATTACCAATTGTCTCATTTTGAATCAGTAGTAATAATGAATGGGCTTAAAGACCATGGCTTTAGCATGAATTTTTTTTTTTTTAAATTAAAGTTTTGTTTTTTTTTTTTTTTTTTCAAAACATATTCATAGATCTTTAAAAAAAAAAAAAAAAAAACATTAACCCTTGTAAAACCTTGTGTTTCAATGTATTGGACTACCTGCCAGGGGAGGGGTAGGAGAAAGGTGAGGGAAATTTGGAACAAAAGGTTTTGCAAGGGTCAATGTTGGAAAAATTACCCATGCCTATGCTTTGTAAATAAATAAATAAATAAAAACCCAAACTTTGTGTTCCAGTTCCCCCCCCCCTTCTCTCACCTCCCTCCCTTAGATGGCAAGTTATATATTTAATATATATTCACTCAGCATCAGATCCTGTAAGTCTCTCCAGGACTCTCTGAAATCATCCTGCTGATCATTTCTTACAGAACAATAATATTAGATAACATTTATAAACAATAATCTATTCAGCAATTCTCCAACTGATGGGCATCCACTAATTTTCCAGTTTCTTGCCACTACAAAAAGGGCTGCCACAAACATTTTGCACATGTGATCTTGATCTTCTTTTAAGATTTCTTTGGGATACAAGGCCAATAGAGACCCTGCTAGATGAAAGGGTATGCACAGTTTAATAACTTTTTTAGCATAGGTCCAAACTGTTCTCCAGGATGGCTGTATCTGTTCACAGTCCCCCAGCAATGTATTAGTATCCCAGTTTTCCCACATCACCTCCAATATTCATCATTATTTTTTTTCTTGTCATATTAGCCTCTAGATCATGAATCAATTTCTACCTTATCTTGGTATATGGTATTAAGAGTGGATCAAAGCCTAGCTTCTGCATACTAGTTTCCAATTTTCCCAGCAGCTTTTGTCAAATGATGAGTTCTTATCCCCAAAGCTGGGATCTTTAAGTGTGTCAAACACTAGGTTACTATTGTAACTATTTTGCCTTGTGAGACTAACATATTCCATTTATTGACTACTCTGTTTCTTAGCCAGTAGCAAATGGTTTTGATGACTACTTTCAGTTTGGATTCTTAAAATATTTCACACATTATAGTTAGATTTTACTTTATTTCATCACAGAACCACCATCAATATTTGTTGCATTTTATGCATTTGAATTGAATTATAGTTACTTATCAAATTAGTTAATTTGTCTTTCTGTTTAAGCTTTTGGATGCTTTGATAAACACTCTAGAACAAAATTCTTCTTGTTCTTCTCCTAAGAAAAAAGTTGCTCACTTTTCTTTTCTTTGTCCTGGGAACTTGCTTCATTGTTACTGCTACCTTGAAGATCAAGATACTCTTCCTAGAGTCTGTAAGAGTAACCCATGTATAAGAGAACTATTTTTCTACTTAATCTTTCTTATGCTTTTCTTTTTTTTTTTTTTTTTTTTTTCAATTACCTGGAAATACTCCCAAGAGTTCTCCAAATGAAGTTCAAAGTGAAACCAGCAGATAGAGTTTTGAAAAGCAGAGTTTGACTGAGGGAGGACTTCCATTTTAGTTCAGACTCTGTCTGTCTCTCTGCTTGGTTTGGGGCATTCTTCTCCACATTGCCTCTTTCCTCTCTCCACATATTTAAAGAAGTGGAATTTAATTTAAAGGACCTTTGTTCTAAGCTGCTGAGTATATTAAGTAAGCTCCTGGTTTTCAGTCCACAGTAGGAATTTTCAGAAGCTTATGAATACAATTTTTATTAATAATAAAATCTCTGATCCCTAGACAAACTCGTACTCTCAGGCCATACATATATGGTAATTTACACCTATCCAAATCTAGGCATTCAAATAGTCATTGCCTTGCCTTCATTTACACTGCCTTTCTAAAAAGACAAAACAATTAAAGATAATGGTAACTTTATATAGTGAACACTATAACTGAAGTAAAAATATATCACTAAAGAAGAATTTTAATAAAAGCAAACCAGCATTTAAAATTAAATTGTCATTTTAAAAATGAATAGCAATAAGAAAAAAAGGGAAAGTAGAAAAGAAGGCACTTCATTAGACCTCTGAATTTTCCACTGGGCAAAAATGAACTGAATCTATCTGTCATGAGCACCCAAAGAATGGACATTTTAGGAAAATCAACATATGACAAAATAATGTTTTTACTTTCTTCTGCTCTCCAACCATCCATGTACCTACCACCTTTCTTTAGGTATCTCTAACAACATTCCCACAAACCACAATAACTTTATGCTTTCTTGGAATAAAAGAAAGACAAAAAAAAAATAAACAAAAACCCTATAACTTCCCTAGTGTAATGACAGCCACCAGCCCTTACAAAATAGTTGATCTATGACTTGTCTGAATAATGCTAATGTAATAATTTGAGTGATTTTTAGCCCTTTTCCCACTCTTGTGGTTCCATCTTCTAGAGAAAAAAAAAAAATAGACAAAGCTTCCTCCATGTTCTATTTTCAATGGAACTTATGGTTTATGTGTTTTAACTAGGAACAAGGCTCTTTGGAGCTGTCCTCAAAAATTAAATTCTCCTTTGTTGAGTGATAACTATTTTAGATCAAAATGATTAAAAGGTATTTGCATTGCCATAATAATGTTCTTTAGATTCACAAAATGTAGTGTGGGGGGGGGAGCTTGAAGGAGGCTTAGAACTCCATCTTGTGGAGCTTAAAAAAAGCAATCCAAAGTGCTAGTTTTCCTATATTTCCGACCAACATTTTAAATTGCTACTGAAAATTGTTGAAACTTCCTATTTCTTTTACCAGGTAAATATCTGTAGATCAGCTTCATATGTGTATAACTAGAATTTTGGGAAAATTATTCCCTAGAGAAAAAAAAATCATATATTTTCAAAGATAGGGATGAATGATTGTTCAGATAGACTAATATCATTAATTAAAATACGAAAAAAATTCAATAATATCAAAGCAATGTCATTGTTTAGATATTAGCAGAAATGATGGCTTAATTTAAGGAAACACAGATCATCTTTTTTACCTTATTTATACAATCACATGAATCAAAAAGTAAATAATTATTCATATAAATTTTCATATTCAAAAGATTGATATAGAGAGATTAGATAATAAACATATTGACTATTGATATATCCATCTGATCAATTAAATTCCACCAATTTTTGAAATATAATGCAGCATATATAATATACTGTACAGTATATAATATGATTCCCATATTTATTTACATTTATATATGATACAATGTGCTCTATATTTTTTTTATTTCTCAATAATATTTTATTTTTAGTTACATGCAAAGATAGTTATTGACATTCATTTTTATAAAATTTTGAATTCCAAGTTTATTCTCCATCTTCCCTTATCTTACCTCTCCTCAAGATAAAAAGTGATGTGATATAGGTTATAGATACAATACTTTGAAGCATTTCCATATTAGTTGTGTTGTGAAAGAAAAATCCAAAGAAAAAGGAAAAAGCATGAGTAAAAAAAGCAAACTATGTTTGTATTTTGTTGTCTTTCTCATTTTTCCCCTTCTTGACCTAATTTTTCTTATGAAGCATGATATTTGTGGAAATATGTGTAGAAGAATTGCACATGTTTAACATATATTGAATTACTTACCATCTAGGAAGAGGGTGGGGAGAAAGGAGTGAAAAAAATTAGAACACAAGATTTTGTAAGAGTGAATGTTGAAAATTTCACATGTACATATTTTGAAAATTAAAAGCTTTAATTTAAAAAATAAAAAAAAGAAAAACTAACCTAAAAAACATAGGTGAAAATAATATACTTTAGTATACATTCAGCACTTTAGCCAGAATTAGTTCATGTGATTCTTTCTAGTCTTTTCTGAAATCAGGCTGCTTATCACTTGTTATAAAACAATTATAATTGAAAACTTATTCAGCCATTTCTCAATTTATAATCATGCATTCAATTTTCAATTTCTTGGCACTACAAAAAGGTGTTTTATAAATCACAGAGTACTATATAAATAACAGATGACAGATTAAAAAAAAAAGTAGTAGAACTAATGGTAGTAGCTACACTAGTAGGGTGGTAAATGAAATAACTGAGGAAAAAAAAATAAAAAGCTTATTTACTTCGTAATATAACTACTGACCAATGAATGCCAGTTGTACAACAAACCAGGATCAGACCTCCACTGTTTAGGGTTCGTTCCCCAATACAGGAGAAGACAGACTTTTATACATTAAAACAATTAATAAAATAAGATGAATCAATGAAAATTAAACACTTGACCAGTAAACTGAATTAGTTAATCTTATTTCTATTTGGAGGAAAGAATATGGATTTTCCAAGTTGAGAGAGAAAGAAAAATTAAGTGCAATTCCATAAAATAAAACAAAAAAGAGATGTCCTAGTCCTCCCAAGTCTATATGCCATCAAAAGAATACAGAAATAATAATTGTTTGATCAGTATGTGCCCAATTTTCAGATAAGGCATATTGTTTGCTTGAAATGTATAATTGTGAGAAAACTCCTTTCATCAATCTTCCAGTCCTCTCACAATTTCCACAATTGAATAAAGTTTTCTCACAAGAGAGAACTTGGACTAGAACCATGATTTCAGATAAAGTATACTGATCTAGATGTAGAATTGAGTCACAAGATGGATTTAGTACTACTATAGTAGCAGCAGCAGTGGTAGTACTAAAAATTACACAAAATGTGTTTCATCGCTGTTTTCCAAGTACTAGAGAACAGTTCAATTATTTTTGTTAAATTGTACTTGACTATAATATATATAAAGTGAACAAGATTTCGTCCCAATAAGAAACATTTCTATAACAATGGTTCCCAAACATTGTGTTCCATAGACTCCCATGGTTTATGTGATCTATAGACCTCTATAAGGCTGTTTAGATAATAGGAGACATCTATGAATTCATATACAACACTCATATTCTTACCTTCATCTTAATACCAACAATATAGTGCAATTGATTAGTAAATAAGTGCCTTCCATAAAATGAATAAATGATTCTCCTTACACATTCTGATGATTAAAAAAGTTTTAAGAGACAGAGTAATTAACAAATGAATGGATGGTCATTTTTCTGATTCTTTTAGGCCAAAGACCATTAATGGCAGCAGGCTCATAGTTGAAATACACTACAAAGAGTTGTATTCCAGAGAGGTGACAATCAACTCCAATATGAGTTAATAGGAAATTATGAATATTAAAATGAGGGGCTAGAGTCAATAGAAGGTGAGCTAAATTAAAATAAACAGCTGAGAGTGACATCACATCACACTTGGAAAGAAAAACTATTTCTATACCAGACTACCTACAGCTTTGGGTTATCAATTCAAAGAAAGAATACCCCACCCAAGCCTGAACAAAACATAATAGCTGCATGGAGTCTTAAACAAAACAATAGTCCAATATCATTATCAGTAATGTCCTTCAAGAAACTGAACTTTTAAAATTAGGACTTTGGAAGAAAGGGCTCTGAATCTCCCCAAACTACTGGTTATTAAGAATAATTTCTCTCAACAAAGTTCTTTTAAATTTTTTTCCATATATAAATGCTGTTATGATTTATTAAATAAAAATTACTTTATAAATTGCAGTTTAATCCTTTGAATATTGAATAGCTTTTTCTAAGTATGCATTGTTACAATGGATACTAATAGGGCCATTGCCATTATGTGAAAGGTTAAGAGATTTATATATATATATATATATATATATATATATGTTTTGTTTGTTAAATTTGTTAAATATTTGTTAAATATATATATATATATATATATATATATTTAAATGAGTTCTCATGTTCACAAAGGTCATAAAACTAGTTAGGAAAAAACGGCTGGATAGAAATTAAGAAGATGCTTACCAACCGAGGAATGATTGAGTAAATCATGGTATATGAATGTGATAGAGCTGAAAGAAATAAAGGAGAAAATAAATGATTTCAGATGTAGAAAGATTTATATGAATTAATAAAGAGTAAAGTGAGCAGATACAGAGGAGCAATTTATGTTGTAACATCAAGATTATAAGATAGAAAAATTTTGAGGACTTTTACAAATAAAGAATGAAATGTATCAAAGCAAAAAAATATTCATAAAACGGCATTGTGGGAAAATAAATTTTCAACTCTTAGAACTGTGATTATTACAGTGACTGCTCATGATTGCAGAAGACTGATAATGAAATATTTTTTTAAGACAGGGTTGAGGAGTGATACATTCATTTTCAGATGAAGTTACTTGCTTGTACTTCACCATTTTATGACTGAAGAAACCTATCACAAAGTAAAAGTAATCTGTAAATGTTAGTAATGGTAAAACAAAACATATAAACAAAACTTTAAAAACAAGAATAGATGGAAGCTAGAAAAAAAGAAGTAAGAGGTACTCAAATTTTTGTGGGGAATGAGGATTAAGAGCTCTAAGTGAATCAGACTCACAGAAGTCAAAGAAAAGGCTAAAGCAAAAAGGAAGTTTCTGCTGTACTTGCCATAGGGACCAAGATGATTCATTCAGTCTATTGAGTTTTGGGAGTAAGTTTTCCAATACAAGGCCTGAAGTCAAGAAAGAGAAGAAAGAGTAAATATGTGTCCTGAAAAGACTTTTACTAAGAATATAGAATATTCTTTCTTTGTTTTTTTCCTCTTTCTTAGTTCCCTTCTTCCTTTCTTTTTAATTGTTAATTAAATTTCTATATCAACAACTTGCCCTTCCATGGAAGTAATACTGAATACTTAAAGACTATGCCAGCACATCATAACCAGTATCTATTCCTGTAAATTTGAAAGTCTTCAATATAGCCCCAGTGAAGGGACTCTTTATGCAAAATAACTTATTGCAAGATTGGTTGGGATATAATTTTTTGGGGGAGGAGTCAAAAAAAGGTATGGTAATTTCCCCCCCCCAAAAAAAATCATCTATTAAATTTATCAAGACAACTTTGCAAATACTAGAAAAAGGATTTTTAATCTATTTATGTGAAGATCTATGTGAAGATTTCAGGTGGTCCATGAACCTGAACAGAAAAAATACATTGTTTTAAATTTTCACTGCAATCTAACTAAACTGTAGTTCTTGTTATTTTAAAAAACGATATTATTGTGAAGAATATAGAGACATCAGCATACACAAAATATTAAGAACCCCTCTTTTACAGAATGTACAAAATGTCCTACATTATTTAATTTTTCAATATATTTTTGTGGTTTTCTAAATTCTCCTGAATTGCATAAAATAGCACTTGTTTTATTTTTTTTTTAAATTCATTTTACTTGAATTTACTTTTACTTGAAAAAATACATTTTTATATCTGCTTCTGTTTTATGGGTGAGTCCATCTCATTCACATATGGAATTATAATTGATATTTGTATATTTCCCTCTATCTTGTTTTTCCTTGAATTGAAATAGGTTCATGATTTAGACATAAAAAGAGATATTATAAGTAAATTAGAAGAACAAAGGATAGTTTACCTCTCAGATATGTGGAGAAGGAAGGAATTTGTGGCCAAAGAAGAACATTCTTGAACACAAAATACATAATTTTGATTACATTAAGTTAAAAAGATTTTATACAAACAAAACTAATGGAGATAAGATTAGAAGGGAAGCAATAAACTGGGAAAACAGTTTTATATTCAAAAGTTCTGATAAAGACCTCATTTCTAAAATATATAGAGAACTGACTTTGAAGGCATTCTCCAACTGATAAATGGTCAAAGGATATGAACAGACAATTTTCAGGTGAAGAATTTAAAATCATTTTTAGTCATATGAAAAGCTGCTCTAAATCACTATTAATCAGAATTGTGAAGAAAGACAAGTAGGAAGTACCACTGTGCACCTCTCATATTGGCTGAGAAAATAGAAAAAAGATAATGATGAATATTGGAGGGAATGTGGGAAAACTGGGACACTAATACATTGTTGGTGGAGTTGTGAACTGATCCAACTATTCTGGAGAGCAATTTGGAACTATGGCAAACTATCAAATTGTGGATACCCTTTGATCCAGCAAAACCAAAAGATCACTGTATATGGCAACATCAATATTATATGATGATCAATTCTGATGGTCATGGTTCTTGTCAACAACGAAATGATTCAGACCTCTTCCAATGATGTTGTGATGAAGAAATCCAAATGCACCCAGAATGGGGATAGTGGAAACTGAATGTGGACCACAATATGGTATTATCACTTTTTTTTGTCATTGCTTGCTTGAATTTTATTTTCTTTCTCATTTTTTCCCTTTTTAATTTGATTTTTCTCATGTGGACAAAATAATTATGTAAATATATGTGCATATATTTCATTTAACATATAGTTTTACATGTTTAACATATATGGCATTACTTGCCATTTAGGGAAGAGGATAGGGAAAAGAGGGGAAAAATTGGAACATAAGGTTTTGCAAAGGTTAGTGTTGAAAAATTATCACTGCATATGTGATATTTATCATTAATATACATATTAATAAAATATCATATATTATTGATATACATATTAATAAAAATATCATTATATATTATACAATTATACATATTAATAAAAAACTCTCCCTTAATTTTTCCATCATGTTCTTATTTCTTAATAATTTTAGAAGAATTGTATGTTCTTTTTAAATGTATTATTTCCTCTGTAACCCAGATCTGACGAAATTAATGTTCCAGCACTACCAGCACCCATACTAGCTTTCTCTGTATCAATTCTTTCATGTCTCACTTGTAAAATTGCTCCTTTTTATCTTTCCCTAATCAATTTTCTTTTCTTTTTAGAGTTATCCTATCATATTCAGCTCAGCTCCAAGCTTTTGATTTACTCAAGTAATGATGACAATCTTAAGAATAACATTTTCACATATAAGAAGTAAAGAGTTTGACCTTAATGAGTTCTTTATAATTGGTCTTTAATATTTTTATTACATGTCTTTTAGATCTTATATGTTAAATTTTCCATTGAGTCTTGGTCTTTCTGTCACAGATTACTTGAAAGTCTTTCAGTTATTTTAATTTTCTTTCTTTCTTTTTTTTTTCATTCCGAATTACACTAAATGTTGTTGGATAAATCATTTTTGATCACAAACCAAGGTCTTTTACTCTTCAAAATATAATGTTTCAAGACCTGTAGTCGTTTAGTATGGAAGCTGCTAAATCATGTCAAATCCTGATTGTAGCTCCACAGTATTCAAATTATTTTTGTTATTTTTTTGTTGCTTTTATTATTTTTTTTTTCTTTGACATGGGAGTTTAAACTTGGCTATGATATTCCTATAAGTTTTTTCCCCTGCGCTGTTATCTCTTTCAGATGGTGAACTGTAGTGTTCTTAGTTTGGTTTTCTTGAGGTCTCTGGAGCAGCCTTCTTTTCAGTTCAGTAATCACCATGAGAACAGCCAGGCATTAAAGTCCAAATCCTTTATTATCTCCTTACTGGGGCTGGACAGCTTTCTGGAGAGCCTTTCAGACTGTCCTTGATCTCAGTGGAGAAATGCAGGAGGAGAGCCTGCCACCAGGAGCCTGAGTGAAGGTGGAAATGAATCTTTTGTTTCCTTTGCTCTGAGAGCTTCTAGTGTACTTGTCTTTTGTGGCTCTCAATCCCTGCTTATATGCTCCATACAGAGTATAAACCAATCATTATATCTCTAGTAAACCATTATTTGTTGTAAGATTAAATCAATCTAGATAACCATTTTATTTATCAGTTCCACTTAGTTTAGTACCTTGTAAGAATCCTTATTTCAAGTTCAGAGTTCCGTCCCATAATAGTGAACAGTAGAGTTTTATTTTCTATTTCTACTTTTTACTCTCTTGTTCTGGTATTTTGGAGCCATTTCTTAATAATTTCTTGTAACATTATATCAAGACTTTATTTTTTTATCTTAACTTTCAGGAAATCCAACAGTTTTTAGATTGTCTTATCAGTTCTTCATATTAGTTATTTTTCTGATAAGATGTTTTCACATTTTCAGCTACTTTTTTTCATTCTTTTGATTTTGTTTCATCATTTCCTGATGCATTATACTGCCATTCACTTCTCTTTGCCAAATTATATTTTTCAAGAAATTATTTTCTTCCTTAAGATTTTATCTCTTTTTCTAATTTGTTGATTTTGCAAAAATAATAGGATTTGTTTGGATTGATTTTTGTTCCCTAATTGTTCCTTGATTTGTTTTACTTGATTTTTGAAGTTCTATATACCATGTATATTCTCCTGGTTCTTCTTCTTTCACTTGTATTTAATAATTAATATGGTATATTTTATATCTAATCTGTTTCATGAATCTACCACTCTGTTTCTCAGGTTACTTTTAAATCCCATTTTGTAATAGAGCTTGAATCTGGTACTAATAAGCATACCTACGTTCACAGTCTTTTCAATTGATTTCTGTGATATTTTTGACATTTTTTTCTCTAGATAAACTTTGTTATTATTATTTTTTTAGCTCTATAAAATAATTCTTTAGTAATTTGATTGGTATTGCACCAAACACACAAACAATACACAAACACCAAAATACACAAATTGTCATTATATTATATTAGTTCCATCTGTCCTTGAGCAATTAAAATTCTCCTATTGTTTAGATCTGTCTTTATTTACATAAAAACAGAATTTTAATTGTGTCCATATATTACCAAATATCTTGGCAGGTAGACTACAAAGTATTTGATATTGTCTGCAGTCATTTAAACTGCAAATTTTCTTTTCTTTCTCTTCTATAATGTTCTCTGGTTTAGTTTCTTGGGGGTCTTTGAATCAGCCTTCTTTTCAGTTCAGTAATCACCAGAAGAGTAGATAGGGGTTAATGTCCAAATCCTTTATTATCTCCTTCTTGGGGCTGAGCAGCTTCCTGGAGAGCCTTTTAGACTGACTTGGTCTCAGTGGGGGAAGTGCAGGAGTTCAGGCCAGCCATCAGGAAGATCAAAGATTGAATTGAATTTCTCCCCTTGTTTCTGAGAGCTTAAACTCCTGCCTCCAGTCCTTTGTCTTCTGTGCCTCTTATCTCTGAGTCTAGCTGAGGCTCCCAGCTTATATGCTCTACATTGAGCACAAACCAATCATCACATCACCAGGAAACCATTATTTGTTGCTAGAGCAAATCAATCATACTGAACTTGGAGAACCACCAAGCACTATGTCAAACTAGATAACCTCTGTCTCATCAATTCCATTTAGTTAACACCTTGTAAGAATCCTTTGTTTCAAGTTCAGAGTTCTGACCCATAACACCATTCCTGCTGGATATTGCTGATAGTATATAGAAATATTGGTAATTTCTGTAGGGTTTATTTTATAACCTCCTATAATGCTAAAATTGTTAATTACTTTGATAATTTTTTTAGTTATTTCTTTAGGTGTTTTTTTTTTAATTATACATTTTTTTAAAATATACAATTTTTTAATTATACAATTAATTATATATCATGTGCAAATAATATATTTTTTTAACTTTGCTAGAACTACATTTCAAGCATAATAATGAATAATAGTGTAAATCCTTCATCTGATACCAATGATAATTGGGAAGGCTTCAAGGTTATCCCCCTTAATGACAATATGTATTCTTGATTTGTAGATAGATGGACTAATTTATGTCTATGATTTCAAGTACTAAGAATACATATCACAGTTTGTCAAGAGTCCTTTCCTGCATTTATTAATTTGATCATATAATTTTATAACTTTTATTTATATTGTCAATTATGCAGTTAAGTTTCATAATATTCTACCAGTCCTGCATTCCTGGCATAAATCTTACCTGTTACTAATGTTTGATCTTTGTTATATTGCTAAAAACTCTTTATCTTTGTTTTATTTAAACTTTATCCATCTGTATTCATTCAGGATATTGGTTTACATTTTCTTTCTAGTATTTTATTCTCCTTAATTTAGGTATCAAAAATATTTATATCATTAAGGGAATTTGGAAGGTCTTATTTAACTACTCTTTCAAAGCAATATTTTATCCATTTTGTTATTTTCTATCATAAATCCATTTCAGAGTTTTATTTCTCACTATTTTTTAACTTTCAATTTTATGAATCTCTCTTTTATTTTTAAGATGTCTATTTTGGTGTTTAAGTGGGTATTTTTAAATATTTTCCCTAATTTTTTGGTTGTATTACCAATTTATTGATCTGTTCTTTCTCTTATTGATTTATACATTTAAAAATATAGAATTTTTCTTATTTTAGTTTCATTCCACAAATTTTGGAATATTGTCTCATTGTTATCATTTTTTTAAATGAAATAGTCAATTGTTCCCACTATTTGTTCTTTTACTCACTCATTCTTTAGGATTTAATTAGTATACAATTATTTTTAAATCTTATTAGTATTATTTTAAAATCTGTTTCCATAGCCCTTTATTGAAACTAATTCATATAGTATTATGTTCTGAAAGAAAGCACTACACCAAAATTCTTGTAAGGAAATAAACATAGTCCTAATGTCTAAATTAGGGAAACATAAAATGTAGGGAAAAAAAATATACAACATTATCATTAAAAATAATAATTTTAATTTTTTTTTAATCCTGGCTTATGCAGCAAGTCATTCCATATTTTCTATAATGATGAAATGGTATTTATATCAAGATGAATGGATAGTTAAACATTAGGAAAACATGAGCATAATTAATCATATTAAAAACTAACAGCTAAAAAACACCTACATTTTCAGTAGAAGGTTTTTTGACAACATATAGCATTCTTTTATATAAAACTCCCTAAAATATAGTCATAGATGTACTTTTAAAAAATATCATAAAAAAGCATATCTAGATGTCTAAGTGTATACAAATATGTATGTATGTATGTATGTATATATGTGTATATCCAAAGTCAGCATCTTATCAATAAGGATGCATTAGAGCATTTTCCTGTAAGTAAATATGGGAGTAAAACAAGACAATCTCTCTATTATTATTTTATATAATTCTGGAAATTCTAGTAACAGTTATAAGATAAAAATTTTTAAAAATAAGTAAAAAAAGAAAAAAAAATCTGTTTGCTGATAATATGTTTGTTTAGTTGGGAAAACTCAGGGAATTAGCTAAGTCACAAACTGATTTAATTGATAGATTCAGTAAATTGTAGCTTAACAAATTAATCCTTAAAATTTTGCAGTATATTTCATAACAAAACAGAGCAATAATAGAAAGAAAAATCATATACAAAATAATTACAAAAATGCACAAAATATCTGAGGTTAACTGCCCAAAACATATAAAACAATTGTACAGATTTGTTTACAAAATTTTTTTAAGAAAACTTTCAAAAACAACACTTTATCAATGGGAAGAATGTTGAATATTTGATTAGGCTATGCCAATATAATAAAAATAATAATATTGACAAAAATAACTTACACATTTAATGCTATATCAATTAAATTACTAGGGGGATACTTGACAGATATTGATAAAAAAAATTAAAAAAAATTAAAAAGCAAAAGATCTAAAATATTAGAGGAAATGATTAAAAAAAAAAAAAAAAAAAAGTAGGGATATGGGTGAAATTGCACTTCCAGAACTCAAACTATAGTATAAAGCATCAGGCACCAAAACATCTCAATACTGGTTAAACAACAGAAATGTAGATCAGAGGAACACAGTATAAAACAGAGATTTATAAACAATAGAATTCTGTAATCCAGTGTCTGATAAAATGGAGAACACTAATTACATATGAAAAAATATTTTATTAAATTTTTAAAAAATATGCAGAAGATTGGAAATCAGTTTGGCAGAATTTAGTCTTTAACAGTTTAAATCATAATTCACAATACCTTCTAAATGTATATATGATCTTAATGGGAAAGAGAATTAATAATAAATTAGAAGAGAAAAAGTTCACATATCTCTCATAGCTATGGATAGAAGATATATTCTTAACTAAAGATGAAGCAGAGGCAGTCACAAAAAATAAAACAAATAACTTCGATTATTTGAAACTAAAGTTTCTTCACAGACAAATATAATTCACCTCAGATAAGAAGGGAAGTGGTCAAAAGGAAGGCATGACTTTGTATCAAATTTCTTTAATAATAGTAAATTGTGAGTGTGTGTGTGTGTATGTGTGTGTGTGTGTGTAATAGCTATTCTAATATTCCAATAAATGGTCAAAAGATATGAAAATTTTAAAAGAACTGTAAAGTATTCATAAATAACATGAAAAAGTTCTTTAAATCCCTAATAAATAAGAGAAATACATTGATTTTTTTTTTTCTCTCTGAAAATGTTGTTTATTATGGAATGGTTCCCTACAAAGGAAAAGAAGAAGAATATTTTGAAGAGAGACTAGAGGACAGTTTGTTGGATTCAAACTTATCAGCTAGATAATGGACACAAAAATACCAAAAAAATGTCCTGTGAAACATGAGCCATCTTTGAAATAAGTGAGCCCAACAGAGTATTTTAAACTTCTGCCAGTGTTCATAGGATGAAGAATGTTTTTTCCCCCTAAGTAAGTGCCATTTTGAAGAAGTAATAATAAAAAAAATAAATAAATAAAGTAATTATCTTAAATTGATTTAATTGAATTGAATGGAAAAAGCCATTTCAAGTACAATCCATAAGATAATACTGGTGCAGAGCAGGAATTCTTAACTTTGTATGGTATACATCCTTATGGCAATCTGACGAAGTTTGTAACACCTTTTTGCAAAATAGGCTTAAATATATAAAATAGAATATACTGAATTCCAACAACAACCTAAAAGGATTAATGGAAGTAAGTTTTTTTTTTCTTCTTCTTCCAATTTTATAACTCTCCTGAAATCTATACAGGGTCTTCTTGGGGTCTGTGAACCTTAGCTGAAGAACCCCTGATATAGAGCATAGATTACATTATATACATAAGGTTGTTTTAAAACAGAATATCTTATGAAAAATTACATGTTAATATGTGAAAAATGTAATTCAACTATTAATAACTAGTTAAATTTGTATTAATATACATTAAAGAAAATCTATTTTAGAATTTCATTTCTCAGTCCCTAAAATGTATAAACCCAATATTTCCTCCTGATTACTACCATACTTCCTTCGTGGCATTTTCCTCTTTTGTTAATTGAGAAAGCAAGTTCACAGTATGTTAAATAATATTGAAAAGCCAAGTTTTATGCCCTTATTGTATCAGAAGCCTGAAGAGTTTAGTTCTGAAATTACTGTAAGGGAGTTGATCTAATAAAAATCCGTCATGTTGTTTAAAAGAAAAAAATGGAAAATAATAGAAAATAGAATTTTTCCAGACTTGTATTTTAGGAGAAAAAAAAAAATATTCCAAATACTAAAGAACAAGGATGCTATTATTTTTAGAGACTTTTAAGAAGATTGAAAAAATTGCAAATTTCTGAAAGTTCAGTCACATGCTACATAGCAGAAATGTGCTGGTAGCATGAAACAGATATTCTCTCACCATAAGAGTAAGATGTATGTAGCCATGCCATTTATTCCATTACAATCGCTAAATTAAAAAAAAAAAAATAAATAAATCATTATAAAATTATCTTCAAATAGGATAGGGAGCTTTTCATAAAATACTTTCACTGTTTTTGCTATTATAATTTTAACAACTATGAACACAATAGGAAACAAAAACATGTTTCTATGAACTTTGAGAAAATGTATTTTAAAGAATACAGGTGATGATTAATTAACCTCTTTCAGTGCTTGTCAAATCATAGCATTTGTCTTTTTGACTCATGCCTTTGAACTCTTTCACAGAGGCGCATATGTAGAACATTACTGTTCACCTAATGGATAATTCTTCATTTAATTTTGCTGAAAAGCTGAAATGAATATTTTAATCAAGGTAATGACTTTCCATTCATAGGTTTCTTGTTAAGATTATGACCAGACCAATTTCCAGTAACTCTCAAATAAGTTTAGTCTCATGTGCTCTCTTGTAAATAGTAGCCTTGAAAATGGAAAAAAGAAAAGTGAGTTTTAATCAGTATTTTCTTTGAACATTTCGTTTCTAGAGGATTTCTTTTGAACTTCAGGGTTATTTGGGTTTTTTAAGAACTTATTAATCAGTGCAATTTCTGATATTTCTTTGTTACAATATGTTTCTTTAATTAAAGAATACTTGATTAGAGAAATGATGAGAAAAATCTACCACACAACAATTAGAGAGATTTTCTTGCTTTATGAAAGCCTTTTTAGTAACTCTTTAGTACTACGATCGATTAATCAAGTAAGTATTGAAACTATTTACTATGATTCTAACTATGCAGTTTTTAAGATATAATTGCATTTGCAATTTAAAAAAATTCTTTAAAGTTTTTAGTTTTATGTACTTTTTTAAAAAAGAAGTTAATTAAGTTTAATTAAAATTTTAAAATATTATTTTAAATTAATTTACTTTTTTCTTAGCCAAAGTTGTATAGCCTTGGGTAGAAACTGATTATCAGAAGATATGAAATGAACCCATCTACTGAAGGATATAATGTTAAACAATTTGCTTTTTGATTTTGTTTTTGTTTTTTGTTTTGTTTTGTTTTTGTTTTGTTTTGTTTTGTTTTGTTTTTTAATGAGTAAGCTATAGACATAAAAAGGTGCCAAAATAGCTAGTGATAGAAGTGGTCTAGGCTTACTCTAGGGAATCAGAAGAGCCCAATAGGTTTCAATGGAGAAGAAATGATGAATGAAAGCAAGAATAGCAATCAAAAGTATCTGAGCATCTCATTTCAAAAGACTATAAGTTAAGATGATGTGTGTCAAAAATTGATGTAGTTAACTACTGACCACTGAACCTTTAAGCATAAAATCCAACTCAGACCCAAATATGCTTAATGAACATGTTGTGAGATGGAGTTCTAGGTGATTAGAGTCGTTAACCATTTAATCCAAGCTCACCTTGGTAAGGGATTTTTATAAACTTTGGTTAAACAAATTCTGTTCCATTTTGTATTCCTATATAGTTTTCCACATTTTTTATATATTTGTAGTTGTTGAAAGTATAGCATTTTCCTTTCTTCCGGACACATTTACTGCATTTCTATCAGGTTGCTCAACTGGTTTAATATGTGCTTCTGTTTTAAGTATACTAAAGTGGTGCAAGCCTTTGTCCTAGGCCTCCCAAATAAAGTACCCAAAGCTCTGATTTTACCTAGTCTTCTTTTCTCTACTAAGACCCATTCTGGGCTCAGTTTGAGGGGAGAATCTTTCATAGACATAAACCTTGGACCAAGGTTAGTGTTAACATATGTTTACTTTTTGTTATTGTTGTTTGTTTTATTTTTGTTTCTTAATACAATCTCAGTACTACTTGCCCTACCACCCTCATAGAATCATGGTATAGAACATCTAAATTTATTTTTTTTTTGAGATTTTGAACTTATTGCTCTATTGTTCCTCTACATCATTTTCATTAATATTATTTTGCATTTATAAAGCAATTATTTGGTAATCTGATTGGTATGGCAGTGAATGAGTCAATTAACTTGCATAGTATTGTCATTTTGTTATATTGAGCAGCAACATGTAGTTTTCTTGCTTATCTCCATGTTAAGCCTATTTCTGCTGTTTCTGTCAGAAGGCATGATTGATAAATATGCCTTCTTTCATTTCAGTTCAGATAACAGATAATAGATTTTCATCCAACTCATGTTCAACTCCATTAAATTTGGTACACTTCTGTTTCTTAAAAATAAATCGTTGAATTCTATTTATTTTATTCTTTCATCTTGTTCCATTTCATGGCTAAATTCATCCTATCCACATCCATAGTTATTATCATTATTTGTATATTAACCTCAATCCTAACATATTTATCTTTCTTTTTGTTTCCTGTACACTCCTTGTGCAGAAGAGGGTGGGAATAAAGAATGAGTTCAGCACTAATGTTCTATCTTTGTTGTGATCTTTTTCTGCTCTTCTCTGCCGCTCTTCTTTTTTCCCCTGCTCCGAAACTCATTAATTGGTTCATGACTTTTCTTATTCTCTTAATTCCTTTTAAATCCTCCTTAGTTAGAGTGTCTTCTGATTAAGTCTGCCATAATATAGTTTCCTTCTTAGACATGAATTGATCTTTGAATTTGTTCTGAAGCTATTTTTCTTTATTGGAAGTCATTTGCTTCTGGTTTTGTGCCTTGAGTATAGGACCCTTCTATGTCAGATAGTCTTCAGATGCACTTGGGAGATGTCTGCCCAAGTGCAATTTTCAGGAAAGACCATAATTTTCCTTTTGATGAACTCATAATTTAAGATAATGCTTGCATTCTCCACTTGGGTCTAGGTTGGAGGGGTATTCAGTAAAAACGAAAGACAGTACATCAGAAGATGATATTTTTTGTTGTTCTTTTGGTTTGTTTTGTTTTAGCATCAATACAAGGGTTATGGGGTTCATTTATTTCTCCTTCATGATTTATTTTTGTTTCTATTTTTTTCAGTTATAGCTCCAAAGTCTCCCAATTCAAACTATGCATCATCATTAGGAATCTGTACTTCTGCAACGACTAAATAGTTCTACTCATCTGAACTATGAGTCCCCAGCACTAGCCAAAGGAAGGCATCATCTTTTCCTTCTGGTCTATTTACATCAGGAAGCTACTGAGTAGTAAGATTGGGGCATTCCAAGGCTTTTCTCTTAACCAAATCATACATAAACGGGATATTCTTTTTCCAGATTTTATAATTTTTGTCGATAACCCATTCCTCCACTGCCCGCTGCCCCCAAACCCCTTCCACACCATTTCAATTGTCTCACCTTCCTGCCTGCTCAAGCCTTGAGCTTCAGCCTACCCTTGGTCGAACTAGATTGTGCTCCATCATCCAGCTCTTGGAATCCTCCATCACTTGCCTTTCTTGTCCCCTGTACTCCCCTACTTTCCCGAGTCAAGCCTGACTGTGTTCTTTCATCTGCTTTAATGGCAGCTCAGATCCCTATCATTTCTCTCCCTTTCTAAACTTGGAAGGAGACTTTCAACCTGCTCCTATAAGATTGTTTCAGTCCCAGGAGGCATTAGCAAGATAATAATTGAACTCTACTTATTTTGTCTGTGGTCTGGATGGCAACAATCTGATAAACATTGGTACTTAGGATCACAATGATGTATAGCAACACAATAAATTTCCTAGCATTTCTCTCTCCCTAGCCATGCTTAAAGTCCTTACCAAGGCATAGATAAATAAAAAAAGAGAACAACAAGTTAAAAAAGAAGCATCTAGTTGGTGTAAGCAGTGGATTGTTAGATTCACACATTCTAGTTTCCTATTTCACAACTTCTTAAGTCCCATGACTTGTACCTTTCCTCCAACTCTCTTAAGCATTTCTGGCATATGTCAGCCTTATGAACATCTCCCCCTTGGTTTTGAATTTAAAAATACCTTTCTGATCTTCAATAGTTCCAACTTTTTCCTTTGCCTCATACTTCTACAGACTATTCTTAGTCCTTGCCATGAATTAAATTCTAGTTCAGTAGTTCATCATCTCTTTTTTTTTTTTCCCTCTTCCTCTTCATCTCTCTCTCTCCCCTTCCTTCATATTTAAGTTTTAAGGTTTGAACTCCTTATTGGAGATGCTGGAGCAGGGTCACAGAACTTTGCAGAATAGATCCATTAAAAAATAAAATTATCTACCACCAAATGGAACTTCTGTGTGGCACAGGAAAATATATTTTTTCCCCTCTCCTTAACTATCTTTCTAGGTTTGCTATTTAAAAAATACTAGTGCATTCATTTGTGTCCCTTTTGATATCTCAAAATTTTTTTTGTTTTTTTTTTTCCCTACAGGATAAAATACAAATTTCTCAAATTTGATTTTAAAGCCATAACCAGGATCCTAGTTACTTTTTTTTTTGTTTGTTTTCAGTTTCAATTATTTTTAATTAACTTAAAACAAATACCAAATAGAAAAAAAAAATGCTATGTGAATAACATAACATAAGAGGAGATTCAGAATATAAAGCAATACATTTATATTTCAAAGAAGTCTATATAACAATTACTACATCTTGTATTCAGAGCTGTTCATCTATTCTTTGCTTCCTTGTAGGTTTTTTTAATCTACTGTGCATTTTTTACTTTATTCTTTCTTTCTCATTTTCCCCCTCCTCAACGAAAGCTAATATTAAGTAGAAATTACACATGTGCACACACACACACACCATATGATGTTGATGGATGGATATGTATACTACACAAGCACATATACATATATAATACATATTATCATATCAATCTACATCTACATACTCATTTATATTCTTATATATCTATATAAGCCTGCACCATGTTAGTTTGTTCACAGTTTTTCTGAAGATAAACATCTTCCTTCATAAGTCCAAAATCTTTTCATGTTTTTTAAAAATCCACCAATTCATCATTTTGTATACCATAGTGATGCAGTTAGTGGCAGTGCAGAGTTGTGGTGTCCCTTCTGGTCAGCACAGGTTCAATGTGAAAGAATTAATGAACTGGAAATATTAGTGGCAGAAAGAAAGTTTTATTGTTGGTCCCACAGAAGCCAGCTTTGCTAGGAAGATTGACTTCCAAGTGACAAGATCCTGGCAGAGAAAGAAAGATCCTAGCAGAGAAATCCTGGCAGAGAAATAAAAGAGGTTATCACTGAGAAGAGAATGTCTTCACAGTGGTCAGGAGTCCTGGCAGATAGCTTTGCCAAGAAGAGGTTTCTTGATAAGACTAATCCTGCTTAGGACATTCTGCAAATTATGAGTTTAAAATTGTCCTTTTTGCATAAGAGATCAATTGAATGGAATTCCTTCAAAGTAGTCACTGCCTCCAGGCCTAGATTTCCAGTTGAATGAGACCACTTAAGTTCAAGCTAAGTAGGAGTGGTCCTGGACTAATTTTCAGCTCAATAGAGGGTGCAACTACTCAATAGAGAGTACAGTTACTCAATAGAGGTTTAGCTAGTCCCACCAAGATAACGGAATGAATCTACTTATCTTGATTCCCTTCGGCAGGTCTCTCCCAAAGGAGAGCTCCTCAGAGTTTCCCTCCCATCACCCCAAAAGTTCAAGGGGGACACTATTTGCTTCAATAGCAATATTCCAACCTTATATCTCTAGTTAATTTAAATAATCTAAATTAATATGAATTAATATGGCTGATATATGTGTGTATATATATATATATATATATATATATATATATATATATATATATATATATATATATGTATAGTGTAATTTCCCTATTCAAAAGGGTGCTTTTGTTGATCTTGAAGGTCCTTGGAGTCCCAGATTGGCCTCCGGCTCAAGCTTCAGCCTGGGTTAGAATTCAATGGAATTCAATGGGTTTTTAGATAAGGAGGAAGCTGTTTGTGGGGGTTGGGAATCAGAAAGGAATCTTAAAGGGACCTTAACCCATATCATTTTCTCTGCTTTCCTTCTACTCACTCCCTTTCCCTCCTATTACCTAACTTACTTTTCTTTTATTTTTTCATCAATTTAGAAGACTTTTATTCTCTTCTTCCATTGTTCTCTCTTTAAACCTGATCTGAATTTAGTAGGATTCCCTCTAAAAATCTTTCGTTTATTCTTCCCCCTTCAGATTCTCTGGTCCTCTTATACTCATTTCTTTCTGAATTTGAAATATAATAATATATATGCATTATTTACTTTTTGCTGATGATAATAGGTTTCTGGAACCTTGCAAAACATCTTAGAATTTACCAACTAGATTTCATTTAAAAATTACACTTTAAATCCAAAACACTAGGGCTCTTTGTTTATTGGTTAACATTAGGTCCGAAATCTTTTTGGTCATTGTTTAGACTTTAATGATTTAGAGTAAGTGAATGAGCAATTGTTTCTATTTTGCAGAGAAACTCTGAAGATCTTCCTCTGCCAGTCTGCTTTATTTATTTATTTATTGATAAGTTAAAAAATGCCATTCTTTATCTCATTTCTACTTAGACTTAATCACTGAATGGGCTTTGCATCAGTCAAACTGAGAGCTGGGAAAGACTTTAGTTTAAAAAGGTGAAATCCCCCCACTCCTCCAAGGCCATCTCCAATCTTCCTGATCTACATCTTGCCACAGGACCCAAAATGTTCTAGAGTAAAAAATGAGTCTGGTGACTTTATACAGCCTCACTTAAATTCAATGCATTTGCAAATCATGACACCTTCTTTCTGATGTTGATGTAATTGGACTCTGTTCCCTAGATCTTTGTGGAGAATGGGCCACCTGGCCTAAGGAAATTCCTAAAAAGGATCTTCACTTGAATCTCAACCTTTCCTCACCCTACTATCTGCTTCCCAGGGGAAATTACCACCTCCAATTTATCTGGGAATTACTTTCTTCTGGGAAACAATCACCACCCTTATTGATTTAGAAATTAGCTCCTAATCCCTCCCTAGCCCCAAACCATAGAAGGCTAAATAAAAATCAAGACTCTGTATCCTAAATTTTGCTATTTTTCTAATCTGGAAGCAGCCCACTGGGAGACCTGCTCAATGAAAATAAACCCATTTTGCAAAAAACCTCTCTTGCAGAGTGGGATTAGGAATTCTTTTGTAAAACCTGCTACAAGCCTGGGGACCCCTATCACTATTAGGATATCTCACCCCTCAACAATGTCATGGTCTTTAAGAAAGGACAAACAAGAACCTCTATGAGTAGGAGTAAGAATTGCTGCTGCTACCAAATAATGATATATTTAGTTGTAGGGAAAGTCTGCAATTAAGGACAGATAACATATAAAAGAAACAGAAGTAAACTCTTTAAATAATAAAAGTTTTGCCTTTTGGTAGTATCTATTAGAACAGAGTTTTTTTTTTTTTTTTTTAACTTATTGTCCAGGAAGTTTCTGGTTAGATTTCAGGAAGTCAATAAACTTAAACTGGGGATAAAAATGCTTTGTTATTTTAATTGACCTCTTACTGAAAATTTGCTTTTTTTTTTTCCAATTATGCAAAAAACAAAACAAAACAAAACAAAAACCTACTCTAAGAAGAATGAATAACTTTTGCTATTGTTCATGGCATAAAAAAAAATAATAATCTCTATATTTGAGTAATGACTGATTTAATCCATTGCTTGTTACTATTTCTGTGGCATTCATCTGCCTCAGTTTACTAGCATTGAATCTAAATGATACTTGCTATAAACTTTTCTGACAGAACATGTTTCTTGTAGCTTCTAATGCAGACTTCATACCTTTGCTGTGTAAAGTTCATATTCCCCAGCCAGAGTCAAAACCTTTACCTCCTCACTCAGGACAAGGTTTTCTTCTCATCTTAGTTATATGGAGAGTAGTATTCTGCCCTGTGGCCTGCTTGCCAGCCTATATTTGTAATGTCAGGATTTATAAGTAAATGCAATAAAAGTGGTGATGTCCTATTAGCAAAATATCTGGAAGTTTGAAATTAAGTGATAACAAATGGGCTCACAGAATTGTGTTTGAGGCAGAATAATACAATTTCTGATTTTTCATTTGAAAATATGAAAGAGCTGAATCAGGGATTAATTTTATTTGATAAATATTAATATGCCTTATTAAGGAGACATCTGAGCTCATTAGGTTATTCCTCATTTGATCACTGTTTTGTTTGACAAGATACTATCTCATTATTGAGGGAAATATATAAAAGGGAAATGATTTTAAAGATTAAAGATGAAAAAATATTACTAAATCTAGAGTATAACTATATGTCTATACATCTACATTTATTTCATTTCACCTCATCTCACCTCTTTATGTCTCGGTGTATCACTCTTAGCTTCTTTCTATGTCTCTGTTTCTGTCACTCTTTTTCTCTTTCATTCTTTGTCATTTCAGTGTTTTCCCTAGACTGATGTGTGCTCAAGGAGAATAAAATAGGAAAACTGAAATGGTCATTTTAAGAATTTCTATAGGTATGTATATTAATTAATCATACAACATGACCAATTAATGATTTACAGAAATTGGATATTGTTAGTAATGTTTCTTTTTTTGTAGTTGACCTCTGAAGCCTAAAAATGCTTTTTTTAAAAATAAGTCTAATATAACATATTGATATTTCATGTTATAGAAAAAGAAGTGACCTTTAACAATGTTTTAATCAGAACATGTATCCTAGGGTCTTCTGCAGAATATGCTAAGCTGTAGCAAGTCACTGAAGCTATCCAAAAGGTCATAAATTTAGCTTCTGCACCTAGTGAACTTTTTAATACCAAATTTAAATGTAGTACAGGAACATTATCCAAAGATCCATGATTACAGCACAGAGTAGAAGAATGAAAGATCTTTGGGTTATTCTACCAAAGGCTTGCCCACATAGGACTGTTTTGCTTTTGCTTAAATAAATAGAACAATTAGAATTATATAAATAAACTATGACTGGTTTTCCAGGATAGCTATTTTTCTTAAAAATTCAAGTCAATTAAAAGATTTCCTAAACATTTACATATAAATCCACTTTAAACCTGGATGTCTGAAATGGTGATTTTTCCAACTTTTAGAAAAAGATAATGTTTATCTAATTCATGATATTTAAGGCCAATAATTGCCCATTGCTGCAGGACTTGGTAAATGGTAGGAGGCAGGAGATATGCTTGAATTATTTTATTACTTTCTTCTCAAAGCTAACCCAAATAAGACTGATATAATTGGATTGCATATTAGATATGTTTATGTCCCACAATAGATAAATTTTATAGCATTAGCAAACAATAGAGAAAAACAAACAAGTCAAAGAAAAGGCTATTTATGAAAAGTTCCCTGGGTCCTTAATGTGTCTCCAATAAAAGAATTAATGTAAGTAGAACACTTTACATTTCTAGGTATATAAAAAAGGAACAGTTTTTCCTTATTGCATTCCTTGCAATTAATTTGGTTTATCTTATATTTCTCTTGGATATAGCAAAGTTTCTAAATTCAAATTATTTTGCAAGAAAAAAATCTTAGTCTGGCAATTGCTGCCACCTCCCACTCAGGATTATGTTTTACTTTGTTAGGTATGGTATTCTCAGCCACAACCCAACTGCTTTTCTCTTTGATATATAGTATTCCAAGACCTGTGGTCTTTTAATATAGGCATTGCTAGGTCTCATGTGATTTTAATTATGGATCTACTGTATTTGAATTGTTTTATTTCTTGTTGCGTGTAATATTTTTTTCCTTGATATAGAGATTTCATAATTTGGAGATGATGTTTCTGCATGTTTTCCTTGTAGGATCTTTCAGGTGATGATTGATGTATTTTTTTTATTCTTTTTTTTTTTTTTTTTTTTTTTTTTTTAAATTTTTTTTTTTATATATATATATATATATTTTATAATATTATCCCTTGTATTCATTTTTCCAAATTACCCCCCTCCCTTATTCCCTCCCCCCGACGACAGGCAATACCATACATTTTACATGTGTTACAATATAGTCTAAGTACAATACATGTGTGTGAATATCATTTTCTTGTTGCACAGTAAACATTAGAATCCGAAGGTACATGCAACCTGGGCAGACAGATATTAGTGCTAACAATTTACATTCCCCTCCCAGTGTTTCTTCTCTGGGTGTATCTACCTCTGTCCATCATTGATCAACTGGAAGTGAGTTGGATCTTCTTTATGTTGAAGATTTCCACTTCCATCAGAATACATCCTCATACAGTATCGTTGTTGAAGTATACAGTGATCTTCTAGTTCTGCTCATTTCACTCAGCATCAGTTGATTTAAGTCTCTCCAACCCTCTCTGTATTCCTCCTGCTGGTCATTTCTTACTGAGCAATAATATTCCATAACTTTCATATACCACAATTTACCCAACCATTCTCCAACTGATGGACATCCATTCATCTTCCAGTTTCTAGCTACAACAAAAAGAGCTGCCACAAACATTTTGGCACATATATGTCTCTTTCCGCTCTTTAGTATTTCTTTGGGATATAATCCCAGTAGTAGCGCTGCTGGGTCAAAGGGTATGCACAGTTTGATAACTTTTTGGGCATAATTCCAGATTGCTCTCCAGAATGGCTGGATTCTTTCACAACTCCACCAGCAATGTATTAGTGTCCCAATTTCCCCGCATCCCCTCCAACATTTGTCATTATTTGTTCCTGTCATCTTAGCCAATCTGACAGGTGTGTAGTGGTATCTCAGAGTGGTCTTAATTTGCATTTCTCTGATCAGTAGTGATTTGGAACACTCTTTCATGTGAGTGGATATAGTTTCAATTTCTTCCTCTGAGAATTGTCTGTTCATATCCTTTGACCATTTATCAATTGGAGAATGGTTCGGTTTCTTATAAATTATGGTCAGTTCTCTATATATTTTGGAAATGAGACCTTTGTCAGAACCTTTGTTTTTAAAAATATTTTCCCAATTTGTTACTTCCCTTCTAATCTTGTTTGCATTAGTATTATTTGTACAGAAACTTTTTAGTTTGATGTAATCAAAATCTTCTATTTTGTGATCAATAATGATCTCTAGTTCTCCTCTGGTCATAAATTCCTTCCTCCTCCACAAGTCTGAGAGGTAGATTATCCTCTGTTCCTCTAATCTATTTATTATCTCCCTCTTTATGCCTAAATCATGGACCCATTTTGATCTTATCTTGGTATATGGTGTTAAGTGTGGATCCATATCTAATTTCTGCCATACTAATTTCCAGTTTTCCCAACAGTTTTTTCCGAATAATGAATTTTTATCCCTAATGTTGGAATCTTTGGGTTTGTCAAAGATTAGATTGCTATAGATGTACCCTTTTTTGTCCTTTGTATCTAATCTGTTCCACTGATCTACCGGTCTATTTCTTAGCCAATACCAAATGGTTTTGGTGACTGCTGCTATATAATATAGCTTTAGATCAGGTACACTTAGACCACCTTCCTCTGAGTTTTTTTTTCATTAGTTCCCTTGCAATTCTTGACCTTTTATTCTTCCATATGAATTTTGTTGTTATTTTTTCTAGGTCATTAAAATAGTTTCTTGGGAGTCTGATTGGTATAGCACTAAATAAATAGATTAGTTTGGGGAGTATTGTCATCTTTATTATATTCGCTCGGCCTATCCAAGAGCACTGAATGTCTTTCCAATTATTTAAATCTGATTTTATTTTTGTGGCAAGTGTTTTGTAATTTTTCTCATATAATTCCTGACTTTTCTTTGGTAGATGGATTCCCAAATATTTTATACTATCAACATTTGTTTGGAATGGAAATTCTCTTTGTATCTCTTGCTGTTGCATTTTGTTAGTGATATATAAAAATGCCGAGGATTTATGTGGATTTATTTTGTATCCTGCCACTTTGCTGAAATTTTGAATTATTTCTAGTAGCTTTTTAGCAGAGTCTTTGGGGTTCTCTAAGTATACCATCATGTCATCTGCAAAAAGTGATAGTTTAATTTCCTCATTTCCTACTCTAATTCCTTGAATCTCTTTCTCGGCTCTTATTGCCGAGGCTAGCGTTTCTAGTACTATATTGAATAGTAATGGTGATAGTGGGCAACCTTGTTTCACTCCTGATCTTACTGGGAAAGGTTGCAGTTTATTTCTATTGCATATTATGCTTACTGACGGTCTTAAATATATACTCCTGATTATTCTAAGGAATAATCCATTTATTCCTATACTCTCAAGAGTTTTTAGTAGGAATGGATGTTGGATTTTGTCAAATGCTTTTTCTGCATCTATTGAGATGATCATATGGTTCTTATTAATTTGATTATTAATATGGTCAATTATATTAATAGTTTTCCTAATATTAAACCAGCCCTGCATTCCTGGAATAAATCCTACTTGATCATAGTGTATTATCTTGGAGATGATTTTCTGAAGTCTTTTTGCTAATATCTTATTTAAGATTTTAGCATCAATATTCATTAAGGAGATTGGTCTATAATTTTCTTTCTCAGTTTTCGATCTACCAGGTTTAGGTATCAGTACCATGTCTGTGTCATAAAAGGAATTTGGTAGGACTCCTTCATCCCCTATTTTTTCAAATAATTTATATAACATTGGGGCTAATTGTTCTTTAAATGTTTGGTAGAATTCACATGTGAATCCATCTGGCCCTGGGGATTTTTTCCTGGGGAGTTGATTAATAGCTTGTTCTATTTCTTTTTCTGAAATGGGACTATTTAAGCAATTGATCTCCTCCTCTGTTAATCTAGGGAGCCTATATTTTTGGAGGAAGTCATCCATTTCACTTAAGTTATCAAATTTATTGGCATAAAGTTGGGCAAAGTAACTCCTTATTATTTCTCTAATTTCCTCTTCATTGGTGGAAAGATCCCCCTTTTCATTTGTAAGACTATCAATTTGATTTTCCTCTTTCTTTTTTTTGATCAAATTTACCAAAGGTTTATCTATTTTATTGGCTTTTTCATAAAACCAACTCTTGGTTTTATTTATTAATTCAATAGTTTTTTTACTTTCAATTTTATTGATTTCTCCTTTTAATTTTTGTATTTCGAGTTTAATTTTTGGTTGGGGGTTTATAATTTGGTCTTTTTCTAGCCTTTTAAGTTGTAAGCCCAATTCGTTAATCTTCTCTTTCTCAATTTTCTTCAAATAAGCCTCTAAAGATATAAAATTTCCCCTTATTACCGCTTTAGCTGCATCCCAAAGATTTTGATATGATGTCTCATCATTATCATTATCTTGGGTGAAATTGTTAATTGTTTCTATAATTTGCTCTTTCACCCAGTCATTCTTTAAGATGAGATTATTCAGTTTCCAATTACTTTTTGGTCTATTTACCCCTAACTTTTTACTGAATGTAGCTTTTATTGCATTGTGATCTGAGAAGAAGGCATTTATTATTTCTGCCTTCCTACATTTAATTTTGAGATCTTTATGTCCTAGTATATGGTCAATTTTTGTATAGGATCCATGAACTGCTGAGAAGAAAGTATATTCCTTCCTATTGCCATTCAGTTTTCTCCAAAGGTCTATCATACCTAGTTTTTCTAATGTTCTATTTACTTTTTTAATTTCTTTCTTGTTTGTTTTGTGGTTTGATTTGTCTAAATCTGAGAGTGCAAGGTTGAGATCTCCCACTATTATAGTTTTACTGTCTATTTCTTCTTGCAGTTCTCTTAACTTTTCCTTTAGAAAGTTAGATGCTATACCACTTGGTGCATATATGTTTAGTATTGATATGGCTTCATTATTTATGCTACCTTTCAGCAGGATATAGTTTCCTTCCTTATCTTTTTTAACGAGATCTACTTCTGCTTTTGCTTGATCTGAGATAAGGATAGCTACCCCTGCTTTTTTGGCTTTACCTGAAGCATAATAGGCTCTGTTCCAACCTTTTACCTTTACTCTGTATGTATCTCCCTGCTTTAAGTGTGTTTCCTGTAGGCAACATATTGTAGGGTTCTGCTTTTTGATCCAATCTACTATCCGTCTCCGTTTGATGGGATCGTTCATCCCATTTACATTTACAGTTAAAATTACTAATTCTGTATTTCCTGCCATCGTATTATCCCCAGATTATGCTTTTTTCCCTTGACCCCCCTGATCCCCCTCCCCGATATTTAATTTATAGACCCCCCTTGTGACGCGCAACCCTCCCTCTTTTTTTTTTTTTTTTTTTTTTTTAGGATCCCTCCCCCCTCCCTCCAAGTCCCTTCACTTATTCCCCTTTTCCTTATCCCTTTTCCTCTCCCCCCTTTTAATGAGGTGAGAGAAAAATTCTCTGAAAAACAAATATGTTAATTATTTACTCTTTGAGCCTCTTCTGATGAGAGTAAGATTCACACAATGATTCTCCCCCTCACTAAGTTCCCTCAGATATGGTGTATTTTCTATGTCTCTTCCTGGGATGTAGTTTCCCTCTTTTTATCACTCCTTCCCCTTTTTCTGAACCGACCTCCTTCCCTTTACTACACCCCCCTTTTTTTCTTTTATATCAGTAAAATCAAATTATCCTTGAGTATTTTTTATATACCCACAACAGAGTTACAGTTCTCAAGGGTTCTGTGTACCTTTTTCTGTTTCTCTTCAGTCTTGTGGATGTAGATCAAATTTTTTGTTTAAGTCTGGTTTTTTTCTTAGAAACATATAGAATTCCTCTGTTTCATTGAATGACCATCTTCTTCCGTGGAAAAAGATGCTAAACTTAGCTGGGTAGTTCATTCTTGGTTGCAGTCCTTGATCTTTTGCCTTACGGAATATCAGGTTCCAGGCCCTTCTATCTTTTAATGTGGAGGCAGCCAGATCTTGGGTGACCCTTATTGTGGCACCTTGGTATTTAAATTGTTTTTTTCTAGCTGCTTGCAGGATTTTCTCCTTTGTGTGGTAATTCTGCAGCTTAGCCACAATATTCCGTGGTGTTCTTTTTTTAGGGTCTATTTCAGAAGGAGTTCGATGAATTCTTTCCACATCTACTTTCCCTTCTGTTTCTATTATCTCTGGACAGTTCTCTTTGATAATTTCCTGTAAAATAGAATCTAGGCTCTTTTTTTGGTCATAGTTTTCTGGAAGTCCAATAATCCGCAGATTATCTCTCCTAGATCTATTTTCCAGGTCTATAGATTTTCCCAGTAAGTATTTGACATTGTTCTCCAGCTTCTCATTTTTTTTTGTTTTGTTTGACTGATTCTTGGGTTCTCTGTGAATCATTCATTTCTATTTGTTCCATCCTGACTTTTAAGGAGTTATTTTCTTCTTTCACAGTTTTTAGTTCTTTTTGTAAATGCCCAATTTCATTTTTAAATGAATTATTTTGCTCTATTGAATTTTTTTCCATTTCCCTAATTTTTTTTTTTTGAGAATTATTTTCTTTTTCCAATTCAGAAATTCTATTTTCTTGAGACTTTTTTATCTTTTCCAATTCAGAAATCCTACTTTCCTGTGTTTTTTTAACCTTTTCTAATTCACTAATTTTGTTTCCCTGCATCTCCTGTGAATTCTTTATTTTTTCCAACTCCAATTTCAGGACGTTGTTATTCTCTATCATAACTTCCCTTTCCTTGCCCCATTTTTCTTCGATCTCCCTCAATTTTTTAAGAGCTTCTTCTAGGAGAGAGTTATGTGATGGGGGGCAGGAATCGTTCCCCTTTAGGTTGTTATCTTCTGAATCTTTGCTGTTAACTTCCTCGGGGTTGGGTACCCGCTCTTTCTCTGTATAGAAGGAATCTATAGTTTTTCTAGCTTTTTTGCTCATACTTAAAAAATGTTTTGGGGTCTGTCCCTGGGGTAGGAAATTATTTACTTCTTTACCAGCTTCCTCCCAGACCGGATGGATGCAGCGGCCCCTGCGCCTGAGCTAAGAGAGAGCTCTGGGAGAGAGTTCCCCACCCCCTCCCTGGAAGCGCCTCAGAGGTGATTAGCACTGCTGTGCTTTGAGGGCGTAGAATAGTGAAGACAGCAAGAAGCTCAGCCTATGTGTCCGGGTGGGGAGTGGATGTCTGCAGCAGGTGACATGAGAAGCCCCTGCGCTCAAACTGGAAGTGTCTGCCAGAAACCGCGGTCCCTAGTTCAAAGGTTCCGCTTCTCTGGGACTTCCTGGAGCTGAGTTCCACTCCCTCCAGCTAAGCTAGGCTGTGTGTGTTGCCTTGGGCCGTATCCACCCACTTGTCAGTCTCTTAACTATTCTCAGGAGGTAGCTGAGGCCACACCCCCTGGTGCTGAGTCTGCCGAGTCACCCCCAGGGTGGGTGGGGGGGAAATCTAATCTGAGTTTTAAAATATTTTGGCTTTCTCTTCTGAACTGCTAAATAATTAGCAGAGAAGAGCTAACAGCCTGTGCCAGATTCCTTTACCTCAGTGGCTTCTCTGATCCCAGAGCCCCTCCCAGCGCAATGGGCGCAGTGTGCCCCTACCCCACCGTCTGTGCTGGTCTTTCTTATTCCTCCCCTGAGAACTGACCTTTCCTGTTGAAACTCCAGATTCTCTTCAGCTGGTAAGTCGTGCTTCCAGTCCTTGTGGTATCTATCAGTCCTGAGCTAATTTTGAGACTTAATTTATCTAATTGGTTGTGAGGGAGTGAGGACGTTCACTGAGTAGTGTGTTTCTTCTCCGCCATCTTGGCTCCGCCCCCCTTGTTTCCTATTTTTTTTATTCTTTATCTACTTTTTCTTCTTGTTCTAACACTTTGGAGCAATTTTCTCTAGTTATTTCTTATATTATTGTATGAAGAATATTTTATTGGTTATCATGTAGTTTGATTATTTTTATTTTTTCTCTTTTTGATCTGTTTTCAAGATCAATTATCTTTCTTATGATGTTATGCCACAGTCTCCTTGAGCTGTTCTACCTCAGTTTCCCTACACTAGTTTCCCTTATTGTCCTGAGTGAGTTTCCCTGAATTGTTCTATCTCAATTTCCTTAACTATTCTTCCTCAGTCCCCTTAAGTTGTAAAACTCCCCTGGTTCATTAAGACTGAGGACCATTTGCTCTAAGGTTATAAATTGTCAATGGGAGATGAGGAGCAGATCAGACATCCTGGCTCCTAGCTCCCTCTGCCTTCAAAGAATTTTTAACACTGTCTCTCTAAAATATTCTGAGAGATAAGACCATCCCAGATACTTCAATTGACAACTTTACTCCTGTTTATTCAATCATTCTGACTCTGGCTTTTCAGTAAGGCTTTTATTGCTCTCCCCATCCTGACAGAACCAAAAGGTTCTGTAAGAACTTTTCCCACTCTTCTTTTCTTTGTTTGAAAGCTATAAAAGGGTTTGTCATTCCCCCATTCATTACTGGATACTTTGAGACAAGAGTCCTGTCCAGTCAATTAAACTCTCCAATTAATAAAATATTAAAACTCTCTAATCTCTATTTTGCCTCAGTTTCTCCAGCATTACAATGAAATGTTTCATATTTTCTTCTATCTTTTCATGCTGTAAATTTTCTTTTATTATTTGTCTCATGAATTTGAGGGTTTCTCCTTGTTCAATTGTAAATTTTAAACATTTCAAAAATTACAAATATTTTATTCTTAAGGTTCTGGATCTTCTTTTTCAGTTGGTTGATTTGGCCTAATCTTGTTTTCCTTGGATTTTTCTTCATAAAAAAATGTTTCTTCCATCTCTGTTATGTGATTGTAAAAATCTTTTTTTAAATCATTTTTTGAATTCTTTTTGGGCAGATGATCATTTGATATTAGTATTGAAACGCTTTTTTTTTCTTTCTGCTTGAGTATTCTCTTCTAAATCCAAACCAAGCACATATATAAAATATATTTTTTTTTTTGTTGTAATAACTTCTAGTCCTGGGATCTGGGGATGGCACCCCTGACCTCAGACTTTCCTTTAACGCTTCCTTCTCACCTGGCACCAAAACCAAGAATTCTGTATTCCTGTTATTGCTTATATCCAACAGTATCCCTGCCCTGATCTTTCTGTGCTCATATGGCATGTGCTGGTTCCTTCTCATCCTGGCAGTGCCTTTGCAGCACTGGCTTGGCATCCCTCATCAAAACATGTTTTCTTAAGCCTCTTTCATCCCCACAGATGTTGAATTTCCCTTGCCATCCAGCAGATGAAAATTGTTATACCTGGTGGCCCTGACTACCTCCCAACCCAGGTAGCTCCAGGACTCCAGATTGTGGTTTCTGTGGAACTAACTTAGAGATATTTACACTTCACAGAACGGAATCTCCATCCTGATATCTTTCATGGAATCTTCTCATCTTCCAAGACTGCTATTCTTATAAATAAATTTTACATAAGGATTTTTGATGTGAAAAAAATCAAATTTTCACAGTATTCAAGTACCCTATGAAGAAATATTTAAATTTCAATAAATGAAATTCCTACTCTAGGCCTGAGTTTTCTATTAAAAAAAAGAATGAGAGGATTGAAGTAAAGGATTTTAATTTCCTTTCCAGATCTAAAATTATTTGATCTATGATTAAAAAAACTTTCAAATTATAAAAAAAAATTACTAATTTCTAGAGGGAGAAATATGCATTCTTTCTACTATGAAATGTAATTTGAATGTACTATGAATTTTTATAAATGTACTATGAACTTTTGTCCTATATGAAATTAGACATGCTAATAATCACATAAGGCCATTTTGATATTTCTAGTTCTATTTGGTCCTAAAATGTGTCCGCCTTCCCTTTATTTTCAAGTTGACTTTCATGCAAGTAGACAAGGCAAAGAGGCAATTGCAGTTATATTTATTTAAATGAAAAGCTTGAATGGAACAGATCAGAGAAAAAAGAAAAACAAAAAACAAAAAACTCAAGCTAAGAGCAACACACTGATGCTCACCTGACCTTAATGAATCAATCAATCAATTAACCAAGCACATATTAAGTACATAGTTACATATAGAACACATGTATATATGTTCTAGGAGAAAAATACCAAAATAAAATAATTCTTTACTTGAAAGAGTGCCTATTCTTTCTGGAAAGACAATAAGTAATTTATATACATTCAAAGACCTATATCTATATGCATACATGTAAGTATGTATGTATATGTATAATATGTATGCATAGCTATACCCATACAGTTGTATAATTATGTATGTCTATAACTTAATGTTTGTGCAATGTAATATTAAATGTCTTTATATACTCATATGTGAGCATATATATTTATGCATATGTATATTATGAAATACATATTTCCTATATGTGAAATACAAAATAATTTGGGTAAAGGGAGGTACAAGCACCTGAGAAATAATGGAACAAAACATATAGATGGTAGTGCTTGAACTACTACTACTACTACTACTACTACTACTACTACTAAGAAAGAAATTAGTCTATGAGATCATACCAGTGTTATCGTCAATTTAAAAGATGGGAGGCAATGAGAAAGCATAAGAAATAAATGGGACTGCAATAATAGGAGAGTTGGTATTGTGAATGCTCTACAAGGAAAGCCTATGAAGGCTCCAAACTACAGATTCTTAATATAGACTCTGAACTACTATAGTTTCTTTTACTTCTTCTAAACCCAGGATGATTCCAGAATAATATGCATGCAGTTTGCTATCACTGGTTCTGTTACAGATTTATAAAACTAAAGTCATCTGGCCCTGAATATAAATGGGGTAAAAAGAGTTAAATACATTTGAATGTCCGATAATGATTTGAGGATACCCATAAAACATTATAATTATGCTATTAAAAGTAAATTTATATTATTTTTCTAGTAAATACTTCTTGAAAAAGGGCTAACCAAGTACAAAGTGGTGGGAATGAGAGGAAGTCTAGCAACCATCTGCTGTTTCTCTTCACCATCCATAAACAGTTAGGCTCTTGAAAAAGCAAATATTGACATTCTTGTAAATTCTTAAAACCATGACAATTATAGCACTATCAATGAAGGCTCTTTCAATTTATATGAATAAGCATATTTTATCAAAAGGAAAAGAGTATTAGCACAGCTACTACTTTATTTTTCTTAGTCAATGATTCTCAATATTGTATCAGTTGATCAGTCAGCAACAATTCTCTATTACATGCCTCCTATGTACTAGGCACTGTACTAAATATTGTGCGTGTGTGTGTGTGTGTGTGTGTGTGTGTGTGTGTGTGTGTGTATACATGAAATAACATCCTTGCTCTTCAGAAGGTCACAGTCTAAAGGAAGAGACAATATTCAAATAACTGAATTAACATAATATGTACAAAATGAATTGGAGATATAGTCAAGGTAAGGCACTAAAGTTAAAGAGAATAGAAAAGATTTCATGAAGATGGGACTTTTGGGTTTTAACTAACCAAGGAAGTGGAGATGAGAAGGCAGAGAGTTCAGGCAGAGGGAATAGCTACAAACATATTTTGGAGTAGGGAAATGGAGTATTGTCTGGAAAGAATAGTCACTAGTGTCATAGGATTACAGACTACCTGTAGCATTATTCCATAGACTGGGGACTATTTCTTTTATTTATTTATACATTTTTCTTTATTTCTTGCATGTAGTATTAACTTATTGAATATATTTAATTTTTTAAAAAGCAAAATTTTACAAGATTTTTGTTAAATAAGTAGAAGGCCACATGAATCTCTTCTCATTAAGTCTGGTAAATGTCAAAAGTCTAGTGAGTTGATGATTTTGACATTAAGTAGAAAGAGATGGCATGGGGCAAACAATTAATTTGATCTTTTTAAATATTAAAAAAGAAGTAGCTATATGTAGTTCCATGGCAGATAGATAAATACACAGAGAGAAACAGAAACACACTGAATAGAGTGCCAGTCCTGGAATTGGGAAAATGAGTTCAAATCTGGCTTCAAATACTAGGTTTGTAATCTTGGAAACCTCTGTTTGCCACAATTTACTCATCTATAAAATTAAGATATTAATAATATTTTTTTCAGAGTTCCTGAGACTTTCAAATGGAAATATGTTTGAAAAATCCTCAGCACAGGGCTGGCATATAATATGTGTTCAATCATTTTCCCATCATATCTGAAATGCCCATCAAAGTCATAAATGTATAAATACTAGATTTTATTTCTATTATTATTATTATTATTATTATTATTATTATTATTATTATTATTATTGCATCAAAAGTACATGAATTCCCCATAGGACACTCTACCAATTTGGGCTGGTACCTTCTTTGTAACTCATATTCTTGGAGGGTTTTCTGAGACATTGAGAGGTTAAACAAGTTTCCTAGGGTTACATAGCTAGTATATATCAGAAACCCAAGTCTTTTTAACTCTCCAATCATCTATCCTGGAAGTTCTAGTATTAGAGCAAATATGAGGAAGGAAATAATGAGAAATAAAAATACTTATTCTTTTAAGCACAATATATTCTGTTATATATGTCTGTATTTGCCCAATCACTATCTGCAACTTTTTTTTTTTATTACTCAGCATCCAATAAAAAGCATACTTTATATATATTTTAGCCTTGCTATATTTTAAATTTTTAAAAACATGGAAAGTTTCCATTTCTAAACACCTTTGAAGAAAAGAGATTAGAAAATAATTAAAACTAATGAATGAGCTTTGATTTGCATTTTAAACTAGTCAATATATGTTATTCTATTAAATCACTCTTTTGAAATGCGATTATGAAAAACAAGCTGAGCCTTGATGGTGGCTGAAAGCTGTTAATAGGTCATAAACTCTGATAGATTCTATCAAGCTAGGGAAAAAAATACAAATGTAGTCCAAGAGACATTATAACTGACATCTGAAAAGCAGACTAAATACATAGTGTCTTGTAATTATAGGGTTATAAGATTTTTGAACACAGCAGTTACTTAACTCCTCTTACTAAGTAAAGCATAGAAATGCTGTGCTCTGTATTATAGATGGAATATCCACAAAGAAATTTGTAATCTTTGACCTACTGAAAATCACTCAACATCACAAATGTAGTCAAACTTTCAAAAGTCTTACATTTCTTATCACAAAAAAAGAATGGTCAAGGATTCGGAAAAAGAATAAAAAACAAACAAAAACATAGCCAATCAAAACATATATAACTTTTAAAAATGGAATTTATGTTCTTAAAAGACAAATATAAAAGAATAATTACATTTGAATTGTTTTTGGAATTTGTCTTTATTCTCCATTAATGTATTCTAGCTTTCAAAAGGAGAGGGTTTAGAATGCTTACTGCATTGACTTAGTGTCTGTTTTTAAAACCTGCTTCTAAAAAAAGTACTAAATATTTGTATTAATATGCAAATGTACAATTCTAAAACATATTACTAATGTTTAAATGTTACTAACTAACCAAATCACTAAATGCCAAACATTTATTAATTGAATATAGGGAGACAGTTACTTTGCTTGGTTTTGGAATAGAATCGTGTATTTGATAAATAATTACCTTATCAATGGTAAAATACAAGAATGTGTAAACTAATGAGAAATAGATTTTCTTTCTCTCATGACCTTTAATAAAGGGTATTTAAATTCACTAGACAACTGTTAAGCACATGCTATATACAGAATACTGTAAAGAATTTAGCATTAAAGAATATTAAAAAGTAGAAATAAAATGTGTTCTCTGCCCTCATGGTCCTTGCAAGATGGTAGAGAGATATTTTTGGTTGACCACTATAGATACATAATTCTGCCATGAAATAAGACAATAGAAATTACACTATTTTCTATAACTCATATGACTATAATACTTCTTCCAATGTTCCTCAAACTTTTAGTAGTGAAAAAAAAATTACTTGTCCTCTTCAGGTAAAACCTCATAAATTAGTGATTTAAATTTTCTACTGGAAATGGCTGGATAGTGGAGGAGAAAAGGTGTTGCTTATTAGGCAGTGCAACACTTGAATCCTATCCAGTAACTATATGTAAAAATAGTCTGTTAAAAATGGAAGATTCTGTGAAGTCCCTCTCCTTATCAAAAATGTCTGTGAGCCAATTTGTGCTTTTTTTCTGTGATTCAGCACAAGTCTATATTCTAACTAATGATCATAATAGAGTCCTCAATTAACCAGCTGATTATTAACAAAAAGAAAGGGAGCATTATTTTGAATAGATGCATTGTTCTGTTCATATTATAACTCATTAATTATCAAAATATATTGAAAATAGTTATTTCTTAATTTTTTATTTTTTTATTAATTTTATAATTATAATTTTGACAGTATATATGCATGAGTAATATTTTTATAACATTATCCCTTGTATTCATTTTTCCAAATTTTCCCCTTCCTCCCTCTACTCCCTCCCCCTGATGACAGGCAATCCCATACATTTTACATGTGTTACAATATAACCTAGATACAATAAATGTGTGTAAATACCATTTTCTTGTTGCACATTCAGTATTAGATTCTGAAGGTATAAGTAACCTGGGTAGAAAGACAGTAGTGCTAACAGTTTACATTCAATTCCCAGTGTTCCATCTCTGGGTGTAGTTGTTTCTATCCACCATTAATCAGCTGGAAGTGAGTTGGATCTTCTTTATGTTGAAGATATTCACTTCCATCAGAATACATCCTCACACAGTATTGTTGTTGAAGTGTAGAGTGATCTTCTGGTTCTGCTCATTTCACTCAGCATCAGTTGATGTAAGTCTCTCCAAGACTCTGTGTATTCCTCCTGCTGGAAATTTCTTACAGAACAATAATATTCCATAACCTTCATATACCATAATTTACCCAATCATTCTCCAATTGATGGACATTCATTCATCTTCCAGTTTCTAGCCATTACAAAAAGAGCTGCCACAAACATTTTGATCCCTTTCCCTTCTTTAGTATTTCTTTGAGATATAAGCCCAGTAGTAGCACTGCTGTATTAAAGGGTATGCACAGTTTGATAACTTTTTGGGCATAGTTCCAAATTGCTCTCCAGAATGGCTGGATTCTTTCACAACTCCACCAACAATGTATTAGTGTCCAAGTTTTCCCACATCCCTCCAACATTCATCATTATTTGTTCCTGTCATTTTAGCCAATCTGACAGGTGTGTAGTGATCAGTAGTGATTTGGAACACTATTTCATATGAGTAGAAATAGTTTCAATTTCATTATCTGAGAATTGTCTGTTCATATCCCTTGACCATTTATCAACTGGAGAATGGTTTCATGTTTTATAAATTAGGATCAATTCTCTATACATTTTGGAAATGAGACCTTTATCAGACCCTTTAACTATAAAAATATTTTCCCAATTTGTTACTTCCCTTCTAATCTTGTTTGCATTAGTATTGTTTGTACAGAAACTTTTGAGTTTGATGTAATCAAAATCTTCTATTTTGTGATCAATAATGATCTCTAGTTCTCCTCTGGTCATAAATTCCTTCTTCCTCCACAGGTCTGAGAGGTAGACTATCGTCTATTCCTCTAATCTATTTATGATCTCATTCTTTATGCCTAAATCATGGACCCATTTTGATCTTATCTTGGTATATGGTGTTAAGTGTGGATCCATATCTAATTTCTGCCATACTATTTTCTAGGAAAACAGTTATTTTTTAAATATTCAAAGATGCATATTTCCATATGTGTATACACATATACATACAGATATACATACATGTATCTAGGATTGCATGTTCATTTGATGTTATATATTTGTGTATTTAATGCTAACCTCTGCAATTGTTCATTGAAGCATCTGATACCAATAACAATTATGAAATTACAATTTTATTTAAAGTGAAGTTATCAGACTAAATTTGTGTATCCCAAAGTAGAGGGAATAAGGGAAACAATTTTCAATCACAAAGAAAACAGTTATTGTAGCAATCTGGAGATCAAAATTCCTGGCTTCAGTTTTAAGAATTTCTAAGAAAAATTTTACTGAGATTATAAAAAAAAATTCCCATGATAAATATCATTAAACATATTATCTGATTATAGAAGTAAATATATAGTTATGCAATGATAAATATGGAAAGCAGTGATAAAGAAGAATATAAATTATTATTCATGAAACAAATAAAAGAGATTTTACCAAATCTGACAGTTAACATTTATTGAACATTTCATAGAGGCAGAATTCCAAAATCTATAAATCAATAATGTATGGAAAATTATTTTCATATGTGTATTTGTATATATTCTAATGATAGTGTATATGGAGGGATAAAAAGTTAATATAAAGTTTGGCCTCTGATATAATGCTTACAGTATATGATATCAGATAGAAAACATGTGCAAAGTCCTTTCTATACATGATTACATGTATAGTTCATATATTTATACATAAATACAAATTATTGTATTTAATATGCATTTATATTTATTACGATATATATATTTTTTACTTAACATAAATAAAACTTATTTTTAAGCAACATATTTTAAGAATCCATCATTGTGTCTAACATTTAACAAACATTAATTTTTACTTAGTCCAAGTAAAATTTGCTACTTTATTATATTGATTTACATTTGTACACATACATCTACCTTTAATTTTCAATCTTATTTATGATTTAATTTTATCTAGTTACTTAATCTATTTTCTTGTCAGTCAAATATCACCTTTCTTTAATATTCTTCTATCTGTTTTATTCATGTTTTTGATATTTTCTGTACTTTTTTTCAACATAGGATTTCTCTCCCTCACGTCTTTTGATTATCTTTGCTTTCTACCTAGTCTAGTCTTTTATACTTTGGCTCCAGACTCATATTTATTTACTACTCTTTTACTCTGTGTATTCTTAATGTAATTTGTATATAAATTATAACAGATGTATTTATATACTTATTATACACAAATATATCTATGTATACAGATGACAATTCAAGACAGTAATAAAGTGAGAGTATATGCGTGTAACTGTATAATTAAAATGAGATATAGAAATGAATTATTATACTTGAATTATATAGGAAAGGTGAGGATGGAATATAATATGCCAAAAATCTGTGTGTACACTAGTATTTATGTAAGAGCTTATGATTACAACTTCTGGAATTTGGTGTTTTGTTAACCCATTTGAAGCAAAATACATTTTTTCTAGTCCATCATTTTTACTCTATGTATGATTATTGTTGTTATTTAATTTGTTTCTTATAAGACAGAGACTTGTGTCATTTTCCTTTCTTATCCAAAGTGTCATTTTTTTTAAAGTTACTTTTTGGATTCTTTATTATTTTCATATTTAAAGATACATGAATTAGGTTGACAATTTTCTCCATTTGACTTCAATACTAGGATTTTTTTCAGTTATATTTTTCTCTCTCATCTGCTACAAACACAATAACTGTGTGTCTTTAGTTATTTTAGTATTTTTATAGATAGCTCTGATCTTCTTCTATCATCTTCTCATCCTAAATCCCTCCTTGTATTTTATCCCTTTTCCTGATTTTAACATTTTGCTTATCAATTCATTTTCTTTCTTTTCTTTTATTGTATTATTTCATTCCCCCTCTCAATTAGTCAAATGATATTACTTTCTTAATTCTCCTTTAATTTGTTGATGTTTTTTCAAGTTTTCTTTAACTTTATTTTCTGCACTGTTTTCAAAAAAGAATTTTGTTCCCTCACTTTCAGTACTTTTTTTTTTTTTTTCCCCTGTCTAATCTACTATTTTATTCTTTGGTTCGTGGTCTCTCTATTTATTTCCTATTCCTTTAATTTTAAAAATACCTATTTTGGGCTCTTTCTTCTAAACAATTATTATGATTGCCTTGTAGAATTCTCCCTTCATCCTCTTTTTCCATTTTGTTTCACATTTGAAAAAAAAATTACTAATTCCTGCAGGTGATAGCTAGGATATTGTCTCATGATAGTACTATTTATTTGTCTTTTATTGCATTGTTCATTATTGTTCTTTACCTGTCCTTTATTTATATTTTGGATGGAAGTTTCCCTTAAGAGCTCTTATTCTCATTCCCTGAGGCAGGATATGTGATATCTCTAAGCACCAAATCCCTATAGATAATGATCATTGTAAGATTCCCATTTTCCTTTATAGAATCTCTCTTTACCCAAAGGAGTTTTCATTACTGGTACTGCCTCCCATCATTGAAAAGTTTCCTTTTTTATTTTCCCCTTTTTAAAATCGCATTTGCCTGTTGGCATTGTTAGCCTTTGATTTGAATAAAGTATACCATATATTCCTGTCCCTTTTCTCATTTTATGTACCTTCTAATTTTGCAATTAGAACAATGATTAATCTGTAGGCATTTTGCCTTCAATATGTTGTCCTATCTTATTCTCTCTTTATTCCTTAGTTCTCTCACCCAGAACCTGAGAAAAACATTTTATTTTTATTTTTTATTTATTTATTTTTTTTACTATATGGAGTTTAGATTTTTGTGTAACTCCAAATATTGCAGGGCACAAGAAAGATAGATCTGTGCTGTATTATAAGCCTCTATATGTCTTCTATTCTATTTCCTTTATTTCTACTTTTGGGCCACATTCTTTTGCAGCACAGAATCCTGATATGGAGTTATCTTTAACACCATCCTCTTGCCCAAGGCCTTCTTTATAGTAGATATTTTATAATTATTTGTTGAACTGAATTGAATTGGGGAGTAGAATGACATCAGTTGGGTCTACTGAATCATTGAAGTGTATTATATATTCATGTACCATCTTTATTAACTAAAAGTCATTTTTGCCACCAACACTTTTATTAAATAATTAGCAATTTTTCCTTACTCTGCTTTATATCATATGTATCTATATCTATCATATCCTTCCATTAGTTTATAAGCTCTTTCAGGGCAGTGATTGTGTCATGTTTTTCATATTTGTGACTACAGTTCTTTCATAGCCATTAGCACTAAGTTTAATCTTTAATAGGCACTTGTGATAACAGTGTAATGATTTGTTTCCTCTCAGTTTCTTAGTGTTTTAACTGTTTGAATAAGCACAATGGAGAGCTAAAATTTGATTATAAAATAGATTTTAACAGAGAGATTTCAATAGTTATAAAGGTCAAGTCACTGAAATTCTATACTTTTTTTTTTTCCATTGTATGCTGGTAATATCAATGTAATGTCATCTTGGAAACCAGGATGGTATTTTATTAAAGCAAAATTGTCATAGACACCATTAATTATCTTGGGACTCCTTTAGTAAACAACTTACTTTGCTCATAACCCTGCCTACCAGAGCATATCTCTACTAAAAAGAGTTGCACTTTTGCATCCAACTTCCTTGAATTCTTATAAATAATGACTGGCCTAATATCTTCAAGGAACAAGTTAAAACACCACAAATGTTTTAAAAATGTGATTCTTACATTTTGAAAGGCCTAATTATATAACATAATGATATTTCTTGATCCCCATGTCTTACACAAGCATTATTTTAAATTACACATTCAATGAACTTGTGAGGTTAATGAAAGCCTACTTCTTAATTAAAGTTGAAGAGAAATTGAAAAAACAACAACAAATTAAAGGAGAGTGGAAGAAAGTAATATCGTTTGACTAATTGAGAGGGGGGAAATGAAATAATGGAATAAAAGAAAAGAAAGAAAAGAAATTGATAATTACATATTATAGAATTCATTTATATTAAAACTCATTAATGAACATTTTCAATTATGCTTCTTGACTGAATCACATTTAAAAATTTTAAGGGCCACATTATATCTTTAGCTAATAGAATGAACCTTATATGTCAAAGAAATTAAAGAGGGGTTTCCAAAATCAGAATTATCAATATTGCTTATAGTCAGAAATATCTTGCCAATGGAGCTAGCAGCACAAAAATAATTGACCTTATATGCTATTTTTCTTATAGACAGAAAGATGCATGGGGATTCTACTGTTGGAAGAACCACTTTAAAGGAAAGACTGTCATTCAAAAGCCATCAGAAAGAAGCTAAGGGAATATGAGTTGTCAAATGTCATGTCATCAAGACAGGTTGATTGTTCATATTCACAATTGCATATGTGCTCAGGGGAGTTTAAATTTATAGGAAGCTTAAAGAATAGGGAAAATGACATTGTCAAACTTAAGCTTTAAGATGGTAACTCTTGAAGTTTATTGTAGAATGGACTGAAGTAGAGAGAAACAATGCAGTGACATCTAGGTGTGATAAAATTATTGCCTAAGTGAGCATGATAGCAATATTAAAGAGCAAAAGAAGGACTTAATTTGATAATATAAAAATTATTGGTTACTTTGGAGAGAGTGTTTAAATTGAATAATGATATCACAAAGGAGACCTTAGAGACAAAGGAGATACAGTGGAAGTGAAAACAAAGAAGATGATGGTTAAAACATTTCTCAAGGAGTTTAGTCAAGAAAGAAAAAAAGATATAAAAATATAGTTTTCTTTCTATCTCAGTGTTTAACACAATTACTGGCATATAGTAGTGCTTTATAAATGCTTCTTTGAATGTACTACAAGAGATCATTTTAATGTCTGATAAAGTGATTAAATACAAAAAATAATTTTATTGTCCACTTACATTTTAATCTTTGCCTCAGTTTTTTTTTCGAATTAGAATATTTGACAAGAAGTAAGTATATTATATTAATTATTTTGATTTCTTGAAATTATTCAAATTAAAATAATCTTTTTTTTCTTTCATTTCTGATCTTCTCCCATCATCTCCTCATGATTATCATAGAAGCACATTTTAATTGATTTAAAAATGCAGTAAAACATTTTTTCCCAAATTTTGTATGTCACTTGCTCCATCTCAAAGCTTACTTCCCCTACTTATATTACAACTGGCAGTTTGGGTCTTTCTGTTTGAGGATGGTAATTAATATTTCTACTAGATACTAGATTCTGAGGCTAACCTTCTGAAGTGGTTTTTCTCCAGCTTTTAATGGCATGGTTCTTAATAGCCAAGTGGGTTAAATTAGCTTTTCAGCAAAGATAATAACTAAGCTGTTAGAAAAAATATAACAATTACAAAACATTTTCTCCAGGCATTGAGGAACATGCCCTTTGAAACACCCAGAAGAAGAGAACAATTCGCATTCAGAGAAAGAGGGAGAAGGAAACAAAGAGAAAAACAGACAAGAAGAGAAAAAGGGAGGTGGGGAAAGAGAACTAAAATGATAATAGTTATGTCACAGGTGTAGTGGACACACATAGTCAAGGTAACTCAAAACCTAAGTACAGGAAGACATTGATGTTTTTTTTTTGTTTTGTTTTTGTTTTTGTTTTTGTTTTTTTTCAGTCATCTTAGAATTCATTATGAGTTTTTCTATTAAATGCCTAATTTCTGTAAATAAGGAATTTTGACTTAATTTTATAAGATTTAGTGTTATTCACCCCAAGTAAATATACAAAAGATAAGAATAAAGCGGCTATTTTCAAACAAAGAAATCAAACAATCAATAGACATCAAAAAATGTCCTAAATCACTAATAAAAAGAAAGAGAGAAAGGAAAAGGAACCTTGATCTTCCTCTAAAACCTGTAAAATTAACAAAGTTAAAAAGGAAAAGGAAAAAAAAATGTTTTGGGAATTCAGATGCATTGATGCAATATCAAGGGATCTGAAAATTGGTCCAACATTTCTGGAGCATAATTTGAATTCAAAAGTCAATAAATAACATACGTCCATGATAATACACAATTTCAATTGATGGAATTGTTGAAATGCAATGATATGCGAATATGATTAAGTATAAAGAATATAAGACTTGGAATCAGGAAGACATGAATTTCCATCCTTCCTTAGGCACACTCCAATTGTATGATACTTGACAAATTACAGTTTTCTCTGCTACTCAGTTTCTTCATCTGTAAGATGGAGACTAATAGGACTAATCTTGGTGAGGTTCTGTTAGGAACAAATGAGTCAAAAATATGTAAAACACTTTCCGAATCTTAAAACTTAATATAAGTAGTGCCTATTAATAGTGTTGTTAACACGATTGTCATTATTATTAGAAATAAAGGTATGGCTCCAAAAAAATCTTGGAAAACTAATATGAACTGACACATAAGGAATGAAGCCTAAGTAAAGGTACAGTGTATCACAGAATAACAACTTTGTAAGGGCAAAGAATACTGAAAGACCAGAATAAAAGAAAATTGATGACATATCATGCAATAAATTTCCTGATAGAGGTGATAGACTCAAAATCCAGAATGAGATAGATTTTTGGACATGACCAATGCATAAAATCATTTTTATACAACATATTTGCATGGAAAATGTTGTGTTTTTCTGTGTTCTTTTTTATTTTCCCAAAGAAAGGTAGAGGTAGGAATGAAAGAAAATGAATGCCTTTTAATTGAGAGTGGGGAGAAGTAAAAATAATATGGAAGATACATTAAACAGAAGTTTTAGCAAAATTATTTAAACTGTTGCTAAGTGAAATTAGTAGAAACAGGAGATTATTATACATGGAAACAAGAAGATTATAGGATAATCATTTCTGATGGAATATGGCTCTCTTCAACAATGAGATGATGCAGGCCTGTTCCAATGGTCTTGTGATGAAGAGAGTCATCTACACCCAAAGAAAGGACTGTAGGACCTGAGTGTGGATCACAAAATAGTATTTTTACTCTTTTTGTTATTGTTTGATTGCATTTTGCTTTTTTTTTTTTTTCCTTTTTGATCTGATTTTTGTTGTGCAACATATTTGTGGAAGTGTGTATAGAAGGATTGTACATTTTTATACATATATTGGAATACTTGCCATCTAGGGGAAGGGACTGGGGAAAGGGAGGGAAAAAATTTAGAACACAAGATTTTGCAAGGGTGGATGTTGAAATTTATCCATGTATATATTTTGAAAATAAAAAGTTTTAATTAAAAAAAAAACACAAAATAGTTATGAGCATAATATACTAGTTTCATAAGAAATGGAAAACATTAAAATCAAAGAAATATGGGAACACATGAAGTCATGCAAAGTTAAGAAAAAAATCAGAACAATGTATAAATATACCATACACTATAAATATCTAATATATGATATCATATACTATAAATATGATATATGATATAAATATAAATAGATATATGTACACTTGTGTGTATGTATGTTATCTTATTAATGTTAATGAACACATCTTTTAAAATGAATGATTAAATTTAGATATAGCAAGCACCACCATCTTTTTTTATTTTTGTGTTGAGGTTTGATTAAAAGAATAAATAAAATAAGTAGCAAAAAAGTCACAGCTAAATTAGTCACATATCAACAATAACAAACATAATTTAAAAATATTTTCTTTATAATACAAAATAAAATATTTATGAAAATTATAGGTGTTAAAAACCAGAGTTCACAATATAAAAATGTAAGTCACTGATAGTCTCAGAAGTTATTTTGATGTCATCTACAAATGAACACTTACTTTATCAAGAACACGAATGAGGAACATAAAATGGAAGATAGTCAAAATAAATGTTTCATTGTCTTCCCATTCCTTAACTCATAATAAAACTTTTTTCACAAGATCAGTGCTTCTGAGACAAGTAGTTGTAATATTCAGGGAAGAATTACAGTTACCCTGAAATTAAAATTTTCTAAATAAATATTTCACAGAGGTGATAGAAGCTTGTGGAAGAAAAATGGTTTCTTTCCATTCCTGGTTCCTCCCTCTTCATCTTATTTTTACCAACCTACACAAACTACAGCAAGCATAAAGATCTAATCCAATGCAACAGACTTAAAGTCTCAGAGATCTGAAGAAGGATCCAATTCAATAAAATACAATTTAATAAACATTTATATATATATATATATATATATATATATATATATATATATATATATATATATATATATATATATATATATATATATATATATATATATATATATATATATATATATATATATATATATATATATATATATATATATATCCAGCAGCAAAACTACATCTATTATGAAGTAGACAGTTAATAAATGCATGTTAATTGATTTAGATCTGATGTTTTTGCCAATGCTTACAGAGTAAATCATAGGTTTGTAAGAAATTATTTTTAATAAGAGGAAAAATATATGTAGAAAGGACAGAACTGATGGGGACTGAATAGGAACCCCAGGTCTTTGGTAGCAAGAAGTAGCATCAGAAGAGAGCCTGAATTACCTATTTTAACCAATCCAGAAGCCTATCTACTAGCTAAGGCAAGGAGGTAGGAAGAATGATAGGATTATAAGTGGACCTTTTTGATTCTGATTAAACCTTCTATTTAAGTGAACTTTATTAAAGCCCCACCCCAGGTGGAGGTCTCAGGTAAAATTCTTAGTAGAATACCATGCACTGACAAAACAATCATAACTCCTTAAGTTACTATATCCAATCAGAAAGGTAAATTATGATGTCAATTGCCCTATCACACCTCCGACCCCACCAAGTTAGATTTCTCCTATAAAAGACCTATTCTACAATAATTCCATCTCTAACTTCTCTTTGAATTTAGTTGCTATACTTGCATACTCCCACCTTATGGTGTCTTTCTCCTTTTTGTAGCTGGCTCATTTTGGGGTGCTAAATCTTTTAGGATTAGTCTTCCAGTAGTCTTACCCCACATGCCACACCTTAAAGGTATTTTTCTGCTAGAGAATTTGTCTTTTCCCTTGTTAATTGCTAAAACCCTATTTCCTTGCTAAAGATTGTTGTGGATTTAGCTCACTTTTAGCAGCTTTTCAGCTTTCCCCATCCCCTCCTTTTTTTTTTCCCCCTGAAGAATGCATTCTTATCCTAAAAACTTAAATCTACATTTGCCTTGCACTTAGTGGAGTGCCCCAGAGCTAAGTGAATATGTTTCCCTGGTTCCCTCAGTTCCTGAATTTTTTGACTGAGCTCCCCTAAAACATAGGGCTAACAACTATTAGCCCAGTCAGAGGAAACTTCTGTTATTTGGTTTTCTATGATCCTGGATTGTGAATGGATAGAGTGGGCAAATATGTTAATTTTATTATAAGGCTTTGATTCATCTTATGGAGCCCTCTCAGAATGTAATGGACAGTGGAAGTGGGGGTGCTAAGGAAGTGATTTATAAGTTGGGTAATTTGCTTTCTCTATTCTTTGGTTATCTAATTATTACTTTGTCCTAGTCTGTTTAGAAAAAAGAAATCACTTTATTGTTTGCTCTTAATTATTATTTTGAGAGTTTGATGAGCTCTTGTGAAAAAAAAAAAAAGGCATTAAAGACTTCCTTACTATTCTAAAAGCTATAATTTTATTGTTTTCCATTATTCCTATTAAATATTATTTAATTATTTTCTATTTTGTGGATACTTCTTTGAATCTTGATTCATAATATTATCTATACTTCTTAGCTCAATGTTATTTACAAAAAAGATAAGCATGTTATTTTCCCATCCTTCTGGACCAAGGATTAAAGTGTTGAATTGATTAAAGCCCCAGATGAATAGAAAGCTGTCTTAAATTTCTACATTCCATTTCCTTCTTTAATACTCTAATCATTTAAATATATGCTCTGATTATTCCTATTTTTTAATTTGGCAATTTCCTCTGCCATTTCTGCTGCATTTATTCTGCATTTGACCATCCTTGACTAAGTGATACTGCTTTTTACACATTTGGGGCACATCTTGCAACATGAAAAATTATGAAAAAATTAAAAGTTAATCTGAAATTAATTTTAACTTAAAATTAATTTAGAAACTAGTATAACCATGATAAAATAGAAACCTAAGAATTACTTTAAATGGGACAATAAATTAAAATTAAATACTAGTATTGCCTACCCAAGCTTATACTCATAGTATATCCTCATTGGAATATATTGCAATGCGTAGCTCTTTAGTTTAGCTTTTGAGTATCAAATATAATTTTTAGCAATGTTATAAGAAAAGTCTGTGGCAATGGAAACAACATTTTAATATGCTATCTTGCTTGTTTAAACTATAAATGTACTCCCCATATATTTCTTATACAATTTCACATAAAATTTGCATAACACACACACACACACACACACACACACACATATATATATATATATATATATATATATATATCTCCACACAATTCTTAAATTTTCATATCTGCTTTTCATAGGTATTTAAGCCATATTGGGGGAAAATAAAATACATTTATATAATCTCTACTTATCACTTCCATCAAATATATACTCAAAGGTATAATGGTACTTTCCTATTTCTTCAAGGACTTTGAAAAGGATAAAGAATGGACTTCTGAAAAATTACAAATTAAAAGCCCTTTATTCTGATGTTATTATATATTTTTCTACAATAAGAATCCTTTAACATGTTTTCATGAGAGGAAAACAATTTAAAATTTACCCAAAAGAGAAAACAACAATATGAATAGTATGTCTATCTGAACATACTTTGTTATGTTAATGTGTGTGTTGATGTATTTATTGTACATTATCTTACAGGGTATATGTATCCCTAAAAATGAAATTATTTTTTTTTATATAATTAGGTTTTAATCTCTAAACTGATTTTATCTATAAATTCAGCAATGCTTTATGTTGATTTCTATTGGCACTATAATTGAGAATGGCACCTACTATCTTCACTTATGGTTTGCTTACTTTTTATTTCTTTATTTTAATTAATGTGTCTATTATAAGGTAGTAGGCACTGTGATAAGCCATAGAGATAAAAAAGGAGCAAAAGACAATTCCTGCCTTCAAAGAGCTCATAATCTAATGAGGGAGATAACAAATATATCCAAATAAAATATATTTAGGATACATAAAAATATAATCAGAAGAATTAAAGCACTAGAAATAAGGATTGGAGAAGGCTTCCTGTAGAAGATAGGATTTTTATGGCACTTCAAGACAGCCAGGGAAAATGTTCATAGGTAAGAGATACAATATATTCTTTATGAAACAGAAAAGAGTCCAGTGTCATTGCAACAAAAGAAGGGAGATATAAGGAGACTGAAAAGTTTTGCAGGGGTTCTCACACCATGTATGGCCGCTGAGGACATTTATGCTGCCTCTTGGGTTATGGCAAATGGGCTGATGGGGGCAGAGACAGAGTGTGAGTTTTTGTTTTTACTATAGTCCAGCCCTCCAACTGTCTGAGGGACAGTGAACTGGTTCCCTATTTAAAAAGTTTGAGGACCACTGGTTTAGAAATAGGGAGATTGACTATGAAAACTTTGATATTGTCAAATAGACTTTTTTATTTGATTCTGGTGATCACAGGAGTGTATTGAGTAAGGGAGTGATATGGTCAAACCTGAACTTTAGGATAATCATTTTGGTAAGTGAATTTATATAATTTCATTGATTACTAAAATACCTTAGAGGCCTAGTTTACCAGAATTTGAGAACTATTCATAGAACTCAGCAACTTGTCATCTTCTGTATGAAAATACTATTACCAAAATAGGACATTATGTTAAGTAATTGCTTCTATTTTATATAACATGATACAGAATTAACTTCAAGTGCAAACATTTCTACAAGCAATAATTTATTCACTAGTTATACTTTATAACCTACTAACTATTAATCTCTAAACTTGGTACTCCCTTCATGCTTATTACAGTGCTCTGAATACAAATGTAGCTTAATTTTTGTTGTTGTTGTTACATTATTTTTCTTTTTTTTTTTTTCCCTTCAAACAATATTGTTCTAAATTTAGTACTCAGGTATTGCCAGCTTCCAGTTACAGATGATAACTTTTGCAATAATAATAATAACAGTTAGCATTTACATAGAACTTTAAAACTTACAAATTACTTTCTATGCAGTATTTCATTTAATATATATGACAACTCCCCGGTGAGGTAAATGGTATTATTGTCCCCATTTTATGGATATGAAAATGGAGCTTCAGTGATTTGCTCAGAATCATAGAGTTAATAAACATTGAATCAGAATTTGAACCATAGCTTTCAGATGCTAATCCCAACATTTTATGCACTACATTATGCCATCTCCTCTGCTGGCATTCACATGGCAGCAACAGCAAATTCTGAAGTTCACCCAAAACTAAATCAATACTTCAATCTAAAATAGTAGTAGATCAGTTGTTCCAATCAGGAGAATTACAGGTCTAATAAGGTAATATATTACTTTTAGGAACTAGGATGATAATGGTTAAATGAAAACATACACTGATTGATTATTGAGATTCTATCTGACATTCACAACCTGGTATCAGCAGTGTTACTTAATCATCTATGGGAATAACTCCTTCAGGAGTCAACATTCAATTGAGACTGCCTTTTTATTTATTAACAGCACTATGGTAGCTACTTAATGAATTTCTGTCAAAGATGAAAATTAGGTGAGTTGGAATAATTGAGTGAAGTTTTTCATGTTCTAACTATTGTAGTGTACCTATTATCTAAGGGGAACCAAAGTCACTCTACTCTGCATGTCCCTCCAAAATTATAAATTTGTAGGAAAAAAAAAAAAAAAGACTAGTAACCATTTTGGCCTCTTCAATCCCTCTGCTTGAAGGACAGAAAGTGAATTATTAGCCTCTGAAAGTTAGTTGTTAGTTTAAAAACTTTATTAAGACAGGAATCACCTACTGGAAAGCCAAGTGCTCACATCTTAAGATGTGTTTGTCTCCTTTTTTTATACTTAATTTTTGTCAAATTTCATGTAAAGATAGGTTACAATATTTATTTTTGTAAAATTTTGAGTTCAAAATTTTTCTCCCTCTCTCCTTTTCTTCTCCCTTCCCCAAGACAGTAAGCCATCCAATATAGACTATAAATGTAAAGTTATATTAAACACATTTTCACATTAATCATCTTGGTAAAGAAGCATAAGAACAAAAGAGAAAACTGTAAGAGGAAAAAAAAACAAAAAATCAATTTTAAAAAGTGAAAATACTATACTCTATACTCTGATCTTGTAAGGAATCACTTTTTGCTGAGTAGCTTTTTGCTGAGAACATGAAAACATGCTATTTGATAAAATTCCAACAAAACAAAAAAAGAAGTTGAACAGTATGAGACTTCTGGGGGTGGAACGAAAATGACAGAGTAAAGTCAAAAAGCTGCTCAAGCCCTCTCAGTTTCCCTCAAATGGTATGTGAAACCAAGACTTGGAACAGTCTGATGGAATGAAATCACTCTCCAGCTCATGATAAATTGTAAAAACTTCAAGAAAAGTCAGTCTCACTGGAGTAAAGAGTGTTCAGCTCAGCTCAGACACATTCTGGGAAAGCCAGTGAGAGGAACATAATCACAGCAAATCAGCAACTAAGACCCTCAGTTCTGGCTCAACAAGGAGCACAGTAGTGAGGCAGCTTCCAGGCCCAGCTCTAAAGGCAAACTCTGGGAAACCAGACTTGTCCTGGAAAGAGCAGCCAAACTGTACCCTACAAACACAAGGGGCCCTTGTGCTCAAAGCCAAGGCTCAGAGCTACACAGGAAGTTTGGAATCAGAACCAGTTTTATCCCAGAACCAGAGATCAGTGATAAAAGTGAAAAAGAGAGAGAGAGAGAGAGAGAGAGAGAGAGAGAGAGAGAGAGAGAGAGAGAGAGAGAGAAATATCAAAAGAAAAGGAAATAAAATGAGCAAAAACCAGAAAGGAACCTTGATCATAGAAAGCAACTATGGTAACAGGGCAGAAAAAAGCACAAATTCATATGAGAACAGGTGCACAGAAGAAATCTCAAAGAGTGATATAAATTGGTCTCAAACTCAAAGAGGCTTCTTGGAAATGCTTCTATAAGACATTAAAAAGCAAATAAGAGGGGTAGAAGAAAGAAATGAGAAAGGAAATGAGAAGTATACATAAGAGAGGCAACAGCTTGGAAAAGAAAGGAAATACAATTATTGAAAAAACAAAACAAAACAGCTCCTTTAAAAGTAGAATTAACCAAATGGAAAAAGAGTTACAAAAAAAAAAAAAAAAAAAAAAAAAAAAAAAAAAAAAAAAGAGAGAGAGAGACAATGAAAACATGGAAGAAAATGTGAAATACTTCACTGGAAAAACAGTTGACCTGAAAAAAATAATAGATCCTTAATTTAAAAACTTAAACATTAAAGGACAACCTGAAAGCCATGACAAAAAAAAAAAAAAAAAAAAAAAAAAAGCCTAGATAGCATTCTACAAGAAATCATTAAGGAAAACTGTTCCAGTATTCTAGAAACAGAGAAGGAAATGCTGATTGAAAGAATCCACTGATTACCTTCACAAACAGACCTCCCCCCACCCCCACAAGGAAAAACACAAGGAACATAGGTGAGAAATTACAGACCTATAACCTCAAGTTAAAAAAAAAAAAAAAAAAGTCTACTAAAAGCTCTCAGACAAAAGCAATTCAAATATCAATGAGCAACAGTCAGGGTTAGCCAAGATCTGATAGTTTCTACAATAATGGATCAGAGGGTGTGGAATATCATATCCTGGAAGGCAAAAAACCTAAGGTTACTATCAATAATCAATTACTCAGTGAGACTGAGCATCATTTTTCAGAGCTTCAATGAAATAAAAGACTTTCAATCATTTCTATTGAACAAAATAGTACTAAACAGAAAATTTAATCTAAAAGCTCAGGACTCAAGAGAAAAATAGAAAGACAAATGGGGGGGGGATATATATTATTTAAAAGTTAAACTATTTTAATTCCTAAATGGGAAAATTATATCTTTAACTCTTAGGAAATGCATCTGTCAGTAGGGAAGAATAGGGCATCAAATTGACAGACCTATGGTTGTGAATGGACACTGATATGTTATGGTATCAAAAAAAAAAAAAAAGAGAGAGACATTAAGTGATAGGAAAAGGTCTGTACTGAAAAAAGAGGGAAGGGGAATTACAATGGAATAATTAGTTCACAAGAAGAGGTGGAAAAGACCTGTTACAATCAAAGAAAAGAAAGAAGGAGGACAGGCATTGTCTGAAGTTTGAGCTCATCAGTTTGGGCTCTAAAAAGAAATAATTTAATAATTCAATTGGATATGGAAATTTATCTAACCCTATAAAGAAATAGAAGGAGAAAACAATTTTTGTCAAATAATGAGTTCTTACTCCAGTAGTGTCATTTTTATCACATCAGCTCAGGATACCCATGACCAATTGATATTTTTCCAATTGTTTAGATCTGACTTTATTTGTGTGAGAAGTATTTGTAATTGCGTTCACATAGCTTTCGGGTTTCTCTAGGCAGGTAGACCCTCATTTGTTTTATTTTATCTACAGTAAATTTAAATGGAATTTCTCTTTCAATCTCTTGATGATAGACTTTATCAGTAATATATAGAAATACTGATGATTTCTGTGTGTTTATTTTATAAACTGCAACTTTTCTAAAGCTATTTACTGTTCCCAGTAGTTTTTGCATGATTTTCTAGGATTCTCTAAGTATATCATTGTATCATCTGCAAAGAGTGAAATATTGCCTATTTTTCACATTGCTAAAGCCAATATTTGAAGTGCAATGTTGAATAGTAGTGATGATCATGGACATCCTTGTTTCACCCCTGACCTTATTAAAAATGTATCCAGCTTCTCTCCATTACAAATAATGCTTACTGCTGGTTTTAGATGGGAACTGCTTATTATTTTAAGGAAAGCTCCCTTTATCCTTATTCTCTTCAGCCTTTTTAACAGAAATAGGCTGCATTTTATCAAAAGTTGTTTTTGCATCTATTGAGATGATCATATGATTTCTGCAGGTTTTGTTATTGATAATGTCAATTATGGTTATAGCTTTCCTGATATTGAACCAGTCCTGTATTCCTGGTATAAATCCCACTTGGTGATAGTGTATTATCCTGCTGACAAGGATCTCTTTGCTAATATTTTATTTAAAATTTTCCCATCAATATTCATTAGGGAGATTGGTCTGCAATTTTCTTTTCCTGTTTTGGCCCTTTCTGGTTTAGCTATCAGTGCCATGTTGGTGTCATAGAGGGTATTTTGGAGAACTCCTTGAACTATTTCCCCAAATAGTTTGCTTTCTATTGGAATTAATTGTTCTTTAAATGTTTGGTAGAATTTACTTTTGAATCCAACTGACTCCGAAGATTTTTTCTTAGGAAGTTCATTAATTACTTATTGAATTTTTTTTTTTAATGGGAATATTTAAGAAATTTATTTCCTCTTCTGTTAACCTGAAATTTATATTTTTGTAAATACTCATTCATTTCTGTTAGATTGCCAGACCTGCTGCCATACAATTGAGCAAAACAGATTTTAATTATTGCTTTTAATTTTCCCCCCCCATTGGTCACCTTGTATATGTCTTTCTTTGTCAAACATGTTTCTTGTAAACAAGATATTGTAAGATTCTGTGTTTTAATCCACTCTGCTAGCTACAGCCAGAGAAGGAACACTTGGAAGTGAATGTAAATTGTTAGCACTAATGTCTGTCTGCCCGGGTTACATGTACCTTAGGAATCTAATGCTTATTGTGCAACAAAAAAATGGTATTTACACACATGTATTGTATCTAGGTTATATTGTAACACATGTAAAATGTATGGGATTGCCTGTCATCGGGGGGAGGGAGTAGAGGGAGGGGGGGATAATTTGGAAAAATGAATACAAGGGATAATATTATAAATATATATATATATATATATATATATATATATATATATATATATATATATATAAATTTTTAAAAAAAGAGAAAATAGGGGAAAAAAAGACATATTCTGATTGAAATGGGTATCTTCAGTTATAATTCAGTTACAGTTGATCAATGATGGGCAGAAACAGCTACACCCAGAGGAGGAACACTGGGAATTGAGTGTAAAATGTTTGCACTATTGTATTTCTACATAGATTACTTATACCTTCAGAACCCAATTTTTACTGGGCAACAAGAAATTTGATTTTACACACATATATTGTATTAAGGATATACTGTAACACATTTAATATATATGGGACAGCCGTCATCTAGGGGAGGGAGTAGAGGGAAGGAGAGGGAAATTTGGAAAAGTGAGTACAAGGGATAATCTTGTAAAAAAAATTACCCATGCATATGTATTGTCAAAAAAAATTATAATTATAAAATTAATTTTAAAAAAAATCTCGTTGATCATCATACGATATTGCTGTTACTGTTTGCAATGCTATTCTGGCCACTGCTCATTTCACTCAACATCAGCTCATATAATTCTTTCCAGATTTTTCTGAAATCTGTCTGCTCATCATGTCTTATAGAATAATTCTCTTCTATTACATTCATATACCCCAACTTGTTCAGCCATTTCCTGATTGATTGATGAGCATTCCCTTAATTTCCATTTCTTTGCCTCCATTAAAAGAACTGGCACAAAAATATGTGTGTTAGCTCTGTAGGAATGGAAGTTTCTAAGAAGGAAATGATGAGTGGATATCAGGAAACAAAAACTAAACCTCTAAATAATCTTAGTTTTCCACATGTGTGTTCAGTTATTTTTGGAGGAATTGGGTTCTTCCTCCTTCTAGAGCTTCAAACAATCTGGATTTTGACTGATCAAATGTTTTAGCAGAATTTTTTGGTATACAAGTTAAATGAGATGGCCTGAATTCCCTTCTGAATCAACTATGTGATTCTTTGTGGAATTCTAAATATTTTAGCACTTGAAAAAAAAAAATTAGATTTAATCTCAAGGAGATAAGGGGAGACAATACATTAAAAAAAAATCAGCTCCTAAAAATAAGAGTTGTTCAAAAGTGAAAAGAGACATTTCAAACAAGGTTGAATTATCAATCTTTGGAAGTCATCAACAAAGGCTGAATTGTCCAATTTTGAAAGCTATAGACAGAGCTTTGTTTAGCTAATGGGTTAAGTTTCAGTAATAAAGTGCAGACCCAAGATTGCGGAAAGTAGACACATCTCTATTTAAGCTCCTCCTACTGTACCTCAGATCAATACCAGATCAAGGTTCCGAACTGATTTTGGAGTAACAGCCCACAAATATTTCAAGTATAATAAATTCCAGAAGAAGAGACTTTGGAAGAACTTCAGAAAAAGTCTGTTTCAATTGGTCAGGGGGAAAGGCTGCCAAGGTGAGATGCAACACAGGGAGCCCAGGACAGAAAGCTGGGGTGGAGAGCCAGGGTATTGTGGTGTCCATGGACTGGGGAATCTACTGTAAGGCTCTTAGGCTATTCTTACCTGGTTACACGTTCGTAGTTCAGCAGATTAGCTGTGAGACCCACACAGCAAATACAAAAGGCAAATTGTGAGCCCCTGAACCCCAGAATGTGGGACTTGGCTATACCTATCTAGTACCAAAAGTCCATCACACCAGCCCAGGGGCAAACTAAAGTAGCTGCTATTTCTTTGCCTTAAGAGCAGACCTCAACATTTTTTTTTAAATTAGCAAAAAAGCAAAAAGAACTCTGAACATAGACAGCTTTTATGGAGAACGAAAAGAACAGACGTCAAACTCTGAGGATCCTAAAGGCAAATCAACTCCAGATGAAACCTCAAAGCGCAATACGAATTGGTCCTCATTCACAATACTCTCTTGGAAGAATTTGATGAAACTGAAAAAGCATATAACTCCTTACAAAATAGATATGAAAGAGAAACCAATTCATTGAAAAACAGAATCTGTGAAAAGGGAAAAAAAATTGCAATGAACAAAATACCTCATTTAAAAGTTGTCCAAATGAAAAAGCAGATTTAAAAAAAAAAAAAAGATAATTGAATATAGAGTAATAGAGAAAAAGGATGGACATGAGAATAAAAAAGACAATAATAGCTCCTTCAATTAACTTAATCACTCTGATTTTAAGTTTACAATTTATCTTGCTTTTTGAAGCTAGAGTGTATCATTAATTAAGGGTCAATGGGTGTACTAACTTAAAAGGTATACCAACTTTTGATTTTAACTTACTCTTAGAGGCAGCTAGGTGGTTAAGTAGAAATCCCACCTCAATGGGAAAGTAACTTAATGTCTATTTATTTCAAGTAGCTCAAGTGTAAGAATGAAGATAATAATTGCACCTGGTTCCTAGAATTATTGTGAGGATCAAATTTAATAATACAACAATCACATAACAATATAGATATTATATAAATGCTGTTATCATTTTATATCACTTTATTGTTATTTTATAAAAACAACTGCTATAAGTTTAAATAAATAAGTCACCCTTTTTAAATTTTCAATCAATTGAACTCAGTTTAATTAAAGGAGTAATTGATGTCATCTTGCAAGGCACTCTGCCAGGACCTAGGTATACTAAGTTATGTCAAACAAACACTTGAATGAAGAAAGGCTATACATGTATAATCATGCTAAACACATTTTCATATTAGTCATGTTGTTAAAGAAGAATCAGAGCAAAACAGAAAAGCTATGAGAAGAAAAATCAAAAAACAAACTTTATGAAGTAAAAATAGTATGCTTTGATTTGTATTCTGGCTCCATAATTTTTCCTCTGGAAATTAATGGCATTGAAACATGGAGATGGTGCTGGAGAGAACAGCTGAGGAAGGCATATGATATGGATGAAAACATTGTGGTGGAAAATGGAGAAGAAACTGGATAGATATGTATCATGAGGGGAGAAAGAAGAAAGAAAAAAAAAATATATATGATGTCTTAGAGAGAATAAACAGTAAAGACAGGAAAACATTGCAGGGTTGACCTTGATTTAAAAAGAGACCTGATTTTTATAGACAGGAGAAAGCAAATTGAAGGTAATTTGTTTGGCTCAAGTAATCATGATGGCTGGGATTAAGGCTGCTTACCTCCTTCCTAAATATTTTAATTGGTCAAATGTGGAAATGGAGTGACTAGCATTACTCAGGATTTTAACCTTTTTTTTTTTTTTTTTTTTTTTAAATGGAGGCTTATTCTAGCCCAGAATGACTCAGAACAGTAACTGACTTTCCACACAAGTAATTTTGCACAGATGATGATGAAGTCAGGAAGACTGTACTGGGCAATGTATTTCAGGTAGAGTTTCAACTGTATGACCTCTAAGTTTTTTTCTAACTGACACTGTAAGAATTCCCCAAATACTACATATATATATATATATATATATATATATATATATATATATATATATATATATATATATATATATATTAAGAACACTACTGTAGATAATCCCAGCATACAGATAACTTCATAGCCAGCAGAGCTGATCCATACTTATTAATTTTTTTCCCTTTGTTCTTTCAGTGTATCCTAGTAGAAACATTACAGTGCCTGCTGGCTGGAAAATTAACCAAGTGCACTTCTTTCCATCTGCCTCTCAGTAGGCTAGAAAGTAGTAGTTCACAATTTATTTATCTCTGACTTTCATATACTTTCTCAGTATTGGTTGGGGCTTACTGACCTTTATAAAAATAACTTCTAGATAATCTTTATTACTGGAAGGACCATTTTATATTTTTGTTTTGTTCAGCTCTGCTAAAAGAAAAAAAAAGATGGATTTTATCTGTAGCATCATTAGGTAGTTAAAATTTTATTTTCACTTTTATAATGAGATAAACCCTTTAACATTTCTTCCCTTATTTTCTATTTGTTCTTTTTTATGTTATGAACAATTTCCAGAAATACAACAGAAAAAGGAATTAGGGTACTGGAAAGTCAGAGTTTCTCACTATTGGATTCCATATTGTGAGACTTGGAATTTATATTTAGACCATCTTAATTATATTTCCATTAAGACCTGTAATACACAATTTGCATTTGTACCAGCAGATGCCACACAAATGCTAGCACTTAATCAGCCTTGTATCTTAGCTGACTCTGCCAGGTCCTCTCATGCCCTTTAGGAGTCCTGAAACTGGGGAAAAAATAAAATTGCAGCTCAAAGAACAAAAAAAAAAAAATAATGTATATCACAAAATGTTATAAAATACTATTGAAAATGTTTAATATTTAAATGCTATATAAAAGAAAAATGTCAATCTCTAGAATTTACTTTTGATTTCATTTGCATGCAGGCTTTTAAAGAGAGGGTTATGTTGATTTGATGTCATAAAGAGTATATATTGATTTATACCTTTTTGTATTTATAAATTCTTGAAATAGGGTGAGGGCTCCAAATTGTGTTTGGGACAACCCAACCTAATTTTAATTGCTTAGAAAAGGATCCTTAAAAGGTTTCAACTGAAAATGTCTTGTTTTGGCAGAGAATAGGACAAATAGGAAAGATCTTCAACAATTCAAAGTTTTGATGTAAATAAACCTTTTTGTTTTGGGCTTTTCAATCACCCAAACATGTTTTTATATGGGGCAGCTAAGTGGTTGTACAGTACATGGAGAATCAGTATTGCCAATTAGGAAGAGCTGGGTTGAAATCCAGCCTCAGATATTTACTAGATGTGTGACCCTGGGGAAATTATTTGATATTGTTTGCCTCAGTTTGTCATCTGAAAAATGGATAGAAAAAAGGGAATGGCAAACCAATCCAGTATCTTTGACAAGAAAACTTCAAATAGGATAAAAAAAAATTCTGAAAAAAGAGGCCAACAATTATTACTTTTATATAAAGCAACAAAGAAGAAAAATATGTTCATTGTGCTGAAAATTTAGGCAGGGACATATTTCTCACATCTGTGTAGAGTTAATTATTTTAAGAGTTCTTAATTAACTTCCATAGGCTAATTTTTACAAGTTTTAAGGTAAAGAAAGCTCTAGGTCTTAAATATATCTAATGACTGTATTTCTATCAAGTGATATAGTGGATCTTTAACTTTTTTTGGTCAATTTAAAATAAAATCTAGGACCACATTATTTTCAGTTCAGTGTTTGAACTAGGTGATTACAGAAATTCCTTGGTTTACAAATATGAATATAATTTTAGGAGGTTCTTTTCCCTCTTCTTGTCAGAAAATGAAAGTACTAGAATAAAATGAGTAGAACATAATTAAGCTTCTGGGCTTTGACAAGTGCATTTCACAGATTTTCAAAGATATATATATATATATATATATATATATATATATATATATATATAAATTTTTTATTCTTACATTGCTGGTTTTCTCTTTTATATGTATTGTCAGCCACATAACATGTAACTAAATTTGAAAGGATAAAAGTGGTAGTAACAAAAATGTAACATTTCTTAAAGATATTGGAGGAAAAAATTATTATATGACTCTATCACTCACTCCCCAACTCCCTACCCATACCATTTTTTTTTCTACACAAACTCTAAGCTTAAAATTGTATTTCATTGCCAGAGGAAGTTAATCTTGTGCTCCAGCTTTGGAGTTAGCAGGGGACAGATCATCCCTTGGAATCATCAGAGTTATCTAACTCTTTAGCTTAAAGTTTATATCTGTTGCAAAGTACAGGGGTGGTCTGGCAAAGGTAAGCCAAAATAAAAAGAATTAAATTCTTATTAGCAAGCCCTGCAAGTATATCAGTGAAATATCCTAATTGGGATTATAATTACAGACTTGTAAGTAATGGTTTCTATTCCCACACTTGCTTTAACATGATGCCACAGTTTCCACAGTACCCACAAATCCTATGGACTTGTTATCTGCAAAGAAAATTAGTTCTTGCTTGAGTCTTCCACCCATGATCTGTTATTTCAAGATAAGTTTTTTTAAAGTTGTAGGTTTTTTTTAAGATTTTTTTTATCTCATCTTGTTCAATAATTCTTCAGATTTATTTATCTTTCAAAATGTAATTCCTGACTATGTGCTGTATTCCTGGACTTGGACATCTATAGAATATGATTAGGATGTGGGTAATATTTAGCAACAACATATACAAAACAAAAATAATTCTTTCAGAAATCAAGATGCTTTTTTTGTATGTGTTGAGAAATATTCTTTAGAAACAGCCTAGTGGGAGTTGTCATATAAAGCAGGGACTGTAATTGCTGTCAAATGCCAACTCTTGGTGTTTTACTCCCTCCCCAGAGTCTAGGGTCTAAATCAGAAAAGAAATTAGACAAGTATGTGCCTGAAAAAAGGGTGGTATTAAATTATGAGGAGGTATTTGTTTCCAGGAGGAATAAAGAAAGAGTCAGAAGAAAACACTGTTCTATAATTAGGTGGTTTATTATACCAGTTAAAACCAAAGTACTTCAATCAAATTACAAAAGTATTTATTAAGGATCTACTAATATGAAAAGCACTAATAAATGCTGTGTAAGACAAAAGCCAGCCAGCCAGAAGGCACATCGAGCCTGGAGTTAGAAAGACTCATCTTCCTGAGTTCAAATATCATCTCAGACACTTTTTAGTGTTGTGCAACAGTTCCTATTTATTGTCTTGCCTCAGTTTCCCTGAACTGTTCTGCCTCAGTTCCTTGAATTGTTCTGCCTCAATATCCCTGGTTGCAACACCATCCCTCCCTCCTAATCATTAGGATTTAGGACTGGCTACTTTAAGATTATAAACTGTAAAAGTTTAATCCAGATAAGGAGAAAGTCCTTCTATCTTAGACATCATGACTCTAGACCTTGACAACTTATCAGAACATCTGTTGCCTCCCCTCTCATTCTGCCATTGATCTTCTTAATCCTAAATTATCAAGAATGTATGGTCCTAATCCTGAATCTGTCCAAACCAGATTGATGGTCCCATATTGGAGATCCCTGCTCACCAGAATTTGGACTCCACTCTCTGCTTTGGACTCTAGCTTGATAGCTTAAAAGTCACATGTGCATGTATTTCATGGGAACCTCACATTGGCTGTTAGATGCTTTGAGACATCAGCCCTGGGGGCAACATGCCCCCAGCACAATCTCTTTCTTTCAAATAAAATATTAAAAATTCTCTAATTTCTACCTTGCCTCAGTTTCTCTGGCATTACACTTAGGTATGTGATAGCTTCTTAGATAATCAACTTGCCTCAGTTTCCTAATTTGTAAAAGTAAGCTGGAGAAGGAAATGCCACATCACTCCAGTCTCTTTGCCAAGAAAAGCCTCAAATGTGGTTGCAAAGAATCAGTCACAAAAGATGGAAAACAACTAAACAGAAACAAAAAAAAGACACAAGAATTTATATTATTCCTTTATAATTCATAATCATTTTTAAGCTTTTGAAATTTGACAAAGAAACCGAAAGAGAAAAAATATGTCCCAGGCATACAAACCTGAAGGTTATCTCTTTAAATTTCTCAACAAGATAGATCTATTGGAGAGATGGCTAGAAAGGAAGGATATCAGAGGTGGGGCCAGAGGGAAGACTCAACCTTGCCTGAGGATCCTAAAAGACAAATTAGGAGAAATTCAGCCCAATCTCCTTTGCACTCCTTTGCAGTGGATAGAATATTAATGTCCCTCAGGAAAAGGAATTTTTCTTTATCAGCTGAGTGCTAATCATGATTTTTGGAGCTCTTTAAAGTTGTTGTCCTTTAACTGAGCACAAAAATTGTGAAGATTGTTAAAGCAAACAACACAAACACTAAAGAAAAAGGTCCAACTTCTAAAGAATCCTATTTCCTTAAACTTAATTCTTGTTTTTTTTTTTCCTCTCCTCCAAATTAGTGATTATTCCAATACCCTGAAGATCTTGACAGAAAAAAATAAGCTATTATTCTGACACTTTAAGGATAAAAAGAAAATAAATTTATAATTTTATTTCTATAACCACAATTCATATCCTAAGATTATGGCTATACAAGGGGGATCAATGACAGTAGTAAATAATTGCTCAATGTAATATTCTTTTAAAAAAAAATCTTAATAAAGCATTCTTGGAATGTTAAAAAAAAGCTATATTAGGTTAAATAATTTCTAAAACTCCTCTTCATATATTCATTCCAATATTACTTTCATTATGCAAAGAGAAATACAAATGAAATATAAAAGAGAGATGTGCCTCTAAGAGCCATGCATGGTATTCTTATTAACTTTGCTGCTAGAATTTTTTTCAATATAATATCAGACTTCAGGGTTTAGAATCTCTCTCAGGATTAGCAGATTTAGAACTTTTTGTTTTTCTATTCTACTTAATCCATTTCAAATGACCACACCTTTACTTTGTTGAAAGGAAAATTCTATGTTCTGGGCTTTCTTCCTAATAAAAGAAGAAAAACTGAAGAAAATAAAATTAAAATGAATTTATTTATTAAACAGAGGTGAAAATGTGGATTGAGTGCCAGACCTGGAGTCAGGGAGAGTCATCTTCTTCAGTTCAAATTTGATTTCAGCACTTATTAGCTGTATGACTGTGCAAGTAACATAACCTTGTTTGCTTCAATTCCTCATATGTAAAGTGCACTGGAGAAGGAAAAGGCAAACAATTTCAGCTTCTTTGCCAAGAAAACTCCAAATGAGTCATGAAGAGTTGGACATGACTGAAATTACTGAACAATAATGATAATTATTAAAAACAATCTTTCTTAATAAGAAAGTCAATCCTAATGGATCTCTCATCTTCAAGAATGTAGAATCATTTTATCACAGTTCATCCTGAAGTATTATGATTGGCTCATATTTCAAATGTAGATATGTTTTAGTTAGCATATGCTATAGCATGTAATCATTAGGAGAAGATAAAAGTAGTTCTAGGGGGATGGATAAATAGCATTCTGACTGTCCTCCTCTATATCTTGTTGCAGAATTACCTGGAAAACTGTTAAGTGACACACCCAGGGCTACATAGTCCATATGTTGTCAGAAAAACTACTTGAATTCTTTTATTTCTTTGAAAGCAGCTCTTTATCCTCTATGCAATATTCCTTCTCAAACCTTTTCAAATACCATGGGTTGTGTTTATGTGTGTGAAACCATATTATAACTATATTTTATATGAAGTTGAAAAATATTTCATCATGGTCCATCTCAACATAGAATTATTTTTACATCAACTTATATTAATTAAGTTATCTGGGTTTTGTGTACTTTAGGACCCTAGGGACGTTTGGGGCAGAGAAGACAAAGGAAGGAAATAGGAACTAAGTATAAATTTCTAGAGGAAAAAAAATGAAATAAAACATCCTTGTCAAAAAAAAAAATTCAGAACTCAAAAAAAAAGTTACCCATCATTTGATTCATTGCATGTAATTTATAAATTCAACCTGCTTTACGTGTACAATAGAAATGTATGGGATGTTCAGGAAGTACAAGCAACTCTGGTGTGAGAGATGCTGAGCCCTTTTTCAGGGATGCTCATCAATCTCTAGTGTCCACTAAACTCTCACTGTGGCTCCAAGAAGCTCAGTGGCCATACTTGGTTGACAAACTAAACCAGTTGAGGGTAACCAATAGGCCTCAAACCTGTCACTGTGTTAGGAGGATATCTATCCCAAACTTGTGAAGACTGAGCCTAGTTGCATTATTGGGTGAGAATAAAGAAGTGGAGGCAACTAAAGAAGGCATTGTGGACTACTTGCAGCTTGATCTAAATATACTATGTACTAAATGGGAATCTGACTCCTTATTTTACTCATTGATTCCAGTTTGACCTATGCAGAACAAGTCTATACAAATACACACCGTATATATGTATGAATGAATATAATTATGACATATATCTCTATTTATACATCTATCTTTGTATCTATAACAATCAAATTTGCCCCAAAATAATTTGGATTGCTTCCAGAAATGGAGTTGTTGTTTTTTGTTTTTGTTTTTGTTTTTGTTTTTTTTAGCATTAACATTATTTATATATGGTTAACTGGTTAATTAGTAGTTGGGAAAGATCAAAGTTATGATTTGGGCAAAGTTTGGAAAATTGACCTCTAAAGTCCCTTGCAACAGTGAGATTTTGTAAGGGTAGATGGCATGTTAATCACATTTTCAGTTGATATAAAGATATGAGAGAGATAATATGTCAGATGACAGAATCAGCATCCTAAAAGATCATGACAGACTAGAATAATGGTCTGGATCTAATGAGATTAAATTTAATAGGGTTAAATGTAGTGATGCTTCAATTGTTTGAGTATCTGCAATTTTAGTAGTATAAGTGCTCTCTTTGTGGAAAAAAAGATCACAACCCTTCTAGCACAATCCTAATAGATTGACTTAGAAATGTGCAGTCTCTTTCCAAAAATAAATAAATAAATTTCACTTTGTAGTCAACCTCTGCTATCAAAGCTAAATTTATCCTCAGATAATGGATTAGCAATCTGATTTGAGGTCTCTCCATAAAGCTTTTTGAACTTCATGGAACTTGCCAGAGTTTGCATCCTTTAGCATGGCCACTGATGACCCAGTATAACTTTCACAATATTAGTGGTATTTTATAACCTTAAGTTCACAAAATCAGATACACGATTGTGTGATGGTAAACTGCATTTGGGACAGTAGCTAAATTGAAATATACATGAAAATCTCCACACAGTGTTTGGATGATGACTTGTTATGTATGTTCACATTTTAATACTGGGTAAAATAGATGAGGAATTTAGTTCTATGCTGATATACTCAAATACTTACTAACATTCAAATTTAATAGCCAGCATTTTTATATCACTTTAAGGTTTGGACCATACTTTACATGTTATCTCTCTTGATTTTCACAACAACCTAGGGGAGGAAGAGGTGCTACTATTATTCCCATTTTGAAGGTAAGGATACCAAAGGGAAGAGAGTCTAAGTAAACTTCCCCTCCATAGAAAGTATTCCAAAAGCCTTAGTGCAGTTTTAAGATTACATAGTTGACAGAAGCGTGAAATCTGAACTTACTCTGGTTTAATCCACTTTAGTTGGATATTCCTCTTTTCTATATAAAAACAAAATGGGAAAAATAGATGTTTTTGAAAAAAATTATTAAAACTTACATTTGCATGACGACTTTTGGAATAGTTTGTATAAGACTAAGAATTGATTTGTAAATTAAATATTTTTTCTTGATTTTATGATTTTGAATGATAACCATATTTGGATTATAGTATTTAAGAAAATATTTGTTTTTTTCATTGAAAATTATTTTATATGGAGGCAGAGTCAAGATGGTGCAGAGTAGAAAAATCTTTGTCTGAGTTCTTTCTAGCTGACCTCAGAATCAACACCAGAAAAATACTCTGAATAGATTTCAGAGTGACAGAAGCCACACATATTTGGAGTGTAAAAAATTTCCAGAAGATATTTTGGAAGAACTTCAGAAAGGTTTATCTCAATAGGACAAGGAGAGAATTTAGCCCATCAAAGGTGCAGTGTAGGGAGGGCCAGAGCGGAGAGGCCTCCAGGTGCTGGAGAAATCAACTGGGAGTTCTTTAGCTTAAATACAGTCACACTGGTCTCTGTCCTGGTTCAGAAACCAGTGGATCAGCAGACTAGCTGTGAGAGCTCCAACACAACAATAGAATGTAAATAGTGAGCCTCTACATCCCAGCATGAGAAGCAGGGCTTGGCCAGTCCTACCTACCCAGCAGGGCAGGAAGCTTACAGAAGGGATCTAAGGGCAATGTGAAGCCATTGTCACCTGTATAAAAAGCTTGGAACAATCTCCCCATTGCCCTAAGAGCAGATCTCTTTAAACCTTTAAAAAGGTGCAAAAAAGAATCTGATTAAATATAGCTTTTATGCCAATAAATCTGTTAATTTAAGTGAAATGAATGAATACTTACAACAACATAGATTGCCCAAATTAACAGAGAAAGAAATAAATTACTAACAGGGTTCCAATTTAGAAAAAAGAAATTGAACAAATTATTAATGAGCTCCCTAAGGGGAGGGGAAAAAAATTCCAGGGCCAAATGGATTTATAAGTGAATTCTATCAAGCATATAAAAAACAATTAATTCCAATACTATTCAAATTATTTGGAAAAATAGAGAAAGGAGGAGTTCTACCAAATTCCATTCATGACAAAGTTATGATAATGATATTTAAATTAGGGAGAGTCAAAAAAGAAAGAAAATTATAGACCAATTTCCCTAAGAATATTTGTGCAAAGATTTTTGTTTTTATTTTTAATTCAATTTAATTTAATTTTATTATTTATTTATGTATTATTATAATTTTATTTTCAAAATATGTGCATGAATAATTTTTAATATTTATCTCTACAAAAGCCTGTGTTATAATTTTTTCCTCCCTTCCTCCACTCACTCTCCCAATCACCAAGTGATCCAATATATATGTTAAATATGTGCAATTCCTCTCTATATATTTCCATAATATCATGATGCACATGAAAAATCAGCTCAAAAAAAGAAAAAAAAAAAGAGAAAAAATGCAAACAAACAACTATAAAGAGTGTGAAAATACTATTGTCGTGGTCCACATTCAGTTCCCACTATCCTCTCTCTGGGTGTAGATGACTTTCTTCATCGCAAAATCATTGGAACAGGTCTGAATCAACTCATTCTTGATGAGAACCATGTCCATCAGAATTGATCATCATACAATCCTTCTGTTGCCATGTATAATGATCTCCTGGTTCTAATCATATTACTTAATATCAGTTCATATAAGTCTTTCCAGACCTCTCTGAAATCATCCTGCTGATCATTTCTTATGGAACAATAATGTACCATAATATTCATATACCACAACTTATTCAGGCATTCTCCAATTAATAGGCAGCCACTCAGCTTCCAGTTTCTTGTCACTACAAAGAGGGCTTCCAAAAACGTTTTTGCACATGTGGGCCCATTTCCCTCCTTCATGATCTGTTTAGGAAATAACCCCAATAGAAACACCACTGGATCAAAGAGATAGCCCTTTGGGTATAGTTCCAAATTGCTGTCCAGAATGATTGATTCAGTTTATTACTCCACCAACAATGTATTAGTGTCCTAGTTTTCCCACATTCCCTATAACATTGATCATTATCTTTTCCTGTCATTGTAGACAATTTGAGAAGAGTGTAGTGGTACCTTAGAGTTATTTTATTTTGCATTTCTCTAATCAATAATGATTTACAGCACCTCTTCATATGGCTAGAAGTGCTTTTAATTTCATCATCTGAAAATCGCCTGTTCATACTCTTTCATCATTTATCAATTGGAGAATGGCTTGAATTTTTATAAATTTGAATCAATTCTCTATATAATTTAGAAATTAGACCTTTATCAGAAATTTTGAATGTAAAATTTTCTCCCCAGTTTATTGCTTCTTTTCTAATTTTGTCTTTATTGGTTTTGTTTGTATAAAAACCTTTTAATTTAATATAACCAAAAATAGCCATTTTGCATTCAATTATGTACTTAAGTTCTTCTTTGGCCACACATTTCTTCACTGTCCACAAATCTGAAAAGTAAACTATTCTTTGTTCTTCTAATTTGCTTATAAGATCATTCTTTATTTCTAAATCATAAACCGTTTCCATCTTAATTTGGTATAGAGTGTAAGGAGAGGGTCAATGCCTAGTTTCTGCCATATTAATTTACAATTTTCCTAGCAGTTTTTGTCCAATAGTCAGTTCTTATCACAAAAGCTTAGGTTTTTGGGTTTGTCAAACACTAGGTCAATATAGTTACTATTTTTTCCTGCTTAACTTATTCCACTGATCAACTATCATATTTTATAGCCAGTATTAAGTGAATTTGATGACTGCCATTTTATAATATGATTTTAGGTCTGGTATAGCTAGGCCAGCTTCTTTTGTACTTTGTTTCATTTCATTTGTTTCATCAATGCCTTTGAAATTTTTGACCTTTTGTTGTTCCAGATGAATTTTGTTATGATTTTTTTCTAGTTCTGTGAAGTAATTTCTTGGGAGTTTAATTGGTATGGCACTGAATAAATAGATTAATTTAGGTAGTATTGCCATTTTTATTATATTAGCTCGACCTACCTATAAACACTTTATAGTTTTCCAAAAGACTTTATTTACATAGAAAGTGTTTTGTAATTGTGTTCACTGCCTTGCCAGGTATGCCAAATATTTTATATTAACTATAACTATTTTAAATGGAATTTCTCATTATATCTCTTGGTGCTAAAATTGCTAATAATATGTAAAAGTTCTGATGATTTATGTGGATTTATTTTGAATACTGAAGCTTTGCTAAAATTGTGAATTATTTCTAGTAGCTTTTTTGGTTTATTCTCAGGGATTCTCAAAGGATATCATGATATCATCTGCCAAGTATGACAATTTGGTTTCCTTCTCACCTATTCTAATTCCATTAAACTCTTTTTCTTCTCTTATTGCCAAAGCTAACATTTGTAATACAATACTTACTGTAATACAATGTTCATAGTGGACAACCTTGTTTCACCCCTATTCTTTTTGGGAATAGTTTTAGTATATCCCCATTATATCTGATGTTTTCTGATAGACTTAAATAGATGCTGTCAATCATTTTAAGGAAAACTCCATTTATTCCTATACTCTAGTGTTTTTTTTATTAGTTTTATAATTATAATTTTTTGACAGTACATATTCATGGGTAATTTTTTTTTTACAACATTATCCCTTGTACTCACTTCTGTTCTGAATTTTTCCCTCCTTCCTTCTCCTCCCCTGGATGACAGGCAATCCCATACATGTTAAATGTGTTATAGTATATCCTAGATACAATATATGTGTGCAGAACCAAATTTCTTGTTGCACAGGAAGAATTGGATTCAGAAGGGAAAAGTAACCTGGGAAGACAATAGTGCAAATAGTTTACACTCAATTCCCAGTGTTCCTTCTCTGGGTATAGCTTATTCTGTCCATCATTGATCAACTGGAATTGAATTAGATCTTCTCTATGTTGAAGATATTCACTTCCATCAGAATACATCTTCATACAGTATCATTGTTGAAGTATATAATGATCCCCTAGTTCTGCTTGTTTCATTCAGCATCTGGGACACTGACTGATACATTGTTGGTGGAGTTGTGAAAGAATCCAACCATTCTGGAGAGCAATTTGGAATTATGCTCATAAAGTTATCAAACTGGGCATATCCTTTGATCCAGCATTGCTGTTATTGGGCTTATATCCCAAAGAAATACTAAAAAAGGGAAAGGGCCTTGTATGTGCCAAAATGTTTGTGTCAGCCCTTTTTGTAGTAGCTAGAAACTGGAAAATGAATGGACATCCATCAATTGGAGAATGGTTGGGTAAATTTTGGTATATGAATGTTATGGAATATTATTGCTCTGTAAGAAATGACCAGCAGTATGAATACAGAGAGGCTTGGAGAGACTTACATGAACTGATACTCTAGTGTTTTTAATAGGAATGGGTGTTGGATTTTGTCAAATGCTTTTTCTGCGTCTATGGATATAATCATATGATTTTTTGTTAGTTTGATTATTGATACAGTCAATTATGCTAAAGGTTCTCCTAATATTAAAACACCCTGCATTCCTCGTATAAATTCTACTTGGTTATGGTGTATTATCCTGGGTATAATTTGCTGTAATCACTTTGCTAATATTTTTAATATTTTTGCATCAGTGTTCATTAAATAAATTGGTGTATAATTTTCTTTCTCTGTTTTGATCCTCCCTGGTTGAGATATCAGCACCTTGTGTAAAAATTTGGTCATTAAAAAATAATTGGTAGGATTCCTTCTTTCGCTATTTTTCCATAGAGTTTGCATAATGTTTGAATTAATTGTTCTCTAAATGATTGGTAGAATTTGGTAGAATTCATATGTCATATGTAAATCCATCTGGCCATTTCTTAAGGAGTTGATTAATTTATTTTTCTAATATGGAATTATTTAAGTAATATATTCCTCCTCTGCTAACCTGGGCAATTTATATTTTTATAAATATCCATCCATTTAACTTCAATTATCATATTTATTGGCATATAGTGGGGCAAAATAGTTCATAATCATTGCACCTATTTCTTGTTTATTGGTGGAAAGTTCATCCTTTTCATTTTTGATACTAATAATTTGATTTCCTTCTTCCCTTTTACTAATCAAATTAATTAAAGATTAATCTATATTGTTGCTGTTGTTGTTTTCCATAAAATCAGCTCTTAGTTTTGCTTTTCAGTTCAATTTTTTTACTTTCAATTTTATTAATCTCCTCTTTAATTTTCAGAATTTCAAATTTGACATTTACTTGGGGGTTTTTAATATGTTCTTTTTCTAGCTTTTTTATTTATAAGCCTAATTCATTGATCTTCTCTTTTTTTCTGTTTTAAGCAAATAAGCACCTAAAGAGATAAAACTTCCCCTAAGAAGTTCTTTGGTTGCATTCTATAAATTTTGGTATATTGTCTATTGTTGTCATTCTTTTGGATAAAATTATCGATTGTCTATGATTTATTATTTAACCCACTCATTCTTTAGGATCAGATTATTTCATTTCCAATTAATTTTGGTCTTTTTTTTATCCTGGCTATTTATTACATGTGATTCTTATTTCATCATGATCTAAACAAGATATACTTATTATTTCTGCCTTCCTGAATTTGATTTTGAGGTTTTTGTGCCCTAATATATGGTCAGTTTTTGTATAGATTCTATGAATTATAGAGGAAAAAAAAAGGTATACTCCTTCCCGTCTCCATTCAATTTTCTCCAAATATCTATCTTATCTAACTTTTTAAAAATTTCTACTTACCACCTTTTTTTTTTTTTTTTTAACTCATTTTGTGGTTTGCTTTAGTTCAAAGAAAGCAAGTTTTGAGATCTCCCACCAGTGTACTTTTACTATTTCTTTTTATAGCTCTCTTAACTTCTCCTCTAGGAATTTGGATGCTATACCAATTGGTGCATATATGTTTAGTATTAATATCACTTCATTATCTATGGTTCCCTTTAACAAAATATAGTTTCCTTCCTTATGTCTTTTAATTATATCTATTTTTTTCTTTTCTTTGATCAGATAAGGGTTGCTATTTATGCATTTTTTTTTTACTTCACCAAAAGCATAATAAATTCTGCTCCAGTCTTTTACCTTTAGTTTGTATATATCACTCTGCTTTAAATGTGTTTCTTGTAAACAATATATTGTAGGATTCTGGATTTAAATCCCAGTTTGCTATCTGCTTCTGTTTTATGACTCTTCATTTTACAGTTAAAATGACTAATTCTGTATTTCTAGGCATCTTGTTTAACCCAGATTATATTTTTCTCTTTCCTTTCCATCTTTTCCTTCTCCCCAGTATTTTGCTTTTGACCACCACCTTCCTCAAATAGCCCTCCATCTTTCTTGCTCCTCCCCCTTTCTTATAATTTTCTCCTACTACTTCTGTTTTCCCATCTATTAGCCTCCCCCTTTCTTTTCCCATTTCCCCCCACACTTATGGTAAGAAAAGTTTTTTTTTTTTCATTTTTTTTTAATTTTTATTTTTTCTGTGAATCCAAATATGTTTGATATCCTCTCTTTGAGCCAAATCTGATGAGAGTAATATTCACAAAATCTTCATTCCCCTTCCTTCTCTCCCTCAATTATAATAGTCTTCTTTGCCTCATCATGAGATGTAATTTCCCTCATTTTACTTCCATTTTTTCATTTTCCAGTAAAATCCCCTTTGTACCTCTAGTTTCTTTTTTATATTATCTTAATAAAATGAAATTATACCTGCATTCTCTAAGTATACCCATAAGAGAGATAAACTCAAAAACTTCTTTCCTTTTTACCTTTTTATGCTTCTCTTGAGCTCTGTATTTGGAGATCAAATATTTTGTTGAGTTCTGGTCTTTTCACTGGAAATAACTGAAATTCACTTTTATCATTGAATTTGCTATTAGGGCAAAGGGGAGCCTGAACAGTATCTGTAGCTTTCTCTACAGATGATAGTGGCTGTGGTGAGTCAGTGCTGATGTAACTTCTCATACTGCATTGGTATGGCCAGGTCCTGATGTTCTTGGATTCCAGGGCTCAATATTTGCTTTTTATATTTGTGTTGGATGTCTTGCTGCTGATCTGCTTATCTAATGGTTTGCAACAGGACAGAGTAGCCAATAGTGCTGTATCCTCCCCGTGTATTCCCTGGCTTGCAGGACACCACATTGCTATGGGCCTTTGCAATATGTCTGTTCTGGCCTACTCCATGTGTGCCCAATTGAAACAGACCTTTTCTTAAGTTCTTTCAAAATATCTTTTCCTGGAAATTTGTTAGACTCCAAATATTTGTGGCTTCTGTCACTCCAAAAGAAGGTAAGAGGCTTGATTTTGTGCTATTTGAGGGATATCAATGAGAGAACTCAGATAAAGACTTGTCTCCTTTCCACCATCTTGACTCCACTTCCCATCCAAAAAATCTTAAATAAAATATTTAAATATTAAAATAATTAATTAAATAATAAATTTAAAATAAGATATTAAAATATTAAATAAAATATTAAAAGATTTCAGCAAATTATTCCCACAATAATATACCATGCATGACTAAGTAAGATTTATACCAGAGATGCAGGGATAGTTCAATATTAGAAAAACTATTAGCATAATTGACTATATCAATAACCAAACTAACAAAAATCATATGAATATCTCAATGGATGCAAAGAAAGGATTTAACAATATCTGAAATTTGTTCCTATTAAAAACATTAGAGAGCATAGGAATAAATGGAGTTTTCCTTGAAATAATCAGTAGAATCTATTTAAAACAATCAGCAAGTATCATATGTAATGCAGATAAAACTAGAAATATCCCCAGTAAGATCAGTGATGAAAGATTGCCCACTACCACTATTGCTATTCAATATTGTATTAGAAATATTGGCTTTACCAATTAAAAGAAAAATAAATTAAAGAAATTAGAGTAGGTAATGGGGAAACAAAATTATTATTTTCTGCAAATGATATGATGGTATCCTTTGAGAATCCTAGTGAATCAACTAAAAATCTCCTAGAAAGAATTCACAACTTTAGCAAAGTTGTAGGATACAAAATAAATTCCCATAAATCATCAGTATTTCTGTATGTTACCAACAAAGTCCAGCAGCAAGAGATGCAAAGAGAAGTTCCATTTAAAATGACTGTAGGTAATATAAAATATTTCAAAGTCTACCTGCCAAGAAAAGTCAGAAACTATATAAACACAATTACAAAACACCTTCTATTCAAATAAAGTCAGATCTAAACAATTGAAATAATATTAAGTATTCAAGGATAGGCTGAGCTAATAAGAAAAAATGACAATTTTATCTAGTGTAATCTATGTATTCAGTGCCATACTAGTCAAATTGGTATTAGTTAATTAATTTGCACAGGTAGAAAAAATAATAACAAAGTTCATATGTTAGAAAAAAAGGTCAAAATTGGGGTAGCTAGGTGGTGCAGTAGATAGAGCACCAATCCTGAAGTCTAGAGAACCTGAATTCAAATCTGATCTCAGATACTTAACACTTCCTTGCTGTGTGACCCTAGGCAAATCACTTAACCCCAATTGCCTCAGCAAAAAAAAAAAAAAAAAAAAAAAAAGGTCAAGAATTTCAAGGGGATTAATGGTGAAAAGTGCAAATGAACCTGGCTTGACTGTACCAGACCACAAACTATAGCATAAAGCTGCGGTCATGAAACATGAAAACTATTTGGTATTGTCTAAGAAATAGAGTAGTTGATCAATGGAATAGATTAGGTTTACAGGATAAAATAGTCAATGTCTGTAGTAATCTCAAGTTTTATAAACCCAAAGACCCTAGCTTTTGGGATAAGAACTCACTACTTGATAAAAATTTCTGGAAAAATTAGAAATTAGTGTGGCAGAAATTAGGCACTGACCAACACTAGCACCCAATACCAAGATAAGGTCAAAATGGATTCATGATTCAAACATAAATAGATAAATGCTCACAGGATATGAACAATTTTCAGATGAAATGAAAACCATTTCTAGTCTATGAAAAATGCTGTAAAACACAATTGATCAGAGAAATGCAAATTAAAACAATTCTGAAATATCATTACACATCTCTCAGATTGGCTAAGATGACAGGAAAAGTTAATGATGAATACCAAAGGGAATGTGGGAAAACTGGGACACTAACACATTGTTAGTGGAGTTGTGTACTTATCCAACCATACTGCAGAGCCCAAAGGCTATAAAACTATTCATACCCTTTGATCTAGTAGTGTCTCTACTGGGCTGTATTCCAAAGAGATCATTAAAGAGGGAAACAGACCCATATGTTCACCAAGAGGTGAATGAAGGTTAACAAGAGTGGGCTTTTGGATTTCTCTTGAAGGAATTTATCAATGAGGTAAGCTGAGCAATGTGGCATATATGTTTTTGTTTATTTGTTTTTATTTTATTTTATTTTTTTAGGCCATCAGGATTAAATGACTTATCCAGGGTCACACAGCAAGTAAATGGTTGAGGTTGGATTTCAACTCAGGTCTTCCTGAGTCCAAAGCCAGTGCTATATCCACTGAGCAATCTAGCTGCTCTTCAGATAGATTTTTCCATTGTGAGATCATTAGGTAGGATAGATCTTTCTGGATGTCTTTCCATCAGAACCTTAGTGTTGCAGTTCAAAAACTTAAAAGCAGAGTCAAAAGCACAGTAATAATACAAGTTAAAAAAAAAAAGTAGTCATAACACTAGACACTTTTTTTCAGAAATTAACAATGAAAAGCAAACAAAAAACTTTTTATTGTTGTTGGCAATGTGTTGTTTCAGTCATGTCTGAGATCTCTGTGATATTATTTGTTTTTTTCTTTGTTTGTTTGTTTTTTGTATTTTTTTTTTACCAAAGATACTTGAGTGGTTTTGTCATTTCTTTCTCCAGCTCATTTTATAGGTTAAAAACAGATTGAAACAGGGTAAAGGAATATGTCCAGGATCACACTACTTGTAAGGGTCTGAAGCTATAGTTGAATTCAGATCCTCCTTTTTCCAAGCCTGGTGCTTTGCTTTATGAATTGTGCTATCTAGCTGCCCTTTATAGCTATTCAGTACCAAAACAACAGGGTGTAAAGACAAAAATCAAATTAATTGTTGAGGTATTTTGGTTATATGACAGCAGTTATATTTTTTGAAAAAATATGGTAGTATTGAGGTCTGCTATGTTCCTCCTGAAGTGAGCTGTCTAAATAACTAATGCCATAAAATGGGTGAAGAATCTTCCACATTTTCCTTATTATATATTTGACTCTTACATTTTAACGTGACAAAAACCAAAAAACAAAACAAACAACCTTTTAGAAAACCTTTTATAGTGTTCAGTTCTTTATGTTTTGAATAAAAAGCCCCATAAGGAAAGCAGATGTGGTGTAATTGTTTCTTGATGTCATGATTGATCTCAGAGAAGCTAAACAAAAAATTAATGAGTAATTAACAGTTTTAATTTGGGTATTAAAGAATTAGGATACATCTATGGCATTATGTGGCTTATTCAACTTTTGATTTTTTATTTTAAAAAATCAAAATATAGTTCATAGAAATATATGACATGTATTAAATGGAGTGAAGTTATTGTAACATCTGCTAGTCACCTTTGCAATGTCTCCAAAAGTCAAGTATATCAACATTGTAGTTTTAAACAAAGGAAAAAGAGCATAAAAGAAAAATTGGGATTTTGATGTAAGTGACATTTTGGGGTGATAAAACAGTCATAGCCATGAACACAAATGAATGAAATAAACTACATAAACTAATAAACTATTATTAGTCTTAATTCCTAAAAATTTTATACAAATTAGTAAAAATGATAAATTTATAGAGAATATTCATGTTGGATGAGATCTGATTTTTCACCTTATCTAACCTATTCATTTTACATATGAAGAAGCTGTAGTAAGCTTTGATATGAAGACTTTGATGAACTTTCACTCAACTTTGTATTCAATTGGTCTTTCCCTTATGCCATTCATTTAAAATATGAATTCTAAGTGTAAGAATTATGAAAGATAAATAGAATATAGTTCATAAAATACAAACAAAATTGCTTAAAAACTAGAATAACTTGACAGTAAAATAGCCTGACTTTTTTCGATGTAAGTTTCCTGTTCCTAGAGGTACTGATTTTAATGTTAAAATGTTTCTTGAACTATGAGGAAGGTCTTAATTGTATTATTACTAACTAAGATTTGGGAAAGATCTTAATTTAGGAAAGATAAGTCTACCACTGCTTCCTGGGCCATCACTAGTTATCTCAAATTTTGTCTTGCCAACAAATTCCAATGATTGGAGGAGAGAATGAGATTGACAACTTTGCACAGATATGCTTCACTCAAATCTAATTCATTTGCAAGTCAAATTATTTTCAGGCTGTCATTGGTCCTCTCTGAGAATGAAGGGCAAAAAACAACAATAAGGTTCATTACCTCTCTATTTTTAATTAGGTTTAATAAAAGCCAGAGAAGACCTAATCTGTCCTTTCCGGGACAAACTACTCTTTATATAGGAGATTAGAATGAACTTTTCTATCAACTTGAAACAATTCTAAGCAATTTGGGGACAAGAAATAGTTTTAATTTTGTCTTTTATATTCATCTTATCTTTGTGTTGCTTGCATATAAGATCTACAGAACCACAATAAAGCTGTAGCTTTGTTCCGACTTTTAAAAATTAACTGTGTAACATTATTTCAGTGATTTTATTTTAAGTCTTTGGTCCCAAACTCAGTTGTGGATAACCATAATGCCAAAAAAAGATTGTCCCATATTGTACTATTTTCACTTCATTCTTATTGAAAGCCTTACCAGTCTCTAAGAAAATAGTCCTGATCAGCTCAGGAACAACACTACATTGGAACTGATTAGGATAATTATTAATGCAGGAACAAGAAGACTCTTTGATTAAGACATTAATGAACATTCATTCTTTTTTCTCCACCCCTGACCAAATTAAAAAGTTTTGAAGAAATGAGATTTCAGAGTTCACTGAAATTTGTGACTCCTCTGTTTCAACAAAGGCTATTACCCAAATTTCAATCTTTACTACCAAAATTTTGTCTTGAAATCTGGAAAAAAAAAAGTATAAAAAAGCTTGGTTCAGAGAGATTTTCAAAAGCAAGATGAATCAGGTCAGCTAGGTGGCACAGTGGTTAGAGCACCATCCCTGAAGTCAGGAGAACCTGAGTTCAAATTTGGCCTCAGACACTTAACACTTCCTAGGAAAGTCACTTAACCCCAATTGCCTTAGCAAAGCAAAAAAAAAAAAAAAAAAAGGCATAATAAATCTTTGTGTCTTTGAATTTCTCTAAATATACATATTAAGAATTTAATTAACAAATTTGATTGTTGCTTCCCTGGAATCTGGCATTTTTAAAATGTGTAATGTTTAGATTATACCTAAAACAAAAGTGGAAGTGCTCAGTCATTGGATTTTATCATTGGAAATAACTTATCCACTGGTCTTTAAATATTCAGTAAAGTGATTCAGTGTATTATGAACTATTTTCTTTAATGTCATCAACTAAATTGGCTACAAATACAATTCTATGTTATATAGATATATCTATGTTATATAGATAGATACTACATAGTACTACATACTTGAAAAAATCAAGTTTATGATTATTGACATATTTCTATGAAGAAACATATGAACATACAACATGACCTTCTAAAGTGAAGGCACATTTCTTGTGTTCTCCCCCTCCCCAATCCCCACAATAGAGAAAACAGTCCCAATTTAAAAAAAAAAAAAAAAAAAAAAACTTTGTCATGACTATTCAGTGCACATTTAGTTTTAGTTCTAATCAAAAACTGATAATCTTAGAAGGTAAATATTCAATTTTTATATTCACAGTAATCAGAATCCTTTATGAATCATTATCACCAAAAAAAGAAAAAAAATCATTGTTCTTTGTTCTCCTAAGAAAGTGAAAGTTTTGCCATGCATAATATTGTTCCATATTGAGATAGATATAGATATGTGTCAATAGAAATTATATATAATAAAGTATATTATGTAAAAACACATTTATATTATATATTATTTAATATATATGTATATATATATATATTACAATGTGATTATATACCTATTTTTGTCCTAATGTATAATATTAATAATAATAGTAACATAAGGTCTACTATCATTGGGCATTTTATTCAGGACTAAGTTGTTAGATTTATCTTGTTCTTAACCTGATCTTTTCTTTGTGCCAGGGGATTGCATAATTCCTATTGAGATTTTGGGAAGATTTATCTCAAACATATGATATATCTATTAGAGGAATCAAAACAAAAGAGAAGGTTGACTCTGAAGATGTGAAAACATAAATGACAGAAAAAAAGACATTCTTGGATTACTCATAGTTTTTATTTAAAATTGCTTAGGAGAAGCTTCTTGATCTTTGTATCTTGGTATTTGTCTTCTGTATAATTTTATTTTTGTCTATTACATTTCTCCTGTAGTCATTTTCTTTATGCAGAGTGTTTTCCAAATTGCCTTTGATGTTGCTACTCTATTTCTAGTAATTATTCCCTCTCAAATTTGGATTTGACTTTTTTTAATATATATTCTGAATGTTGTAGAATTGTTTATGTGTCCAAAATTGTTAAGTCACAAAGAATTGCAGGTATCCTAGCCTATTTCTAGATTGATGCATGTGCTTGAGAGTGCTTCAAAAATAGATTTCATTTCTTGAGTTAAAAGGTGTTCTTTGTTTTGTTACGTGCTCATTCAGTCATACTTAATTGCTTTAGTGATTCTTTAACTTTATTTTTTTTCAACCTTTATCAATTATGGTGGGGCAAAATATGGATAATTTGCTCCTTCAGACACAAAAGATTAAAAGTAAGAAGGCTATCATAAACTTTACATTTGTTGCTTCTTTAAAAGTAGTTTGAAATTTTAAAATCTTTGATTCATGGAGTGATCATTACATGAGTCTCATACATATTTCATTTATTATTTTCCTGATATAATTATATCTTCATTTTATTGATATCCATCTATCTAGATCTAGCTACAAATAGATATAGATCTATATCTATATAGCCATATACAGAGACAGAGACAGAGACAGACAGACAGAGACAGGGAGAGACAGAGGGAGAGAAAGAGAGACAGAGACAGAGAGAGACAAAGAGAGAGAGTATGTGTGTGTGCGCACTGGTTAGGTAGATATAGATAAACAGATTTGTGTGTGTGTGTGTGTGTGTGTGTGTGTGTGTGTGTGTGTGTGTGTGTATGTGAATGGTCATTAGAAAAGCCTCTCACTATTCAGTTAAAGTTCTTAGTTATTGGCTAGAACACAATTCAATTATTGTATAGGATTATATTCCTTGTTGATCCTGAATTTTCCATGATCTAAACTTAAGAGATTTATAGATCTTTTTGGTTCAAGAGTTAAATAAATAAATAAATAAATAAACTTTATTCAGCATATCCAGGTATTCCTAATTCTTCCATTTGGATCAATGAGACTAGTGTCACTTTCATCATCTAAATTCATTTTGGTTAATATTATTCAATTTTAAAATCTATCTCTTCAAATATATCAAACTCTTTTTTAAGTAATAATTTCTCGACCCATACTATTCTCAGGGCCTCTAATAGACCTAAAAAAATAAATGAAAATTTTCTTCCATTTTCTCAATCCATAAAATGCCTGGTTTCAGTACTAAATGAATATTTGTATCATTACTTTCTTGTAATATATGGTATCTAACATAAATTCTAATAGGTCCCTAATAACTTTAAATAAAAAATCCTATTTTTCATTCAAAGTCTCATAAATTGATCCTTTTCCACTTTCCTTGTCTTGTAACACTTTTCTTCATTTTCTCCTTCATATCGCAGATATTTTGTATTTCAGTGATATTGACCTCTTTATTGTTCTTCTCTAACTTTGGGCTTTTTCATAGGCAGTCCCCTGTAAGAGAACTCTTCTCCCTCCCTCTCATTTCTACCTTTGGGCTTCCCTGGCTGTCTTTAAGTCTCTTTTAAAAGTCCATCTTCTATGAAAAGCCTTCTCTGATTTCCTAATTTTTCCTTATGTATCTTTATTTGTCTTCATATTGTTTTCCCCCTTAAAATTTGAGCTCCTTGAGAGCAGGAGTTGTTTGTTACTTGTCTTTCTTTGTATCTCTAGTGCTTAACACAGTGCCTGGCACATAGTAGGTACTTTACTTATTTGTCTTGTTTCCTTAACTATAACTGGTCTTGAAGGTCCAATAACTCTTTAATGGCAGGGGCAGGAAACCAAACTATCATCTTGTTATACTATGTTTCATAATCTATTCTATTTACTTTAATAGTGTCCATCTCTAAATGGTTCAAATTTGGGTAATATTGAGTATGTTCCCTTTGAAAGTGACACCTGTTCATTCACCATTTGAATGATTTGAATGGCATGGAATCTGAGTAACTTCCAGTTACATTCAATTTTTTCTCTCAAACAAGAGACTATCAAAGGAGGGAAAGTAAACACTAAAATATTGAGGTTCCCAGATCTTCAAGTTTAAGAACCAAATGATCTAGAGACTCTTGAAGCTCAGTGCTTTAATTAAGAAGCAAAGCAATACATGACTATGTCTCATAACAAAATCCTATTAATTGTTACAATCATATTATGTTTGATTTTTTAAAGTGTTCTTGATTGCTTGATTACATTATTGACAATGCCTAAAGTTTCAGTAGCAAAGAAGATTGATTTTATAAAGGAAAGCACACATCCTAATATTAATTTAAAAAAGGAAGAGGTCCTGCCTTGGGAACTTGTCTCAAGGGTCAGTGGATTCAGACATCAGACTCTTTGACAACAAAGGCTCCATCAGTGTCAGGGGAATGGAAGCATCAAAGCATTAGGCAAAAGGTGTTGGCTAGAACACATCAAAGTAGGGGGCCACCTGACATCTTGAGTCTTTTTTTTTTTTCATCTAGATTATTATCATGACAATTGAGAAAAATGAGCACTCATAAATACAAAGAAATAATACTAAATTTAGACATATTACTTTCCAAATCATGCCGTTTAAATACATAAACTTACGCTGGGTCCAAACACGTTTATATACTATTATGATAAGCAGACATTTAATGGATGCATTAGTAAGATAAAATATTTCTCATATCTATTAGAGATGTCCTTTGAAGTTTTAGTAATTTACTAAAACTTGCTATTAGTTTTGATGTAGCTATCAGGCATCTTCCTCAAATGAATGTAAACCAATTATTTAGCTTTTCCTTTCCTTCCTTTAAAAGTTTGCAAATGAGAAGTTCAAGTTATGTTTGGGAAAGCACTTTCATCCAGGGAATAATATATTAATCTTTCATAATCCATTTTTCTTAGTTTATTCCATAATCATAAAAAAACAGAAATTGAAAAAAATCACTATAAGAGCACTCTAAAGTTAAAAAAAAATATAACTGATTTAATATTTTTTGTTGGTAAGAAGTGCCTTATGAATGATTAGGAAGATACTATAGTGTTGCGTTTATTATGGCAGGTAAAGTATTATTTTGCTAAGGATGCTACAGAAAGTAGTTTCTTTTTCTTTTTTTTTTTTTTTGAATGGGAGATAAATTAAAACTGAATTTCTTTTCCATAGAATAACAATCTAGAAAGGTCCTTTAAAAAGTTTTGAGATATGTTTGCTTATTGCCATGTCTTTAGAAGCAAAAGTTCTCTTATAATATATACTGTTGTCCACCAATCCTTGCCTCATCTTTACAATGGATGAAGTCTACTTTAAATGATTTTTCTGTTTTTTTTTTTTTTTTAACATAAGCATATTCTTCATTTTTTGGAGGAGAAGACATTCTGAACTTGTGATTTCATTAGATAGGGAAATCTTATGATAAATATTATAATTTAATAATGTAAATCAGGAATTGCTCTACTATTAATTTTATTGCATTTCTCTTAAGAATTTGGAATATTCTTTCATGTGGATGTGAATACTATGTAATTATTTTGACATATGTTTGTTCATTTCCTTTGTTCACTTCTCTACTAAAATGAGTTTTTTTTTTTATTTTATCAATTACAAATTTATTGATATAGCATTAAAATTATGAATTAATTTTTATAGTATTGTCATTTTATCATATTGCATAGTCAAAAGCATGAACATTGATTACTCCTCCATCTATTTCAATTTTTCTCTATTTCTTTAAGGAATGCTTTTCATGGATTCTAAAAAATTCTTATATGTATTTTAGTAGATCTATCCTCGGGTATTTTATGAATGTTGTCATAATTTGGAATTTAGTTTCCCTTTCTAACATTACTTTTTTGGACATCATTATTATCAAGAAATGAAGTTGATTTTGAAGGTTTGTTTTGTATCCTGCAACTTTGCTGAAGGTGTTAAGTGTTGCCATTAATATTTTTTTTCCAATTCTACAGGATTGTCCAAGTATGTTATCATGTCATCACCAAATAAAGAAAAATATAATTTCTTCCTTTAAAACTCTTCTTTTCATCTCATGATTATCAGAATTAGCATTCTCATATATAATGCTTACTTTGGGTTTTAAATAGATGTTTCTGTGATATTTTTAAAAATCTTCTCTATGCCTATACTTTGTGGGATTTTTAGCATAAATGAGTATTGTACTTTGTCAAAAGTTTTGTTTTCTTTTTCTTTTATGTTTAATGAGGCCTTATCAAATAAACTTACTTTGAAATTCTTTTTACATTTATTATTACTAACTTGTATTTACCCCCATTTATTTTATCTCTCTTTTCATGCTGTCCCTTTTCAAAAGTGTTTTGCTAATGACCATTCTCTTTCTTACTATTTCCTCTTTTATTACCCTCCCTACTTCACCATATTCCATTATCCTATTTTCCTGCAGAGTAAGAGAAATTTCTAATCCTATTAATACACATGCTATTTCCTCTTTGAGACAATTCTGAAGACATAATGTTCACTCATTCACCCTCTTCTTCCTCTCTGCCTCTCCACCATAAAAGCTTTTTCTTGGCCCTTTTTTTATAGCAGATAATTTGCACCATTCCACTTCTCCCTTTCCCTTTCTTTCAGTACATTCCTCTCTCTCCCCTTAATGTAATCATTAAATATATATATATATATATACATATATATATATATACATATATATATATATATATATACATATATATTATTTCTTTATATTCAACTCACAACTATGGCTTTTGTCTATACATACTCTTTCTAACTGCCATAATAATAATAATAATAATAATAATAAAAACAGTCTTATGAATTACAAGTATCATCCCCCACCCATGTAGGAATGTAAACAGATAAACCTTATTAATTTCATTATGATATCACTTTCTTGTTTGCCTCCTTATGTGTTTCCAGAGTCCTGTACTTGAAAATTAATTGTTCTATTCATCTCTGGTCTTTTCATCATGAATGCTTGAAAATATTTAGTTTTGCTGGGTAAGCAATTTTTGGTTGGAGCCCTAACTGTATTCCTCTCTTGAATATTATATTCTAAGCCCTGTCATTCTTTAATGTAGAAGCTTCTAAATGTTATGTTATACTGACTATGGCTCCATTATATTGAATTGTTTCTTTCTGGATGCTTGCAACATTTTCTCCTTGATTTGGGTACTTCTGAGAAATAGGCTATACTATTTCTAGGAGTTTTTATTTGGGGATCTTGTACAGAGAGAAGACTTGAACAGAATCTAATCTAGGTCAGAGCTTATAACTCTCCTTTTCCTGTGAGAAGCAGCCTCAGAGTTCAGTGCGTTTTCCATTAGATAGTCTTAACGGAGACATTCCTTTGATAAAGGGGGATATGCTCAAGGCCACTAGGAAGTAAAACAAAGAAGTGACGACTTGGATTCCATAGGACAGAGTCCAAGAGTCTCTTATTTTATGCAGCTTTTGCCTATGTAAGATGAGTTAGCTCTAAAATAAATGGAGTTGTTTTTTTCCATCTCCTGTCTGACCTGTGTTTTATTTCAGTTTTATTTCCTACAGAGGCTTCCCTAGGAACATCTAGGAACATCTACCAAGGCTTTTGATCAATGTTTTTAGCTGCCATCCCATTCCCCCACCATAGGGGAATTACTGTTTGTGTCAAATGGGCTAAAACAGTCTGCAAATGTCTCTTGATTTCCTTGCTTGATCTTAGTGAAAGATATGGCTTTATCAGCACCAGAGAGCTTCCTCCTCCTCAAGCTAAGCTTTTTGGTTACAACTAAGCTAGTCCAGTTGCAACAACTGGTATCCAATATGGGATTTTGGCACAAGGACTTTAAGTGGCAATAAGACCTGGATATGGAGGAATCCGAATTCCCCTGTCATGCCAAGGGAGTCCCGTTAGGAGAAAGGGAAGGAAAGACCTGAACATACCACTGTCACCACAGGTACACACATGGACAAAAGGAAAGTGCTATAATAGAAGAGGGAAAAGATACTTTCACTTTGTAGCCCAGGTAGAAGTAGAAGCTCATCAGTTTAATAATGGATGCTAGGTAAGATGGGCTGCCCTTTTATGATTGGATGGGTCTTGAAAAATTATGTTTGACTCAGGGGACTATATTTTATGGATGTCAGAATTCACTTTTCAGTGTAGGGAACAAGCTAGAGCTAATGAACAGTGAAGTGTTAATATTGTGTATGAATAACTTTCTGGGAGAGGGAGTTACTCAGCCCTAGCCCAGCAATTAGGGTTCAGGTTAGAAGCTTATGGACAAGTCATGAAATGTGCCAAAACAGCTGCTTAAAGCTCCTTGGTGCTGATAAAGCCACATCTTTCACTAAGATCAAGCAAAGAAATCAAAAGACATTTGCAGAGTGTGTTAGCCCATTTGACACAAACAGTAATGCCTACGGTGGGGGAATGAGATGGCAGCTAAAAAACATCAATCAAAAGCCTTGGTAGATGTTTCCTAGATGTTCCTAGGGAAGCCTCTGTAGGAGAAATCATTAGATGCACTGCTAGGGTAAGGTCGCAAGTTTTATATGTGAAACTTATGACAGAAATTAGCAGCCTTAGATATTAGAGCAACAAAATAGAGAAAAATGGATAGATGTGCTATAAAAGTGGGAAAGCTAATCATTATACAACTCCATGTTAGGCTGGTTCAAAGAAAGGAAAGCCTTTGGGGCCCTGTCCGTAGCAATTGGGCTACAGAATGTAGGTCAGGAAATGGGAAAAGAAGGGTTACCTCAGCCCTTGGAACAATAATAGGGGAAGCAGCCATGTCATTATTTCACCTCAACCACAGTTGGAATGGAAGCAATATTCTCAATAGTTATTGTTCTATTAAAAGCTTCCCATGAAATTAAGTATTCCCCCTTTCTATACTTCTGTTGAGGTAGGACAAACACTGCAGAAAACATCTAAACATGGGTTTTACAGGGCACAGGTGATGTGGAAGAGTCCAAGAATCAGAAGGTGGGGCACCTGGAGAAGTTTTAACATGGGGATGAGGATATGCTTTTATTTTGGTAGACTGTGAGGAAACTGTGTGGATACCAGAAAAACATATCAGTCCCCTTGGTGACCAAAAGGTTTCTTTCAGGAGCTGAATCTGCACAAAGAAATTGTGGAGACCTCAATGCTATAGGGGAGAATGGAATCCAAAAACCATGGTCACTCTGGCAATACTTCTGTCAATGCTTCAACAACTGTTCAACAACATTGAACCCTGTCCCTTATAATTACACTGCTGAAACATGAGGGAAAATGAGAAGACATTTAAATGGACTCTTTGATAATTTTACATTGATATGGATGATTTAGAAAAGCTAGCTTCAGATAATGATGCTGCAGGTAAATAAGATTTGACTCCTGATCAGATGGTACAAAATATTATTTGGTTTTAAGATAATAATGCATTTAAATGTGTTTGTATTTCTTTATGATTTTTATACCTGTAATGCTTATTTTTATATTGTTTCTTTGCTGTGCTCCCCTGTATCTCCATCTCATGTAGTTGCTACTTTATAACACAACTATCCCTGTTTACTTCCTGGCATTAAAACAAAAATAAAGTGCACATATAGAGGATTTGAGCATTATCTAAGCCACGAATCCAGGTGAGAGCTTACAACTCTCCTGTTCCCTTGAGAAATAGGCTCAGAGTTCAGTACTTTTTTTCCATGAAAATCCCTCAAATGAGAATTTCCTTTGAGATGGAAATGCTCAAGGCTGCTAGGAAATGAAACAGGAAAGTGCTGACTTGGGTTCCCTGGGACAGAGTCCAGGTGTCTCTTATTTTATGCAGCTTTTGCCTATACAAACTGAGTTAGCCCTAAAATAAATAGATTTTTTTTTCTCCCAATTGACCCATGCTTTATTTCAGCTCATCATCTAGCCCCAGGCTAAACTTTTCAGTTGTGATATGGCAGGTCTTGCTTCAACATGATCCCTTTCAGGAGGCGATCAGTGGATTTGTTCATTTTCTGTTTTACTCTCTGGTTCTAAAATATCAGGACACTTTTCCTTGATAATTTCTTGAAAGACAATGTCCAGGCTTTTCTTTTGATCTTGACTTTCAGGTAGACCATTAATTTTTAAATTATCTATCCTAGATCTATTTTCAAGTCAGTTGTTTTTCCAATGAGATATTTCTCACTTTTCCAAACCCTGATTTTTCATTGTTTTAGTTTTGCTTTATTGTCTCATAAATCTCATAAAATCATTAGATTGCATCTGTTCAATTTTGTTTTTTTAAGGAATTATTTCCCTCAGTGAACTTTTGTACCTCCTTTCCCAATTGTCCATTTTTTGCTTTTTAAGGCATTATTTTCCTCATTAGTTATTTTGTATTTGCTTTTGCACCTTTCTCAGTTCTTTCCATAATTTTCCTTTATCTCTCATCTGATTTTCAAAGTCCTTTTGAGCACTATTATGGCCTGAACCCAATTCTTATTTATCTTGGAGATTATGTATACAGGAGTGTTAACTTTGTTATCATCTTCTGAATGTGTATTTTTATCTTCCTTATCACCATAACAATTTTCAATGTTCAGAAACTTATTCTGCTGTGTGTTCATTTTCCTAGCGTATTACTCTGTTGTTAATTATTTGTTTAAAAAAAGCCTCTGTTTCCAGGGTAGAGGGTGCATTGTCCTAAGCTTCAGGGATTTTGTGCAGCTGTTTTCAGAGATCCTGGTAGGAACCTGACCATATATCCTCTTCTCTAGTTCTGTTAGAATTGTCTCCATCCCACTGTAGCTGTAAGATCCAGGGTGGTAAAGCAACAGAGTCCTGCTTTGCTGAAGCTGGAGCCACTGGGGTTGGGGCTAGGGCTCTGCTGGCTTGACCTGTGTTGGGACTACTCCAGGACCCCCACTCTTGTGTCAAAGATCTTCTCAGTTAACCTTTCAAGTCCTCCCTGGTGTCTCTGGGCAAGGAAGGTCCAGAAGCCTCCAGCACTGCTGCTGATTCAGAGGTCCCCCTTGCTAATGATGGGACTAGGATCAGGGCAGAGCTGCGTTTGAGTGGCTTGCACTGGACAACTGCATGCTGGACTTCCAGCCTAATTTTTGAGATGTTTTCTGCTAAACTTTTAAATTGCTGTAACTGAATAATATTCTATTCCATTGTTTTGGGTGTTATCGTGCTCTAAATATTGTTTAGAGTCATTTATTAAAGGAGTTTGCAGTGGGTTGGGAAGAGGTTGGGCATGTTCCTGCCTTTACTTTGCCATCTTGGTTCTGACCATTGTCAAACCAACATTCAAGAGGAAAGGAGACATTCAATGATGTCTATGCCATGTCATTATATTTTCAATAACTATTAATTTCAAATAATGAGTATTGATCTTCCAGACATTCATCAATGTCGAGGCCTAGATAATAAAATTCATGTCATTCACTATTTGAAAGAAGGGTGACAATTAGAGCTTTGACCCAGGGCAAGATGAACAGACTTTATTCAGAGTGTGCTGCATATAGAGAGCTATGATAACAGCATTTCAGCAGCAAGAGAGATATCAGAATTCAGTATCTGATTAACAAGACTCTTCCATTCAACCTATTAATTAACAAAGAAGTTTGATGTCCTTCCCTGTTCCTCCTTCTTCCAAAAAGATCAGTCTCTTCATCTGTCCTCAAAACACAGCCTCAGGAGTTTCTCCTCATCTTTCCAAAATAAAAACAATAAAACAAATATACAGGATAATATTCTGTTCTATCTCCTTCCTTTGTCCCTTGTCTTCTGGTTCTTGTTCTGGGAACAAATATTCCTAGATAATGTACTGAAAAGATAATATTATAATCCCATCCAAGTACAAAATTCTTGATCCAAAGTAAGATTTACCTAAATATTCTCTCTTGCTCACTCACTCTCTCTCTACTTAATCCCTCTTTTCCTCTTACTTTCTCTCAGTTTATGTCTGTATGTATGTGTGTATATATATATATATATACACATACATACAGACATATATATATGTATATATATATATTCATACACATTCATATATACACATTCATACACATACAATTAGTACAGATTTTATATTAATAGTCTCAGTAGTTAATAAAGTAGTACAGAATTTTTATATCAACTTTGTTTTTAAGTTCAAGAATTTGGTCTAACATAATAAATCTCTTGAATTCACTGTGATTTTTTTCAGATATGGATACACTATGAGGAATCAATTATAATGTATATTTTTACTAATAGACAATCTAGTGAAGAAGTCAGACTGGTAACAGTTAGCAACTAGGAAATAGTTAACTCATTTTGCAAAATGGTTTGTAATCCTGTCGTCTATCATGTTATATTCTGTCCTGATTTACCACAATTATAGTCACTTTGGAAATGATATATTTTCTCTTTTGAGCAAGACTTTAAAATTATTATCCAGGAGTAGTTAAATGTTTTAGTCCGGTCACAAAACCAAGGAAAAATATAGATTACGTATATTTGGAAGGAGAGAATGAAAATGTATATTCTTTTAAAGAAGTCCCTACATGGGAAGTGAAAGTAACAATAGAAACATTGGACCAGACTGCTAATCTCTAGAAAACAACTTGCATAATCTCTGGTAATAATTTCATATCATTGCTGCATTTAAAAATCTGTAGCAAATCAAAAATTTAAAACTATGAATTTAATTTTAAATGCATTGGTATCAAAAATAAGGGGGTGGAAATACTGTGCTTGGATAACTTGAGTTTTATATGCATGTGGGAAAGTAAAATAAATATTCATGCAGAATAATTTTGAAACTATTTACTGTACTGTAAAACTAATTTAACTTATAGCAATGAAAGATCTGATATTATAATGTCCTATTTTGGACCCAAAGGTCATGTCATAAATTATAACTAAAATTAGTCCAGCAGGATCCCATTATCCTTCTCAGCTGGAAATCTTAATAATAAGTCTTAATAATATGACCTTGTTTAGCTATTGTTCCAACATACTTCATTAATATTCTTCTTTGTAAGTTTCCTTTTTTCAGGGCCATTCTGACATGTACTTCTCCCTCCCCACCTTGTCCCCAATAATATTTTAGCTCCAGCTGCACCTTATTCAGTTTACCATCTGTTGAACATTTGGATTCATCTGTAAAAGCTGGCATTCTTACTCTACTGGGACTTTTTTGCCAAATTACCAGTTTTTCTTTCTATATTCTCTCTTTAAGCTTATATTATAGTGTGGGTGGTCTCATTTTAGAGAGTATATTTTTACTTTATTTTAATGAAGCAATGCTGTCTATAAACAAATAATTTTGGAAATGGAAGACTAATTGTAGCTTCCCATTCAGATACATATGTCAGAATTAATGCTACTGAGAAGATTTTTCCCCAGGCAATGCTGGCATAAATCAAAATCAAAGAAGCATCAGAGAAATAATATTAAATTCTCCATTTCAAAAATGGGTATATTTATAGTATAATCAATTTTAAAGATTTAATTACATGAAAACACTTGCAACTTTTCTTTTCTCCTCTTGTAAATTTTTGCTATCTTTTTTTCCCTTGGTCATATTTTAATATCATTGGAATAATGCCATCAAGTTAGTTTTTAAAAGCATATTTGTTGCTTATCATTATGGGTTTAAGTCCAAATACTATGACTACAATTATATTCCCTCTCTTTTGTTTTAATTCATTTACAAGATGAAAAATAGTTCAGTTTCCAATTTATTATTGGAAAAAGATGAATAGACTTGTATTTGAGAAAAGAATATGCCAGGAAAATGATTAAGAATTATTTGCAAATATAAGAAGATGAAAAGGTCAACAAAACAAGTAAAAATAACATCAAAAGCATCTATTCATCACACATTTTTGAAAGAAAGAATGACAGGGTGATGAATTTACATCAAATAAATAGTCACTCATGTTTTGTACAAATTTGATTATTTTTCTATGTTATCAAAGTTTGTATGCTTCAATTTTATTTTATGATTCAGGAAAATGTTATTGAAATTGTCTAAAATCTATTACTAAATAATAATCTTCACTCCTCTCATTTTCAGTTTTCTTAAATGTAAAATTAATAGAGTGTTTTGCTTGACTGCTGAGGTCTTTTTTTTCTTTAAATGTATGATTGTAAATTATCTAATTAATAATAATTAAAATCATCAAATTGTCATAAATTATATTAGGTATCAAATATAATTACTAAAATAGCTCAGTATCCAGGACATAAATCATAATCAAACATAATCAAATATTATTATATATAGTACTTGACATTTTTTTAGTCTCTTGTCAGGTGTATTTAGCAGCTGTGCTATCTGCTGAAATTTTAAGTAATAATAATAATAATTAACATTTAATATAACATCTATAGCATGGACACAATTAAGTACTTTTATAAGTAATGTTTCATAACCTTGAAGTAGATTGAAGAGTACATACAAAAATAAACAGATAAAAGTTTAATGCAAAGAATATATTTTGATAGTTCAATGACGGGTAATTTCATTGGTGAGAATTTTCTTTCCCTCAAGGTGGATCACAGAGCCTCTATAATCTATGTAGCATTTAACTTCTGAAGTTTCATGAATTTATTGCATGGTGGCCAAATTTGTAATTATGAGCCTCTTTGGTGAATTACCATATTCTTATATTCTCTTTTGGTGATTTCAGCAATTTCCCTGTATTTGGTGTTCATCTTCATGCACAAATCTCCCATTTCTTGAGTTTTAATCTTCTACTCCAACTGAGATCTATACATCTCTACTTGAAGGCATCATAGGTTTCTCAAATTCAATTTATATAAAACAGACTATTATTTCTCCTTCCATTCAACCCACTCCCAACTTCTGTAGTCTTGTTGAAATCACCAATATTCTCCCCAATTGATTTACAACAAATGAATGTAAATTCCTTGAAGGTAGAGAAGTAGGTAGAAAAGAAGTAAGGGAGAATTCAACATAGACTTTTTTTTTTCTATTCTTGTTCTTTACTAGCACAATCTTCAAGAATCAGAAAAAAATTACACAATATGATGCATCAGTAAAATATTTTAAGCAACATTTTTTTAAAAATAATAGTAGTTTTTATTTACCAGATATTTGCATGGGTAATTTTACAATGTTGACAATTGCCAAAACTTTTTTTTTCCAATTTTTCCCTTCTTTCCCCCCCATATGGCAGGTTGACCAATGCATGTTAAATATGTTAGAGTATAAATTAAATACAATATATGTATACACAACCAAACAGTTGTTTTTAAGCAACAATTTTTAACAAGAAATTTTTACTATTTGGAGTCTGTGTTAGATCAGTTCTCTGTTCATAGGAGATGACTCTGGCTTAGAAAATTTGTAGGCTTTTTCACTAATCTGGAATTTACTTTCTTTCCTTTCCCCAACTGGTCCTTTTAATATCACACAACTCATCACATAGAAATGCTAAAGGATAGGGAGTGACCCAAAAGCTACTTTTAGCAGCACAACATTGATGATGCTGTAACTTATTCTTGACAATTGTTCTATTAGAGGACCTCAGACATTTCAGCAAAAGAGACACTATTTCTTCACCATTTCTTCAGAATCTACCATAATATCTAGAAGTAATTCAGAATCCTTTAAATATATTGTCCTACTGCAGTGGAACTGTGCTTTTTCCTACCTTTTCTAACTCCAATAAAGACACGATAATAGGTGTTAGGTATAGGAAGAATTAATTTTAAAATACCAGTAGTGAAAACTCTGCCTTCTGGCTAATTTATAATATTTGAGAATGCTGGGTTTTGCCCTTCATTTTCTAAGAGGACCAATGACATCATAAACATGATGACTTATGTAAGAATTGAAATTAAGTGATGAGGTTATAGGTGCACAAAGTCTTCAGTCTCACTCTCTTTTCAGCCTCACTCTCCTCCAGTGTCATCAAAGTCCATTGCTAAGGCAATTACTGATGACCTGGGAGATAGTAACTGACTTTGACCCCTCTTAATTAAGTTCTTTCTTAAGCCTCAGTTTGTTTGAGACAACACCTATTCAATGACTAAATATTAGATAGGAATTAGGATAAAATATATCCTAATTTACCATAAAAATGAGTCTGAGAGGAAAAGAAATTCCAAATTTCTGGCTAAATCAACACAATTGCAATTTACACTCATCAAAATTTAAACACTCAGTCACTGAGACTTGAGTTGAGGGCTATTTTCAACCTTTCATTCTAAAGGCCTAGTGATTTGGATTTAAAGGCTTACAGTGGGCTTTTTAAAAACCTTTTTTTTTTTCAGAGATATATTTCAAGAAATCATAAATAAAAACTGCACAGAACAAAAATCAAATTGTTCCAGATTTTTAAAATAATAATGATAAAAATTAAAATGTATAAAAATAAAGGGAAAAAAACTAACCTCCCCAGCCCCAAAATGTGTTATATAATATATACCCTAAAATTTATATGTTATATAATATATACCTTATGAAAAAAGTATTCACATGCAGGGCATGGTGCTTCAAGTAAAGCAAAATGGAGGAAATGGAAGAGGAAAAGGAGAAGAAGAAAAAGGAAAGGAAGGGAATTGATAACAGATTCTGATTTTCTGTTGCTGGGGTTCAGCAGCACTATTTTCTTTGGCATATTAGCAAATAAGATCTGTCAGTGCAGGAATTCAATTTCTGTCCAGTAACTCATCTCACCTACTAACATATACCTTTTCTTGACCTTCATGCTACGCTTTTTCTTATATTTATGTTTTGTAATAAATATTGTGTTGGGTTTTTTAGTATAAAATCACAGACCTTGAGGTTTCTTTATTTTTTTTTAAGATTACAAGATTATGATGTATTTACTATGAGGAAACTTTAATGACAAATCATACAATCAATTTATCTATGAATCCCCATGTTTTGTACTTCACACAGTCAACTTTCTAATTTAACTCAAATGCTACATTTACCTCCTCATGAAGATAGCCAACTATTTTACATCTTTTGTAGCTATTTTATATGTAGTTTATTTTTCATCTCTTCTGCTGAGGATTTTTTTTTTCATTTTAAATAATTAATCTTTTCATCCATGCCTTGAACAGAAAAGCTTGCTGATTGATTAATTGGATAGCAGGCCTTTTCCACGCTTTTTTTTTTTTTTTCTCATTCTAATTGCCTCTGGGGCAACTAGATGATGCAGTAGATAGAGCATTGGTCCTGAAGTCAGGAAGACCAGAGATCAAATTTGGATTTACACATTTAAAGCTTACTGTGTACCCTGGCCATGTAATTTAACCCTAATTGTCTCATCACAAACAACAACAACAAAGCACTTTAAAAAATAATTTTAATTGTCTCAAACTTATTTTATACTTTTGAAATTTTGATTGATTTTCTTACATTTCATTTTAAAACTTTCAATTTGAGATTCTCTCCCTACCTCCCTACCCCAAAACACAATTTTGGAGACAAATGTGAAGTTAAGCAAAACATTTTCATAAAAATCATGTTGCAAAAGAAAACATAAATTCTCTTGCAAAAAAAAAAAAAAAAAAAAAAAAGGAAAAATAGAGACAGAGACACAGAGAGAGAGACAGGGGGAGACAGACAGGCAGACAGACAGACAGACAGACAGACAGAAAGAGGGAAACAGAGAGGGAAAAGCAGAAGAAGAGGAGGATGGAGAGAGAAAGAAGGAAAAAAAGGGGGGAAGGAAAGGAAGATTATCAGAACCCTTTATCAGAACCCTTAAATGTAAAAATGTTTTCCCACTTTATCATTTCCCTTCTAATCTTGTCTGCATTATGATTGTTTGTACAAAAACTTTTTAACTTAATATAATCAAAATAATCTATTTTGCTATTAATAATGATCTCTAGTTCTTCTTTGGTCTCAAATTCCTTCAACACAGTTCTGAGAGGTAAACTAGCCCATATTCTTCTAATTTGCTTCTAATCTAAGTTCCTTCACCATTCAGAAGTACCAGATTCCAGGCCCTTTGATCTTTTAACGTAAAAGATGGTAGGTAGTAGGTACTCCTAATTGTGTTTCCTCAGTATTTCAATTGTTTGTTTGTTTTTTTATTTGTTCTGGCTGCTTGCAATATTTTTATCTTGGTCCATTAGTTCTGAAATTTAGCCACTATATTCTTTGGTGTTTTCATTTTGGGGTCTCTTTCAGGAGGTGATTGGTGAATTCTTTCAATAGCTATTTTATTTTCTGATTCTAGGACATCAGGGCAGTTTTCCTGTAAGATAATATCTACATTCTTTTTTTTTTTTTAATCATGGTTTTCAGAAAGTCCTATAATCCTAAAATTGTCAATCTGTTTTCCAGGTCAGTTGTTTGTCCAATGAGGTATTTTACACTTTTTTCTATTTTTTCATTTTTTTGGTTTTACTTGACTGATTGTTATTATCTTATTGAACCATTAATTTCCATTTGTTTAGTTCTAATTTTTAGTGAATTATTTTCTTCATTTTCCTTTTTTTAGTTATTTTTGTATTTGGAACAATTGAATTTTTAAATGAGTTATTTTATCATATGGATTTTTTTTTTCCATTTCACAAATTTTGTTTTTCATTGAGTTGTTTTATTAATCCAATTTATAAGTTCTGTTTTTCAGGGAGTTATTTTATTTCTTTTTTTCATTTTGTCATATCTATTTTGTAGGGAATTTTATTCATATAATTTCTGTGTTTCCTTTTCCACATCCTCTTGCAAAGTTTCCTTTTTCTTTCCTCATTTTTCTTCTAGCTCTCTTTTAAGATCTTTTTTAGTTTTTAGTTTTTTTTTTTTTTTTCCAAAAAATTCTTGTGAATGGAGACTAATTTATATCACTCTATGGGACTTCACCTGGAGACAATCTGCTTTTAGTGACCTCAGAGTTTGAAATCTGTTCTTCTCTTTCTCCATAAAAATTCTCTCTTGTCAGGATTCTTTTTGTTTTTTTGCTCATTTTTTTAAGTTGAGGTCTGCTTTCAGGGCAAAGGTGAGATTATCCAAGTTTCCTCTACAGAGGGCTGCACTGAGTCAGTGCTAACTAACTTCCAGTGTTGGATGGGCATAATCATGTACTGTGAAATTCTGGAGTTTGGGGGGTCACTCTTTGCCTTTTGTCTTTGTGTTGGAGTCTTATAACTTCTCTGATGATCTACTGGCTTGCAACCAGGGCAGAGTATCCAACACTAATGTATTTTCCTCCATGTAGATTCTCTGGCAAGTGTAGTCAACACCCTGGGACAGTGCACTGCCTGCATGAGGCATCTGTGCTTGACCTACCTGTGCTAGGCCTGCCTGCACTTGGCCCACCTCCCTCTGTGTTGTACTAAAACAGGCCTTTACTGATAATTTGTTATACCCCCAATATCCATGAGGTCTGTCACTCTAAAACCACTTCATAGCTAAATTTGCTGTTAGTTTGAGGAGAGCTCAGAAAAAGACATATCTCCTCTCTGCCATCTTGGTTCATCTCTCTCTCCTCCCCCTACCCCCATTTTATTGTTTCTTGATTTCTCACATGGTCATTAGTTTCCATTTGTTCAATTCAAATTTTTAAGGAATTATTTTACTCAGTGAGCTTTTGAACTTCCTTTCCCATTTGGTTAATTTTTCTTCTTAAGACATACTTTGCCTCACTAGTTTTTTATGTTGCCTTTTGAATCACTCTTGTTTCTCTTGCCAGTTTTTTCTCTATCTCTCTTACTTGATTTTCAAGATCCCTTTTAGGATCTTCCAAAGCCTGAGACCAATTTTTATTTTTCTTGTCATCTTTGGATATAGAAGTTTTGACATTGTTATCTTCTTTTGAGTCTGTGATTTGATATTTTTTGTCACCATTATAACTTTCTTTGATCAGAATCTTTTTTCTGTTTTTTTTTTTTTGTTGTTGTTTTTTTTGTTTTTGTTTTTTTGCTCATTTTCTCAGCTTACCACTCAGCTTTTAACAATTTGTTAAAGTAAGGCTCTGTTTCTAAGGTAGAGGATGCACTGTCCCAAGCTTCACAAGTTATTTTCAGTGAGCTTTCTAAGGACTTGACTACAAGAAATCTTTTTTTCCCTGAAACTGTGAGGAGGGTTCTCATTCCAATGTGGCTTTAAATTCTTGTGCAATAAAGCAACAGAGGCCTTTATTAATGCCAATAAAGATATCTCCTGGGGGCTGAAGCCTCTGAATGTTTTCATTGCTATCAACTGTTCTGTGTCCGCTTATTTTTCTAGATCCTCTTACTCTGATACAAGGTTTTCTTGATGATTTTTCAAGTTGACTTTGATGTCTCTTGACTGAGAACTCTGAAAACTATCAGTACTGTCACTTTAACATCTGTTCCTGCTTTGTTGGTGCCTAGGCCAAGGCTGGGATTGCATTATCATGGCCTGCACCAGGACTGAATGCTTGATCTCCATTTTGTTACTACACATCTTTCCTGCTTACTTTCTGAGTTATCTTCATCTGGAAAATTGTTCTATTTGGGCTTTTGTATAATTTTTGGGATATGTTCTTGAAGTTTCTTTGAAAATAGTTTGTTTAAAAATTTTACATACAGTTTATAGTTCTGTTTCAGTTCTCATCATTGAGGTATCAAGACCATACATATGTAATGAAATGAATTGCCTATGATTCTTTATTTTTCTAATTATTCAAAGTTTATGTAATATTGAAATTAATTGTTCTCTGAATGTTAGGTAGCACTTGTGAAATTATCTGATCCTATGTTCCCTTCCCCTCAATTTAAGATATGTTTATGGTGCATGGACTTTCTTCTTTCAATATGGGATTGTTTACATTTTTTATTTCTTATTCTGCCATCTTGATATTTTGTAAAAAACAAAAAAATAATTATTTCATCTATGTTGTCAGTTTCATTGGCATTAGCATTAAACAAATAGTTTAAATAATATTCATTATTTATCTTTATTTGTTATGAATTATCATTTTTGTTTTTCATACTCATAATGTGATTTTTCTCTTTTTAATAAAATTAGCTAATGATTTGTAGATTTTATTGTTTTCTTTTCTAAAGACAGCAATATAATTTTATTGATTTTACTTACTTTTAATTTTGTTAATTTCTTTTTTGACTTTCAGGATTTTCTAATATTTTTGATTGCATGCTCAATTCATTGATCTATTCTTTTACTTTTTTTTTTTATTATGATAACAAAACACATGTTCACTTAAGCTGATTTGACTACTCTCCTGAAATGTGAAATGTGTTATATTTTCTCTCTTTGTTATCATTAACTTTTTTTTTTTTTTTTTTTTTTTTTTCCTGAGGAAATTGGTGTTAAGAGACTTGCCCAGGGTCACACAGCTAGGAAGTGTTAAATGTCTGAGATCAGATTTGAACTCAAATCCTCCTGACTTCAGGGCTAGTGCTCTATCCATTGAGCCACCTAACCATTCCATTATCATTATTTTTAATGAAATTATTTATAATTTCTTTGATTAATTCTTTGGAATATTTGTGTTTTAGAACTAGGTTATTTAGTTTCAATTGATTTTTAATTTTTTTCCAGTGATACTTTAATATGCCTTTATGGTATTATAGTAAATAAAGGATATATCTAATTTTTTCCTCTCCTTAATGTTATTTTATGTCCAAATATATATCATGCACAGAAAATAGAGTGAAAGTAGAAAAAGTAGAGGAACAAATAGAGATAGTTGTTCCTAGAAGTTTAGCTGTGAAAAAATTGGGCATCCAGGTAGATATAACTGTTACCTGATAACAGCATGAGGGTCAAGTTGGCTTTTAAAATAGAAGGAAATTGTGGCTATTTAAGATTCCCTGATAAACTAGATCAGGCGTCCTCAAACTACAGCCCATGGGCCAGATGCGGCCCACTGAGGATATTTAAGCACCCCGATGGGTTACGGCAAAATCAGACCGGAAGTGACATTGGGCCTAAACTCGCATTAGCAACACACACTTCCAGCACTGGGCTGAGGCAGCCGAGACCAAGTGTGAGGCGATACTGAGGTGAGATGAGTTCCCAGGCCCGGGGGCATGGTGTGGGGAAAGGAGAGAGATGTAGAAGATGGAGAACTGATGGCCTGTGGCCTTGTAAAGTAAGGGAAACCACCACAACAGACAGGTGTGAGGGATATATAGTGCATGCTGCACTTGTCACAGCCACTGCAGGGGAAATATATGGGCTGTGTCTGGTGCGAGGGTATAATAATAGTTATAGTTAACTGCAAGTCCCAGCTTGACTCTATCACTGTCATTATTCTGTAATGACAATGTAATGGCTTCCTCTCTAGTTCATGTTGCAGTACTGACTGCTGTTGTCACCCAGAGTGAGGCTCCTGTTACCAGGCTGTGGCCCTGTATCCATAGTGACCTCATGTCTGGCTGTTGTGGTCATTAGTTGTATCATTGTGTGTATGTTCTGTAGTTTCATAAAGAGATGGAATATTGCTAACATGTCATCACCTTATAATCATTAGGGGTCTGACCTTAGTGTCCCCCATTTATCCTGAGTATGAGGGGGTGCAGAGCTGGTATACTGCTTCATCCCCCTCCAGAGGTCCCCACACACTTGTGCAGCTTCAAGTCACATGATGACCTCCCCGGGAAGCCCCAGTGTATGATTTGTCACTGAAGTTCATTCTGCAGTGTTATATACATATATGCACAGTCTAGCCTGTGTTTATGATAAATTACGTGTGTAGCATGTACGATTATGTAGTGCTAGATCATGAGAATTGACCCCAGGATTCAGAGGAAGCCAGGGCCTTTGGGAGGGCTGCCTGAGTGGTGACTTGTGTGCAAGGAAGGTCTGAAGCTGGAGAGAGTGTGCGGGAAACAGAGGCATCACAGCGCAGAGGCAGCTTGGAGGAAGTTGGGTCTTGCAGTCTGTATGTCTCTGTGTAGGCAAAGTTATTGCTGGTATATTGTTTTTGTAGTGCTGTATATATATATTGGTATTTCCCTAATAGCAATTTGGAATCCCTTAGAAATAATGATGTCAAGAAAAAGAAAAATTGACTTGGAGTATAGGATAATCAAAGAACAGTGGACTTATGATTACTTTTTCATGCAGTACAAGGAAAGGGCTGTATGTCTCATATGCCAGAATATAGTGTCTGTGTTCAAAGAATATAATTTGCGTTGACACTATGAAACTCAACATAAAGATAAATATGATTGTTTGGTTGGAGAAATGAGAAAAGATAAAACATTAAAACTGAAAAATACATTGACAACTCAGCAAAATATTTTTTGTGAAGCAGAAGCAGCTAAATATTTCATCACTGGGAGCAAGTTTTCAAGTTGCCAAGCTAATAGTACACACTGGCAGACCATTCATGGAGGGAGAATTTGTTAAAGAATGCCTTCTTTCTGCTGCCAAAGAGATGTGTCCAGAGAAGGCTGATTTATTTAGTACAGTGTGTTTTTCAGGATCTACAATTACACGGAGGATTGGAGAAATGGGAGACAATCTGCATCAGCATTTGCAAAACTCCACAAAAAAAAAAAAATTCATATTTTTCCTTGGCACACAATGAAAGCAATGATGTTCGTGATTCTGCACAACTTCTAATTTTTATTCATGGGAACGAATGATTATTTTGAAGTCATAGAAGAGCTTGCTGCACTGCAAAGCATCAAAGAAACAACTACAGGAGAGGATATCTATGAAAATGTTTGTAAAACTATGAATGGACATGGACTGGGCTAAACTAGCCAGTGTGACAACTGATGGTGCCCGTAGCATCGTGGGATCTAAGAAAGGAGTACTTGCTCACATTAACCAAAAGATGGACAAACATAACCATTCTCATCCAATAGTCATACACTGCCTCATCCACCAACAAGTGCTGTGTAGTAAATCACTGAAGTGGGACTCTGTTATGAAAATTGTGGTATCTTGTGTTAACTTCATCAGATCTAATGCAATAAATCACAGACAGTTTCAGGAATTTCTGTCTGAGCTAAATGTTGAGTATCTCACAGAAGTCTGTTGGCTGAGTCAAGGGAGAGTTTTGAAACATTTCTATGACTTACTTCCACAGATTACAACTTTTCTGCTTTCAAAAAACAAAGAAGTATCAGAGCTCAATGATGCAGAATGGGAATGGCACCTTCCCTTTCTGACATATGTAACAGAGCTACTCAACAATTTCAATATGCAACTTCAAGGAAAGGGGAAGCTCATCTGTGATATGCTATCACATGTCAAAGCATTTGAATTAAAATTAAGCCTCCTCATCAAACAAATAAAGGAGGAAAACGTCTGCCATCTCCCCACAAATCAAAATCTATTAACAAAAAAAAAAAAAAATGCTGATTGCATTTCCAAACAAAACATGTGTGAATTCATTGGAAAAATTGCAAACAGGGTTCCAATTTAGATTTAAAGAGCTTCATCTCCATGAACAGGACATACAGCTTTTCTGTAACCCATTTTCTATTGACATTGAAAATGTGGATACAATTTACCAATGGAACTGGCTGAACTTCAGAATTGTGACTCTCTATAAGAAGCATTCAAATCAAGCAACCTTCATAATTTCTATGCATCTCTCCCCTCTGAGACATATCCTCATCTCAGGAACCATGCACTAAAAATGGCAACCATCTTTGGCAGCCCTTATGTCTGTGAACAGACTTTTTTCTAGAGTGAAACATTTAAATTCTACAACCAGATCAAGACTAACAGATGCACACCTGCATCACTTGTTACAACTAGCAGTGACAAATATGGAACCAGACACTGACCATCTTGTTAGCCAAAAGCAGGCCCATAGTTCCCATTGAAATACTGGTAAGTTTGTTGATTTAACTTCACTTCATTTTAAATATTGTATTTGTTCCCATTTTGTATCTTCACGTCAAAATAAGATATATGCAGCGTGCATAGGAATTTGTTCATAGTTTTTGCTTTTACTATAGTCCGGCCTTCCAATAGTCTGAGGGACAGTGAACTGGCCCCCTATTAAAAAGTTTGAGGACCACTGAACTAGATAAAATAGTTTGTTCCTGAATGTCTGTAGGAAGCATGGAAGTAATTAGTGTCTAGGAAGAGGGAGGTAGAAAAAGAGCAAGCCTTACTCTTACATGAGACTTCATGATCTATTTATGAAAGTTCTTTCTATTTCACCTCCATTTTCCTTTGAAGTTCCTTTTAGCACTGACTGATGTCTGAAGCTAGTTTCCTATTCATATAGAAAGAGAAGGCTCATCTCTAAATGGTGAATTTATGTCTGTTACTTATGGTGCAAGACTTACCTGGGGGATATATTCTCTCTAAAGACTCTTTATGCAAGAAATTGTTGAAGAACAGGTCACCCTAAAAGAATCACTCAGCCTTTCAAACACCAAGATTGTTTCATTCTGTTCAGCTATCATGTCTCTAAAAAGACCTGTAAAGTTCCATCCAAAAACATGACTGAAAATTAAAACTCTCACTCCTTTTTGGTTCTTTGCTTTGCCTCATAGTTAGCTGACAAGAGCCCTAATAATACTGTTGATTTGTGAATTTGATATAGCCATTCATAAAAGAGAATTCTGAAAATGTCAAAGTTTAATATTACCTTATTGCCTCATATTTATTTGACCAATAAAATAGCATCCTAGAATTTGGGCATCTCTGGATCTTATGATAGTTGTAATAAAGGGTTCAGGATGTTTTTATTTTTATTTTTTTAATATCTCTTTGGAGAAAACAATCATTTCTATTTATTTTTCTCTTGCCTTAATTTAAAAAAAAAAACTTTGTTGTGTTTTATGGGGTATCTGGGTGGAAAATATATGTGAAGAAATATATTTTGATATATGGGTAAACATAAGTTAACTATACTACTAAATGTTTTGCAAAGTAGGAGAAATCAAAGTAAAATCATGCCATTTGACTGAAATATCAATCTTGTTTGACTAGAAGAACCAGACTTTCTCCTTAAATAGAGGTAGAGTTAATATATTCTATCTTACACTTTGAAGGGAGTTCAACTTGTAAAGGTCAGAATATAAAGAAGAAGATTATTACCCCAGAATTTAGAGCTCAAATGGATCTTAGAGATGATGTATTACAACCATATTATTTGCAAGATAGGAAGATTAAGCTCACTAAACTTAAAGTTATGTTAAGAAACAACAATGCCAGGATCTAAGTCCGTATCCTTTGTATTTACTTTAAACATTTTTTCATGTAAAATAACTTTTTTTTTTAATCTCTCTAACTCTATTCTTATACTAGCAATTGCAGATTGTGCATCTGAATCTGGTCATACCATAGGAATTTCAAACTCAACATGTCCAGAAGAGTACTCTCACCTTCCCCTGAAACTTTTTTTGAATTTCCTATTTCCCCTAAATCTGTTGATGGAACCAAATCCTTTTAGTCACTAAGGTTCCAAATTTCTGTGTTCTTTTCCACATTTCTTCTCCTACCACAATTACTCAGTTCTTAAATATAGTCTGTTCTACTTCCCACATTTCTCACAAATATTCACATCTCTTTTCACATGATCACAACTTTAGTTCAACTTTTCTTTATCTCTTGCTAGGTCTATTATATTAGTCTTGATTTGTAATACAGAGAGGCTTGGAGAGACTAACATCAACTGATGCTGAGTGAAACGAGCAGAACCAGAAGATCATTATACACTTCAACAATGATACTGTACGAGGATGTATGCTGATGGAAGTGGATTTCTTCAACATAGAGAAGAGCTAATCCAATTCCAATGGATTAATGATGGACAGAACCAGCTACATCCAGAAAAGGAACACTGGGAAATGCATGTAAACTGTTATTTTTACCTTCTGAATCCAATTCTTCCTGTGCAACAAAAAATTCGGTTCTGCACACATATATTGTATCTAAATTATACTGTAATATATTTAACATATATAAGACTGCTTGCCATCTGGGGGAGGGGGTTGGGGGAGGAAGGGAAAAAAATCTGAATAGAAGTAAGTGCAAGGGATAATGTTGTAAAAAATTACCCATGCATATGTACTGTCAAAAAAAATGTTATAATTATAAAATAAAATAAAAATTAAAAAAAAAAAAGAAAAAAAAAGAAAGGAAAAAAAAAGTCTTGATTTGTTACTGTAGAGTCATTCCCTCTCTATTCTAATTTACCTTCCACCCAGATGCAGAAATAATCTTTCTAAGATATGTGCTTGGCTATGTTATTTGTTGAATGAAAAATGTCTGATGGGGGGCAGAGCCAAGATGGTGGAGAGGATACACGTGAATTTCTAAGCTCCTTCCTACCCTTAATACCAATTAGTTAAATCAGCCTCAAAAATAATGCTGGACAGATAAAAACCACAAGGATTAGAAGCACAACTTACCAGCTAAAGAGAATGTGGAATTTCATCAGAAAAGGTCGGTTCTGAGGGGAGGAAAAAAAGACCAGCACAGTCAGGGTTGGACTAGGGGCTAGCACACTGTGCCAAACAGGCTGGGGAGAACTCTGGGATCAGAGAAGCTACTGAGATAGAGTAATCTGGCATAGGCTGATAGCTCTATTCTGCTAGTAAAACAGCAGATCAGAAGAGAAATAAAAGCCACTTTAAAAAAAAATAAACAAACAAAAAAAATGCCATAATTATAATTTTAAAATTAATAAATTATAAAAAAAATGTCTGATGGCTCTATCTTTAGGGTAAATAGATTCCTCAATTTTGATTCTAAAGTTCTCAATAATATGGCATCAATATTTCTTTCTATGACTATTTCAAGCCAAATTAGTCAATTTACTGATCTCTAAGACAATAATTTTATACCACCTACATGGTTTCTGACAGGTTGCTCTCCTCTTCAGACCACTCCCTGGAATATATTCCCATTTGTATTACTTCTCTTCAGAAAACTTTCTTCAAAGGGTAATTTTAGGTACCCTTTTCTATTCAAAATCCTTTTAAAGTCCCTCAGTTACTAATATTCTATCCATCCTTGGATTTTTTTTTTTACATTCCTTGATGCAGGTGTTATAGTAACCAGTCCCACAATTTAATGGTCATGGTCCTTATTGTGCTACATCAAGTCATAGTCACAATTGAATGCATTGCATAGGACATAGCAAAAACTGCTCAACCTTTATGTTGACTCAGTCAATCTGGCCTGTTTTCTCCTATGTAGTGTATGGTTTCTAGCAATAGACTACCACCTTATGGATACATTCAAATTTTGTTAAGGTCCTAAGACAATTTGCTCAAGGAAAATATTATTTCCCTACTCAATATGCTTCCTCTTACATTTTAATTGAATTTATTTTTATACAACATGCCACATATAATGTAATACCCCTCAATTATGTGTGTCATTTTCATAATCAAACCCTCACACTAACACCTCTACATTTTAAAAATACTATTTACTTTCAAATAAGACAAAGGAAAAATACATGTCAAAGTAAAAATAATGTTTAAAATCATTATCTACACATAAACTTGGTTCACATTCTTCCACCAATGTAATAAGTACCTATTATGGAGTCTAGTCTTTTATTTAGGGATCCATGAGAAAGAAAGAGAGAAACAGAAAGGCAGAGAGAGAGAGAGAGAGAGAGAGAGAGAGAGAGAGAGAGAGAGAGAGAGAGAGAGAGAAACAGACTGAGACAGGGAGAAAGGGAGGGAAAAGAGGGAGAAAAAGCGATAAAGGGAGGGAGGGAGACAGAGGGAGAGAGAGAGAGACAGAGAGAGAAAGAGAGAAGAGGGAGGAAGGAAGAAAAGATAGAGATAGAGAGGAAGAGAGATCAATTATGTATTCATCATTTATTGTGAGGCATTCTGTTAAATGCTGGGGTTTTAAGAATAAGCAAAAAATAAGAGGTTCTAACTTTAATGACAGAAGACTAGTCTGGGAGCAAGTATGGATGAACTTTTGAGAAGAGTTAAAAATGTTTAGGGAGTGGGGAGTGGAGATAGGAGTTGTGAGAGTTTGATGAGGTTTTAGATTCTATCGATTTATGTGAAAATTGGGTGAATGAAATTTAATTGGGGAAATGAAGCTTAAATTGGAGAAATGAAGCTTAAAGGTTAGATTGATGTGGATTAGAGGAAACAAAAATTAGAAGAAACCCATAAATTAGAATAAGAAACATGATATTGGTAAAAGTCAGAAGGGGTACATACACCTAAATAAGGGTAAAAGAAAATAAGAGCCATGAGTGTCAAAATGTGGCAAATAGGATTTGTAACTAGGGATGGAGACTTCACATCTGGGAATTAGTTGCTTCTGATAGGCTATGACCTCAGTAGTAAACAGCAGATCTATATCAAAATGGGATTACATTTAAGAATAGGGAATAAAAGGTTGCACTTCTATAATTCAAGTGTTTTCCCACTAACTGGACATTTGCTCTTGCAAAAATGTAAAATATAATTCTTTCTCTGGATTCATCAGCAAATCTGTAAAGTTTTTGGTAAAGCTTTTGATTCTTAAAGAGAAAAATAACTATGGAATGAGCTCTTTATATAAAAACTTAGAGTCTCACCCATCAAAAGAATGAGCTATAGAGTGAAACCTTCTGGAGTAAAATAAAAGATTTGGGAGGGTAAGGAGTTACTCTAAAAGTGAAGTTAAGTACAGTCTTTGTATCTCATGAAATGATGACACAGGACAGAAAAACTTAACAATAATGAATAAAAAATTTCTAAGTATTTGAGATTTCAGATCTCTGGACTGCAGGCTTTGATATTATTGCTTCATCCAAGGACCTATGCACCTTACAAAAATGATTTTTTTAATTTTTGTTTTACTATTTGTTGGTTAACCATATACTTCGAAAATCTTATTTTCTTCTCTATTCAAATACTTTGTATAAGCACTAATGGACATTCTTTTAGTAGGGGACAGCTAGGTGGCACAGTGGATAGAGCAGCAGCCCTGAAGTCAAGAGGACTTGAGTAGAATGTGAGGATTGAACTCTTTAATAATAAAGTTCCTTAGGTTTAAATCTATGGTACTCTATAACAAGAATTATATAGCCATTAACTTTCATTATAAATTTTAAAAAATCCTACTTATTAAGGATTGAAAGACTCCTTTAGATAGCACACTACACTTTCTTCAAATAACCTGAAATTTGACATATATCCCACTGTTTTATTACTTAAACTTATTGCTGGCTCATTGACTTCTCACATAAATCACTGAGTCTAAAACTGCCCCTTTTCTCTAGACTTGTACTTTCTTAGACTCCTGGTTATGAAATAGGAATTCATGATTTCACTTCTGAGATTTTTCATTATATGAAATTCAGTGTACTGGAAGAAAAACTTGCATTTTTCATGATCTTCTATCCATATGGATGCATGACTGAAATAAATTGGCTCAACTACTTTTACTATGCATTATACATACACTACAAAAGCCTTTTCTCCCTAAAGGATGCAGCAAAGTTTTTTAAGTATAAGACACTCTTCCTTTTTCACTAGACTAACCACCAGCTAAATCACCACAGTATCACTTTCTCCACCTTTTTTTCTTACTTGTTCCTTCTTACAAAATATAAGCTCTTCAATTTGAATTGATCCTGTCATTTCTCTACTTAGTTTTCAATTTCCCTAAATCAATAGTCTTTTCTGTAATGGAGATGTATTTAATATTAAAAGCATACTGCTGGACTCTTTCCATGAAGAAGTCCCTCTGCAGTAGATCTAAATACAAGGTTTGAAGTATTTGAGGCTGGCCTCAAATGAAGTAAATAATAAAAAAGAATTAGGCTCAATTTCCTGCTTATTGCAACCCCTGATTATGTCCCTAGGGAAAAAATTTACTTATAGTGCAGGCTATGTTTGGCTAATGTCTAGGGTTTTCCTAAGTGGAGAAAAAGTAAAAAAAAAAAAAAAAAAAGTACTTAATATATGGCATGGGAAAAGTTTTTATTTCCTTTACACAAAAGAACTTACAAAATACACAGAGCAAGTATTGATAAAATAACTTAAGATGGGATTTGGCAAACAACGTATAAGTATAATTTTCTGAAGAACTCAGAGTTAAACCTCATAAAAATAGAGAAATGTTAACAGGGAGGTTCATTTCCATTTTTCATTGTGTTGCAAACATGCCCTCAATTCCTTACTAACTGTGAGGCTCTGGACAAGTCACTTGATGCTATTTGTTTTAGTTTTCTGATCTGTAAAACTTGCTAAGGACTTCTGAGTGTAGACGCAAGAGGGTGGAGTGAAGCCACAAAGGTGTTTGAGCTCTCACAATTTCCTTTGAAAACCACATGAAAGCAAGTCTCTGAACAGACTTAATATAAAGAAACCATTGCCCAGTTCAAGATAAATAGGAAAAACTTCAAGAAAGGTTGGTCTTATTAGAGTGAAAAGGATGTTCATCCCAGCTCCACAGACTCTGGGAAAGCTGATGAGAAGATTTTAATCACAGGAAATTGGCAATTAAGACCCTAGATCCTAGCTCATCAGTCAGTAGAAATGCAGATCAGTGGGGAAGGCTTTAGTCTTAGCTCAGAAGACAAAGTCTGGAAAACTAGACTGTTTTCTTAAAAGAGCAGGCAAAGCTAGCCCTGCAAACACAAGGATCTTCTGTGCTCAAAGCCAGGGCTCTGAGCTGCACAGGAAGCTTGGGACTACACCTCATTTAACCAAGGAGCAGACTGATCATAAAAGTAAAAAAAAGAGTAAATACCAAAAGAAAAAGGAAAAAAATGAGCAAGAAACAGAAAAGAATCTTGACCATAGAAAGCTGATATGGTGACAGACAAGACAAAAATACCAACTCACATGAGAACAAAATGTGAGGAAATTTCAAAAAGTGATATGAATTGGTCTCAAAGTCAAATAGGCTTTTTGAAAATGCTCATGAAAAGCTTAAAAACCTAAATAAGAGAGAAAGAAAAAATAGAGAAGAAATGAGAGAGAGAAAAAAAAATGAGAGAGAAAGGAAAAGGAACACAATTTCTTATAAAAATACAATTGGCTAAAGGAAAAAAAATTGAAGAAAACAACACTTTCAAAAGTCAAATTAACCAAATGAAAAAAAAAAAAAAAGATTCAACAGTAACTGAAGAAAATCAACATTAAAAACTAGAATAGAGCAAATGGAAGCTTGTTATACATAACATATGAAGAATCAATCAAACAAACTAAAATGAATAAGAAAATGAAAGAAAATGTAAAATAACTCATTAGAAAAACTGCCAACATGGAAAATAGATACAGAAAAGACAATTTAAAAATTATTGGTCTATCTAAGAATATGAACAAAAAACAAAAGATCCTGGATAACATTCTTCAAGAGATCATTAAGGAAAATTGCCTTAGTATTCTAGAAACAGAGAGGGAAATACTCATAGAAAGAATCCATTGACCACTTTTGAAAAGAAATCCTGCAAGGGGTTTGGTGGATAAATGCCCCCAAGGAACATTGTTGTGAATCAATGAATAAAATATATTATACTTTATTGAATAAATCATATATACAATAAATAAAACCAATTGCACAGTCAATGCAGTTCTTAGAGGAAATTTTATATTTCTAAATAGCTATGTGAATAAAATAGAGAAAGAGAAGCTCACTGAATTAGAAATAAATTTTAAAAGCTAGGGGTAAAAAAAATTAAAACTCTCCAATTAAATTACAAATTAGAAATTCTGAAAGTAAAACATCAATAAAATTGAAACTAAGAAAATTATTGCACTAATTAATAAAACTAAGAATTGGTTTTATGAAAAAATCAACAAAATAGAATAAAAAACTTTGCTTAATTTTATTAGAAAAAAGGAAAGAAAAAACAAATCAGTCAAAACAAAACAAAACAACTAAACTGAAATGGAATGATATTTACAAAAAATTTAATTGCCTACATGAACAGAAGGAGAAATAAATTATTTAAATAGTTTTGTGTTTTTGAAAAAGAATTTGAACAAGCCATTAATAACTCCCTAAAAATGGTTTCCAGGGCCAGATGGATTCTATCAGACATTCAAAGAACAATTAATTCCAATTTTTTATAAACTATTTGGAAAAATAGGTAAAGAAGGAGTTCTGCCAAATTCCTTCTAAACATAAATATAATACTAATAACTAAAAAAGGAAGAGCCAAAACAGACAAAGGAAATTATAGACCAATCTCCCCAATGAATATTGAAGCAAAAATTTTAAATAAAATATTAGCAAAAAATCTACAGCAATTTTTCAGCAGGATAATACACTATGATTAAGTGAAGTTTATACTATGAATGAAGGACTGGTTCAATATGAGGAAAACTATTATTACAATTGACCATATCATTAACAAAACCAGCAGAAATTATATGATTTTCTCAATAGATGCAGGAAAAATCTGAAAAACTACAGCATTAATTGCTATTAAAAACACTAGAGAACATAAGGCTAAAGGGAGCTTTCATAAAAATAATAAGCAGTATCTAATGAAACCTTAATTTGTAATGGAGAGAAGCTGGATTCATTTCCAATAAGATCACGGGTGAAATAAGTATGTTCATTATCACCACTATTATTCAACATTGTACTAAAACTGTTGTCTTTAGCAATAAGAAAAGAAAAAAATATTAAAGAAATTGCAACAGACAATGAGAAAATTGAACTATCATTCTTTGAAAATGATATAATGATATACTTTGAGACTCCCAGAAAATCGTCTAAAAACCTACTTGAAACAATTCATAGCTTTATCAAAGTTGCATAACATTACACAAATTATCAGCATTCTATATTTTCTAGGGGCAGAGAAAGCCTGACAGAGTCCCTAAGGAAGAGATAGAAATGGTGATTCCATTTCAAATAACTATAGATATAATAAAATAGGGTGTCTACCTGCCAAGAGAAACCCAAAAACTGTGTGAATACAATTACAAAACACTTGTCACACAAATAAAGTCAGATCTAAACAATTGGAAAATTATCATTTACTCTGGATAGGCCAAGTTAATATGATAAAAATGACAATTCTGCCTAAATTGGTTTTCTTGTTATTATTATTATTATAAAACAGCAGCCATCAGAATCATTTGGTACTAAGACGTAAAGTGGTAAATTTGTAGATATACACAACACAATAATAATCTTGTATTTGACAACCTCCCCCAAACTCCAGCTTCTGGAATAAGAACTCATTATTTGACAAAAATTGCTGGGAAAAACCTAAAGATAATGTCAGAAACTTGGCCCCATACTAAAATAAGATCAAAATGGAAAACATGTTTTGAGCATAAAGGATGATATCATAAACAAATTAAGAGAGCAAAGGATAATTTACCTATCAGAGAAGGGAGGAATTTATGGCCAAAGTAGAAATAGAGAACAATTAAAAAGTCAAAATGGACAACATTGATTGGATTAAATTAAAAAGTTTTAGCACAAAGAAACTGGAAATTGACTGGATGCTGTCAGTTGAAATATGGCTGAAAAAGTTATGTTATATGAATGTTATGGAATATTGTTGTTTATAAGAAATAATCGACAGGATGATTTCAAAAAGCCTGCAGAGACTTACATGATTTGATGCTAAGTGAAACAAACAGGACCAGGAATTTTATTTTACATGGCAACAGCAAGATTGTACAATTCTGATGAATGTGGCTCTCTTCAACAATGAGATAATTCAGGCTAGTCCCAATGGTCTTGTGATACATAGAGCCATCTGCAACAGAGAGAGGACTGTGGGAACTGAGTGTGGATCATCACATAGTGTTTTCACTCTTTTTGTTGTTGTTTGCTTGCATGTTGTTTTCTTTCTCATTTTTTTCATTGTATATCTGATTTTTCTCGTGCAACATGATATTTGTGTAAATATGTATAGAAGAATTACATGTTTAATGTACATAGAATTACTTGCCATCTGGGGGAGAGAATGGAGGGAAGAGAGGGAAAAACATTGGAACACAAGGTTTTGCAAGAATGCATGTTGAAAATTATCCATGTATATATTTTGAAAATAAAAAGCTTTAGTAAAATAAAATTTTTGCACAAACAAAACTAACAGAAACAAGATTAAAAGGGAAGTATAAAACTGGAAAAAATTTCTTTACAGCCAGAATTTCTGATGAAAGGCTCATTTCAAAAGTCTCTAAAGAACTGCTAAATGTATAAGAATACAACTCATTCTCCACTTAATATATGGTCAAAGGATATGACCAGACAATTTTCAGATTATGAAACTAAAGCCATCAAAGTCATATGGAAAAATACTCTAAATTACTATTGATCAGAGAAATAACTCTGAGATACTACGTTTTATCTTTCAGATTAGCTAAAATGACAGGGAAAGATGATGATAACTTTGTCCAAAGGGCTACAAAATTGTCCATACCCTTTGACTCAGCAGTGCCATTACTGGATCTGTATCCCAAGGAAATAATAAAGGAGAAAAAAGGATCCATATGTGCAAAAATATTTGTAGCAGCTCTTTTTGTAATAACAAAGAATTGGAAAAATGATTAGATGCCCTTTAATTGAGAAATGGCTAAATAAGTTTTGGTATATGAAAGTAATGGAATATTATTAGTCTATTAAAATGATTAACAAGATGATTTTAGAATGCCTGGGAATGTTTACACAAATTGATACTGAGCAAAATATGTAGTATCAGGTATATATAGTACACAATAACATTAAAAATGTGTGATAATTAACTATGAAAGGCTTGGTTCTTCTCAGTAGTTCAATGAACCATTCCACTAGAAATTACTAATATATATTTTGTATTTAGTTTCCCCTGTACATTTAGTGACTTCAAATAGAATGTAAACTCCTTGAGCTTAGGACCAATTCTAGTTTTTGTTTTTTATCCCCTACATTTTTCATAGTATCTGCTCACTATAGATCCTTAATAAATACTTAATGAGTTATTTACTCATGAATATATGGAAGATTGCATTTATAAAATGGAAGGATGGATGAATGGGTATAGCAAATCTTTGACAAAGAAAATGGTTAAAAGACAAGATAACCAACTGAAGAAGTACTCACTTTATACTTTCCTTTACTATATTAACCTCTAATCTTACTGTATAATTCTTTGAATTAAAAACAGATAAATTTTCTCTTATTGAACAATAACCAGTATTTTCAAAGTTAAAAAGGAAAATAGAAAGGGTCTGGAGAAAAATGAATTGTTGCTAAGTGAAGTGAGTACAACCAGGAAAATAGTGTATGTAGCAAAAGGAAAATTATATGATGATCAATTCTGATGTACATGGCTCTTTTAAACAGTGAGGTGATTCAGATCAGTTTCAATGATATTGTGATGAAGAGCACCATAGGCACCAAGTGATCCCAGATTGAACTGTGGGGATAGAGTATGGAGCACAACACAGTATTTTCACTAATTTTTTTTGTTTGCTGGAATTTTGTCTTCTTTTTCATATTTCCTTCTTTTGATCTTATTTTTCTTGTAGCAGCATCATAATTGTGAAAATATGTGTAGAAGAATTGTACGTGTTTAACAAATTTTGGATTGCTTGATATCTAGGGAAGGGATGTGGGAAAGGGAGGGAGAATAAATTTGGAACATAAAGTTTGCAGAGATAAATGTTGAAAATTATCTGTGCATGCCTTTTGAAAATAAAAAGCTTTGTTTTTAAAAAAAGGAAAATAGAGAAGATAACCTGATACATTATTTATCTCTACAACCCTACTCTTGTATTAAATAGATAGGTCACTGGTAACCCAAATAATGCCTTATCCAACAAAATAAACATGAAAGAAATCATAAGAACCAGTGATTTTTTCATAAATGAACATATAAAGTTATAAACAAATATGAATGTTACACACAATACATATGTGTGACATATGTACATGTGTCATATATGAATGTGCATCTGTTTATATAGTAATAGACATTGAAGATTTTTTACCTCCTTTCCATAGTCCTATAGTAGATCCTGATTTTTTCTAACTAATAAATCTACTTTGGGAATCTTCTTTCCTCCTATTTTCCAGGGATATTAGATATGTAACTTATCATATTTATTCATAAAAACTTCTATACATTATTTTGATTTGAAAAAGTGATTCATATATGCCAATTCATTTTCTCCTCCAAACAGCTGTGTGAAGCATGTCCTATTTAACAAATGAAGAAATAGAAAGTTTGAGTGTCTCAGGCAAAATTGAACTCAACTCCTCTTGGCTTTAATTCTAGCAGGCTTCTGTGTGTTTTACACCAATTATTTATGATGTAGAATTCAAGGTCTTAGAGTACAGCTATTACTTTGTTTTTATTATTTGTATCCTCAAATTTTTCAAGTAATAGAAGCCTAGATATGTTTGTTAAATTGAGTTGAAGTACAAAATAAAAAGTGGTTAACAGACAACTAAAAAATAAGATGGACAAAATAAAAAATTGTTATGTGAAAAATTGCTAAAAGTAGCTATTAAAACACAGTCAAAAAAGACAGGCAAAACATAATGGACTCTAGCTATTAGATGCAGACAACCATAATTTAAAAGTTGGAAGCTAAAAGGGAATCTCTGGAACCTATTAAAATTGATAGCATTAGTGTTAACAGAGATTGGATTGATTTGCTAGTAAGAAATAGTTGAAAAGATAAAACAGCACCTGTGAGTTTGGGAGAAGTCAACAAATTAGCTTATGCTGATTGAACTGGCTTTAGAATCTGCACAATATTCCTGTCCAATGTAGGTTTTGAGGAAAGGATTTTAATATCCCCTAGTTCACAAATTTCCCTATTCACATGTTCCCATAAATCTTACTTAAATCTAGAATTGTATCCACAATAAAATGAGGTTATCTATCTTTGGCCAACAGGCATTAATACACAAAAAATTCAGCAGAAATCCAATTGATAGATGGTTCTACCAAAAAAAAAAAAAAAAAAAAAAAAAAAAAGAAAGTCTTATTTGATTTATGGTATATTAAGATATTAATGATAAGCCAGTTTTATTGCTTAAGAGCTGTTGTTATATAACCTCAGATATTTTTCAAAAGAATGAATAAAATTAGATAATTTCATTAATTTTAAATGCAAGTATATGTATGATTTTATGAATTTTCATAATTACCATCATTTTTATAGTAATATAGAATTTTAAACAAGCTTTTTTTAAGATTAAAATGTAGATCGAGATTTACTTTTCTTAATTGTTATGTCATGGAAATTTTCTCTCTGTTTCTTTCTCTTTCATATGTATATATATATATATATATATATATATATATATATATATATACATACATACATAAATAGATTTAGATATAGTTATGTACATATACGTAGTGGATATATACAAATATATGAATATATCTTTTATATATCTAACTACTGAACATTAATTTTGCTATGCTTTAAAATTAATAAGTTAAGTAGACTTTATTTAAAAAGCTGTCTAAAAGCTTCTTTGTGGATATAAGGTTTAGTAATCATCAGCCAAAGCTAATCCAGCAAGCATATATTAAGTTTTTGCAATGTGCAAAGTTGTATGTTAGGACATGAAGATAAAATGAAAAACAGTCTTTCCTCTTACAGTCCATTCTAGAAGTATTTCTTCAAAATGAAGTCAAACTCATCATTCTGAATGGTCTTGGTTACTTAATGACATAAAGCAAGTGAAATCTTGACAAGATAATGAGACAACTGTTTATATCTTTGAAAGTTTCTTTTTCTTCCAAAGTATATCTTTGGTGAATAAGAACAATCTTAACATATCATATTACTTACTTTATATTTTATTTAAAAATTATTTTTCGATATGTTGTTTATATATACATTTGTACATTTGTGTATTGATAAAATGTATGAAGATGTTGTTTTTCAATATGAGTTATAAATTTTTAGTCACATTGTTCCCCATCCCAAACCTCTTCTATTGTTTTTCTTTTTTTCTTGATCTCTCAGAAGACAAGAATGAAAGATATGACCTTCATAGAGTAAGGGTTACCTACTGTGATCATTCCTTTTAAAGGTCACTAGTGTTGGTATTTTTCCACGTTTTCAATCTCAGGAGTTTGAGCTTTATCTTTCTCTATGATTCACTTTCTTCTTTTTTTCTCCTATGGTGATTCTGGAAAATTTGCTCTGAGAGTTGGAGAAGGATGCCATAGGAAAATACTTAGGGTAAACTATAAGATGCCTTTGCAATTGAGCCCCTTCTTCATCTTTTTCTTCTTATTTCTGCTAGCTACCTTTTTCCTTCTATACTTATTAAATAGTTGTAAATTTGATTTGATTCCTATGCCTATCCCAACCTTAAAAAGTTGGAATGTACAGTGTTCTTATATAATCACTTTGCATGCAATCAAACATCATCAATCAAAGTATATAAATAATAATCTGTAAGGATAAAATATCAACCTGTGATCCTAGATGGTACAATGAGATTCTTTAATACTTGATTCTGGCCAGGTTCTCTTTCTACTCAGTTGGAGACTGTGTGTCTCTTGCAGATGGTCACTTAAATAGTCTCCTTCAGTCAGCACTAATCTCAAGTTAACATAGACTACTTGAATCTTGTTTGTGAGAAACTTGCCTTAGTCAAAGCTTAATAATGAACTGTTGGCTCTAGGGCTCTGTTGGATTTGTCTTATGTGAATTATCAGTGTTCCTAAATTTCTGACTCCATAATTTAATGGTAGTTTACTTCAAAATTATTGATAAAGTTATTATTTTAGAGCATTTCATTATATTTGTTTTTGAATAAAATCCTGAATTTAAATCCTAACAGCTAACATTTAGTTCTTAGCGCTATATATTCACTCCTATCTCAGCTTGTATTTGGCTATTTGTATTCATATATTAATCCCTTGCTGATGTCAAAGGGCATATAACCAATCATGTCAAGATATCACTAGGTACAAATTATGTTTATAATGGGAGAATGAGACCATAGCCTACTACATCCCAATTTACATGGTAGCCTTCTTTTCAATAGCCTACAGTTGTTTTGGACATTAAAATATCCTTCCTTAAATCTGGCATCCAGAATTGAGCATGATTATCCACATGCAGTTTGGCCACAATAAAATGAATATGGTTGTATTATAACCTTTCTTGCTCCAAATACTATTGCTATCAGTGTTGCCACTGAAATATAAGAGTTTATGCACCAAAATGCAAGTAAAAGCACGCATGAAAAAAATGAGCTTATTATTCTTGTGGCATTTTTTCCTCCACATATACCTACACATTTATGCACATACATATGTGTATATATACAAATATGAATACAGATAAATATGCACATACTTCAAAGTTTTATACTGTATAGTTTATGGCTTATAAGTTAGATACACCTTAGTTGTTATTCTGATTATATCTTGACTAGACTATTTCTCCCATTTTTCCCTCTCTCTTCTCTTTCTTTACTATACTGCTGCCTAAATAATATTCTTAGAATACAGAACTGATAACTTTTTGCTGTTCCAAAACTTTCTCTGTCTCATACTCATCCCAATATCCCCAGAATATAAATTCCTTACTTAACTTAATATTTAATCATTATATTGCAGTTTTTTGTGTCCCTCTTCTTCCTCTTTCCCTTCCTTATATATTTTTTCTTTTTCCTTTCTTTCATTTTATCCTTCCTTTCTTCCTAACTTCCTTCTGTCCCTTTTCTCCTTTTTTTAGCCTTCTTTCTTCTTTTTCTCCTTCCTTCCCTCTTTCCAATCTTTCATCTTTTTTTTTCCCTTCCTTTCCTTTCTTTTTTCCTAGCTTCTCTTTCTTTTTCTCTTTCTCTTGCATATGCATTCATTCACAGAGGCAGAGGACTGTTTTGAGCATGTCTTTTTATTTTCAATGTGTAGCACAGTGTTTTCCACATTCTGAATATTTAATAAATGTTAAATTAATTAAATTAATTCTATATGAATAGACCTCTATGATTATATAGATTATGATTCTATCATCATATTATCTATACCATCTTTAAAACAAAAGTAGTCCATAGATAATTGTTAGTTTTATATTGATAGTTTGTGACTAATAAAAGTATACATTTGATTGCTTGTGAATTAACCATGTGTCTAATAACAAAGGTAACTTACAAATTTCTATTTTGAATATTATACCTAATATTTTTTAATCAATCAATATTTGTTACACACCTACTATTTGCTAGTTACTATGCTAATCACTAGGGATAGAAAGAAATGTGAAAGATAGTCCTTGCCTTGAAGGAGCTTTTGATCTAATGGGAGAGGAAAAAAAAAATGTAAACAAATATATGCAAAGGAAGCTTTATATGGAATGAATAAAAAAAAATAAAAAGAGGTAAACATTGGAATTAAGAGGTGTTTGGAATTTTTTCTTGCAAAAGATGGAATTTTAGCTGGAATTTAAAAGAGGTTGGGAGTTCAGGAGGAAGGAAAAGAACATTCTAGATAAGAGATACAGTTAAAGAAAATGCCCAGAGGGGAGAAAAAAAAAAAAAAAAAGATTATGTCTTACTCACAGAACAGCCAAGAGGAAAATGTCACAAGATCATTGAGTATGTATTGGAGAATAAGGTGTAAGAAGAGTAGAAATGTAGGTGGGAACTATGTTATGAAGGGTTTTGAATGACAGATAATTTTGCATTTTGCACCTGAAGGCAATAAGAAGCCACTCAGGTTTATTGAGCAAGAGAATGGCATACTCAGAAGTGTGCTTTAGAAAAATTATTTTAGTGGCTGAATGGAGGATGCTTTACAGTGTGGAGAAACTTGAGAAAGGCAGACCTATGAGCTGGCCATTTTCAATAATCAAGATATGATGTGATGAGGGCTTGCATTTGAATGATGGTGGTATTACAGGAAAGAAACAAGTTTACTTTAGAGCTTTTACTAAAATAAAATTGGCAGGGCTTTTCAAAAGCATGGATATAAAAAAAGGTGAGAGATAGTGAGGACTTCAAAATGACTGCTCTGTACTAAGTGTGAGGTACTGCCCTCTCCAATAATAGGGAAGGCAGAATTGGGGAGAGGGGTTGGGAAGAAAGGAAATGAGTTCTGTTTTGCATTTTTACTTTGAAAATATCTACCAAACATTCAGTTTAAGATGTCTGAAGGGCATTTAGAGATGTAAAATAGACATAATAGGGGAAATTAGAGGAGAAAAGAGATTTAAGGACTATCAGGGTATTCAAATCCATAAAAACTGATGAGATCACCCAATAAAATAGTACGTAGAACAGTTCAGAACCCTAAGACTGACTTTGGTTAGAGGGTCTGATATGGAAATGAATCCAGCAAAATAGTGGTCAAATGTTTGGAGGAAAACTAGGAGAGAGTTGTGTCCTGAAAACCTAGAAAGATGAAAGTATCAAGAAAAAGTGAAAAATCAACTGTCTGTCTCCAAGGATACAGAGAGGTCAAGGAGTATGAAGGCTGAGAAAAGGCCATTGAATTTGGTAACTAAGCAATCAATACTTTCTAACATTTACATAATGTTTCCTTTTCCTAATGTGTCCTTCATCTGAATGTGCACAAATGTTGTCTCCTTTTTTTTTTTTTTTAATTTATCCCTTAGAATTATTTTGAGTATATATTATAATAAACAGCTTTTAAAAAGAATTGAGATAAATATTAATTTTGCTTTCAATAGCTGGGTCCCTACCTTTCTGATACAGCTATAGCTTTCTGGTAAGATGTTTAAAGAACAATTCAGTATTTCCAGGCATCATTGTTCTCTCCTTTGATTCCCAAGTCCTATTTGTGAATTGATTCCGACACAGAACTCTTTCTGAGCTATCAGTAGTATATTCTGTCAACACATTTAAATTGAAAGCTTCTATTTTGCTTTCTGTGGTCATCACTAGTATAGAAATATTTTTGGTGAATTTCCTTTGTGTTGTGAAGACATTTGTATTCATTGGGAGCAGGAGAGTTTGAATTACAGAATAGTCTGATTTATAGAATAGATTTAAATGCAGTTTTTTTCTTTAAAATACATTTTATGATTCAGACTAATCAGTCAACAAACATTAAGTGCTAACTATATGCCATGTTCTGTAAACATTATCCTCATTGTCAGGGACTCCTGTTCAAGCCAAAACCCTTGTACCTCTTTTAATAAATATATCATATACATATTCAATAGGTGTAATACATTTTACATGAAATATATATTTAAAGACTTGAGAGTAGATCTATATGCTTGGATTTTGCATCAAGGAACACAGAAACATTTGAATGTTGGAGCTAGTGAATTTTCATCTGGTTCTGCTGATTACCAAATGGACTATGCTGCCTCCAAAGACACAGTGTTTGTTGTTGTTTGTTTTTAAAATAGAGAATGCCAATAATTTCTATTTCCTTAAAATGCCATGAACTATTTCACCTCTGATTTTTATTTTTATATAAATTAAGAGAGATTTTATCAAACAAATATAGACTTACCGGGATGTTGGTATGTTAGAAAGAGCAATATATGTTGAATCAAATAAACCAAGTTCCTATGCCATTTATGGTACTTGGTGTCTGCATAACCTTTCAGGGTCTACAAAATAAGCACGACTGCACTAGCTCTGAATTTTTTTGATTGCATCTATCCTATTCCTTTTTGGAATGCTTCAACAAATAGAATTAACCAAGTGTGAATTAATAAGATTTTACTGGATCATTTCTTTTTTTTCCCCCAAGTTGAATATTATTTTGCTGAATCTTGGATACTTTTACAACTCCTTTGAGCTCCTCAAAATATGCTTTATGTTCTAAATAGGTATTTTTAGCACTTTACAATTTAGCATCTTATGAAAATGATTTTATACTGCTTCATTAATAAGATTGGCAGTAATACTGCTAAAATCTGTAAATTTGAGTGAATCTTTCATTGATATATCTATATGTTACACAGTTCAATATCTAATCCAACCAGAAGGTATTACATTTATTATTATCATATATTTGTGGACTTTGTTTCATTAATCCTTACAATTTCCCTTTGAGGCTGTTTTCATATCTAGGAATTCGTCTAGAAGGCTAAAGAATTATTTACTTAATGAAATTTGATACTGAGTTCTGAAGGACAAAGTCACTTTATCATTTTTCTATTTTATGGAAATGGAAAATTTCCAATTTTAGCTCTCCCAAATTTAATAGCTTTCTCCTTTTTAAAATATAAAGGTATTCTTGGGATATAGCACTTTTACTAAGGAACACTCTTTTCTTGTCCAATTTTATCAATGAAGAATACAGAACTTTTTTCATCTGTGGTTTTTAAACTTAAAATACATATATGCTTCTATATATACACCTATATAGTTCAGATAGTTTGAACATACCTAGGAACATTTTAAACATTTCTTGTATGGAAAACTCAAAAGGTACCTATCCAAAGTGCCTGTGATCAAAGTGTCTTAATGGAAGCAAATGTTTTCTGGCACTTTCTCTTGGAAATTTTGAATGCCATAAATAGTATCTTTACAAAATATGAACTATGCACTTTTCCTCCAGAGGAACAGACAATTCCATGGTCCATTAGTTTACTAGGCTCATACAAGCTTGGTTCTTAAGAGCCAGAAAGAAAGAGTCTCATTTTTATCCCTAAAGAGACCTGGTGATTTGAGATAATTCCTTTCAACCAGCTGATGATCTTTTATTGCCAAGCTATGTTTGACCAATTCAGAAGTCAGTTATTAATTAAGACAAACACTTTCTTGACACTAATTTTGATTGCAGTTCCTCTTCATAAACAATCATGTCAGTGTTTTTACCCTGTAGTTCACATAGTAGTTTTTAAGGAGTATACTGATGAATTTCTAATGAATGTCATGCATATATACTAAGTGTGCACCTTTTAGTGCCTTACAATATTTCACCATGAATTTCAAAGGGACTGATCTTTACTGAATGGGACATGAAAGGGGTAGCATAGCATTCTTCATTTGACAGTTCTTGTTTGATTTATAGGCAGGAAAATTTCAGGTACATCTGTTACCCAGGACTAGTAATAGAGCTGCATTTTCTTTTAAATTGATGTCTTCTGGTTTTATATCTCTATATTAATTCTGAAATATATTCCAACCTCTCGATTCCCCAGAGAACCATCCCTCGTAATAATTCTTAATAGCCCAACAAAACCAACGTACTGACTATATATCACAATGCAATGAAATATTCCTCAGTGATAGTCCCTGAGCTCTTCAATGTAGAATATGGTTTATTTTCTCAAATTGTCTACAGTATTAAGTTTACTCATAATTTCATGATTAATCTGTCTTTTTTTGCTGCATCATTTTTTCTTATATATGTTGTTTTAAACTTTAAATAATTTTTATGGTTCTGCTTACTATATCACTTTATATAAGTAATTTCTCTATTTTTTTCTTATTTGTGGTTTCTGATAATAATGATATAATAAATAATAATGATAGTAATAATGTTATACTTATCATAACTTGCTTAGCCATTCTTCAATAAATATGTATCTATTTTATTTCTAGCTCTTTGCTACCACAAAAATAATAGAATTCTATGTTCAATGAAATTCCATTTTTTCTGCCCTTGTCTTCATGAGTCCATAATCAGATATTTCAGTTTTAAAAATTTGTCTGAAAACTAAATTTTGCTGCATCCTACGTAGCATAACATTTTACTCTCAATCTTAATGGATTTCTAGGATTCACCTTCATATTTAATAAGTAGAAATTTTAAATGGGATAAGACTGCTTTATATTAGTGTTACCTGAATTACTGTTTAATGTTAATTATTCTCTGCTGTTACCACAAAGTTTAGCTTTGATGCTTTCTTATGATGTAGAGATCATTCTGACCCTTGAAAGTTTCAAAATCCCCTACAAGTTCTCAAAGGTTTTATCAGTTTGAAGAGGCTACAATAGTTAAATAAATGATGCCATGGAATACTATGTGTGTAACAAATAATATAGGTAGAGATTAGAGTATCTTTGAGTAGACCTGCACAAGCAAAGTAAATTTGAGCAGAGCAAAACAATAATTTTAGCAACTTTGACAAATTTAAGAACTCTGATCACAGAGATGACCCCCTATAATTAAAGAGGACCAAAAATGAAATAAATTGCCCACCTTCTGAAAAGAGGAATGAATGCAGTACACAAATTAAGATGTGCTGTTTGGCATGGCCTGTGTAGGAACTTGTTTTGCTTCACTATTGATTAAATGGTTTTCACTGTTGTTTTTATGTTTTTTTTTTTTGTTTGTTTGTTTGTTTGTTTTTCCTTATGAGGCATTTGATTTTCTTATTTGAAAAAGAAATTAAAGGCATGGTCCTTTAAGAAGTCAATTTTTGGTCTGCAGACATGGTAGAGTCAGAGAAGCTTCTGACTGGCATGTTTATTTTCTGATGACTTAATGATTTTTTGATGATGTACAATTGGTGACATTAGAGATAAGAACTTTGACATTCATAATAATTGTATAAAGAAATTTATGCAAATTATTATGATAACAAAAGAACCAAGCAGCAAGTTAATCTCTTTGCCTCTAAGAGAGATTTGGTTGATATAGAAGAGCAAAATGGTCTTAGAATATAAACTTATTTTCAAACTATGATAGAAAAGATGAGAATATTCCCCTAGTGATTCCTCCTAAAAACTTAGAAGAGAATGAGGAAGAAAACATTTTAAAGAAATTTGGGTGAGAAATTGTTAAACAATTATAAGGAAGGGGGAAAAAAAAGAAGTCCAATAATCTTTGTAAAGACTTTTCATACTAATATATTTTCACTATTCAAAGAGAACACAGTCAATATATTTAAATTCTACCATTACAATCCTGGTTGGATTTCAGTAAAGTATATATACCACCACATAAAACAAAGAAATATCTGGATTAAACAAAACATGACAAAAGACATATTTGCTAAAGAAGGTGGCACATAATTTTGAGAGCATTGATAGATTATATCTCAGGTGACTACAAAGATTATGAAAATGATTGATTATAACAGTTGTCCAAACTGTTGATTCTTATGCCTTATTTCTTATTTAAACAAAAATTAGTTTGAGAATAATCTAAAATTTCACTAAAGGTATCCTTGATTATCAGAAGGAAATAGCCATTTGAATTAAAAATATTCAGGAAAAATTTTTTTTCCCCCTAATATTAAAATTTTCTTAATTGTGCAACAAAACAAGCATTTGCATCACATAATTTCTGGGTAGTCTATAGTTTTATTAATAATGTTATCATTATTAATAAAAGGATGGCCATTTGAATGTCTCTTTTAGATTTAAAGGAAATTATGGAACCCAATCAATACTTATATGCCTTTGGAAGAGTAGGTATTCCTGAGAGTGGAAATTAATTTTGGTTAACAATTAATGAGAGAATTAATATCATAATAAAATGGAGACATTCTAGTGAAAAGTTGGGGGATATTACTTTGATTATGTCTTTTACTTCCAAACTACTGTCAATCTTGGGCAATATAATCAAAGAATTGATCCCCACCCAAACTAGTATAATACAATGGTTTTCTCTGCTTGGTGGCATCTGAATAAAATAAGGGAAAAAGTTAATCCAATCTCATTTATCAACAATGTCTTTCAGATGCTGGTTTGGCTTAATAGAGAATAAGACTTAATAGATAATTAAGACTTAATAGAGAATAAGAGAGGGATAAATCCTGTTTCTCCCCAAAATTAACAATTAATTATTAAATAAACATTTCTTTCAGGCAGAAGTTAACATAAAATAATGGGAGTAGACCATATATTGATAGCCACACAAATGAATGTAATCTATCTGGAACATAAGATCTCACATATTTAATGGGGGTTGGAAGTGGACTGAACACCTATTATCAGTACATTTCTACCCACTCCTATTGCTCCAATTAAAGTAACAAGTAACAGAGATATGGAGATATGGAGAGCATGAACAAATCCATGTGAATGGAATAAAGTGTGAAAGCTTCTAAATTTATCAACATATTTATCAGAGTTCATTTCTTCAATGATGACAAAGTTGAAATTAAAAATAATTTTTATTATATAAATATTATTTTTAAAAAACAAGCTATTTTTTGAGTGGATGTATAATCTAATCTAGTGATTAGATCTAACTATTAAAGATTAGATCTAATAATCTAATGAAAATGCCCAGATCTTATAAACTTATGTGAGGTTCTTCTATCACAGTGTTTTCATATAAACAAATGAAATTAGGATACAAAAATCAATGTTTTTCCTATTTGCTTCTCCAATCTTTGTATTGTTTTGCCATTGCATTATTTTCTCCATAACAATTATTAGCAGTTTTTTTTAAATTTCATTAAAATTTATGAAATTTATATGATAATTTAAAGGAAATATAATAAAAATTATTTTAACACCCTAGTTTCTAGATTCTCTTAAGCTCTGTGCTTGTTCTCCAATATGATGTTGTTTTCCTATAGTTATTTGTTTTATGTTGTTATTTTATTTTCTTTGTAATTTTCCATTTTCAATCACTTTCCCATGTTCTTCAAGGTGATTTCATCATGCTTTTAAATGATCATCGAAATATTTTATTTTCCTTCATCAATAGTTTTTACAAAATGTCCAATAGTCATTGAAGTCTGCTTTTTAAAAGCTACAACTTTTTGTAAACATTTAGCAATATTCATTTTTAAATAATACATTGAGTAATGACATTGAATAATGTTGATTCTTAAACACACAACATTGAAAATACAAAAAGTAAATAATTAAAAATAAGTATCTGTTATATATGTTATTACTTAATTTACTGATAACTAAAAGTATCTAACTTTGGTTTCATAGGGTGATGTTCAGAAATTTGTTGGCCTAGGATCAGCATAAGTTATCATGAAAAACAATTGCTTTCACAAAATGAAGCATAAAAATTATTATTAATCCTCAGTAATTTGCATAATACTATACCTTTCTTCTACATAGATTATATTATTGTTCTGTTCTAAATTTAAGTCTTATGCAACCTATTGTCTTACCACTTTTTCCAACATTATTTCATACTTTTCATCTCCACATACAACCCAAACTTATATACTCATAGTCTCCTATGCACACCTATGACATTAGTCTTGATACCTTTGTTTTTCTTGTTACCTATATTCTTCTTTTGAATAAAATAAAGATATAAATATTTAGCCATAGATATGAATTCATATCTATCTTTCTTATATAGTTTTCAAATGATGTTCCTCCATTAACCTGTGAACTCTGAGAGTAGAGAGATATTTATTCCCTGGATTTGGATTTTGAGGATTTTTTCATTTTTTCATCTTTTAGTTTTTTAAGTGATTAAAACAGCATCTAAAATATGGTAACTACTAAATAGATGTTTGTAAGTATTGATTACTATTATATGTCCATTCACAGTTCTGAGCTTTTCTCCTTCAGATTTCATATAGTAGCTTTTTAGCATTTTTACATTCATGTAAAAAAATTATGCTACTATTTTAATTAGATCCCTCTTGTTTTCTTTCTTTTAATGTGTCATTATGGTATTTTAGTGTTAGGGTTTGAGCCCCATTTTTTTTCATAAATTGTGTGGTCTTACTAAATGATATTTCATAGAACTGTGATTTTTAGGAATATAAAACTTATAGTGTTGGTGAATTGATTGTACTCCCTCTAACAACATTGGGATATTCAATAAAACAAACCCAATTAATGAACAAAGATTTCTATAAAACTATTCATCAACATAGGTCTGGAACTTCAAGTACTGGAAACACCTCACTACCTCTGTGGCATTATGTACTTAAAGTCCATATAAATAGCTAGAATAGTATAAAGAAAATTTGTTTGAAGACAATATGATGTGGGTTAAAATTCCATTATGCTACTTTATGTCTGTTACCTTTCACCTTAATTTTTCTCAACTCTAAATGAAGGGGCTAGATAGATAACCAATAAGTTCCCCTCAATCACCTCATTCCTGTCTGTATAATTCAGATCTTTATATATATATATAATCTTTATATCAAAAAGGGAAAAGGAAAGGGAGTGATGATGATGAAGAATCAGCTTAAGATATATTTATGTTCAATCAAAAGTCCTACTGACTTTTTAACCAGTTTAAAAAAAAATCTTAGATACTAATGTAATTCAGTTAAATCAATAGGACTCCTTTTGATCAGATTGATTTTCTGAATGACAATTAAAAAAATATTAGTAGATAATAGATAATTTCTATGCCTTCCAATTCAAAACAGATATCCAAAATGTATTTATTGAAACAGCACCCCTAAAAGGTACAACAGATTTTGTTTGTGTGTAATGTTCTTATTTTGATTTTTTTGGGGGATCCCTGGGAGGAACCTTCACTTCAGTTCTGTAATCACCATACAAGTAGCCAGGGGTTAAAGTCCAAATCCTTTATTATCTCTTTCAAAGTCTTGTCTCCTTTCCTGAAGCCCGGTTAGCTTTCTTAGAGTCCTACCTCTTTCCTTAGTTCCAAGAGCTTGCGCTCCTGCTGCCATTCCTTTGTCTTCTCTGCTTCTGCCTCTAGCTCTGCCTCCTGCCTCTGAGGTCTTTCTGAGTCCCAGCTTCTTTGTTCTACACTGAGCATAAACCAATCATTATATCACCAGGAAACCTTATTTGTTGTAGGATTAAATCAATGCTAAACTAGATTTGTCTCCTTAATTCCACTTAGTACCTTCTTTCAAGTTCTGGTCCATAACATTGGTGATTCTAAAAAATTGATATTTTTTATTTAAAAATTATTTACTGTTACCATACTAAAAAAATTTCCCATTTAAAAATATTTTTTTCAAAGAACAAATCATTTTTATCAGAGAAAAGAATATTTCTTTTTTGTTATTACACATTATCTTAGTTTGGTACTTTTAAATAATAGAATTACATTCCTAAAAGATATATTCTTACCATTACATATTCGTAAAATTATTTTAAAGTAAGAGTTGTACCTTTCTCTAAACTTAGATTTGTTAAGTCCTATGCTTCTTTTTAAGATAATGTTATATATCCCTGTCAAATACAGTTGCCAAGGAAATGCAGCTAAGAGGATCAAAGAGAAGTTGAGAAGAGTTATTGGACTTTTCTGGGACACAGCAAAGTTAAAGAAATCAGATATGTCAGCAGACCAATCTTTTGCATTACACAATAAAAAATAAAATGCTATTTAAAGAATCTACCCTACATAGTAGAGTCGCACTAATTCTCAAAAAACCCTAGCATTTCAATGCCTTTTCAGACAAGATTTAGTAACACAGGATTTTAGTGAGTTGTCATTACTTTGGAAACTCCATTTCATGGTATACTATAGTCCTTTCATTAGCATACTGTGAAGTATTGTCATAAATAATTTAAGCTGTACTTGTCAAAATAAATGAAAAAGTGCTCATTTTATGATGTGCTCCCTTTTTTTTGTTGTTGTTTTTTTATTGTATGTGATTCCTTGCTTACTAATCTATAGAATTCAGTAAATCATGATCTCCATCATCTCAGTGAATTAATGGGCATTCACTGTCAATTCTACTGATTGCACTGAAAGAACATTGACATATTTCTAAGCCTATCAATTAGGTTTTGTTTAAAAACGATATGTAAATGCTAAAACACAGCTAATAGTAGTATAAATATCTTCAAGAAATATGTACTTTAGAATTTAGTCAAAATAGAACTTTTAGTTTAATTTCAATGCTTTCTTGTCATTCAGGCAATCCCACAACAGCAGATTCAGAGCAGGGCATAGGAAATAGAAAGTCAAATTGACTAGAAATTGATTAGAAGCAAAAGTAAACCTGACTACTCTATTTTCACTGTGGAAGCTGAGAAAAATGTAAAAATAGCATAGATGGTGAAAATATAAATTGGGTTTTTAAATTATTTTGGTCTAGCAGTTGGAGTGATGGACTAGAAGAATAAAGAGTTCTGGAATCTCCTTTAACTCTATAACCTACTGGATATATGACCTTGAGTAAATTCTTTAACTTCCCTTTTGTAGAAAATACATTCTTTATTTCCTTTTCCTTGCCATATTCTTGTGACACATGGACTTCTGTTGATGCTAATGTTAATTCTGGCAGTCATTTAATGGTGGCTTTCAGTTCCTCATTTCAGTGTGAATCTTGTCAGAGCATAACTTCTTGGCTAAAGATCCTTTGGGCTAATGATTCTTAGCTGTGGAATTCTTTTCCAGAAGGGGTATGTGAGCATCCTTTATTACTACCTTAGGGCACAAAAATAAAGACTCTCTATTTCAGGAAGCTTATCCTTGAACTCATTCAGGTCCATTTATTTTAAATGAGAGACAATGTGACCTCATGAATAAAGCATTGATTAGATGGTGAGTCATAAGATTTCATTACTGAACTGTATTCTGTGTATATTATACATAAGTTTAAAAAATTTTCTATGATTTCCATTTCACAAAAGTGTATGAATAAAGGACTTCAAGAGATCTGCATCTCAGTCTTGAGAAGAATGACATTTAAACCTTCCCCAAAATGATAGTCTACTTATTTTCTACAGATGGCCCTGCAGTATTCTAGGATACTGGTCCTATCCTTAATTTTGGTACTTGGTCATTGGGCTGCTGAGGGAGCCTGAGTCTGTCAGGAAGGATGGACTTTCCTTGTGTTCTTGAAGGAACCTTTGTGACACAAAGAATTTGCAGCCATTGTACATTGTGCTAATGGTTAATAAGTGTGTGTGTGTGTGTGTGTGATCACAATATGTGATTACACATATGAGACAGTGAAGATATTTTATAACTCTAAATCTCTCAAATTCAATGAGAGACTTTATAAAAATTATCATGCTCTCTGGATACAAGAATGGCCTCTTTAACAATTATCCTGTTAGACAATCTCTTTAAATACATAGCACAAGTGTCCTTTTTTGGAAAGAAGACTTTCCTATTTCTCTCAGCTATTAATGCCCTCCGTCCCCATGGATATAGTACATTTGGGTTGTAATATTTTTATACATGCATGCATACATATACACATATGAACATATATATATATATATATATGTAATATGTACACTAAAGGATATTTATAGATTAATATATAATATTATAATAGCATTCAATAGAATAATATATAACAAATATTGCATATGATATTAGTAAACAAAATATATGGACTTATTGTAGACATATGTATACACACATACCTATGATATGTGTACCCATGATTTGTGTTTACTCATGTCATTTCCTACATAACAATGTAAATGAGGATTCCTTGAAAACTGGGAATACTTTAATCTAATCTTCATATCCTCAATATCTGGACATTCAAATGCTTAATGAATTCTTGTGTGTGTAGTTTCCCTTCTGGGGTAACTTCCTCTGCTTACACTTAAATTCCAGAGTTGGATCCCTAGAAAGTTTATAACTACCTTGTGTTCTAAGAGTACCCTATTTCTAAAACTACAATTCATAAGCTCACATTACTGTGTTTAATATTAATTCTATCAAAGAAAACTGATAATTGGATTAAAAATGAAATGCTAAACAGTGATTTTTAACAATGAAAACAGAATTTTGCTCCAAATCAATGTTATTTGTAGGTACTTCACTGTCAAAATTAAAGAAATACTTCCTTTTTATAAATAAGCAAAACTTCTTCATTCACTTGCTTTCTACAAAGATTTAAAGTATCTACTATATATTAAATGTTGAAGTAAATATTGGGTAACCAATATTGGGAATATATTTTGCAAAGTCACTTTAGTTTTTTGTTTTTTTGTTTGTTTGTCTTTTGTTTGTTTGTTTATTTTTTTGTTGTTGTTTTTTAATCTCAGAGGGGAGATTATTTTTTAGCAGATAAATATTGCATCAACCTTTCCTGAATCATTGTCTTATGATGGCAGAGAGATGTGTTTAGCTCAATAAAGTTATGCACTAGGGTGTAGATTATAGATTATAGTAAAAGAAAGGGAGTCACAAAAATAATTTACTTCTATTTCATAGTACACTAAATCTTTTGATTGTGTAGATATCAAAAAAAAAAAAAAAAATCAAGTCCTCAAAGAGATTTGAGTACCTTCTCATCTTACTTGTCTCCCCCTCTATATGGGTCAACAGAACCAAATATGCAACAGCAGCTGGGTAGGACTAGATTTACAGAATGTTAATTTAATTCCTTTAATAACAATAACAAAATTTACTGAATAAAGGACACTCAAGTTCAATAAAAGCTGATTGGGAAAGAAGAAAGGGGTGCAAAGAGGGGTAAATAATAGCTTTATTCACCTTCTATCCTAAAAAAATTCTAAACATTTAAATGATATAAATATAAAAAGTAGTGTCTCAAGAGTTGAGTGGAATGGAATATTATAGCATTTCCAAATATCAAGACAAGAAAATAATGACTAGACTCAAAGTTGAAGAGAAAATGCACAATAGAGTATCATTTTAATTGTACAAATTACATACATTAAGATTATTTTGTACAAAAAAATGAAAAAAAATCACAGAAAAATCATGTTAGAAGAAAAAACATATTGTGAAAACATCTTTGCATTTGGAAAATGGCTTTGCATTGAATATAACTGACAAAAAAAATATGTACAAAAATATATAAATAATTCACCCAAATGTATATGATAGAAAGATATTTATCAACATGAAGCTAGTCAAAATAATTGGACAGAAATAAAATCTTTAAATAATCAACTGAAAGCATTTAAAAATTACAAATAATCAGATTTTAAATAATAACAATCCTGATGTATCAACTCATAATCATCAAGGAAGTAAGCTTTTGTTAATATGGGGAAATTATCAGAGCAGTTAAGGCAAGTAGGTTTATTAATTCACTATTAGTAGAGCTAGGAATTGCTCAATTGTTCTGTAAAATAGTTTTATCATTTATGCCCCAAATTACTAAATTATCCATATCTTTTAATGTATAATGATTCCAATATTGGGACTATGGCTGAAGGAAAGAAGATTTTTTGTTTGTTTGTTTGTTTTAGGAAAAGGTTTTAACAGCAACAAAAGACTCATGTATACAAAAATGTTCATAGCAGAATACATGTCTAAAGACAAAGCTCAGTGATTGGAAAGTAGAAAAAATAACATTTGCAATTATGTTTGCCAAAATAAATAATAAATATAAATAATTCAAAAACTGGAAGCAAGAGTTAAAAGCAATTCACTAATGAAAACAAGAAAAAAGCAAAAACATAAACAGGATTATAAAAGAGGATAAAGAAAACAAAACCCAAAAATAAATAAAGAAAATAAAACCCAAGTCACATAGATTATTTTTGTGATAAGTCAAGAAACCCCTCTGCTGGCATGACATCCATCATGTGTATGTCGCATCTATTTTCTTCTTTGATTTTCACCTTTCATACAGGATTTTGCTGACATGATCCAGGAGAAACAACAATGGAGGATAGTAAAGAGTTATGACCGTTGCACTGCAACCTCTTTTGGATTTGATTTTCTTTTTGGTCATTCATCATTCTTTCCTGTAAAAGAATTCTTTGTAATGGCATAATTAACACTATTGTAGTCTAAGAGTCTTCATTCTTTGCTATGTCTCATAGTCTAATATGTGAATCTTCAGGGCTAATTCACAAGTTAAAAGAAAAAAAAAGCTCTCCTAGAAGTCACCTTAATGGAATATCAATATAAGTAAACCAATGATTTGTCAATGGAAATTTAATATTTAACTCACAGAACGTAATAGAATCATTACTCTCTTCCCTTGCCAGGTAAATCCTGGTGTGTGTGTGTGTGTGTGTGTGTGTGTGTGTGTGTGTGTGTGTGTGTGTGTATTTACCCATTTAAAGATTTTATATTTTAAAAGGAAAATTAAGGGGAAAAACAAACTTAAGTATTTCAAGAGATTCACCTAAGAGGGAAAACCAGGGTGGAAAACTTCTAGAAAATGTAACTGAGGAAACATAGTTGAAAAAAACTTGTGAAGATTCATCTAAAGTTGTGCAGTCTATACAGGAACAAATGGTCTGTCTTTTATTTGAAAGACTAAATATAGATAAAGGAAAATATGTGTCCATCTCTTCCTCAGAGTGCAGGACAGAGGATAATTTGATAGAAATTATTCAAAACCAGATCTTGGTTCAATATATTAACAATAGCAAAAATAATGACTGCTGATATTTACATACATATGCCATTTGATATCAAATATATCATTTGAACCTTACAGCATTATGTGATAAATACGACAAACATTATTCTCCTCATTTTGCAGATGAGCAAATGAAGGTTCATAAAAGTTTAATGTTTGCCAAAGATTACACAGAATCATAAATAAAATTTTCACCTCATTTTCACTAATTCTCAGTTCAGAACTCTATTCACAATAAATGTTGGCTCACTAATTCATTATAATTACCAATGTTATAAAATTGGCTGAATAGTTAAACTATGATTCTCTATCAATAACTATATTCCAGATAGATTAAATGGATGAGGAAATTACAGAAGGAGAGGAATCATTGTATAAAGAAGGCATCAGGGCCTTCTTGGACCTGAGGGCCAAATTCTGCCCATTGACTTTTTCTGTATCCCCAAGAATAAGAATGGTGTTTACATTTTAAAATAAATTTTATAATTTAAAAAATGTAATAGTCATTCTAAATTTAAAACTGTACAAAAAAAAAACCCTATATTTGCTTCTCAGGGTGTAATTTGTAGCTCCCTGGAATGGTTAGGGAGCTGCCTTCAGAATCAGAAGTTTACAAGTTCAAATCCTGCTACATACATCTTGTGTAACAACTAAGCATCAATTAATTCCTCATCTGTAAAAAGAGAGGGTTGGCTGTTGGATCTCTGTGGACCTTTCCAGCTCTTTGATATTATGATTTTATCAACTTTGCAAGATATTAAATTAGAAAATTTCCATTATGACATTTGACACTTATTATATTATTATCTATCTTATTTGCCCTCAAGTAGAAATAGGAGTACCAGATCATCTATTTATATCCTGGAGAGCTTATTTGTGGATCAAGAAGTTAACAGTGAGAACTGAGCATAGAAAAACTGGTTGATTTAAGATAGGAAAAGAAGTATAAGACTGTATATTGTCACTTTGTTAATTTAACTTATATGTAGAGTATCAAGCTGGATGAATTAAAATCCAGAATGAATGTTGCTGGGGGAAATATCAACAATCTGATATGGAAACAATACCATTAGGAGGACACAAAATGAAGGAGATTTAAGAATCCTCTTCAGGTTGTTAAAAAAAGTGTAGTATAAACACTGAGTTGAAGCTTAACTTCCAAAAAACTAAGACCATGGCCACTGTTTCCTTGACTTCCTAGAAAATAGAGGGAGGAGAAATGGAAGCAGTGTCAAATTTTATATTCTTGGGTTTAAAGATCATTGCAGCTGGCAACAACAGCCATGAAATGAAAAGATACTTGCTACTAAGACAGAAAGTTATGTCAAACCTCAAAATTAAAGTAGATGACAAAATAGACTCATACCTTTGCCAAAAAAAAACAAAAACAAAAACAAAAAACTGATTTTAACATAAAGTATCATGATTTCCCTGCAATGATATAGTCAGGTGAACCATAATATTATTTGCAGAACTTCTAAGATCGTGTTGAATTATGAAAAAAAAAAGTCATTGTGTTCTATTGTCTTATGTTGTCAGAAGTGGAAATATTTAATAAAACTCAAGTGGGGAGTTGTTAGTGTTATGTCTAAAAAATAGCAACAAAATCCAGTGTGTGTGTATGTGTGTGTGTGTGTGTGTGTGTGTGTGCAGTTTGGATAGAGTAGAGTACCGAAACTGCAGTCAGTAAAACTCACTTTTCTGAGTACAAAACTGACCTCAGATATTTCCTAGGTATGTCATCCTGGGAAAGTCACTTAACCCTGTTTGTCTTAGTTCCTCATTTTTCAAATGGGCGGGAGAAGGAAATGACAAGCCACTCCCATATCTTTGCCAAGAAACCCAAATGACATTAGGCAGAGTTGTGCATCACTAAAACAACTGAACCAACTACATTTGTTTTATAAGACATTAACTTATGGAATCTAAATTATAATTATTGATTTATTTTGCCTTTTTATGTATTGCTATAATAAATGGAACACTCCACATTTTCATATTTTGGTCTAAATTGATTTATATTTTGAATTATAAACACTATGCAACATCAAGGTAATACCTTTCTCTTTACATAAAAGGATATGTGTATATTTTGTATGTGAAGGGAATCTATGTATTTCTTTTCTCTACATTTTGTTTCTCTAGAAAGATAGATAAAAGTAATGCTTTCCCCAGAAAATTAAATTTTGTGTTATATGGTTGTTGTTTAGACATGTGTCATTTAAATAGATTTCACCCAATAAATTTATCTAAGAGAGTTTTTTGACTGGGTTATGGAATGTTATCTGAGTGATAAGTGAGAGACATCTATACATGGTTTTGCTGTGAAGTTTCAATTTGTTTTTTTAGCAATATCTATAGAAATTCCATCTTATTTTATAGGTCATATTAAAATTTAATGCATTAAAGCATTTGCATGTAATATTCTTTGTTACACAGAATAATTAAAATAAACAAGCCAACTCAGCTACAGAGTATTTTGTTTTTTGAAGTTTGATACTAGTCTTAGTTTGGTCTATATTATGAGAATGTTTCAACTCTCTCCCACCTTCAGATTTAAAATATAACCCTGGATCCATTCTATAAACTACAGATGTGAAATGAATATTTAGGAAAATAATTTAATGCAAATAAACTTTAAAGCATTCTAAAATAAAGTCATTCAACTTTTGATAATGTAGGGTTTAGAATTTTCTTGTCATCCATTTTCTCTTTCCCTTTCCTTCCACTTTCTATTCCTTTTCTTTTCTTTTCCTTCTCTTTCCTTTCCTTTCCTCTTCTTTTACTTTAACTTGCCTTCCCTTGCTTTAAAAAATACTTTCTACGAAAAAGTAGAGATCCAAATTTCCTTCATAGTAGCACAGTATCTCATTTCCTACCTTTCTGACCCTGGGCAAGACACTTAATATCATTTTGTCTCATTTTTCTTAACTATAAAATATATGGGTCTAAATCTACTATCCCATTGCTATATTTATCCTTGCAGCTTAGGTTAGAAAAACAACACAAGTGTGAGGATTTACAAGAAACTTGTAGTTGGGGAGGTAGAGGAAACATTAGTTTTATTATTATTTGGCATTGGCATAGCAAGAAGGTAAAAAAGACAAAAAATACATTCACATGAATACCATATAGTAATAAAATTAGAATAACTGCTCAGAGTTGAAGGAATTCACAAAGTTGAAAGAAGGATAGATAATATAGGGTAGCAATAATGTTGGTGGAAAAACTCACTCAGATTGGGATCTGAGGAGGAAGGTTTTAGATCTTTAAAATGAAATGAATTGAGAATAGCTAATCATTGCTAAATGTGGAAAAAAATAATCTTAATCAGACTGAGCTGTGTATGTAGGGGAATATAGATATTTGGATAAAGGCAGTTGACCTGGTTAAAATTATAAATTTTTGAAACTTAGTTTTCCAGCTGTTCTATTGGGCTATTTGATTATTGGAATTGCTAGGCTAGATTTATTTTCATCCTGAGTTTCTTTATTGATGTTAGAAATTGTGAGGGTTTGAATTGGTAATCAGAACTCCCAAGGATGTATATAATTCACAGGCTCCCCTTCATAGGTACCAGAAGCTACGATGGTTTAAATGTTTGACACAGTCAAAATAAAAGACAGGGCAGTAGAAAAGTATAAGTTGTCTTATCATTTGCAGACATAAGGACCACTTAGCAGAAGTGATTTCATATTAGAGTTCTACATATAGCTACAATATATTTCAAGAATAAAATTTATCACAATCCAACCAGGGTTCTTAATGACCATTTACTAATGATTTACTAAATGATTATATCTTTATTATAGTACCTGTTATTGTATGGATTTCAGTATGGAGGAGTTAACATAAAAGAAACAAACAAACAAACAAAAATCCCAGCAATCTTACTGGTAATTATAAATGAGAAAACAGTAATAATAACATCTAGAAACTTATAGATCCACTCCTCTGGCAAAATTCAAAGAAATAAGTGTTTAATCTGGGAAAGGATGTGGGGGAGATGTTTTGAATACTCTCTAATGGTCAGTTCCTGACTAGTAGAATATCATTTTGATTAATTACTAGACCTTGAAAGTTGTGTCTACCCACATACCCCAGGAAATATTAACATTCCAACTTCAACTGGTCAGCTGAAGTTTAAGGTTGAATAATTTTCCATAACCATAGCACCCAGCCTCTGCTGGCTGCCAGGCAATATTTTTAGTCTTTCATCCAGATCTGAAATTTGTTTTGGAGGAGCTGTACCATAGCCAACGTGGCTTCCTTGCAAAATTTCAGAATCCTTATGAGCCAGTTCTGTCCTCAATATGCCAATGGTGTCAACTAAGAAAATACAAAAGGAAGAAAGGCCCTCCTCATGCAGTGGGATGTTCCTAAAATAGATTGTTTAGAAAGAAAGAGAGGACAGACTTATAACAAGACACCTTGAGATTAATGGTAGTGAATATACAGATGAGATTAATAAAAACAGGAAGTAGATGTGACTGTCTAGTTTGTAGTGTTTTGTAGGGAAATCATGTAAAATTAGTTCCTACCAAATTCAGGCATCAGCAAGCTCAGAATTGGTAGTCAAGAAGTGACTTGAGTAAGGTGGATATGAAAATTGTATAGTTCTGGGCTGGTAGCTCCGAAGCAGCACATATCTAGTTGAATGAAACAGTGTGCTGTTAAGATGTCTAATAACAAAGTGAGTATGGTGCATTGTAAAGTTCTGATCCTCTCTGAGTTGTGATCCTTCTTTGAGAGGAGGTTTCTTTTCTGTATAATCTTTTCCTCTATGAGCAGGTTTCTTGGGAGGCTTCTGGAGCCTCCAGCCAGCCTCTTCTTCTTCCTGAATCCTGGCTCTGAATCTCCTCCAGCTCTTGTCTTTCCCCAATCCAGACTGCTTCTCCAGGCCCAATGTTGCCTCTTTTATCCTCCCAGAGAATGGGTGTGGGATAATGCAAGGGCTTCTGGGAAGAAGTACTCCAACCAATGAGCTTGCTCCTCTTAAGAATCTGAGCCAGAGAGCTATCAAGTCAACCTGAGTTCTCACCTTGTAATTGTCCAGACAACCTGAATTCTCACCTTGTCATTGTCCAGACAACCTGAGTTCTCACCTAGTAATCCTAACAGTGCACAGTAACAACAACAACAATTATAATATGGGAGCACTACATAGGAGAATTCTCAGATAAACAGTAAAAAAAATTTAGACATCCTAAGAGAAGGTACAAGTTCAGGCAGCAAGAGAGTTGTAAGTCAGAAGTAGTTAGCACAGGATCTGTACATGTCTGGTACTCTATCCCCTGCACCATCTAGATGCCCCCTTAGTGAAAAAAATATTTTAACTTATAATTTTAGCAGTAACATCAAACCGTTTTGATATTGGAATTTCTAGTTTGTCTTTGTTCTTGTTGTGAATTCCCCAACAGAGGCCAAAGTCTTCCCAGATGTACATTCAGATCAATGAAAAAGGAAATGTTCAGCTTCCATCTTCATCACTTGGGGGATGGTGAAAGAATGCCCAATATAATGAAATCCTTCTGCCATGTTCCTCAAAAAGAAGAAAAGGTTAAGAACTAGACAGCGTATAATGTGGGAAGAGGAAGTCATAAGACTTGACATTCTGGTAGCAGAGTACAATTGGCACCACTTCAGTGTATTTGGGGCTCCAAGAGTCACACAAATTTTTAAGCATAGTTCTTTGCAAAATCCATTAGTATTCATAATTGTTTTAACATTCTTTGCCATGGAACCATCTAGAAGAATATAATATAAGTATTAGCACTTTTGAAGGTACTCTGGTACTAGGAAGCCTTCCAAATCCCTGGCAACAAGAGGCAATGACTTGGCTTTTCAAATATCCCCAGGACAAGCCATAAATAGAAAGTAAACTGAAGTTGGTTCTCAGGGAAGACTGGGACAAAATAAAACATATTAACAAGATCAATTATACCAAACTATTCCCATCTAGAAATTTACATATTCTAAGTCTCTTTTTTTATAAGGAAAAGACCTTGTTAAGATTTCTTTCATTTTCTGTGAAGTTCATCTCTTCTGCTTTTTAGACCAGCTCAATAGGGGAGTGGAATGGGATAGAGGAACTAATAACAGTTTCACATAATAAATCCTTGATTACTGCATACAAACCCTTTGTCTTAGTTTGAGTGGGGGAGTGTTAATATCTCCTATGAAAAGGGAACTGAACTTGTTTCCAGTGAACATTACTGGCTTGGATTTTATCTAGGTTGATTTATCCCAAGATGCAAAATGATGATTCATAATATCTAATGGGAAAAAAGTAGACCATCACCAAATATTATTACAACCTTTGCCTGGGGAAATGGGGTGATACCTATTACTAAAATGACCAATGCAAAAGCCATAAAGCATGACCCCTAAGTTTTGGGGGGACATCATGATTAATCGGGACCATTCTCTGAAAGATTGAAAGCTCAGGACCTACTCCATTCCTTACCTCAATGCACTGTTCTTCTGAAATCTGTAGCTTTTAGGGAATTCTTAGGATACCAGTGCTCTAGAGGATCACAGCAGATGGCAGCAACTTTTCATAACTCAGCTGACAACAGTATAAGCAGTCTCCAGTATCTATATGGTGAGATATAATCTATCTGAGTTTAGTGCACTTTGCTTTATTGTAGTTAGCAATGTTTCATCTAGAAAATCTTTAGGACTAAAAAGAAAAGCCAAACAATCTGAGAGAAGCCAGAAGCTACCTTTTCCATTGGAAGCAACATTAAATCAAACCTCTAAATTGATTCTATAATATGAACTCCACAAAAAAGATGCAGTGAAATGATTTTCTAGCTTAAGATAACTTAGAAGGACTTTTGGGAAGTCTCTCACATTTAGGAAAATAGGAACAAAGCCAAATGTAGATTGTGTCTGGGCAAGTCATTAAGAGATTATTAGCCATAGCAGAGATTTGTAGGGTTAAATGTTGAAAATTATCTATTCATGTATTTTGGTAATCTTTTTAGCTTATCCTCATTATGATGATCTAGAGTTTTAAAATAAGGAATAGATGCAGTATTTTGTCAAACCTTTTTCTGCATATAAGAAAATCATATGAATTCTGTTAATTTTGTTATTGATATAGTAAATTATTCTGATAGTTTTTCTAATATTCAACAATTCTTGCTTCTTGGTATAAATTCTACATGATTGTGTATTATTCTCATTCTCCCTGCTCCCCCCTCAGCACCCTCCCTAAAAGGCAAAAAATCCAATATATATTAAACATGGATGCAGAATTTTAAATAAGATATTAGAAAAGAGATTACTGTAATTTATCATCAGAATAATACACAATCATGTAGCTAAAAAGATTACCAGTGAGATCATGGGTAAAGCATACATGCCTCTTATCACCATTAATATTCAGTATTGCATTATAAATGTTAGCTTTGGTGATAAATGTAGAAAAAATTGAATTAATTCAGATAGACAATGAGGAAAATAAACTATCATTGAAGATTATATAATGGTGTGCTTAAAGAATCCTGGGTAATTGGGGCACCTAGGTGGCACAGTAGATAGAACACCAGCCTTGAATTCAGGAGGACCGGAGTTCAAATCTTGTCTCAGACACTTAACACTTTCTAGCTGTGTGACCCTGGGCAAGTAACTTAACCCCAGCCTCAAAAAAAAAAAAAAAAAAAAAAAAAAAAGAATCCTGGGTAATCGAAAAAATAAAATAAAACACTTGGACTTCTAGGGATAGTGAAGTCCACCAAGTTGGTGGAGTGAAGCCAGGAAACTACTTGAGCTGTCCCAGTTTTTCTCAACAGACACATGAAACCAAATCAAACCTTTGAACATAATATGACACAATGAAATCACTCTCCAGTTCAAGATAGATTGTAAAACCTTCATGAAAGGTTCATGTTACTGGGTCATACAGAATCTGGAAAGCTAGTGACAGTATCTTAATCACTGATCAGCAGCAGAAATCCTTATTCTGGCTCAGTAGAGAAGCAGACCAGTGAGACAGCCTCTATTCTTATGTCAGAAGGAAAAATCTGGGAAATCAGGTTGCTTCTTGGAAAGAACATATAAAACTATACCCTGCAAAGAAAGCTAAGGCAAAAAACTGCACAGGAAGCTTGGGACACCACTCCTTTTTACCCTAGGAACAGAGCTTGACCATAAAATTAATAAAAAAAGAAGAAATAGCAAAAGAAAAGTAAAGAAAATGAGAAAAAAACAGAAAAAAAAAAAAACAAAAAAAAACAAAATACTTTGACCATAGAAACCTACTATGGTGACAAGGAAGACCAAAATACCAACTCACACAAAGATAAAATTTCTACAGAGAAAATCTCAAAGAGTATTATGAATTGTTTTTAAACCCAAAAGGATTTATTGGAAATCCCCATTAAAAAAAAATCCAAAAAAAAAACCAAACAAACAAACAAACAAAAAAAAAAAAAAAAAAAAAAAAAACAACTTTAAAAGGCAAATAAGAGAGGTAGGAGGAAAAAATGAGAAAATAAATGAGAGGTATACAAGAGAGAGTAAACAACTTGGAAATGGAAGGCAATTCCTTAAGAAATACAATTGACAATATGCAAAAAAAAAAAAAAAAAAAAAAAAAACACTGAAGAACACATTACCTTCAACATTAGAAGTAACCAAATAGAAAAAGAAATACAAAAGCTAAAAACTATAATGGAGCAAATGGAAGCTAACTCTATGAGGCATCAAGAATCATCAAATGCAAAGATCTTTCAGGGAAGGAGATGGATTTTCAAGGCAATAAGAGACTTTAAACCATTTATCTAGAAAAAATTAGAACTAAACAGAAAATTTAGTCTTCAAACACAATACTCAAAAGAAGCATAGAAAATTAGACAGGAGAAAATATACCTCTAGATGGGAAAATGATGTCTGTAACTCTTGAAACTATATCTGTTACTGAGGCAGATGAGGGGGGGTATCACATAGACAGAGGGTGTGCTTGCAAATGTACTCTGATGTGATGACATTAAAAAAAAAAAGATATTAAAATCCATCCTGAAAAAAAAAGAAGCAAGAGGAGGTATAATGGGACAATTAGATCCAAGAAGAGACCAAAAAGACCTATTATAATCTAGAAAAAGAAGGGAGAGGGGGTGAGTATTGTGTGAAGCTTGATCTCATGAGTTTGGGATCTAAGAGGAAATAAGTAAATTATTCCATTGGGGATAAAAATGTAACTAATCCTATAAAGAAAAAAGAGGAGAAAAAGGAAAGAAAAGGGAAAGAAAGGAAAGAGATGAGGGCAGAAACACTAGAGGAAAAGGTTAGAGAAGAAGGGAAGGGGTACTGGAAGATAAGGTAATGAGTATGGTAGAAAAAAAAAACTGGATGATTTAAAAAAGGGTAAAAAGAGGAGATGAAATAGGGGAGAAAATAGGATGGAGGGAAATTCAGAAGTGGTACTCATAACTGAATGTGAATGGGGTGAACTCTCCCATAAAACAAGAAAATAGAGTGGATTAAAAAAAAATGCAGAATCCTACAATATGTTGTTTACAAGAAACACATGTGACACAGACACAACCAGTGTAAAGGTAAAAAGCTGAAACAATTTATTCTGCTTCAACTGAAGTTAAAAAAAAAAAAACAAAAAACAAAAAAAAAAAAAAAAAAAAAAAACAGGTAGCAATTCTGATCTCAGATAAAGAAAAAATAAAAAATAAATAAATTAAAAGACATAAAGAAGAAAACTGTATCTTGCTAAAGGGCACCTTACACAACAAAGTTGTAAAGATAATAAAAGTATATGCCTCAAGTGATAATGCATGCAAATTCTTAGGTAAGATATTAAGCCTATTATAGAAAGAAATAGATAAGAAAACTACACTAGTGTGGGCCTCACCATTGCCCTCTCAGAATCAGACATTTTTTTTTCTTTTAAACATATTTTAATTTATTGATTTTTTTTCATTTTCATATTACTTACATTGCACATTCTCCCTTCTCACCCACCCCCATGTTATTGCCCATTCCATATAGCTAAGAATTTTTTAAAGTTTTTTTTTTTTTTAATTTTCAAAACATATGCATGGATAATTATTCAGCATTGACCCTTACATAGTCTTGTGTTTCAGATTTTCTCCTTCTTCCCCTCACCCCCTCCCCTAGTGGCAAGCAATCCAATATATCTTATACATGTTAAAATATATATTAAATCCATTAGTATAAACATATTTATACAATTCTCTTGCTGCACAAGAAAAATCAGATCAAAAAGTAAAGAAAATGAATAAGAAAACAAAATGCAAGTTAACAACATCAAATAAAATGAGACTGTTATGTTGTGTTTTCCATTCAGTTCCCATGGTTCTCTCTCTGGGTATAGATGCTCTCTTCATCACAAAATCATAGGAGCTGGCATCAATCATCTCATGGTTGGAAGGAGTCATATTCATCAGAATTGAATGCCATATAATATTGATGATCTTCCTGGTTCTTCTCATTTCACTTCACAGCTCATGGAAGTCTCTATGTATTTGTGTCCCAGTTTTCCAACATCCCCTCCAACATCCATCATTATCTTTTCCTGTCATCTTAGCTAATCTGAGAGTTAGGTAGTGGTATCCCAGAGTTCTCTTAATTTCTATTTCTATGATCAATAGTAATTTAGAGCACCTTTTCATATGGTTAGAAATGTTTTTAATTTTTCATCTTAAAATTGTCTGTTCATATGCTTTGACATTTTATTAATTGGTGAATGGCATGATTTTTTATAAATTTAATTCAATTCTCTATATATTTTAGAAATGAGGCCTTTATCAGAAAACTTAAATGTAAAAATGGTTTTCTCATTTATGGCTTCCTTTATGATATTGTCTGCATTAGTTTTGTTTATACAAAAACTTTTTTTAACTTAATATAATCAAAATTATTTGGTGTTCAATTATGAGTTCCAGTTCTGCTTTGGACACAAATTCCTTCCTTCTCCACACATAGAGGTAAATTATCCCATGTTCTTCTAATTTGCTTATAATATCACTCTTTATATTTAAATCATGAACCCAGATTGACCTTAATAGTTTGTTCTATTCCTTTTTCTAAAATTGGACTATTTCAACAATTTATTTCCTCTTCTGTTAGCCTGGGCAATCTATATTTTTTTTTGTAGAAATCCCTTCATTTCACTTAGATCATATTATTGGCATGTAGTTGGGCAAAATAACTACTAATGATTGCTCTCATTTCTCTTCATTGAAAAGGAAAAGTTCTCCCTTTTCATTTTTGAGATTAACAATTTTATTTTCATCTTTATTTTTTCTAAAAAAATTAACTAAAGTTTTATCTATTTTGTTGTTTTTTTTTTCATAAAACCAATTCTTAATTTTATTTATTAATTCAGTAATTTTCTTATTTTCAATCTTATTAATCTCCCCTTTTATTTTTAGAATTTTTAGAATACCAAACTTGGTATTTAATTGAGGGCTTTTAATTTTTTTACTAGCATTTTTAGCTCTTATCCCAGTTCATTGATCTTTCTCAGTTTTATGCAAGTAAGCATCTAGAGATATAAAATTTCCCCTCATTATTGTTTTTACTGCATCCGACAAATTTTGGTATGTTGTCTCACTATTGTCATTCTGTTGGATGAAGTTGTTGATTGTGTCTATGATTTGTTGTTTCACTCATTCATTCTTCAGGATTAGATTATTTAATTTCCAATTAATTTTTGGTCTATTTACTCCTAGCTTTTTATTGATTGTGATTTTCATTGCATCATGATCTAAAAGAAATTCATTTACTATTTCTGCCTTTTTGCATTTGATTTTGAGGTCTTTATGTCCTTAATACATGGTCAATTTTTGTATAGATTCCAATAAGCACTGAGAAAAAAGTAAACTCCATTCTGTTTCCATTCAACTTTTTGGAGAGATCTATCATACCTAACTTTTCTAAAATTCTGTTTACCTCCTTAACTTCTTTCTTATTTATTTTGTGGTTCAACTTATCTATTTCTGAAAAAGCAAGATTGAGATCCCCCACTAGTGTAATTTTTCTATTTCTTATTGCAGTTCTCAATTCATTCATGCATGCATGCATGTATTAATTCATCTATGATACCCTTTAGTAAGAGATAAGGGAGAAAACTATATATTACTAAAGATTTTACTTGATCTGAGATCAGGATTACTACTCCTGCTTTTTTTACTTCACCTGAAGCATAAAAGATTCTGCTGCAGCCCTTTACTTTCACTCTGTTATGTATTGCTCCCCTTTAAATGTTTTTCTTGTAAACAACATATTGTAGGATTTTGTCTTTTAATTCAGTCTGGTATCCACTTCCATTTTATGGGAGAGTTCATCCCATTCCCATTCACAGTTAAAATAATTCTGTATTTTCTGCCATCTTATTTACCCAAAGTTACCCTTTTCTCTTTCCTTTCCCCCTTTCCCCCAGTATTTTGCTTCTGATCACCACCTCCCTCAAACAGCCCTCCTACTTTAAAGCCCCTCTCTTTTCTCACATCTTTCCCCAACTATTTCTGTAAACTTTCCCCTTTCTTTTCTCCTTTCCTCTCTCACTTTCCTCTAAGGTGAGACGAGTTTCTCTGTGAAACCAAATATGTCTGATATTCTCTCTTTAAGCCAAATCTAATGAGAGTAGAATTTACATAAGGCTCATCCCCCTCCCTTCAGTCCCTCAATTATAATAGGTCTTCTTTGCTTCCTTGTGAGATGTAATTTCTCTTATTTTACCTCTTTTTCTTCTTTTTTTTTCCAATACAATCCCCTTTCTTCCTCTAGTTTCTTTTTCATATTATCATAATATAATCATATTATACTTGCACTCTCTAAGTATATCCATCACAGAAGAGCTATTTCCACAGAAGAGCTATCATCACAAGAGCTATTTCCTTTTTACCTTTTTATGCTTCTCTTGAGTTCTATATTTGGAGATTAAATTTTTTGTTCAGTTTAGGTCTCTTCATTAGAAATAGGTGCTACTCATCCATATATTGAATGTCCATCTTCTTCCCTAAAAGATAATGATCATTTTAGCTGGATAGCTTATTTTTGGCTGTAATACAAGTTCCTGTGTGTGCTGAACTTTCCAGGCACACTATTCTAGGCTTCCAGGATCTACATACCAGTCTGTGAGGCATATCTGGATAAACTTGGACATGAGCCAATAGGAAGTTGCAAACAGTCTGTTTTTATTCAATCATCCTCTCAGGGGGTAGCAGGAAGTAAGACAGCAAGTTCCATTCAGAGCTGTCTATTTATGCTTCCTCACTTCCAGGATTATCTTGTGCCCACCCACTCAGCACTGCCATAGGTAGAGCCACAGAAGGGAGACATGGTACCCAGGAGGAGATCCAACAAGAGGACACACCCCTCGCCACCTCAAGAAACCTATCAGCAGTCCCTTTAACTCCTGCAGGGTACAATCTCCTGCCTCAAGAGGCCAGGACCCTTTTTACCTCTTGGGCCCATTTTTCCAAGCTGACATGGCATGCAGGCTACATGGAGTGTTCAGCAAGAGAGGAATTTCCTTAATAACTTTGCCTTTCAGATTATAAGATTCAAGGCCTTTTCCTATTTTAAGGTGAAAGCTGCTAGGTCCTGGTTAATCCTAATTATGACTCCTCATCATTGCTTCTTTCAGGCTGCTTTCAATATCTTTTCCTTGGTTCAATGGTTCTGAAATTTAGCGACAATATTCCTTATAGTTTTAATTTTGGGGTCTCTTTTAGGAAGTGATTGGTGATTTTTTTTCAATGGCTAATTTACCTTCTGATTCTAAGATATTAGGGCAGTTTTATGATTTCCTGTAAGATAATGTCCAGGTTCTTTTTATCATCATAGCTTTCAGGAAGTCCAGAATCCTTAGACTGTCTATCCTAGATCAATTTTCAGGTCAGTTGTTTTTCTAGGAGATGTTTCGTATTTTCTTCTTCTTCTTCTTCTTCTTCTTCTTCTTCTTCTTCTTCTTCTTCTTCTTCTTCTTCTTCTTCTTCTTCTTCTTCTTCTTCTTCTTCTTCTTCTTCTTCTTCTTCTTCTTTCTTTTTCTTCTTCTTCTTCTTCTTCTTTCTTTTTCTTCTTCTTCTTCTTCTTCTTTTTCTTCTTCTTTTCTTCTTCTTCTTTCTTTTTTTTCTTCTTCTTTTTCTTCTTCTTCTTTTTTGTTTTGTTTTGTTTTGTTTGATTGATTCTTGAAGTATTATTGAATCATTCACTTCTATTTGTTTAATACTAATTTTTTGTGAATTATTTTCTTTAGTTGCCTTTTTTAGCTCCTTTTGTATTTGTCCAATTAATTTTTTTTTTCCATTTCATAAATTTTGCTTTTTCAAAGAATTGGTGTCTTTTTTATATTTTATTTTTTAAGGAGTTATATGCTCTTTTCACTTCATCATATCTATTTTGTAAGGAGTTTTTCCCATCCTTTCTTGCAAAGTTTTAATTTCCTTCCCTCATTTTTATTCACTTTTTTCCTTTATGAAATCTTCCAAGAAAGCCTTGTGAAATGAAGACTAGCTTGTATGTCCCTTTGGGCTTTCATTTGGCATTGATTTGCCTTTAGGAACCTCAGCATTTAGGGTCTGTTCTCTCTCTTCTCTCCATAAAAACAGTCTATAATGAGAGTTCTTTTTCTTTTTCTTTCTTTCTTTTTTTTTTTTTTTTTTTTTTTTTTTTTTTTTTGTTCATTTTTTTAAAGATTTGAGGCCTACTCTTATTGAAATGGAGGGACAGCTGCTTTTGCTTAGTTTGCCCTAGGACAGTTCTGCTGATTGACCTGGTTAATTGGAGCTAGGTCCTACATTCTTCTGGGATTGGTGGTTTATAATTTGCCTTTTATAGCAAATCTGCTAGATCACCCACTTGCAACCAGGACCTAGTAACTAACAGAGCAATTAAGAGACTCACAGCAAATCCCCAGTGTGTGAAAGCTGTAATGCTCTGATTTCCTACCCCACCTCCTTGCCCCAGGCTACCTGTACTATGGTCTGGGCCCAGCAGACTGTCCTCCTGCCTGTTTGAAACAGATCTGTTCTGGAGTATTTCAAAATATCATCTTCTGTAAATGTGTTGTGTTCCAAATATTTGTGGGTTGTCTGACTCCAAAACTAGTTTAGAGGCTGAGAGATTGTCAGAGGAGGTCATGGAAAGTTATGTTTGGTCTCTACCATCTTGGCTGCACCCGAAACAGACAAATCTAACCACAAAATAAACAAGAATGAAACTAGGCAGGTTAATGCAATCCTAGAAAACCTAAAGATGATAGACCTCTGGAGAAAACTGAATAGAGATAGAAAGAAACATATCTTTTTTCTTGGCAATACATGACACCTACACAAAAATTGACCATGTCAATAAAATAAAATAAAAACATCACAGTGAAATGCAGAAAGATAGAAATAGCAAATGCTTCCTTTATGGACCACAATACAATAAAAAAAATTATATTCAATAAAAAGTCAGGGAAAGATAGATTAAAAACCAATTGGAAATTAAATCATCTAATTCTACAGATTGAGTGGGACAAACAACAAATCATAGAAACAACTTATGATTTCATGAATAAAACAACATGTCAAAACCTATGGGATACAGCCAAAATATTTCTTAGGGGAAATTTTATATCTGTAAATAGCTACATGAATAAAATTGAGAAATAGGAACAATGAATTTGGCCTACAACTGAAAAAGCTAGGGGAAAAAAAAAATTAAAAATCTCCAACTAAATACCAAATTAGAAATTCTGAAACTGAAAGGAGAGATTAATAAAATTGAAACTAAAAACAAACAAACAAACAAAAAACTATGGAACTAATTAATAAAACTAAGAACTGGTTTTATGAATAAAATACATAAATCTTTGGTTAATTTGATTAGAAAAAGGGAAGAATAAACCAAATCACCAGCATCAAAAATGAAAAAGGGTAAACTAACCACCAATGATAAAAAAATAAAAAAAAAAAAACAATAATTAGGACCTATTTTTGCCCAACTGTAGGACAGCAATCTATAGCAAATTGAGGAATATTTACAAAAATATAAATTGCCCAGATTAACAGAAGAGGAAATAATTTTATATGAATAAGCCATTATTGAACTCCTTAAGAAAAAATCTCCAGAATTGGATAGATGTAGAATTCATTTGTAAATAGGTGAATAGGTGTATTTGAATCTGAGAATGCAGAGCACTTAAAGCTAATTACTTATTCCATGTGAGATAATGACTCTATTAACATAATTTTTTTGATAAATGGCTCTTCTCACCATTGGGGCTTGCTGAATGTTTGGTATTAAGATCAGCAAGGATTGGAAAGTGGAGAGAGAGAGATTGGAGTCACTTGGAGGCAGGATAAGGAGAAGAGAGGTTTGTGACTCTGGAATCCAGGGTCCAGGATTCTGCTTGCCTGATTCCTTCACTTCTCCCCCTAAAGACCAAGAAACTATATTATCCTGACTTTGACTGACCCCTAGGCTCTCCAGGGAGCTAGCCCATTTATTACATATGACCAAGTAAGAGTGATACCAGGAATGCAGAGCCGATTCAACATCAATGACTACATTCAACATAATTGAATATATCAATGACAAAACCAGCAGAAATCATATGAAAATCTCTCTCTCTCTCTCTCTCTCTCTCTCTCTCTCTCTCTCTCTCTCTCTCTCTCTTTTTTGCACTAATTTTAAAATTTTTATTTTCAATTCATGGAACAAAACAATCATTTTCATAAAAAGTTCAATGAATAAGATAATTGTACATGAAACTGCAAATCTACCATCTACAACTTGCTATTCTCTCTAAATGTACAACAAACTTATTATATAAATTTTTTATTCCTTCCAATGTTTTCACTGATTCTTGATGTCTCATTGAGTCATTTACTTCCATTTGTTCAATTCTAATTTTTATGAATTATTTTCTTTCTTTTTTATTGATTTTATAATTATAATTTTTGACAGTATATATGCATGAGTAATATTTTTATAGCATTATCCCTTGTATTCATTTTTCCAAAATTTCCCCTCCCTCCCCTAGATGACAGGCAATCCCATATATTTTATATATATTACAGTATAACCTAGATACAATATGTGTGCAAATCCGATTTTCTTGTTGCACGTTAAGTATTGAATTCCGAAGGTATAAGTAACTCGGGTAGATAGACAGTAGTTCTAATATTTTACATTCAATTCCCAGTGTTCCTACTCTGGGTATAGTTGTTTCTGTCCATCATTTATCAGCTGGAAGTAAGTTGGATCTTCTTTATGTTAAAGATATCCACTTCCATCAGAATACGTCCTCATACAGTATTGTTGTTGAAGTGTATTGTAATCTCCTGGTTCTGCTCATTTCACTCAGCATCAGTTGATTTAAGTCTCTCCAAGCCTCTCTGTATTCCTCCTGCTGGTCATTTCTTACAGAGCAATAATATTCCATAACCTTCATATACCATAATTTACTCAACCATTCTTCAATTGATGGACATCTATTCATTTTCCAGTTTCTAGCTACTACGAAAAGAGCTGCTACAAACATTTTGGCACACACAGGTCCCTTTCCCCTCTTTAGTATTTCTGTGGGATATAAGCCCAGTAGTAGCACTGCTGGATCAAAGGGTATGCACAGTTTGATAACATTTTGGGCATAGGTCCAAATTGAACTCCAGAATGGCCGGATTCTTTCACAACTCCACCAACAATGTATTAGTGTCCCAGTTTTCCCATATCCCCTCCAACATTCATCATTATTTGTTCCTGTCATCTTAGCCAATCTGACAGGTGTGTAGTGATATCTCAGAGTTGTCTTAATTTGCATTTCTCTGATCAGTAGTGATTTGGAACATTCTTTCATATGAGTGGATATAGTTTCAATTTTCATATGATAATCTCAATCAATGCACTACTATTAAAAGCACTATATAGCATATGGATAAAGTGAGCTTTCCTTAAAATAATAAGCTATACCTATCTAAAATCAAAAGCAAACATTACTTGTAATTAAGAGAAGCTGGACCCATTCCCAATAAAGTCAGGAGCAAAACAAGGATTGCCCATTATTACAATTATTATTCAACATTGTACTAGAAAAGTTAGGTCTAGCAAGAAGAAAATAAAAAAGAAATTAAAAGAATTTGTATAAACAATGAGATAAAACTATCACTCTTTATATAGATAATAGGATAATATACTTGGGAAATCCTAAAAAATCACCCAAAAATCTACTCAAAACAATTAACATTGAACAATTTTGCAGTATATAAATAAGCCCACACAAATTATCAGTATTTCTATATATTATCAACAAACCTCCTCAGCAAAGATAGAGAAATTCCATTTAAGATAATTGTAAACAAAATAAAATATTTGATATCTATCTGCCAAGATAAACCCAGTTAAAAAACACTTCTGACACAAATAAATTCAGACCTGAACAATTGGAAAGATATCAATTGCTAATTGGTAGGCTGAACTAAAAACAACAATTCTGCTTAAATTGATTTATTTATTTATTACCATACCAAAAAAAAATTTATTTTAAAGAACTAGGAAAAATAATAACAAAATTTATCTGGAAGAAAAAAAAAAAGTCAAGAATATCTAGGGAATCAATGGGGGGGGGGGGAATGCAAGGGAAGCTGGCCTTGTCATACCAGATATAAAACTGTAGTGTAAATCATATATCAGATATGCAAAACCATTTGGCAGTGTTTAAGCATTGCAGTACTTGATCAATGGAAGAGGTTAGGTCCTCAAGGTATGATAGTCATTGTTGTCTATAGTCTCTTAAAAAAATACAAAGATTCCTGCTTCTGGGATGAGAACTCATTATTTGACAAACACTACTGGGAAAATTAGAAAGTAATATGGCATAGATCAATAATTCGCACTCTTTACCAAGATATGACTAAAATGGGCATATGATTTAGACTTAAGGAGTGATATCAGAAGCAAATTAGGAGAATGAGAATGATTAGTTGTCAGATGAATGGAAAGAGAAAGAATTTATCAGAGAACAAGAAATGGAGAATATTATTAAATGAAAAAAATAAATAATTTTTATTACATTAAGTTAGAACATTTGACATAAATAAAACCAAGGGAATGCAAATTAGAAAGAAAACTAGGAAATTGCTTTTAGGCTATATTTCTAATAAAGGCCTCATTATTCCTTAGAACTGAGTCAAAATTATAAGAAGAAAACAAGTTATTATAAACTGAGAAATAATGAAAGGTAAAGAATATGCAGATTTAAAAAAAAAGAAATTAAAGCCATTTTTAGTCATTTGAAAAAATGGTCTAAATCACTATTGATTAGAGAAATATAAATTAAATATCACTTTGTACCTCTCAGATTGATTAATATGATAGAAAAGAAAAATGATAAATGTTGGGAAGAATGTGGGAAAATTGGGATTCTAATGCACTATTAGTAAAGTTGTGAACTTATTCAACTTCTCTGGATAAGTTGGAAGTATGGCCAAACAATAATCAAACTATGCTTACCTTTTTATATTTATTTTTAAATTAAATTTATAATTATAACATTTTTTGATAGTACATATGCATGGGTAATTTTTTACAATATTTTCCCTTGCACTCATTTCTGTTCCAAATTTTCCCCTTCTTCCCTCCACCCTCTCCCCTAGAGGACAGACAGTCCCATATATGTTAAATATGTTATAGTATATCCTAGACACAAATATTTGTGCAGAACTGAATTTTTTTGTTGCACAGGAAGAATTGGATTCAGAAGGGAAAAATAACCTGGGAAGAAAAACAAAAATGCAAAGTTTACACTCATTTTCCAATGTTCCTTCTCTGGGTGTAGCTAATTCTGATCATTGATCAATTGGAACTGAATTAGATCTTTTCTTTTTTGAAGATATCCAATTCCATCAGAATGAATTCTCATACAGTATTGTTGAAGTGTATAATGATCTCCTGCTTCTGCTCATTTCACTCAGCATCAGTTGATGTAAGTCTCTCCAAGCCTCTCTATATTCATTTTGCTGATAATTTCTTATACAACAATAATATTTCATGACATACATATACCATAATTTACCAAACCATTCTCCAATTGATGGACATGCATTCATTTTCCAGTTTCTAGCCACTACAAAAAGGGCTGTCACAAACATTTTGGAACATACAGGTCCCTTTCCCTTCTTTAGTATTTCTTTAGGATATATGCCCAGTAGTAGCACTGCTGGATCAAAGGGTATGCACATGTTGATAACTTTTTGGGCATAATTCCAGATTGCTCTCCAGAATGGTTGGATTCTTTCACTGCTCCACCAAAAATGCATCAGTATCCAGTTTTCCCATATCCCCTCCAACATTCATCATTATTTGTTCCTGTCCTCTTCACCAATCTGATATGTGTAATGGTATCTCAGAGTTGTCTTAATTTGCATTTTTCTGATCAATAGTAATTTGGAACACTCTTTCATATGAGTGGAAATGGTTTCAATTTCATTATCTGAAAATTGTCTGTTCATATCCTTTGACCATTTATCAATTGGAGAATGGCTTGATTTCTTATAAATTATAGTCAGTTCTCTATATATTTTGGAAATAAGAGCTTTATCAGAACCTTTAACTATAAAAATGTTTTCCCAGTTTGTTACTTCCCTTCTTCTTCTTTTTTTTTTTTTTTTAATTTTTTTTATTATATATATATATATATATATTTTATAATATTATCCTTGTATTCATTTTTCCAAATTACCCCCCTTCCCTTATTCCCTCCCCCCGACGACAGGCAATACCATACATTTTACATGTGTTACAATATAGTCTAAGTACAATACATGTGTGTGAATATCATTTTCTTGTTGCACAATAAACATTAGAATCCAAAGGTACATGCAACCTGGGCAGACAGATATTAGTGCTAACAATTTACATTCCCCTCCCAGTGTTTCTTCTCTGGGTGTAGCTACCTCTGTCCATCATTGATCAACTGGAAGTGAGTTGGATCTTCTTTATGTGAAGATTTCCACTTCCATCAGAATACATCCTCATACAGTATCGTTGTTGAAGTATACAGTGATCTTCTGGTTCTGCTCATTTCACTCAGCATCAGTTGATTTAAGTCTCTCCAACCCTCTCTGTATTCCTCCTGCTGGTCATTTCTTACTGAGCAATAATATTCCATAACTTTCATATACCACAATTTACCCAACCATTCTCCAACTGATGGACATCCATTCATCTTCCAGTTTCTAGCTACAACAAAAAGAGCTGCCACAAACATTTTGGCACATATATGTCTCTTTCCGCTCTTTAGTATTTCTTTGGGATATAATCCCAGTAGTAGCGCTGCTGGGTCAAAGGGTATGCACAGTTTGATAACTTTTTGGGCATAATTCCAGATTGCTCTCCAGAATGGCTGGATTCTTTCACAACTCCACCAGCAATGTATTAGTGTCCCAATTTCCCCACATCCCCTCCAACATTTGTCATTATTTGTTCCTGTCATCTTAGCCAATCTGACAGGTGTGTAGTGGTATCTCAGAGTGGTCTTAATTTGCATTTCTCTGATCAGTAGTGATTTGGAACACTCTTTCATGTGAGTGGATATAGTTTCAATTTCTTCCTCTGAGAATTGTCTGTTCATATCCTTTGACCATTTATCAATTGGAGAATGGTTTGGTTTCTTATAAATTATGGTCAGTTCTCTATATATTTTGGAAATGAGACCTTTGTCAGAACCTTTGTTTTTAAAAATATTTTCCCAATTTGTTACTTCCCTTCTAATCTTGTTTGCATTAGTATTATTTGTACAGAAACTTTTTAGTTTGATGTAATCAAAATCTTCTATTTTGTGATCAATAATGATCTCTAGTTCTCCTCTGGTCATAAATTCCTTCCTCCTCCACAAGTCTGAGAGGTAGATTATCCTCTGTTCCTCTAATCTATTTATTATCTCCCTCTTTATGCCTAAATCATGGACCCATTTTGATCTTATCTTGGTATATGGTGTTAAGTGTGGATCCATATCTAATTTCTGCCATACTAATTTCCAGTTTTCCCAACAGTTTTTTCCGAATAATGAATTTTTATCCCTAATGTTGGAATCTTTGGGTTTGTCAAAGATTAGATTGCTATAGATGTACCCTTTTTTGTCCTTTGTATCTAATCTGTTCCACTGATCTACCGGTCTATTTCGTAGCCAATACCAAATGGTTTTGGTGACTGCTGCTATATAATATAGCTTTAGATCAGGTACACTTAGACCACCTTCCTCTGAGTTTTTTTTCATTAGTTCCCTTGCAATTCTTGACCTTTTATTCTTCCATATGAATTTTGTTGTTATTTTTTCTAGGTCATTAAAATAGTTTCTTGGGAGTCTGATTGGTATAGCACTAAATAAATAGATTAGTTTGGGGAGTATTGTCATCTTTATTATATTCGCTCGGCCTATCCAAGAGCACTGAATGTCTTTCCAATTATTTAAATCTGATTTTATTTTTGTGGCAAGTGTTTTGTAATTTTTCTCATATAATTCCTGACTTTTCTTTGGTAGATGGATTCCCAAATATTTTATACTATCAACATTTGTTTGGAATGGAATTTCTCTTTGTATCTCTTGCTGTTGCATTTTGTTAGTGATATATAAAAATGCCGAGGATTTATGTGGATTTATTTTGTATCCTGCCACTTTGCTGAAATTTTGAATTATTTCTAGTAGCTTTTTAGCAGAGTCTTTGGGGTTCTCTAAGTATACCATCATGTCATCTGCAAAAAGTTTAATTTCCTCATTTCCTACTCTAATTCCTTGAATCTCTTTCTCGGCTCTTATTGCCGAGGCTAGCGTTTCTAGTACTATATTAAATAGTAATGGTGATAGTGGGCAACCTTGTTTCACTCCTGATCTTACTGGGAAAGGTTGCAGTTTATTTCTATTGCATATTATGCTTACTGACGGTCTTAAATATATACTCCTGATTATTCTAAGGAATAATCCATTTATTCCTATACTCTCAAGAGTTTTTAGTAGGAATGGATGTTGGATTTTGTCAAATGCTTTTTCTGCATCTATTGAGATGATCATATGGTTCTTATTAATTTGATTATTAATATGGTCAATTATATTAATAGTTTTCCTAATATTAAACCAGCCCTGCATTCCTGGAATAAATCCTACTTGATCATAGTGTATTATCTTGGAGATGATTTTCTGAAGTCTTTTTGCTAATATCTTATTTAAGATTTTAGCATCAATATTCATTAAGGAGATTGGTCTATAATTTTCTTTCTCAGTTTTCGATCTACCAGGTTTAGGTATCAGTACCATGTCTGTGTCATAAAAGGAGTTTGGTAGGACTCCTTCATCCCCTATTTTTTCAAATAATTTATATAACATTGGGGCTAATTGTTCTTTAAATGTTTGGTAGAATTCACATGTGAATCCATCTGGCCCTGGGGATTTTTTCCTGGGGAGTTGATTAATAGCTTGTTCTATTTCTTTTTCTGAAATGGGACTATTTAAGCAATTTATCTCCTCCTCTGTTAATCTAGGGAGCCTATATTTTTGGAGGAAGTCATCCATTTCACTTAAGTTATCAAATTTATTGGCATAAAGTTGGGCAAAGTAACTCCTTATTATTTCTCTAATTTCCTCTTCATTGGTGGAAAGATCCCCCTTTTCATTTGTAAGACTATCAATTTGATTTTCCTCTTTCTTTTTTTTGATCAAATTTACCAAAGGTTTGTCTATTTTATTGGCTTTTTCATAAAACCAACTCTTGGTTTTATTTATTAATTCAATAGTTTTTTTACTTTCAATTTTATTGATTTCTCCTTTTAATTTTTGTATTTCGAGTTTAATTTTTGGTTGGGGGTTTATAATTTGGTCTTTTTCTAGCCTTTTAAGTTGTAAGCCCAATTCGTTAATCTTCTCTTTCTCAATTTTCTTCAAATAAGCCTCTAAAGATATAAAATTTCCCCTTATTACCGCTTTAGCTGCATCCCAAAGATTTTGATATGATGTCTCATCATTATCATTATCTTGGGTGAAATTGTTAATTGTTTCTATAATTTGCTCTTTCACCCAGTCATTCTTTAAGATGAGATTATTCAGTTTCCAATTACTTTTTGGTCTATTTACCCCTAACTTTTTACTGAATGTAGCTTTTATTGCATTGTGATCTGAGAAGAAGGCATTTATTATTTCTGCCTTCCTACATTTAATTTTGAGATCTTTATGTCCTAGTATATGGTCAATTTTTGTATAGGATCCATGAACTGCTGAGAAGAAAGTATATTCCTTCCTATTGCCATTCAGTTTTCTCCAAAGGTCTATCATACCTAGTTTTTCTAATGTTCTATTTACTTTTTTAATTTCTTTCTTGTTTGTTTTGTGGTTTGATTTGTCTAAATCTGAGAGTGCAAGGTTGAGATCTCCCACTATTATAGTTTTACTGTCTATTTCTTCTTGCAGTTCTCTTAACTTTTCCTTTAGAAAGTTAGATGCTATACCACTTGGTGCATATATGTTTAGTATTGATATGGCTTCATTATTTATGCTACCTTTCAGCAGGATATAGTTTCCTTCCTTATCTTTTTTAACGAGATCTACTTCTGCTTTTGCTTGATCTGAGATAAGGATAGCTACCCCTGCTTTTTTGGCTTTACCTGAAGCATAATAGGCTCTGTTCCAACCTTTTACCTTTACTCTGTATGTATCTCCCTGCTTTAAGTGTGTTTCCTGTAGGCAACATATTGTAGGGTTCTGCTTTTTGATCCAATCTACTATCCGTCTCCGTTTGATGGGATCGTTCATCCCATTTACATTTACAGTTAAAATTACTAATTCTGTATTTCCTGCCATCGTATTATCCCCAGATTATGATTTTTTCCCTTGACCCCCCTGATCCCCCTCCCCGATATTTAATTTACAGACCCCCCTTGTGACGCGCAACCCTCCCTCTTTTTTTTTTTTTTTTTTTTTTTAGGATCCCTCCCCCCTCCCTCCAAGTCCCTTCACTTATTCCCCTTTTCCTTTTCCCTTTTCCTCTCTCCCCTTTTAATGAGGTGAGAGAAAATTCTCTGAAAAACAAATATGTTAATTATTTACTCTTTGAGCCTCTTCTGATGAGAGTAAGATTCACACAATGATTCTCCCCCTCACTAAGTTCCCTCAGATATGGTGTATTTTCTATGTCTCTTCCTGGGATGTAGTTTCCCTCTTTTTATCACTCCTTCCCCTTTTTCTGAACCGACCTCCTTCCCTTTACTACACCCCCCTTTTTTTCTTTTATATCAGTAAAATCAAATTATCCTTGAGTATTTTTTATATACCCACAACAGAGTTACAGTTCTCAAGGGTTCTGTGTACCTTTTTCTGTTTCTCTTCAGTCTTGTGGATGTAGATCAAATTTTTTGTTTAAGTCTGGTTTTTTTCTTAGAAACATATAGAATTCCTCTGTTTCATTGAATGACCATCTTCTTCCGTGGAAAAAGATGCTAAACTTAGCTGGGTAGTTCATTCTTGGTTGCAGTCCTTGATCTTTTGCCTTACGGAATATCAGGTTCCAGGCCCTTCTATCTTTTAATGTGGAGGCAGCCAGATCTTGGGTGACCCTTATTGTGGCACCTTGGTATTTAAATTGTTTTTTTCTAGCTGCTTGCAGGATTTTCTCCTTTGTGTGGTAATTCTGCAGCTTAGCCACAATATTCCGTGGTGTTCTTTTTTTAGGGTCTATTTCAGAAGGAGTTCGATGAATTCTTTCCACATCTACTTTCCCTTCTGTTTCTATTATCTCTGGACAGTTCTCTTTGATAATTTCCTGTAAAATAGAATCTAGGCTCTTTTTTTGGTCATAGTTTTCTGGAAGTCCAATAATCCGCAGATTATCTCTCCTAGATCTATTTTCCAGGTCTATAGATTTTCCCAGTAAGTATTTGACGTTGTTCTCCAGCTTCTCATTTTTTTTGTTTTGTTTGACTGATTCTTGGGTTCTCTGTGAATCATTCATTTCTATTTGTTCCATCCTGACTTTTAAGGAGTTATTTTCTTCTTTCACAGTTTTTAGTTCTTTTTGTAAATGCCCAATTTCGTTTTTAAATGAATTATTTTGCTCTATTGAATTTTTTTCCATTTCCCTAATTTTTTTTTTTTGAGAATTATTTTCTTTTTCCAATTCAGAAATTCTATTTTCTTGAGACTTTTTTATCTTTTCCAATTCAGAAATCCTACTTTCCTGTGTTTTTTTAACCTTTTCTAATTCACTAATTTTGTTTCCCTGCATCTCCTGTGAATTCTTTATTTTTTCCAACTCCAATTTCAGGACGTTGTTATTCTCTATCATAACTTCCCTTTCCTTGCCCCATTTTTCTTCGATCTCCCTCAATTTTTTAAGAGCTTCTTCTAGGAGAGAGTTATGTGATGGGGGGCAGGAATCATTCCCCTTTAGGTTGTTATCTTCTGAATCTTTGCTGTTAACTTCCTCGGGGTTGGGTACCCGCTCTTTCTCTGTATAGAAGAATCTATAGTTTTTCTAGCTTTTTTGCTCATACTTAAAAAATGTTTTGGGGTCTGTCCCTGGGGTAGGAAATTATTTACTTCTTTACCAGCTTCCTCCCAGACCGGATGGATGCAGAGGCCCCTGCGCCTGCGCTAAGAGAGAGCTCTGGGAGAGAGTTCCCCACCCCCTCCCTGGAAGCGCCTCAGAGGTGATTAGCACTACTGTGCTTCGAGGGCGTAGAATAGTGAAGACAGCAGGAAGCCCAGTCTATGTGTCCGGGTGGGGCGTGGATGTCTGCAGCAGGTGACGTGAGAAGCCCCTGCGCTCAAACTGGAAGTGTCTGCCAGAAACCGTGGTCCCTAGTTCAAAGGTTCCGCTTCTCTGGGACTTCCTGGAGCTGAGTTCCACTCCCTCCAGCTAAGCTAGGCAGTGTGTGTTGCCTTGGGCCGTATCCACCCACATGTCAGTCTCTTAACTATTCTCAGGAGGTAGCTGAGGCCACACCCCCTGGTGCCTAGTCTGCCGAGTCACCCCCAGGGTGGGGGGGGGGGAAATCTAATCTGAGTTTTAAAATATTTTGGCTTTCTCTTCTGAACTGCTAAATAATTAGCAGAGAAGAGCTAACAGCCTGTGCCAGATTCCTTTACCTCAGTGGCTTCTCTGATCCCAGAGCCCTTCCCAGCGCAATGGGCGCAGTGTGCCCCTACCCCACCGTCTGTGCTGGTCTTTCTTATTCCTCCCCTGAGAACTGACCTTTCCTGTTGAAACTCCAGATTCTCTTCAGCTGGTAAGTCGTGCTTCCAGTCCTTGTGGTATCTATCAGTCCTGAGCTAATTTTGAGACTTAATTTATCTAATTGGTTGTGAGGGAGTGAGGACGTTCACTGAGTCGTGTGTTTCTTCTCCGCCATCTTGGCTCCGCCTGTTACTTCCCTTCTAATCTTGTTTGCATTAGTTTTGTTTGTACAAAAGCTTTTTAATTTGATATAATCAAAATTTTCTATTTTGTGATCAATAATGATCTCTAGTTCTCTGTTGGTCACAAATTCCTTCCTCCTCCACAAGTCTGAGAGGAAAATTATCCTATGTTCCTCTAACTTATTTATGATCTTTATGCCTAAATCATGGACCCATTTTGAACTTATCTTGGTATGTGGTGTTAAGTGTGGGTCCATTGTGCTTACTTTTTGATCCTGTATTACCCCTATTAGGTCTATACACCATAGAGATCATAAGAAGAGCAAAAGCACCCACATGTAAAATAAATAGTTTTTGTAGTTCTTTTTTTGGTGGCAAAGAATGGGTAATTATGGTGATGCTCATCAGTTAGTGAATAGCTGAATAAGTTGTGGTATATGAATTTAATGATATATTATTTTGTTATAAGGAATAATAAGCAAATTGTTTTTCACAAAAACCTGGGAAGGATCTAGCTTCTTTTTGATGTTCAGAAGGATATTAACCTCTTCGATTTTCACCAGGACAGCTTGAGGTGAACTCTGGATGCAGACCATGTTATCCTCAAATAACTTCTACTCTATATCACTGAGGTCAGGGTCAGGATTATATGTATCTCTAGAAGTACTGTTTTTACCTAGCCTTCTGATGACTTGGGTGAGTGAAAGGTATAATACTTTTCTTCTTTTCTTCTTTTTTCTGAGATAAGGCAACTTCAGCAAGTATCTTAAGGGAGGTTGGTAAAAGGAATTCCTTGCCTAATTTTTTCAAGAGAGACAATGCAGGCTCATATCAAGGGTTTGGGACATTGAGGATTGGGAATTTTCTGGATTTGTTTCCCTCATAAAATAAAGCAACTCCAAAAGCTTTGAATGCAAATTAAACTGATACTCTTTCTCTCTATGCTCTATGAAATAAGCACAGTGTAAACTTCTAAATCTTCTGCTCATTAATCTGAGTTTTTTTTTCAATATCACACATACATTTAGCTTTTATTACCCTTTTCACACTGAAATAATTGACTTAAATAACTAGTCTTTTTGCTTGGATTCTATAGTTACTAAATTTCATTTCTTTTTTGTCTTTAAGGATATCCAATTTGGATTTTTACAGAGTTCTGCACATTTTATTTCAGATGGATTAGCTGTTGTTTTCATTTGTATGGTGTCATTAGAGCCACCTGTCTTGTCAGGATGTTCTTTAAAATTAAACTCTTTTTCACAATCTCTGCCCTTGGTTAAATAAATAAACCATAACTGAAACTGTAACCTAATTAACCAAGCTAGAGTCTGAAGGTCTATGTGGGATTTATTTGGACTAGCATGCCATTACCATTCATTCTCCATTTTATTGCATTCACTTTGCTGCATAACAACAGGTGTGCTAATATTTTCATCCACTCATCCATTCATGTAACACTGCATAAAGTCCTACTATGCAAAGCCCAATGCTAGGAACTCTGGAGGATACAAATATAAGTGAAGAAGATTCTTGTTCTTCATAAACTTGGGTAATTGCCAGATAGATGATAGATAAACAGATAGACATATTATTATAAATTTAATTTTTTGTCAAGATCTATGATTTTATCATTTTAGAAAACTCTAGTAAGGGAATTCTTTCTACAAATGCTGACAAGCAGCATTTCTGATACTTGGATTCTCTGCAAATTTTGAGTCCATCAGGCTAGATGTTTTCATCTCTTGGTTTCATGACATTATTTTCTTCTTGTTCTCCTACTTGATTCATCCTCAGTTTTTATTTTCTTTGGTAGATCTTCATCTAAGTCATATTTGTTAACCTTGGATATTGCTATGGGAATATTATGAACTTCTTTTTTTCCCCTCTATTTTGTTTAATGATTTCAACATCTCCCATTTCTTTAAACATTCTATATCTTCTGAGTCATAATATATATATATATATATATATATATATATATATGTAAACATTAATTTTTTTTCTGTTCCTCAAGTTCACATCATTAGCCACCATTTGGACATCTCTGGGTTTTCTGCAGATATCTCAGACTCAAAATGACCAAAACAGTGTTCATTATCTTTCCCTACAAACTCTTATGTTCTTCAGAATTTACTACTTTTCCTGACATTGGGATCATCCCAGGCTCAAATCTGTGACTCTCTACACATACCTATTTTCATATCTTCCAATAGAATTGAGTTCTAAAGAACAGGAGCCATATTTGGATTTTGTTTGTTTGTTTTTGTTTTTTAATTTGTTTTCTTTGTATCCCCAGGGCTTAGCATATGGATCTGACACATACTAAGAGCTTAATAAATGTTCATTGAGGAACTGTCTATGCTTTATGTTCCACATATTTGCAATTCTTTCAGCATTGTATCATGTCTTCTTTCCAATCATTATCTTCCTGCTCTGGATGCTTGTAGGAAAGTCAGTGTTCTCTTTAAAAAGTGGCACCTAAAATGAAATCTACTACTCAAAACCTAATTGCCATTTCATGGCACTGTTCTTATGAGTCCACTAAAATTTCAAATCTCTTAATATGAGATGTTGTTTAACCATGCCTACATTGTCCTACATTTGTGGAGCTTATTTTTGGACCCAATTGAAGGACTATGGACTTATATGTATTAAATTGTATGGTTAAATTTCATCTTCTTGGCTTCCATAACTAAGCAACTGAAACAGGAAACATACTCAAGTTTGGTTTTGGTTATTTTTTGATTCAAAAGTCCATTTCTCCATTGACTATATACCACATAGATGATTCACAATATCTACCATGAATACAGCCACAAATACTTGTATAACAACAAAAATGGATGAAATTAAACCCTGAATAATTACAATGGTCAAGTTTAAATTGATAAAAGTTTAGAGAAAATTACTTTTTTTTTTCCCTATTATTGTAAAATTGATGGACTTCTGATCTAGATTATATGCTGTCAGATAAAAATGTGTTAATTTTTCTGGACTGATTTTAATATTTTCAAAATCTTTCATTTTAGGAAGGGCTTTTCAATTAGTGAAGGTTTAAAAGATATATTATAAATGAATGTGATATAAACATAAAATGTATCAGTAAGAATACAATAAAAGTTTAAAATGAATAAAATTAGAAAATGTAAAGAATACATTAACATTTATGAAAATTCTGAAATACTTCTGGGTATTTATCCTCTTTAAAATTTTATTCATATATTATAACATCAATGTTAAATTTTTAAAAATAACAAAAGAGAATTCTCATACAAACAAAACAATTATAGAAGGTCAAATAACCTGATATAGTGAGTGCCTTTGAAAATGTTTTCAGCAATTTGTACCTTTTTGGCTTAATGAAGTACCCACTAAATCTGTTACAAAAGGAGTAGGTTATAGTCCTCTGTTCTCCATATCTCAGATGATTATTATTATTGTACAGAGACTGACATTTATATAATGCTCTTTTTGTTTAAATTGGAATAGTCCTTGAATATCTATCTATCTATCTACTCACATTGTTCTCTTGGTTCTACTTCATTCTGAATCTATTCAATTTTGTCTTTTAATCTTTATTTTAATTATTCATATTCATTATTTCTTTTAAAGGCATAAAATGTTTCTCTTTTTCATTTATATATCATGGTTCTTTAAGCCATTGCCATTGATGGCCATATACTTTCCCCCTAAACTTTAGCTGCTACAAAATATGATGATGCTAACATGCTGTATATACATGCTAGCAAATTTTCTTTCCTAATTACAAATTAATTTCCTGAAGAGTTAGACCAATCCATAATTTGACCAAAAGCATATTGGATGCTCTTTTACTATGACTCTTACAACATTATTCCTGTCTTTTATCCACCTTTGACAATATATGAAGGGAAACTTCAAACTTGTTTTAATTTGCATTTCCCTTGTCATCAATGATTTGGAGCAGTCATTCCTAGGATTGCTGATATTTCAAAATAATTCTGAAAACTTTGTCTTTTGATGACATCTAATTTGTCTGGATAGTTCAATCATTATTCAATTAATATTTATTATATTATAATTAGTCAAACAATTAGCCAGTTAATATTCATTAATAAACAATATATTGATAAATCATATGTCAATGTTTTATTTATAATTTAATTAACAACTGTAAGCCAACCACTGTGATAAGATCCTGAAATTTAGCTTTGATTGAATACTTATTTATGTTATGTCAAAGAATTTTAAATTGCACATTTTTCTTTTGTACTAATTTTATTTACTTTGAGGGACATGAATATAGGTATATGAGACTTACCTATCTCTTAACTAGCTAAATATTATTTCCAATAACTATCACTTTACTTTATCCATGGTGACTAATTTTTAATATACTAAATTCATTAAATGACTATTCAACTGCATTTTAATTTCTTAATGTGTTCCAATTTTACATAACCTTGTTAATTAGTTATTTCATCATTTATTACACACCTACCATTTACTAGGCCCTCTGCTAAGCTCTGGCTAACATTCTATCATTTCACATTTTGTAAAAAAGAAAAGACAAGGCCTCATTGGTATTTGTACTTAGAACTTCTTATTGACTCTTTGGCTAAGTTAAGTCATGAAGTCCTATATATCAGTAATTGTCAAGGGACAAGTAGCATTCAGAATCTGCACTGCATTACTGTTTAATCTCAACTTATTTAAATTGGGCATTGTTGAAACACCAATCACAGTTATAAAGGGTATACAATTATTAGAAAGTGATATTTAAATAATTTAACTCTATTAATTATTCTTAACTTAAAGCCTTATCCCAGGCATCTGGATACTAATATGGGGTAGAGAGAATGGTTCAGAAGGGATGTGCTGTCTAGTTTCCGAGGCACTTCAAATTAAAATCTTCTGACTCATTAGGTTCAATATAGAAATATAATTTTTAATTATGAAATTTATACTAAAGAAGATACTTGCTATATTCTTTGCTGCTACAATTTAAGTACCACCAGGTCTTTTCCTATTACAGCTGAAAGCTCATGTAAATGTTTTCTCCAACAAAATGTGATCCATTGAGAACAAGCCAGTCTTAGTTTCTCTGTTTGTATCCTTATACTTAGCATGCTCGTTTCCACTTGGAAAGTATTAAATAAATGGATTTTTATTATTATTTATTGATTCATCCCATAGATGCAAGGCACTAGAATATGAAGTAATCAATTTTTAAAAGGCAGCACAAATGCTAGCTTAGTCTAATGTTTTAGAATCTATAGATTAGTTTAGATCAGATTTATTCTTTATATAACTCAAGATCATTTGTGTAGTGCAAGTTACTTAGTTTTCAACATAGATAATGAAAATCAAGCCCTTTTCTTTGTAGAAATTGAACAAAAACTAGTCATTGAATGTCAGACTTGTTGCTCTTATCTCTTTCTCACTCTATCAACTGATTAAAATGTTTAGATTTCTTAAGCATACATCTATATCTATATAATCTAAATCTATATCTATATATCAGAGCAGAGGTGACAAATAATTTGTTTACACTACAGTTGATTGTCCAAGAACTTAAAAATGAAAAGAAAGATAACTAACAAATATCAGGAGTAGGACTTTTCCTAGGCAATATTGAAGAATTAACCTACACTTTTTTTCCAAATTTTAAAGACTTCTTTGATTAAATCAGAAGGGAACAAAATGAAGGTTAGCCACATCCTATAGGCACTGAGAAGTTAACTAGTCTATCCAGTATCATTCTTATACATACCAGAAATAAGATTTGAATTCAGGACTTTGTAACCCTGAAGCCTATTAGATTAAGTTATGCAATCCTGTCTATCAGAGCTTGAATAACAAATGGAAATTAAGTTTCAAGTTAACAATACAATATAAAAGACAATGTATATTCAACAATAGCAACAGTAATAATAATAAAATCTATTATCTATCCATTGGATATATTCCTAACTGAATTATTTTGATTAAAATAAAGATATTGAATAGTCACAAGGGTGTGTAAAATTTGCTCAGACAGCTGTGAAGCATAGAAATCCAACTATGAGTGAATTATGCTAAAAAATTCTCACAGTTCTACACTTTTGTGTGCATATTGTTCTGGGCAATATAACATACTTGAAAATACTAGTAAAACTTGACTTTCTCATTTATTGTCTAAATAAGTCCAGACTGATAGCTGGATTTGACTGTGGATTATTATTTTGTATAACATTTAAAAGTCTTTACAAAGTTCCAATAATGGGATTTAGATATATTTATTATGATAATATAATTTGTTGACTGATGAATTATTTTCAGGGCAATTTATGCACTTAAACTTTGATGAATTCAGAATTACAATTTTATAAGTCCTTTATTGTTTTTTTATTATTATATTTAATCATCATCACTGATTATCCATGGTAAAATCAAATTTTATCAATCATCATAAATTATCTTTTTTCAATTGTTTTTACAATGCATTTTACATAATTGTGATGATAAAATTCTACTTGTCTTCTAAGAAAGTCACATTCTTTGTTTGATAGAATATATATAGGTACAAGAGAGTTGAATATGCTAACCTTGCATATACATTTGTTTTCATAATTATACATATCTAGGTTACATGATAATTTATAGCACTGATACATTTAATAGTTGAAACTTAAGTATATTAGATACTATAGCACACATTATTGTAACATGATTTATAAACTGTATAATGGTAATATTCAATGATAAACTGGAACCAGTGGTTAAATTTTCAGAGTGACTTCAAAAATCGTACAAATTAGGACAAAATAAGGCTTTCTATATTGTTTTGCTGTTTACCTGGCATTAAGAAAATGATGGAGAAAATAATAATGCAGATTAAATTTATATGATTATTTGTGTATATTTCTCTTGTGGTGAATTAGAGGACAGCTGTTTTTTAAACATTTACCAGAATACTCTTCAATGTTTTAAATGAATTATCACATAGAAATATTAGCACACTTTTAAAAAAAATGGTACAGTGAGATTTCAGCAGAAGCTTAAGGTCAGCATTTATTAAATGATAGAGACATTGAAAGGAAAAAGGAAAAGCCTGGTGATGAAAACTGCATTCTCTGCTAAAAAAAAAAAAAAAAAAAAAAGTTAGGAGTGGTACTTAACTAAAGATGCTGCAAAACAATGAATGTTCCCAAATGGAGGTTAAAAGTAGAAAAAATACTGATAAATGAACATTGAAGATGAGCTTGACATCAGCAAGTCAACCTGATTAGCAGAGACATCAAACCTAAGAAGAGTGTGGTGGCTTAGTGACCTCAGCTCAGATAAGCAGGTAATTAAACAATTGTACCCAAGAAGAGGTGGTTTCATGTGTTGATATCGACCTATAGATAGAACTCTAGAGGCATTGCCCCAAAGTTATGTCCTTGGTCCTGCTTCATTCTCTACTGCAATAAATTAATTAAATTATAGACATAGCAGATATGCTTGTCAAGTTTAGCAATCATACATATCTGGAAAGGATAACTAATACTTTGAACTTGATAAGAACTTTGACCTATGAATATCTATTTGATCATGGTCTCATCTCTACTTCTTGGTTGTTGTAGCTAGTCTCAAGTAATGTTTTATCTTCTGAAAAAAAGCCATTATCTTGTTTTCAATTTGATACTCTGCTCATTTTATTCTGACTATATTTTCTCTCAATATTGTTGTTTGTATGTCTCCCCCACCAGACTGTGAACTTCTTGAGAATTCCCAGTATCTCTTGCCTCTGTTATCAAGCTACTGTAGTCTGTTTACTGATTGTCAAAGATGGAACTCCATCATCCAGCTCTGGACCTTTTCACAGACTGTTAGTCACAATGGAAATGCTCTGTTGCCTCACCTCAGTCTCTTACATTCCCTGATTTCTTTTAAGACTCTAAGTTCTCTAGGAAACTTTTTTTCTGATTCTCTCAATGATATTGACTTGCTTCCCGATATTGTCTTCCTTCCATTCTTTGTCTATCTTACATATATCAAGTTATTTCCATATTTTGGTACATAACAACACAGATAATGAAACTACAATTGCTGAGGAGTCACTACGGTCATATAACAGTGAGTTCCATCCATACCCAAGAGACTAATACAGATGTTTATACATGTAATATAGCCTTTAAGTTTTAGACTTTCCCAGAAGAAAAAATAACTTGGAACTGATTGGTGAGGCAACCTCATCATATTAGAGTTGTACTATACTAGTATTAACAAATTGGAATGTCCTGTTTGTTTTTATCATGGCTCAGTAATTTATGATTCCTTCATTTCTGTCTAAAAACACTATGCTTTTATTTTTAAAGATGTATTACTCAGAGAGTGTTCTTTCCCTTAGTTACTCTTCCAAATCTCTAGGAACTTGATATTTTCAAGAAAATTCTCTTTTTTTTTTTTTTTTTTTTTTTTTTTTTTTTTTTTTATCCAAGGAAATGGGTCATAGAATTCTCCAGGAACTTGATATTTTCTAATACCTCCTCCTCTATGGGAAGCTTTTGTATGCCCTTCTTCCCAATAGTATTTTCAAAGAGAAGACTGTCAAGAATCATAACTTTTTTCCTCCTTGGAGACTAAGTTACACTTTTAGATAAGTTTGGTTCTCTGCTCTGTATTCTATTTTATATATACCCAAAATAAGGTAAAAATATGCCCTAAAGGCAATATTTATTATAAAATGGTATATCATGTTCAAAATTCAGAACAATCAATCATTTCCAATTTCAGAGATTTAAGCAATGACTTAGATTCGATTCATCAAGGTATTAAAAGATCTACAAATATGTATTCCTATGTTCTGCATAGGGAAATAGAACATCCCAAAGTTTCAATTCCTTGTCAGTTCACCAAGTTATATAAGGAAATTTCCTAAGCAACTGTCAACAATAGAAAAAATAATTATTCCGTGTAAACTTTCTTTGAAGACAGTATCAACACCAAAGCTTTTACTGTGAAATTGTAGAACATTCCTTCTACGAGTAAACACAGAATACAATGAGATGGCTACATCAACAATTTATTAAGGTAATATAAAGGAATTTCCTAGCCAATATTAATTGGATCCCAATATCCTTGCTGAAAAACAAGGTGTTCTGTCAGGTTATCAGTAAAAAGTTGAGGAACAAGCCAATTGAGAAAAGTTACTGCTATAAAATTGCTTTGGGCAAATCTCCAAGTTGTATCTGAAATAGAGAATCAGAAAATCTTGGAATTACATCCTAACACAGTAGAAAAAAAAAATTAGAGTTATAAGAAACATCTTCAAATTCCATAACTTTTACTTATTAACTATGTGGTTGAATGTAAATTATTTCATTTCTAGGAAACTGTTTCCTTTTCTGCAACAAGGGCAATAATGTGGAATTTTACTATGAATTTCCCTGATCCAGATCTTCTAAATGTAAATTCGGTAGTCTTCTCCAAATACCACTCTGCTTTCTTCATGTACTACGAGAGGGCATGATAATTCAAGTAAGAATTATTATTGCATCTTTGTGTTAGGCATTGTGTACTAAGATGATTTGACACATAGTAAAGATATTAGAATTATTCTGTATAATCCCAGAGAATGATAGATGTTTCCAAGTGGAAAATCTAAACTTTACGTTAGGAAGGAAAAGAAAATTAAAAAAAAAAAAAAAAAAAAAAACAACTTCTTAAGAATAAGGACTTCATGAAAACAATGGGCTATCTCTCTCAAAATATCACTGGGTATTTTGAAACCAAAATGGAATAATGAATAGTAGGGTATCTGGTAGAAAGGGTTCAGAACTTGGATTGCATAAGATGCTTTCAAAGCTCTTTTTCAAACCTCAGAAAATATAATTTTGAGAATCCAAAAGTTAAAAAAAAGTTTTGTTAATTTTTTTTTTAATTTTGTAAGCTCTTTCATTTTCAAAATACATGGATAGATAATTTTCAACATTCACTATTGCAAAATCTTGTGTTTCATTTTTTCCCTCCTTTCTCCCACCACCTTCCCTAGATGTCAAGTAATCCAATATATTTTAAACAATTCTTCTATACATATTTCCACAATTATCATGCTGTACAAGAAAAATCAGCTCAAAAAGGGAAAAAAAATGAGAAAGAAAACAAAATGCAAGCAAACGACAACAAAAAAAAAAATGAAAATACTATGTTGTGAGCCACACTCAGTACCTACAGTCATCTCTCTGAGTGCAGATGGCTGTTTTCATCACAAGATAATTGGAATTAACTTGAATCATCTCATTGTTGAAAAAAGCCACATCCATTAGAAATGATTATCATATAATCTTGTTGTTGCCATGGACAATGATCTGGTTTTACTCACTTCATTTAGTATCAGGCCATGTAACTCTCTCTAGGCTTGTCTAAAATCAATATGCTGATTGCCTTTTTATGGAAAAACAATGTTCCATAATATTCATAAACCATAACTTATTTAACCATTCTCCAACTGATGGGCATCACTCAATTTCCACTTTCTTGTCATTATAAAAAGTCTGCCACAAACAGTTTTTACATGTGAGTCCTTTTCCTTCTTTTAAGATCACTTTGGGATAAAGGCCTTATAGAGACACTGCTGGATCAAAGGTTATAGACAGTTTGATGGCCATTTGGGCAAGATGCAAATTGTTCTCCAGAATGGTTGGATCAATCCACAACTCCATCAACAATCCCTTGCAACATTCATCATTATTTTTTTCTGAAAGATGTGTAGTAGTATCTGAGAGTTCTCTTAATTTGCATTTCTCTGATCAATGCTGCCTTTTCATTTGACTAGAAATGGTTTTAATATCTTCATCTGAAAATTTTCTGTTCATATCCTTTGACCATTTATTACTTTGAGAATTATCTTTTGATTCAATTCTCTAAATATTTTAGAAATGAGATCTTTATCAAAATCCTTGAATGTAATTTCCCCCCAGTTTATTGCTTCTCTTATAATCTTTTCTGCATTGGTTTTGTTTGTACAAAAGCTTCAAAATTTTTTGAGAAAAAATTATTCCTAGACTGGATAATTCAATAAAAATGTTTAAGCACGTGCTATATTCCAAGCACTGAGGATAAAAAGACAAAATGATACATTCCTTATTCTGCCAAAAATTATGTTGTACTTACTGGGAGAGGAGTGATATGCTTAGCATCTATACAAAAAATTAAGTATTTTTATTTTAAAGAAGTGAGAAATGTTTTCAATTAAAATTATTTATAGATGTTAAATTTTATTTTCTTCACATAGTAGTTTAAAACTAATTGCTCATGTTTAAGTTTAAGAATATAATAAATTTTATTTCTACATTGGGACAGATGGAAGCAAAGAAAAAAAAGAATAATTAATCTATGTACACAAACACATGCATCCTTATTTTCTTACACATTAAAAGTTTCATCATGGATTACATAGACTAAATTATAATAATTTATCATTAAAAAGAATTGTCAGTGGCAAAGATTGAGCAATTCTTTGGAATATGTTGAAGTAGAAAGGGTTCTGAGGGTGATTTCAAAATAAGGATTAAATCCAGGAAGCTGCTTGAGATCTCCCAGTTTCCCTCAAAAACCATATGAAAACAATTCTCTAAACATTCTGACAGAATGAAACTGCTCTTCAACTCAAGATAAATTAGAAGGAATTAAAAAAAAAAAAAAAAAAGTTGCCCTCACTGGGATGAAAGAGATGTTCAGTCCAGCTCAATATCTGGGAAAATCAGTGAAAGGGTCTTAAATGCAGAAGATCAGCAACTGAGACACTCAGTTCTGGCTCAGTAGGGAACAGAGCAGTGGGGCAATCTCCAGTTTCAACTCAGAAGGAAAAATCAAGGAAACCAGGCTGGTTCCTGGAAAGAACAGGTATAGCTACTCCTACTGTGAGCCAAAACAAAAAAAAAAAAAAAACAAAACATGACAAAAAAACAAACAAAAACATGAGAGGGCCCTGTGCTGAAAGCCAACGCTCAGAGATACATGGGAAGTTTAGAAAAATGTTCCCTTTACCCCAGAAGCAGAACTTCAACATGAAAGGCATATACAAGAAATACAAAAAGAGAAAAGAAAGAAAATGAGCAAGAAACAAAAAGAACCTTGACCATAGAAATCTTCTATGGTGACAGGGAAGACCTAAACACCAACTCAGGGGAAGACAAAATGTTCACAGATGAAATCACAAAGTATCTTATGAATAAGTCTCAAGCCCAAAGAGGTTTCTTGGAAGTGCTCGTAAAGGATTTTAAAAGACAAGAGAGTTAAAAGAAAAACATGAGAAAAGCTACAAGAGGTATGCAAGAAAAAGTCAACAGTTTAATAAGGAAAGAAAAATTGACTGAAGAAAACAATTGCAATTTTTGTCTTCTTTTTTTTAAATTAACCCATTTTATTTTCAAAACTTATGCATAGATAATTTTCAACATTCACAGTTATATTCTAAATATTTCCCCTCCTCTCTACCCCCATCCCTAGAATGCTAGTAATAGAAAATATGTTAAACATGTGTATTCTATAAATATTTCCACAATTATCATGTTGCACAGGAGTAGTTAAATAAAAAAAGGAAAAAAATGAGAAAGAAAACAAAATGCAAGCAAACAACAACAAAACAAGTGAAAATATTATGTTGTGATCCACACGCAGTTCCTACAATCCTCTCTCTGGGTTCAGATGGCTCTCTTTATCATAAGATCATTGGAACTGGCTTGAGTCACTTCACTGAGAAAACATTTCCTTGAAAAACACAATTTTCAGGAGCAGAGCCAAAATGATAGAAAAGACACATGCATACATTATTCTAAATGTCCTTTCTACCCTCACTACTAATTACTAAATTCAGTCTCAGAAATAGTGCTTGACTGATAAAATCCATGAATATTAGGAGTACAACAGATTACCAGCCAAAAGTAGTCTGGTAGATCTCCAGAAATGGTATATCGTGATAGACTGGAACAGGCCAGCACAGGCAGGGAGATAGGACCAAAGGCTAGCACAGGGAATGGACCTGGCTGTGACGGTCTCCATGGGTGGAAAATTTGAAGGTAGGACTCTAGGATAGCTCTTCTGCTTTAGTTGCACAGCAGTAGATCAACAGAGAAGTTAAAGCAAAAAGTAGAGTGTACTCCCCAAAATGCCATCATCTAAAAGGATCTGGGTACACCCACCCAACACCAGAAGTGACTCAGCACAGACCACAGCACAGACCACAGCTGTGCAGCCACATTCTGCAGCACTGAGCTTTTGCCAGGGCAGTCACTCTTCTGATCACCAGGGGGGCTCTGCCCAGAACAGTCACAAATCTGTACAGAGGGGGTCTCTGCCCAGGGAAACTGTGCCCTTGCACAGCAGGAGGGCTCTGCCTGGGGCAATAGAACTTCTGCAGTATGGCTGCGCTTTTCAGGGCAGAGAAAATTCCAGTGGCGGGCTCTTCCCAGGGCAGGCACTGATCCACACAGCAGGGTTATGCAAGGGTAAGTGACACTTTCACTGCTCAAACCCTTATCCCAGGGCAACTGCTGATGTACATAGTGGGGATCTGTCCAGAGATACCACAAATCTTCACAGTGAGGGGATCTGCCCGGGGCAATAGAACTTCCCCAACTGAACTGTGCTTCCCAGGGCAGAGATTCTTCCAGTGCAGGGCTTTTCCCAGGGCACTTCAGCAGCTTGGCCACTCTTAGCAGCCCATTTGCAGGACAGCTTTTGTACATATATTTATCCCTGCTCTGCAGAGTAAGCTGGTAATCTCCTTGCCCTGAAGGCAGACCCTTAGGGCTTTTTAAAAAATGAGTAGAAAAGCCAAGTGTATGCTAATTATTGATAGCTTCTATATAGAAAGAGAGCAGGTTTTCTACCCTGAGGTAGACAAAATCCCAAAGGAGAATATAACCTGGTCCCCATCACACAAGGCTCTTCTAAAAGGAATTATAAAAAAGTTTTAAAAGAAAGCTAGAAGAAATATGGGAAAAGGAAAGAGGAGCTCTGAAAGAGAGTATGGAAAGGAAAGAGTATGGAAATTCACTGAAAGAAAAATTTAATAAAGTGGAAAAAAAGAAAACAACTTTCAGAAAAGTGAATTAGAAAAAGTAAAGAACTTCCAGGGAGTGCAGGGAAACAGAATTTTTGAATTGGAAAAGATAAAGAACTCCCAGGAAAGTAGGATTTGTAAATTGAAAAAGAAAATAACTCAGTTAAAAAAAAAATTAGTGAAATGGAAAAAAAAAAAATCCATAGAGCAAAGCAACTCATTTAAGATCTCAATTGGACATTAAAAAAAAAAAAAAAAAAAAAAAAAAAAAAAAAGCTAATGAAGAAAATAACTCATTAAAAATCAGAACTGAGGAAATAGAAATGGAAGATTCACTGAGGCATCAAGAATCAATCAAGCAAAACCAAAAACAAGAAAAAATAGAAAAAAATGTTAAATATCTATTTCGAAAAACAACAGACCTAGAAACTAGATCTAGGAGAAATAATCTGAGGATTATTAAACTTTCTAGACATTATTTTACAGGAAATCATCAAAGAAAACTGTCCAGATGTAATAGACTCAGAAGGTAAAATATCCATTGAAAGAATTCACCAAACAGCTCCTGAAAGAGACCCCAAAATTAAAACTCCATGGAATATCATGGCAAAATTTCAGAACTATTAGACTAAGGAAAAAATATTACAAGCTGCCAGAAACAAACAATTCAAATACCAAGGAGCCACAATAAGTATCACTTAAGATTTAGCTGCTTCCACATTAAAAGATCTTAGGGCCTGGAATCTGATATTCTGAAAGGCAAAAAACTTGTAATAAAGCAACCTACCCAGCTATGCTGAGCATTTTCTTTTAGGTAAGATTTGCTTCCCTTCTAATCTTTTCTGCATTTGTTTTGTTTATACAAAGGTAATATAATCAGGATTATCTATTTGATGTTGAATAAGGAATTTCAGTTCTTCTTTGGTTACAAATTCCTTACTCCTTCACAGATGTGAGAGGTAAACTATCCTATGTGCTTCTAATTTGCTTATGATATGACTCTTTATGTCTAAATCATGAACCCAATTCAACCATATCTTGGTATATGGTGTTAGGGGTGGGTAAATGCCTAATTTTTGCCATACTAGTTTCCAATTTCCCAATACTTTTTGTCAATTTTTTGTCTTAATTTGCATTTCTCTGAGCAATAGTGATTTGGAACACTCTTTCATATGAGTAGAAATACTTTCAATTTCATCATCTGAAAATTGTCTGTTCATATCCTTTGACAATTTATCAATTGAAGAATGGCTTGATTTCTTATAAATTAGAGTTAATTCTCAGTATATTTTGGAGATAAGGCCTTTATCAGAACCTTTAACTGTAAAAATGTTTTCCCAATTTGTTACTTCCCTTCTAATATTGTTTGCATTAGTTTTGTTTGTACAAAAGCTTTTTAATTTGTACTCTTTTCTATCTCCATTTAGCTTTTGCCAAAGATCTATCAAACTTTTCTAGTATTCTATTTACCTCTTTGACTTCTTTCTTACTTATTTTGTGGTTTGATTTATCTAACTCTGAGAGTGCAAGGTTGAGATCTCCCACTATTATAGTTTTGCTGACTATTTCTTCTTGCAGCTCTCTTAATTTCTCTTTTAAGAATTTAGATGCTGCACCACTTTGTGTGTAAATGTTTAATATTGATTCTGCTTCATTATCTATGCTACCCGTCAACAGGATATAATGTCCTTCCTTATCTCTTTTAATTAGATCAATTTTTGTTTTTGCTAGATCTGAGATGAGGATGGCTACCCCTGCTTTTTTGGCTTCACCTGAAGTATAGTAGATTCTGCTCCACCCTTTTACTTTTATTGTGAATGTATCACCCTGTTTCAGGTGTGTTTCCTGTAAACAACATGTAGTATGATTCTGGCTTTTAATCCAGTCTGCTCACTGCTTCCTCTTTATGAGGGAGTTTACCCCATTCACATTTATGGCTAGAATGACTAATTCTATTTTGCTTGCCATCCTGTTAACCCCTGCTTATGCTTTTCTCCTTTCCTTCTCTCATACACCCCCCTCCCCAGTATTAAACTTGTGAGCACCACTTGCTTTTCAAAGCCCTCCCTTTTTAGTATCCCTCCCCCACTTTAAAGTTCCTCCTCCTATTTTACCCATTTTCCTCACAATTTCTGTATTCCCTTCCCCTTAGCTTACTCCTTCCCTCCCACTTTAGAATGAAGTGGAAGAAGTTTCACCATAAATCGAATATGTCTATTGATACACACTGTGTTCATCCCCCTCCTTTCTTTCTCTCAGATATAATAGGTTACCTTTGCCTCTTCATGAGATGTAGTACCACCACTTTAACGTTTTTTATGATATAATTTCCTTTCCACCTCTATTTACTAGGACAAATTATACATGTGTTCTTTACATATCTTTATGGCAGAAATATAGTTCTCAAGATTTCTTTTTACCTTTTTAGAAATTTCTTGAGTTCTGTATTTGAAGATCAAACATTTTGTGTAGATCTGTTTTTTTCATCAAGAACAGATGGAATTCATTTATTTCATTAAATGTCCATCTTCTTCCCTGGAAAACGATGCTCATTTTTGCTGGGTTAGTTATTCTTGGCTGCATACCAAGTTGCTTAGCCTTTCGGAATATCATATTCCAGGCCCTTTGTTATTTTAATGTGGATGCTGCTAGATCCTGGGTTGTCCTTTTTGTGGCTCCTCCATATCTGAATTGCTTTTTTCTAGCAGCTTCCAATATTTTTTCCTTGTCTGATGGTTCTTGAACTTGGCCAGTATATTTCTTGGTGTTTTGATTTTAGGTTCCCTTTCAGTAGGCAATCGATGAATTTTTTCAACATCCATTTTACCCTCTGTTTCCAAAATGTCTGGGCAGTTCTCTTTGATAATTTCCTGCAAAATAGTATCCAGGCTCTTTTTTTTCCTCACATTTTTCAGGAAGTCCAATTATTCTCAAATTGTCTCTCCTGAATCTGTTTTCCAGGTCTGTTGTCTTTCCAATAAAGTACTTTATGTTCTTTTCAATTCTTTCGTTTTTCTGGTTTTGTTTGACTACTTCTTGATTTCTCCTTAAGTCATTCATTTCTACTTGTTCGATTCTAATTTTCAATGATGTATTTTCTTCACTCACTTTTTTATATATTTTTGTAATTGTCCAATTGAGTTTTTATCTTCTATGGAATTTTTTTCCATTTCATCCATTTTATTTTTTAGAGAGCTGTTTTCTTTTTCCAGCTCACTAATCCTGTTTTCCTTGGAGTTGTTTACCTTTTCTAATTCACTAATTTTGTTTTTCAATGATTTGATTTCTTTATCCACTCTGTCTTTAAATGTGTGGGAGGACTTCTCCAGACTCTCTTGCCAAGCTTACCTTTCTGTTTCCCATTTCTCTTCTGTCTCTCTTGTGAGAGCCTTTTTGATTTCCTCTATGAGGTTCTTTTGTATTGAGGAGCAGATCATATCCCCCTTAGGGGATTCCTCTGGAGACAGTCTGCTTTTAGTCTCCTCAGGGTTTGAAGTCTGCTCTCTATCCATACAGAAGCTGTCAATGGTTAGAGCACTTTTAAATTTTTTGTTCATTTTGTCAGAGTGAGATTTGAAGAAATCAAATTGACAAGAGAAACAATTGGTCTTTTTCAGGGGGGGGATGTGGCTGGATGGTGTTATGGGGCTTCCTCTACAGACTGCCGGAGACAGCAGCGAGGAACTAGCAGGACAGCAATGGCTGCTTGCTGGGTCTGTGCTCTGAAGCTCTAAGAACACACTGAGTCAGTCTGGGTGGGGGTAGGGGTGGCCGGGTCCCAAGAATTGCTAGCTTTCTGGGGTTTTATTCTTTACCTCCTGTGTTTACACCTTCTCTGCTGATCCTGGCTTGCTGCCAAAAGGGAATTCCACATTGGGTTAAAGGTCGTTTTGCAGAAATGGAAGAGATTGTACCCCTCCCCCTTCAGGTCTGCACAGTGTGAGCTGCCTGCCTCTCTCTGGCTGCTTGCCCTCTGTCTGTGCCCAGTCTGTTCGTCCCCTCCCCTGAGCAAACACAGACCTTTTATGACGAATTTCAAGGATGTCTTCTGTTGGTGATTATTTGTGGCTTTCTTTTCCGGTCAATCATTAATTCCAAGGCTTGTCATGAAGTAATTTCTGAGAGAAAACATAGAGTTCAAGCAACTGTCTGCCTCCACACTGCCATCTTGGCCAAAAGTTGAATTGACCCAAATTAAAAGAATTCAAGCCATTCTCCAATTGATAAATGTTCAAAGGATATGAACAGACAATTTTCAGATGAAGAAATAGAAAGTACTTCTAGTCATATGAAAAGGTGCTCTAAATCACTATTGATTAGAGAAATGCAAATTAAGACAACTCTGAGATATAAATGCACACTTCTCAGATTGGCTAAGATGATGGGAAAAGATAGGGATGAATGTTGGAGGAGATGTGGGAAAACTGGGACACTAATAGATAACTGTGTGAGTGGAACTGTGAAATGCTCCATCGATTCTGGAGAGCAGTTTGGAACTATGCTCAAAAAGTAATCAAATTATGCATACACACATTTGAACAGCAGTGTTTTTATGGGTTTATATTCCAAAGACATAATAAAGAAGGGAAAGGAACCCACATGTACAAAAATGTTTGTTGCAGCCCTTTTGGTTATGGCAAGAAACTGCAAACTGAATAGATGCCCATGAATTGGAGAATATCTGAATAAGTTACAGTACAAGAATAATATGCAATAATAGTGTTTTATAAGAAACGACCAGCAGGATGATTTCAGAGAAGCCTAGAGATTTATATGAACTGATGCTAAGTGAAATGAGCAGAACCAAGAGATCATTTTATATGGTAACAAGAAGATTATACAATGATCAATTCTGATGGATGTAACTCTCTTCAATAATGAGATGATTCAAATCAATTCCAATTGTTTAATGATGAAGAGAGCATCTATTCCAGAGAGAGGACTGTGGGATCTGAGTGTGGTTCACAATATAGAGTTTCCACTCTTTTTGTTGTTGTTTGCTTCTCTCTTTTTTTTTTCCTGGTTTGATTTGATTTTTCTTGTACAGCAAGATAATTCTATAAATATATATGCATACATTGATTGGATTTAGCATTTCTACCATTCTAACATATATTGTACTATTTGCCATCTAGGGGAGGGGATGTGGAAAAGGGGGAAATTTGAAACACAAAGTTTTTCAGGGGCTAGTGATAAATAATTTTTCATGGATATGTTTTGAAAAATAAAAAGCTTTAATAAAGAAAAAAAAGCTGGAAAAAAAATTAGCCAAAGGATAAAACCCACCAAAGAAATAAATTCCTTAAAAAACAATATAGGCCAAATGCAAAAGTAAAAAATAAAAAAAAAAATCACTGAAGAAAACACCACTTTGAATAGTAGAATTAATCAAATAAAAAAAAGATTTTGAAAAGCTAACTAAAGAAAATCAAACATTAAAAGTCAGAACTGGGCAAATTGAAGCTATTGACTCAATGAGACACTAATAATAACCCAAGCAAACAATTAAAAATGAAAAAGTAGGAGAAAATGTAAAATACCTCATTGGAAAAACAAATTATCTAAAAAATTAGCTCTAGGAAATTATTGGTCTATCTGAAGGCCATGACCAAAAAATAGCATGAATAGCATTCTTTAAGAGATCATCAAGGAAAAAAATGCCTTGATATACTAGGATCAGAGAGGGAAATAGTAATTAGAAGAAACAATCAATCATCTCTGGAAAGAAATTCCACAAGGAAAACCCCAAAGTACATTGTTGCCAAATTCCTGAACAACAATCTCAAGGAAAACATACTGCAAGCTGCCTGGCAAAAATAATTGAAGTATTGAGGAGAAACAGTTACCCTGTATCATGATAAAGACTGGAGGCCCTGGAATATCATATTCTGGAGGACAAAAGACCTGAGATTACAACTAATTCCACTACCCAGTGAGACTATGCAGCATCATTCAGGGAGGTGGTGAATCTTCGATGAAGTAAGAGACTTAGTCATTTCTATTGAAAAAACAACTACACAGAAAATTTGATCTTCAAGCATATGACTCAAGAAAAGGATATAAAGGTAAGCAGGGGAAAATATACATTATTTAAAAGTAAAACTATTTACTATTATATGTGTATATATATATATATATATATATATATATATATATATATATATATATATATATTATGTATGTATACATATAAAACAAAGATTAAACTATTTACTCATTAGATGGGAAAATGTTACCTGGAACTCTTGAGAACTGTATGTTATTAAGGCAGTTTGAGGGGGCACACATGGACAGAGGATGTGATAATATCAAAGAAAAAGACATTAACCAATAGGAAAAGAATTATAATGGGAGAGGAGCAAAGGGTGGGAATAATGTGACCAATTAAATCACATGAAGAGGCACAAAAGATCTATTACAATAGAGGGAAAAAAGAGAGGGAAATGAGCATTGTCTGAAGCTTTATCTCATCAGTTAGTTTGCTCAAAGCAAGAATTTGAACAAATTCAATCAGTTAGATATAGAAATGTATTTTACCTTCCAAAAAAGTAGAAGAAATGGGAAAGAAAAGGTAGAGGCTGGATGTAAGAGAGGGCAGAAATACGAGGGAAAAGGATAAGAGAAAGGAGGAGGAGTAATAGAATTTAGGGTAGGAAGAAGGCAGGGTGGGTTAAAATAAATACACACCTGAGGATCATTACTTGTAGAAGAAATTTTTATTTAAGCATGAATGGGATCAGATGGATTTTGATTTACCTTTTAATTCCAAGAACTTCTAAAATATAGTAAAGTGGTATAAACAAATAAAAATTGGTGATGTCCTGATTTTGTATACCACTTCTCTACAAGGAACAAGATAATCTTTTCTGCATCACCAAATTGTAGAACTTTTAACCACTGTTTACCAAGAACTATACTTGCAGATAACAATTCTATATCATATCTATCATTTCTTTGAGGGAAGATGGGAAAAAGAAGGATTTCTTCTTCCTCTCTGACCCTGTGTAAATAGGTAGAAGAATCTTAAAGGTGTTATGTTATATATTTCCAGGAACCTCAGGCAACTACCATTATGCCCAAAGGGGAAAATATCAGGATTTATTTTTTTATAAAACTTTGTTGGAAGAGCATGTCACATGGGAAAAATTCTCTCTATATTTTTTCTTTTATCTGGTTTATATTTTATGGATGCATGATTTTCCACCATGCTTTGCATTTTGGCTATTCTTTTTTAGTTAAATAACAAAAGAAGTGGCCAGTGGCAGGAACACATTGTGAAACATCAACTCTGCATGTCTATTAGTTACAAAACATAGTTTTTTAGAATAATTTATAACTATTGAAAACTAGAGAACTTATCCTTTTATCCTGGAGTAGACATGACAGTATGCTCCTTCTTGGTTTCTCAGGTTTACTGGAAGGCAGCCAGTTGATTCAATTTTATGTTAGCTCACCCTGTGAAAGAATTTGATGTATTTTTATTTATTCTATCTGGAATATTCCAAACATTGCATTTACATAATACCATGGTATGTCAGTCAGAGACAGAAGGAAAAGAAAGTGGTAGAGACAGAGGAGAAACAAATACACAAAAATAGCATTTGTTTGTTTATGATGTCAATATTATAGGTCCTATAATGATTTGATTAATTTTATTTACTGACTTGTAGAGAGAGGGCAGGGAATTCTGAAAAGGTGTACTTGAATCTAGGTCAGCATTTTGCTTATAGTTAAGTACCTATCAATGTGAGATAATGGTTCTCTATGGTGATGTAATAGTTGCATGTGCTCAGTTTGATGTGGTATATTGAAGTATTTAAGGGCTGGGCCAAGTGGGAAAGCTCTCTTACCCACAGCTCTCAGCCACAGCTCTCTCTCAGCCACAGACACAAGAGAAGATGCCACATTCCAGACTCCAACTTTGAACTGGCAAGTGGTAGTTCTCCTGCCTCCTTCACTCCTCCACTAAGACCAAAGATTCAGGCTGATCCTGAGGCTAACCTGGACCCTACCTCTATTGTTGGAGATATAGGTAATAGGAGTTTGAAATTATTGGTCAGGGTTCATTCTTTCATGTCATGAGAATCTTAAAGAGAGTGTTTGCTTTCCTATTTTGTTTTGTTTTAATAAAATATTTTTCCTATTTTATTTATGTTCCTGATCTTTTGGTAGAGGTTGCACTGAATAAGGATTTGGGCATGTTTGTATATATATTGTTATTCAAAACATCTCAAAATAAATCTGAGGTAATAAGTGGCTCTTTGAAAGTTGTATAAAACGCACAGTCCATTTGTGGAATTTATTGCAGAGTATTTTTTGATATAATCTTATATGAATCACAGTATATCATTGAATATTTTTAGTCTTCTATATCACATGTCTGTCATTGTTGAATCATTCTACATGCTTCTGTCTCTTGATAACATTTGGGGTTTTCTTGCTAAACATAAAGGAGTGGATTACCATTTCCTTCTCTAGATTATTTGATAGATAAGGAATTAAGGCAAATAAAGTTAAGTAACTTGCTCAGTATCACATAATTAATATAAGTCTGAAGCCACATATGTACTCAAGTCTTCAGGGACTAACTATATTCTATGGACTGTTCCACTAGCTTTCCCCTAATGTCAGAAGTATATGCAAAAAAAAAAAAAATATATATATATATATATATATATATATATGTGTGTGTGTGTGTGTGTGTGTGTGTGTGTGTGTGTGTGTGTGTGTGTATCTTTTTATTTAAATTTAATAGTCAACTGACCATTCTCAGGTTCCTGTATACTTATGGGTATTCCTTACTAACACTGTCTTCAGATTTTTTATGTTTTCCCTCTTAAATAAAGCCATTTTCTAAAACTTCTCTTGAAAAGGTTGAGAATTGCTGAGTTTAGTTTTATAGAGTTTGGTAGGATATGGTATATCTTACTCATGTAGTGAAAACTCAATGATCTCATACTGAGTTGCTTATTCAAATGATGCTCTTTTCCCTGCTATTGAGGCCACTACTTACTATAGAATGTAAACATATAGAAAAGGTTGAACTTGCCTCCAGCTGGTGCTAAAATTAGGTTATTAGGTTAGTGTTTACTTGTTCTGAATATATACCAGACCCAATAACATTATAACTTCACAAGGAGAATCTCTAATCAACTTGATATCCATTAAAAAAATATATATATGGATATTAATTCTCCCTTGTATCACCGAGGTTTAGTCTCAAGCTAAACTAGAGAAACAAATGCACTTCATGCTAACTATTGTATATAGAAAAGAAAAAAAGGAAGAAAGATTAGTAGATCAGAAATTAAGAACTTTGAAGTTTGGGGAATAATCCTTTGCCTATCATTCATTTATTTTCTAATGTTTGTTCACTGGCTTGAAGTTTCTATCTGCCTCACATTGAGTCTTACAACATGAAACCATCATTCACTTTTTTTTTCATTTTTTAAAATTCAATTTACATTGTTTTATTTTCTTTTTTCCCTAGTAAATTTATTCATTTTAATGCATATTACCTTATGAATCATTTTGGGACAGAAAATTTAGGACAAAAATGAAAAACCATGGAGAGATTTAAAAAAAGAAGGGAATATATCATGTATTTATGTGTCATTCTCCTTAGTTCTTTTTCTGGATATATATGGCATTTTCTATCCAAATTTTATTGGAATTGTTTTGGATCACTGCAACAATGAGAAGAACCAGGTCTTTCATAGTTGATCATTGCAGATTATGTTGTGTACACAATGTATACCTAGTTCTGCTTGTTTCACTCAGGATCAATTTGTGTAACTCCCCCACCCAGGCCTTTTTAAAATAAGCTTCTTAATTATTTTTATAGAACAATAATATTCCATTATTTTCATATACTTCAACATCTTTGGCTGTAATGTTCTCTTCTTTAATCTGTAATTGTTCTCTAGGAGCAGGTTTCTTGGGGAGCTTCTGGAGGCAGCCTTAGTTTCAGTTCAGTTCAATAATCTCAAATGCAGCCAGGAGTCCAAATCCTTTACTGTCTCTTTCCAAATCTTATCTCCTTCACTTCGGGCTCAGCTAATTTTCTGGAGGCCTTCAGATCTTGGTTTCAGTGTTCTCCACAGGGCAGCTTGTCACCACTTTTCTGTCTTCCTTTGTTCTGCCTGATCTGTGAATCTCCTTGACTGAATCCTGACTCTGAATCTCACGAAGTCCTCTTTGGCCCTGAGAACTTCTTGCTTATATGCTGCACACTGAGCACACACCAATCATTACATCACTAGGAAACCATTATTTATTGTGGGATTAAATCAATGCTAGATTTAACCATTGTCTCCCCAGTTCCATTCAGTATCTTGTTTCAAATTCTGGCCCATAATATCTCCTTGTAGGATCAGATCAATCATACTGAACCATGCTAAATTATATAATTATTGTCTCTATCCATTCCAGTGACTTAGCACTTTGTAAGAATCCTAATATCTCCCCCTTTCTTTTTATTTAGAACATAGGGTGGTCATGACCTCTCTGAGTTCTCAAGGAGGTGAGAACCCAAAAAAGAAGGTGATCATTCCTTTTCTGACTGATCAAAAAAAAAAAAAAAAAGTGAAAACATCATAAAAAGAAGGTGGTCACACCCTCCCTGACTTCTCAGGGAGATGAAAACACCAAAGGAAATTGAAAATCAAATCAGATTAGTGGATTTCTGAAGGGGCTCACTTGGAACAGGTATACATAAATGCATCAATATGGGAGGTATTACACATAATTACATAAATTACACAAGCACATAGTAACATAACACATGAGGAATTATACATGTCCATAAGTCCTAGAAATAGTCCAAAAGGAATCCATTGTCCATTAGTTCATGTGCCAGGAATCCAATAATTCCTGCCAGTTTTGAAGTCCTGCAATAGACTTATCTTGTGTTAGGGAATCCAATGATTCCTGCTGGTTTTCAAGTGGTGCAACAATTTTTATCTTGTGTTAGGGAATCCAATGATTCCTGCTGGTTTTCAAGTCCTCCAACAGTCTTTATGATCAGCCATGTTCTTTCAGTGTCATATATTTCTAGATCTTCTCCTTTGTTTTGAAGTTTTTCTCCTTTTCTATCTCTCTCCAGGTGCTCATTGCCACCTATCTGTTTCCTTCTCTGTCTGTAAAAATACAAGCAAACCCTCTCTGCCAGGCAGTTAACCCATCTAATTCCCTTCTATTTACCACTTTCTAAATCTCTTCTCATCATCTGGCAATTACATTGGAGCTGTTTACACTGGACATGTCCTGTCGCTTAAAAAAAAACAAAAAACAAAAAACAAAAACCTGCATTCTCCCCAATTGTAATCCATTTCTGCTATCTGATTGCTTTTTGGCTGACTGATCAGGTACTCCCTTTCTGCCATGTGATTGCTTTTTCAGCTGATTGATCACATCAGAGTCCTGACCTTCTAAAGATTCTCTGGGTGTAAACTCAGCTGCCATCATGCCCCACCTATCTTTTGATTGAGGTCTTGGAGCTGGACCCCACCTCTCATTTCCCTGAGTCAATCTACATTCTGAGGCCCATGGAAGCCCTTGTGGCATTTTGGACTTAGGGTTTTAGGTCTTCTCTCACCCTGTCTTCTCTCACCCTGTCTTCTCACTCTATCTCCAGATCTACATTGGGCTCTTAGATGTCCAACTTTTCCACATTAAAAACATCGATGATTTTCTCTAGACCTCCCTTGACAAGAAGGACCCTGTCTTCCCATGTTCATCATGGTCTGGATATAAGAAGCATTTGTGCCCACTGTAGCACAGTGTCTTATGATCTCCCCTAAAAGAGTATCTTTGTGTAGTCCCCGTGTAATTGTTCTGCAAACCTCATTGGCATTTTCCTTAGCCAAATGTCTGATCATTATTTCTGTAGCTGCATTTTCTCCATTTTCTCTTTCTTGTTATAGCTGTTTGCAAACATCCCACAAAATCCGCAAAAGGTTCATTGGGACCTTGCTATATGAAGCCTTTACTTTCATCTTTTTCTCTGGAGAGGTAACCCCAAGCTTTTATAGTAGCCTTAGAAATTTGCTCATACACTTTTATGGGATAATTAATCTGTTCTGAATTCTCTCCATACTGACCTTCACCTACTAGTTGGTCAAAAATGAATTATACATTAACTCCTCTTTGCTTATTGAGTCTGGCTTGAACCCTACATAATTCAGGATACTCTGAAAGCCACAACAAGTTTTGTCTAGGTTCTAAACATGTCATTGCTATGGATTTCCAGTCACTCAGGGTTAGGATTCCATAAGCCAAGTTTACTGTAGTCCCATAAAGATGCAACCTTTTTTCAAATCTTTAATTTTATCCAAATCAAAAGGAGTGTATCTTCTCCTTTTTTAACCTGAAGAGTCAAGCTCTTCAAACACAGGGTATGCATTTATATTTAAATCACATTTATCCTCTCCTTCATTTTTTGCCTTAACCAATGCTTTTTTCTAATCTTGTCATAGGTTGCTTCATAGGTGGTTCTTTTTGTGTTATTGCCTCTCCCCCTCCTCCTTCTCCCTCCACTCATGAAGGGTTAATTGAGGGAAGTAGATCAGAATATTGGAAATTATTTAATTTCTCCTGTTTCGAAGTATCACACTCAAAATCGTACTTAATTCCATTCTTATCTGATTCTGCATCCTTTTCACCTAGTTTAGTTGGCACCTCCCCCTCCTGCTCTTTCTTCTTTCTCCTTATTGTATAACTTGTATAATTTCCTAAAGCCAGTTGTAATAAAATGTATGTATTAAGTGTATCTTTGGAAATTGAGTCAGGTCCATTTTTGTTGTAGTATTAACAAAGTTGCTCTCCTACTAATTTCCATTCCCCTAGATTCAATTCTTTTTCCATAGAGAACCAAGGAGATATGTACTGTACAGTTTCTAAAAGTTCAATGATCTGCTCCAAAATTATAATCAAACTTTGGCTTTTCATACCTTGACAATGCTTTCTATACATTTTCCATGAAGAGAAACAAACGGCTGTTTTCTAAACATCTGCCCCATTTCAGCTGAAATATTACTTTAGTTCTTTAACAAAGTTTCCTTGTTGTATTCACCCTAATTTCTGGGCCAGAGAGACTTTTCCACTGGATCAGGATCAGAGGCTTTTCTGCTGAGATCAAGATCTTGTTTGTCCCATATTTGGACATCCAAATGTAATGTTCTCTTATCTAAATTGCAATCGTTCCCTGGCAGCAGGTTTCTTGGGGAGCTTCTGGAGGCAGCCTTAGTTTCAGTTCAGTTCAATAATCCCAAATGCAGCCAGGAGTCCAAATTCTTTACTGTCTCTTTCCAAATCTTATCTCCTTCACTTCGGGCTCAGCTAATTTTCTGGAGGCCTTCGGATCTTGGTTTCAGTGTTCTCCACAGGGCAGCTTGTCACCACTTTTCTGTCTTCCTTTGTTCTGCCTGATCTGTGAATCTCCTTGACTGAATCCTGACTCTGAATCTCACGAAGTCCTCTTTGGCCCTGAGAACTTCTTGCTTATATGCTGCACACTGAGCACAAACCAATCATTACATCACTAGGAAACCATTATTTATTGTGGGATTAAATCAATGATAGATTTAACCATTGTCTCCTCAGTTGCACTCAGTACCTTGTTTCAAGTTCTGGCCCATAACATCTCCTTGCAGGATCAGATCAATCATATTGAGCCATGCTGAATTAGATAATTATTGTCTCTATCCATTCCAGTGACTTAGCACCTTGTAAGAATCCTAACACTTGGCCATTTATTAATTGATGAATATTTACTCATTTTCCAATTCTTTGTTACCACAAAAAAAAAAAAAAAAAAAAAAAAAAAAAAAAAAACTGCAACAAAAATTTTTGCACATGTGGGTCTCTTTCTTTCCTTTCAGATTTTCCTAGCATATAAACCTAATAATAGCTTTGCTGGGTTAAAGAGTATGCACAGATTGAAGGCCCTTTGGATATAGTTTCATATGGGTCTCCAGAATGGTTGGATAATTTCACAACTTTAACCAAGAAAACATATGTGTCCAAATTTCCAACATCCCCAGCAACTTTTATCATTATCTTTTCCTGTCATGTTAGCCAATTAGAGAGATGATAGCTGGTACCTCAAATATGTTCTAATTTGCATTTTTCTAATCAATAGTCATTTAGAACATTTTAACATAATTATAGCTGACTTTAATTTCATCGTCTGAAATTTTTCTGTTCTTATCCTTTGATCATTTATCAAATGACTTGTATTCTCATAAATTGACACAATTCTTTATATATTTTAGAAACAAGATCTTTATCCAGAAACACTGGATGTAAAGATTTTCCCCCAGTTTTGTACTTCCCTTTTATTTTAATGTTGTTTTTGTTTGTGCAAAAATTTTAATTTGATGTAATCAAAGTTGTCCATTTTGTCTTTCATAATGTCCTCTAGTTCTTCTTTAGTCATAAATTCTTCCCTTCCACAACAGTTTGATAGGCAAATTATCCCTGGCTATACTAATTTATTTTTGGTATAATCCTTAATGCCCAAATATCATATCAATTTGGACATTATTTTGGTATGGGGTATGAGATGTAGGTCTATGTTGATTTTCTTACATATATGTTTCCAATTTCCCCAGAAATTTTTGTCATATGAGTTTTTATTCCAGAAGCTCAAATTTTGGGGTTTATGAAATACTAGGTTATTATATGTGTTGATTATTATATCATTGTGAATCTAATCTATTCCACTGATCAAGATTCTATTTCTTAGCCAGTACCAAATGGTTTCGATGATTGTTGAATTATAATATAGTTTTATGTTTGGTACTGCTAAGCCAGCATTCTTTGTGTGTGGTTTTTTTTTTTTATTCCTTCCTTTATTATGTTTTACCATTTGTTCTCCCAGATGAATTTTTATTATATTTTCTAGCTCTATAAAATAATTTTTAGTAGTTTGATTGCTATTGCACTGAACAAGTAGATCAAGGTAGGGAGAATTGTCACTTTTATTATCATAGCTCAGCCTATCTATGATCAAGTGATATTTTTCCAGTTGTTTATATCTAACTTTCTTTGTGTGAGAAGTGTTTTGTATTTATGTTCTTATAGCTCTTGGATTTCTCTTGACAGGTTGACCTCCAATTATTTTATTTTTTCTACAGTAATTTTAAATGTCTTTCAATCTCTTGCTGGTGGGTTTTGTCAGTAGCATAGAAATGCTAATGATTAGTGTGGGTTTATTTTATAACCTGCAACTTTTCTAAGGCTGTGAATTATTTCCAGTATGTTTTTGGATGATTTTCTAGAATTATTTTAAGTACATCATCTGTAAAAAAAAGGATTATTTTATTTCCTCTTTGTCTATTCTAATTCCTTTATTTTTTTTTTCTTGTCTTATTGCTAAAGCCATTATTTCTAGTATAATGATGAATAATAGTCGTGATAATAGGCATTCTTGTTTCACCTTTGATCTTTCAGGGAATGTGTCTAGCTTCTCTCCATTATATAGATTGTTTATTATAAGTTTTAGATAGATACTGCTTATTATTTTAAGGAAAGTTTCCTTTATTCTTATGCTCTGTAAAGTATTTAATAGTAATGGGTGCTGTATTTTGTCAAAAAAAAAACTTTTTATGTGTCTATTGAGATGATCTTACTATTTCTGGTTTTTTTTTTTATTTTTTATTTTTTTATTGATACAGTCAATTTCTGATTCCTGGAATAAAGTCCACTTGGCCCTAGTGTATTATCCTGCTGAAAATTTGCAGTAATATCTTTGCTAATATTTTATTTAAATTTTTTGTATCAATATTCATTAGAGAGATTGGTCTGTAATTTTTTCTCTCTTTTGCCTGTAACTGGTTTAGGGTCTCAATCCCATATTTGTGTTATAGAAGGAATTTGGCAGAACTACTTATTTACCTATTTTTTTTCCAAATAGTTTATGTAGTATTGGAATTAGTTGAACTTTAAATGTTCAATAAAATTCATTTGTGAGTTCATCTGACCCTGGAAATGTTTTTCATAGAGAATACATTAATGATTTCCTCTATTTTCCCCCCTAAAATGGAACTATTCAAGTAATTTATTTTCTATTCTGTTAATCTGGGCAATTTATGTTATTTTGTAAATATTCATCCATTTTGATTAGATTGTCAGATTTGCTGTTGTGCACTTAGCACTCTTAATTATTGCTCTAATTTATTTGTCATTGCTGGCATATTCAACCTCATTTTTGTTGCTTATGATTTTCTTTCCTTTTCTTTTTATAATCAAATTAACTAGAAGTTTAACTATTTTTCCCATAAAACCTGTTTTTAGTTTTATTTATTAGTTCAATTAGTTTCTTAATATCAATTTTAATAATCTCTCCTTTGAGTTTCAGAATTTCTAATTTGGTATTTTATTGGGGAGAGCTTAATTTGTACTTTTTCTACTTTTTAATTTTTAAGACTAATAATTTGATGATTTTTCTCTTTCCCTTTTCTAATCAAATTTATCTATTTTGTTTATTATCTATTTATCTGTTATCAAAATTTATCTATTTTGTTAGTTTTTTTCATAAAACTAACTCGGTTTTATTAGTTCAATAGTTTTTTTTCAATTTCAATTTTATTAATCTCTCCTCTTATTTTTAGAATTTTAAGTTTGTTATTTGATGGGGGGGTTTAATTTTTTTTTTCTTCTAGATTTTTTTAGTTGCAAGCCCAATTCATTTATCTTCTGTTTCTCTCTTTTATGCAAATAAGCATCTAGAGATGTAAAATATCCCCTTGTTACCACTTTGGCTGCATTCCACAAATGTTGGCATGTTGTCTTATCATTGTCATTCTCTTGTATGAAATGATTAATTGTGTGTATGATTTGATGTTTCACCCATTCATTCTTTAGGATGAGATTGTTTAGTTTCCAATAACTTTTTGGCCTATTTTCCCTGGCTTTTTATTGAATGTAATTTTTATTGCATTGTAATCTGAAAAAAAATGCATTTACTATTTCTGCCATTCTGCATTTGATTTTGAGGTCTTCATGTCCTAATATGTGGTCAGTTTTTGTATAGGTTCCATGAACTGCCAAGAAGAATGCTTATGCCTTTCTGTCTCCATTCAATTTTCTGCAAAGATCTAGCATATCTAACTTTTCTATTATTCTATTTGCGTTTTTAACTTCTTTTTTATTTATTTTGTGGTTTGATTTGTCTAGTTCTGAGAGAGCAAGATTGACATCTCCCACTATTTTAGATTTGCTGTCTATTTCTTCTTGCAGCTCTTTTAACTTCTCCTTTTAGAATTTCCATACTATACCACTTGGTGCATATATATTTAGGATTGATATTGCTTCATTATCTATGGTACCCTTTAGCAAGTTATAGTTTCCTTCCATATCTCTTTTAATTAGATCAATTTTTGCTTTTCTTTGATCTGAGATCAGGATGGCTAGCCCTTCTTTCTTTTGATTACTTCACCTGAAGTATAATAGATTCTGCTCCAGCCTTTTACTTTTACTCTGTATGTATCACCCTGCTTTAAATGTGTTTCTTGTAAACAACATATTGTAGGAGTCTGGCTTTTAATCCAGTCTGCAACCCACCTTTGCTTTATGGGAGAGTTCATTGCATTCACAGTTACAACATTTAAAATCATAAATTCTGTATTTCCTGCCATCATATCCCCAGATTATACTTTTCTCTTTCCTTTTTCCCTTTCCCTCCTTCCCAGTATTTAACTTATAGACACCACTTGTCTCAAACAGCCCTCCTCCTTTAGAATCCTTCTCACATTAGAGTTCCTTCCCCTTTCTTATATCTTTCCCCTCCTATTTCTGTTTTCTTTTCTATTTGGCATACCCTTCCCTTTTTGCCTTTCCCCTCCCTCTTTTCAATAAGGTGAGAGAAATTTCTCTATAAACTAAATATGTCTAACAATATCTCTTTGAGTCAAATTTAATGAGAATAATTTTCATCACCCTCCCTTCTTTGCCTCCATTATATTAAATTTTCTTTGCCTCTTCCTGAGATGTAATTTCCCACATTTTACTTCTACTTTTCCCTTTTTCTGGTACAATCATTTTCCACCTCTAGTTTCTTTTTAATATTGTAACAGTAAAATCAAGTTACAGGCAGTCTCTATGTATACTCATATCAGAAATACAGTTCTCAAGAGTTATTTTTAACTTTTTATGCTTCTCTTGAATCCTATATTTGAAGCTCAATTGTTTCATTTAGCTCTGCTGTTTTCATCAGAAATAAATGGGAATTCACCTGTTTCATTGAATGTCCACCTTCTTCTCTAGAAGAAAATCCTCAGTTTAATGGGGTAGTTTATTTTTTGTGGCATTTCAAGTTTCTTTGCCTTTTGGTATATCAGATTCCAGGCCCTTTGATCCTTTAAGGTGGAAGGTGCTAGATCCTCGGTGATCCTTATTGTGGCTCCTCAGTATTTGATTTTTTTTTTTTTTCTGGCTACTTGTAATATTTTTTCCTTGGTGTGATAGTTCTGAAATTTGCCCATGATATTCCTTGGAGTTTTAATTTGGAGGTCTCTTTCAGGAGCTGTTTGGTGAATTCTTTCAATGGCTATTTTACCTTCTAATTCTGTGACATCAGGGTAGTTCTCTTTGATGATTTCCTGAAAAATAATGTCTAGAATTTTATTTTTCATCTTAGCTTTCAGGGAGTCCAATAATCTTTTTATTATCTCTTGTAGATCTATTTTTCAGGTCAGTTGTTTTCCCAAGTAAATATTTTACACTTTTTTCTACTTTTTAATTTTTTTTTTTTTGTTTTGCTTGACTGATTCTTGATGTTTCAGAGAGTCATTTATTTCCATTTGTTCAATTCTGATTTTTAGTGAATTATTTTCTCCATTTACTTTTTTATTTTTTGTATTTGTCCAACTTAATTTTTAAATGAGTTGTTTTGTTCTATGGATTTTTTTTCCCATTTCACAAATTCTGTTTTTTAAAGTTTTTTGTTTGTTTGTTTGTTTGTTTGTTTGTTTTTGTGTTTTTGTTTTTGTTTTTGAAAATTCTATTTTCCTGGGAGTTATTTACTTTTTTCAATTCACAAATTCTGTTTTCCTAGGAGGTTTTTTTTTTTTTTCCAAGTCAAAAATTCTGTTTTCAGGGAGTTGTTTTCTTTTTCCACTTTATCAAATCTATCTTTTAAAGAGTTATATGCCTGTTCCAAACAACACTCGTGTAGAGTTTCCCTTTCCTTTCCCCATTTTTCTTTTAGCTTTCTTTTGAGATATTTTTTTTTTAATTTCTTCTAGGAGAGCCTTGTATGATGGGGATCAGATTACATCACTCTTTGGGGCTTCATCTGAGGACAGTCTGCTTTTAGTCTTCTCAGGGTTTGAAATCTGTTCTTGTCTTTCACCATAGCTATATATAGTTAAGAGTTTGCTTTGCCTTTTTGCTCATTTTTTTTAAAAGTTGGGATCCGCTTTTAGGACAAGGGCAGTTTTAAAATCCTCCTCTACAGGCAGCAGGAAACACCAGTGGCTATGGTGGGTCAATGCTGACTCCTCCCAGGTGATAGGTGAGTGTGGCCAGGTCCTGTGAACTGCAGTGCTTTGGGGTACAATCTTTACCTTTTGTGTTTGTGTTGGATGTTTTATAACTTCTCTGATGATCTACTGGCTTGCAAGCAGCATAGAATAGCCAACATTGTGGTAGAGTCCTCTCTATAGATTCTCCACCTCAGGGAGTCTGCACCACTCCCACAGAGACTGCACCTGCATTCACTGGCTTCTTGTGCCTAGCCTTCCTCTGTGCCCAACCAAAACAGACCTTTTCTGGTGATCTTCAAAATTATCTTCTGCTGTTAATTTACTGCACTCCAAATATTTGTGAATTTTGTTGGTTTAGAACTAATTCAGAAGCTGAATTTGGTAATTAGTTGAGGGTCCAGGAGAAGATCAGAAAGAAGCATGTGTCCACTCTGCCATCTTGGCTCTGTCCCCTCCCCCCTCATCCAGTGACTTCTTATTCCTTTTAGGAACAAATATAAAACTTTTTAGATTTTAAAACTTTATAACCTGGCCCATTCCTACAGTCAATGATCAAATAATACTAGACTTCTTGTTCTTGCTGTTCCTAACTTAAGAAACCCTAACTCTTGACTTAATGCATTTTTCCTGGTTATGACCATGAATGAAATGCTTTCTTTGCTATTCTTTCCCCCCACCCCCATATCCTTTGTTCTCTAGCTTCCTTCAAATCTTTTTACTTTTTGGCAAGAATCTATCCCATTTTTTTTTTCAATGGAAATGTTTTCCTTTAAATTGTTTCCAATTCATCCTAGCATATATCTGGTTTTGTTGTCTGAATTAAAAAAAAAAAAAATACACTCAAGGGACTATAAATTTCTAGAAAGCAAAGACTGTTTTTGCCTTTCTTTTTATTTCCAGTACGTAGCACTGAAGCTGGCAAGTAGTAAATACTTAAGAAAAGCTTGTTGACACAATCTGGGATTCTTTTGATATGCTGTTTTGTTTTGTTGGATTGCTTGTATTCTCAATGTTAAGAGCTGGCTCACTCAGAGGGAAAAGAATGCCTGGAAAGGAAGGGGACACTAAATAAGGCATGCAGGAGAATAAGCAATTATATAATGACTATGTTCCAGGACCTGTGCTAAGAACTATTTTATTTTTTGATTCACAAAATACCTTTACTACTATATTCATTTTACAATTCAGGATACTGACTTGCCCTGGGGGGAAAAATGATTGAGGTCATATTTGAACTCAGATCTTTTTTTACCCCAGACCCAACACTTTCTCCACTGGTGCCTCCCAGTTATGCTTTTATATCTTCATTTGTTGACTGGTTTATTTTCTTTAATGTAATTAGTAGGGGAAGGTGGAGAAAAGGGAAGAGGTAGAAGAAGAGAAGAAAAAGAAAGCCTACTTTAAAAAAAATTGTTAAAGCTTTTTATTTTCAAAATGTATGCATAGAAAAATTTCAACATTCAGCCTTGAAAAACCTTGCTCCAAATATTTTTCCCTCCCTTTATGGTATGTAATTCAATATATATGTTAGACATGTGCAGCCTTTCTATGTATACTTCCATATTTCTCATGTTGCACAAGAAAAATCAGAACAAAAGGGAACAAAACTCATGAAGAAAATATAATGCAAGAAAACAACATCAAAAATATTGAAAATGCCATGTTCTAATCCTTATTCAGTTTCCACAGTCCTCTCTCTGGGTGTAGATATGACTCTCTTCATCACAAGATCATTAGAACTGGCTTGTATCATATCATTGTTGAAAAGAACCACATCCATCAGAATTAATCATTGTATATTCTTCTCGTTTCTGTGTATAATGTTCTCTTGGTTCTACTCACTTTACTTAGCATCAGTTCATGTAAGTCTCTCTAGTCCTCTGTCAAATCATTCAGCTGATTGTTTATTATAGAACAATTATATTCCATAATATCCATATATCATACCTTATTCAGCCATTCATCAACAGATAAGCATCCACTCTGTTTTCAATATTTTGCTACTCCAAAAAGTTCTAATGATCTTGTGATGAAGAGAGTCATATCTATACCCAGAGATGAACAAACATTTCGCATTTCTTTATGTCTGTTTGGGATAAAGGCTTAGTAAGATCCTGCTAGATCAAAACATCTTTGCAGTTTGATAGCCCTTTTGGCATAGTTCCAAATTGCTCACCAGAATGGTTGGATCAGCTCACAGCTGCACCAACAATGTATTAGTGTCCCAGTTTTCCCATATACCCTCCAACATTTATCTTTATCTTTTCCTGTCATCATAGCCAATTTAGTGGTACCTTAGAGTTGTTTTAATTTGCATTTCTCCAATTAATAGTGATTTAGAGCACCTTTTCAGGTGACTAGAACTGGTTTCAGTTTCTTCATCTGAATATAGTCTAAATAACCTCTGAATATTTATCAGTTGGAAAGTGGCTTAAATTCTTATATATTTGAGTCAGTTTTATATATATTTTAGAAAAGAGAACTTCATCAGGACCCTTCAATATGGAAATTTCCCCAGGTTATTGCTTTACTTTTAATCTTGTCTGCATTGGATTTCTTTTTACAAGTTTTTGTTTTGTTTTGTTTTGTTTTTGTTTGTTTGTTTGTTTTGTTTTGTTTTGTTTTGTTTTAACTTAAAATAATGAAAATTATCCATTTTTCAGTTTATAATGTATTCTAGTTCTTTGCTGGCCACAAATTCCTTCCTTCACAGATCTGAAAGATAGAGTATCCTTTCTTCTTCTAATTTGCCTATAACATCACTCTTTTTGTCTAAATCATGAACCATTTTGATATTACCTTGGAATAGGGTATTAGTCCTGGGTCAATGCCTAGTTTCTACTATACTACTTTCCAATTTTCCCTGCCACTTTTGTACAGCAGTGAGTTCTTATCCCAAAACATGGGGTTTTAGGGTTTATCAAACACTAGGTTACTATAGTCATTGACTATTTTGTTGTGTGGACCTAACCTATTCCATAGATTGATTACTTTATTTCTTAAACAGTACCATGTGATTTTGATGACTGCTACTTTATAATATAGTTTTATGTCTGGTACAGCTAGGTCACATACATTTGCATTTTTTAATTAATTTCCCTGAAATTCTTGATCTTTTGTTCTTTCAAATGAACTTTGTTATTATTTTTTTTCCTAGCTCTGTATAATAACCTCTTGAAAGGTTGAGTGGTATGGCACTAAGTAGTTAGATGAATTTAAATAGAGTAATTATTTTAAATATATCAGCTCTGATTACCTATGAGCACTCTTTTCCCAAGAAATTATGTCTGATCTGACTTTATTGGTGTGAAAGTGTTTTGTAACGGTATCCATATAGTTTTTGACATTTCTTTGGCAGGTAGAGTCCCAAATATTTTATGTTATCTACATTTATTTTAAATGGAATTTCTCCTTTTGTTTCTCCTGCTGCTGTATTTTGCTGCTAACATATAAAAATGCTGGTGGCTTATTTAAATTTACTTTATATACTGCAAATTTGCTATAGTTGTATATCGTTTCTAATAGTTCTTTAGTTGATTATATAAGATTCTCTAAGTATACCATAATATCATATGCAAAGAGTGACGATTTGATTTTCTCATTTCCTAATCTAATTCCTTTATTTTTTTTCTTATTATAGCATCATGGTGATTTGTCTGGGACTCTGATCAATTTTGAAAATTTCTTCTAATTATTGTTTTTACTAGTTGCTATCAAATGTATTTCATATGATAGCACTTATCAACTTCAGTCTACCTCTACTATACTTCAACATGAATTCTGATGTCTGTCTAGTCTTCCATTTCTATAACTAATCTATGTGCCTCCCCCTATTTTACCCCTTTTCCTCACAATTTGTGAATCCCCTTCTGCTTAGCTTACTCCTTCCCTTTTCACTTTTTCCCTCCCACTTTTCACTGAAGTGGAAGGAGTTTCACCATAAATCGAATATGTGTATAATTTTCTCTTTAAGCCAATTCTGATGAGAATATGATACACAATATGTTAGCTTTAGCAATAAGAGAAGAAAATCTACGTGTCACACTGAAATTAGTTTTGTTAGTTTTGAGATACCAAACATGCAGTTCCATCTCTTCTCACTTCTTTACTTGAGTCTCAGATTCAAAGTGTTATCATTTCTCCTTGCTTCCTTCCTTCCTCCTTCTTTCCCTCCCTCCCTTCCTTCCTTCCTTTTTTCCTTTCTTCTTCTTTGCTTCTTTCTTTTCTTTCTTTCCTTCTTTCTTTCTTTGAGGCAGTCAGGATTAAGTGACTTGCTGAGGATTCCACAGCCATTAGGTTCTCTATATCACAGTGAGACATCAAGGTAGTATTTCTTAGAGCTTTTTTACAACTGGGGTGTAAAGAATACATACAATATGATTGTTCTATTTTATTTTCAATTCTAATTATTTATTGGTTAAATGGTTCTATGGAATATATCATGCACTAGCTCAGGTAGGTCACATTTTCTTTCCTGACTTCTCATAGAATTTAAGCAAAAATGTTAGCTTATTCTTGATCTTTAAATATCTATGTACTTTATAGAATACAATTTAGCTATCTCTAATTAGATTCTCTTTACTTATGTGACTATTTTATACTTAATATGCGAGTCTAGAAAACCTTTTACTTAATTGTTTTTGATATATGAATCTTCCAGGGTTTCATCTAGCTTCTTTTTTTGTTTGTTTGTTTGTTTGTTTCAAACATCCTACAAACCATCTTTGCACAAAATATTCCCCCATTAAATTTTCACAGATGGTACCTCCAATTATTCACTTATGCTTCAACAGATTGAATATCTGGATTACATGCCTTCATTCCTTTCTAATTAATCTCTCCCTGCTGCATAGGCCACGCACACTTCTACTTTTGGCTGATGCCACAAATTTTCTTATGATGTTTTAGAAGCTCAGAGAAGAGCTAACCAATTAGTAAAAAAAAGAAATAAGAGTTTCTTTTGAATGTTTTTCTGTAATAAAAAACCTAAAGGCAAAGTATATTGAAGGGGAAAAAAAAAGATATAGAAAAAAAACCAAGAAAAATTAAGTAGGCAATTCTAATATTAATATGGTAAATAAATAACTCAAAAATAAGTTCAACCACATTTGTCAATGCTTTGAGAAAAATATAAAATTTATGTCAGATACCCTACCTTTATGATGTTTATGGTCTAATAGTTACATAATATGAAAATGGAATGGTTAATGATTTATTAATCAAATTGATTTGCTCAAAACCCCTTACTATTCAAAAGAGGCAGGGCTAACCTGGGAATGAGTTAAAACTGAGCATTCCTTAAGCTGGGTGTATTGAACATTTTTTGTACTATTTGTGTATTGGAAATCTTCACCTCTATTAATTTTTTTCCATCCCATTTAGTATTCTCATAGGTCAGCATTCTAAAATGGTATTTATAAGTATAAATCATTTGTATTTATAAGTAGAAACCATTTGTTTTGTGAAATTCAAATATTTTCTGTCTTTATTTCATTTTTTGGCTCATAATTCTTTGTAATACAGTGTGGCTCTATATAGCATGATCTATCTCTATTCACTGGTAACAATTTTTTTTTTCTTTTAACCTAACCTTTTAAACCTAAGTGAACATATGTCTGGTTTGGTAGTTTCAATCTAGTCATGATTTGTCTACCTCTAAATTACCATCTGGCTCCAAAAATTTGGACAATTTGCTTTTAGTAGTCCTTTAAAATGATATTCAGGCTTTTTGTTGTTTTTATCCCATTCTTTTACATTCTGCTGATTCTTAGAAGTTTTCTCTGTGCTCTCTTTTTCAGGATAATTGTTTTAGATAGTACATAACTCACTCAAATTTTGCTATTCTCTAATATTTTTTTGATATCATTACTATGTTGAACTTCTAAGTTTGTTTACTATCTTTTTTTTTTTTTCAAGGTGGTCATTGCTTTGCTTCCAACTTTTAATCTGAATTTCCTCTTTTCCTGTCGAATTTTCATTGAGAACTCTAATTTCACAGTGGAGATATTCTTTTACTGATTTTATTAGATTATCCATTTGTTCTTACAATCTTTTACTCATTAATTTCAATGTTGGGAAATTCCAATTATAAGAATAGAAGCTTCTGAAGTTGAATTTTTGAATAGTATTTTTTCAGAGGTTTTCTTTGGTAAGTCATTTTTTTTTTTTTTAACTTCTCTTATAAGTACTACACTCCTACCTCCTTACAGGAAGGATACTTTGTTCCTGTTGATTGGTAAAAGGATCTAATTTCTGAAGTCTGGCTACTTTAAGTGTAAATATTCCCTGAAATTATCCCAAGAAATTTTGTCTTTGTAGCTTCTGTTGTGCTCAGCACAGAACCATTTCCTGGAAATCATAATGGTCATAAAAGTAGAGCACAGATGAAGAACTATTCAAATAGTTCTCTTCTTTTCTCTCATTCTATTCCCTTTCCCCCTCCCAACTATTGGAATTATATTCTTGGATTAGTTTCTGTTTGGGAGGGTACAGGGGATTATTTTTGTTTTGGTTCATTTGATCACTTTTCTCATTATCTCAAGATAGAAAGGATTAGCTGGTTCAGAGATCACTTTCTCTCAGCCATCTTGACATTTTTGTTATTTTTCTCATGCAAAACTTGTCATGTGACTATATGACAAATTATTTTTGATGAATGCATTCAGGTTCTTAGAAGGTCCTGTTTCCCTTACCTATGCATTTTCATTGTTGATCATAAATATAATTGACGGATGATGGAAATTTTTTCTTTAAAACTCTTTGAATAGAATCTAGGAAGATACTTTAAGGAAGTAGATTATACAAATATGTTTAATGTTTTTGATTGTGGAAATGATGACATTGTAAATAATATAATTATAATGCATATAATTATAATGCATATAATAAAAGAAAACATTGTTATAATTGAACACAATAATCTAAATATCAATATACTAAACAAAAGTTACAAGATATAACAGCATGTTTTTTCTTTCTTTTTTTTTTTCAAAGAAATTGGGATGAAATGACTTGCCTGGGGTCACACAGCCAGGAAGTGTTAAATATCTGAGATTACATTTGAATTCAGTTCTTCCTGATTCCAGGATCAGTGCTTTGGCTGATATGCCCATCAAACTGCCCCAACAATATACCTCTTAATGCTATGGCTAAAAAGTAATTCATATAGTACTTGAGATATTAAGTATACTAACATCAATATACTTATAAAATGAAACATGTCAGTGAAGCATTTTAAGTCAAAAGTAGTTGTGGTAGAGAAGTATAAAAATTAATTAGCTTTAGAAAACAGTTTCTAGAGTAATAGAATAATAGAGCATTCTTTATATGTTTTAATTAGTTTACAACACAATTACAAGTGAATGGTGGCTTGTTAATGAACCCAATTCCATCCAAAATTCTCTATAACAACAAGATGATATAATTATGGTTTGAATCCTATATTGACCTCAATAGTAAAAGATGGGGTTAAAATTATGACAATTTTTGGTCTCATGATCATTGTCACATAGACAAATAGTGTGCCATTTTCTATTCAAGTTATAATCTTTGTCACAGGACAGAAATATCAGAATTTTATTGCTTTGTATATTCTCAGAATTGTAATAGTAAGCTACTACATTGACCTTTACAATATTCTGTTACTTGATTGGCCAGAATTACTGCTCTTATTTCCATTTATGCATCCAAGGACATAATCATGCGACTGTGTAAATTTAAACAATAGATGCAATAAATACACCGAAAATATTTATTTAAAAGGAATGAAAATCAGAAACAAAGTCAATGACATTGTTTTTAGTCCACATATCAGTTTATTTCCTGATTTCACAATTATTCTCTTTAATTTTGTTTTTATTGTTTTCTGGCTAAAAATAAATATTCTCAACTTTGTCAGCCTTTTAACTGAAAAGCTATAGCAAATGAAATTGTATAGTATTTACAAGACAACAATATGAAAAATAATAGAAATATACATTTTAAATTTATCTTCCTATTCAATAACAAACCAAGGTATTCAGATACAGGAATGACTTATTTATATATGACTTTATTAGAAAGCAGAAAATTAATTATATTTGTATGTCTGCTATTTGTAGCAAAACTATATTTCCAGGAGCCAATATGGAGGAGAGGATATGGGTCTTTGTCTGAACTCTTCCTGGCTTCCCTCAGTTCATTACCAGATCAAGCCTCTGAAGTGGATTTGGAGTGTCAGAACCCCTAAAGATTTGAAGTGCAAAACATTGCCAGCATAAGATATTTTAGATTATATATAAAAGAAGTTTGAGGTAGACAGTGGATTATGCTGGAAGAAAAGGAAAATGGAAGAAACAGTGTAAATTTCATGTCAAGAAAGGCAAAAGAGACTTATTACAATTAAGGGAAAGAAAGGAGGGGGAGGAACATTATGTGAACTGTAGTCTCATCAGATTTGGATCAAAAAGGAAATATCAGACATATTTAGCTTTATAAAGAAATTTGTATCATCCTATAGGGAAATAAGAGAGGAAAGGGGGGGGCAGGCTAATAGAAAGAAAAACAAAAGTAGAAGGGAAAATGGATAAGAAAGGTGGAAGGGGTGTAAAAGGGCTGTATGAAGGAGGCTGTGTAGAGAAAATATATCTTAGGGAAAGTAAGATGGCAGTAGTGATTGAATGGGATAAATTCTCTGATAAAAAGGAAGCAGATAACAGACTGGATAAAAAGCCAGAATCCTGCAATATGTTGTTCTCAAGAAACATATTTAAAGCAGAGTGATACATAGAGAGTAAAGTTAAAAGGCTGGAACAGAATCTACTATGCTTTAGCTGATTTAAAAAAAAAAATAGCAAAGGTGGAAATCGAGATCTCAGATCAAGCAAAAGTAATAATAGGCCTAATTAAAAGAGATGAGGAAGAAAACAACATTTTGCTAAAGTGTACCATAGATAATGAAGTAATATCAATAATAAATATATACATATCATGTGGGATAGCCATCTAAATTCCTAAAGCAGAAGTTAAAAGAGCTGCAAGAAGAATCAGACAGCAAAACTATACTAATGGGGGATTTCAAATTTACTCTCTAAAAACTAGATAAATTTAACCACAAAATAAGAAAGAAGTTAAGGAGGTAGATAAAATTTTATAAAAGTTAGGTATGACAAACCTTTGAAGAAAAATACATGGAGACAGAAATGAATATACATTTTTTCTTTGTGGGACTTGGAATCTATACAAAAATGGACCATGTATTAGGGCACAAAGGCTCAAAATAAAATGCAGAAAGGCAGAAATAGTAAATCCATGTTTTTTAGATCATGTTGCAATGAAAATTATATGTAAGAAAGGACCAAAGAAAAATAGATTAAAATTAGTTGGAAAAAAGTAAATTTTCTCTATTGATCAGGAAAGTGCTAATTAAGACAAATCTGAGGTATCACTACATACCTCTCAGATTGGGTAAGATAACAGGACCATGTAATGATGAATATTGGAGAGCATGTGGGAAAACTGGGACACTAATATATTATTGGTGGAATAGTGAAATGATCCAACCATTCTACAAAACAATATGGAACTAAACCTAAAGGTCTATGAAGCTGTGCATACCATTTAATCCAGCAGTGTCTCTCTTGGGTCTGTATCCCAAAGACATAGTAAAAAGGAACAAGGATCCAATTGTATAAAAATGTTTGTGGCAGCCCTTTTTGTAGTGGAAAGGAACTGAAAACTGAGCGGATGCCCATAAGTTGAAGAATAGCTGAATAAATTATGGTATATGAATGTTCTGGAATATTATTGTTCTATAAGAGATGATGAGCAGGATGATTTCAGGAGACCTGGAGAGACTGACATGATCTGATTCTAACTGAAATGAAAAGAATCAGGAGAAGAAAGTACACAGCAACAAGATTATAAAATGACCATTCTGATGCAATAGCAAAGTTGATTCAACCCAATTACAATGGTCTTATGATGAAGAGAGCCATCTGCAGCCAGAGAGAGAATCGTAGAGAATGAGTATGGATCACAACATAGGATGTTCATTTTTTTTGTTGTTGCTTGCTTGCATGTTGTTTTCTTTCTCATTTTTTTTTCATTTTTTGTTCTTATTTTTCTTATGCAATATAATTGTGGAAATATGTATAGAAGAATTGAACATGTTTAACATATGTTAGATAACTTGCCATTCTTGGAGAGGGGGTGGGAGGAAACAAGGGGAAACAGTTTGGAATGCAAGGTTTTGCAAGAATGAATGTTGAAAATTATCTATACATATGTTTTGAAAATAAAAAGCTTTAATTTAAATATATATATATACATATATATTTTTTCCTTCATATTTGCATAAAGACCTTCTGAATAATATATGTTCCAATCAGAGTCTAACTTTTGCAGCAAAATTTAAAGGAGCTGAAGAAAAGAGATGGCTAGAGTAGGAGTGAAATCTGGAAATGGATATGTTGTGATTTTCAAAGCACTACAAGAAAAGAAGCTCCTTCTGTCATCTCCTTTTCCTCATATATCTCTGCTAAATTCAGCCCATTATATTAGCTAAAATTTCTGACTCCTTTTAAAATGTATTATCTCCATCAAAGAAAATATCTTCTTCACTTATTTATATTAAAGTTTGAATGAGTTGATCATCAAAAAAATTTGAAGGTTAGATTGCAGAGAAGCTGGTGGTTGACACTGACTCATTGTTACTAGAGAAAAGCTCCAGTTCAATGAAATTTAAGAGAAATTTGTTATATTTTGTGGTAAGGGGTAATGGATATTGGCAATACAAAAATGGAAGGATTATGTGTATTTTTCCTTTAGGAATACTTAAATATAAAAAAATACATATACATAAATATATATATGTATATGTATATATATGTATATATACATATACACATACATACACACACACACAACTGAATTTCAAGAAGACAATTAGTACAAAGACTTCCTTTTTCAGATAAAGAAAATGTGGCCCACAGAGGCTATAAAGTTTACTTAAATTACATAGGTGAAAAGTCAAAGAGCAAGCATTCACAGTGAAGTCCTTTGACTCTAAATGCAGCCCTCATACTGTAATAATAAAGATGGCTGGAAAGTGGTCCACATATTGTAGCTATTTTAAAAAATGAGGTGATTTAGGCCATTTCCAAGAGACCTGTTATGGAGAGACCCATCTACATTCAGCAGAGGACTTTGGGTACTGAGTGTTGATCATAGCATAGCACTTTTACCTTTTTAGTTGTTTGCTTGCTGGTTTTTTTTTTCCTGCTTTTGTTCTGACTTTTCTTGTGCAGCATATAAATGTAGAAATATGTATAGAATAATTGTACATATGTAACATATATTGGATTACTTGCCAACTGGGGAAAAGGTTGGGGAATGGAGGGAGAAAAATTTGGAGCACAACATTTTGCAAGGTGAATGTTGAAAACATTTTTTGCATGTATTTTAAAAATAAAAAAAAATAACTTATTAAAAAAAAAGCATGAAGTCATTTAAAAATAGGGTAGGGATTAATCCTACTTTCTGGAAGAAAATAAAACAAGTTTCTTCTTGTGTAACCTAACAGTTTGCTATCACAGGTATCTATTGTGGTATGCTTCAGAATATGGTATTAAGACATTATGAATATACATAAAATCTAAAATATATGTCATTTGGACAATTCCTTTAACTAGTCCAGTATTAGGCAATTGATACCACCACTAGTAAGAGTTATTGCCTTGAATTTTCTTACTAAAGTTTATCCTAAAACATGTTTTGAACTAGAAGTTTGTCTCCGCTATTTCACTTCCCCTTTAAAGTACCCCTTTTGTCCTTGGTAATATTTTGTCCTTTTCTAGTCACTCCTTTCCTTCTATATTTCCTTTCTGTGTCCTACCTAACTGCATTCTATTGTTTAAAATGTTGTTGCTATTCATTTGTGTCTAAATCCTAATGATTCTATTTGGGATTTTCTTGGCAAAGATACTAGATTGACTTGCCATCTTTTTTCAGTTCTTTTTCCAGATAAGGGAACTGAGGGAAAACAGCATTAAGTGAATTGCCCAAGGTTATACAATTAGTGTCTAAGACCAGATTTAAACTCAGGTCTTCCAGACTTCTGGCCCTTCATTCTACCCACTTTGCCACCTGAGTTTAAATTACTAATACTAATATGTTAAATGATAAAGTTCCATGCATTAACAATTTATAATATGTTCCTCCTTTAGCGTATTTTAACTTTTGTGATGCTTCATCAACAATTCTCATTTACTGAGTTTATTTATTTCATTGATTCGATTTTTATTTTTATTTTTCAAGTTTGTGTATATACATACTTGTATATATTTTAACCTGATTTTATTCTCTTTGCTTAGTATTAGTTTATCTGGGCCTTCTTTCTTATACTTTATTTTAATATTTTAAATGATAGATTCTTCCATTACATTTGTATACAACAATTTGCTTATATATTCCTAAAAAAATCATTTTAAGCATTTATTTAAGCATTTAAGCATTTATTAAGCCTTTCAGGCACTTCATAAAACACCATGGTTATATTAATACAAAGTATTTTCCTTCACAAAAAATTTCATTCTATCACAGAAAATAACATGTACATGTATAAAATACATTAAAGTAAGTATAATGTGATTTTGATTGTTAAAGATGTATTACCTGCTAAGAGAATCAGAATAGTCCTTATGGATGATCTATGACCTTACTCTCTGAAGAACAAGAAATTTTGTGAAATAGAAAGAAGGGAACATATTCACATAAGAACTTGTCTATAAGGAAAAAGAAAAGTCATAAAATATTATTTGTGAAAAATTATCAATTAGGCCATTTTGGTGGGAACTTAGATTATATGAAGGGAAATAATGCATAATGAATCTGAAAATATATGCTGAAACTAGGTTAGTAAAGATTTAAGTTAAAAGAAAAGACAGAAAAAAGTGGTCCACATAAAGTAAAGTATATAATACCTACACTTAGATTACTTTAAAAATATAAAGTTTCTCATAATTTCATGAGAGAGGACTTTCAGCTAAGCAATTATGCAAAGGTATCATGGAAAATGTGAGACTTGAAAGAAGAGAGGAATTTTAAGACATTAAATTAAAATGATACTTAAGGGTTGAGAAGTCAGTTATAGGTATGAGAGACAGCTTCAGCAAAGACACAGAAAGGGGAAGAGACAAAGCTGTGAAAAGAGGATAATTAGTGGTGCGATTTGACTCTACTTTAGTGTGAGGGAATGGATGCATCTTGGAATAAGTTTGGAAATTTAATTTGAAGCCAGATTGTGAAGGCTTTTTAATAATAGGATGAAGAATTTTTATTCAGGTTTTATTCAGGTAGTAATGGGGAATTGAAGAATTTTGAGTAAAGAGGTGACATTTTCAGATTGATATATTATACAGACTATACTGATTGAAGTAGGAAGTATGAATTGAAAAGCTGATAGATTAGAGACAGACATACCATTTATACAATTTGATAATTGTTCAAGTAAAAGGCCAAATAGGACATAACCTATAATGAAGATATAAAGAGAGATAAGAAGAGTATGCCTTGTTTTGTTTTGAATTGTATATGAATTTATACAGATATGTAGTTTTTCAAAGTTTTCAAAGTTTTTCAAACAGAGCTTGATAAATTATAAGACATGACATATGTGAGAGAAAAAAAAAGGTGAAATGCTAAAAAAAAAAAAAGCAATGATTGAATAAAGGATGATGTTATCAATGGAAATAGAGAAGTTGTGGGAACAAAATATTTGTGAAGGAAGTTGATAAGTGAATTTTAAGATATATTGAGTTTAATATGGTGTCAGGATAGCCATGTAAAAATATCCAACAAAGAGAAGGAAGTTCAATGTAGGACTAGCTTTGAGATGTAAATATAGATTTAAAGATTATAATACACAGAGACAATAATTACCATCAGAAAGGTAATGAAGCTAAGGATTATTATATTTTCTTTGCACATATGGGGAAGAAGTATATAGTTATTGCATTGGTTTACATACTTGCATATTGCAGAGACCAAATAAAATTAACTAATCTATGAATGGATATATCTGAACTTGATTTGAAGTATGCTGAAATATAAATAAGTCACCTCCATTATGAATACAGAGCATTGAGTGATTTAATCTGAAATGTGCAGCTGAGAATTGTACATGTGTGCTGGAAAAAAAGAAGGCCAAGGTTAGGTAATGGAGAGCATCGTCTTTTCTACACATGTTAGAAAGCACATTGTACCTTACTCTGAAACCTTCTGCTTCCTGGATTTTCTCATGTGAGCTTAGTATATTTTATTGATCTTAAGAGACAATGATATATTATACCAAATTTACTTATCCTGTTTTTTGAATAAGATATTACCATTCAGAATAATATTGCAGTCATGTGTCCCACACTTACATGTCTCATTGTTGTCTGTGAAGTCAAATTTTCCTCCTTGTGAGCTTGATTGTCATTTACTGATTAGATTTGCACAATTTATGTATAGATATTTGTAACCAAAAGTTCTACAATTATCTCATTTCACAGATTATATCTCTTGTAAACTTCTGGAGTTCTTAACTGCTATTCTTTTTCGAATATTGTAGTTATTCTCTATGCTACTTAGATTGGACTCAAGAACAAACAATGGAAATTATGAAGAGAAAATTTAGACTTAATAAAGAGGGGGAGAAATTCAACAACTTCTTAACAATTATGCAAAAGTGGAATGGCAGTTTATAAAGTAGGGGATACACCCAGAAAATGTTTGATGGACCCAATTCACAAGACTGTTTATTAAATTTTCAGTGCAAGTATTCAAATTTAAGAAAATAATAAATACTACAAATCAGGACTTCAAAAATTGTATTAATATTCTAGAATTAAGAAAATTATGGAGCAAATGATAATGCAGACTATAATTTAAAGTGTGTCATACATTCTTGGAAGGGTAATGGGTATGTGAAAAAGACAATTGTTAAAAGTTTACCATAACATCCTGAAGTATCATCACTGGAAATCTTCAAGCAAATGTAAAAAAAAATTATATATAAAATAATTTGTAAAAGAAATATTCGTTCTGGACAAGAGAACTTCTAAAGTTCCATGACATTTTAATATTTAGAGATAATCAGTATTGCTGACCTTAGAAATTTCAAGAGCTACTTATTTCAAAGTCTAGAAAGAATTATCATCACCACAAAAAATAAATATATATCATCACATAATTGTATTTTCATCAACTGAGATAGACTAGATAATATTTGTGCAAGCATTTGAGTTGGTTATGTGCCCATTAATTACTATTACACATAAAGATTATAGGGAACAATTTGTAGCTTTTAAAATTGTCACCACTTGAAAGAATCAGCCTATATACAAAGCATATTGCTGTTAACTACAACCTTTAAAATACATGCAGCAGCAGGAAATTATCAACATCTGTTATTATCCATTAGGTGAAATTATTATAGCTATATTCTAAAGCCAGTGCCTGTAGGAGAGCACAAGAACTTTTGACAGAGATAAATAGCATCTAGGAGAACACATTGTTGAGAAAATCTGTTAAAGTAGCAATAAATCAGAAAAAGCTTGTAGAAAGGCTTCCTCAACAAAGATTTGGTCAATACAAAAACTCCTCCAACCTGTGGGTGGAGCTGTAATATATACTTGTTATCCACTTGAGTAGCTTTTAATTACTTTCTTTGTTTTTTTGTAACTCACCTTTTGTTTCAATTTTAATTTCTCTACTCAATAATCATTTAGAGAATTTTTTCATATGGTCCATATCTTAGAGATAAAAATATTCCTTGCTCTCCTAATTGGTTTGAGATATCACTCTTTATGTTTATATGATATATCCATTTTGTCTTATTTTAGAATAAAGTGTGATGTTAGTCTAAGCATAGTTTATGCTGTACTATTTTCCAGTTTTCTATTAGTTTTTTGTCAAATAATGAATTCTTACTCCATAACTGTGAACTTTGGGTTTATCAAAACTAGGTCATTACCTACTGTGTCCTGTATACAAAATCTATTTCACTGATCCATAGGAATTTAATAACTTTTGAGACGTATTACTCCACTCTTGCACACTTCAGTTAATTATAAAGTTCTATTGACTCTACCTTTCTTAATGTTTGTCTCTTGTTCCCTGTCATGTCTTCTGGGTCAAATAAGAAAAAAAAAAAAAAAAAAAAAGATGATTAACACCTCTTTCCTTTCATGGAGTTAGAATGATATAATTGTGAAATATATGCTGAACTTACATTCATGAAAAACCCAAGTTTGCATCTTGGTTATAATACATAGTGGTTTACTGTCTTAGACAAATAGGAAAACAAATTAACATAATAGATAGAATTCTGAGCATAGAGTCAGTAATACTCATCTTCTTGATGCTTAATAGGCATGTGACATTTGGCAAGTCATTTAACCCTATTTACCTCAGTTTCCCCATTTATGAAATAATCTGGAGAAGGAAATTACTCCAGTATCTCTGCAAAACAAACAAACAAAAAATAACATCAGGAAGAGTAAAACACAACTAAAAAATGACTAAACAATAAAAACTTGGGAAAATCACTGAGCCAATCAGAAAATGTTATCTCACACATAAAAGCTGTGTGACTCTGAGGGTAATGGAAACCTGAATATGCTAGGTGCTTTATGAAATCATATGTTACAGAAGTATGACCTGCATTTTCTTTTAATTCCTTAGGTGGAATTTCTCAGTACCAAATCTATAATGAAAACAAAAACTTGAAGCACAAGTCCTGCTATTCAATTAACACTATGTTTTCTAATAATATATTTTCTAATTACCTCACAGGCCTGTTATTTGAAATATTTGCAATCCATAAAACATCAGGGAAATTAAAGGTTTTATTATCATTTTTAATACTTTACATAGTACCTGATTTTAAGAACCCTCAAGTCCCTAAACTAATGCTAATAAGGAAATGATTTGCCAACCTTTGCAACCTTATTCACCTTCCTATGGAAGTCATAACTTTTCTCCAAATTCTTCATAAAATATGAAAATTAGAAATGAATATAATATTCTGACATGATCCGACAAGGTAGCTTAATATAGTAGTATCTAGATTTGATTATGCATTACTCAAATATCTTGAGCAATAGTACTCCTATGCTTTGTGTTCTTGTCCTTATAAATGCATATAGGACAAGTATTGCTATGTAATTGAGACAGCTATGTGGCCAAGTGGATAGAGTACTGGGTTTGCAGTCAAAAAAGCTCCAAATGGAGTTATAAAGAGTCAGACATAAGAGAAGAAAAACAACATTACTATAAAATTAAATTTATTGTCAGTGAGATTATAAAATTCAAAAAAAATGATATTGAAAGGAAGTTATTCATAGATTGGGTTGTTGAATTATATTCACTAGAAATGAAAGATGGCATGGTTTTATACTTCTATCATTTCTGCTTCTGAGAAACTTGAGGCTGATGGACCACTTGACTTCAGGAATTTTGAGCTACAGTGGGCTAAAGTTAATCAAGTGACTGAACTAATTCTGGCATCAATGTTATGAACCTCTGGGAACAGGTCAAATAGCAATGTAAGCAGACCTGTGAATAAACTCTTCACTTCAACTTTGGGCTAGAGAAGGACACTCAATCTTAAGAAAAAGAAAGAAAGAGGAAGAAAATGGATGAAAAAGAGAAGTAGAAGTAAGTAGAGAAGAAGAAAAAATGGTAGTAGTAGTAATAGAAGAAGATAAAGAAGCAGGAATAAGAAAACAAGAAGAAGGAGGAAGAGGACAAAAAGAAGAACTATATGGAAAAAGAAAAGAGAAGAAAAAAGACAAAGAAGGAAAAGAAAGAAGAACAACAAAAAGAAGAAGAATCAGAAGAGGAAAAAGAAGAAGCTTATTTAAAAAGTGTGGGGTCCTATAATCTCTTTTTTTTTTTTTTCTTATACTTGAGAAGATTGTAACCCATGGAGATTAAATAAGTTGTCCATATGTAAATGATTTTTAAATACTGGGTCCATAAGTTAAAACAAGATCTTCTATTTTATGTCCAGGTTTCTTTCCATTATACCACACTTTTCTGAAAGAATAATGGATGTGTACATTTTTTGAGATATGGCAGAGATAATGGAGGGTCACAAGTAACATAGTGTCAAAGCTGAAATAATTTAAAGGAAATTGATTTTTATTAAGTGCCATGATAATTCAATGAAGGAAAACTTTCATGAGAATAAAGCCTGACTTTCTATTTACTTTTTCTTCAATCTAAGTTCGAAAAGGGGTAATTCATGTATATCTTCCTTTTTGCTCTGAGTATAGAATCTTTTGCATCAAATCTCTAGTTAGTGTTTTGTTTTAAAGATAGACACTTTTAGCAGGTTACATTAAATTTTATTAAATTTTCCCTATAGAAAATTCCATGAATCCCTTCCAAAGCATCCCATAGTGTAAACTAAAATAAGTCTGATGGCAGAACTTTTGATCTTAACTTTCCAACATAATTAGCCAATCAAACAGCAACAGGAAACATATAAATTTTATTATCTTTCTACTTGGTACAGCAAAAGGTTCACTACACCCTGATCCCTAGTATAATTTGACAATGTTAGGAGATGCAGTATTTTATTTCCTCATTCAATAAAAATGGATTCTGTAGACACATAGCAAACATTAATAATACTGAAATGTAACAAAAAAATTTACAGCATGTCCTTCAAGCACTACAGCTCATTTAAGAAATAGCACACCTCAAGCATATATTACATTTTTATAAATTAAGTTTGGGAAGGGATGCATACATAGAATTATGTGTTCTAGAGTAAAAATAAAATAGATAAAATGTAGGAAATGATAGTAAAATGAAATATCTGTGCTCCAGACAGGGACAGAGAATATCTTTAGGCTCTTTTATTTCTAACTAGAGATGAGCATGAGCTATTTAAGTATGACCCTTACAAATTAATATTTAGCCCTAAAAGAACATAGGAATAATTGTTATTTAACTGTGAAGTGATTCTGGTTGTAACCATTGCAGCTGTTCTCAATTGTAGACTTTTATACACATTGATGACTAATTATAATTCACCTTTCTATAGGACTCCAAAATTTTAAAACGCATTTCTCATAATTCTGTGAAATAGCTATCACTGTATATGCTAATCCTCAATGCTTTACCAACAGGTAACTGAGGTTAAGGAAAGAGTAAGCTCTGTTTAAATCAGAAGAGAGCTGAATTTGGAGTTAGTGGTTAAGGGTCAACTCTGAGGGCTGTCACAATATAATCTTATAATGTTCATAACTCGAGTAAACCTTTATGGATCTCATTTATCTTAATTATAAAATAAAAGGAGTCAATTCTCTGATGCAGGAATTCTTTTTTTTTTTTTAATTCATTTTTCCAAATTATCCCCTCCCTCCCTTCACTCCCTCCCCCCAATGGCAGGTAATCCCATACATTTTACAATCCCATACATTTTACATGTGTTACAATATAACCTAGATACAATATATGTGTGTAAATATCTTTTTCTTGTTGCACATTAATTATTAGCTTCCGAAGGTATAAGTAACCTGGGTAGATAGACAGTAGTGCTAACAATTTACATTCGCTTCCCAGTGTTCCTTCTCTGGGTATAGTTATTTCTGTCCATCATTGATCAACTGGAAGTGAGTTGGATCTTCTTTATGTTGAAGATTTCCACTTCCATCAGAATACATCCTCATACAGTATTGTTGTTGAAGTGTATAGTGATCTTCTGGTTCTGCTCATTTCACTCAGCATCAGTTGATTTAAGTCTCTCCAAGCCTCTCTGTATTCCTCCTGCTGGTCATTTCTTACAGAGCAATAATATTCCATAACCTTCATATACCATAATTTACCCAACCATTCTCCAATTGATGGACATCCATTCAACTTCCAGTTTCTAGCTACAACAAAAAGAGCTGCCACAAACATTTTGACACATATAGGTCCCTTTCCACTCTTTAGTATTTCTTTGGGATATAATCCCAATAACAGCAATGCTGGGTCAAAGGGTATAAACAGTTTGACAACTTTTTGGGCATAGTTCCAAATTGCTCTCCAGAATGGCTGGATTCTTTCACAACTCCACCAACAATGTATCAGTGTCCCAGTTTTCCCACATCCCCTTCAACATTCATCATTATTTGTTCCTGTCATCTTAGCCAATCTGACAGGTATGTAGTGGTATCTCAGAGTTGTCTTAATTTGCATTTCTCTGATCAGTAGTGATTTGGAACACTCTTTCATATGAGTGGAAATAGTTTCAATTTCATCATCTGAGAATTTTCTGTTCATATCCCTTGACCATTTATCAATTGGAGAATGGTTTGGTTTCCTATAAATCAGGGTCAGTTCTCTATATATTTTGGAAATGAGACCTTTGTCAGAACCTTTACTTTTAAAAATATTTTCCCAATTTGTTACTTCCCTTCTAATCTTGTTTGCATTAGTATTGTTTGTACAGAAACTTTTTAGTTTGATGCAATCATACTCTTCTATTTTGTGATCAATAATGATCTCTAATTCTCCTCTGGTCATAAATTCCTTCCTCCTCCACAGGTCTGAGAGGTAGACTATTCTCTGTTCCTCTAATCTATTTATGATCTCATTCTTTATGCCTAAATCATGGACCCATTTTGATCTTATCTTGGTATATGGTGTTAAGTGTGGGTCCATATCTAATTTCTGCCATACAAATTTCCAGTTTTCCCAACAGTTTCTTCTGAATAATGAATTTTTGTCCCTAATGTTGGTATCTTTGGGTTTGTCAAAGATTAGATTGCTATAGATGTACCCTTTTTTGTCCTTTGTATCTAATCTGTTCCACTGATCTACCGTTCTATTTCTTAGCCAGTACCAAATGGTTTTGGTGACTGCTGCTATATAATATAGCTTTAGATCAGGTACACTTAGACCACCTTCATCTGACTTTTTTTTCATTAGTTCCCTTGCAATTCTCGACCTTTTATTCTTCCATATGAATTTTGTTGTTATTTTTTCTAGGTCATTAAAATAGTTTCTTGGGAGTCTGATTGGTATAGCACTAAATAAATAGATTAGTTTGGGGAGTATTGTCATCTTTATTATATTCTCTCGGCCTATCCAAGAGCACTGAATGTCTTTCCAATTATTTAAATCTGACTTTATTTTTGTGGCAAGTGTTTTGTAATTTTTCTCATATAATTCCTGACTATTCTTTGGTAGATGGATTCCCAAATACTTTATACTCTCAACATTTGTTTGGAATGGAATTTCTCTTTGTATCTCTTGCTGTTGCATTTTGTTGGTGATATATAAGAATGCTGAGGATTTATGTGGACTTATTTTGTATCCTGCCACTTTGCTAAAATTCTGAATTATTTCTAATAGCTTTTTAGCAGAGTCTTTGGGGTTCTCTAAGTATACCATCATGTCATCCGCAAAGAGTGATAGTTTGATTTCCTCATTTCCTACTCTAATTCCTTGAATCTCTTTCTCGGCTCTTATTGCCGAGGCTAGCGTTTCTAGTACTATATTGAATAGTAATGGTGATAGTGGGCAACCTTGTTTCACTCCTGATCTTACTGGGAAAGGTTGCAGTTTATTTCTATTGCATATTATGCTTACTGAAGGTCTTAAATATATGCTCCTGATTATTCTAAGGAATAATCCATTTATTCCTATACTCTCAAGAGTTTTTAGTAGGAATGGATGTTGCATTTTGTCAAATGCTTTTTCTGTGATGCAGGAATTCTTAACCTAAAATTTATGAGTGGTTTTTAAAAAATCATTTTCCTAAGTATTTCAATATAATGATTGTTTTACAATTCTATGTGCTTTAATCCATTTAAAATCTCACTCTGAAAAAGGATTCATTGTTGTGATATGGGAGCCATTTTGCCAGTGACTAACTCAGACCTGTAGAATAGATCTCTTCATGTGAGAGGATGATGTGATACAAGGAGACTGAGAAGGAGTTGCGTTCTTGATCTCTCTCCTCTTCCTTCCTCTTGCCTCCAATTTGTTTCATTTTCAATCCACAAGGAACATCTGCATTAGTAAAGGCTGCTTTGCAACTCCTTCAAGTGTTATGATTCACAACTGTGGAAGAAATTGGAGAATACATGGAGAAAACTCCTGGGACTCTCTTAGTCAAAATACAGAAGCAGTTGCTGTATTTTTCTGAGTCATATGCCTGTGGATCAGCAAACTAGTTGTGAAACACCCAACATAACTACAGAAGGCAAATAGTGAACCCCTGGACCTTAACATAAGAAGGAAGCTGGTAGCACTGGACCCAGGAAACCATAATGCTGCTGTCACCTATAGAAGAAGCTTGGAACAATCTCAGCTTTGTCCTAAGAGCAGAACTCAGCTTTTAACAATGAACAAAAAAGCAAAAATAACTCTGATCATAGATAGGTTGGAGTATGGTTTAGAAGATAGGGAAGAATAGACCTCAAATCCAGATGACATAAAAAACATAATGTCTCTAGATAGTCTCAAAGTATGATATAAGTTGGTTTCCAAGGCTCTCTTGGAAGAATTCAACAAGGTTCTTAAAAGACAATTAAAAGAAAAATTGGTAAAGGAAATGAGAGCTTTGCAGGAGAGCTGGAAAAGGGAACATTAAAATTGTCTAAAGAAAACTAATTAAAAATAGATTAAGGAAAAAGAAAAAAGAAAAAAAAATCCTTGAAATTAAGAATTTATGAAATGGAGCAGAAAATCTAAGGACAAAATAACTCATTTAAAAGTTTAATTAGCCAAATGAAAAAGGAATTAAAAAAAAAAGCTAATTGAAAAAAATTATTCACTAAAATTAGAATTGAAGAAATGGAAATCAATGACTCAATGAGACATCAAAAATCAGTCAAACAAATCTCAAAGAGATGACAAAATAGAAGAAAATGTAAAATAACTTATCAGAAAAATAAAAAACAAAAACAAAAACAAGAAAACAACTGACCTGGAAAATACATCCTAGTGAGATCATCTAAGAATTATTGGACTACCTGAAAATCATGAGGGGAAAAAAAAAAAAATAAAAATTAAAAAAATAAAAAAAAAAAAACAGTCTAGACAACATCTTTTAAGAAGTCATAAAGGAAAAGTACCCTGATGTCCTAGAGGACCAGAGGGTAAAATAGGTATTGAAAAAATCTATCGCTCACCACCTGAAAGAAACCTCAAAATGAAAATTCCAAGGAATATCATAGAAAATTTTCAGAATTATCAAAGAGAAAATATTGCAAGCAGCCAGAAAAAAAAAATCATTAAAATGTCAAGTTGCCACAATTAAGATTAACCTAACAACTTCCACTCTAAAGATCAAAGGGCCTGGAATATGGTATTCCAAAGGTCAAAGGAGCTTGGACTGCAGGCAAAAATTGATTATCCAGCAAAATTATTCATTATTTTTTCAAGGGAAAAGATGGATATACAATGAAATAGATGAATTTCATTTATTTTTTATGATAAAACCAAAGCTGAACAGAAAACTTAATCATCAAATATGGAACTCAAGAGAAGTCTAGAAAGGTAAAAAAGAAAGAAAAAAAAGACCTATATTTTTTAAAGGTTAAAATGTTTATATTCCTATATGGGAAGAGAATATGTTTAACAATTAAGAAATATATCTTTGTTGGGGGTCTACTTAGAAGATGTAGGTATAACTTGACTTCATTGTGATGATGTGAAAAAGGAACTAGGGTTGAAAGGGGGATTGTACTGAAAAAAGAAGGAAGGGGAGGTAAAAAGGGATAAATTACAGTACATGAAGAGGCAAAAAAGAATTATTTCAATTGAGGGAAAGAAGGGTTTGGGTTAGGCATTATCATTGTGTTAACCTTAAATCTCATTGGATTTGGGTCAAAGAATGAATATCCAACATATTTAGTTTGATAAAGAAACTTGTCTCACTTTTAGGGATTTAGGAGAGGGAAGGGGAAAGGAATGAGGGAGGCTAATAGAAGGGAGAATAGAAGTAATAGTGGAAATATATAAGAAAAAAGGATAAGCTGTAAACAGGGAGGGCTGTTTAAAGGAGGTAGTTGTCAGAAACAAAATGGTGGGCAAGAGGAAACAGGGGAAAGGAAAAAGAAACATAAAACTTGGAGAAAACAAGCTTGTTGGACATACAGTGTTAGTAATTTTAACTGTGAATATGGATAGGATTATCTCTCCCCTAAAACAGAAGCAGATGGCATCTTGGATTAAAAGCCAGAATCCCAGATTATGTTGGTTACAAAATTGAATATTTTAGAAATAAAAATCTTAATGGTTGAACTTTCCTTCATTATGGATTTTTTCTAAAAATATCATAAAACACAAGTTATTTACAATTCAAAATTTTGGAAATGTTAGGTATGATTTTTTTTAATTGAATGAGGCCAGAAAGAGACATATTTTTTTACTTGACATATGTGGAACCCACACAAAATTGGCCATGTATTAGAGCATGAACAACTAAAAATAAAATGAAGAAAGGCAGAAATTGCAAATGCATCTTTTTCAGTTCATGATACAATAAAAATTACATGTAATAAAGAGCTAAGGGAAAATAGATAAAAATTAATTGGAAACAAAATAATCCAATCCTAAAGAATGAGTGGATAGAATAACAAATAATAGACATAATTGATAATTTGATCCAAGAGAATCACAATAACGATACAACATACCAAAATTCTTCTAGAAACAATTCACAACAATTTTAATCTTAAAAAATAAGTTAGTGGAACAACAAATCATAGACATAATTGATCATTTCATCCAAGAGAAGAACAATAATGACACAACATGACAAAATTCTTCTAGAAACAATTCACAACTTTAATAAAGTTGCAGGATACAAAATAAGTCTATATATATCATCAATATTTCTATATGTTACCAACAAAATCCAGTATACAAAGATACAAAGTGAATTTCAATTCAAATAGATTAAAGATAATATAAAATAATTTGATGTCTACTTGTAAAGAAAAATTCAAGAACTATAAGAACACAATTACAAAACATTTTCCACACAACTAAAATCAAATCTTGTAGAGGGCCTAGTGTACTTGAAACAAGTAATCTTACAAGGTATTAATTCAGTGGAATTCAGTGGAATGATTCTCTAGTTTACATGTACTTAGTACTTAGTATAGTTCTACAAGTTGACACTTATTCTACAAGATTGAAATCTATGATGATGTACTTATAATAGAGAATATAAGAGCTAAGAGATCTGGGAAGAAAGACAGACTCCAAGATAGAAAGAGAAGACAGAGGACTAGAGGCTAGAGCTCAAGCTCTGGGATTCAAACATAGACTGGGCTCTAAAAGCTAAACAGAAGACTTTTATGTTTTATCTTAGAGACAACAGAGAGCTATTAGAAATGATCAAGAAAGGAAGAAATTTGGCCAAAACTTGGAGATTGGAAGATTTTTTTGGCTATAGTGAGTAGAATTATCTGGAATAATGAGAAATAAAGCAGTTATATTAATTTGGAAGTTCTTACAATTTTAAGAATAGTATTCCATCTCATTCCAATAGAAGAGAGAAAACTTTGTTTTCTCAATTAAGTCAGTTAATCAATAAATGACTTCAATTAATGCATTTAAATGTACGATTTGTTTTATGATGCAATTGTTATAACTTCATCAAATGATGATGGCTCTTTGAATTATAGAATGAATCATATGTATAAAATTAGTTTGAACAACAGAACAGAACCTTGGAACAGCTAGACATTCTTTTTAATTCAATCAATCAAAATTATTAATTAAGAGCAGAACAAGTCCTTACTCTGTTCTGGGGTAGAATAGGAAGGGAGAAATCACCTTTTCCTCCTCTTTAATCTCCAGATATGTAAATTCTAACATATCATTCTGCCACAATTTATCTTTGTGTTGAAGGCTATCTTTTCAGCTGCAAAAATCTTAGTACTGCAGGATTGATTTGTTGATTTTGATTCTGAATATCTGCTGAGTGAAAAGCAAAGTTCAGTCAATATCCCAATGGGTTAGAATTCCACTTCTATGATTAGTATTTATAATATCTTTTATCTAATAACTTGATAATCAGCAACAGCTTACCAATCAGAAATTTGTGGATGAATCCCTTAAAGAATAGGATAAAAATACCTTAAGCTTTTATCTCCATGAATAATTATAGTTAATGTTGTTTCCATGTGTTAGAGAAAAAAGTCCTCTATGAGATACATTCAAAATTTCATAATGCAAAATTCAAAATAAGAGTAACAAAGAACAAAAGTAACAAAGTTATTCAAAGAACAGTGGTGACTATATACAAAAAACAGTTACACTATGTTTATGACTATAACCCCTCATTATATACAAATATGTGCCCCTTGAAGCAGAGATTATTTCATTTTTCCCTTTGTGGATCTAGGGCCAGACAAGGTGCTTGAAACATATTGTTTATCAGTCATTTCAGTCATGTCTAACTCATTGTGTTGTTGTTTGGGTTTTTCTTAGCCAAGATATTAGAGGAGTTGTCATTGATATCTTCAGATCATTTTACAGATGAGGAATTGTGTCAATCAGGGTTAAATGACTTGACCAGTGTTGTATAACTTGTAAGTGTCTGAGGCTGAATTTGAATTCCCATCTTCCTAACTCTAAATACTATGCTTTGTCCACTGTACCATCTGGCTACCCTCCTGACACATAGTAGGTGCTCAATAAATAATTATCAAATTGCATCAAATGCAATTGAATTGTATTCTAAAATGTTAGAAACAATTCTAAAAGTGGAGCATGTCTTTGATGTCTGGGAGATAAATCTCACTGAACAAGAAAGAAAAGTGAGAATAGAGAAGAATGATTTATACAAGTTCATATAACTACCTAGTTACAAAATAAACACTAAAAGTCAAGTCTCTTAACTTTTAATTAAACATTTTTCCAAATAATCTAATCATGGGGCAGCTAGGTGATGCAATGCATAGAGCACCAGCCCTGAAGTCAGGAGAACCTGAGTTCAAATCTGGTCTCAGACACTTAACACTTCCTTGGGCAAGTCACTTAATCCCCCAATTGCCTCAGCAAAAACAAATAAATAAATAAACTAATAATATAACTATAGCAGCTTTTAAGATCTATTCAAGGACTAAGATTTTGGGAATTTTAGGGAATTTATAATTTAGCATTTAGGGGAACTCCTCACACTCCATGTGCCTCTCTTTTCTAAGGGAGTTGTTATACTAAAATTATTCACATAAATGATCCCTAATTTGTATATCTCCACTCTTATACATTGTAAAAAGTTTTCAATGACTAAAGAGTAAGGAGGCCTTTCAGCTTTTCTTGGAATAGTTGTTTGTAAATGCTTTATGACAATAGATTCTTCTATCCAATGAGAGAATTGAAGTCATATTTGTATTTGGCCTTGAAATTTTACCCCATTCTGAGAGCTCACAAATTTAGAGATTTGACAGCGCCGAGCAAATGATTATTTTGTTCCAAGGATAGCTAGTTACAAATGGTTTCTTTTTAATTCATAGAGTGCCACTTAACTTTCTAAAATACATTTTATCATAATATATATGGTTATGCATAAATGTAAACATATATGATAGAGCTTCAAAATGTACATGAACAGTAATTCTTAATATATTAGCCTACATCTTTTGTTTTAAATTGAATTGTAGTAGTCTTAGATTCAGTTAATTAGAAAATATTTAGTTTTGAGGTTCTACTGCCTCCTAAAATTGAGAAATTTTGTCGTTTTCATGTCCAGTAGTTGGAAACTGTGGAAAATATATTACTATATCTGCACAACTCTGCTGATGATAATTCTTTCACTGACTTTTTGCCATGATGCACAAGTCTCATTTAACCAGAGGGAAGGGTGAAAAACTCATAAAGCAGCAGTAATAAAATTGATTTAATCTATGTGGTGCTGGTTTATTATCCTAGGTGAAAGATTAACTTCAATTCTCCTATCACTGCACTATTTCCTGCTATTTTAAAAGATCTGATATCTCCCTTATTTGCTCAGAGGTTTGATGCTGTTCCCATTACCAAAATAGGTATTTACCTCTCTTATAATGTATTTTTGTCTTTCTGATAGAGATAAGCTTCGTCAAACTTAAGAGAACACAAGTCAAATCAGTCCTATAATATCTTTAAATCATAACGAGTACTTGAATGTTACTACAAACAACATTATTTTAATGGATGTACTGTTTTGAACCTTGGAAAATTTAATTTTCAAAGGACACCTTGACTTCCATAGTCTTTAGGAACTTGCCCTAAGGAAAAAATATACTGAAGTTGCCTCATTAGTTAATTTAAATTAATCCCATTCATCACATTCCTTCATGTATATTTTGTATCTCATTTTCCTTAAAATAATTTTTCATACCTAAGAATATGAACATCAGTTATTTCTCTCTTTTTATTATTTGTTTCAAAACATTTTTTTCATTCTTTTTGCTTTTCAGATATTTTGCTTGTCAAGAAATTTGAAGATGTTAGAAAATATTAGGGCCTCAAGACCCTAAGTATTAGAGACATTTGGAACCACTAATTGGAATTTCCACTTTCTTTCCTCCCTTCCTAGTACACATAATTATTAATAAAGTGAAGAGGGAAAGATTGAACTGAGGAGCCAGCATTAACCACTGCTTAAAACCTAAGCTATAGTTTTTATTAGTGGTAATCCTTCAAAGTTTGTGACTGAGACCTACAATAAAGTCCTCTGGAGAGTTGGTCAATTACCAGTCCTCTTTCCTTGATTTTTTTTTTTAGCTGTATAACATATGGAACTTACATATCAGCTTTAGGCAAACCTATGGTATTACTAGTATCACAGGCTATCTTATGTCTTATGTCTTAACTATGGTTAATGGCAGCCCAGTCAGCAAAAGGAAAGAAGAATTGTTGCCTTTTGTTACATATTTCAAATGTAGGACATATTTTTTTTTTATTTATTCATTTTTCCAAATTATCCCCTCCCTCCCTCCACTCCCTCCCCCCGATGGCAGGTAATCCCATACATTTTACATGTGTTACAGTATAACCTAGATACAATATATGTGTGTAAATACCATTTTCTTGTTGCACATTAATTATTAGCTTCCGAAGGTATAAGTAACCTGGGTAGATAGACAGTAGTGCTAACAATTTACATTCGCTTCCCAGTGTTCCTTCTCTGGGTATAGTTATTTCTGTCCATCATTGATCAACTGGAAGTGAGTTGGATCTTCTTTATGTTGAAGATTTCCACTTCCATCAGAATACATCCTCATACAGTATTGTTGTTGAAGTGTATAGTGATCTTCTGGTTCTGCTCATTTCACTCAGCAACAGTTGATTTAAGTCTCTCCAGGCCTCTCTGTATTCCTCCTGCTGATCATTTCTTACAGAGCAATAATATTCCATAACCTTCATATACCACAATTTACCCAACCATTCTCCAATTCATGGACATCCATTCAACTTCCAGTTTCTAGCTAAATGTATGACATATTTAAATAAAATTCAAGATTTTTGCATATGATTCAAAATGATTTCTTCAACTCATAACTCAATCTAAAATGAAATCCTGACACCCATTAGTGATATCAACATTTGCTATAAATAGAAGCATTTTGAGTTTAACTAAAATATTAGGACTTTTAGCAGTCCAATATTGGCCATTTCATCAACCATTATATTGGATATAACAAAAGCCTTTGTGAACTTTTAAGCTTTTAATAACTTAAAAATTATAAATGTCACAGATTTACAAACCATCATTTGAGAATTTTATATGTAATATTTTGAAGTGTTAATAATTGCTTAATTTTAATTCTAGCAAGATGATCTAAATTGATATTATACACTATGAATAAACATTTCTGGTTAACACTTTGATCATTAAGGATGTTCTTTCTGTTGGTGCTTTGGTCACTGGATCTCTCTCCATTAGTCATTTTTTTTTTTTTTCTTGAAAGGTCACATCAGAATTCTATGTAGCATGTATGCATGTTGATAGTTCTCTCCCAATTCCAAAATTACTCTGTATTTATTTTTAAACCATATTTTGTATTCCCTTATTTGTTCACATGTTGATTGTTCTACCTTCCTCTTCAAAGGCATTAAGCAATATGCTTACCTAGGGCCACAACAAGATTTCCTGAAATAACTAACATCCAGGTAAAAGGAGTATAAAATACAGCCTCAAACAATTTTTTCCTTCCTTTTTTTTTTTTCCAAAATAAATTTTATTGATATCTTTTCCTTGTACATTACCTGATTTCCAGCTTTTGCAGCAATTTTTGTCAAATAGGGAGTTCTTTAATAGATAATTTGTTTTTGGGTTCACCGAACACTGAGTTAATGAATTCGATTATTTCTCATTCTCTTTTGTCTAGTCTGTCTTATTGAAGAATTTTTCTAATTTTTAAGCAGTACCAAAAGGGTTTGATGATTTCTGCTTTATTATATAGTTTGCAGTCTGAAAGCTCTATTCTATCTTCATTTGTATCAGTTTTTTTCATTTTTTTGACATTCTAGATTCTTCAAATGAATTTTGTTATTTTTCTATTTCTAGAAAGTATTACTTTGATACTTTCATCAATATAGGACTCAATCCATAAGTTAGTTGTATTGATAATATAATTTTCATTTCATAATAATGATTAAAGTTTAATAATTACTTTGCAGTTATACTATAATGCAATCATTATTATGAAATAAAATGTAATGTATATGCTAAAACATTTTGAAACAACCACAGTTTTGTTTTTTAAAACCCAATATAAATGATAATATGTGTATATACATATACAAATACACACACAACACACAGATATCAGTATGCATATATATATGTGTGTGTGTGTATGTATACACATACACTCATATATATATATAGTCATACATATACATATATGTGTGTATATATATATATATATATATATAAAACAACATCGATAAACAATAAGCACTGAATATACTTCTGGTTAAATATGTTCTTCATTTCAAGATTATTTGCTACTGAATCTATATAAGTGGGTGTGTTTTATTAAACTTAGTCTCAGAGATATTATACATTGCTCAATAATAGTTTGTCAAAATGATTCATTTTTCATATAATTAATAACTACTCATTAATTTAGATTAAAAAATTGACATTGGCATCCTTATGTCCTTTTTATTATCATTTTGGAATTGTGACATCTTTGATCTGGGCAGATCACAGAATGAAATCTCTCCATTTCAGGTCCACAAATCTTCTGCAACTTAGAGCATTGCTTGGCTCTGAGAAGCTAAGACATTTAACCAGTGTCACAAAGGCATCATGTGTCAAAGATGAGATTTGATCAGTATTGCAGTCTGGTCCTGATTTGGATTAGTGCTTCAGGTTCAGACTAGACTGAAACAAGATATTTTAAACTAGCTGGCACTTAAAAAAGGACATACACTTATCTATCACTAGAAAGCAAGGATATATATATATATATATATATAATTGATTTAGGTGGGTAAAGTTTCCCTGGAATCAGAGAATCATATATTGTTCATATTGGTTTTCTTGTAAAAAGTGGAAGCAATAGAGGCTAACTCCTTGTACATTGGCCTTTTGTACTTTGAAAGGAAGGAAATAAGCATGGATTAGGTCCCTACTATGTGCTATGCATTGTACTAAGCACTTTACAAATATTATGAAATTTGATACTTATAACAATTCTTTGAGAATTACTATTACTATTTTATTGCTACTGTTATTGGGGGGAGGGGAGGATATAGGATGTTCCAGGAGGATTAGCATATCCAGTATAAGGGCCTGATAAGCCCTTTTCAGAACTCTTAATCTACCTTTGGTATCCACTTTTACTGGAATTTTCATCTGTGATCAAGAAGCTGTAGCATGTGAGTGGCCATACCCAGGAGGATCGTTTCAGCAGAAAGGCTAAACCAGGTTGAGAGTAATTAAAAGGCATCAAACCTCTCAGTGAATTAGGGGGATGTCTACCCTAAGTTTTTGAAGACTTCTTCCAATACAATGGGTGGATGAGAACATTTTTTTTTTTCCCCTGAGATCATCAAGGTAGATGCAGCAGGCTTTATGGAATACTTAGAACTTGATCATACAATGCATCCTGGGCCATTACTTGTCATCTTAACTTTCTTCCTGTGACTAGATTTCAATGACTTTGGAAGAGAAAGTATAGCTGACAACTTCATTCAATCCTGCCTTACTTAAATCTAATTCATGCACAATTCAAGACATTGTGATGTCATTGGTCCTCTTTGAAAAAAAAATTGGACAAACAACATTATTCACTACATTTTACATTGAGAAACTGAAGCAGACAGAAATAAAGTGATTTACCACACAGCTATTTAGTATCTGAATGCACAACTGAACTCAGATTTTCCTGACTTCAGCTCAGTGCTCAATCCATTGAGGCACCCAGCTTCCTCTGTCCAACAGAAATAAGCTTTCTCAATAGCTCAAATGTAGTGCTTTGAGCTAATTCAGTCTTTAGAAATTTTAAAATCTTAAAAATTTTCAGCAAACAACTATGTTATCCTAAATCTCAAATTTATTTCCAGAATGTAAACTGTGGGCTGCATAAATTCTATAATATGTAAATATCAATCTGGTCTGTGGCAAGGGTGAAAAATGTGCCTTATTTCTCAGGAAAAGGGGAAAAAAAATTCTTGCTGCTGTTCCCTCTTTAACTTTGGACCTCTAGCTCCCAAACAATTTATGTTTCTACTTTTTTTTTTTTTTTTTGGCCTAACTTGAATTCTCCAGTAAGAAAAATCTTACTTTATTCTCTGGTGATCAAGGCTTTGATTTATATCTTTTATATTTGAACTAAATTTTCTTAGTTACTATATCTCTGATACTTGTTGTCACACCTAGATAGATACTAACTGATTGTCTATTCTTTGAACCTGATAAGGTGACCAAAGGAAGTGCAAAGATAATTAGATTGACATGTAAGAAGACATGAACTTAAGACTTCATGAACTTTACTTCTGATTGTCTTTTACACTTCAGGTTACCTCAGCAAATGATTTAATCTTTTTGGGTTTCAGCATCCTCATCTGTAAAATAAGCTTATCAGACTGTATTATGTCAAAGATATAATCTTTTCTGTTTTTCTTCCTTCCTTCCTTCCTTCCTTCCTTCCTTCCTTCCTTCCTTCCTTCCTTCCTTCCTTCCTTCCTTTCTTTCTTTCTTTCTTTCTTTCTTTCTTTCTTTCTTTCTTTCTTTCTTTCTTTCTTTCTTTCTTTCTTTCTTTCTTTCTTTCTTTCTTTCTTTCAAAATGTCTTATAATTTCAAGGATATAAAAACATAGCCTTTAAGAAGCTAAATGATTTCCTAGAGTCACAGAACCCATATTTGTCAATGGTAGACTTCACAATCAGATTTCCTTGACACTTAAGACCAAATATATATCACATACACTATTCTTCCCCTTTCACCTGACTTCCAAATTCTAGACCCCTCAAACACTAAAATTCAATGGTCTATTATTTGTTTCTCACTTATTCAACATAAATTTGTTATACTATGCCCAATGTGATAGAAAAAAGTGCAAAAAAATAAGCAAAATTCTCTTTGTCCCTGGAAAACATGCCCTTTTGATAAACATAAACCTCTTACAGGAAAGATGTAGTTGTTTATAATAAGCATTATAACTATAAATTTAATTTAAAGTAGACTGTTTCCAAAGACAACAAGATGCAATCCTTTGGTGGTTATTGTGGTAGTACTGAGATACAGGTATTAGCAACTAAGTACAATGCAAAATAGCCATTGGGATGATCTATAAGTAAAGAGATTTTATTTTGTTTTTTGTTAATATATATGAAAAGAGTGAGCAGCTGTCTAGTGTGGAATCCATTGGTTTGAAAGATCTAAATGAAAAGGTTTGCTCAATTTTTGAGAATATATAGAGTATAGTAACTTAGTCAATAGAAGCCAATATACTTACCTTTCATGTTACAACCTGAAAGTATTTGTAATTCTGTTCCATTGGCCTTTCAAGAATATTAGAATTTTGGGTAAGCAATGATGAGACAGCTCAGGTAAATGTAGTCATTGGATTGCTGGAGAGGTAATTTCCTAATAGTGTCTGTACTGGAAAAAAATAATTCTTGAAAGAAGAGATAATAGATTATGATTTTTGAAAAAAATATAGAAGGGGAGGAAGAAGGGAAGGAGCAAAGTGGAGGAGAAACACAGGGAGAGGGAGAGGGGAAAAGGGAAAGAGGAAAAGAGGGAAAGAAAGAGAAAGAGAGGGAGAGGGAGGGAGACTTAGAGAGGGAGATATGGATAGAGTGTGATGATTCATAGTGAGAAATTAGGAAACGAAAAAATGAATGAAAATGGATCATGACCCATGCACAGAATGCTGAGGGAAAGCAAAAGTAAAGATATGATTATTTAGGAAAGTTTTCTAGAAGAAAATGAATCAAATAAAAGCATAAAAACATAAATGTTGTGCTCATCAAATTTGAACCCTCTTTTCTTCTTCTTACTACTAGACTTGCTGAGCTCTTCAGCTCCCATAGATTCAACTATCATTACTGCACTAATGATTCTTGTTTATCTATCCAATCCAAACTCTCTGCTGACTTCTAGTTTTGCATCTCAAATTTCCCAATCAGTATTTCCAACTGGATATCAAATAAACACATTAAATTAAAAGTATCTAAAACTGAATTCATTATCTTCCCACCAAAATCCTATTCTCTCACTTCTTTATAACTGGGAAATGCATTGTCAAATTCCCAGTCCCTCAGGCTTCCTACCCATATGTAATCCTTAACTCCTCACTGTCTGCCACTCCCATATCCAATCTAAAGTGAAGACCTATATTTTTCACCATTTCAACTTCTCTCATTTATTACCCCTTCTCTCTTCTGGTAACTGCTAAAACCCAGATACAGATTTTCATTTCCTCATGCCTAAACCATTGCAATAATTTGCTGGTACATCTGCCAGTATAAATCTCTCTCCACTCCAGGCTGTTTGCTATTCAGCTATCAAAGAGATTTTGCAAAAACATAGTCAGATCATGTAACCTTATTACTCAACAAACTCTAATGATTCACCAATACCTCTGAAATAACAGCAAAATCAAATAAATAAAATCTCCCATGCCTAGAATTTTTCCTTCCTTTTCTCTGACTCCTGAGTTCCTTGGTGTCCTTAATATACCAGATAAAATTTCATCTTTACATAAAACCTTTCCCAATTCTTAACGATTATTTCCTATTTTTTACCTAAATAGTTTGTACAAATTGATTTTCATGTTGTCTCCCCAGTAGTTTGTGAACTCCTTGGGGGAAAAACTGTCCTTTATCTTTTTCTATATTCCCAGCTTTTAGCACTGCTACTGGTACATTTACTGTTACTAAGGTGGCAAAAAAAATGATTATATGTAGGAACACAAATTTGTAAAAAATTAATGAGTCAAAGTAATGTGATGAAATTTGAAGAAATGGACCCATGATTTCATTAGTATAAAGAATTTATACCCATGACTTTCTGGTTAGAAAAACTCACCTCTATCATACTGTATACATGATAAAAATTTAAAATTTAGAAATGCAAATTTTTGCACTAAGGGTCAAAAAAAATTCAATCATACAAGTATGTGTTGGGTGAAATGTATTTAGTAAACCTTTTTTTAAGACAAAAAATAAGCTGCATTATGAAGTGTATAGTGATAAGATAAGGGGAGGAATGGTCTTGTTATAGCATTATATGACTATATATAGGGTAGAGTTCAATCCTACATATCAGTTTTAGGAAGGATATTTGGAAATTGTAAAATAGGATATTAAGAATAAATAAGGATATTAAAAATTAAGGTATATGACCTCCAGTTGAAATAAAAGAGATTTATGTTGAGACAAAAGATTAGAAAATAATTCTTGTCATTGTGTACTTGAAGGGTTGTCAAATAGTAACAAAGTACACTTGTGCCTCAGACAAAGTGATCTAACTATGAGAAATGGATAGAAGTTTCAGAAAGTTTGATTTCAGATATAAGGAAAAAGAAATTTCCTAAAAATTAGATTCATCCTAAAGTTCAATGCATTGCCTAGAGGTCTTTGAATCAAGGATGAATGATTACTGGTAAGGATTGTAGAAGCAAATACAGTTCACTTATGGGTTAATCTGTATGAGTATTAAGGCCTTTCAACTTTCAATTTATTATTAGAACAAGTTATGCATATAGCTTGATAATAAAAAAGATATCTTTAGGAATCTATGATGCTGGTTGATAGATTTTCAATGATCCCACTCAGGTGGAACATGAATTGTGAAAGAGTAAGCTATTTGGCCAAGGAAAAATAAAACTTCTTACTAGAGCAGATGAATGTATGACACAGGTAAGCCTCAAGAAAAGAAACAGGTAATAGGGGGAAAGGAGTATGAAAAGCAATGAAAGTTGAATAATATGGTAATGATTTTATATTTTATTTAATTTTTCCTTCTTTCTCCTTTAAACAGATATAGGATTAAGATTTCCAAATGCAAGAGATATTATACAATACATTGTATTCTTTTCATAAGTTTGCAAAATCTCTTTTCCTAAACATTAAAGGAAATCTTACCTGGCATTTATGCCCATTTTATACATTACAGACTTACTCTACCAAATAATACAATTCTCCCTGCAAGAGTTAATAGAGCTTCCAGTTGTGACTACCTTTAAACCAGAGTAGCTTACATGCTGTGAAAATCAGAATCTGTGAAAGTAAGAAAAATAATCTAGATACACACACACACACACACACACACACACACACACACACACACACATCATAGAAAGATGGCCCTCTTCAGTGTGTTTATGCTGGCCAAATCAAGTGCTCAATTTATAAACAATGTGTTTTATTAGTGCAGTGCTTACTGGACTCAGTGTGTCCTTATTTTTAAGTGACAGCTCAGATATTTTCCTGTACTATGAGCTATGCAAGTTTTTGATACAATTTCAATAGCTCAGCTAAATGTAGAGAGAAATAGCACAGAAATTGTCCTCAAGGAAACATTATGGCTGGACTAGTGAACTCTACTATATAGTGCTCCACTTCATATTAATCATGATTGCTATTGACTGAATATGAGACTGTTGTTCCATCTTAGAAACCAAGAACAAAATTCCCTATAAATTAAATAGCACAATACACTAAAGCAGATTCAAACCGGGAAATGTGTCTCTATTTCTTTTCTTTTCTTTTCTTTTCTTTTCTTTAATATCTAAATGAGTATTTGTGGGCAAGAAAAGAGAAAAGGAGAATTAAAAGCCATTAAAGAAGAAGGAAAATTGTTGGTGGATAACAGCAATCTTTGTCTACAAGGTCATTGTGTCTGTTAGGAGGAACAGCCTTGCTCTAGTGAGAGAAACTGACTGGAGACATGAAATCGTGGTGTTCAGCTGATTTTTAATCATAGGGCACTTGGGTGGCTGCTTGTCTTCCCTGTGGAAACTGTCTCCATAGCATCCTTCTTCAGAAAAGAATGATTCTTTCTCCCATGTAGAGATATATTGTCCTTAAGATACTGCCTATTTATAGAAAAAAAAAAAAAAAAAAAAAAAGATCATCAGATTTAGCAAATCAGTGAACATTTATAAAATACCTACTATGTGCTTGATAGTCTGCTAGGAATGAGATATACTAAGACAAAAAATATATTCCCCTATATTCTAGGAAATTACCTTCTATTGAAAGAAACAAATATATGCATATATAATAATAAGATCTGGGTTAACCTTTGAATTCATTGACATTGGAAGCCATCTTTACAATTATACAACTCTTGAAGAATTTCTTAGAATATTGAGGGCTTGAATGAATTGTCTAGGTCACAGGGGTTCTCAAACTACAGCCCGTGGGCCAGATGCAGCCCACTGAGGATGTTTATGTGGCCTGCCAGGTTATGGCAAATGGACTGAGGGGTGGAAACAGAGTGAGTTTTTGTTTTTACTGTAGTCCGGCCCTCCCACAGTCTGAGGGACAGTGAACTGGCCCCCTATTTAAAAAGTTTGAGGACCACTGGAAGACTATAAAACCAAAATACGTAAGTGGCAGAATTTAAACCTCAAGGAAATACAAGATTCCAAGATGTCAAGAAGATGACTGAGGTATATTAAGGCAAGTTCAAGAAAGAATAAAGAAAATCAGAAAGAACAGAGACAAGAGATGGAATATGTGACCATGATGGTTATGGAGCTATGTTTATTAGGGAATGAGCAAGAAGGCTACATTATAGAAGATTCAATGGCTCTTCATTTGTAAATTAGATGGGAAAATAAGTTGGACCAATTTATAACAGATCATAAAAACAAAATAGAGGAGTTAATATTTGATCCTAAAAGTAGTAAAGAATCAATGGACTTTTTATTCAGCAGAGTAGTGACATGATAAAAATGAGATTCAGAAAATTCCTCAGGTAGCAGTACAGAGATTGGAATTAGAGGCAGGGAAACCAATTGGAAAAAAGTTACAATATTAATTATAAAATGAGAATAACCCTTTGAACTACAGTGGTGATGGTGTGAATGGAGAAGCAGGATAAGGTGTAAGAGGTGCTTTCAAAGTAAAACCCACAAAATTTAACACCTAATGAGGTATATGTGAGAGTGTAGATTTATTGGACATGTCTTGACCTCAGGGTCAGAGAGATCATTAAGAGATCTTTTATGCTTTCACAATTCTTCATATGCATTTTGAATCTATACAAAATTTTAAAAGAAAAGAAGTTTTCCCTAGCGAAATTTGAGCTACACCTCATATAAATAAATATGGGATGCTTCACTCTTCTACACTTTACCATTTCTCATGACCTTCCCAAGCTTAATAGTATTTTTTAAAAAGTTGAAAAGTAATTAATACCCTCTAGAATAAAATATTATTACATGTGTCAGAAATACTTTGCATCATGGTTTGTATTAAAATGTATAAAAGCTATCCTTTTCTTTCAACATGCAAATTGGGCTTTTTTCTGAGTTAAATATTTAGAAAAGTGCATAGGACATTTATTTTAAATATAAAGTTCTACAAATGGCCTTGCTTCTATTTAATATTTGATTCTAAGTTTCCATGGCCATATTTCCCTAAGTTCAATTTGCAATCTAAATTTTGAGGTACTCTCCCCATCATGGACCGGGAGTAAAGTCTGTTTGAGTATTATTTTATTTAATAATTTTTACTCTCACTTTGAATCTCGAATAGGCCAAATACCTACCACTGGAGAGAAAATGCTAACAAATTTGGATATAATTCTCCTGGGAAAAGATATGATCTATCTTCATAGTTCACATTGCTGCTTCAAATGTTGAAGAACTTTTAGTATAAAATTTTAATTTAACAGATAGGGAAGGTGAGGTATGAAGAGGTAGAATTATCACAGAAGCTCATAAATATATTAAGTAAGGAGCAGCTAGTTGGTACATTGGGATAGAGCAGTAGGTCTAGAATTAGAAAGACTCCAGTTTCAGTCTGACCTGAGATACTTACTAATTGTGGGGTTTGATACCTCACTTAATCTCAATTTGTTTCAGTTTTCTCAGCTGTAAAATGGGGACAATAATAGTACCCCTTTAAAAGGAATTGCTATGGGTATCAAAAAAGTTCATTATTTTAAAAAAATCCTGGCATATAATAGTCATTGCATAAACACTTATTATTTTTCCTTCCTCTAACACTGATACAATATCAAGCTAAATGCTCTGACTCCAAATCAGTGATCTTTCAACCAGGTCAAGACAGAATAAACCAGATAAAAAAAAAATCTAGGTTCATGAGGATATATTGACCCAACATTGTATACACTAGAATACTAGTGGAAATGTGGTAATGACAGGAGTGAAACTGTCCCCTTTAATCTGTAAAATAATCACTTTGAAATTGTGTCTCCTCTGATTTTGGTCTCCCAGACTCCAGAGAATCTAGAAGAAGACATATTTTCCAGACTCTGCTTTTCTAAGGCAAATCACCCCCCCCCCAACTGATCTTTTGGGAAGTCAGATCCCCATTCAGGAAGTTTTCAAAGTGATTTTCACTCAATTGGGAGATCTGGATCTGCTATTGAGTGTTTTGAAACTCCAAGTATCTAGGCCTGGTGTCATTGGCTTTCCTTTTAACTGGGAGCTTTAGCCTCAGACTTCTATAAAGGATAATTCTAAATTCATATCTTTGCAGAAGTCCAAAGTAGCTACCTATCAAGACTCTTGCTTGCTCTGAAAACATTCTCTTCTCAGTGCTAACTTCTATTTCCTGCCACTTAAAAGTCTGCCTTCCTAGTAAAGCTGACTTCTCAATGTCAATAAAGTTTCCTTTTTTGTCACTAATATTTTAGGTTTGTGAATTCTTTCACATTGGACTTGTGCCTCTGACCAAAAGGGAATTCCCACAATTCTCTGCATTGCCACTAGAACAGCATTATTTTGGTTCCTTGATCAACAAATCCCTGAAAATCTGGATGAGGTAAAGCCTTTTCTTGTTATCTGTTTTATAGCTAAGACACCCAAAAATTTCTGGGAAAGATTTGGGTCGCTGGAGCCCCAGGATTAAGCAGAATTCTCTCAGGGATGCCTGGAATGAGGATACCTACATTCTCTGATGAAAGATCCCTTATTCAGGGAACATTTTGTCATCTCTCCATCTCTAGAGATGTTTCGAGATGGACGAGGAGCTATAGAATAAAAAAAAAAAAAAAAAAAAAAAAAAGTAAAACTAAGATGTGGCAAAAATGGAACAAAACACCTGTTTCTAAGGATACTTCCTTAGGCAAAAATAAATTCAGCTTGAAAGATCTCAAAACTGGAAAGCTTAAAATTAAACAGCAGTGTAGGATGCTGCTTCAACTTGCTAGAAGGACATCAAACTCCCTTCTTTCAGCCCCTCAGGGACAAGGAACCCCCCCTCTGCTCCCTGTGCAATCCTTATCAGGAGGCTTTTGAATCCTTTCAGAACAGGATCTTATGTATGTCAACATTTCTTTAACTCCATCTCGCTAAACTGAACTAACTCCTTCTCAGGATATGTCATATCTCTCCCAGACTGAGGAAAAATCTGACCATTACTCTAAGGACCCCACCCAGACTTTTGATGGGTCCAAAGCCAATGCCCTCTTTGATCTTTCCGGGGGACATATTAATATGGAACAATCTGCCCCAGATATAGAGATACAGAGGAAGCTTCAGAAGCCATATTTGTCCCTCATATTTCTCCCTTAAAACAGCTGTTGGAGTCTATAGCCTCGGCTATAGCCAAGGAAAAAGGCCACAGGATTGGAGTGAGATTTGGAGAAAAGTCCCTATTCTTAGCTTCTATTTTCTGGAACCACAAAGGTCTGTGCTTTAAATTCCCAGTCTTTGTCCTGAGTTTGAGCAGGAGGAGCACTGGAGGAGGGACTGGTTATGGGGGTTGATCTGTCTCCCCAATATCCTGCCCTCCAGCAGGAGTTTGAAGCTTGGTGAAGCTCCCTATTGCTTCAGTCCCAACAATGGAACCCTCCTATCTCAATGTGGCTGGTAAGACCAATGAATTCTAATTTTTTTTTGCTATGGGTGGAGCTTCTTCAGTCTCCCTCTGCAACTCAGTCTCTTTTACCCTCCTCTTCATAGAATGGGGGTTGTAGGAGAACCCAAGAGCTGTCTCAAGACTTCTCTTCTGCCTCACCAGTTGTTGACCTGTCATTTAAATGCTTTTTTATTATTCCCTCCAGTTCTGTTCCCTTATTGAGGCATGATTTAATGGTGAAATTAGGGACCCGATTTTCTCTTCTCAGACCTCCAGAGAAATTTTCACAATGGAACTTTTAGTTAGAGAGTTAGGAGATCTTGAGAAGCTTACCTGCATCGTATCTTGATTTGCAATCCAGACAAGCAGGGCCACACCCCTCCTAGACTGGTCTATGATACTATTTTTATGGGAATCCAGCTTGCAGCCCCAGATCTAGCCCAGGGCCTGACCTCTGATTTAGAGGCAGTCCTGGGGCTTCCAGACTTCTCAGCTCAGAGAACAAACAGGAGCTGGAAGGTCAGTATAAAAATTCTGTAGAACCAGAGTGGGAGCTGATCAGGTAATCCCAGCACAGATCTAGCCCTGCCCCTCTCGGGTCCAGACCACAGCACTAGCAAGATGGGACTTCTAAATCAACAGCAGTGCTGGAGCCTTCTACACTTCTCAGCTGAAGACACCAGGAAGGACTCAGAAGGTCAATGGAGAAGATCTGTGGCAACCAGGTGGGGGTTTACATTATGCAATCCCAGCACATCCCTGATCACTAGGTCCCAGCCCAGGCCAGCACACTACATATTACAACTCTAGTGAGGCAGGAAAATACCTTATAACTCAAGGGCAGAAAAGAGTATTTGAGGTTAGATTCCAAGGAGGATATCAGAAAACAGATGCATTTAACTTAGCCCTGAAGCTTGGGACAGTGTACCATCTATCTGGGAAACAGAACCCTATTTTAACTTAACAAAGTGTTAAAAGCGGAGTAACAGACTAGGAAAATAAGCAGAAAAAAAAAAAAAAGTTGCTGACCATTGAAAGTCATGGTGACAGTGAGAATCAAAATAAATACTCAGATGATGATAGCCTCTTAAAAAAAAAAAAAAAAAAAAAATTGGGCTCTGGCCAGGAAGATTCAAAAGGGACTTTTAAAATCAAATAAGAGAGATGAAGGGGAAAACTTAAGAAAAGAATTGAGAGAGGTGCAAAAGGAAATTTTTTTGCAAAAATGAGGTACAAAAGTTCACTGAGGAAAAGTAATTCCTTAATAAATAGAATTGAGCAAATGGACACTATAATAAATATAGGAAATCAAGGTACAATAAAGCAAAACCAAAAAAAAAAAAAAAAAATGAGGGGAGAAAGTGAATTTTCTTGTTGGAAAAACAACTGGCCTGGAAAATAGATCCTGGAGAGATAATTTTAAAATTATCATTCTACCTAAAATCATGATTTTAAAAATGAGCCTGATCATTTCCAAAATAAATAGAGAACTGACTCTAATTTATAAGAAATCAAGCCATTCTCCAATTGATAAATGGTCAAAAGATATGAACAGACAATTTTCAGATGATGAATTTGAAACTATTTCCACTCATATGAGTGTTCCAAATCACTATTGATCAGAGAAATGCAAATTAAGACAACTCTAAGATACCACTACATGTAGCGTGCTGTCGTCTCTAGAAGCTGCCAGATCACTCTCTGGGAAGAGATCTGCTGTGTCTTCTACTCAAATCTCTCCGACAGATTCTTCTTCCTGTAACGAACCATTGTCTCCAGGCAGTTACTGTTAACTCTTGTCCAGAGAAGTGACTTCCCTTCCTGCAGAGAGCCCCGTCAAGCCTGATGCAATGCAGAGTCTTCTTCTATCTCTGGGTGTCCTCTCTTTTATTCTCCCAGAGAATGGGCGTGGGATAATGCAAGGGCTTCTGGGAAGAACCACTTCAGCCAATGAGCTTGCTCCTTCTATCAAGTCAACCTGAGTTCTCACCTTGTAATTGTCCAACCTGAATTCTCACCTTGTTACTATCCAGACAACCTGATTTCTCACCTAGTAATCCTAACATCTCCCCCTTTCTTTTGATTTAGAACATAGGACAGTCATGATCTTGAAACATAAATCCATCAATATGGGAAGTATTACACATAATTACATAAATTACATAAGCACATAGTAACATAGTAACATAATACATGCTAGAAGTATATAACAAATAACATGATCAAATAATCATAAATTGAAAATTTATAAATGTCCACAAGTCCATTGTCCATTAGTCTCATCTTGTGTGAGGAAGTCCAATGATTCCTGCTGGTTTTTAAAGTTCTTTAACAGTCTTCTTATTATCCATGCTCTTTCAGTGTCAGATGTTTCTTAGATCTTCTCCTTTATTTTGAGGTCTTTCTCTTTTTCTGTCTCTCTCTGATGGACAAGGCGAATATGACTCGTTGGCACCCATCTGATTCCTTCTCCTGCTGAAGAAATACAAGCAAACCCTCTCCCCCAGGCAGTTAACCTATCTGGTCCATTCCATTCACCACTTTCTGGGTCTCTCCACATCACCTGGCGATTATCTAAGGACAGTGGAGCTGCTTGCACTGGACACTACCCTTCTGGTGGGTTATAAAACCTGTCTGCCGGAGCCAGTGCATCTTTGTCAAAAATTAGAAAATTAATGGTATAGAGAACTAAATTTAGAAGTTCCCTAGGGCTACCCGTGGCTCCCCCTTTCTTTTGTTTTTGGAGGAGTGTCTTAATATCTCTGTTTCTTCTCTCTACTATTGCCTGCCCTTGAGGATTAAAGGGTATGCCCGTGGTATGTAAAATCTTATACTGTGCACAAAAGTGTGTAAAATGTTTGGACGTATATGGAGGTCCATTGTCTGTTTTTATTGCTTGTGGCACACCCATAATTGCAAAAGCTTGTATAAGGAATTCAGTGACCACTCGGGCTCTCTCTTTTGCTGCTGGCATTGCAAACGTGAATCCTGAAAAGGTGTCTACCACGACATGAATAAAAGATAGACGACCAAAAGATTTATAATGGGTCACATCCATTTGCCAGATTTCATTGGGTCTCAAACCACGAGGATTCTTCCCTGGAGGGAGTGTAGGAGCATGGAAAGGAAGACAAGCTGTACAGCTTTTTACTATGCTCCTAGCTTCCTCTCTTGTGATTCCAAATTGTAAATGTAAAGCTCGAGCAGCCTGATGATATTTAGAATGAGATTCTTGTGCTTCCTGAAATAAAGGACTACTGGCTAACATGGTTAGAAGGCTATCTGCCTTTGAATTTCCATCAAAAATGGGACCTGGAAGTCCACTATGTGAGTGGACATGCAAGATATAAATCTTGCCTGGATGTTTTCTCATTTGCTCTTGAAGTTCCTTAAAGAGCTGATAAATATTGGAGGCTGCAAATTTTATTTGGGCTGTGGCAATTCTTTGTACTACACCTACTGAATAGGCTGAATCAGTAATTATATTTACGTCTCCTGGGTAATAAGTAAGAGCTAGCATGATAGCAAATAATTTATTCTGTTGAGTGGACTGAAAAGGAGTCCTGACTACTCTCTTTATGGTTAAATCATGAGAGTATACAGCACAAATATTTTCTTTGGAGGCCTCTGTAAAGATTGTTGGTCCTTTAAGAGGAACCTTAGAAACCTTTTCTTCAAAAATCCATCGCCAATTATGTAGTAGCCGGGTAATCTTTAATGGAGATCCATGTGCAAAATTTGGAGCAGTGGCCAATAAAATTTGCCATTCTGGGATGGTCTCACAGCATACATTAATTTGTGCGTGAGTATAGAATGTGTATATTTTTTCAGGACTTATTCCAGATAATTGTGTTACTCTCTTAATAGCCTTTAATAAAATCCTAGCCACAAGCACTGGGTAAGGTGTAAGGCTTTGTTCTGGTTGTGCTGGGAGGTTCACCCACTCAATCACTCTGTCTCCTTGATGAAGGACTGCTGTGGGTGCCTCTTTTGTAGCAAAAACTGATATTTCCAAGGGTTTTTGAGTGACTCTTTCAACCACATTGGATAAAGCCAGTTCAACTTCTCTCAAAGCCTCTTGTGCTTCCTTTGTAAGCTGGCGTGGTGAATTTAAAGCACTGTCTCCCCTTAAAATGTCATATAGAGGTTGTAGTTGACTGGTAGTTAAGCCTAACACTGGACGCATCCATTGGATATCTCCTATTAATTTTTGAAAGTCATTTAAGGTGTTCAACTTCTCTGTTCTTAAAGAAAGCTTTTGTACTGTGAGTGTCTTAGGATATACTTCATATCCTAAATATTGAAAAGGAGCATGTCTTTGAATTTTTTCTGTAGCTACATGCAGTTTGTAGTACTTTAGTGTTTCTATGGTCTTTTGTAGACATGCTTCTAACATTTGTTCCTCAGGTGCACATCCCAAAATATCATCCATATAATGTAACAATATTACTTTTGGAAAGGCTTTTCTTACTGGAGCAAGAGCAGCTGCAACATACATTTGGCACATAGTAGGGCTGTTTTTCATTCCCTTTGGCAAAACTGTCCATTCATATCTTTTATAAGGCTCGGCCAAATTAACACTAGGCACTGAAAAAGCAAATCTTTTCATATCCTCCTTATCTAGAGGAATAGAATAGAAACAATCCTTAATGTCTATAACCCATACAGGCCATTCTCTTGGCAACTGAGTAGGAGATGGAAGTCCAGGCTGAAGAGTCCCCATAGTTTCCATCTGTTCATTTACTCTTCTTAGATCAGTTATCATCCTCCATTTTCCAGATTTCTTTTTCACCACAAATACTGGGGAATTCCAAGGACTTAGAGAAGGCCGCAAGTGTCCTTGGTCAAGTTGTTCTTGCACTATGTCTAATAAGGCCTGAATTTTATCACTTCTTAAGGGCCACTGTTCTACCCACAGTGGTGAATCAGTCTTCCGCTGAATAGGAACTGGTGAAAGTGCAGGCCTTCAACAGCAGCCCTGCCTAAAAATCTGCTGTAAAATGTCTCTTCCCCACAGATTGATGGGGATTTTTTCAACCACAAAAGGAGTAAAAGCTCCTGTTTCTCCTTCAAATACCCATCTCAAAGGCCTACCACTAACTTCTGCTGCTATTGATCCTCCCACCCCAGACATATAGGTGTCTGCTTTAATCTTTGGCCAGTGACCAGGCCAATTGGCACCTCTAATAACTGTACGATCTGCTCCCGTGTCTACCAATCCTTCAAATGGTATTCCGTTTATATAAATAGTAAGCATAGGTTGGTCAGCTGTCACAGCTGCTGTCCAATATATTCCTGGATTTTGTTCATTGGAGTCAAAATCTAGGCGACTATCACGAGGTTGCTTATTAGGGGTACGTAACAATAAGCCTGATGCTACTACTTCTCCTGGTTGATAAATCACACTTTGTCTGCCTGTGTTAGTGACTGGGATATTAGATACACGTTCTCCAGTCTCCCACATCAGTGTATGGATGGACACTGTTTTGTAGGCACTCTCAGAAGGTGAAATGGTCAAGCCTACTGTGCCTGGAGGCAAAGGATCCATAGGCTCAACAGGAACAGATTTCACTTCTCCAGGGAGTATCTCGGTAGTCTCTACTGCACACAACTCTATTTTTCCTAATTTCAATCCCTTTCTTCCATCTGATTGCCTTTTGGCTCACTTATCAGGTAATCCCTTTCTGCCATGTGATTGCTTTTCTGCTGGTTGATCAAATCAGAGTCCTGACCTTCTAAAGGCTCTTTGGGTGTAACATCAGCTGCCATCATGCCCCAAGTCTTTTTTGCCTGGGGCCCTGGACCTGGGCCCCTCATCCCATTTCCCTGAATTATTCTACACTCTGATGCCCAATGGAATCCTCTGTTGCATTTTGGACATGGGGTTTTAGGTCTTCTTTCACCCTGTCTTCTCACTGTATCTCCATACCTACACTGAGCTCTTAGATGTCCAATTTTTCCACATTGAAAACATAGCCGAGTTTCTCTAGAAGTCCCTTGTTAGGAGGGACCCTGTCTTTCCACGTTCATCATTGTCCGGGTGTAAAAAGCATTTGTTCCCACGGCGTCTTATGATCTCCTCTAAAGGAGCATCTTTGTCTAATCCCCATATAATTCTTTTGCAAATCTCATTGGCATTTTCCTTAGCCAGATGTCTGGTCATTATTTCTGTAGCTGCATTTGCTCCAATAGTTCTTTTGACAGCAGTTTGCAAACGTCCCACAAAATCTGCAAAAGGTTCATTGGGACCTTGCTGTATTTTAGTGAAAGCCTCTCCACGATCTTTCTGTCCAGGAAGGACACCCCAAGCTTTTATTGCAGCCTTAGCAATTTGTTCATATATTGTCATGGTATAATTAATCTGTTCCGAATTCTCTCCATACTGACCTTCACCAGCTAAGTGCTCAAAAGTGAATTGTGTGTTAACTCCTATTTCCAAATTGCATCTGACTTGAATTTTACATAATTCATGAAATTCCGCAAGCCATAATAAATTTTCTCCAGGTTCCAGACATGTCCTTGCTATGGATTTCCAATCATTCGGGGTTAGGACTTCATAAGACAAACCATCTAGTAACATTTTGACATAAGCTGATGTAGCCCCATAAAGGGCACAACCTTTTTTCAAATCCTTAATTTTATTCAAATCTAAAGGTGCATATCTTCTCCTTTTTTTACCTACAGAGTCAATCTCTTCAATCACAGGATATGCATGTATAAAATCACTTATATCCTGTCCTTCTCTCTTAGCTTTAACCAATGCTTTTTCTAATCTTGTCATAGGCTTAGGCTGCTTCACAGGCAATTCTGTTTGTGTTTCTGCCTCTTCCCCTCTTTCTTCCTCCATCTCTGAAGGTAGGGTTGATGTGGGCCTGTCAATAATGTGTTCTCTAGGCAGGGTTGAAGCTTCTTCAAGAGAATCATACCATAATTCCTCATTTAAATCCTCTTGCTCTAGGGAAAGATCTTGATCTTTCCTTTTTTCCTCACACTTCCTCCTCTGTTCATTTTTAGAACTTTTCCTTCTCCTACAACTTGCTTGATAGTTTAAGGCTAATTGAACTATGTTGTAGATATAAAATACTTCTGCAGAAATTGAAAGAGGCCCATTTTTTGCATGAAATTTTTTCATTTCATATCCCACTAGCTTCCATTTATCTACATCTATCTTTTCTTCCTCTAAGAACCAAGGGGATGTGCGTCTTAATGCAGCCAAGAGTTTAGCAATCTGTACCCAGGTTACAAGTAAACTCTGCTCCTCAATTATGTTGATTATACTCTCTATAGTACCACTCCTGAATGGGGATGGAGCTGAAGTTGCTTCTGGGGCTGGAGTTGAGTCGGCTGAGGTCCAGGGATTGAATATAGCTAACATCTGCCCCATTTCAGCTATAAGAGATTCCTGGTTTAGCCCTTAACAAGTTAAGTTCCTTATTTATCTATTAGCACGCTCACTTAATCTTTAACAAAGTTTCCTCGTTACTCACGGTTCTGGGTTAGAGAGACTGAGATCTGGATGGGAGGCTTTTCCACTGGAATCAGGACCGTGTCTGTCCCTGTTCAGGCGCCAAATTGCTAAGGTCTGGTCTAGCTCCTCTTGTCAGGATAAGCAAAAGTCCTTGCCCCACGTTGGGCGCCAATTGTAGCGTGCTGTCGTCTCTAGAAGCTGCCGGATCACTCACTGGGAAGAGATCTGCTGTGTCTTCTACTCAAATCTCTCCGACAGATTCTTCTTCCTGTAACAAACCGTTGTCTCCAGGCAGTTGCTGTTAACTCTTGTCCAGAGAAGTGACTTCCCTTCCTGCAGAGAGCCCCGTCAAGCCTGATGCAATGCAGAGTCTTCTTCTATCTCTGGATGTCCTCTCTTTTATCCTCCCAGAGAATGGGCGTGGGATAATGCAAGGGCTTCTGGGAAGAACCACTTCAGCCAATGAGCTTGCTCCTTCTATCAAGTCAACCTGAGTTCTCACCTTGTAATTGTCCAACCTGAATTCTCACCTTGTTACTATCCAGACAACCTGATTTCTCACCTAGTAATCCTAACAACTACACACCTGTCAGATTGGCTAAGATGACAGGAAAAAATAATGATGAATGTTGCAAGGGATGTGGGAAAACTGGGATACTGATGCATTGTTGGTGGAGTTGTGAAATAATCTAGCCATTCTGGAGAGCAATCTGGAATTATGCCTAAAAAGTTATCAATCTCTGCATACCCTTTGATCCAGCAGTGCTAGTATTGGGCTTATATCTCAAGGAAATATAAAGAAGGGAAAGGGACTTGTATGTGCCCAAATGTTTGTGGCAGCCCTTTTTGTAGTATCTAGAAACTGGAAAATGAATGGATGCCCATCAATTGAAGAATGGTTGGGTAAATTGTGGTATCTGAATGTTATGGAATATTATTGTTCTGTAAGAAATGAGCAGCAGCATGAATACAGAGAGGTTTGGAGAGACTTACATCAACTGATGCTGAGTGAAATGAGCAGAAGCAGGAGATCATTATATACTTCACCAACAGTACTATATGAGGTTGTATTGTGATGGAAGTGATATCTTCAACATAGAGAAGAGCTAATCCAATTTCAGTTGATCAATGATGGACAGAAACAGCTACACCCAGAGAAGGAACACTGGGAAATGAGTGTAAACTTTTTGCATTTTTGTTTTTCTTCTCAGGTTATTTTTACCTTCTGAATCCAATTCTTCCTGTGCAACAAAAAATTAGATTCTGCACACATATATTGCATCTAGGACATACTATGACATATGTAATATGTATGGGAATCCCTGCCATCTAGAGGAGGGGGTGAAGGGAAGGAAGGGAAAAATCGGAGCAGAAGTGAGTGCAAGGGATAATGTTATAAAAAATTACCCATGCATATGTACTGTCAAAAAAAGTTATAATTATAAAATAAAAATTAATATTTAAAATAAATAAATAAATAACTGAATGACACACACACACACACACAAACACACACACAAATAACTGAATCACACACACATACACACACACACACACACACACAAACACACATACACACACACACACACACACACACACACACACACACAAGAGCCTGGACATAATCTGCCAAGGAAAATTGTCCTTATATTCTAAAAGCAGAAGGTAAAATAGAAATGAAAGAATCCACTGATCACTTCCTAAAGAGATCCCAAAATAAAAACTCCCAGGAATATTATAGCCAAAATCCAGAACTCCCAGATCAAGCAAAAACTATTGAATGCATCTAGAGAGAAACAATTTAAGCATAGGGAAGCCACAGTAAGAGTAACACAAGATTTATCAGCTTCTACATTAAAGTAACAGACTAGGAAAATAAGCAGAAAAAAAAAAAAGTTGCTGACCATTGAAAGTCATGGTGACAATGAGAATCAAAATAAACACTCAGATGATGATAGCTTCTAAAAAAAAAAAAAAAAAAAAAAAAAAAAAAAAAAATTGGGCTCTGGCCAGGAAGATTCAAAAGGGACTTTTAAAATCAAATAAGAGAGATGAAGGGGAAAAATTAAGAAAAGAATTGAGAGAGGTGCAAAAGGAAAAGTTTTTTTTTTTTTTTTTTTTAAGTGTTGAGGAGAAGAATGCTTTAAAATGCAAAAATGAGGTACAAAAGCTCACTGAGGAAAAGTAATTCCTTAATACATAGAATTGAGCAAATGGACGCTATAACAAATATAAGAAATCAAGATACAATAAAGCAAAACAAAAAAAAAAAAAAAAATGAGGGGAGAAAGTGAATTATCTTGTCGGAAAAACAACTGGCCTGGAAAATAGATCCTGGAGAGATAATTTTAAATTATCATTCTACCTAAAATCATGATTTAAAAAATGAGCCTGATCATTTCCAAAATATATAGAGAACTGACTCTAATTTATAAGAAATCAAGCCATTCTCCAATTGAAATATGATATTCTGGAGAGCAATGGAAATTTTTTTTTTCCTTCCCTGAGGCTGGGGTTAAGTGACTTGCCCAGGGCCACACAGCTAGGAAGTGTTAAGTGTCTGAGACCAGATTTGAACTCTGTTCCTCCTGAATTCAAGACTGGTGCTCTATCCACTGCGCCACCTAACTGCCCCTGGAAATAAATTACAATCAAGAAGCATCTATCCAGCAAAACTGAGCATAATCCTACAGAGGAAAAGATGGTTATTCAATGAAACGGGATTTTCAAGCATTCATGATGAAAAGATCATAGCTAATGGAAAATATGACTTTCAAATACAGGACTTCCAGGAAAACAAAAACAAAAAACAAACCTGGAAAATCATCCAGAACAAAGTAAAATTTACTGTACACAAAGTAATAGCATCGTTCTGGAAAGATCAGTTTTAAATAACTTTGTTATGCACAGTTAGTTACTCTGAAGGACTTATGATGGAAAATCCTATCTATATCCAGAGAAAGAACTAATCAAGTCTGAATACAGAAAGAAGCATTTTCTATTTCTTCCTTTATTTTTAGCTTAATTTTTCTTGAGAGTTTTTATTTTTATTAGATTGCGAGGTCTATGTTTTCTTTCACAACTTAACTTTTATGGAAATGTTTTGCCTAACTTCACATTTGGTTTCTTAATTGTGGGTGGGGATAAGAGAAAGAAAACTAAAACTGAAAAATCTTAAAAACAAATAAAAAAAAAAGTTTTGAATGTAATTGGGGAAAATATTTTAAAAATACATTTTTAAAATCTATATCTTAATATTTGGCTTTGAGTGGCACATTGTACCAAATGTGGACTCAGGAGAAGTAAACAAGATTTTGGATATTCATAGTTAGGGCAGAGATTTGTAGCAGTGGTATAAATGAGTGAAAATAGAGATATATGAAAAGTTTGAGAGGCATAATATCTGAGTAAATAATTATTTTATTAATTATGGCTAGCTAGTAATTAATAAAAGAGTGGTCATTTGGCCATCTCTCATAAACCAAAGTTTACTCCTCATGGAGGCCTCTCAATGATTATATGCACTTGAAAGAGTGGGTGTGTTCAAAAGATAACAATTTGGATTGGTTAATAATAAAGAGATATTTTTCAATTATGTGATGATTCAAGACAATTCCAATAAACTTGTTATGGAAAATGCCATTCACATTCAGAGAAAAAATTATGAAGATTAAATATGGATTAAAGCATGGTTTTTCACTTTTTATTTATTTATTTTCCTTTCTTAATTTTTTTTCACTTTTGATTCAATTTTTCTTGCACAGCATGATGAATGTGGAAATATTTAGAAAGACTGCACATTTTGAACCTATATCCAATTGTTTGGTATCTTCTGGAAGGGGAGGGATGAAAGAGGGAGAAAAATATAAAACACATGGTTGTACAATGGTGAATGCTGGAAACTATCTTTGCATATATTTGGGAATATAAAATACCATTAAAAAACAAACAAATAATGAATGAGAGTTGGGCTTATTTTAAAAACAGACTGAAGCAAATGAACCTGATCAATTAGTCCAGGACAAAGACTTTGCTCTTTCTAGACTACCCCAGCCTAGGGAAATCTAGATAAAAGCAGGAATCCACTTACACTGAGACCTAAAACACAATAGGCCAGAATTCACCTATTCATTTAGATTAGAATTCCTTTACATTTAGCAGTTGAGTAAGTTTCACCCAAGAATTTATCTTATTATCAGTTATTCTGAACTTTAAAGGCTTTCTCAATAACATACAGAGGCAGATATCTGAATAAGGAAATAGAAAAGAGAAAAATCTTAGTCCTAATTCAATAATTTATTATGAAAATGAGAGAAATAAATTTTTTTCTCAAATCAACAGAAATCAATGAGAACATACTTTGAAGTGGAATAGTGGGCATCTGTGAAGTGATAATCTATCCTATACAACTTCTGTTCCTTGGATAGCCCTTTTCTATTTTTTTTTTTTTTTTATATTTTATGTTTTCCCTTGTCAGTTCAAAGTTAATCAATATTGCTATGGTCCCAGACTTATTTCTTTACCATGAAAATAATAGCAAATTTTTCTAAGTATTTCCTCATCCCTTTTTAAAGATATCAGATGAGAAATTAGTATTCAAGATACAAGTCTGATCCTATTATAACTTTTTTCCTTAGTAGATCTCTACTTCCCCATAGATAAGGAGCAGTTTCAATAGTCTCCCACTAGTATAGTTTTCCTGTCTTTTTCTTCTTGCATCTCTCTAAATTTCTTTAAGAATCTGGATGCTATGCCACTTGGTGCATATATATTTAGTATTGATATTGCTTCATTATCTATGGTACCCTTCATTAAAATATAATTTGTTTCTTGTCTCTTTTAATTAGGTCTTGTTAGTTTCTTACTAAGTGCTTTTTATTCCTTTTGCAGTTGAAAAAATCCCCATCAATCTGTGGGGTAGAGACATTTTACAGCAGATAGGATTACAAATAAGCACTTCGGCTTTTTAGGCAGGGCTGCTGTTGAAGGCCTACCTGCACTTTCACCAGTTCCTATTCAGCGGAAGACTGATTCACCAGTGTGGGTAGAACAGTGGCCCTTAAGAAGTGATAAAATTCAGGCCTTACTAGACATAGTGAATGAACAACTTGACCAAGGACACTTGTGGCCTTTTCTAAGTCCTTGGAATTCCCCAGTATTTGTGGTGAAAAAGAAATCTGGAAAATGGAGGATGTTAACTGATCTAAGAAGAGTAAATGAACAGATGGAAACTATGGGAACTCTTCAGCCTGGACTTCCATCTCCTACTCAGTTGCCAAGAGAATGGCCTGTATGGGTTATAGACATTAAGGATTGTTTCTATTCTATCCCTCTAGATAAGGAGGATATGAAAAGATTTGCTTTTTCAGTGCCTAGTGTTAATTTGGCTGAGCCTTATAAAAGATATGAATGGACAGTTTTGCCACAGGAATGTAAAACAGCCCTATTATGTGCCAAATGTATGTTGCAGCTGCTCTTGCTCCAGTAAGAAAAGTCTTTCCAAAAGTAATATTGTTACATTATATGGATGATATTTTGGGATGTGCACCTGAGGAACAAATGTTAGAAGCATGTCTACAAAAGACCATAGAAACACTAAAGTACTACAAACTGCATGTAGCTACAGAAAAAATTCAAAGACATGCTCCTTTTCAATATTTAGGATATGAAGTATATCCTAAGACACTCACAGTACAAAAGCTTTCTTTAAGAACAGAGAAGTTGAACACCTTAAATGACTTTCAAAAATTAATAGGAGATATCCAATGGATGCGTCCAGTGTTAGGCTTAACTACCAGTCAACTACAACCTCTATATGACATTTTAAGGGGAGACAGTGCTTTAAATTCACCACGCCAGCTTACAAAGGAAGCACAAGAGGCTTTGAGAGAAGTTGAACTGGCTTTATCCAATGTGGTTGAAAGAGTCACTCAAAAACCCTTGGAAATATCAGTTTTTGCTACAAAAGAGGCACCCACAGCAGTCCTTCATCAAGGAGACAGAGTGATTGAGTGGGTGAACCTCCCAGCACAACCAGAACAAAGCCTTACACCTTACCCAGTGCTTGTGGCTAGGATTTTATTAAAGGCTATTAAGAGAGTAACACAATTATCTGGAATAAGTCCTGAAAAAATATACACATTCTATACTCACGCACAAATTAATGTATGCTGTGAGACCATCCCAGAATGGCAAATTTTATTGGCCACTGCTCCAAATTTTGCACATGGATCTCCATTAAAGATTACCCGGCTACTACATAATTGGCGATGGATTTTTGAAGAAAAGGTTTCTAAGGTTCCTCTTAAAGGACCAACAATCTTTACAGAGGCCTCCAAAGAAAATATTTGTGTTGTATACTCTCATGATTTAACCATAAAGAGAGTAGTCAGGACTCCTTTTCAGTCCACTCAACAGAATAAATTATTTGCTATCATGCTAGCTCTTACTTATTACCCAGGAGACGTAAATATAATTACTGATTCAGCCTATTCAGTAGGTGTAGTACAAAGAATTGCCACAGCCCAAATAAAACTTGCAATCTCTAATATTTATCAGCTCTTTAAGGAACTTCAAGAGCAAGTGAGAAAGCATCCAGGCAAGATTTATATCTTGCATGTCCACTCACATAGTGGATTTCAGGTCCTATTTTTGATGGAAATTCAAAGCAGATAGCCTTCTAACCATGTTAGCCAGTAGTCTTTTATTTCAGGAAGCACAAGAATCTCATTCTAAACATCATCAGGCTGTTTGAGCTTTACATTTACAATTTACAATTGGAATCACAAGAGAGGAAGCTAGGAGCATAGTAAAAAGCTGTACAGCTTGTCTTCCTTTCCACGCTCCTACACTCCCTCCAGAGAAAAATCCTCATGGTTTGAGACCCAATGAAATCTGGCAAATGGATGTGACCCATTATAAATCTTTTGGTCGTCTGTCTTTCATCCACGTGGTAGTAGATACCTTTTCAGGATTCACTTTTGCAGTGCCAACAGCAAAAGAGACAGCCCGAGTGGTCACTGAATTCCTTATACAAGCATTTGCAATTATGGGTGTGCCACAAGAAGTAAAAACAGATAATGGACCTGCATATAGTTCTAAACATCTTGTGCACTTCTGTGTGCAGTATAAGATATTACACATTAGTGGAATACCTTTTAATCTGTAAGTTCAGGCAATAGTAGAGAGAAGAAACAGAGATATTAAGACACTCCTCCAAAAACAAAAGAAAGGGGGAGCCATAGGTAGCCCTAGGGAACTTCTAAATTTAGTTCTCTATACCATTAATTTTCTAATTTTTGACAAAGATGCACTGGCTCCGGCAGACAGGTTTTATAACCCACCAGAAGGGTAGTGTCCAGTGCAAGCAGCTCCACTGTCCTTAGATAATCGCCAGGTGATGTGGAGAGACCCAGAAAGTGGTGAATGGAACGGACCAGATAGGTTAACTGCCTGGGGGAGAGGGTTTGCTTGTATTTCTTCAGTTGGAGAAGGAATCAGATGGGTGCCAACGAGTCATATTCGCCTTGTCCATCAGAGAGAGACAGAAAAAGAGAAAGACCTCAAAACAAAGGAGAAAATCTAAGAAACATCTGACACTGAAAGAGCATGGCTAATAAGAAGACTGTTAAAGAACTTTAAAACCAGCAGGAATCATTGGATTTCCTAACACAAGATGAGACTAATGGACAATGGACTTATGGACATTTATAAATTCTCAATTTATGATTATTTGATCATGTTATTTGTTACATACTTCTAGCATGTATTATGTTACTATGTTACTATGTGTTTATGTAATCTATGTAATTATGTGTAATGCCTCCCATATTGATAGCTTTATGTTTCAAGGTCATGACCACCCTATGTTCTAAATCAAAAGAAAGGAGGAGATGTTAGGTTCTTACTAAGTGCTAATGAGATAATGAGATATTAGGGTTTTACTAAGTGTTAAGTCGGTACTTGACAATTTTCTAGTTCTGGCCTTTCATGGTAGTTTGACTTGTGAAATCCTGGGGAAGAGCTTGTGTGCTTGGGAGGAGCAAGTTCATTGGTTGAAGTGGTTCTTCCCAGAAGCCCTTGCATTATCCCACGCCCATTCTCTGGGAGGATAAAGAAGACAGCACTCCAGAGAGAGAGAGTCTCTGCTTTAGACCAGGCTTGATGCAGCTCTTTGCAGGAAGGGAAGTCACTTCTCTGGACAAGAGTTAACATCAACTGTCTGGAGACAATGGTTCTCTACAGGAAGAAGAATCTGTCCAAAAGATTTGAGTTGTCACAGCAGATCTCTTCCCAGAGAGCGATCGGCAGCTTCTGGAGACAACAGCATGTTACAAGGTCTATCTCTGCTTTTACTTGATCTGAGATCAGGATTGTTATCCCTGCTTTTTTTTTTTTCCTTTTTTTTTTTCCCTGAGGCAATTGGGGTTAAGTGACTTTCCCAGGATTACACAGCTAGGAAGTGTTAAGTGTCTGAGACCAGATTTGAACTCAGGTCCTCCTGACTTCAGGACTGTGCTCTATTCACTATGCCAACTAGTCGCCCCCCCCCCCCCTGCTTTTTTTATTTCATCTGAAGCAGAATAGATTTTGCTCTAGCCCTTTATCTTCACTCTGTATGCATCACTCTGCTTTAAATGTGTTTCTTGTAAACAAAATATTGTTGGATTCTAGTTTTTATTACATTCTGCTATCTACTTCCATTTTATGGGAGAGTTCATCCCATTTACATTCACATTTTAAATAACTAATTCTGGGTTTCCTGGCCATCTCATTCACCCTGTTATGCGTTTCTCTTTCCTTTCCTTCTTCCCTCCTCCCCAGTATTTTCTTTTGATAGGCACCTGCTTCAAATAGCCCTCCCTTTCTAGAGCCCCACCCTCTTTTGTACACCTTTCGCCTAAGTCTTCTGTTTCCTCTTCTATCAGTCTTTCCTTTGTTTTTCCCCTTTCCCCTCCCACTTTCTTATAAGCTGAGACAAGTTTCTCTGTGAAACCAAATATGCCTGATATTTTCTCTTTGAGCCAAATCTATTGAGAGTAAGATTCACACAATGCTCATCCCCCTCTCTTCTTTCATTCAATTATAATAGGTCTTCTTTGCCTCTTTGTGAAATGTAATTTCCCTTAATTTACCTCCTTTTTCCTCTTTTTCCAGTGCAATCTTCTTTAGTTTCTTTTTCGTATTGTCATAATAAAATCAGATTGTATCTGTCCTCTATAAGTATATCCATATCAAAAATATAGTTCTTAAGAATTATTTTCTTTTTACATTTTTATGTTTCTCCTGAGTTCAGTGTTTGGAGATTTTTTTTTTTTTTTCATTAGAAATATGTGAAATTCACCTATACCATTGAATGTCCATCTTCTTCCTTGAAAGATAATGCTCATTTTCACTGTGTAGCTTATTTTTGGCTATAACCCAAGTTCCTTTGCCTTTCAGATTATCAGATTCCAGGCCTTTTTAGTTTGTTAAGGTGGAAGCTACCAGGTCCTGAGTAAACCTTATTGTGGCTCCTTGGTATTTAAATTGTTTCTTTCTGGCTGCTTGCAATATCTTTTCCTTGGCCAAAAGTTCTGAAATTTAGCCACAATATTCTTTGGAGTTTTAATTTTGGAGTATCTTTCAGGAAGTGTTTGGAAAATTTTTTCAAAGCCTATTTTACCTTCTGATTCTAAGACATCAGCACAGCTTTTTTCTTTCCATTTTTCTATAAGATAATGTTTAGATTTCTTTATTCATCATGGTTTTCAGGAAACTCAATAATTCTTAGATTGTCTCTGTTAGATCTATTTTCCAGGTCAGTTGTGTTTTCAAGGAGATATTTCATATAATCTTCTATTTTTTTTTTGCATTTTTTTGTTTTTGTTTGACTGATTTTTGAAGTTGTATTGAGTCATTCATTTCCATTTGTTCAGTTCTAAATTTTAGTGTTTTCTTTTCTTGAATTACCTTTTTAGCTTCTTTTGTATTTATCCAATTGAATTGTATTGTACATTGCATTTTTTCCATTTCACAAATTCTATTTTTCAATGAATTTGTATCTTTTTTCATTTCTATTTTGTAAAATGTTATATGCTTTTTTTTTCCATTTTATCAAATATATTTTGTAGGGAGTTATATGATTTCCCCATCCCTTATTGCAAAGATCTCATTTGTTTTCTCCATTTTTCTTCTAACTCTCTTTTAAGATCCTTCATGTAAGCTTCCAAGAAAGTCTTATGAAATCGGGACCAGCTCATGTCTCTGTTTGGAGCTACATATAGAGTTGATTTGCCTTTAGGAACATCAGGAATTGAAATTTGTTCTTCTCTCTCTGCATAAAAGTTGTCTATAGTAAGAGTTCTTTTTGTTTCTTTGCTCAATTTTTTATGATCTGAGGTCTTCTTTTAATAAAAAAGGTGTGGCAGCTGCTTTAATTTGCCCTAAGGCAATTCTGCTTGATTGATTTTTGGTGTTGGATAGTCATGCTTAGGTCCCCACATTCTTCCAAAACTCAGTGATTTGCAATTTGCCTTTTGTAGCAAATCTGCCAAACCACATGCTTGCAACCAGGACAGAATAGCCTGAAAGGCTCAAAGATGATTCCAAAGTTCATGGAAGCTTCAATACTCCAATGCTCCAATCTCCTTGTGTTGTGGTCTGGCCTCAGCAGACTGTCCCCTTCCCATTTTAAACAAATCTATTTTGAATTTCTTCCAAAGTATCTTCTAGAAATGTGTTGTATTCCAAATATTTGCAGATTCTTTGACTCCAAAACCAGTTTAATTTGACGTTTAATTGAGAGAAGGTCAGAGGAGGTCACAGAAAGTCTTGTTTGATCTCTGCCATCTTGGCTCTGCCCAGAGTTGTATAACTTCAACTGGGTCCTTGAAGCTGCTAAGAAATCCTACTACCTCCTTCACTATTCTATTCTCCACAGTATTTCTTCAAATGGTTTTATCTCTCCACAAATATTCCATACTAAACCCTTCCCTTAAACCCTGCTCTCTCAAGTGAGGGAGAACCTTCATATTTTACTAGAAAAAAAAATTAGTTCCTGATCTTTTTCTCCCCTCTTTTTGTCTATTATCAGTGCCTTCTGCCAATTATTCCTCTTTGACCCCTGTTTCCCATGATGAAGCTCTAATCTCTAACTACTTTTCAGACCTCTTGATGTCTAATAGCCATTTTTAACTCAGTATAGACAAAACAGAACTTATAAGCTCTTCCCCAAATTCTCCCTGTTCATAACTTCCCTAATGCTAAAGAGGAAAAAAAATCCTCCTATTTCTTTGGATTCACAATCATCCTGAATGTTTCATTACCTTTCAAACTTCCCATCCAACCTGTTCTCAATTTTACTTTTGCAACAATTCTTGAACATGCCTCCTGTCTTCTGATGCTGGTACCAATCTGATGCAGGTCTTAATCACCTCATATCTTGATTATTGCAATAGCTACTGGTGGATCTGTATGCCCTGATTTTTTTTCTCACTCTAATTTGTCATTTATAATAGCTTGTCTAAAGCACAGGTCCTATCTTGTCCCAGATCTACTCAATAAACTCCAGGGGCTGCCTGTTATCTCCATGAGCAAATACAAAAATATTCTTTTTGGTATTTAAAAACCTTCATTGTTTAAGTATTTTTTACCTTTCTAATCATCTTAATCCTTGTTTTTATGGTTGTTGCTCCAGTTATTTCTGACTTTTCCTTAGCCTATTTTGTGTTTTCTTGGCAAAGATGTTGGAATAATTTTCCATTTCTTCTCTAGTTAAATTTATAAATGAAGAATTAAGGCAAACAGAGTTAAATAATATCCCTAGAGTCCTAGAGTCAGATCTGAGTTTTTCAGAAAATGAGTTTTCTTGACTCCAGATCCAGCATTTTATCCACAGTTCCTCCTAGCATCTTATTTCTCCGCCAACATGTATTCTTTCATTCAGTGACATTAACCTCACAGATGTTTTATGATATATCACTCTATCTCTCAGTTCTGGGAATTCCCTCTGACTGTGTTTTATCCCTAGAATGCTTTTCTTCTATTGTAACTATTGCTGTCCTTGGCTTCCTTAAAATCCCAACTAATATCATCCCTTTTGTAGGAAATCTTCTTATACTTTTCTTAATTCTAGTGCCTTAAATTAGAATAGCTCCAAGGTACCACTATACATCTATCAAATTAGATAAGATGACAGGAAAAAGGTAATGATGAATATTGGTGGGAGTGTGGAAAAATTGGGACACTGATATATTGTTGGTGCAACTGTGAATGGAAACAACCATTCTGGAAAGCATCTGGAACTATGCTCAAAAAGTTATCAAACTGTGCAAACCTTTTGATCCAGTAGTGTTTCTACTGTAATTATATCACACAGAGATCTTAAAGAAGGGAAAGGGACCTGTATATGCAAAAATGTTTGTGATAGCCCTCTTTGTAGTGGCCAGAAACTGGAAATTGAGTGGATGTCCATCAATTGGAGAGTGGCTGAATAAATTATGGAATGTAAGAAACAATCATCAGGATGATTTCAAAGAGCCCTGGAAAACTTACATGAACTGTTGCTAAGTGAAATGAGCAGAAGGAGATCATTGTACATGGTAACAACAACATTATATAATAATTAATTCTAATGGATGTGACTCTTTTCAACAATGAGATGATTGATGCCAGTTCCAATGATCTTATGATAAAGAGAGTTATCTGCACTCAGAGAGAGGACTGTGGGAACTAAGTGTGGATTACAACATACCATTGTCATTCTTTTTGTTGTCATTTACTTGCATTTTATTTTCTTTCTCATTTTTCTGGTTTGATTTGATTTTTCTTGTGCAACAAGATAATTGTATAAATATATATGCATATTTACATTTAAATATATTTTACCATATTTTATATATATTGGATTACTTGTCATGGAAGGGAGTGGGGATATGGGAGAAAAAATGAAACACAAGCTACAGCAAGGATTATTGTTTAAACATTATCCATGCATATGTTTTGAAAATGAAAAACTTTAATAATAAATTTCTAGTGCCTTCATTTTGTTTATCTTGTCCTTGCTTTGCATATTTGTTATAGCATTATTTCTTCCTTAGATTGTAAACTCCTTGAAAGCAAGAAATGTATTTTGTCCCCTTGTCTGTCATATAGTTGATACTTAATAATTGCTTATTACTTCATTGATTGATAAGACTACACTTTTAGAACTTAATATAATTTATTTAAGTTATTTAGTTGGCCAGACTCATGATTAAGTTGTGCTCCACTTTCCCAAAACTGTCACAGTATACATTAATAACAAATTTAGGAGCTTTGTGGAAGCAAAAGAAAAAAGTTCCATAGTATATAAGTACTGGTTGAAATAAGGACGAGGTATAAATGGAAATCTGAGTGTACCCAGGAGAACAAGGGGATAAGATAAGGAAAGACCTAGGCTTAAGAAATTGGAGAAAAGTCTAAAAAATGTCTTATGCAAGTGGCAGTTTGCAAAGAGTAATAGAGCATGGCTTTCAGGGTAGAAAAGCAAAGAAGCAAGGGGATGCTGATAGATAGTCAAGGACATGAAACAAATATAAAATGAGAAATAAAATAAAACCTGATCTAACACCTGGAAATAGGGATAAGGACTCTAGGGAACAAAAGCAAAAGCTCTTTATCAGCAGAGCCAACTGCAGGAAATCAATCAAACCAGAGGAACTATACATATGAGACTTCTTTTTAATTTCTCCCCTCCTCCCACTCTTCCTTTCCCATGTACCTTCTTAAAGTCTGCATCTCTTTCTACCAGATATTCACAATTCCAGAGCAAACTCTTTTGCTACAGAATAATAGATACCTGAGGCATTGCATCTAATTTATAGTAAATTAGAGCAAAGCAAAGCAGTCTTGCTTTTTTATATATAATGTCAATATGCTACAAACCAACTCATTCTCTGTCCCCTAGAATGAGCAGTAACCCACAGAAAAAAATTTGCCTTTGACTAGAGGTTTCTACATGGCAACTGAAAAGTTCAGCAGGGTTCTAATGTCCTCAATATGTTGTTTCTTTGTACAAGGTGGTTTCCTAAACTAGTCAATTTTAAGAGTTTCTATATCTCCCCAGGCAATTCACCAACTATTTTGGAAGGCCTTTGACATCCATCAGTATCTGGCAGATTCTTTTTGTAGTTAATGTTAGTGGCTTAGTGAAACTGCCACTTTCAACCAAGGACCTTTTGAACATAAAAGAATCCCATGAATATAAACTTGATTTATTATATTATTTTATATCTCTCACAGAATCTGTAAATAGAATAATTAAATTTAAGAGCAGAGAAATAGCTCATATCCTAGGTATTTCAACCCTATAAATTTAAATATAAAGAAATTAGAGCTCAGAGATATTAAGTTATTTATCTCAGGACACACAGCTAGTTTGTTACACAGTTGGAATTAGAGCATAGATTGCCTGACTTAAATCCCAAATGCTTTCCATTACACTGCATTACATTGCCTCAAAATAAATAATTATCATGGTGATGATATGATTCTAATATTATAAATAGTTATCATTAAGATAATATATTTCTTATATTAAAATTGCAGGACTGAAATAACTTTTTCTTATAGACTCATATTTTACTTTCCCTTCTGAGAGCTGTGCAACTAACTGCTGGAATATATATCTATATCTGTACTTATACTTATATTCATATATTGATAGAGGCATAGGTATAAACATAGATATAGTTCTAGATTGATATGTATGAAGATAGATCCCTTTATACGTGTATATATGGTTACATTCCAAACTTGAAGTAGAATCAGGCTTGAACTCAATAAAGCCATCTAACAAAAGGTAAAATATTCAAAGTTTACAATCATTTTATAGATTTGTTCCTTGAAAACGAGGGCCTATATGAAAGTCAACATCTTAATCCTAGATTTCTATGCATGGTTGAGTTCTGTGCTTTGGGACATAACCAGAAAATCCTGGGCTTGCTCAATAACCTGAGTATCAAGGGCAAACTTTATATACTACAGTTGAGGGAATCCCCAAAGTTCCCCCAACAGGTAGAAGAGAAGACAATAGATATCCTTATCTGTAGAAGTAAATGTGTAACAAATAGCTATCTGAGGAAAAAAGTGAACTTAACAAATTTTTACTTTTAATATGTTAACATTTTATCTATCAGTTTATTTTCTTGACAATTAAAAAATAAACAATAAATTTTCTTGATTTTGTAATCCTTTGCTGATTTAGAAGTGTAAATGCTCACAATAAAAACAAAACAAACAAACAAACAAAAAAAAAAAAAAACTGAACAATTGGCTCTTACAAAGCCAGTATTATCAAATCCATTATGACAAAGGGAAAATAAAGATAATTTAATTTGTAGAGATCAAGAAAAGTCACCTTAAGAGAGCATATGGCATAGATAAATTGGTCAATGTCTGCTTGTCACAGCTTACACAAATTGCAGAACTCATTCAGATAATTTAGTATACTTTGATATGGCATTACCTTTCAATTAGAATGTTCTTTATATTTTTATCTCTTTATTTTCCTAGTTCTTCTCCCATCACCACCCTGTTAGCCTTTGGCATTTCCTAGGCAGAACTTTTATTTTTAGTTAATAATTAATAATAATAATTCCACTTAATTAGGCTCTTATCCATCAAATAATGCCCCAGGGGTCTTATGGAGATGAAAACTTAAAAACAGCTCAGTGTAACACTGAAGTCCTTTGAAATTGAAAGGCTCTTACATCAGCATCCTGCTTTCTATTGACACCCAATAATTACAAGACAAAACAAAACAAAACAAACAACAACTAATCAAATCATTTAAAGTGAAAGGTTGGAGTGGTGAAGCAAAAGATGAAAAATGGAATAAAGACTGTTAATAAGAAGGATTTAAGAAGAAAGTGATATTGATGAGAGCATTTTTTAAAAATAGCTTCAATGAAGAAAGATTAAAATACAATGGGACTAAAAGAAACAAAACACACAAAAAAAGCCTGTAATAACAAAGGAGAATGAGTATATAGCACTGCCAAACTTATCTTTAGTGAGGAACTCAAAAAATGGTACTTAAACTCAAAATAGATAGAAAATTATCAAAATTTAATGAAATGTCTTTGACAAAAATGAAAGATCAAGATAAAAAAAATAAATAAATAAACTAATCATGTTCATTTGAATGCAGGTTCCAGAGACCTCTGTTTGAAGACTGGATTTCACTTAGTTAATGTTTTTATAAGGTCTATGGTCAGATTTAACCCCAAAGTTATATCAACTATTCTTCATTCCCAGGGAAAAACTTAATTATAACTGCAGCTTCATTTCTGAGTTTAAGATTTACAAATAACAATATCCTGTACTTAAGCCAGAACATATACCTTCTGAAATGTCCTCATTCAGAAGAAGTATAAATTCATACTTCAGCCTTAACTGGTCTTCATTGTGGCATAGTTGGATTTCCTGAGGGAAATATGCCAGACATTTATATAAAAAATCATAATAGTCAGATAAATATTCATTAAGTGCCCACTATGTGCCAAATTCTTTACTAACTTTTGGGAACTCAAAGAAAAGTGAAAAAACAATTTCTTGCTCTGAAGAAGCTTATAGTACATTGGGGATAGTATAATAATTTAAAGAATAGAATGGTATAATTAAAAACAAACCCAAAGAGACTTAAAATCTTAATATATGGAAACTCATTGAAAAAGAAAATGTCTTTGTTCTGTCAAGATATTAAAAGACACTCTTTTCCAGAGCTAATAGCCAGCAAGAAGACTGTGTCAGTACACAGTTGGGCAAAACAACAGTGCTTTGTACTTGCCCCATTGGATGATCTAGCCTCAGCAAAATCCGAATATTGTTTCTGGACTTGAAGCTCTGCTGTGAATCAAACTTGCCCTCATTGTTAGGACTACAGCTCACCCTACCCAGCCATTGGTATGACTATTAAGATCTCCCAGATTCAAGCAGCTCCTTTACCCCCCAACTAGGAGTTGAGGCTCTAGCACATGGATCCTTACTTGCAAGTAGTTTCCCTCATTTTATATTTTTATTTCTTGATCAAAAAATTTAATACATAGCACGGCACATGTTAAGTATTTAGTAACTCCTTGTTCCCTGTCCTTTTCCCTGATCACCATGTTGATGTATGCCAAAAATAATAATAATAATAATAATAATAATAATCAATCCAGAAAGAAGCACTCATTCATAATACTGTCCTTCTTTCAAGACACAATTCAATCAAAAGGCATAATTCCTTTCAAGTGCATGTTTTTATTTTTTAATACTTCATCCATTTTTGCTGCTTCCTTGACTTCATTTTTTATTGTATTCATGATAAAATTAATTTTTAATTACCAGTGAATATGTTGTAATGAAGCCAAGCCTGAAAGAATCTCTCCTTACTTTCCCCTTATTACAAATAAGGAAGCCTAATTGAACTGTGTGTAATTAAAAGCTTTCACAGCTTGACATCATCTTTTCAACTATACTACCAAATGTCCAGGTTATTGGAAGTGAACTACTATGTAAGAAGCATTAAATCACTGTGCTTTGTGTGTATGTGTGTTGGGATTTTCTGGCCTCAAAATAAATTCACAGTTTCGCCCTTGGAACAGAAAGGGGCTAGCCATGTGTCATGACTCGAAGATAATGTATAAAAATCCCTTTGTGCTCTATTATCTGATCCCATAATGGTAGGAGGTTATTGCTAAAAGTTGATTTGTAGGCTGGTTTGGAAAGTATCAGAATGGATTATTTCAGTGTGTTATCAAAAAGTAGCCTGCAGCTATTGAAGGATGTGGCAGCATAATTATCATCATGGGTAGGTAAATTTTGTATGCCTGAATTCTATTATCTGGCTACCTCTGTGGATGGATATTTAGATTAGGGTTTTGATTTCCATTTTTATACGAAGAAGGATTTCTTTGAAATTTGTGTACAATGGTAGAAAAAATGATTCACTAATATTGAATAAAAAGCTGATTTCAGAGAAAGATTTGGGTTGGAGTTCAAGGTCTTTATACATACAACTTCAGGTAATTCTCAAAGATTCTAAATTGTTATTGTACTTTTCTTTTTCTTTTTGGAAAAGGACTAAGGAAATCATGGAGTGATGTCTTCACTTTCATGAATTGAATTTAAGTGAGGAAAAGTTACTGTAAAATCTTCAACTTCATTTTTTCTTCCTGGATCGTCAAAAGTTCAGTGGTTTAACAAAAGTCAAGACTATTATCAATGGACTGGGAAGCACTAGACAACCCTGACATTTTTGATATCTAAACAGGTCCTAAGCACTCCACAATAGCTGATGGCTCTTGGAGCAAATTAATTTCATCCTCTTATTCTTCAGGGGAGGTCTTCACCTTGCCAGCAGATTTGAGGTTTACAGGTGATCCTCAATCTGGTTTTGATCATCTACCAGAGCAATTTTACCAGGGTTTGATTGCTACACATACTAAAGCATCTTTCAGCCACAGTTGAGAGTTACATGGCAGGTGGATACCAAATCTGCATGAGCAGCCTTCAAAAAGACTTGAAAGACTTAACTACAGAGGAATACATCTGGTTTGGATACTAATCTGCATTAGGGATTTCTCTATGGACTCTATGAATAACCCTATTAGGATTCTTACAAGGTGCTAAGTCATTGAATGGATAAGAGACAATAATTATCTATTTTAGCATGGTTGATCTGCTCCCACAAGGAAATGTTATGGGCCAGAACTTGAGAAAAGGTACTTATATACTTATGCACTTGGTTCACACCTTTAAAGGGGTTCATACCTTTAAAAGAGTTCGCTCATTGGTTCACACATTAGACTTCATGCCTTTAGAGAGCATATAAAAGGACAAGCCCACTCTTTGAGAGAAGATTCAGAGCCAGTATTCAGTGGGGAGATTCAAAAGTCCAGGAGATTCACAAGTCTAAAAGAAAAGCCTGTTCATGGACTTCCAGGAGATTCAGAACTAGGATTGACTTCCAGGAGATTCACAAGGCAGAAACCCACAATCCCACACTCTTGGAGGCAGTCTGATTCATTCCATTTTTCCACCTTTGAGCTGGTTGGAGGCTAAAGGAAAATCCTTTGGATTCAGAGACATTTGGAGGGAGCTCTTGGAACCAAGGAGAGAGATAGGCCTCTAAGAAAGCTAACCAGGCTATTTTGAAGGACACAATAAAGGATCTGGACTTTAACTCCTGGCTACATTTTGGGATTATTGAACTAAACTGAAACTAAGGCTGCTTCCACAAGCTCCCCAAGAAACCTGCTCCAAGAGAGTGATTACAATTTAGAGAAAAGAACATTACATCAACCGTATAAAATTTCGGGACTTGACAATTACTAACTTTATGTATGTATGTCTTATGTAAAAGCTCCTGGGATAGTTTTTGATTTATTCTTTGTACCCCAGTGTTTACTACAATGATATATAATAAGAGTTTAATACATGTATTTTGACTAATATAATTCCTTGAATTATCCAAAATCTTTCAAAGTGCTGGTAAATTGGTAAATTCTTCTGAAAAAATAATTCCCACTGATAATCTAATCTGATAACATGCAATTAATCAGTCATCAAACACTTATTAGGTTCTATGATGTGTGAGCTACTGTTAGGGATTGAGAATGCAAACATAAAGAATGCAACTTTCTCTATCAAGGGGCATATATTTTAATAATCTTTCTTTCCAGGAAATACATAGTATTCAAAGTGCTTTTTAAACCATAAAAAGACTTCATAAATCTTAATAATAATAATTATAATTTTAAAATAATAAAAATTACTATTATCAAATATCTATTCACAATCCCTCAACATATTTTCATGTTTGAATCAGATGAATAGCTTAATGGTGGATACTTTATGTCATCTAGGAAGGATGGCACTGTAATCATAGAGGGAGCTACTTCATAAGCTATTATATTACATATATACATATATTATATATATATATATATATATACATATATTATATATATGTATATATATATATATATATATATATATATTTACATAGACAGATGACTACTTCTTTTATGCCAGCTGACTGACTCAGATCAGTATAATATTTAGTTTAAATGAAGAAAGGTAAATATAGCAGTAATAAGATATGTGAGTATCTCAACCTGCTTATTTTCTGTCTCTATTAAATTCCACTTGATGTCTGTGGCTGCCAAGCTATTAAAAAGAGAGTACCACCGAGTTCAATTATCAGTCAATTAGAAGACCAAATAATTATGAAAAAAAGAATGGGATAATTTGAAATGTCTCCTAATCTGATAAAATTTTCAATAAAATGTTAAAAAGAATGGCACTGTACATTCAAAAGTAAATTTAAGAAATGGATGATGATTCATAAGAAAAGAAAAATGATATTCTAGAACAAATCAATAGTCCATCAAATCTGATATCTTGTCTAGCAGAGTGTTCTGGACCTAATTATATCTAGGGAGACAAAACGGAAGGATGTGAATTGTCCTGTTCAATATTATTTCATAAAGGAGAATTTGTCTTTTTAAACTCTAGGAACAATCAGTTTATGCACAGAAGCATTAGGATTAATAGCTGTATTTTCAAATATTTTGATTGAAAATGAGAGCAGAGAGAAAAGGAAAAAATGATAGGCAGAATGTTTGAATTTTAGTTTAAAAAAGAAAGGGAATAGAATGAATTTAGTTGTGAGCTAATTAGCACAAGAGGCAGTTTTCTATACAATAGGCATGGTGAGATAAATTGTCTGTGTTAATGGAAGAGGAAAACTCCCTTTTCTTTTGCAGTCTATTAATCCTCCTTCAGAGCTGCAATGATTCTGAAGACTTACAGAAAGAAACACCTTGGTCAACTAAAAACTCATTGTTTACTACATATTCAATTTAATATTGGATATAGATCAAATTTTTTATTGTTATTTATGTTTACTTTGTTATTCTAACTACATTATCCACTACCATCTCTCTCTTCCCCTGCATTCCTATCTTAAACTAAATAGAAACCAATCTAGGCATCTAAAGTAGAAAACTTATATATTAATGTCACAGATACTTGATTTTGATGGTGGGATACACCCTCTATTGATACAGATTACAACCTATATTTATATTAATAGCAAGATGTTAGAGGAACAGAGGAGCTGAAAGACTTGCCTCTTTCCTCACAACTAATAAATAAGTGACTTTGAAGTGAGTCCTAAGTTCAATTTTATTGGCACTACAGGTTGTTTCTCTAGAATAAAAAATTTTCAACATTTTTATCTTCAAGATTGCTTTATATTTTGGGAAATTGTTGAGGCTCCATCTGAAAGCTTTTTAAAAGTAGATTACAACTATTGATATTTACTATACTGGAAATGAAAACTGATAAATTTTAAAATAGTTATGAATACTTCAAATACAAATAAACTATATTATCTGTCAAGATCAATAACATATTTTAAGAAAACAACTATATTTTCTAAAATTAAAGTAGAAGAATAACATTGCTTACATATTCCTTGCAAACCACTTTAATGACTTAATTGATATCATTATTAGACTTAATAGTGATGAGGTTTAGATTTGGGGTACCCAAATGAAATTAGGATTTTTGGTGGTCAGGGAATTAAATAAGGTTTAAATGAGGTCTATGGCAGCACAAGGGTAGGGAATTCTGGGATTCCCTTCTGGCAGTGCAGGAGTCCCCTGTAAAGGAATTTACACATGTGAAAACCTAGATTGATAAAAGAGTTTTATTATGGGGTTTGGAAGTAAGGTTAAAGTCTAGTTAGTAAAAGGTATTAAGTAAAGAGAAGAGGGCACTGGAAACAATATTCCAGTGGGAAGAGGTTCCGTGGGATGCCAAGTATAGCATAGCTGGCATATTTGGAACCTCTGCAAAGAGAGGGTTTTTAATTTGGCTCTTTTATAATAGGGGGTTTTGACTACAAACTGAAAGGTGCTCTTGGGTGGAGTCCCAATTTGGCCCCTGGCTGGGTTTCAACTAGGGTTAGGATTTTAACTGAATTCAATGGGTTTCAGGACTGAGCTAGCCCCACCCAGATTACAAAGATTAAACTGTGCTTGGGGTGGAGTCCTCTCTCTGAGGCAGAGTTGAAGAAGTTTTCTCCTTTAAGGAATTTTCAGAGTTTTGGGATTCTCTCTTAAAGAGTAGAAGGCAGCCTACTTCTCTCTCTCTCTTTTTTTTTTTTTTTTTTTTTTTTCAATATTTCATTTTGTTGAAGTAAAAAAAGAAAACCTTCCCCAAGGAAATATATAATTAGGAAAGAAAACAGTATTTTAATAGACAAATGTCTTAATATTATTGTGAAAGTAGCTTTGACTCCCTGAATCTCCTGAGTTTCAGAGTCCCAAAGAAGTCCAAGGATCAGGCTTTGAAAATTATTTCTCCAATTCATAGCTACTTAAAATAATTTTGTGATTGCTAAATAAATGCATATATACCCAAACAGAAAAAATAAAAAATCCTAATTTTTTATTGAATTTTTTAAAAATCCAATGATTTAAAATAATCTGAGTATTACTAATTTTAAAAATCAAACTGAGGCTAGGAGAGCTTTAAAAACTTGTAGAAGGTATCATAGTTTCTCAAATTGGTATCTCAAAGTTTCAGTTAGAGCCATAATGTAACTCAGGAAAACTTATTTCCATAACTAGTAATTCATCAAGGTTAATAATACAGATCATCATAAAAATCCACACTTAATATGCTTTCTTATGAGTATTAGTTGCCCTTAGGTTTAGTGATTTACAAAGAACAAGCATTGATTACTTTCAGTACTAAATATTTATAATTATTAAGAACAAGAAACATACATTTAAACCTTTCATTAATACTATACAATCCCATAAATATACAATTCTGGGAAAAGGAAGGAATATATCCAAATGGCAAACTGAGAATAGATTATTTTGTTTTGAGGAATCAGTCATTAAAATCTTAAAACTTGTATAGAGTGCTATAAAATATAAAAAAAAAAAAAATTAAATTAAATTAAAAAACCCTGAACTTATAATAAAATGAAATTATTTATCTAAAACTACTAACTACTTGTTTACTTGTTTTCTTTCTTAAGGTAGCATAATTTAATTCCATATACATGTATATATATATATATATTTTTTTTTAATTTCAAATGTTATATTTATTCAACCAATGGTGTGCTAGAGTAGGTTCATATTAAATTTTCAATGAGAGCATTTATACCTCAAAAATCAGTAAATGTTACAAACTTATTGTAGCTTTTAAAAATTATCTAAAGTTAGAAACTTATGGGAAAAATGGAAACTGTCATGGGGAACAGCTTTTTGTTTATCTGAGAGCTAATTGAACATTTATTAGCATGTTCCTCTAATTGAACTTGACATTGAGAATAACTTACACACCAAAGTTAAGTATAATTCTAAATGAATTAAAAAAAAATATATATATATATACATACATATATATGTGTGTATATATATATATATATATATATATATATACATATATGTGTATATATATACATATATATATATATATATATATATATATATATATATTTGATAAGCTCAAAGACTTTCAGGTATTTGTGACCAAAAAATCCAGAACAATATGGAAAATTTGATATAAAAGATTCAAAAGAAATATAAGGAAAGCATGAAAGGCTAATTATAAGATAGACTTATTAAGGCCAAACTGTTTACTTCTCATATGAGAAAATGTTATCACTATTCTTAAGAATGTCATCATTACTAGAGAAATTTGAACAAAATAATTAGTTTTGCTTGTCTATGATAGGATTATTCTTTACAAAATAAAATTGGGTAGCAAAAGATAAAAAAGGAAAATTTATCTCATAAAATGATGCATGGGGATAACAGGATAAGATAAAACAAAAAGTGGGTAAAAACAGAGTCTGAAAAGGACAATAGAAAGTAAAAATATGATAGAGGGATACTAACAAATAGTTAGGAATGTAATTTTGAGGGTGAATAGGACCAACTCATTCATAAAATGTTACTGGGTAGCAGAATGTATTAAAAATCAGAATTCAATAGTATTTTGGTTATAAGAAACACATATAAGAATAAGAGATGCACACAGAGTTTAAATGGAGGATAGAAGTAGAATTAATTTTGCTTCAGCTGATGTAAAAATAGCAGGGGTAAAAATTATGATTTCAAGCAAAGCGATGGGTTTTATTAAATAAATATTATTTATTAAATATCATTAAATAAATAAAAAAATAGGTTTAATTAAAAGAGATAAATGGGGTAACTGAATTAATATAAAATGCATCATAGGCAAAAAAAGCAATATTAGTACTTAACCTAAGTACTATAACATTTCAATTTTTAAAAGTTAAATGATTTATAAGGGAGATAGATAGATAGAAAATGACATTCTTCCCCTCTCAGAATTAGGTAAATCAAGCAGAAATAAATAGAATAAGTTAACAAATAACTAAATAAATATGAAAGAAAGGAATTTTAGATAAATTAGATATGATACCTATCCGGAGAGAAATTTTATTGTATTAAGTTTATTTTTAATACACATTGCTTTATGAATCATGTTGGGAAGAGAAAAATCAGAGCAAAAGGGAAAAAAAAAACATGGAAAAGATTTAAAAAAAACAGAAAAGATATGTGAACATAACATATGCTAATTTACATTCAGTTTCTTTAGATATTTTTTGGTATGTCTGTCCAAAGTCTATTAGAATTGCTTTGGATCACTGAACTATTGAGAAGAACCAAGTCTTTCATAGTTTATCATCACACATTTTTTCTGTTGTATACAATGTCTTCCTGGTTCTGCTTGTTTCACTCAAGATTAGTTCATGTAAATCTTTCCTGTTCTTTCTATAATCAGCTTGTTCATCACTTTTATAGAATAATAATATTCCATTACCTTCATGTACTACAGTTTGTTCAGTCATTCCCCAATTGATGATTATCCACTCCTTTTCCAATTCTTTGCAACCACAAAAAGAGCCGCTACAAACATTTTTGTATATGTGCATCCATTTCCCACTGCTAAGATTTCCTTGGGACACAGACCAAGTAACAGCACTGCTAGGTCAAAGAGTACAGTTCCAGATTGCTCTCCAGAATGGTTAGATCATTTCACAATTCCAACAATCCATTACTTTCCCAATTTTCCCAAATCCCCTCCAACATTCCTCATTATCTTTTCCTATTAGTCTAGGCAATCTGAGAAGTGTGAGGTGGTAACTCAGAGTTATTTTAATTTGAATTTCTCTGACCAGTAGTGATTTAGAGCTTTAATTTCATAATCTGCAAATTGTCTGTTCATATCCTTTGACCACTTATCAATTGGGGAAATGACTTGTATTCCTACAAATGTGACACAGTTCTTTATATATTTTAGAAATGAGCCTGTATCAGAAATACTGGTTGTAAAGATTTTTTCCCAGCTTTTTACTTCCCTTTATTATTGTTTCTGTTGGTTGTGTTTGTGCAAAAACTTTTAAATGTAATGTAATCAAAGTTATCCATTTTGCCTTTCATAATGTTCACTAATTCCTCTTTGGTCATAAATTCCTCTCTTCTCCAAAGATCCACAAGTAAATTATCCCTTGTTTATCCCTTGTTCTCCTAATTTTTTATGGTATCATTCTCCACGACCAGGTTGTGTACCTATAGTGACTTTATTTTGGCATGGGGTGTGAGATGTATGTTTATGCTGATTATTTTCAATTTTCCCAGCATTTTTTGCCACATAGTAAACTCTCATTTCAGAAGTTGCATTTTGGGGATTTTTCAAATACTGCATTGTTATAAGTCTTAAATATTTTGTAATGTGTATCTAATCTATTCTGCTGATACAGTTTTTTTAACCAGTTTGTTTTTGTTTTTGTTTTTGTTTTTTCTTTTTTTTTTTTAGCAAGTACCCAATGCTTTTCATTAATGCTGCTTCATAACATAGTTTTAGGTTTGATACTGCTAAGCCAGAATCCTTTGTATTTTTTTTTTCATTAATTCCCTGATATTCTTGACCTTTTGTTCTTCCAGATGAAGTTTGTTATTATTTTGTGTAGTTCTATAACATAATGTTTTGGCATTTTGATTGGTATGGCACTGAACAAGTAGACCAATTTAGGCAGAATAAAAGCATTTTTATTATATTAGTTTGGCCTAACCATGAACAATTGATATTTTTCCAGTTGTTTAACTCTGATTTAATTTGTGTGAGTAGTGTTTTGTAATTGTGCTCATATAGTTCTTGGGTTTGTCTAGGTAGGTAGATGTCCAAGTATTGTCTACAGTAATTTTAAGTGGAATTTTTTCTTTATATCTCTTGCTGATGGGCTTTATCAGTAATCTATAGAAATATTGATGATCTGTGTGGGCTTATTGTATATCCTCCCAGTTACTTAAGCTGTTAAATGTTTCCAGTATGTTTTTGAATGATTTCCTAGGCTTCTTTGAGTATATACTCATATCATCTGCAAAGAGTATTAGTTTTATTTCCTTTTTGCCTATTCTAATTCCTTTAATTTATTTGTCTTTTCTTATTTCTAAAGTCAACACTTCTAGTACACTGTTGTATAGTATAGTAGTGGTGATAATGGGTATCTTTTTTTTTTTTTTTTTTTTTTTTTAACCCCTGATGTTATTGGGAATGCATCAGGTTCTTTCCATTACAAATAATACTTGTTGTAAATTTTAAATAGATACTGTTTATTATTTTAAGGAAAACCCCCTTGTCCCTATCCTCTCTAGTGTTTTTAATAGGAATGAATGCTATATTTTGTCAAAAGCTTTATCTGCATCTATTGAGGTGATCATATGATTTCTGTTGGTTTTGTTATTGATATGATCTATTATGATAATAGATTTTCTTATATTGAACCATCCCCTACATTCCTGGTATAAATCCTTCTTGGTCATAGTTTATTATCCTGCTGATAAATTGCTGTAAGCTCTTTGTTAATATTTCATTTAAAATCTTTGTATCAATACTCATTAAGAATATTTTTCTATAATTTTCTTTCTCTTTTTCAGCTCTCCCTAGTTTAGGTATCAGTACCATATTTGTATTATAGAAGTAATTTCACGGAACTCTTTCTTTACCTATTTTTACAAATAGTTTACATCATATTGGATTAATTGTTCTTTAATTATTGGGTAGAATTCACTTGTAAATTCATGTGGAGATTTTTTCTTATGGAGTTCATTAATGATTTGTTCTAATTTTTTTTTTTCTAAAATGAAATTAATTAATTTATTTCCTCTTATGTTAATCTGGGTAATTTATATTTTTGTAAATATGCATCCATTTCAGTTAGATTGTTAGACTTACTGCCATAGAATTGGACAAAATAGCTCCTAATTATTGCTTTAATTTCTTTTTCATTTTTTTAAATCTGTTTGGGGATAAAGACTGAGTAGTTAGTAGTATTGTGAGGTCAAATGATATAATGATATCCATGGTTTTATAATATTTTGGGCACAGTTCCAAATTGCTGTGCTGAGTCAGTTCACAACTCCACCAAACATGCACTAATATCTTATGATTCTCCCATGTCACCTCCACCATTTCAATTTTTCCATGTCTATTTGTCAATCTAATTGATATGAGCAATTTTAAATATCAACTGTTTTAATTTGAAATCCTCTCATCAATCATGAATTAGAATATTTTTTTTTTCATATGGCTGTAGATAACTTTCATTACTTCATCTGAAAACTGTCCATATCTTTTATTCACTATTCATTTGCAGAATGGCTTTAAGTTTTATAAATTTGATTTTATTCTCTACATGTTTAAGAAAAGAAATCTTTATCAGATAAACTTGTTTCAGCTTTTCTTTTCACAGTTACTGTTAAATGTATTTCCTCCTTTTGTTCTATTCTCTTCTTCCTTTCACCTTGTTTCACCTCAGGAGTGTTTTGACTCTACCCTCTCTCCAAATCTGCTCTCCTTTCTAACTTGCTTCTCCAATCTCTTCTCCTATTCTCTTCCTATTTTTTCTGTAGGATTTTCCTTTAGATTTATATAACCAATTGGGTGCACCCCTTAATATCACAAAGAGAATGCCATAAGAAGGATTAGTATAAGATACCTCATTTAAAAAAATTCAAAACAGCATAAATTATCTGGGTACAAGCCTGCTAAAATAATCGCAGGAAGTATATAAAAATGTTTTTTTTTTAAACAAAATTTTTATACAAATCATATTCAAATAATTGAAGAAATATTGAGTGTTCATGGTAGATGTTGCCAAAATAATAAAAATGGACATTTTTTCTAAAGTAACATATACCCACTGCCATTTCAATTAGTTTTCCAAAAGTTATTTTACTGAATTAGAAAAAAAATACAAAAATATATTTGAAAGAATGAAAAGTCAAGAACATATAAGAAATAGTAAAAAAAAAATATATATATATATATAATATATATATATATGTATTATATATATATATATATAAATGAAAGAGGTTTCCTAGAACAGGATGTGAAACTATATTTTAATTATCAAAACAGTCTGGTATAGATTAAAAAATAGAAAGACAAATCAACAGATCAATGTTGTATAAAGCTTACATCACCTCAACTGTGTCTGAATTGAGAATTATTTAACAAGATAATGTGAAAATTAGCTAATGGCAAGTAAGTGGTTTTCTAAGTGAATATCCATTCCATTGGAGTTCTTATATATGGTTTAGTAATTCTGAAAACTGCACTATTGTACTATGACCCTATTGCCTTAGAAGATAGTGGTCCTCTTCAGTAGTAAGAAGAAAATTTAAAAGAGGAATGATTTAGGGGAAATAACATGGAAAAAATGATCACATTGATTTTGAAATATTCATAACATTCAGTTTGATATATCCAAGAAGTAGATAGTGATTGAGAAAGGACTTCAGTTTAAAAGTTAGGACTAGATACACAGATCTGAAATTCATCTGTTTACAGAGGACAAATGAATTCATGAGATAGATTAGAAGAAGAGAAGAGAGTATAGGAGAGAGGATTGAAAGACACCTAGGATTAATAGGCATGACCTAGATGAATATTCAGAAATGGATATTCAAAATAAGCATTTATGTATGTAGGAAAAATATTGTACAAAAATAGTATCATAGGAAAGACTATTCTAGAGACAAGAGTCTCTAAATCTGCAGAGGAGTCAAAAAGTATAAGGATGGGTGAAAATGTTAGTAGATTTCTCAAATAATCAGAGAAATATCATTTTAGTGGAACAAAGAATTATAATTGAAAGGAAAAGATGAGGTACCACTTGTAGCTAGCTTTCTCAAATAGTTTCACCATGAGGATATGGAGAGATACAGAAAAAATAGTTTATGGAGAATGTTTGGATTGTATAGAGATTTTTTAAAGATAAAGAACTAGATATATTTAGAGGTGGTAAGAAACCACACAAGAAAATGATACAGACAGACAGACAAAGGGAGAGACAGCAAGACAGAGACAAGAGAGAAAGTAACACAAAGTCATACAGAGACATAGAGAAAGATTAAATATAATCACAGATATTTCTTATTACTACCTTTGTTTTTATTCACATGAATACCAACATAATTCAGACCTTGTTGATCCACAAAGTCCTACAAAGGTATACATGGTCTCCAGTATCTCCTTCCTCCAATGCTGTTTTAATACAGTTGCTGGAAAAAAAAAAAAAAAAAAAAAAAAAACTAAAACTAAAACTAAAACTAAAACTAAAACTAAAATTAAGGCAAACATTCACAGTCATGCTACTTACCAGATCAGAAAACCTCAGTGATTCCTAGGCGCACATTGTCTCTAAGATAAAATACAAGTTCACTAGAATGACATATTTTAAAATATATCTCTCTGGCAAAATTGTATAGTATTATCTCTAATGCTATCTTTATTATACAAAAGTGCTCTATTGGCTATTTTCTGAACTTAAGATTTTGTCTTCTACCTCTATACATGTGTTCTCCCATGCCAGGAAAAAAATTTCCCTTTTCATCTCTCCCAGTATCTTTATCTTAATTCAAGGTTCAGTTCAGTTGTAACCTTCACTGTAAAACCTTACAAAAGCTTTTTCTTTGTAGGATCTTTCCTTCATTCTCAACACTACATTTTATTTATCATAGATCATTTGATATCACTCCAGTAGCAAATTCTTCCTGAGAATACCTATTTTGTTTTTCTTTATAGCCTTAGTACATAGCCCAGCATTGTATATAATAAATATTTAATCATAAGAGCTAATGTTTTTATAATGCTTTAATGTTTACAAGGAGCTTCACAAATTCTTTTTTCTGTTGTTGTTGTTTTTTTTTTTTTTTTTTCTTTCTGTTGGTTTCTGTTTTTACCCTCCAAAGTACCCTCAGAAGAGGGGGTTATTATCACCATTTTACAGATGAGGAAACTTAGACAAACACAAGTGAGTTTTACAAGATGAAGTAGTTGGTAGGTACCTTGGGAAGGATTTGAACTCACATCTTCCTTTTAACCATTGTGCTATCTGTGTGCTATTTATTAATTGTTTTAGGTATTAATAAAATAGTGAATTCAATGATAGAGATTCTAATTCTGAATCACTATTACTCTTTTGGGGCAGCTAGGTGATACAATAGATACACTACCAGGCCTGAAGACTCATCTTGGTGAGCTCAAATCTGCATTCAGATTCTAATTAGTTGTGTGATCATGAACAAATCACTGAATACTGATTGTCTTACTTTTGTCATCTGAAGCATCTGAAGAAAGAAATGGCAAATATACCAGCATCTTTGCCTCCCCCCAAAAAAAACAAACAAACAAATTATAAAGATTTCTTGGAACATTTCAGGTTGACTTTTTAAATAAAATGACATAAATATGTCTGATTTAAAAATAAATACTTCTGGAACTTTGAAGGAAAAATGTTAATAGATTTGTAAATTGTAAATTAAGAGACCTTTTAATGTGGGGGGGAACTTTATACACCATTGGTAGACTCATTGGGATGAACTTTAGAGATCACTAGGATAATTTCACAGGATAGACAAACATGAATTCATTGAAATGAATGTTCTCGTGAACAATATCACAGATTAATTTTTAGTGAAAAATCAGTGAATTTCAAAGTTGCAAGGAAACTTAGTTCACTCCATTTTTCCAATGTATAAATGAGGAATATCAAGTCTAAACCGTAACTTGATGGAGATTACACACACAATTATAGCAAAAGGAATAACAGTAGAACTTAGATCCATTCCCCTGAAAGATTATGAGTTCCCCGAGCACAGGAACTGTTAGATTTTTGTGTCTGAAAGTGTAATACTGAACACATTGCCAGACACATGGTAATCATATGAGAAATGTATGTTTATTCATTGATTCCCAGTACTTTTTCTAATTCATCAGTATAATTTTTTCCTACTTCATTTTCTTTGACAGATATTTGCGGTAGTGATTACAAGGCAGGAACTTGTGATAAGCAATTGCAATGAAACAATTTTTCCTAATTCTAAAAATGTTGGACACCATTCTTTATACTTTCTTTTAACCCCTCAATTAGCACAACAACATAGAGCAATACCTAGTAAATTATAACAAAGGGATTTAGTCCAGGAACTGGAGATATTTTTTGACAATTAATAACAAACAGTACATTTATATCAATACATATACCTTTTTATAAGAAATTTCATCAATAAGCTGGGTTTTGTTTGTTTGTTTGTTTTAGGGTAAATTATGAATGCTTCAACACAAAATCCAAGATTTCAATTATATGTTAGATTATGATTTATGTTATTTGAAGTAATACTCAACAAATATTGTGCTTCAAAAAGTTGTATTTTTCTCTAGAATATATCCCATCTTATGCATCTCCTTATAGTACCACTGGTCTTCATTATCAGTGTTCCCTTCTATAAAATTTTCTAATTTCTCCCCTCTAAACTTTAAGACTTTAATAAAATGTATTTTCTTTATGTTGATAAAAGCTCAACAATAAAAAAAATAAAAAAAAATAAAAAAAAAAAACCCATAGTCTTATTATCTTATTTAAAGTATTTCTTTTGAAGGAAAGGGATACACATGTGCCAAAATGTTTGTGGCAGTCCTTTTCGTAGTGGCAAGAAACTGGAAACTGAGTGAATGCTCATCAGTTGGAGAATGGCTGAATAAGTTATGGTATATGAATGTTATAGAATGTTATTATTCTGTAAGAAATGACCAGGAGAATAATTTTAGAGAGGCCTGGAGAGACTTACTGATACTGAACTGATGCTAAGTGAAATGAGCAGAACCAGGAAATTATTATACATGGCAACATCAATATTATACAATGATCAATTCTGATGAACATGACTTCCAACAATGGGATGACTGAGGCCTGTTCCAATGGTCTTGTGATGAAGAGAGCTATCTACATCCAGAGAGAGGACTGTGGGAATTGAATGTGAACCACAACATAATATTTTCACTCTTTTTGTTGCTGTTCACTTCCATTTTATTTTCTTTTTTTTTTAATCTGATTTCTCTTGTGCAGCAAGAGAATTATATAAATGTTTATATACATATATGCATATATATATATGTATATGTATATACATATATATATACACACACACACATATATATATATGTATATTGGATTAACATATATTTTAACATGTTTAACATATATTGAATTGCTTGCCATCTAGGGGAGAGGGTAGGGGGAAAGGAGCAGAAAATCTGAAATACAAAGCTATGCAAAGCTCAATGTTGTCAAATTATCCATGCATATGTTTTGAAAATAAAAAAGCTTTATAAAAAATAAAGTATTTCTTGTAACAGAAAAGTCATAGATTTATGTTCTAAGTTAGAGTATAGCAAAAAAAGTTGTGTTTGTATGTGTGTGTATATTAATCTAATCTATAATAGAGCAAGGAAAGGAAAAGTAAGAAATTTACATGATAATTTTGTTGTAAATTTGAAAGGAATGAAAGATTTGCAGTTTCATATGATTTCATCTTTTTATAGTACTGTTATGGAAATGCTTGTCTTATTTCATAAATTAAAAATAAAATTTATTAATAAAAATGAAGTTTTTTTATGCCAATGAAATAAAATAACCACCCAACTTCCAAAAGTAATTTATATTTTAAATTTAAAATTTAAGTCAGACATATGTATGTCACTTTACTTCAAAAGTCAACTTGATACTTGCCAAATAATATTTATAACACATGGATCTGACAAAGTTACTTTCCAGGTGGTTATCTGTAAGTATGGGAGAATTCTTTCCAGATAAACCACAATTGCCAGGAGTCCATGCTGCCATGTCTCAGAACTATTTTCTAACTTCAAGTAAGATTGATTATTTATACCTGGTTATATATTATGGGAGCAATGTTATGGTAACAATGGGGGAATCAAGATGAAATTTTCTAATAAAATTCGAAGAAGGAAAAACCATTTTCTTCAGATGCAATTAGGGGAAGATTCTAAAGTGTGCAGACTTTTGAAATAGGCCTTGAAGGAACTGAATTACAATAATAAGCAAAAATGAAAAGGGACTGAATGATAGACCTGGGAGTAGGAGAGTAGAAAATTGGGAATGAAAGGTGACAATACAGGCAAGATAAGGAAAGAGACTAATTAGGGTAAAGTTTGAGACAAATGTAGAATATATGAAAGGAAGTGGTACAGAAAATGGTGGGAACTATATTGTATAATTTTATCCATTAGTCAACAGGAGCTCCCTAAAAAGTAGAACTATATTTCTTCTACATTTTTATTTTTGTTTTTCTCTTTAGGCTAAAAGGGTTTAAAGCAATATTGGTGCTAACTCTGGGAAGGTTGGGGCTGTGTGGCCCTGTGTCCTTCCTCTCCATCTTTCCTGGTAAGATGAGGTATGGCTCATGAGTATATATATATATAATCCATCTGAAGGGGAAAGAAAAGTGTCCTACAGGCAGTGTGTCAAAACCCCCAGATCTGAAAGTAATTTCTGCTACCTCATCTATATGACAAAATCCTGCCAGTCAAATGATTTACTTGTAGATTTAATCTAGACAACAGGCTAAGATAGCAATGTCAGTTTTGCTTGAAAATGTTGCGTTACTAAACCAACTCCATGCAATTCCATATCCCCATATCTTTACAATTGAAAGTATAGATTTAGAAAGCAATAAATGTGCAGTTAGTTATCCCATAGTAGCTATATTTGTATTATACTTAATTGCATACTTGTCATAACTTCCTATTTGATTGTATATACCTCTTGATGATGATCTGTATAATTTTTCATCTCTAACTTCACAATACAAATACCTTAAACAGGACTAATATTAAGTAAATGTTTGTTGAATTAAATTGATTAGTTTGGAGACAGTTTTTTTTTTTTTTTTTTTTCAGAAAATTTTAAAAGCATGAAGATCATGCTGTTAATTTTTTCCCTTGGTTACTGATTTGAAACTAATGGATTTGCATTTAAGGACAAATCTACATATATTGTAATATAGAAATAAATATAAATATTGTCAATCCATTCTACTACTATCACTATCTCTATGACAAAATAATTAAAATCAGAAATGTTTCTATATTCTCCATTCATTCAAATGATTATTAGTTATTCAGCATAAATTTGTCTAGAGTGAGAGATAATGTTCAAAGCCCCCTTAAGTAGTCTTTGAAAAGACAACTGCAACTAAAAAAAGTTCCAAAATTGAAAGTGTACAAGGTATAATCTACCAGCAGATTATAAAGCATCATTCTAAAATTTCTTATGAGACATTTTGAAATAGCCAAAGTCTCTATGAAATATTTGGTATTATCCCCAAATAGTTTATGAAACAGATATTTTTGTATGTCTATCTTAGCAAAACATATGTCAAAATATGCAAACAATATGCATACATGCAATATGTAAACATATATCAAAACGTATTATGCAAAATCTTTCTGAAAGTTTTGCTACATTATTTTAGAATCTCTTGTGAAAAGAACACAAGACTAAGAGGTTAGAAACATCTGGGATTAAATACTGATTCTGACACATGTTCTCTGATAAGTTACTTCTCTCACTTGATACTTAGTTCTCTCATTTGAAAAATGGGGATGATGATAATCCTCATGTCATCTGTCCTAATGGGTTGAAATCTGTAAATCTTAAATGCTAAATAAATATGAGGTGGTAATATTACTATTGTGTCCTATAGAATTTTTAAAGGGGAAACCAGAAGTTATTCATTAATATCCTTAGTTTTAGTTCTAAGAAATGTTTTTTTTTCCACCAAAACAATTAAATTCAATAGTTTCATAATTATCACACATAAGTATCTAACAAGTCAAATTATATGTATATATGTATATAAACACATATACATACATATATATAGACACTTATACATATATATAAGCATATATGTGCATATATATGCATACATATATGCATAGTTCTGACTACATATAAATATACATAGATATGTATCCATATCTATATAAATATGTAGAGACACATGTAATATATACATATGTATTCTTTGCTGTTATTGAAAACAATGTATTTTTGTTTCTGCTTGCATCTCACAGCATCAATTCATATAAATCTTTCCAGGCTTTTCTAAAATCATCTTGTTCATCATTTTTAATAGAATAATGATATTCTATTACCTTTGTATACAACTTGTTCATTCACTCCCCAATTGATGGGCATTCACTCCTTTTCCAATTCTGTGCTACCACAAAAAGAGCTGCTGCAAATATTTTTGCAAATATTTTCTCACCTTGTAATTGTCCAGAAAACCTCAGTTCTCACTTAGTAATCCTAACATGGGTTCTTTGCCCTCCTTTATGATTTTCTTGGGATACAGAGCCAGTAACAGCACTGGATCAAATGTATATGTTTTTATAGCCTCTTTAGCATAGTTCCAAATTATTCCACCCAGAATGTTTGGATCATTTCCAAACTCCATCAGCAATGCATTAGTGTCCCAGTTTTCCCACATTCCCTCCAACATTTATCATCTTTCCTGTCATCTTAGTCAATCTGAGAGGTATGAGGTGGTACCTCAGAATTATTTTAATTTGCAATTCTCTAGTCAATAGTGATTTAGAGTGTTTTTCACATATAACTATAAATGGCTTCAATTTCATAATCTGGAAACTGTGTGTTCATATCCTTTGATCATTTATTAATTGGGTAATAATGTGTATTCTTATAAATTTGAAACAGTTCTTTATATATTTTAGAAATGAGACCTTCATCAGAAACACTGGCTGTAAAGATTTTTCCCAGATTTGTACTTATCAATTTTACCTTTTATAATAGTTTCTATTTCTTCTTTGGTCACAAATTTCTCTCTTCTTCAAAGATCTTACAGGTAAATCGTCTCTTGTTGTCCTAATTTGTTTAGGAGGTTTTTGTCCAAATCATTTTGACTTTATTTTGGTTTAGGGTATGAGATGTAGAAATATGAAGAGTTTCTATCATATTATTTCCAATTTTCCCTGCAATTTTTGTCAAATAGTGAAACCATATTCCAGAAGTTTGAGTTTGGGGGTTTATCAAATACTAGAATGCTGTCTACCTTGATTATTTTCTTTTGTGTATCTAATCTATTTCTCTGATTCACCTCTCTATTTCTTAGCCAGTACCAGATGTTTTTGATTACTGCTGATGTATAATATATTTTAAGTTTGATATTGCTAAAGCTACCATCCTTTGTATTTTTTCATTAACTCTCTTGAAATTCTTTGTTCTTCCAGATGAATTTTGTTATTATTTTTTTTCTAGTTCTATAAAAATAATGCTTTGGCAATTTTATTGTTGTGATACTGAACAAGTAGACCGATTTAGGCAGAATTGTAATTTTTATTATATTAACTCGGCCTATACATGAATAATTGATATTTTTCCAATTTTTTAGATCTGATTTCATTTTTACGAGAAGTATTTTGTAATTGTATTCATATTGTTATTGAGTTTGTCTTGGCAGGTAAAGCCACAACTATTTTTGTTGTCTATAGTAATTTTAAATAGAATTTCTTTTTCTATCTCTTGTTGATGGGTTTTGTTAGTAATATATAGAAGTGCCGATAATTTGTGTAGTTTTGAATTTCTTTGTCTTTTCTTATTTTGAAAGCCATCATTTCTAGTACAATGTTGAGTAATAGTGGTGATGATGGGCATCCTTATTCCTCCCCTAATCTTATTGGGAATGTGTCCACCTTCTGTCCATTAAAAATAATGCATCATTTAGGTTTTTAAGGAAAGCTCCTTTTTTCCCCTCTACTCTCTAATGTTGTAAATACAAACAGGTATTGCATTTTATCCAAAGCTTTTTATGCATCTATTGAGATTATCATATGATTTCTGTTGGTCTTGTTATTGATATGGTCAGTTATATTAATAGTTTTCAATAGTTTTTGGAGTTAATAGTGTAAATAATGATGCAGCCCTTCCTGCTGGGCACAATCCCACTTTATCATACCATATTATGCTGCTGAGAATTTGCTTAAATCTCTTTGTTAATATTTTATTAGAAATTTTTGCATCAAGATTCATTAGTGAGATTGGTCTGTACCTTTCTTTCTCTGCTTTTGCCCTTCCAGGTTTGGCATTACTCCTTTACTTATTTTTCCAAATAGTTGATATAGTACCAGAAATAATTGTTCTTTAAACATTTGGTAGAATTTTGTGATTCCAACTAGCTGTGGAGATTTTTTCCTAGAGAATCCATTAATGACTTGTTTAATTTCTTTTTCTAAAATGGGAATATTTAAGTTTTTTATTTCTCTTGTTAACCTGGGCAATCAATATATTTTTTAATATTAATCCATTTCTGTTAGATTGTCATACTTCTTGCCACAGAGTTTGTTCAGATAACTCCTAATTATTTCTTTAATTTATATTTTATTGGTTGTAAGTGCATACCTTTTATTTTTGATGCTGGTGATTTTTTTTTTTTTTTTTTTTTCCGTAAAACCAAATCTTAAATTTTATTTATTAGTTCAATTGTTTTGCTTGCTTGTTTGTTTGTTTGTTTTTTTTTTTTTCGTTTTTTATTTGTTTGTTTCTATTTTATTAATGTCTCCTTTGAATTTCAAAATTTCTAATTTTGGTATTTAATTGGGGATTTTTAATTTGTTCTTTTTTTAACTTTTTTTGTTTGTTTGTTTCATGTGTAATTTATTGATCTCCTCTTTCTGTATTTTATTTATCTAGCTATTTAAAGATATAAAATTTCTCCAAAGAACTGCTTTGACTTTATACCATAGGTTTTGGTCTGTTGTCTCATTGTTGTAATTTTTTTGAATGAAATTATGGATTGTTTCTATGATTTGTTGTTTCATCCACTTATTCTTTATAATTAGATTATTTAATTTCAATTGGTTTTTAATCTCTCTTTCTCTGACCCTTTATTAAACATAATTTTTATTGCATTGTGATCTGAAAAGGAAACATTTACTATGTTTATCTCTTTGCATTTGATTATGAGGTTTTTATGGCCTAATTCATGGTCAGTTTTTGTGAAGGTATAATGTACAGTGGAGAACTAGATGCCTTCCTTTCTTTCCCTATTAAGTTTTCTCCTGAGATCTATCATATCCAAGTTCTCTAGGAATCTATTAACCTCCCTGGTTTCCTTCTTGTTTATTTTGTGGTTAGATTTGTCTGATTCTGAGAGGGGAAAGTTGAGGTCCCACATTCGAATAATTTTGCTTTTTATATCTTCCTGTAACTGGCTTAAAATCTACTCTAGGAATTTGCTTTCTCTATCACTTGGTACAAGCACATTCTGGATTGGTACTACTATATTATATATGGTAGCCTTTATCAAGCTGTTCTTTCCCTCCTTATCTCTTTTAATCTACTCTATTATTTGCTTCCATTTTTATGAGAGAGTTCATACCATTCACATTCATAATTATAATTGCCAGTTCTGAATTTTTCCAGATCCTATTTTTCCCTCCAAATACTTTTGTTTTTTCTTTCCCCTTTGTTATTAATCATGTTTTTTTTTACCCACTCCTCTCACTATCTTATCTCCTATCACCCCTCCCCCTTCTCTTAGTAGTATTTTTAACCCATCTCATAGACAACCTTATCTTCTATCAACCCTTCCCTTCTTTTCTTACCTTTTGCCCTAGTGTTTTTGCCCTCCCTTCTATTTTGTTCCTCGCTTTCTTTTCCTTCCTTCTCCTCCTACTTCTTTGTAGGATAAGATAAATTTATTTGTGCAAATGAATGATTAAATTATTCCCTCTTAAAGCTAAAAATGATAAGAACAAGTTTCATTCAATGTTTATGTCTCTCCCATCTTTCCCTGGATAATAATAAGTTTTTTGCACCTCTTCATTTGAACTAGTTGTCCCTTTATATCTTCTCTTTCCTCTTTTGTCAGTATAGATCAGTTCTCACCCTCTGTTTTTTTCTTTGATGTTATCACAACATATATTCACAACCACACCCTCAATGTATGTAATGCCTCCCTTTGTCTATCCCAGTGAAAGATACAGTTGACAGGAGTTATAGTTCTTGGTTTCCCATTCTGAGATGCAAAAGTTTACCTTTTAAATATATATATATATATATATATATATATATATATATATATATATATATATATATATATATTCTCATTTACAGTTCTATGATTCTCTTGAGTCATATGTATATTAAATTTTCTGTTTAGCTCTGGATTTTGCAATAGAAATGACTGAAAGTCTCTTACATAATTGAAGATCTATCTCTTCCCTGAAAGATGATGCTGCATCTAGTTGGGTAACTAATTTTTGACTGTTTTTTGCTTTCAGGAATATGGTATTCCAGTCTCTCTTTCATCCTTTATTGTTTAAGCTGCCATATCCTGGGTAATCCTGACTGCTGTTCTATAATATTTGAAATGATTTTGACTGGCAGCTTGCAGTATTTTTTCCTTGATATTTTAGTTTTGCATTTTTGCAACTGTCCCTTGGGGTTTTCTTTGTAGGATCAGTTGTGCCACAGTTAATGTCCTGATCCAGTTTACCTAATTGTCCTATTAGACAGGACAAGTCTGCCTCAGGTTATAACCATTCCCTCTTAATGTTAGGATAAAAGTCTTATATCTTAGACTTTAGGCTATAATCATTCCCTCTTAATGTTTGATGGGATAAAGGTCTTTATCCATTTTAGACATCATTAGAATATCAGGAGCCTCTCCAGTACCTCTGTCCATTATGTCATCCTCATCCTAGGTGCCTCCCCCCATCCAGGCACCTACCCCATTATGTAATTGTTCTTGTAACCCTACAAAAGAATCCTGTATAGGATATTCACAACTGGATTCTTGGAGAGGATAGTCTCATTTAGCCCTGGGAGCAAACCATGGATTTTGTCCCAGTATATCTCTCCATCTAATAAATGATTAAATACTCTCTAATCTCTATCTTGCTTAGCTTCTGTGGCATTACAAATCTCTTTCCAGATCTTTTCAGTCCAGATAGACTGAAAGTCTGTCAACTCTTTCAAGAGGTGATAGATAGATTCTTTGCCCCTCTGTTTCTAGAATATGAGGAAAGTTTTCCATAATGATCTCTTGTAGAAAACAATTATCCAGACAGGTTTTTTTTATTTTTTTTTTTGTTTTTGTTTTTTTTGTTTTTTTGTTTGTTTGGTCATGGCCTTCAGGTAGGTCAGGTTTTAAACTGTCTCTTCTGGATCTATTTTCCATCTTGGTTGTTTTGTAAATGCATCATTTCACATTTTCTTCCATTTTTTTTTTTTCTTTCTTTTTAATTTGTTTGACAGATTCTTATTGTTTCACAAACTTCCAATTGCCCTGTTGTAGATTTTTAACATGGGATTGTCTTCAGTTACCTTTTGTATCTCTTTTTCCTATTTGGTTTATTCTATTGCTTAAGTAGTTCTTTTCTTCAAACAATTTTTTCCCTTCCTTTTCTAAACTGTTGCCTCTCTCATGCATTCCTCTTATTTCTTTTCTCATCTTTTCTTCTATATCTCTTATTTGTGTTTTGAAGTCTTTTATGAGCATTTCCAAGAAGCCTCTGTGGGCATGAGACCAATTCATATCACTTTTTGAAATTTCTTCTGTGGACATTTTGTCCTCATCTGAGTTGGTATTTTGGTCTGCCCTGTCACCATAGTAGCTTTCTGTGATCAATATTCATTTCTGTTTCTTGCTCATTTTCTTTCATTTTCTTTTGGTATTTCCTCTTTCTTTTACTTTTAAGGTGGAACTCTGCTCCTGGGGTAAAGAGGACATTGTCCTAAGCCCTGTGCAGCTTTGAGACTTAGGTTTCAGTACAGGGGCCCCTTGTGTTTTAAGGGGTACCTTGGCTGCTCTTTTCCAGAAAAAATCCTGGTTTCCCAGAGTTTGCCTTCTGAGCTTGAAGCTGCCCATTGATTTGCTTCTCTACTTAGCCAGGACTGAGGATCTCAGTTTTTGATTTGCTATGATGAAAAAACCCTTTCACCTGCTTTTCCAGAGTCTATCTGACCTGGGCTGAACACCCTTTTCATTCCAGTGAGACTGAACTTTCTTGAAGTTTTTTCAGTCTATATTGAGTTGGAGAGTGGTTTCATTCAGTAACTGTTCTGAGGACTGGTTTCCTATCATTTTCGAAGGAAACAGGGAAAGTTTGAGCAGCTTCTTGGCTTTACTCTGCCATGTCAACCCCAGAAATTCTTAATTGCTCTGTTTAGAAAGAGTTAGAATCTTATTAATGTGGGCTCCTATCTTCACACATGTAAATCTCAACATCTTCATTTCATTTTATTTAGTTACATTTCATATTTTCTTTTTTAAAAAATTTCCATTTAAATGGATCTAGATATTTTTCTCTGATTCTTTAAGGATTTGACTATCCACCTTTTATTTCCTATTTCTTCCCTTTTATTTCCTATTTCTTCCACATGACAAACCATCTTACTTTTGCTGAAGTTATCTTTGATGCTATTTATTTTTCATCAGTTATTATTGGCAATTTGCTGCAGCATATTTACCTGCACCACACATACTTTTATTACCCTTTGGATTTCAAATAGTTTTTATTCTCCTGAGATTTGGTGTGTACCATAATGTCTAGCCATTGAGAATTATCTAGAGAATACAAATGTTAAAGAGAGAGGCTTCTATGAAAATAAATAGTATGCAATCTTTGGAAACATAACACAAGTTCTCAAATATAGTTTACCCCAATTTCCTTGTCATTTTTTCCACAACTCACTGTCAATCTGTTCTATCCAAATGTCTGTTCAAGATGTATGAATATGTCACAATGGGATGACATATAGCAATAGGATATAGTATATTGACATTAATGAACATACATACAAAAATTAGACATTGTGATGTAACCATGATATTTTCTATGTAAGTAATCCCTGTTAAAGTTATAGATCACCCCATTTTATCCTCTGTAATTTTTATTGATTTGTGTGACTTTTGGGAAATAATTTAATCTCTTTGGACCTCAGTTTCCTCATCTATAAAATGAGAGTACTGAATTAATTCTTTTTAAGGTCCCATCTGTCTTTGATCTTCTTATCTTCCTATTGTGCTGAAGGTTTTCCTCTGGCTCTTTTACATTTCATAGAGGCTAGTACAGCACTCAGGTTATTTTGTGTCATTTATCATTTTTCTATACAACCAATTCAATTCCTTCTTTAGTCATATATGTCCTTGATAATGTCATTTATCTCATTTCTTGTACGTAACTCATCCCTGGCAATGTTACATCCTATTTATACCCACCATCTATCTTTCCATTGCCATCTGAGTCACCTGCAATTTTGATTCTTCAGAGATAGTTGTGGTTCATGATTCATAGCCATAGAGCACCATAGAATATTGTTGTTTAAAACATGGGCTTTTGCAGCAGGGAGCATCTTGCAATCATTGAAAGTATTGTGCAGTTTAAAAATGTGATCCAGCCTATTCTCCTCCTCATTGTCAATCTACTGTGCCTAAGATATATGTTCAAACAGACTAGTTCAGGGGATTTTCTATCCAATAGTATGGAATAAAATGTCAATGTGTATTCTTAATTCTTTTATTTTCCAACGTGCTTTGGGAGTTCAATTTCTTTTGTGGACCATATAAGTATTTGAGAATTTGGTGAAGACATTGCTAGTACATGATGAGCATGTCCAGAATTTAAAAAGAAAAGGAAATGAGGCTTATTTTTGCATGAGTAATTTTGCTACACTTTTTGTAAAATTACTATTTTCCTAAAACAGAAGTTCACCTACTTAATAGTAATTTTTTTTTCTGATAATGCTATATGAATGTCAACCATCTCCTGATTACTATAGTCTCTGATACACAATTGCTTTAGTTTAAGCAAAGAACACTTTAGAGATGCATGGGGCTGTGAATAGGTCATAGTACACAACAAATAAATAAGAGGAATGATACCCAAGATATCTCAGGAAGAGTGGCTGGAAAATAGGGTAGAGTGATTGTCTTAGGATCAAGGGGTAACTGATAAATGTCATACCTTCTCTACCATGTACTAGGCTCTCTCCTAGGGTATAGACATTCAAGTACAAAGAATAAAATATTCCCTAGTTGAGATGAACTTATATTTTAATGGGGTAGACAAAAAGTCCATTTAAAAATATAGACTGCACAAATATAAAGTGAATTCAAACAAATATATACAAATAATCAAATATAAGATAATTTGAAATGAATGACAAAAACAGATTGGGGCGTCAAGAAAGGTGTCTGAGTTTCATCTTAAAAGAAGAAAATCTCTCTATTATGTAATGATAAGGTGGGAGTATATTCCAAACATAGGTGGCAAGGGTAGCCAGTGAAAAAGAAAAGAGTAAAACAGATACAGTGCAATAAGTGATGATAGAAAGGACATTTGTCTGTATAACAAACTGCTGGAGGAGACAGAATGTCCAGTGTGGTTAGAAAAAAGATTGTTTATGGGACACTAATACATTGTTGGTGGAGTTGTGAAAGAATCCAGCCATTCTGGAGAGCAATTTGGAACTATGCCCAAAAAGCTATCAAACTGTGCATACCCTTTGATCCAGCATTGCTGCTATTGGGCTTATATCCCAAAGAAATACTGAGGAGGGGAAAGGGACCTGTATGTGCCAGAATGTTTGTGGCAGCTCTTTTTGTTGTAGCTAGAAACTGGAAGATGAATGGATGTCCATCAATTGGAGAATGGTTGGGTAAATTATGGTATATGAAGGTTATGGAATATTATTGCTCTGTAAGAAATGACCAACAGGAAGAATACAGAGAGGCTTGGAGAGACTTACATCAAGTGATGCTGAGTGAAATGAGCAGAACAAGAAGATCACTGTACACTTCAACAACAATACTGTATGAGAATGTATTCTGATGGAAGTGGAAATCTTCAACATAAAGAAGATCCAACTCACTTACAGTTGATCAATGATGGACAGAAATAACTACACCCAGAGAAGGAACACTGGGAAGTGAATGTAAATTGTTAGCACTACTGTCTATCTACCCAGGTTACTTATACCTTCGGAAGCTAATAATTAATGTGCAACAAGAAAATGGTATTTACACACATATATTGTATCTAGGTTATATTGTAACATATGTAAAATGTATGGGATTGCCTGTCATCAAGGGGAGGGAGTAGAGGGAGGGAGGGGATAATTTGGAAAAATGAATACAAGGGATAATGTTATTAAAAAAAATTACTCATGCGTATATACTGTCAAAAAATTATAAATAAAATTAAAAAAAGAAAAAAGATTGTTCAAGCTTTTAGTTTGTCAATTTTAAAATCTGAAACAAAAAAAAATATTTTATCCAAAAAGCAATGGAAAATTTGTAATTAGTTGAGTGCCAGAGCATTTTGATCATATTTTTGCTTAAGGAAAATTAGTTTGGCTTCATTGTATTCTATGGATAAAAATAGTTAGAGATAGAGGCAATGAGATACATGAGGGATGATGAGAGCCTCAATCTGTAAGTGGAGAGAGAAAATCACTTGTGAAAGATGTTATGAAATCTGACATGGAAAGATGTGATGATTGAATATGTTGAGTGAGAAGACTTGAGAACAATGTGGTGTACAAAGCAGTGACACTAGCAGAATGATAGGGGCCTCAGAACTGAGAGCTCCTCAAAAGTCTGAGGGAAGCTAAGTGATGCAGTAGAGAGCACCAGGCTTCAAGTCAGAAAGACTCACTTTCATGAGTTAAAATATATTTAAGCCAGGGAAAATACCTTCACCCATTTTACTTCAGTTTTCTCAACTGTAAAATGAATTGGAGAAGGAAATGGAAAATAACTCCCAAATCTTTGCCAGAAAAACCCCAAATGAGGTCATAAAGAGTCAACACAATGGAACAACAAAAATTGGGAGCCATTTTGTTTTTTTGTAAATTTTATGTATCATTATCACTAAAAAAAAAAAAAAAAAAAAAGATCCTATTTCACTTAAGTTGCTGTATTGCCAAAGTTTGTCAACAGACAATAGATATAATCTCTCATCAATTTCTCATTCTTTTTAGTTTGTAGGATCTTCCCAAGATTGGGCTATATCAGAAACCTGGGTCACCTCCACATGGCAGTGACAATTTAGAAAAGGTCTTCAGTAGAAAATAGAATTTTATCACTGTGAAAGGAAAAATAAATCAGCTATTAACTTGCTTTTCTTCTTTAAATAAACTTTTATTAAAGTTTCATGTGCATTTCATTTACTACTTTTCTGTAATTATAATTATCAAAAGTAACTTTCCCCACTTGCTGCTAGAACTGCTTGGGAATGCCAACATTACCAAAAGGCAGGTGGTGAAGAAGTGTGTTCTGCCTTTCAGAAGGTGTTTGAGCTTTGAACTTGTAAAATGTTTATGTTTAAAAAATTCAGACTTCCAGAAACTATCTCTGTAAGGTTTTAATTTTATTTTTCTAATCACCAACAATATAAACCAAACTATAAACACTATTAAAAAAAAAAAAAAAAAGCTAAGGAAAAAAAAAAAAAAAAACTTTGGGTAATTTATGTTAAGCAAAATGTTATATAGATTATAAGGGATAACCCTACCTGTGCAAGAATAGGCTGGAAAGTTTTTAACAACATGCTCTTTAAAAATCTTTCACACATTTTAGTTTAATTTGCATTGCTAATATTTCTTCATTACATTCTTAGTTCCAGAAAACCAATAAAACAGTATACCAAATCCAAATATGTAGTATTTATTGATTTCTTAGGTGTAAACTTCATACTGGGAATTTAATAAGCTATGAATTAATACAAACTAGCCCCACTAAATACTTTCCTGCCTTTTAATCCTCCTCTCCCCCTTAAAAAAGTGTCTTTTGGGCAGTAAGTGGTTTAAATGACTGTTATTCAGTTGTGAGTTTCATATATGAAACAGGCATGTTTATCTAACTTTAGAATTAAGATGAGACAAGTCACTGTACACAGTTGACCTCCATTCTTTTATCCATAAATGAAAGAATTTAAATTTTAGCCATTCAGTTACCTTCTGTAATTTCACAAACTTTTAGAATGTCTTCCACCACAAGAGATATGGAGATACATCAATATTATCTAGAGAAGAGGACAAGACTGGGAGTCAGGAGATTCAAATTCTAGTCCTGCTTCCATCAAGAGTTAATTATGATTTTTGTGCCCATCTCTGTATCTCAACATAATTTACAGATGAGAGTTAACCAGTGTGTAGCAGCTGCAACTAAGTAAAACATACTTAAATCTCTTTAATAATGCATATTTGATTAAGTTAATTTGGTAAACTGTCCATTAAGATGGGTAGAGAAAAGGGAATAGAACAATAGAAAAGAGATATGATTTATGTATAGAAGGAGAAAGGTCAATATAAAAGTTATATTCAATGTCTAGAAGAGATGCATGATAGAAAAAATATGTTCTCACTCAACACAGCAAAGTCTCAGGAGTTTATACAGGAGCAAGGGATTGTGTTTAGGGTTCAAAAGACAAAGTTCTGACTGCAACAGAGAGAAATGCTAGATTTTGAAGTCAGGGCAGTGGTTCAAATGTTAGCTTTAACTATATAACCTCGGTACTTTATTTACTTTTTATTGGCTTCAGTTTCCTTATTTGTAAAATGAATCAAAGTATTCAAGGAACTAACATGTGGAGAAAAGTTTAAACTTATTCTATTAGTTCCCAGAGTCAAAAAACAGGGGAAACAGGTTCAAAATATAAGGAGGCAGGTTTTTGCTTGATGTCAAGGGAAAAAATATCCAAAAATTAGAGGTATCTATAAATGGAATGGCATCCCTATCAAGATGGTTGATTCCCTCACTACTTGTTTTGAAATACTTTAAAGACTGGATAACCATACTTCTGGCATATAATAAAAGAATTATTTTATACATAGGTTGGAATAGATGGCTGATCTGGCTTTCTGTAGCTCTCAAACCTATGATTCTGTGATTTGAAAGGCTTTAGCTCAAAATCCATCATTCTCTGAAGGAGAAGAAGACTTGGATACTTGACCCATATTTAGTGAAGAGCTGTCAGATATACAATAGTACATGTATAACAGCTTTCAAGCATAGGGATCACAGAATTCCTGTAGCCCAAAAACAGGATGTCATGAAAAAATATTAAGCTGAGAGACAATTAGAGTTCTATTTCAAAATGTATTTTTAAATTACCTATAGAAGCTTGATTCAATCACTTAAAACTTTTTTTGTGTGTTCTTTTATTTATAAAATAATGTTAGAGACTAGTACAATGTTATCAATGTAAAGAAATCACAGATGAAGTTACTCAGTCTTCCAATTTGAATTCAGTTCTTCTCTACAACTTACAATATTAGAGAATTTTCTAGATTATTTTGGGAGATCAAATGAGTTGCTCAATCACATAGCCCATAACCATGAGAAGATGAACTTATGATTAGGGCTTCTTGTCTCTTGTGGTTGACTCTATTTTTAGCTGTTTTGCCTTATTATAACATAAGAAAATTATTCTACAAACTATTTTGGAATCATTTTATTCTCATAATTATACTTTTGGCTTTTTTATTAATTAGCAGAAAACTGGCTAGTTTTATTAAAGAATGACAAAAGTTCTGATAGGAAGAATATTAGTCTTAGATTGAAAAGACTTGGGTAGTGGTCCTGGCACTGCCATGAACTAAATTACTTGTGTAACTTTAAGCATATCACTTAATCATAATGGGACTCAGTCACTTTTTTTGGCAAATTGGTGGAGGGAGGATAATTTCAATTTCATAAATTTCTTTACTCTTAAAATAAACAATTTCATCATGATGTATGTGCCATGTATGGGTTGAACAATCCAATCCAAAGGGCATTCAATATCCCTAAATTCCCTTTTATTGTATATGAAATAAGAACATTGATTTTTTTATTATTTTTATAATTATAACATTTTTGACGGTACATATGCATAGGTAATGTTTTTTGTTTTTTATTTTATTTTATTTTATAATTATAACTTTTTTTTTTTTGACAGTACATATGCATGGGTAATTTTTTACAACATTATCCCTTGCACTTACTTCTGAAGTTCAGATTTTTTCCCTTCCTCCTCCAACCCCCTCCCCCAGATGGCAGGCAGTCTTATACATGTTAAATATATTATAATATATTCTAGATACAATATATGTGTGTAGAACCGAATTTCTTGTTGCATAGGAAGAATTGGATTCAGAAGGTAAAAATAAGACTTTACACTCATTTCCCAGTGTTCCTTTTCTGGATGTAGCTGATTCTGTCCATCATTGATCAATTGGAATTGGATTAGCTCTTCTCTATGTTGAAGATATCCACTTCCATCAGAATACATCCTCATACAGTATCATTGTTGAAGTGTATAATGATCTCCTAGTTCTGCTCATTTCACTCAGCATCAGTTGATGTAAGTCTCTCCAAGCCTCTCTGTATTCATCCTGTTGGTCATTTCTTACAGAACAATATTATTCCATAACATTCATATACCATAATTTACCCAACCATTCTCCAACTGATGGACATCCATTCATCTTCCAGTTTCTAGCTACAACAAAAAGAGCTGCCACAAACATTTTGGCACACGCAGGTCCCTTTCCCTTCTTTAGTATTTCCTTGGGATATAAGCCCAGTAGTAGCACTGCTGGATCAAAGGGTATGCACCGTTTGATAACCTTTTGGGCATAGTTCCAGATTGAAGAACATTGATTTTTTTTAGCCTCATCTATAACATTTACTAACCAATGTATCACAATTTATTGGAATAGTTCATGGAAAAAATTAGAAAGCATTATAGAATGTTTGCTTTCTAAGGTTTCAATTGTACTCTAACAGTTTCTGATACTAGCTCAAAATTCATATTATTTATTTAGATGTTCAAAAGAAATTAAAATATTCAACTTCAAAAGCAGTTGTTTTAGGGATTTCATGATATTTTTTCTTGAATGTGTTAATACTTTAAAATAATAAGCTAATTGCAATGCAAATCAAAGTATAAAATCTAAGGGTAGAAACTGATATTTACACTTTCTCACTAATATAATAATGATAAAGCTGAAGCTAATTTTTTTCATAACCTTGTTTTGTCATTACATTTTATATCATGATTTTTTTCTTTTAAATGTTTGTATTCAAAGAAGGTCTTGTGATTAAAAAAATCAGCTTCCTACTTATATCTTTTCTATACAATTTTTTGCACTTTCAAAGACAATACTGCATTTTCTTTGAAGAGATATATTTGGCAATGTAGATACAGCAATTATCATTTATTAAAATACCATCAATGTATTAATCAATAGCTAGACTTTTTTGTATGTTCTACAACAGAGCAACCTTCAGACCTCATCATTAGCTTCAAAACAATGGAGGCAGTATATAAATTTGGGGGGAAGGAAGGTTATATGACTTCTTTGATTCTACATTTTGCTCATTGGAGCTTAAAATATTTAATAGTTAAAATACTGAAAAAAATATGTTTTGTCCTCTTCTTTTGTTTTTTTATTTGGTGTTTTGCTTCAAGGTGAAAATTGTGGAGATGGCACCAAAATGACACTGCTACCTGATAGAAAGAAAAGTTACAAAGTGAAAATGACCTTGTCATTTGATCACTGAATATAATCAATAAATAGCTCAAAAACTATTTTGTGTGAAAAAAGTATGCCTTTTTTATAATGTCACAAATCAAAGAGGAAAAGGGAAAGTGGAACAAATAAAGAAAACAAAAATCTGTAACTTGAAATCAAAAGCACTTTTAAGATTCTGGTTCAAATATTGGAAGCAATAGAAATATGCCAGTGATTTTGCATTATATATGTTTTTGGCAAAGAAAGCAGATATTATTTAGGTGCTAATGTCATTTGAAATGTAACAGATACCAATAGGGTTATTAAATGCTTTGTCTATTGGACTACGATTTATAGCTAACTGGAAAAAAATTTAGACAGAGTCTAAAAGCTGATTAAAAAATTAAGAAGGAATATAACTGAAGTGGAATATTTCCCATATATACTTATGGCTTAAATACACATAATTGTTGCTCTAACTGTAGACTTCTCTATAATTCAAATGAGATAACTAGCTAAAGGAAATGATCTGTTTATGCAAAATTTTGTTGGGGTGGAAAGAGTTTACCTGTCATTTATTTCCAGTGGAAAGAGGTAGATGCACTCTTGTTGGTATTCTTTGATCTCAAAAGTATCTTCATCCAATATTTCTAAAACAAAAGAATTATTGCACATATTGGGCCTTTTTAAAGTCTTGTACTAAAGAAAGCAGGTCAGTCACAGCAGCATTTTTAATTTGACAGGGGAAGACAAAAACATGTAAAGCTCTTTAACTATTGTCATAGCCATCTATTTTGCTGGAACAGGTTGATTTTAATATTTGTTGAGTTTAAAAGTATTGTTGCATGCTAACTTTGGGCTTTCATTTACATAATTGGCTCTTTGCATGCCCTGTATTTTGCAACACATTCATTTGATTACTGTTCATTTTTCTGCAACTTCAAAGCAGCATCTAACAGAAACAGCATATTAACATTTCATTTTTATCACGCTTTATTTCAAGTAGTCAAGTTGCAGCCATTGTTACCCTTTTCATTATCAAGGTTGTTAAAAGGCACTTGTTTTAGGGCTCTGTGAAAAGACAGAGTTCAAATAACATGTTTATGTTATACCGAGTGTGAACAATGAAGACCATTGTGCTTTTACATAGAGAGGGGTTAACATTTCCAAATAGCAAGAGGGAACAGAACCTTTTTTTGCAAGCTAATTGGGAAAAATGATGAACAAGCTTAAGAATGTCTTTAAGGGATATTTCCTTTCCTGCTTGCTTATCCTTTTCAACCTTCCAACACACCCCATATCTCCTGAATACTGAAATTCTCTGATTTTCAAGGTCTGCTTTTTCTGGTCAATCACTCTCGTGTCATATTTTTTAATCAAACAATAATAATTTATTAGTATCTATTACTTGCTAGTCACTTAGCTGGTTGAGGACATTTCAGGGTGACTGACTCTGGCTATAAAAATCCTTCTCAGTCTTCTTGGCTTTTCTAAGCATCTAAGATAAAAAAAAAAAATGTCTATTTTTTCTTTGCTATTTTTCCTCCCAATATTAACAAGATTTTTGTCATAAATATAAGTATGTGGTAGCTAGAACTAAAGAAAGGGGAAGGAATAGGAGGTGCTTGCTTTGTGGGATGATAGCTCAGAACTTCCTAGATTTCTCAAGGTGACCTCTTGTGTGTAGTCTCTACTATATGAATGTTCTTCTGAAAGTCTGTCACACTGAATTTAACCAAATGTTATCACTTTTAGAGAAAAAAAAAAATTAGGACTTAGAAAAAATTGAACCCAACTCAGAGTACATGACATACAGGAAAAGTAGTTTGAATGTTTATGAGATAAAATGAAATAATGATGCAGTGGAAAAAAAAATTTTAGATTTAGAATTAGGGGAGTTGGTTTTGAATCCCAATCTGGATTTTTAGATTGGGATTCAAAACCAACTCCCCTAATTCTAAATCTACTCGTCCTTATTTATGCATTTTTTTTTAATTTAAAATGCCAAAGTTTTATAGATTAACCTCTGAGTGCCTTATGGCTCTATATCTCTTCTATTTGAAACACTGACTTGAATCAATTAATCCTCTAGGCTTATGAATATAGCATTTTTCTAAATTTTAATTCTTTTGGGATAAAGACTTAGTAGAGGTATTTCTAGGTGAGAAGTATACAAGGTTTGAAGCCCTTTAGGTAGAATTCTAAATTGCTCTACAGAGCAGGTAAATCAGTTCACACCTTCAGTTTATTAATGTCTCATTTATCCCACATTCATTTCCATTTTTGTTCTTTTCCTCCTATCTTTTTTTTTTTTCTCCTGAGACAATTGGGGTTAAGTGACTTACCCAGGATCACACACCTAGGAAGTGTGAAATGTCTGAGATCAAATTTGAAATCAGGTCCTCCTGACTTCAGGGCTAGTGTTCTATCACTGTGCCATCTAGCTGTCCCTTCCTTCTCTATCTTATCAGCAAATCTAATAGGTCTGAATAGTACCTCAAAATGGTTTAACTTGCATTTCTCCAAACAATAGTGATTTAGAGCATGTTTTCATATGGCTACAGTTAGTTAAATTTGACTATTCCATCAGAAAACTGTTCATGACTTTTCAGCATTTATCAATTGAAGAATGGCTTCTACTCTCCCAATCTTGCCTCCCTTCTCTTAACCCCTTCCCCTCCTACCTTCCTGTAAAATAAAATACATTATTATATTCAAGTATATTATGTGTGTATATTATTTCCTCTTTGAAACAATTCTAATGAGAATAAGTTTCATTCCCTCTCAAATCTCCATATCTCTTTTATTGGATATGCCTTTTCTTTCTTCTTCTATGTGAAAGAAGTTACCCCATTATACATCTCCCTTTCCCTTTCTCCCAGTATATTCCTCTTTAACCCTCTAATTGTCTATGGCCTCTGTCTATGTAAACTCCTTTTAAATGCTCTAATAATGAGAATGTCCTTATGAGTGGAAATTATCATCTTTCCAGGTAGGTATGTGAATAATTTAAACTTATTTTAAGTACTTTATGCTTTTCCTTTGCTGTTTAAGCTTCTCTAGAGTTTTATATATAAAAGGCACTTTTTTTTTTTTTTTTTTTTTTTGTCCAGAATGCTCGAAAGTTCTCCATTTCATAGAATGTCCTAAAGGTTTATACTTAATTTTGTTGAGTAGATGATTTTTGGTTGTAATCCTAGCTCCATTGCTATCAAGAATATATTTCAAGTTTTCTAATAATTGGATATAGAAGCTACTAAGTCTTGTGTTATCTTGAGTCTGGCTCCATGATAAATAAATTCTTTCTTTTCGACTCATTTCTCCTTGACTGGATTGCACTGGAATTAAATTATAATAGTCCTGGGAGTTTTCATTTGGGATCTCTTTCAAGAGGTGATGGGTAAATTCTTTCAATTTCTATTTTTCCCCTCTGTTTCTTGAATATCATGGCAGTTTTCATTGATAGTTTATTAAAATAGGATGTCTAGGCTCTTTTTGTGATCATGGCTTTCAGGTAGTACAAAAACTTTAAAATATTTTCTCCTTGATCTATTTTCTAAGTTAGCTGTTTTTACAATGAGATATTTCACATTATCTTTAATTTCTTTTTCATTCCTTTGGTTTTCTTTTATTGTTTCTTGAGTTCTCATGAAATTATTAGGGTTTTTTTTTCTTAATTCAATTTTTTAAAAATTATTTTCTTCAGCGACACTTTGTATGTCCTTTTCCATTTAACCAATTCTATTTTTAAGAAGTTTTTACTTCAGTGAATGTTTTTGCCTCTCTTTCAATTTGGTCAATTCTGCTTTTTCAGGCATTCTTCTTCTCATTGCTTTTTGTAACTCTTCATCATTTAGCCTAGACTATTTCAAATTTTGTTTGATATTTATTTTCTTTGAAATTCTCTTTTATTTGTCTGATTACATATAAACAAATTTTGAACATTAATTTCTATAAGATTTTGAGTTCAGAATTTTTCTCTTTCACACTCTTCTGTCCTCCTTCCCTAGATTATATCTAATATATGTTAAACATATTTCCACATTGATCATGTTTGAAAACAAAACAGAGGAAAAGGGTAAAAAAAAACATGAAAAAAACCTTGAAAAAGTGAAAATAATATGCTTCTATCTGCCTAGATCCATAGTTTTGTTTTATTATTAATTAATCAATTAATCAATTAATTATTTTATTTTATTATTAATGTTTTAGAATTGTCTTGAATCATTGTATTGCTGAGAAGTACTAAATCTATCAAAGTATTGCTGCTATTGTGTACAATATTCACCTGGTTCTGTTTACTTTTCTCAACAAGAATTCATACTTTTTTTGCAGTTTTCTGAAATCTGATTGCTCATCATTTTTATAGCACAGAAATATTCCACTGAATTCATATACCACAACTTGTTCAACCATTCCCCAATTGATAGACAGTCTATAATATACAATTCTGTGCTACCACAAAAAAATTGCTATATGTTTGTAATTTAACATTTTTTATTATCTTTTTGGAATGCACACTGAGTGGTGCTATTGTTGGGCTATACATAGATTCATTTTGCTTGATTTCTGATCATAGAACAAAATTGTTCTCCAGAATCATTGGATTAATTCATACCTTCCCCAACTATTCATTAGTTATTGATATGTTCCATCAGGGTGATAGTTTTCCTAATATTGAATTAATCCTTTAATCTTGGCATAAATCCCATTTGATCACAGTGTTGGTTGGTTGTTGACTTTTGTTCTCAAAGAGGACTAAAATATTATAAAAGTTTTCATGATAAATTGCTATAATTTTTTGCTAATATTTTATTTAGATTTTTTTACACCAACATTAATTAGAAAAATTGCTCTATCATTATATTCTTTCTTTATTTTGGCTCTTCCTGCTTTATAAGCAACATATTTGTGTCTTAAAAAGAATTATGTAGAATTTCTTCTTTGCTTGTTTTTTTCTAAATAGTTTATATCATATTGAAATTAAT